>NC_140595.1:138755236-139955236 GCF_964204655.1 Triturus cristatus | reverse complement strand
GGTGGTCTCAGTCCACTAGCTGAAAAGGTAGGATTGCTTGGTGTTTTGAGGAAATGGTATCTCAACCGTAACTTCCGGAAGAATTGGTGTAATTCGACTTTGAGGTTGAAATTGTTAGGCATATTGGTCGGGACAAAAGACAGACCTTTTTCCAGGATTCCTTGTTCATTTTGTGTGAGTCTATGGTCCGACAGATTAATAACAGGGTTATCTTTTTTATGGATTACCATCTGTAATGCTGTCGCCGTGTTTGGATTTCGCCATGTGTTTCCTGTTGGAAATGTGCCTGTCTCCTTGTTTGGCCTCTCCCTTGATTCCATGCCTGTCTGTTCCCCCTGGATCTCCCCCAGGGGCGTCCTCGACCTCGTTGACCCCACCAAGGTTCCTCTGATAAAAAAGGAGGCTGTTGAGTAGACTGGTTAGGGCCAGTCGTGGAGGGACCCCCACTAGGTCCCGGGCGCTCAGTGTCACTCCCCGAGCTACTGCCAAATGAGGAACCAGAAAAGGTAGCGTATCTTCTAAATCCGCTCCTACCTCTACTGGAGAAGGTGCCCTGCTGTTCCCTTATATAGTATCCTTCCTGTGTATAAGGGTAAGTGATCTTTTTATCGTAGAACTTGATGTCCCTAGCCACTTTATCCAGTTTGGTTGCCTGCGTATATGTGTCGAATTCCTGGATGGTACGTTCTAATCTTTCTAAAGCTTCCTTAGCATTAACTAGAGCCCTGTCCTCAATAATCTCTTTTTTTAAATCAGATATTTCTTTGGTTAAGCGTTGTACCTCCTCTACTGCTGTCTCTATCCCAAGCACCATCCAATGCCTAGAGCAGTTGTTGGATACAAAACTAAAATTCTCCTTAAATTTGGGATTGTCAAGAAAGATAGCGGGTTCATTTCTTACTTGAAGTCCCACCGGGATTACATTGGATTGAAGATATTTGGCCAATGTATGTCCATGTAGTCTGGTCCTAATAAGTTTCTTCTCAAGACGTTCTAGTCTAGAGATTTTTTCATTAAGTGTTAGGTCAATCGCCGAACTGGAGCTGCCTAGAAGGGTATTGCCTGCTTGTAACTGTAGTAGTTTATCGATATAATCTTCACTATACGACAATGTCTCCCTTTCCGACATAGTCCAGTTACTCAAAAATGTACACGTACTAGTATTGTGTGGATGATATGGGCAAAACAATAATGATACAATTTAGAAAAACCACATAACACAATGAACAGTTAAACAATTAAACGATAACACATTTAAACACTTAACAATTAAACCCTCGCAGGACTTGCCTGCACAAAGGTAGCCATTACAAAAATGGGGTGACCCATGGTATGGGGACCTGGGTGTAAACTTGGTACCAAAAACAATGGTCCTTGACCAATTAATTAATACAAGTGAGCCAATAGCTTCAATTAGTCAGTTAGTTTTTGTAATCTTGAGCTCGAAACCCAAAAAAACTTTTAGGGGAAAAGAACTCACAATATTCAATATATGATTCAATACGACAAAGAACAACATCCGAACTTGTCTAGATTATCATACATATTAATTTATTATTGAATAAGGCAATTTAAGGTTGCTCCAAGAGGAACGTGCAACAAAAGAGGGTGATTAAGAGTGAATGGGTGAAGCAAGAAATGAAGACAGAGTAGTAAAAGAAATTCTTTGAATTTACAATGAGGATCGGTTATAATTCACCGTCCAAAGAACCTGGTCACATCTCAATCACAATTATGTATTTTCATATTTCAAACAGACCCAATAATTGGTCAAGCACAAGGGAATTATATGTGTATCCCAGGTAATGGAAATTAAGCGTCGACGTTTCGACCCGTCTTGAAGGCCTTGAGGAGAATTAGACCTTGGCCGTGCGGATCTTCATCAGGACCAAAGGGAAGGGGTTGGGGCAACCTGATTAAGTGAAGAATGGATCATCCACCTAAAATGTTAAAACACGGGGAGGTGAGGATGTCGTCCTAATTAAAACCAAAAAATTTACTGAGAACCCATACGTCATAGTAAATCGTCTACCTGATATCCAGTTCAATGGGGTTCCTCAGACATCCAATGAAGGGAGGCTGCGTATCAAGGGTAGTAATGGAGCTGTGGGGACTCAATCCGTGCTGTGGGAAATTAAAAGGAAGGGTATCTAAGAGTGGGCAGGTGTCACTCGCACTCTTACTGAAGTTAACACTATCGTTGTGGGATCATACCAACCCAATGATATATAACTATAGGACACATTAATGCTCAAATTATGCCAATTCATTGCAAAAATAACGGAGGGCATCTTACCACAACAGACGCAGCTGTCTGATTCAGGTAGGTCGCTAGTGAGATCGTTAAGACGAGGTTAGCAGTATGAGGTTCACTCGTATCTAAAAATAGAAGGGATAGTGTGTGTCAGGGGGTGGGGGTGGCTAGTGGTAGGTAAAATAGATTGGAGAATGGGTATTACCCTTACCCAGATGCACAATGTATGTGCGAGCTATTTGGGAACGTCCGTCTCCGCCGAAGCTGCCGCTCAGTGTGAGCTTCGTCCGCGTCTGCATACGGTTACCGGGGCAACCGTCAGCGTATTAATGACGGTTACCGGGGGATGGACAGGGTAGAAAGACTGAACGGTTGACTGCGGAGAGTCGAGAGTCTCAATACTCTGGCAACATAGCGAAAGTTACATAAATTTATTATATTCCATAGATTAGTATTGATCAATGCATAATTCGTGAAAAGATTTCCACATGTAATTGACATATCGCAAAGTTGCGTGAAACCGAACAACCAATGGATAATTAGATTAGGAAAATTCCAAAGGACAGACATATCACAAAGGGACAAATTAGATTGATCAACAACATTACATAAACAACAATTGCCATACCATTACAAACTAAAGGTGAAAACGGATTTTGTAACCGGTACCAATTATACCACAGGAAGCCGTGGCAGTCAGAAGAAGTTCCAGGGTGTCAAAATAGATCAATTATAGATCAACAATTCATTAAGGAAACCTGTTTGTTAATTTCCTCAAGTTCATTAAGCCCGCTAGTTACACAGCACGGATTGAGTCCCCACAGCTCCATTACTACCCTTGATACGCAGCCTCCCTTCATTGGATGTCTGAGGAACCCCATTGAACTGGATATCAGGTAGACGATTTACTATGACGTATGGGTTCTCAGTAAATTTTTTGGTTTTAATTAGGACGACATCCTCACCTCCCCGTGTTTTAACATTTTAGGTGGATGATCCATTCTTCACTTAATCAGGTTGCCCCAACCCCTTCCCTTTGGTCCTGATGAAGATCCGCACGGCCAAGGTCTAATTCTCCTCAAGGCCTTCAAGACGGGTCGAAACGTCGACGCTTAATTTCCATTACCTGGGATACACATATAATTCCCTTGTGCTTGACCAATTATTGGGTCTGTTTGAAATATGAAAATACATAATTGTGATTGAGATGTGACCAGGTTCTTTGGACGGTGAATTATAACCGATCCTCATTGTAAATTCAAAGAATTTCTTTTACTACTCTGTCTTCATTTCTTGCTTCACCCATTCACTCTTAATCACCCTCTTTTGTTGCACGTTCCTCTTGGAGCAACCTTAAATTGCCTTATTCAATAATAAATTAATATGTATGATAATCTAGACAAGTTCGGATGTTGTTCTTTGTCGTATTGAATCATATATTGAATATTGTGAGTTCTTTTCCCCTAAAAGTTTTTTTGGGTTTCGAGCTCAAGATTACAAAAACTAACTGACTAATTGAAGCTATTGGCTCACTTGTATTAATTAATTGGTCAAGGACCATTGTTTTTGGTACCCAGGCCTGTGATCAAAGGCAGAGATATACTCATTCACATACATCATCCGTCGGCTTGTTCTGAGACTCAGATATTAGCCAGACTGGCAGCTTGCTTGCAGGACCTCTTTCACTTATACTAGAATCCTTTGTTTCATTTAGTCTAGTCTTAAGAACCCAAGTCTAAATATAGCAGATAGATAAATATTGGACTGAATGCAAGATGGCCACCTTGGCACAAGTCTAGGCCTTGGTAAACTTGGACATGTTCAATGACGTAAGCCTTTTGCTGATACTATTTGCAATATGAAAAATGGTCTGGTTGCATCGCACTGTTTTTAACCAGCTTTAGGTAGGGAGCTTGAACTATAAAAATCACACCAGCACACCACCAACTGGAAGATGACACCAGATGAATTTGGCAAGTAGTGGTGGCATTTTCATGGAATGATACAAACGAAATCTCTGTGTGTCCTAAAGTAGCACCATTTCTGGTATCAGCTCACTCTGAGAACCTCTTGATATCTACTGACAAAATAGAACACTTCTTAGAGAATCAACAGTACGTTTTTTCTGTGGGTAGGATATAATGATGCAATGTAGCTTTGTGTCCTGTTCCACCTACCACCGCAGTCAGAAGGCTATGTCTCTGGAACCCCAAATGCTACTATAAAGCACCCCTGGTGCATTTTATTTTCAGCTAGTACGATAAAAGGTATTAAAAGTTGGAGTGTTGATATTTTAACCTCTTGAGTGCCCATGACGAGATGGTCTCGTCATGGGCCGCGGTTGCGCTGTGCCCATGACGAGACTATCTCGTCATGAACCCCGCCCGCTAATGAAAGGGCCGGCACAGGGCGGGGAAAGGGCGGGGCACTCAAGGGGTTAAAGACGAGGAAGTCTGAACCACAAAACTGTATGGGGGACAATAAAACCCCCAATTATCATGAAACAGAGGACACTCCACCCAGCTGGAACATTATGAACACGTCAGCCACTAAACAACTTGTCTTGGATTGTTTGTCTTACCATCTTTGCAATTTCCATGTCTGATATTAAAACCACAGTCGTTTGTGTACAACTTTATTTTGTATTCGTTAAATGAGATTCCATTTGTGCCTAATGTCCTTTTCAGTTTTATTTCTCTACCAATGTGTTGTCTGACTCACAAAGACACTCCTGTGTTTTTCTTGAGCTATTCCCAACATTACATTACAATTACAATCTAATGATGGCATTCCTTGTTGTGCATCAGATTTTCTACTAAGCAAATCATAATCAATTTACGTTCATTTACAGGCTGAATGTAGCTGTATGGCTAAAGCATCCTGCCTGGGCCCAACCAGCGCACACTCACAGTGCCAGTGGGCCTTCTGCAGAGTCAAGAAAAACCTGTGTTTATCAGTTTGGTACCACTAACCGTTGATGAACTTTCTCAAATACATAGAACTAGTTTAGCAGCAAGCACTGCACAGAGACACTGAAAGGGAAATTAATACAACAAACCATGCATCCAGATATCTTTTAATAATTTGCCCAGATTTTGTCTTAGCAATTGTAACAAGGGTAGCCTCCTTCTCTACATATCTTATTTCACTGTCAGACCAACAACAGAAATGTCCTTGTCTCCCTTGTAAATACCCAGTGCAGCCAGTCCCAACACTACTCTCAGGCTCTGTCGGAGGCACACAAAAATGCAGGATGTGGGGTGACCAGCAGAAGAAATGTGCTGTTCACAACTTCAGGTTTGTAGCATGGTGAGCACAGAGACCAACACCGAGCGGTATATCTGAAGAAGGAACAGGAAAGCCACAGAAGGTTTCTCAAAACTGCAGAGAGCAACTTGCTTTGCAAGTCTTCTCAAAAGCTGACATGTAGAGTGAGACTTTTCCGACCATTCAGGGTTAAGAGCGAGAGCTCATTTGAAAGAGTTGGAGCCTAACTACAGGAAAGCCCATGTTGGGCACACAAATTAACAATACTGTTCTTCACCAAGGGATCTGGTGGAGACACAAAGCTTGAAAGCACGTCAGTAGACAATCACCGCCCAGTGTTCAGCAGCTGATCATGAGGTTGTGACAGAACGGTTTAAAAATAGAGGAAACTCAAAATGAAATATCTTCAAAGTTGTTGCGTCTTTCCACTGTAAATTCTGGTCAAAGTTCTACCTAATGTTCTGCTACTTGCAGTGCAGCCAACTACCCAAATGTATGATGACTCAAAAATTAAACTGATGTTGATGTCAGCACATATATTCCAAGCATTCACTTGCAAGCATCTAGTTGTCATGTGGTAAGAGTATGATCCAAATAAGTAGGATTGGGATTGACAACTAAGTGGCAAATATATTTGAAATTACATTTACCTAGAAATAAATACACTACAATCTTCCTGCCTCAGTGGTCGGATGCAAACTATGCATCATATCATATTTAGATTAGCTGTCCTCTTAGTGTGGCATATTCTCCGGATTTAGGTTTTTAAATTTGTTTTTACCTAAAACCAACAAAGCAGTGTGTAACTCTGGTACAAGCCGTCTCACATACACATATCCACACTATCCAAAGTTCCCATTCCCAAACATTCAAACTACATAAATATCATCTTGTAAATATCAACTACAGATATCTGTTTTAATAGCTACTCAAACAACTAAAAAGGGGGGAATAAATGGGAGAAGAAAAAAGATAACATGAAAAACGTTGACCCTATCCGAATTAAATTATGAATCTTATTAGCTGAAGGTTAGCAGCCAGTTGTGTGTGGCCCTTACTCCTGGATTCAGGTTTAAATTCGTTTTTTGAAAACCAACAAAGCAATCTGACAGTAGATCCACATGCAAACTATGTGAATTTTCTATTCTAAAACACCCAAAGTACATAGATATATATAACCTTGAACTATCACCTACGAATATCCCATAAAAACCTACCCTAACTTCTCGAAAGAACCAAAAGGGAGGAATAGAGGGGACAAGAAGAGAAACATAGATGAACATGAAAAACTTCTACCCCATCTGGAATTGATAACCTATGCAATCGATCTCCCTTACCAGATAATAGTCATTTCGCTCTACCTCAGATCCAGTAAGCTGAATTACAAAAAAAACCCATCTCATTGTCATTGCTCTCTCTCCAACCCAGCTAAAGAAAGACCAAGTTGCCTTAACATGCAAAACACATTCATATCTCTGTCAACATTAACTTTGAACGTCACTGGAAAGCCAACAGATACTTCGATGCCTCTAGAAGTTCATGATTTCAGTGAGAGATTTGAGGTTACACACTGGTATAGGAGCATCCGCAGCTGCTTGTGACTGGTCTCATCTTTAAATTAATCATGGCAATAGGAATCAAAAGAAAGGCCAGCTCAAACTCAGCAGGCTGCCTACATGTAGCTTTGAATGAAGAAGCTTGAAAATAGGCAGCATTTCATATTTTAAAAAGAGGAACATCTCTTGATGGTACGTCACTGACATCTATTTACGTCAGTCATGACATGGTTTGAACCCTGTATTGGGGGGGGAGGGGGGGGGGGGGGAGGACACCGTCCTCTTGGACCCTGAAATCTAGTTCTGAAAACTTGTCAAACTAATAAAAATGGGAGCAGATCGCCAGATCAGAGCTTGAAGCAGTGGAAAGAAAGGAACTGACACTAAAGCAGTGCTTAATTTGAGCCAGTGGTTGCAGGTGGGGCACACCAGCACTTATGTTTGGGCACCGGCGTTTCTTTTTCCTTATCAGAATTTGACCTATAAAAAGAGAGAGAGAAACAAAAATGGGAAAGGAACAGTAAGAGAAAGATGGAAAATAATTGACAAATTAAGAAAGCTGAGACGAAAAAAAGAGCGTGCGGAGTGAGAAAGTGTCGGGAGATGAATTAAAGATGCATGAGGAGGAATCAAGACTAAGCAGCCTTGGCATTCTGCCCACGGACCGTTTGAGCAAAAGTTTGGCCCCAGGCACTTAATATTTTACAAATTAAGCCCTGCATTGACGTGCAGCAGGGGCACTTACATACTGCTCCGGTCCATCATTGTCGGGCTTGGATGAGGCCCCGGCAAAACCACCTGGAACCACCTTGTGGGGTGCAGGAGCTCTACTGTGAAATCCTTCTGATCATGTCTGGCACCTGAGGGGCATTCTAAGGGACCTACAGGTGAGCTATCGGCAGTTATAAATATCCATCAGAAACAAATGTTTCTGCAGAACCGTTCTGCTGTGTTTACTGCATGGCAATAGAGGGAGTTGGTAATGGTACCTAATCTGGCATACTATAAATGCGGTCATTTACTCAAATATCAATGATTTCCCACAAATCTAATTTACATCTGGGTGGAGAGCTGCTGAAAATCCACCCCGCTTCCACTGTTTTAAAGTTGGTGCGCTGGAATGTGGTGGTCTATCATGACCCAATTATAGTGGGTCGCCAATAATCATACAAGACTAATTTACAGGGTTATGCTCCAATGCAACCAAGTGGGAACAAACACAGCATAGATCAGGAATCTGATCCCAAATAAAGAGAAAACTAAACAGCATTTCTTAACCCTACTGTAAAATATATGTAAAGAAAGTAATTTGTTTGCTCTATCCTGGCCCTCCGAGAAATCATGAGAGTGAGTCACTATTTTTCAGTAGTTGCCTGTTAGAGTGAAGGTTAAATAAGGTAATAGGCAATGAGTTGTAAACTTTGGCGATCTGAAACAACTTTCAGGCCGCAGCTTCAGATACATGGACCACCAGCTGAGACTATCAGGACAAGCATTGGCATAGCCAATAGGTCTCGCCTTTTGGACCTTATAAGTGTTTAGCCATGCAACAGTTGCATAACTAAATACTTATAAGATCCTAAAAGCGAGACCTATTGGCTATGCAAAGCGGCCGCGAAAGTGAAAGTGATCGCGATCAAACATCAAAGCGGCCATGCGGCCGCGAAAGTGAAAGTAATCGCGGTAAAGCGTGGCGCGCGCGTGCCCGCGCACATGCACTGTAGCTCTAGGCTGGCCTGGTAGCACTTTTTGGAGCCCTCTCAATAAGTCTCGCCAGACCAGCGCATGCGCTGGGTCAGGAGAGGCCTAAAAACGAGCGCCACACGTGCAAGAATAAATCTATTATTTAAACGACAAGTCACAATTCCATTTGCAGCTTGTGTGACTTATAGCAGGGATTTGCAGAACTTTCAGATCCGTACCTGTCCTGGGTTTGAGTTTGCGTGAGTTTTATAAATAGATTAGTTTGCTTAATATCTTTGCTTTTGTTTATATCTATGGATGGATGCAGTCATGGTTTCTGTAGTTTAGGGTGTGCAGTCGGAGTTCCTGAAAGGTTTGTGGGCCTTCCTTCTGGGAGCACTAGTGTATACTTTGCCTGGGTAAAAGTGTGTGTCTGAAGTAAGTGTGACTAGTGTGTTCTGTGCTGTTTTATTAACCCCTTCGCCGCGGCAGGAATTCCGCCGCGCCGCTGGGGGGGTTTGGGGGCAGTTGCGGTGGCGCTGTGCTCGTGACGGAACCACTCCGTCACGAGTCACGGGTGAGCTGTGCTCATTACGGAGTGGTTCCGTCACGTCTCCGCCCACTGCGCTAATCGCCCGCACAGGCGGGGAATTAGCGCCGCGTGGGCGGAGCGGCCGCCAACGGCCGCAGCATGACGGAACCACTCCGTCATGAGCACAGCGCACCCGTGGCTCATGACAGAGTGGTTCCGTCATGAGCACGGAAAGGGTTAAGAGTGTGAGATTATTTTGAAGACGAGTGAAATGTTGCTGTGAACTTGTAATACCCACTGACGAAAGGTTGGGAAAAGAAGAAAACGCATTGTATTGTAATAGTATTGTAATTGCATTTATATAGCGCTTACTACCCCTGACGAGGCGTCAACGCACTTTTTCATTATGTGCACTGAAATCATTATACTAAATCTAACTTTGCATGTCGACTCCTAAGACGAGAAACTATTTTATAATTGGTCATATATCCACTGTTTTTTTCAAGTAATATCCATTTTTTTTAAAGGTTTAAAGTGGTTGATGTTTGTAAGTGATGTAATGGTTCAAGACACAAAAAGCAAGTTGACTAAACAAGCTTGCAACTGGAGAGGTCACATAACAAATTCAAATCAATGGTTCTGCATCATTTATTTTTTCCGTGTTTTGGGCTCATAGCATTTCGTGACTCCCACCAGCTTCAGACATTTAACTTCATTAGCACTAGCTGGACACAAAGGCGCACTATGAAGAACCACCTGTTGGAAGCCTGAAAGGGAGGGCGGGGGACGGCGGTTTTGAGACGAGACATGACTGAAGCTGAAAGCCAAATGCTTGTTGTTTGCTGAAGCCGGTGTCCCCAAGGGGGGCAGGACATTACAGTCGCTCACTTCGCTTTTTGTCCATGCTGCTTCACCTGCTGCGTTCATTAAGGAGCTGTGAATATGGCCGCCTCTCCGCAAGCAGTGTCACCTCTCAGGCCACGCCCCCTATCCCGCGCTGGTGATGAATGCGAGCAGGTGCTGTGGAAGGGGAGCTGTACCTGACCTTCTTTAACCCCTTCGCTGCTGCGGACATTCCGCTGCAGCGCTGGGGGGGGCAGGGGGGCAGCGCGGCGGGCCTGTGCTCATGACGGAGCCGCTCCGTCATGAGCCACAGTTGAGCTGTGCTCATGACGGAACGGTTCCGTCATGACTCCGCCCATTTGCGTTGTCGCCCCGCACAGGCGGGGAAACAGCGCCGCGCAGGCGGAGCGGCCGCCGGCAGGATTGTCATGACGGAACCGTTCCGTCATGAGCACACGACAACCGTGGCTCATGACGGAACGGTTCCGTCATGAGCAGGGAAGGGGTTAAAAGCAGCTACTGAGCAACTACGTGATCTCTAGAGTAGAGATCCGCTTTCAAATGGCGCGCATGTCATGCGAGACACGCCCACTTCCCCAACAAGCCCCACCCCCCTCCCCGCTGGGGCACAAAGACGTGGGAAGCTGTACTACAGGCCAGGTTAATCTCTGTACTACAGGCCAGGTTAATCTCTGCCTTTACGGAGAACCATAAACAGCACTTCATTAAAGACCATGCACGAGCTCTAGTCAGCCCTAACTTTGACTATCCTAACGTGCATGACGAAGGTCTAGTCCTTGTGTACTGCTGGATGTAAACTGTTGGTAATGTAACTGCCTTATCTCCGTTTTGTTTTTTGCACTATCCTTCCCTTTTCAGGTCGGGCCTAGACACAGCTTTAGCTCTCCTCAACCTCATGTTATCCCAAATAATTTAGAATAAACAAACACACACACAATAACATACCTATCATTATGAGGGGTCCACTGACCGTAATGAAGTGCGTGATCACTATTTTAACTCCATGCGCATATTGCAAGTTATTTGTGGACATCACTAAAACCCCATGATGGCAATTTATGTTACATGTATGTATTTTTTTTTTATTATACATGTTTATTTTAAGGACTTTTGCTTGAAAAAGATGCTTTTTAAAGTGCAGCTAACAACGGCCACAGACTGGAAGAAGTTTATTTTTTGTTTAACTTTCATGAATAAACTGTTGATAAAATGATGGACAATGGTGTGGGCCTGTGGCTTTAATGCACATTCCGTGGCTCCTGCCACTACTGCCAAATGCCAGCAGTAACTATCTGCTATTTAAAACAAGCATTTGCAATGCAATAGATCTCGCATTCACGCGAGTTTGAGCTACTCGCATTGTAAATGACAATGCCTTTTATGTTTTGGGTTTTAAAACATAAATAAAAGGCATTGTCATTTACAATACTAATAGCTTTAACTATCACAAATGCAAAACCTATTGATTGCGATAAAGGGCCTTCTCGACCGCTTGTTAGATTATAAATATCAGAGGAAGAGACTAGCCTGCAATGTCTTCAATGTAGTGAAAAACAATGCAGTGAAGATGATGTGTAAGTATTGTAAATTACACGGACACAAAGTGTGAAGTGAGAGTTGCATATGATCCAAGCTATAAACACTAACAAAGCGCTCCAACACCTTTTGCTCTGTCATTACACTGTCACGGCTCAGGAGGAAGAGCGGGATGGGGGGGGGGGGGGGGGGGCTATTCCCTGCCCTCTCTGTGATTTGAGTGTGGACTGTGGCATTGCGTAATGTCATTGCTATCTTGGGCCTAATAAAAAACACACCAGCTGTAGTGGGGCCCTGGCTTCACCTCCTGGTGCAGGGTGGGCTGTGCTTTATGGCAGGCATGCTGGGAGGGAGGGATGGTCTCAGCTGCTGCTCCAGCCTCATACAGTGCCCCTGCTATTACTAGTGGGCGAGAGGCGCTGAGGTGGTGGTATTGGTGGTGGTGGTGGTATTGGTATTGTTGGTGGTGGTGGTGTTGGTACTGGTGGTGGTATTGGCGGTGGTAATGGTATATTGGTAGTGGTGGTATTGGTGGTGGTGGTGGTAGTGGTATTGGTGGTGTTGGTATTGGTGGTGGTGGCAGTGGTATTGGTGGAGGTTGTGGTATTCATGATGATGGTGGTATTGGTGATGGTGGTGGTGGTGGTGGTGGCATTGGTGGTGGTAGTGTTGTTAATAAAGGCTTTTGGAAACAACCCGTCAGGTGGGTTCAGTACAGATGACATGTAACACAGATGTGCTGTTGTCTGCTTTAGCCCATTAGCACAGGATTATGTGCTACCTGGAATTCACATGACTTAATTCGCTAATCATTTCTAAATCCATTTTACTTGGGGGCTTGAAACAGACACAAGATAATGCCGGGTTAAAGTGATTGGAAACAGGCGCCCGTATTACGGGGCAGCCATGCTGCTTAAAAAACATAAGCTGAAGCAGCACATGTCCGGCCTGCAGTATGAGAAACTCAATAAAGTAAATGGTACTTACAGACTAAATAACAGGTCCCGTGTATCAACTGAAGTAAAAGGGCCAGTCGCCATGCGAGGGTACAAATGAAGACAAAGCGTACTAAGGAGGGACTAACAAGCCTATTAACGAATCCGAAGGCAGCATTTACGAAAGACAATGACACAAGCCAATGAAAAATATGGGAGGAGAGTGTGCACGTCTTCTCTCACATATTTTACTACAGCAGTCTTGCAGCGCGTGCGCGCTGCTGCTAGGCTCGACCTAAAAATATATGTAATAAATTGCAATTGAGGAACTGTGGTAAAACAAATAGGCACACACAGCGCCACCATGTGGTGGATAAATAGGTGTTGGTGTTTAGAAAAAGGTGTCGGTGCCGAGCACTGGCAAACAAATACTGCTAATAGCCATCACACAATGCTAAAGCTCAGCTGTGTGATATTGGGGGCCATCTTTATGATGATGAAACACTTATTTAAACGGATACAGTGACATATTTCCCGTACGGGTTGCAACTTCATTTTATACAACAAAAACACCTGAATGAGTCTATATATATATATATATATATATATATATATATATATATATATAGCGATTGTGGTTACTCAACAGTACACTAAAAAATAATTCAGCACGAAAACGTGGGTTCGCATCCGTTTGTTCCCAGCGGAAGGGAAGGTGCAGAAAACGGTAAAAAAAAAGTATATATATATATATATATATATATATTTCCAAAGGTGCCTCTTCAGATAAGGACGCCACTCCGGGGCAGTGAGTTTACAACTAAACCTTTTTATTTCTGAAAGGCTGCATATCAGCTGTTTTTCTAGGTCCCAACGCGTTTCGAGGCTTCACGCCTCTTCTTCCAAGGGTAACGAATAGCAAGACACGGCGCCACAACTATTTATTCCCAAAGAGCACGCAATCTTCAGTGATGCATGTTGGTAGTTGTAAGCCAATTCTTCCCCACCATTTGGGTCCGTGTCCATTGCTAAAAGCAGTTTCTTTTGGTTATTAATTTCCATTTTACAGCCCTCCGGTGGGCTCCAGGTGTGATGTGCAGCTTTTCCCAATTATTAAACTGGCCACGCTGTTTCCCGGCCACACGATTGTGACCGTGCAGACCTGCCACCATATTCCAGGCAGGCGGTGCATCCACCTTTGGAAATTATATATATATATAAAAATTAAACTCACATTAAAAGCTGTGACTTGAGACAGTTCTCTTGAGAGTGGGCAGTACTCCAATGACCAAACTTCGACTTTACTGCGAACCCATCAAAAGTGATGTTTGCGCTGCTTCCTGAAAGTTTAAGATAAACACTTCAGGGCAAATCTGGCAGATTTATTTACAAAACAAATCTCTGCTGCGAATGTATCACATCACACAACTCTTCGAAAGTTAATGGGAAATCACGCAGCATAACCTACGGCATAACGTGTATTGGTAAAGGACATTTTCACCCAGGGTTTTCTTGACACCATTTCACAGATATTTATTGTTTCCCACTCCATGGTAGGGTTTCAGCCTGCGAGGTCGATAATATGAGTGCGTGGACCAGCCAAACCAGTAATCATCGGATTAAATACAGAACCCTGCAGTACCTGCATCAACCCACTGAGACATCAGACTGGGCAGACACACTTGGAGGTTCCTATGAAGTTTCAACCATTCTGGACATGATCTGGACATAAGCCGAAACATGCTGGTGATTTGTTGAAACAGACAGTCTCTGCAAAGCAGGCGAACTACACCACAGGAAGACCCAAAACAAAGTTAATCTGGGCCCACTTTTCCCTCATATTTCGGTCTTGTATGTTTATCGCCCCTAGCTCTGCAGAACCGATGGGCATTTGCTGAGTGAATAGCTTCTAATGATCGTTAAAACGTTTGAGAGTCTGACTCAGCCACTTTTAAATTGCTGATGTCTTTAGATTATTACATCACTCTGAGCTTTGGCTTGGAATCAATGTGACATACAAATGAATGTTTCTAGGAACACTTGTTCCCTTCTTGCCTTCCCTCATCAAGCTGCATCTCTCAAATTGTGCAATGATTTGAAAAATGCAATTTTTTCCTAGTGGGTCCAGTTTTGACATATCTGATTAACACCAGAACATTTGTGGTTTCAGTGGGAGTTCTTTGTGCCTGAACACAACTCAACTCCTTTCAAAACTTTGCAGTGCCTAGCACACAGACAGCAAGCAGCAAGAACCAAGAATCCGTACTCTTAAAATGTGATTTCAATCCTAATTTGCAGAAAAAGCATGTTAAAAGAAAAATCCAGTGCTTCGGATGTCCATTGGGAGTCCTGCTTAGATCAGATGAGCAAAAGATGGCTCTGTAGCAGTTAGCATCCTAATCAATTCACATTTTAGGGCACGCTCCAGAGACTAAACAGTTACCACCAACTCATCGATAACAAGCCTTGGCATAGCCAATAGGTCTCGCATTTGGGACCTTATAAGTATTTAGCCATGCAACAGTTGGTGTTGTTGCACCAAGGATATTCTGCTGCATAACTAAATACTTATAAGGTCACAAAAGCAAGACCTATTGGCTATGCCAATGCTTGTCTTTGCATTTGTAGTCTTGCGACTATAAAAGGGGTATGTAAACAAGACTACACGTACAAGAATGTACAGAAAAAATACTGCGTAAGCTTCTCACTGATGAGATAATAAACCTTGACTGCTATGCCCTGCCGTGGTACCAGGGTGGGTAGTTTAAAAAACTGCAGAGGGTCAGGAAGCGAACTAGGCCTGGCTAGTTATATTAGAATGCTCCCAGAGCCAAAAGGTATGTGAATGCGAAGCCGCCATGGCCAGTCTGTAGGGTAATGAAGCTCTTTAGATCTGTACCTTGGGAAACTCCCAAACCTAGCTGCAGATTTCGTCAGTTTCGGATGGCCGAGAGGATAGGAAACTCTTCAAACGTGGAATGGGCCTTAACCCCTTTATAGGAAATCAATGTCCTTACAATCACCACCACCCGACAAACAAACCTAAAACCCCTATAGGTTTCGAGGGAGCCACTCTCCAGAAATTCTGACGTCACGACTGGTTGGTATACGCGCTCTGGTTCCGAGTGGTCCTCGTCATGCCTGCACAGATCACAGATGCTGAGGATGCTTGAGAAAAGCTCCCCTTGCAAACACGCCCCTCCCTCTGCTGTGAGCTCGAACCTGGGCAAACGGCACTGAAACCAGCGATGCTCCTCCCTAAAAGACCATTAAATAAATAAACACAATGAACGGACCTGGCTCGGGTTACAGATTCCTGCGGCGCTCAACCCGGGGAGAAAGAGAGCAGCCAGGAGTCCGAAATCTGCTGCTCACAGCAACAAACTAGCGACCCTCAGCCTGCAATCTGCGGACACTGACTGTAAACTAGGAGCCTGCGCTGACATCACTGAGGAGCTGGAATGCGGAGACCCTGTGGCCGCAGTGCGGCCATCCTGGAAGGGTCTGCGGATGAACCACTGTCACGCTTCATCATGCGAACTGCGGGTGTCACGCTGATCCCCCTGTGTCCCTGCAGATGTTATATTCCAAAATATTTCAGAGATTTCTCGTTCAGTGCTTGTGTTCTCCAGCTTTCCGTTTTCTGTCGTTGCATTCTGGTACTTGTAGTTCTGAATACAAGTGCTAGATAGCAATAAAAAACAAGCCCGGCTTCTAAAGTGGTCCGGACGCGAGCGACCGCCGCGCGAAAGTGAAAGCAAATTTGTCATATGGCGTGGCGCGCGCGCTTGGCGGGGGCAGGGGAGCGCATTCCAGGGGGGGAGCGGACCCTTTGAAGTATGATGCAGAGGGCGCCAGTGGGCAGGAGCGCTTCCCCAAATGGATTGCATGGCGGCACGATGCACGTGATTGTGCGCGTGCTCGCCATGCAATCCACTTTTGGGAGCACTTTGAAATGCCCCTCTTACTAGAGTCTCGCATAGCGATTGCGTAAACGCAATAGCTAGGCGAGACCTAAAAACTGGTGAGACTGAAAACAGTCAGTGCTGATTTGGAAACCACTGAGAGTAATCAACCAATTATCACTGGTGCTGGAAGGCAAAACCTTAAGATAAAGCGCGATGGTGAACGAAGAAAGAATGGTCCATCTCCTTCAGTAACTGCACAACCTTGAGCACTCAAACAACAGTGCTTTTCTGATGAAGAATCCAGAAAAAATGCTCTTAGATGACTCACCATCACCTGAAACTAAATCCGTTGAAAACAAAATCACTACCAATTTCTCCATCTAAGAACTTCATGTCGGCACAGAGTAGAATGAAAGGAATTACTATACCAGAAAGTAGTCAACCATCAATGAATGTGCCAAACGAGCTTCATAATGAACGTCCAAGGACCTCCAAGTTCAAATCAATTCCTGAACCTAGTGGTGTGTTTCAAGTTAGGCTACTGCAAGGAATCAGAACTTTCCTTCCAGATAAACGACTTAAACAGGGGTTCATTCCATATTCTTATCAAGATGGGATTCAGATTTCACAAAAAGTTTGAGAAAAAGTTGTCCATGAAACCTTGCTACGTAATGTTCCTATTTATAAAACATTACAAAATACAAAAAATATTTACATGTATTTAAAATGTAACAATCTATAAAAAGTGACCCATCGGAATAATTCCATCTAAAAAGTACATATGTGTTAAAAGCTTCAGGGCAGAAGATTGTTTTAAGGTACTAGATTTGATTGAAATATCTTTATTCGATTATTAATCATAAAAGTACAGGATAAAATCGCCAAGCACAAAACACATATATCAGATTAAGAAGCAAATAAAAATATTACATAAACAATTAAATACTATTTAAAACGGAGTTAATTCATAGAGAGGCATATAGTATTCCCAATTCATGCCGCTCTTATTTGCATAAAACTTTCAAAAAGATATAAAGTATTCAGTGCAATATTCAGATACAAAGCGCATTTCAAGAAGAACCCAACAGCAGTTATAACAACAGGATAAGCGAGAATCTGGAGATAGTAAAAGGTTGGTCTATACTGGTAAAAGCCCCTCGACCTTAAGATAGGCAACAGTATCTTCTTCAGGAACATTCATACAATTTACACAATAGGGTGAGATGTCCCAGGGTCTGTAGCATGCTATCGTCACAGGGGCAATTTAGTATAGATTTGGGTTCATACTGTCCAGGTGGAAAACATACCCTATACCATATCGCACCCAGACAAAATGTGGAGAGCAAGGATCTTTCCCAGGGGCTTCTGACTTGAGAGAGCCCAGGCTCAAGGCCAGCATTGATTTGAATGATCTTACAAGTTATCGTAGTTGGCTTTTCCAGAGCCATAGTTTCCCTCCTCTTCGCAGCCTGCCTGAAAAACAACTCTTTAACCTTCTTCCAATCACTTGTAATAATAAGCTGGGAAGCAGGTTACCGTTCTAGGCATCCCAACGAGGCAGATACATTTTTAATATAGGTCAGCCACAGGAGTTTGTACCCAAAAACCAATGCAGACAATCTTGGATAACTTCCCTATCAAAGGCTGTGTGTTCCCCATTCCATACTCATACCCAAAAGAGCACTGGGGCTAATTTGACATAGTCTTCAACATACCCCAGACCCAGCTCATGATGTACAAAATAACTGGGGCTAGTTGGACCCACTCCAAGCAATTTCCCGCAAAATCGGTTCTCCTGTTGTATTTTCATGTAATTGCGATACTCCCAGATGGCATCACCATAACTGAGAACCGGTAGGCATTTCACTCTGTAGAGCTGGAGCAGTGGGACCATTGGTTTACTACCTATCATTGACGAGAACCTAAAAAGGGTACCGCATGCTTGGTTAAAGTGCTGACTTCTGTCGGCCAGAAAGGGACTCCAGTTATTTTGTTGGTCATAGGTAATGTCCAGATAGTAAAAAGCACTAACCCTTGAAATGACCTTCCTTCCGATGGCTACTGGTCTTACTTTGGGGGACTGCCTCCCACAAACCATATAATGGGTTTTGGCAATATTAGTCTCAAGATCAATCTCGTCCATAAATTTAACGAACAAGTCCACCAAGCCCCTTCGATATTCCTGGTATGAGAGAGCAATACTGCGTCATCTGCATATAGCAGGAACGGAACAAAGGAGGCTTTGACCTTAGGCATGTACATCCCATTTATCGCCAGAAAATCGTTCAGACCATTTATATATAATAAAAATAAAAGAGGCGAAAGGACACATCCTTGCCTGACCCCTCGAATGAGGTTAAAACATTCAGTACGTCCCCCCTCCTGTATATATCTAACAGAAGCAGCAATAGCAGTGTGAAGGGCACGCAGAAAATCAACCAGATCTTGGCCCTTTCCTAGGTCAATCAATAGGTTCCACATCTTTGACCAAATAACCCGGTCGAAGGCACTACTCATGCCCATGAACGCTAGATAGATGGTTCCTTTTTGACAGCTACATATTTCCCTATCACTCAGGTTGAGGTTTAGGCGCTGCTCCAGTGTACCCCTATCTACTCTGAACCCATACAGGACTGGGCTAAGGATATTATTAACCTGAGCCCAGTTGTCTAATCTATTCAAGATGAATCTACCCGCCACATTGATTTTCGAATTTACCAGAGAAACAGACCTATAACAGCTTGGGTCCTGCCTACTTCTTTTTTTAATAGGCACACTAGTATCAACTTTCCATGTCCTGGAAATACATTCTATAGCAGCAGCATTAGAAATATTCGTTATTAGAGGGGCCAAAAAGAGATATTTATCCTATATAGGTCCATAGGGACTCCATCAGGGCCGAGGGCCTTATTAGAGGGGCTTAGTCAAATGGCATAACTAACTTCCTCCAACTCAAACATAATATCTAATGGGAACTTGGGTGTCTCCTCAACACTGTTCAAGGACTTCCTTGCTCCCTTTGAATAAATCATTGCAAAGTGGGTCACCCATTGTTCTGAAGTTATGTTTGTGCTTATGTCATCGGGTGTACCTAGAGAGCGTTGTCTACCCGTGACTATCTCCCACAAACCTTTGGTATCTCCTGAATTACAGGAGTGCATCAGTCATTCCCAGGCCATCTTTCATAGTTTGTTTTCTCTCCCCAGTGGCTAGCCTGTAGAAAGGCCCAGCAAGGGATATCTCCTCTTGGATCCTGGGCCGAGTGTTAAGCACCTCTATTAATCACTGATTTGTGGCTCTGCATCTACCATCAAACCACCCAGTTTTTACTGGTTTATTAGTGCAAGAAAGACCATGCATAATCTGCTTGGCAGAATAATTTAGGGATTGAAACGCCTTCAAAACCCCCAGTAGGGGGAAATCTGCTGAAAGCAATGACTTCATGAGGAGACTCAGGTTAGTTCCAAGAAGAGCGTTAAACAGGGCTGGAATCGGGATACTGCGCCATTTCATTCTACGCCCTTACCCTTCGGAGTCAAACTGGTTTAACCAGGACTACTTTTGCATCTATCACCAGTAGGTATTAGAAAGTCAGATACACCCAGGTTATGGACATTATAGCAGGTGTCCAAAACTCCCCCAGCTTGTACATTTTATTCCAGGGACCTTGAAATGAAAATGTAGTCAATGACTGACCCTTTAGTCCATCCCATAAAAGTTGTGTTTTGGTCAAATTGTTGCCCCACGCTAAGGAGATCGGTCTGGTCTAGAGCGTTGTTCAGTCTCCTACCCCGTTCATCGGCTACAGGCAGGGAAAAGGAATTATCGCCCCTCGAAAATGGGTCGGGATCACTAAGATCTTAAATAAGAATGAAAGAAAATGGGTAAGGGAGGGGACTGGGTTAAATATGGGGAGAGTGAAAGGCTGCAGACGGTCAATGCTTGACCAATTAAGAAGCATGAATGGGTGGTACCGTAACAGACAATGTTAGAGTTACAGGGATGAGCCCTGGGAGATCGGTGAGGTAGAGAAAGACTTAAAGAGGTGGACAAAACTGATTCAGGTTAAAGGGCAGGGATGGGGATGAAAATAACATTAGTGTACAAGAGGAACTACAATAGATGGGAAAACTGAAAGAAGTGGAAGAGCTATGCTGGGCCAGACAGACGACGAGAGAAAGAGACCTTGAAGCAATTTTATGATTTTGCTATGAAAAAGTCTGACTAGTCTAATATCTACAAATATATCTGTTATATGCATATATTTAAAAGCAGCATGCGTTCCAGCTTGAATCCTGAAGAGCACAGTAAAAGCACCAAACTGACTGCTTGCACTATAACAAGCAATAGTTAAAGGCTCCAATAAACAAGTCTCAATCTTTAACTGTTCAACAAAGCTTTCATCTACATAACGTTCTTTTTCACATTTGCGAGGTTTTATTTGATAATATCTGTAAACATTCTAAAAAAGCAACTGCGCATCTGCTCCTATTAGTAGAATAATCAGATCAATTGACACTGCGGCTAGCAACGTTTTGCTACGCCATGCCTGGACGCCACGCGGTGTGTCGCCGCACTGCATAATGGCCTTCTCGGAGAGTATGGCCGTTCACCAGTGTTGAAACGAGGTCAGGTGGCTCTGCAGTCGGCCAAAGCACAGTGGCGCCAGGTGGCTGCACAGCGACTGCAACACGTGTCATAGTCCGGCAGAGCAGGAGATGGAGAAGGTAGAGGGACCTGGAGAAGCTTCCATAACAACACTGATGTTACGCGGAGAGAGAGAGACAGCGGTGGAAGGCAGCTAGAGGGAGAACTACGTCAATGGAGCAGGAAGAAAGGGGAGACGGCACAACAGTACACAATGCCTTGAATGGACTGGAGCTGGTGCCTACTGGGCCACGCAACCTGCAGCCATGTTCCATTAATGGAGAGCACTTACAAAGCTGGTCGATAGAGTGCTCAAGAACAAAAATACAAGCATGACTTTATAGAAATAAAGAAATCGAATAGCAAAAGGGTGGAGCAGTTGGTCTGTGATAGGGACAGGACATCGTGGCACCACAAATCGGGTCACAAGTGGGTAGTGCACAGTAGAGTTGAATGGGTAACAGAGACTCGGATATCTGGAATAGACTCGCCTCATGCATAAGGCTCTTGTGCAAGAGTGTAACCTTTAACTGAGCAAGGACTCACGTGATAACTGACAGGGTTATGGGGGGGGAGGTCAGGGCAGGTAGGACAGGGTAACACAGTCTTGTTTTTGTTAAGTAGACTTGTGAATGTTCTTTAAAAAACAATAAGATATGTTTTAAAAAAACGAATCGCAAATATATCCTTGAAAATGAAAAACTTCCTAAAGTGGATGTCTCACAGCCTTGAGATAAACTTGCATGTGGTTGTTTCAATCAACAAGTTGTTAATCACCAACAATTACATCTGTTAGAGGTTTGTCGCCTCCTGTGATGTGCTAAGCAGTCTTGAATTAGTCCCCAATGAGATAAACAGCCAAGCTGCATCACTAACAACATGCTACCCTCCAATTCTGGCACTGGGTCAACACTTGATTGATGCCCCAAGCTTCCATCAGGTTCTATTTGATGGTAGGGGGATCCTTTCCATTGCTCTAGACCAATAAGTACTTCTTCAAATTCTGCAAACCTCAGAAGTCAAAACTTTCCCAAGGTGCTCAGCACAACACCGCAACTTCCCACAGACAAATACTATACAGAATGGTATGGGCGCACTGAAAAACCATGGCAGACTCTATCTTTTTTAAAGTTTGAACCAAAGAGAGGATGGGGCAAACACTGGTCACAGACTTGCAGCTGCACCAAGGTACTAAAAATTCACAGTGAACCAACCGGCCTATACACATTCATGTGTTATCTCCATGGCCAAACAGATGTGTCAGAAGGTTGAATGAGGAAGCAGGCACGTTGAGGCCATTACACAAAGCATGGAAGGCATACTGCGTGTAAAGAGACTTCCATTTTTAGGTCTTGCGTACTAGACAGAGCATGCATTGTCTGTAGCAAAACATATTGTGGACCTACCAAGAACATACAGGGTCTTGGAGCCCGCCCACTGCTTACCATTGGTTGGTTTCCTACCACTCTCATTTGGCTGCTTCTTATTCATATCTCAGCTTGCCAATATTTTATTTGTCCCGCCTATGGAGCATTGCTTCTTTACTATTACTTTTGATTAGTTGGCTTTTATGCTTTTACTAATTGCTTTTCAAGCACTATTTCGCTGTTCAGTTAAGCACTCCATGAGATTTTCCAGCTATCTCCATCATGTACGTCCCGTTCACTCCATATTGGTCTCTGTCATCAGTGTGTTTCTCACCGCCTCCTCCATTGTTGCTCACCCCTATATACTCCCCCTTGTTGCTTTCTCATCTGTGTGCTTCTCAACTCCTGCTAGTTATCCTTTCGCAGTGTGCTTCTCCTGACCACTCCCCGCCCTCAACACTGCTTCCCCAACCCAAACTTGCTCTCACCCCACCCTCGTGCTCCTCTGTTGCCTGCATGCCATGTGCTTCTCCCATGCCCTCTGCTCTCGTGCCCCTTGCTTCTCTTACCCTCACTCACGCCTTCCGTGTTGCTTTGAAAGGCTGAAGACCTTAGTCTTCACCAATATATTTTATTGTCTCATTGCTCTCGGTCAGTCATAACATTTACACATGTGTGAGACGTAGTCATGAAAACAATATATACATTGTATGGTGCACTACCAACCGCTCACCCACTACTAACTTGAGCTTACTCAAATTTACCACAGTTGGCACTGACGAATCGGTCACAGTCCAAACAGCTCCCCAAAGACCTTGTTAAGGGACACTGATAGAATTAAGAGGAGACGCTTGCGACTCTGCCAACAGCGCTAACCTTACTCTGGGCGCAGGCAGAAGATCCACTACTCGCATATAAAGTGTTTACAGTTTAAATGTGGGCAAACTTACTGAATTAACATTTTTGCCTCACCCTAGTTTAAAAGAGGACAATACATGTACTAATCTGCAATGTAAAGAACCTCAAGAAAAGTGCTGTTTCAGAAGTCATTTATGATAACACCTGTGAACACCTAAGTTACTTCTGTACAAGGTTATTTATCACACCCTTCACAGCACTGAGAAGCCACGGGCGTGCTTATTATGGTGTTAATATTCACAGAGATGATTAACACACATAGACCTTCAAAATGGAGGATGTTTAAATATGAGTTTGTTATCAAATGACATCACGATTGAATGTCACATGGAGCAGGTGCTGGTTTCAAACTGGCATTTACTACACAGAAGATATACAAACCGGTTTACAATAGATGTTGCCTGTCCTGAAGGATGGAAATTCAACAGTAGCTATTAAGAGCCAGACCTGTGGTGACAAGCACTCAAAGCACACTTTATTAAGAACAAATGGGCAAAACAAAGAGTACTCACAATAGAGCTCACAGTTTTCCATTTTCCTGGTTTGGTTTACATAAATACAGAGTGAAATCAATGTATTTCCCAAACTGTACTGTGAATGAATATATTATATATATA
This sequence comes from Triturus cristatus, assembly GCF_964204655.1. Lineage (NCBI taxonomy): Eukaryota > Metazoa > Chordata > Amphibia > Caudata > Salamandridae > Triturus > Triturus cristatus. Next base: position 139,931,152 of record NC_140595.1, on the reverse strand, counting down.
TATATGATGGAGAACTACATAAAATAGCTCTGCTTGTGAGTGGCTCTTATTCATTCTATCATGACTGCCAGCCCAAAGTCTGTACAAAGTATTGGCTTGGGAAGCCAAATAAAAGAAATACAAAATTAAGTAATATCTTTAAATAGCAGTAGATGTGCACAGACCTTTGTACTAAAAAGGCATTGCATTTACAGCAGGATGTTAATAACATTGTATAAAAGACAATTAGAGGGATGAAAGTAAAACGCCTCCCACGTCCAAGCTCCACGAATTATGCCATGTAAGTATGAAAAGAAACCCTTGATTTTTTCTGTCGTCTACAATAAAATACACCGAGTGGGTCAGCCCGCTGCTCTGGACCAAATGCATTTCTTCTCGATCTCATTTCCCTGCTCCTTAATTGATGGCTCTCCTCGCTGTTCTTCGACCCACAGCTTATATTTATTTATTAGTTTAAATTGTACTTTATATGTGCGGGCCTGGCTGCTATACACTACTACCCGTTCACCTATTTTTTTTGTTTGTTTGATTTACTAATAAAAAAAACTGGTACTGGCCATCTTGGAAGGGTAAAGATTTTTTTTTAAATGCAAAAAAAACCACTGTGGTTTCATGACATATTTGGGCACGTGTATACACAGGCGATTATCCTGGAACGCTTTTTCTTTACCCCAAAAAATAAATTCCATGATATCGGCAAATGCGTAAAATATGTGTAGTGAAGGGCTATGGCCGTCCTGAAATGATTTTCATAATACTGCATAATAAAAATCATTCGATGATGATAAGCATGGGCAAACCCAATAGCTCAGAGTAACTCTCTCTGTCTTCATTGATCTGAAGTGAAAAACATTGAACCTAGTTATTTCACTCTTGAATTCATCCTGCCAGTACTTCCCCAACTAAGCCTTTCATTGGGAGACAAACAACATTGTTGGTCCACATTTCTCCACTGCATCTATTTCGCCCATGTAAGGAGGAGAGAAAAAAAGTGCATACTTTCATTAACCTTTCTGCACTAGCTTTCCTTTAAGTTACTTACTTACAATGCTTCATCTCTTGCTTGTACTGCACATTTGTTAAATTTGAAAAAATGGAAATTTCAAAAATAAATATATAAGTACACTTATATAAGTAAACTGAATTGGATAACTAGTGCTTCACTAACTCTCTTCCCGTTGAGCGAAACCTTTTATCTGCGCTCAGGAGTCTTCTAATGCGGCTGGCCCACTGTCTTATGCTCATATCTTCTGGCTTCACATGCTGTATTAGATGCAGGATTGACTCGCCTTCTTTCACCCCGATTCTCACACTCCTCTATCTAGACTCCAAAATACTAAACCAGTGCTAGGGTGATTTTACAGATAGCTGCACAGATTGACTATAAATTTTGGGTTGTTGATTGGTTGTTTATAAAGAAAAGGGAATGGTGTGCTTCGGGAGGGATGGAATTCAAGGATCTATAATGAAATTATTGGTAATCCCGCTCAAGAATAAGACATGATGGAGGAGGCCGTTTAAAGCAAATCAGGTAAGGGAAAAATGTAATTAATACTAGCGAGGTTTAACTGTATTTTTCTTAAGGAGGCAACCGAGCTCCAATATAGAAAAATGTGATAAAAGAGAATGTGAAATCAAGGGATCACTTCAGTTGCCTGTCCGACACCACTCCGCACCAAACATTTCCTTACACTTGTTTGAGGAATTTTTGAACGCATGGGGGAACCGATCTCCTGGGTAGTTCCTCTCACTTCATGACAATGTCAAAAAACGCATTAAAGATGGCCCCCGATGTATCGGACTGTAGTCTCCCTCTGAAGAATCATAGATGAAACTAACATTTAGCTGATCAGAGTTAAAAAGTTTCTTGGACTGAGCTCTAAATTAATATTGCATCTCAATTCTTTTCAAGGATATGCCTTGATGAAAAACAAATCCATGGAGATGCATCAGGTTACAGTCAGGGTGTACCTAACCATGAATTTTTGAGACTACCGGCATATATCTTTCTACTGCATCAGCATATTTGAGTAGGTTTACTGGCATGCTAACAGAATGTTCTATGCAGGAATGGAGAAGAGAACCAGACACGCCTGTGCACATATCTCATGATCATGTTAGCACTGTCGGGCTGGTCGTCTATAGGGCAATCGGGCAGTGCCCGACGGGCTAATCTGACAGATCAGTGTGTGTGGGCCGTTTGTGGGCCTGTTTTATGGCTCGACTAGCCTCCGTTTCATTGTTGATTTCGCTGATGTTAAAGAAACATTGCCTGCAGCTAGCTGAAATCCATGCAGTTGTCCTTGCCTTGCAAATCACTCGTACATGTCTTTACAAGTTCAAAACTGCCCCAAAATGAAAACATGGGCCACTCTTTTTAGCTTTATAATTCACTCATGTGGGCCACTTTTATTTTGGTGCTAAGGCCTATGTTCTGTTCCAGGTGACCCTGCACCTTAGAAGTGGCTGCAGACATTGCACACCCACAGCCATCAAGGCAAAGAAGCATACAGAAGTTTAATGATCTGGGCATTTCACGTCAAGTACCGCTTCAGGATGTCTGCTCTAAACCCAGGACAATAAGTATATTATTATCCAGCACCAAAGAAGTTCCAATGAACACTCAAGCTTTACTCTGAGTTATCCCACAGACTCCTTGAGTTAGTTATACCTACAGAGATCTTCAACTGGGGTCATGCATTCTCAATTTTAGCACACTAGTTACGGAATTCATTGCCGCTGAGCATCTAATGCACATTTTCCTATCCTTTTTTCACAAAATGATGACAAACTATTCTGTCCTACAATCTTCCTTTAACATAAATCTAGTTATCTAATAGTGCTTAGAGACCCAGGGGTGTTAGTGCTCTTAATAAATCTATTTATCATAACAGTAAACTTGCCCATTGCCTGGAATTTTAATCCTGTTGATTCTGAGCACATGCACAGTAAAAAACTCTGGAGTCAGAAAAGCAGGGGACAAAAGTTAAACGTGCAGGTAGATCCCATCAGGGGAAGTCGGTGCGCCACTCGCAATGCTAGTGGATCAGGCTCCTCATTGGACGAGTTAATCACGGTTCCCTCATTTATATACATACTCAGACAACTTACAATTTAAAACAACTCTGAAAACAATCTTGTTCTCCCTCTCTGTTCTCCTTCTCAGGTCTTCTACACAACTCAGATGTTATGAAACAAACTGCAAGTTGCAAATGCTGCCCTAGAGTTTACTGTGTGTGCTCCTCTCACAATCCTGCTCGATGGCATCTCCTGGTTTCCTGGCATAGGGGTAGCTTCTTCTTTGACAGACAAGAAGCTAATTGAGGAAGCAGATATTTCTTTTGTTAAAAACTCATGAAAGTTTCGGTTTGGTGCACACAGTGAACAGGTGAATCAAAATCCACTACAGTTTGGAAAGCAGGTGAAGTCCTCACACTTTACTGGCATCAGGGCTAATCACCACAATGCAAATTATCACTCAAAGGGAGAGATGGCTATTAAAGGCCAGATGTATCAAAGGGTTTACCCATTTTGTCTCTATAGGACAATGTGTTCATACATATGGCCCTTAGTGTTTGGTATACCAACCTCCATTGACTTAGAACGAAATAGAAAGAGGTATGTATGTCAGGCGTGCTTAGATAAGGAACTCCTACAGAGAGGAACCCTCACTCCAGCCAGGTTTTATGGCATGCGTCATTATTGGTGACCCATTCACACCGTACGATCGGTATGGGCTCAACCTGGTAACCAAGCTCTTAATATTACTTATGGGATGGGAGCAGGAGCCCTATAGTCTTGAAATTACCTTTCGGAATCCGCAGACTGGTTGACTTTATTGCAGTTCGCAAGTATAAGGTTAAAAGCAATTGTGATGTCCAGGAGTTATTATTATTCCCATATCAAAAATGGGCTACATGTTTCAGCCAACAAAAATGCCATAAAATGGCCAGTCTCAAAAGGGATCATTCATGCAAAGACATTCACTCCAAGCATGCTAACCATGCAACTGCCACACCCAACATGGCCGCTCCTCTTTTGTAGCAACCTTATGGGGGAAGAGATAACTCATAAGTATATACCTCTTTGTGTTTAATCACCACACTTCGCCGGGGCAGTTTCCTGTCCCGTTCTAATTGATACAAATTTGCAAACGAAAAAATTAGTTTACCCTGATGAAAAAAATGCCCGAAAACCAACCTGCACATTTTTAAGTCAATTACTTCAAAATAAATATATTGTGCAATAGCAGCAATACTAAACAAAATAATGTGCCACTACTGCAAATGTAGCTGGGCACAGGAAAAAGGGAATTCCTAAACGTAAGTTCCAAAGTGACAATCAGACCCTTCAAAGAACAAGCTCTGGCAAAGTCAACTGGTCTCACCTTTCATAAAATAGTGGCTTTGCACACGTAGGTGTCCATGACCCTGCTGCACTCTGCACTTTTTTTGTAAACTGCGAGGACAGCCACAGCACGATGTTATTTTATATATATATATATATGTAAATTTACAATAAATGTTACTGTTCCAAGCTGGCCTGATGCCCATCCTGGAGGGATAAACTAAAAGATAAACTGTGCGTGCAACACACTATTTAGCAAGGAGTGTCCCAGGAGTAAATTACAGCTCAGAGCGGAGTTAAATAGTATGCTGTGCTTCCTAGTTGAAGCAGTTGCTAAGCGTACCAGAGCGAAGAGATTAGGAATTGGAAGATGCATTGCTTTAGATCTTGCAGTGAAGTTGATCTTTTCGAGTTTAGCGGCGCAAAAGAAAGAAGATCAACAAATCTTGTCAAATAGCTGAGAAGCAGTCAGAGATTTTGCATTAGAGATCAGAAGTAAAAAAAACTGGGAAGGAGAAAAATGTTTATGTCATGAAAAAAAGAGAAGACAACATGGGATGTAATCTAGAGCAAAAAGGGGAGAGGACACAGAACCAACCCCTGGCCATCTCGACACCCATAAAAGGACTGGATTACTGAGCAAATAGTAGAATGAGACAGAAAGAATGAATGCAAAGATAGTAAGAAACTAATTTGTTGCATGATTTGTGATTTCTAGGGTATATGTGTGTGCAAAGTAAAGTAGCAAGGCAGACTTTATGAAATGCGTCAGAGAGATCAAGCAGTATTAATGTAAATTATAGCTTATAGTAGGCGTGTGTTGTAGCTGGAAACAAAGTGCAGTTCACAGCAGAAATGTATTGTATGAAAAACCGACTGGACAGGCTTAATACGGTTATAGGTTGTGAGATATGAAGGGAGACAATTCAATCCTCCAGGAATTTACAAGAGAGGAAGGATGAGGGAACTGAAGCTAGTTAGCACATATGTGAATGTCTTCAGAGCTATGCTGACAGAGTCGTTGAAAAGTGAGGTCACATAATATTAGAGAGCAAGAGAATGGCGGATTTGTGGGCTGAGTGAGTAGTAAGAGTTGGCATTCCGCAGAAGAATTAAGAGCGAGGATTGGTAGTTTGAAGGAAAAAGTGAGAAGCGGGTGGGAAGTATGAATATGGAGTGGAGTTGGTTGACAGAAGGGAGTTAAGTTGCTTTTTAAAGTGTGCAGAATTGGTCAAGAAGTAAGCGGTCAAGTCCAAGACAGACGAAAGCCTAGAGTGAGTGTGAGATGAGTGTGAGAGAATGTGCTTAGAGTATGAGCAAGGCATTGTGAGTGGGTGCAAAGAGAGACAATCAGAATTTGAAAGAAGTAAGACTTGGAAGTGCTCACTGTGCATCCGAACAGATACACAGCCAGCTTGAAGTTGTGCCATTGTTTTGAGGCTTTTAATTTTGGCCAGTTGCTTCGGCGCGCTCACCTTTCAGTTTGCGTGGAATGAATCGCAGCAATCCAGGGTTGAGACGGAGGAGTCGTCAGGGAGACAGTATGCTGAAGACAAGGAGTCCAAGGTAGCTCTCCCTGTGTCATGAAATGCTTTAAGAAAAGTAGGCCTGGGAGAAATGTTTACACCAGAGTAATGAGGGCCAATTTTTTTTAAAACATCTGCATAATTCTGGGCAAAAATGTCCTCTCAAGAGCACAGAAACAGATCGCGAGCGGCTGCTGCAGTCCCTGTTCTGTTGCATTTAGTGATATTTTCTTTGAGCAAAATGTATCCTATGGGTCTATTTTGGATACAAAGGAGGATTTGTTGCTAGGAAAGTAGTGCGAAATGCAGGATTACGCACCTCGCGGAATTCTACGTAATTTCACGAAATGACGCTACAGCAAATTACACTTTGCACCCACCTCTAAAGAAAGGTTGAGTGCAGTAATGGGTCAAGGTGGTTGTGAATTGAAGAGTATTTATTTACATGTTTTGTACACCAACATGCTTCCGTTTAGGCACACTAAAGTATTGTGCAAAACAACAGAATATTATGTTCCATGCAGAGCACTGAAGTAGTGAACTATGAATGATGGGTCAGGTGAGTGAGCCATATTAAGCGAGCAGCTTAATGTTTGAAGAAAGGGCCAATCAACAAAATGCAGAATTGTTAGAGGAGATACTGGTGTAAAGTTTTCAATAGCGGGTGCATGTAGTTTGTAAGCATGGCTCATGGGCGGAGTCAAGCGGTCAAGGGTTTGGGAGGCATGGCCTTGCAAAAGTAGCCTTCCTTCCCACAGAGAACTTTTCCTCCACCCAAATTTCACATCTTGGTAAAGCGTGGAACGGTTTCTGCATTTTTCAAGCATGGGCTGGGCACTGTGCCATCATGCGAGTACGAGCTGTGGAAAACAAGTGTTTATTTTAAGGATGCGAAGGAGCGTTTGCAGTTCCAAGCTTTGCAGAGGCAGAAAAAAAAATACAATTTTTCTGCCAACGCACTCCAGTGTTAACATACAAATATTTCTTTTTTTGTTCAGTTTCCAAGATTTCTGGTGGGAATGGTCTGTGACTCAAGCATATTTTTCAAGGGTTGTGACTGCCGATGATTCCCAAGGGTGTCCAGCTATTTAAGGGCAGAACTGCCATTTTTATTCTGTTTATTGTTTGATAAATGACCAAGGGAACAGGTTGTTCACAGAGAGAGACCGAGGGATAGATCGGCTGTCGTGAGGTTCTTGAAAGTAAATGGACAAGGAGCTGGGGAGACAAATGGGGTGGAACCTGAAGTGGGTTTGAGTAAATAGTCTGAGGTTTCACCAGAGAGAAAGGAAGCGATTTACAGAAGATGCAGTGAGAAGGACAGCAGGTGGATCAGAAGACTCAAAAGGAGGGAAAAAGAGACGGAAAAATAAAGCAGCTAGCAAGGAGCTTCATCAGAACGAAGGAACTCTGAACTGCCTTTGGGGGATAGGTCAATGTGAACCAGGTAGGGAATTAAAGGAGACAGAAATTAGTCAGTTTTGCTAATGGAGACAGATCAGCTAGAGATGCTGACATCCAGGTAATCAGTGAGAGCAGAGGTGCAACACTGAGGCCTAGTGAAGACAGAACATGCCTGACCTGCCCATGGCTTACAGACCTTACTTCCTTGTCAGGAAGGACCGGACTGGGAATATGGGGACACGATTGATGAATCTATGAGGAAAGGACTAGAAGAGGCTGTGAGAGATGTAACCGACATGGTGATGGCCCCAATCGGACGCAGGCCAGACTTTGGCAATGCTAGTTACTAGACTCAGTTACTGCAATTATTCAGCGGTGACGTCTTTACTGACATGTGTTATTAAACACCCCAAATTCCAAATGTTGTGCTGTTTTCAAGGCAGTTTCACTAATAAATTTCTGCAAGTTTGACCTGCCGAAATCGGTCATGGGAAAACAGGGAGCAGGAGTGATAGCTACCAGACAACTTAAAATGCCAATGCCTCCACAAATTACAGTTTGCACAGAGTTTGGAACATAACCTTAAGCCTGTAATATGGGCCTACAAGAGATAGGACTGAAGTAGCGTATGAACCATTCCCCCTCTACAAGCCTTTTTCCTTTTAAACCCACAGATTAAAATCTCTTGTATGTAGTAGTTGCAGGCCTACCAATGTTGATAAAATAACGCTGCTTCGGTTTCTGAAATTACAACAAAGTTTGAAGCAATATTAGTGCAGAGGACAAGGACTGCCCAGCCAACCATGAGTAGTGAACTCAAAGGAAGCCTTCCTAAGGTGGATACTTCAGAGAAGGAATTCAGCACATCGTCTTGTGACAGTGTGAGAGAGCTTGCACATAACCTTTGCAGTAATCAAGTCTGGACCGCCAGACGCACAGTGGCGGTGTTCCGTCTGCCGGATTATGACTCGCTGAGTCGTTCTGGCAGAGGACAGCCAGCTGGGCCAGGGAACCGGCGTTCCCTGGTGGAGACGCGGCAGAGGGGTAACGCAATATGTTACACCGGAGTGGCGCAGTCCCGCCGAGCATATTACAAGTTCCTCCACTGCAAGCCATTTCATAGCAGTGAGCCCACCACGAAAAGGCTTGCGGAGGGGGATCAAATGGGCCCTACAGTGCCTCCATGACCCCGCCACGCCATGGGGATGCATTCACGGGGGAACAACATGTGCTCCCCTGTCTGCTTGCATCCCCCAGTTCCATTGCACCCCCAGTTCCATCACGGCATGGACTTCCCAGGCCATGCCATGCTGGGACATTTTTGCCATTCCTATTGTGGTGCCCTTTCTCAGGGCACTGCCATGGAAGAGGCAAAAGGACTGTCCGCCTGCACGAGTTGAACACGTAAACGGGTGGGGGGTCCTTGGGGGGCTTTAGCGCAGCCGTGTTGGTGGAGAACCGGCACAACTGCGCCAAAGTCATAATCATTACCTTAGTTCTCTGCCACCTCAGAAAACAAAAATGATAACTAAAATTTGTTTAAATTACCATTGTATATCTTCAAAAGATATTGGCAGATCCAAACAACAGTGAAATCTTTAAACCCCTGTGTCTAATGAAAAGGAGCTTAGCAAATGTGCATAGTTTTAGAGTGCTGTACTACAGTAATGATGCTCGATGAACAACAAAAAAGTGAAAAACAAATAAACGTCCTTTTTTATTTATTCGTTGGACACCCGATACTGGTTAGATACAGAAAAGTTAGAGGCATAAAACAGGGTGTCGAGGTTCACCAGGGCAGACTGTGGTCCTCATGTAGAAGAAGTAAATATTCCCAAATGATGAAAGCGTCAGGCAGAAGAAATAATGCGGCCATCATGGCGGACGAGAGCGCATTATGCTATTGCTATTAAGGAGCCCAAGCTCCAGCTCTGATTTAATAATTGAAAAGCATAGAATTATTTATTAAGAACATACTACTGTGCTCCGAGCTCAGACTCCTTCTATGCTTGCGAAGGGCTATTGGACTGACCCAACGGGGCACTGGATCAAAAAGGAACAAGGTGTTTCGGGAAGAGAAGCTTAGCCAAGCAGTGCGAGGCAATTTGTACTAATACATATCAGATATGTCTTTTAAGAGGCCTGAGGGACAGTCTTGCTATCAAAGACCATGTCTGCAACATTACTGAAAATCTCAGGGTTATGGGCTGAAATCAATCTAAGGCCGGCAGCAATGCCTCGGCCGTTCTGAAGCGGGCAATAAGGGTAATTTGGCGTGAGTCAATCGAAGGACTGGTTACACGAAAACAAAAACAGTGGAAGGGCAAAAACACAAAGTACAATACAGCCCAATTAAAGATAATATGCTCCCATGTGATAACAAAGAAAGGAAAGGTAGTGTCCGACATTAAAAAGTCATTCAGTTGACCACTCAATGTGACTCTTTGAGCCAGAAATGCACATAAAATTAACATAACTCTAATAATATAACATAAACACAAAACCTGAGATGGTCCCTCTACATGCTTCTCGTGGTCTTTGCTCTATAATTTTAGTATACATTTACTATTTTAGGTCTACAGTCACAGGATGTTCCAACCTCAGAGTCAGTGGAACTTGAAACAGCGAGAAAAGTCAATAGCGATGGAATTTCGTAGCTTAAAAATGGCCCTACTTTCAACTAGTACTGATAAACTATGCCAGACAGGGTCACGTTTAACTAGTACTGGCAGATGAGGGTGAGGAGTCCTCTGTACTAGCACCCACTGAGACGAGACACTTGCTCTTGGCTAGCCCCTACTGCCTAGGGTGAAATCCATACCACACATACGCCTAAGATTTCATGTCCTTCCCGTGTCCCGGCCTAACCATTTTCCAGCACCAAAACACTATTTATCACCCCCAGAGTCTTCCCAGGCTCCAAAATCTTTCTTTGCATACACTTTGTCACTGCAAGACTTCTCACACACATCTATCTGTCCTTACACATTTACCCTTATCACACCAACTGCTAAAAATCATTGGTTCAAAAGAGCTTTTCTTTTATCCTTCTTTTTAACAGTGCGTCTGGTTTGACACTGAGGCTCTAACTTGGACCTAAACTATCACGAATTTTTGGGAAATCTTTGTTTTCCTCAATACTAACCAGAATCTTTGAAAATCCCTTCCTCTGTAAAATTCCTTCAGGACATTCATAACCAACCGTGCGGGGACCACAGGAACAATCTTGGTTTCTAGTAACTGTAGAATGTTGCCTCATGGCTACTGCCCTAAAAGACACACAAACAATAAAAACAGTGCCTGGTCATTTCTCTTCGCTCTTTTGGACAAAAGATCTCTTCAACTCTACCTAGCACTCTGCCACATTTGACTAGAAATAGAGCTGTCAATCATGGTGTATGGCAAACTACACACTACCAGTACATCCAACTTTTGCTGTGATGTCGCCCCCTTTAACCTTGAGAAATAACCCTTGGGTCTCTTCCCTGATTTCTTCGACAGGTGTAAAAATGTTCCTTTGTCGCCATATGCTGCACACTACTACAGTGTACTCGGGAACCATTAATGTTACTTCTCGGGCTTGTTCTCAGAATTTAAGTTCTTCTATCGCTATCTGAACACTTGGTACCATACACAAAGCAGCACCATAACACTGTTCCCTTGATCTCTCGAAAACAATCAGTTGTGTGCTCAGTCACTTCATCACTATAGAGAGAAGCAGGCAGCTTTTGTTCTGCTTTGAGGTTGCTGGTGCACCACAACAGCTAAACCCTCCACAGCAACTCTGAGATCCTCAAAGTCACACATTGTTGCTTACAACTACAATACAGCTATTCAGCGCAACCACTTCTCTTGCCCATAGTGAAAGTGTGTACCTCCTAAGATCATAAATTATGCAAAACCTCGAAGTACCTCCCAGCATGTTAAGCCACACTGCATACTCATGCTCAGCATGCCCGTCACTTTCCAGTGTTCAGCATTGCCAAGGTAACATACATGCATACATATATATCAAAGTAATATCCTTTCAGGCTTACAGCGTTGCATAAATTAGGCAAAAAAGCAGATAACTCTTGGTCGTCCCCAGGTTTAGAGCATCTTTAGTCGATGCTCATCAGCAACATTTCTAATTCAAACTCAAGAATGGTAAGTATTTACCCACAGTCCCACAGAACAGTTTTTACAACACGCTGTCTTTAAGAGAAACTAACGTTTTGTACTAGAGGGGAAAGGTTTTGGCAAGTGCCGCGAGCTAAGAGGCCTTCTTGATCACCAGCTGCCAGAGGTGAAGAACTCGATTTTCAACTTGACCATGAGCAATGCATTTAATCAGCCCCCACAAGGTGTGGTAGTGCGCCTTAGAGGCAAAGAGCATCTTCAGGCTCAGGTGGAAAGACCAAGGTGAAAAATGATTGCAAGTAGGCACTACTTAGTGCCCACCCACTGTATCACTTCATGCAATTGTTCAATGGGGTATGTCTGAAAGCCACCCTATATTTGTGAGCATTTTCCACCTGCTTGTAAGTCCTAAAGGCCAAGGAGCTTCATAGCCACCTCCTGCCTGGAGAACACAACTGATGACCACATAGACATCTTACAGGTACTGCTATATTTTGAGATAGGTGTAGGACTGCAAATAGGTGCACAAGAGTTTAAGCCACCAAGCGTGTTATGTTGTCTTTACGATAACTGCAATACACATTTTAACCATTCACCAGTAAACCACTGGTTAAGTATAGGACAAGAAAGTAGAAATGTATGAAATCATTCAGTGTGAAAGCTAGTGTCTTGTCATGATCAAAATCAAGTGGACTACACACTTCCTTTCAGTGCTCCTCCTAGTTTGGTTTTACTGCTAGAACTATAAAGTACGGCAAACTTGTTAAAGCTCTGCTGATCAGACTTCGCCCGCAGCGCTGTATAATAAATACGCAGGTGCACTACTGTACTCAATCTGCTGTGATACACCCAGAGTACAAACACAATGTCGTCAATAGTAGCCGAAGGAGGTAATGTTTAACCAATGATAGTCACGTTTCCAATTGTTGGCCCTACCTTCATTCACCCTTGAGACAATTCTCTGACATTTTTCTTTTTCATATTTGTTACTTTCTAAAACGTTTAACTAGTTTTCTTAGAGCATCATGATTTCTGATGGCAGAACACTGTGAATTCACTGTTCTTCTGCTCAGGAGCTCAATTCTTGACTGGCCGTGCGACTGTGACCAGGCAGCTCGTCTCTGGTATGTGACAGAGACGCAAGGAGATACATATCATGAACATACATTCATGGAAAGGTGAGGTTGATTTTAGACTCTGGTGCTTTAAACAGAGTTTTGGATGAGGTCAACTGAAGGGATACAGCTCATGTTTTAATTCAATGACTACGAATGGATTCAGCGCCCAATGCGCGTTTTGCAGGGGTCACTGGCCTTCAGTTTGGTCAAAACCCTTCAGGCTGTTTCAACCATAGGACTTTCAGCACCTAAAAAAACACTATTCCCCCTGGCACCTCGGGATGGGGGAAAACGCTGATATTAGAGTCCGGATCCTCCAGCATCAGTAAACATTGATCTCACCAGAAGAATAGGTCATATAGATGTTTCAAATGAGCCAGACTCCGTGTAACCAACTTGATCAAACACAATAATTCCCATTGACCCCACTGGAAGGAAAACCAACCCGGTTCCTTTTAGAACTGAAACAGGATGATATGGCTCCCATAAGGTGAGGGGGGGGAAGGCTCACAGGAAGGTCCAGTCTAGAAGTGATCCCAGTCATTCGTTCTCATGCACAACTGTGGGCTATAAAGTGGTTTCCACCAATCCTCACAAGCAGCCAACAGCACTTGCAACTGCAAAGCCACATATAAGGACAACCTTATGTGGAACTTCCATTTTGTATTGCCATCCTTGAGTGATGTCATGACACACAACTCACACAGCACATGGACATCCACCACTGTAACATTTGAGCACACTCACTTGCCAAGGGTCATATGTCACCACAAAAAAGTACTCAAAATGAAGGACATCATTTATGAGGGAGTTTCTCTGATTTGTTTTCTTGATGTGTGTGGGGTGGGTCAGTAAACTCTCCTCCATCTGTACAATGTCCATACTCTATGAATTCTGGGAAAAGGGCAGTGTTCATTTCCTACTAAGTGTGCAGGTACTATCTGGGTGCAACGTATATGGCCAGAAGGATCATGCGCTGACCTGACAATGGGCAAATGTAATCAATTCTGAAACAGACCTCTTGGACCAGCAGCTATCGGAGATTACAATTCTAAACTCATTGATTCTAGCTCCCCTAGAAATGATTCTAGGCCCTTGAAAAACTGCAAACATAATATTTGATGAATGAATCATTGTTGCCATCTGTAAAGGAGGAGGTGATTGTCAAGCAGCCGGCCCTCTACTTTGGTTCCATAAATAAGCACTGGCTGTGGTAGGGACTTCTGGGATCCTTACAATTTAAATCTAGAGAGAGATGCAATTACAAGATCACTGGGTCAATTATTAGACCGCCCTTTTCAAAATTTTCACATATCTAATTGGGATGCCTCATACAGAGAATTAGTTCTTGGTCCTGCCGAAATCCCACAGCACCTCAGGGCAAGCCAGGGATTGAAACGTGTTGACCGTCCATAAGGGTTGAATTATCCCCTTTCTTTAAACATACCAAACCGGCCACGAATAAAAGATAATTTGGTCTACCACTAGGTATTTTTAGCATTGTTGAGTCTCTGTAGGAGAAGTGACTGGGACATTTTATACTCCACTACACAATGTTAACCCTCATCCTAGCCACCCACCGTAGGCCTCCAGTTGTTGACACAATAAGAGCACCCCTGCATAGCATGGCAGTAGCCCACGTGGAGGACTATTGTTTTCAGCATGAGGAGAAGAAGCATTCCATGTGGTGGGTGAGGGCTACTGTCCGTACAAAGAGGCTTTTCCACCCTAACTTGTAGCTTGAAAACACCACTGCTTCTCTAGTCTTCATACCAGCTGGGTACTCGTGGGTATTTATCGAACAGGGGATGTAACACAATGTATTCCGCATCCTCACTTTCTGTACAGGCCCTAAGTTGCCCAGTATTCAAGGAATATTTTATTTCATAGAATAAGTGAACATGGAATTTATTTAATAAACTTTATAATGTAGGGAAAAAACGTATCACCCCACATGGCGAGCGTACCAAACTAAAACAGAGAAAAAATGAAATGAGGGCAAAAAGGAACAGAGCTCATCTCCGCAGCGTATAGAAGAATGAAGAAGATTCGAGAGAAGAGGAGGAGGATCAGGAGGAAGAAAATAGCCGTGATACCAGCCTGGTCACAGTGCACTTTATAAATGTTTTAAATAATTAAATTAAATAAGAGGAGGAAGAAGAGGAGGTGGAGTCACACTACAGGGAGACAGAGAAACACTAGAGGCAAATCCAGCCTCAAACTCGAAATCCCAAATCGAAGAGAATCAAACACCCTTCACCCCTTCTCATTCCAAGCTCCCAGAAAATCTCAGACTCAGCTCAAACTTACAAGGCACCCAAAAGGCTCTAAAATCTTTCCAGTGCAAAGTCCACAGAAAGATCAAAGAATGTTTCACTGCTGCTAGTGACCAGTGTTGCCATGACACTGGTACAGCAACAACACAGCACTTCGCCAGTGCATATGTGGTGGAGTAAGATCTGTATGGCTGCCGTTCAAAATATATATGATGAGGGATGTGTTTGTGGGGGGTGGGGGAGACAAGCAACTATGTCTGATTTGTTTGGTGAAACAAAACTGGGCGAGATGTCCTCCTCATCCTATAGCACCTTGGATGCCGAGGGTCAATGATGTATGATCCAGATCGCCTCTCTATGGTCTTCAAACTGTGTTCTCGGGGGGAAAACATACACTACCATGTGTACTTTGGGAACAGGTTTAACATGATGATTTCCCTGCAGCAGTGATTGAAAAGTTATATAAAGTGTTTTAAAAAAAAAAAAGAATGTTCCTTTTTGCTCCTTCACTCTTCCACCTGTTCTCCTAAATGGATGTATTCTGTTAAAGGTGCTGCACTAGGTTGCACATGAGGTTTATTAAATTAATACAATAAATGGCACCAAATGTCTATGCTTAGGCATAATAAAGCTGAGCCCTCTTTAGGAAATTACAGAGTGACATCTACATAGGATTTCTAGGTTGATCACTGCGCTGCAGGCCTTGGGGTGTGATTTCTGGACATTACTTCCACGGAAGAAGGGACCCAGTGGTTCTGATACAGGAGGTATACCGCCACCTAGATTTGATGCTCATGTTTCCCATGTGCTAGTGTGACTAGGATAACCAAGACAAAGCCACACGGAGTCTGATCGTAAAGGAATGCTTTTGAAAACACTCCGAACCTTGTCTGACCTGATGGAGGACAAAGACGCGCCCTGACCCGCTATAGGTCCACTCTGCGCTAGCCTGTTCTTTTGTAGGTTCCTGATTCTATACGTATTTTGACCAGTTTTAGAACACTGCACACATTTTGCTCTTTAAAAACTGCACTTAGGAAGCGAATAAAAAAAAAGACAGGAGTAAAATATTCCGAACTCAAATCTTATCTGGAACACAGGCTGCTGGCGGTGGAGGACTGGCTTGTCGAGCCCCATGGGAGCGATGGCGTGTGAGAGTACATACTGTGTATATTTAATCGTCTCTGTAATCGTTAAATTAATGACCTAGCAGTTTTGTATGTGCTGCTGGTTCATTTGGTCACTGCTGCAGTCGGTGAAAGTTTCTGATTCAGACAAAGGAAAGCTTTGGCTGCTGGTAAATTATTTAGGCTAGAGGAAGAGAAACTCAAGATGTTTGCTCATGCTGGGAATGATCTAGTATTACTTGAATTTTTTTTTAGAAGAAACAGTTTGAAAGTGTAGAGAAACCTGTATTTCCATTAAACAAGTGACGTGGGTCACATATGCAACAACCAAGTGGGTTAAGTCCTGCAGGCAAAAGGGAACTCGCACTGGTAAATATCAGAGAAGACCTCCTAATTACTCTCCAACGGTTAGAAAGCCGGCTTTGCTATTCCTCGACCTCAAGTCCTAGCTTACAGGGGACCATGACTTATTGCTCAAGACACTGAAGAAATAACTGGGGTGTCAAGAATAGCTATTTAATGGGGTGTTTCCTACCTCCTAGTCCCTAGCCAGCATAGGACATCTGGTCAACACAATCCTTCACAAGCGGACTGCATCACAGAATAAAATATGGGCCTAACCTCTCACCACCGATGCGCAGTGTGGGCATTAGTCCTATGGCACAGCCTTTGGTGCACGTCCAGTGTATGTCCGCAACACTAAAATTCACATCCGTCTGGGGAATGACCAGGGAGCTAAGCGTGCTTGTGTTTGTATCAGATTTATCCATGGTTGACGAAGATGTCTCAGCTTCGCTGAACCAAACATGGAAAACCTAGTTTACAGGTAAAGTGTGGATAGCCCACTTGTCTCTGACTGACATGCAAACCTGAAATCATTAACCAGCGAACAAAAAATACTGGCATCATATTTGCTTGTGACATCACTTCAGAATCCCTAATCAATGCTGTATAATGATGGATGTCAAATTGAAGCTGTTCATGCTCCAGAAAAACCTCTAAGGTAACCAAGAGGTGGATGTGAGCCAGGCTGATGGCGAGCATGAACTGCTGCAAAGTAATCTATAGCAATTCCTTGAAACGCCATTGTGAGGTGCAAAGACTGCAGAAGCTAAAAGGAGGCTTGGTGTACGAACACACGAAAACATGCAAGATCAGCTGTAAAATCACTTGGGGTGTAAGTATGAAACATGCAGCATCATACCAAGTCTACCAGAGAAAAGGCTCACACTGGAAACCCACCACATCACTGGCAGGAACCTGTCTTTTATCTCCTCTTGACTAGCCTGCCAACTGGCTTACATGCCTCAACACGGAAATATACTGTTAGATCACTGGGGGGAGATTCATGGTCCGAGACCCAGCAAAGTCCTTTCTAAACCTAAACCTCTGGACACAAAATACCAGTTGTCACCTCAGGAGAATCCTGAAAAGTGAACTGCTGAAGTTAGCTTCAAATGAGAACGCATTACTTTAAATGGAGTGACCAAGGAATGGACAGTGTCTCATTATCTGCACTCAGCTGGATTCCCCGCCACTGCGTCTATCTTCTGGCACTCTTCCGATCATTTAAGCGCTCTGAAAGTAAGGCGAGGTCCTGTACAATATGCTCAAATGTATAAAGACTTAGTGATCCTCTTTAGTGTTGATCTTAAACAGTGTTTTTTACTATCTGTTTTTATTTCAACAAAGGACACTTTGACTTAACGTGTACACAGTGACTGTAATGTTGCTTGCCTGAAAAACCACAACAGTTGGGGAGATGCATATATTTCTTAAAAACAAAAAAATTGCATTTACAGAACCTCCGAACAACAATTAAACCCACCACTGAAACATCGACTAGAGAGAGAAAATAACAAAATAAATCGCCTAAACTGTTACTCAAAGTCCAAAACGACCAATAACCTACAAACCAAAATTTCTAGGTTTTAAGGGAAAATTTCCACTGATTGAACCAAACACTTGGCAGCATCCTGGATAAAATAGGAAATATCTTTGACAAAAGATGCTGCTTGCCGCAAAGCCAATAGCATCCATTCCCTGCTTTTATCCTTTCAAGCGTGTCTGCTAAACATAATTTCACAACTGATGCATAACTTCTCTGCTTATTAAACACTCTGGCCAACCAGTGATCTCAAATTCCGAGCTTATATTCTCTCCTCAGACTGCCATGCTCTTTTACTACACATTTAAGAGAATAAAGTTTATATCTGTCATCTTGACTAGTTTATAATCTTTAAAAGAAAGCAGATTATTGCAAGAGATGCTAGCAAGTGATTTTCAAACTGAATGAATGCAATGTTGTTAGGATTTTAGTTCTGATCTCTCCTTTATCTGCAGCCACAGGCTTATAAAATAATAATGCCGTCTATAGACAGTCATTTTTCTCGCGAAGTAGGGCTTATTTATGTATAAGACCATGAATATCTTGAGGAGGTGACATGCAATGTAACCAGAGTCCCCTTTAAGAATAACTGCCATCAGGTGCAACCTCTGCTGTCCTAGGCCAACCATAACAGAAGAGAACATCTTATTCATTTAAACATTGATACAGCCGGACTTGGATGATTAACACAAAATATTTTAATCTGACCCTGGACATAAAGAAAAGGTACAACAGGATCGAATGGGGAATATAGTTCTCATGCTTGAAAGACTTGGGCTTGTAAAAGGATTCATCCTCCAGCAAAATTCAGCAGCCTGGAACTCGTCTTGTGCCTGTTGCAATATGCCTGAGCACAAGGTAGAGACACCCATTACCAACATTCTGGTTTACTATACAGATGCCTAAGAATTCAGGATGGAAATCCTCTGGGGGTGTTTCCCTGAAGTCAACTGTGTCTCGCGCAACAAGGTAGTGGCCGTGTTGAATATCACATTGTTAACTGCTAAGCAGACTATCCTGTCGAAATGGGGCGCATCATTCAATCCACATCTTCATGACTGGTACAATATTGTGTGGTATGTTTTAAGTATGGAAAGATCTTATGGTCCTTCAAAGATATAGACAAGAACTTTTGGAAGCTGTGGGATCCACTACTATCATACTTTGAAAGGACTGTAGAAAAATACAAAACCCAATAACCATGAGACTTTGAAGATTGCGCCCATTGGAAACCATACTCTGCACCCTCAAGGAGAGCAACATGCAATGACTTAAACTTTGAACCTGTACTTGGTGCTTACAGAAGGAGGACACTATAAATTTAGGGGGAGTGATTGATGGGGCAGGAGGCAGGATTGGGAAAGGGTTATGTTTTGAACTCGATTGTTTCTCATTTTGTTTTAAAAACTCAATTAAATATGTTTATCCATAAAAGTATGGTTTATGGTGACTGGAAAATCTACTAAGTAGACCTGTGCTCTCAGTGCTGGGGCCCGCACAAAATCTTGTTTGATATCGATTGGATGTCTTGGTTAGAGAAAAAAATATGAAGTGTGGCGGCCTGCCCAGACATCAGTCTGGCCCCCACACATTAAAGGCCCCACAGTCTTTCTGCCCCACTCCCCCAAGGGGCAGAAAGCCCACCACACATCAGGTAGATTAAAAAACAAAATGGGGTGGGGCTGGTCCTCTTTGAGCGATACGATCATCCCTAAATCCACAGCCGTCTTTCTTCCACTTGCGGAAACTGCAGCAAGTCACAAAATTCTTACCACCCAGTGTTCCCACACTTTTCCCAATAAATAAGATACCCCACTCCAAGGCAGTGACATTTTCAGAGACATTAGAGGAGAACCCCGTGGAATGGTGATATCACTGGGCGTTTCAAAATGTGACACTCTGCAAACTCTGGTCTGTGATTGATACTCTTTGTGCAAATAGAAGTACAAACATTGTGTAGTACTTGTCTCCTGAGGCTCCAAATAACCGTTCAAAGAAAAAAGCAGTTGTAACTGATGAGGCATATTAAAAAAAACAATAATGTTTCACTAAAACTGGCTTCTTATGTAAATCTACCACCTCACATAATGCACCGCTGTGGGCTTGGATGTTAATGTATTTTACCATGTTTGTGCATTTTTTTTTGTGGCGTCATTAGAAAGTAACACAAACAACCACATCCTGAATTATTCTTTAGACAGGCATGGTGACAGACAGACCTTTTAAGTATGAGAAGCAAACAACCACACAGTCAATCCAGGAGGAGGTCATTACATCAATCCTACATCTAAGTCAACAACATAAGGTAAATCGCCCTCATTATTGGATTGCAAACCAGGTAATCTCAGTGTCAGCCAGTCACGTGCTCCCGAAGAGCAACATATAGTGACAAAGTGAAAGTTCTCAGGATGCAGAAATATTGCTTTGCAAAAGACTTTCTACCATAAAGCACTTGTTCTAAATTTCTAGACATATTCTAGCACAGAGATGCCCATTACCACTCATTCACACACAGAACAGTCAATGTGTCAGAAATGTCAAATTTGTCTGTACTTGGAACCATGGTCAATCATTTGTGACAATATCATTCACTGAAATCATCGCTCAAGCATTGTGTGTCTTTTAGTCAGTGTTTAATCCAATGGTTACACGCAAAGAGAAAGGGACCAGAGGTTGAGCCTTCCCTCGCTCCGCCTTAGATATGATGGTAGATGAAAGTTGGTCTGTGCCAGGGTGTGTTAGCGGCCCTATGAAGAAGCATGCCACTACTCAGCGGGTAAGGGCAATTTTATAAACCTATAGAGTTTTCCAGATAGGATTATTTTCCTTTTAGTCTGTTTTATATGGCATACTCTTTCTCGTGGTGTGAGTTGAATTTATTTCAATGTTGCCACAGGATAGAATTTGTGGTTGGTGAATCCTGTTGAATGACTGACGCACGCCAACACACATACTGCATGCCACCCTCCACATACCCCTTTGATGGCATCCTAATAAATGATTATTCACTTATTAGCATAATATTATTGTTCTAGCTGTTGGGAGTAAAGATCGCACTATTGTTACCATGTGGCATGCATCAAGACCTATTACACATGTTTCCCAAAAGTAACTGTCAGTTAACGATTACTCAATTCCTCGCCGACATATACATTTTATCTCATTTTCTGATATCCCTATTCATAAGGAGGTGAGCCTTGAAGGCTGGATTTGTGAAAAACATTCGTAAGATAACCAAGCTCTTCTAATGAAAGCAAAAGTAAGCTCAGTGCAATGAAAAGAAAAGATCCAGGAGCCGGAATGACTCGTTGTGCTGCCAAAATGTGCTCTACCTGCCACTACGACACACCCTAGGTGTGTTGTAAGCCAGGTGGAGGAATGCTCAGTGACTCCCAAGTGAACGCTAATGATCTCACGTACTTCCCTGATACCAGAGCAACTCCTCCTCAGTTTACTGGATAGCTGTGTGTACTTGTGCCAATGCATTAATCGGGAAAAGCACTACAAGATGCCCCCGAGTACCAGCACCCAAGAGCTCAGGATAGGCTGGGAGAAGGCGTTACAGGAAGTGAGGACATTAGTTGTGCCTCTGCTCTGCCAACAACGTACAGAACAGTAAAAACTTTCAGGAAATAGGTTACTGGCCTTGGTGTTCAAGGGCTGAAGCCTATAATATGGATCATATGATAAATCTCTCTAACCGCCTCCCCTGAACTTAGTAATTGGTTTTGGTTTGGTTATTGTTAGTGGCAACTTTTTTGCTTTTTGATGATGCACCGGCACCTGCCTCAGTTACTATTGGAGAAGGCATGAAAAATGCGAGGCACAGTGTACGAAACTGAAAAGCTATAGAGGTAAGTTTGTTTTTCAAAGTCGTAGGGAAGAAAAGTTGGATTCATAAAGTAAGACAGTGTAAAGCAAAGCGAATTCCTTGACCTTCCAGATCTATTTTCCACACCACACATTTCAGGTGCATTTTTGAATAGAAACTGGGGCATGTTGACCATCAGACCACCCTGGTGTGCCTCTCCCCGCTTACTCCAGGACCACTGACTCAGGGTTTCCCCGCTCTGCCTGCAGCTTTCATACACATTAACCCCTGAAGGTGTGAAGGGCCTCCCTACCTACTTGAACCACACATCTCTTTATCTACTGTATCTCACGGGTAGAGGTGCATTGTTTTCTATTCTGAACACCGCACAAGAGGAGTTTCTCAATAATTCAGAGGTCCTCAGCCCCAATTTTCCCTTTTGCTTTCCGGTCTCAGTATTCCACCCCAAACAATGCTATCCATTACGACCTTGCCTGAAAAAGGCTCCGACACTTGGTAGAGTAGACCCAGACTGAAATACTAAACAAAAACTTGATCCAATATCAAATCATCATCCTCTGATCATCAGCGGACATTTTTGTGAAAAGAATGCTTGCAAAGCAAATGATAATCAGTAATATTAGGGGAGAGGATGCAGCCTTACGGCTAGAGCGGGCGACTTTGAAGCTGGGGAACCAGGTTTGTGTCTCGGCAACGACGCTCAACATCCTGTGAGTCTGGGGAAATCACTTAATCTTCCCGTGCCTAATAAAAATGAATGTGTCCTCATGTAACGCAACTGGTGCTCATGTAAAGTGCTCTCTGGTCTAGTTTGCGCTATATGAAAAAATAAAAAATAAAAAATATATATATATATATATATATATATATATATATATATACATACAAACACTGGCAAAGTCAATACACGTGAAAAAAGGTCAGTACATTAAAGCTAGAGCTATCGGTTTTGCCAATAATGGGAAAAAGTAGGGAAAATACTGCTTTCTGCAAACAACGCAAATAGGAGATATAGAACTAAATGTGACAAATATTGGGATGATTGAATGCAGTTTTTTCAAATAAAAAATAGTCCCTCATGAAGGTACAATGACACATCAAACAGCCAATAGCATAACAGGAGAGAGAAATATTCCTCTGGATGTATATTTTAACGAAGTCCTAACAATTGGTCAGAAGTAATCTGCATTGTTAGGCCAGACTTGAAAAAAAGTGAACATCAAGTGGATAAGGTAATGGTTATAAGAGGTACCTATGGTCAGAATTCCCACAGCTCTTAAAGTGGGTTAGTCGTTCAAGGAGCATACGGTTTGAAAGGAGAAAGCGCAGCCCTATAGGCTTATGTCAGCAGGAATATGTTCAACCCCCACAGACTAGTGAAACCAGAGCACCCTTGGGTGCTACACCAACTCATTTATCAATGTGTACATCATCTGATGTGCCAAATAAAACCTGTGATCCTGAGCAACGCACTGTATCTACTCCTTGTGCCTCTGCGGCACTGTGGGATTGGGCGGGAATAACAACAACCTGGATTCTTCTCCGGGGACCTGGAATGTGCTCACTTTCACAAAGTGCTGAATACGATTTCAGTAAGATAAATGCAACATATTACCAAGTATCACTCTGTCTGGGAAGTGTAATTTCACAGAAACGCCCTAGTACATAAGGATTCACTACATCTTTCGAGGGCTTTGTGTAGGCATAGACCTCGCACTTTGCAAACATCTAAATTCCTGCACGGTAGGCATCAGCATAACAAATTCCAAAGACTCAGCACTATTTCAAATCCTGCTTAGTCCCTTTCCCTACTCTGTCACTATGAGGAGTGTGATGTGGAATCAGAGATACACCCATATCTAGTGATGTATGTGCCACCGTCCCAGGCGCACTCTGGTGAAAGGCGTTCACTGCTCTCTGGATGTCTCTTGGATAAATGGGTCACACTCCAGAGTTACCTTTTCATTTTAGAGCCATGGCCAAGTCTATCTTCTGATTTTGTACTTCTATTGAGCGCTACACAAATTATTAGGATGGAACCGTGGGGTAACTGGTTATAAATGATATGAAAGGGGTGGGAAAAAATAAACAATGAGAAAAAATGGAATGTGAGAGGTAGCAGTGAAAAATTAGCGAGCTTTTAATCAAAAACGTGTAACAGTTGTAAGATGTACTAAATCATGCAACAATTTTTTTTTTGAGTTTTATAGAGCGAACTAGACCTGAAGGTATCAGAGCGCTTGCCATGAGCACCAGTTGTGTTACAGACGAACACATTAAATAAGTGATTTGCCCAGAATCACAGGATGTTGTGCGTCCCTGCCAAGACTCAAACCCGGTTCCCCAGCTTTGAGGTCGACCACCCTAGCCATTAGGCCACATTCTCTCCCCAATCATTTACTGGAACAAAATACAACTCCTCCCCATATAGGAAGGGAGAAGGAAGGACTTACAACCATAAACCTCAACCTTCCACCTTCCAGCTGCAAGAAGGCTAAAACCTTATTCTTCACCTCATCATTAACTTTGCCCAGCCCAGAGTTGGTGAAGGAATCTCTAAAAGGAAGGCCCTTCTACCCCCAGGATCTGAAAGTATCTCACTTACCTGACCTCAAATCAGCCCATGGATGACAACAGGTTCTCCTGCTGGGCAAAAAGCTATGAGAAAGATAGCCATGACTGGCCATAATGCTACTGAGCTCCATAACCACAGTTTTAGCAGGAAAGAGTTCAGGCAACTGTAGGTGCCATTTGTCTTTCTAACACCTGTGCATTTGCAGATGGCTGCTCTTCTAATGGTGTACAGGTGGATTTAGTTTATTCCTTTTCTGATGCATTTCGCTTAATATTGTCCCCATTGCTGAGAATAAAACATCTACTAAGAATTTCTGAGCATTCTTATTTATTAGTGTCATAGGGCCTGATTTAAATCTAGGCGGACGGGTTACTCCATCACAACGGTAACAGATATCCCGCCCACCAAAATATAAATCCAATTATATCCCATGGGATCAATATTTTGGCGGACCAGATATCCGTCACCACTGTGACTGAGTTACCCGTCCGCCAAGATCTCAATCAGGCGCATATTTTACAGCATCCAAGTATCCGACTACTATAGACCCGTTCCTGTGTTTTCTGCAAGATATAGTTTGATTCACGGTGCAATGCTATTTGCACGCAGGTTGGGTGTTGGTATTATTGCTTGCTTGTGCAGTAAGACAGCATGTGTACTTTTTCATACCTGCAATGTAGGATGACTGTGCTTTTGGGCAGTGTGCTAGAATGTGTACCCATTCTGTGGGTTACTCCCCTTCAGTGTGAGCAGGAGTCCAAAACGTAGGTTGCATAAAGTTGGCATCAGTGTACCAGTGGATTAATGAACGGCAGCAAGCCAATCAAAAGTGATCTTCTATTTATTGTGTTGTTTTCCCGGGTTTGCACAGCAATGACGTGCTGGAATGGATTAGATGGTTTCAGGCGCTAGGTATAGGTTTTGCTGAATTTCAAAATGTATGATAGGGGTGTCCTGCACCGTGGGTTTAAGTTTGCGAGTATGACCTACACAGGTGTGTGAATGACTGAGTGGATAGACATATAGGTGACTGTAGGGTGCCGAGTATAAAGGTGTTCACCCAGGCAATTTAAGGTTGAGTAAGTTTAAAGCGTTGTTACCAAAGGGTGACTGGATTGTGGTTCCAGCATACCTTTAGTTGACATGGTTTGTCATATGCAACAGAGTGGTTGTGACTGTGAAATGCCAGGTAAAGTAACATACATTTGTGTTAATTTACAATGGCTGTCTCATGAGTTCCATTTCTCGTGAAAGTTTGTAGATTGCTCTGCTGTTTATGTGGGACATTAGTTTGTGTTCAGACTCCACAAAAGATGGTAGATGTGGTATATTTTGTGTGAACATGAAACCTGCATGGACCAGGTAACTGACGGTGTTGGCTTTCCCTTGAATGAAGAGGGTGGGCAGTGCATCCTGCATCTTATTGTGTGATGTGCTGGTATGCTCTGTTTAAGTCCCTCAGGATGGCATGTGTGATGTGTTCCATGGGTGTGTGTTAAGATACTAGCAATAACAGTCTGTTAATGTGAAAGTATCCTCTGTAAAGTCATCGTTCTCAGGGTCTCTGCAATTAATGTACGTAAGGACTTGGAGGAAGGGCCCAGGAATTAATACTGGCCAGTGCCAGGTTCTTACACAAGAGTGCAGCATTTGATATACCAATATGCCCTGCTCCGTGATATCCACTGCAATCTGACCACTGTGCTCCATGGCGGTCCCTAAAACATCAACAGCATGCTGCTGGACTGTTTCTGCCACGTCCCCTGCTTATGTCGTCATAAGCACGGTTTGCTCTGCCCCCTGCCTGTCGACCCATTCAGAGCATCGCTTCCAGCTGGCCTCTTACAATATCAGTGCAGTGGTCTTAGCTGATCTATTGTAATGCCATAGCCAAGCTGCTGGATTTTCGACAGCGATGACTGTGCCAAGATCCTAGTGCCTGCTTCGTCTGTCTTCGGTGCTCCCAACAAGCGTAAGTAAAACCACCGCAAATGTAACACCACCACCACATGAACGAATAAACATTCTCCCAGACAGAACGCATCAAAAAATCTTGAATGATGCATATTGTGTCTGCCTTGTGTGCCACAAAATTGAACAACAAGCATGATGTATAAACCGGCATTCAAAACAGAACTAGTGGAATTAGTTTTCATAGTTTTGGTAGTTTCGATTTCTTTAAAATATTTTCTACTGCGTTGGAAATCGGTTGTGACAAAAAATAATCTTACCACAAAGTACATCAATATCTCTTGCCACAGATTGTCTCCTTTTGATTGATTTTAACATTATATTCTTTTAACATTTGGAATGGTTTGATTTACCATAATGTAAGCACCCTCTGTATGTATTATTTTCTTTTAGTGTGGATTACGGGAGACGTACACCACAGACATGAATACCAACCAGAAGGAGGGAAGAAGAGTCATGATGGGAAAAGGCCAGAGGATGAATCATTTTAGCTCTTTAAAACGTAAAGGAACGAGCAGATGTTCCACATATTGAATAGCGGGTATCATCAGGTATGAGCCAAAGAGAAAACACATTAAGGTTTTAAAAAATGAGCAAGCGATCAAACATTGTGGAGGACTACCATGGGGAAGAGGGAGACAATAAGGTATAAAAGCAGAGAGAGACGCATGAGTGCCACCTGAGCAACGAAAGTGCAGAAAGTCAAGAGAAACTCAATGCCGTAGAGTTTAATTAGAGGGAACGACTAACGTTCCAGATTGCACAAATAAAGGAGATGGATAACAGAGCCCTGATGCTGTGAACTGAAAGTCAAAAACAAAGAAAACTCTAAGAGATACCAGAAGAGAAAGGATAAAAGATTCAAGTTGGGAGGTCTGAGTGGCCGAAGAAGATGCATGCATGGGTGGATAAAAGAAGAGGATCAAACACAGGGCTATGAGCAACGTCCTGGACAGCTGAAAAGGCGGGAAAAGATTGGTCCTACCAAACAACTGTTCAAAATGTGAGCAGAGGAGGAGATACAAGGACGATCAAGCCACAGAAGGCAGGAGAGATGGAGAGAGAGTGATAGAGAGAGAGGGATCGACTAGACCAAACATGGCAGATCAGTGAAGTGATATGGTAACAGCTGAGATGGGAACAGAAGTAAAGGAGCTGGTGGCAAACAGAATAGTTTTCCATGAAGAAGGAGAATTAGTCAATAATCTTATACTGATAACAGTGCACATGGTCACAATTAAAGATTACATGGTGGGCTGGAATACATTTCATAATAAGAGGAAGAGACAGAGATTCAGTTCTATTTTATCTGTCAGCCATCTATCATACAGAAAGGGATTTCAGTTACCTACGTGGAACACTACTGCTCCAAAGTAGTATTTTGGGGTATTGTAATAAGATACATGAAGGTGAGGGAGCCAGCATGCAGGTATAATGGACCAGAGTGATGGCTTTTGACTGCCTTTTTTCAGAACCCAGCAGCTAGCCACTGACTGACTCAGACGGTACCGTGGCCCCAACCTACACATCGAAGGTATGGCTTTTGAAGACTTAGTACATTTGTAGCACCTACATTAGAAATTAACCACCAACTCACTATTCATAAAAGCGAGTATAGTTAAGCTGGGCCCAATATTACATTAGAAAACCTAATTTATTTTCAATAGTGCGTTTATTAATATCTAACATTGTTTATAAGAATACTACTCGAACTAGAGAACAAAGAAAGACACAGGAAGGGGAGGGAAAGAGAAAGAAACTACAGTAATAGATAATAGTTTATGGAGAGGGCATGTATAGCCACACAGCTGAATTGATGAAGACAAAAATGTAAAAATAAATAACATTAAAAAAAAAATCTGGGGTAGACAGAGGGGAACAATAGTAGTTGTTTCAAATGTTTTAGCTCTACATGCCACAAACATAGCCGCTCTGAGGAGCGGAACTGCAACAAGAAAAACATAAGTAACTCACATTAAATATGGAAAAAAAGTAAGATCAGTAAGAGGCAGACAGAAAAATTACCTTATTTACAACTCAAATTCGATATTTTCGGTGTATGCCAGATTATAGCCTACTCCTTGCCTCAATGAAAAGGTAGAGCTGTTCCACAGAAAAGTAGTCAGACTACTGAATGGTGAAGATAATTTACTCTTCAGGTGATAGGTCCCAGATGCGACCAGTTATCTGTTTAAAATAGTTTCCCATGTCTGGGTACTACATCTACCTATAGGCTATACTTTCTAAGGTTTCTAAATCACCTACACAAATAAAACAGCTGAATGGGGATCTAGGATGGTTTTCTACAGATGTACAGGCATCTTTGCTGGGAGGCAGATGACTGGGCACCAGGTCACCCAGTGGGTTAAAAGTAAGCAATGCTTGTCGCAGCTCAGGTAGAATTTAAATGTTCACATTTTTTATGATGTGCTTTAGATCACCTATTTTCAAGTTCTCTGAATGTTTGTATTTGCGAACAGAGAGGCATTTGGATATAAAGGGCTTTATCACGGAACACTAACTTTGGAAAAGAGTAGAAACCAAAGCCTTATGTTGCTATGCTTTAATACTTTACCCACTAAACTACAGGCCACCTACTGTATGTTAACTTCGGGAGAAAGAGTGGCTCTGTAAAAGGTTTATGCAATTACTTGGAAGCCCTTCGTAGCAATGAAAGATGAAAGTAACTCTAATTGATGGTGTACCACAGAGTCACCTCAATCAAGCTTGCTAGTGTGATTGAAAGAGAGGACAGAGCTGCAAGCCAACAACAATCAATTCTAACCTGGTAGGAGATGTGGCTAAATGTATATTGTGGAGCAGGAAGAGACACTCGCATACCAATGTACAGCTTTGAAGATGATCCTTTAATGGAATGGGAGACAGTCAAGTTGTCAACAATAGCCTGACCCTGGCACAATTTACCAAAATAATTAATATTCAAGCAAAAGTTTGGCTAGCTGTCAGTGGTTAATTTGGTACCTATGCAATACCAGAAAGTGCAACATCAGCCGAAACATATCGTAAATGATACAGGAGAGGGATTCCTCTCTCTCGTTGTGTCAGCAACGGTAGGACAGCAGAACTACTCAACTCTGGAAGCAACAAGCACAATCTTCAGCAGTGTGTTGACCTCACCGTTGGCACCAGGCTTTGAAAAGCTCTACCTCATGCAGGAAATGTCACCAGTGTGGGCAGCCGCTTTACGTGACAAAATGGAGAGCATCAGACATGTACAGGAGGAGCCAAAATCTAACTCCTGTCAGAAAGGAAAGGTCAGATTACTGCAATGTCTTTCACAGTTTCTAAAGAAGCAGCAGGTGATTAACAAGGGTATTCCAATGAAGGCGATTTCTCCTTGTAGAAATAAATCAGACCACTGGCCAAAATATCCACTCACAAAGCACAACTGTTCTTAACCGTATATATTTAATCATAAATATAAGTCAACTCTCTCTATATTATTTAAGTCTATACCAAAAGGACGGATGTCAGAGTTTTAGCACATATGTCAGAGTCGTTCCATGAATTCGCATAGTTCCCCAACACAAAAATGATCTGCCTATGACTAAATTGTTTTATGCTGAGCATTTGTTGAACTCTTCGCTGTGGTCAAACACAGAAGTGCAAATTGGGCTCAGCAGTATTTGGATGCTCCTATCACTCAGAGGTTTCTGCAACAGGCCCAGGTGACTGATAATTCCCATCAATCACTTGTTTCTAAAGTTCTAAACTTTCCACCAAGGGTTGCACTTTCACAAGTTCACAACATACAAAAGCTGCCTTCTTGCCTACATGCGGTCATCCTCTCTTTTGAAGAGTTCATCAAATGTACAAAATACGTTACGTCAGGTTGGACATTTGTATTTTTAATTTTTCTAAAAATGTTATTGAGAAAGAGAAGACCCACCAAGTGAATTTCTTCAATCTTCAACCATTTTACAGCGGAAAGGTCTTTTTGCAGAGAACTAGAACTAATGAATGGAATGATGGCAGACTGAGCCTTTATCAGCTGGACAACTGTGAAATGCATATGCATGGCGGGATATAATGAACGCATATGTAAAAAGCCGCTAAGAAATAATTAATTCCTCCCTACAGTTCTTCGAGCTTCCAGATTAAGCTAATGTGTGCACAGTGATCACAAGCTAATGCAATACCAAGAAAAGGGAAATACAAATTCAACGAGCGCCCATTTACAGCGACCTGCGCTAAGGGGATCCGCCCCCACTTCAGGTCCCCAGCAGCATCCTTTTAGATACTGCCTTTCGCGTTGGTGATTAGCACCATAAATGGAGGATGAGAATGTGAAGAAATCACAGCCAGAAAAAAAACTGCCACGTCGAGATGAAAACTTGAGAACTTGTGAGGATGTGTTTATCCTCACCTCTGCGGAGCAGGATTTACATTCATCTATCAAGCAGTAACCTTGTTTCACCTAAATCAGACTGCTTCAATTCCCAAAGAACATACTTTCTATAGGCAGCGCTGTGCACTTTTTTAATTTCATTGCCTAGTCCATGCGTAGTAACTGGTTCTTTGCCCTACTATCTCCAATTGCTTTGCTGCCAGATTCTTTATTTCTAGTTTTAAAACCAATTTGTTCATCCACATTTTCGATTCCAAATTAGATTATGCTTTTAGATTTATGTTCATGTGGTATTTGCTGCTTTCACGATGAGAACCACACATCACACTCATCCGGATCCCAGGCAACAGGATCTTTTAGAAGACTGAGGAAATTATCACAATTACAAGTCTCCTCTGACGTATGGGTGAAAGGCTTTCTGTGCTCTCCAGCATGTACCACAAACCTATAAACGAAAAGGGACACTCTACTGTCCCACCGCAGAAGATGTCACCTGAGAGGACAATAATTAACCAGCTCTTCGTGTTCAACACCGAAAACCATCAATATAGTTACTTCCTGTATTTTTCAATTTCTGCCTGTGTGGATACTCAAGCAGCAAGAAGGACTCCGGTGATAGCTGCACTACGCGAGTTCTGCTCAACAGCGCATAGATCTTCAGCACAAGGAATGTCTCACTGTGCCTTCAGTGTTGTAAGATCAATGCAAACTAGAAACAACAGCTTGTTGGTTAGGAAGTAGCCATAAGAAAATACTCACTGTCAAGTCAATCATCACCTTTGACAGGTATTCTCATTCAAAAAGGTTTTCAGGCGGAAAGGAGTGGCACCAGGAGGGAGACAACTGAAAGTAGGGAGGTACAAGCAATCCTTTTACTGATCACAGCACATAGTTATGCAGACAGGAAAATCCACATCAAAAATCAAACGGTTGGCATCTTATGTAAATGCTCCAGCACCTGGTGGTGGGAAGCTGCCAGATCCCGCCCCCTCAGACTTTTCTTCAGCAGGGCTGCCTTCCACTCCTGGATTGCCCTAATCAGCACCCTTGTACCAATGATGAGGCAGTGCAGAGAATCCTGTGGCACACACAAACAAGGCTTACATTCCAAGTACTTTAGGTCACAAAGTGTAGTGCTTTAAGTGCAACCCACCTGAGACATCCCAAATATATTATTGCAATGAGGGTTAGTTCAACTTGAAGCAACAAGCTCTACTCAGTTTTGTTCCTCATTCTGGCAACCTATGTTTGAAACATACATATTTGTCACCTTCTTTCTCCTTCTAGGAAAAAACCTAGATCGGATTAGGTAAATCCATTGGGTGGTAGGAAAGTGAACCAATAATTTGAAACTATCGGGCAGAATCAAATCTTTTTATGGCTGAACATCACCTATTCACCATTTCACACGTTATTTTTTTTTGCCTTAGACTTGAAGTGCAGTGACATTTTATTAACAGGAACCTTAAAAAAACAAATGCTGCAAAAGCTTAGCCACTTGAGAAACGTTTAACAAAAAAGCTAAAATAGCGAAAGCAAACTGAACAAGCATTGGTAAAACCAAAGAGCATTGGCTTGAAAAGCTGGTGCAATGGTTAGATTTTTTTTTAATTGTCATTGCCAGCACATTCCACAAAAAGAAAGAGTTAAAAAAGACAACTAGCTGCTCAACTGTGGCAGACATACACTCGCAATCAAAAATATTTAATTTAAAAAGTTTGAACCAGTGCATACAATTGTAATACAATGATTAAAAATAATATAATGCTACAGATTGGAAAAAGCTTTGGTAAACTACCGTATTGGATCCCAAGCCCGGATTACCTAAGTGCCTTCTACTTTAATGCAGATGAGCACATGTGATCGAGTAAAATGCTGTTGCTCCAATAGCAAGAGAACCAATGGCTGAAGTGGACTGACCAACTCAACCATCCTGTAAGCTGTGGTGAGTGGAAGCAAATTGCAAATGACAGTTTAACCTACCAATTATAACGCCAAAGGCTAGCAAGGCTATAACTAAAACTCATACAACACAAAGCATAACAAGCATTGGCATAGCCAATAGGTCTCGCCTTTGGGACCTTATGTGTTTAGCTATGTAACAGTTGCATAACTAAATACTTATAAGGTCCCAAAAGCGAGACCTATTGGCTATGCCAAGTGATCGCGATCAAACATCAAAGCGGCCGTGAAAGTGAAAGTAATTGTGGTAAAACGCGGTGCCCGCGCACATGCACTGTAGCTCTAGGCTGGCCTGGTAACACTTTTTGGAGCCCTCTCAATAAGTCTTGCCAGACCAGCGCATGCGCTGGGTCAGGCGAGACCTAAAAATGGCCTTATTATGCTTGTCATACACTAAACACTTGAAATCATAAATTTGTGAAGACGGTCCACATTTACACCAGCTAAACAGACCATCGGTTTATGCAGCATTTCAAATATGTATTTGCAGCCTGCTGATCTGAGATAATTCTAGCTGATCATTCTTCTATTGTCGATGAGAAAGGAAGCATTACCAATTTTGTGACGTAATCCGCCTAATGCTCAGCATGTTAAAAGCCTGTCATACAGCAAGAATGGCTGCATTCGAGAAACCCCTGTCTCAAATCGAAAGGTGAACAGAGACTGACTGTCCAGATGCACCATGTTTTTGTAACCTGAAAGTTGAAATAAGAAGCGTCACCGATATATAAAATTCTGTTGCCAGAGAAGGGCCATTCAATGCATTGAGTTTGTCAGATTTCTCCCACTGCAACAATGTAGGCCTATTTAAATTTTCAAATTTGCCATGAGGGCCCTCACTCTGAGGATACGTATGGAGGGTTCAGCACCCACTTGTGAGGATATTCACACAAAAAAAGACTATGTGTCTTTCACGTCTATGATTTTTGACTCCTGCAAATAATTTCTACATTTTACGCTTCTACGCACCTCTATCTCCCAGGTCAAAAATGTTCTTGCTATACCAGTTCTCCATCCCAAGTCTTAAAGCTGCATTACCCTTTTTCCTGTATAGTTGTGCGATGGTCTTAGCAAATGGTCATTTACAGTTCATCTCTTGCTATTAGAAGTGGGATCACTAGAAAAGAATAGAGCAATCACAAAATAAGTCTCCTGAAGGGAAAGACTGTGGGTCCTGCAATAAGGAATTCAAACGGAATACGGAGAACAGTTTACACAACCTTAAATCAAATTATTTAAAGCACCCAATCCGCAAAAAGTGCATCAATTTGCCAGGTTTATTTTCTGTTTACAAACAACTTTCAGCCTGAGAGTCACCACTTTGGCATGACTGCTAGGGTCAACAATGCATATTTAAACAATCCAAAAATCATGTGAGCATATTCCGGTCTTATCTATCTCAAACCAGCACTCATCACACCACCGCAAAAAGACACAAGTCTCACAAACTCCTCAACCATCAACTCTGCATCAACATAAGACCCCCTAAGTTATCAAGAACTGTTATAAGCATTCTAGTTTCAAATACACCCACTACCAACCCAAATCTGGTAAATACTCATCAAACATAGGGACAAGGATCTATACACTGATGCAATCTAAGAAAAACCAAGCACATCTTTATCAACAGGCAACCAAATGAACATCAGTGAAGGCATGTACGTCTAGCAACTTTCCATAAACAATAACATTATTGGGGAATCCATATGAACAAATACTCCCTATTGTACCATCATTTATTACCTTGAATTAATGTCTGGAGCATCCTGGCAATTCACAGCATTGACAAACAGCTCTATAATAAGAGATCTAAAGGCATACATCTTGGTTTAAATTTGAAGTGACAACTATCGCTTCTTGATGCCAGATTACAACTGATTCTATCCACTCAGTGTGAACCAAAGGATCCAGTTACCTGTGAAAAATTGCTGACGGATGAAACAGGCTTTAAACTTATTGCAAGCATCAGGTGACTAGCCATACAGCCAATCCTTGACCGAGTCAACAGTATTATATCTATATCTATTTGTAAAAAAAGTCTTGTTCCCAAGAAGAATAAAGTTCGAATAAACGATAGTCTGGTGTGTTGAGTACAGACATTATACCAACCTAGGCATAAGAAATTTCAAGTTGTCTAATGCCAGGTGCATTGCGTATCTAGTCGTGTTTTTCCTTGTATTTAGGGATGGTAGTTGTAAACTTATAGAGGGTAAAGTAATCAACAACCAGCAGAATTGAAAAGAACGGATAAGCTACAAATGGCTAACGTGGGAAAAACGGAGTATGCCAAGACGTTCCTCAGTGTTGCCAATTCCCAAGTAAAGGACATTCCAGCATTCCTTTGGAGGGTATAGCAGATCTAAGGAGAGAAATATCCATTGCAGAGACATTTATTTTTCCAAATGTTTCTATAAAAAGGGTTTCACAATCAAAAAACAGGATCCATCACTACACAACACACAAAAATGGGATACAGCGGTCTATACAGCGGTAGTGTGCTCACATACCATAGCAAAGATTGCACCACAATGCAAAGGCATAAAATTTCTCTGTTTTCGTAGCACACAAAGGCCTTAGGTTATTTAACCAGCCTTGCGGTAACCACGGGCACCAACTGAATCGGGAATCACCGCACAGAGCATTGCCGCAGGGAAACGCGTCCCTGTGCCAGTTCTATTTCAAAGAATCAGCAGATGATAAAGGCAAGGAACGGTAGGGCATTAAAGAGGAAATGTGCACATTTTACATCCAAGGCTTAAGACAAAACATGGAGTTATCCATTAATTAACTGGGCATAATCTTCATTGTGCAAGTTTATATCCAGCCAGGTCCAACTCAGAATGATAAGATCCGGGTTCACCGGAATCTTTGCCACTGTGCTGCTCAATACAGCCAATTCTACCTGTGGTGTGTGCTATTTAAATTGTTTATTCGAATTAGAATAATTTTCATTAGATATTAAAACAGACTGATGAGAATGCATTAATACACTTTCATTTATCAAGGTATTGACCTGCCTCAAATCTTTTTTTTTTTTAATGTTTGGATTTCTAGCTTTCTCGAGTGGCACAATACGTAAGCCAAACCACTTGCAAATGAATGGCTTAATCCTGGATTTAAAAAAAGGGATTGTAAAAAAAATAAAAATATAAAAAAGGCCCATTCTTTACAAGCCTAGTTTGGGAAGACAGATGTAGTGGTCGAACCTCCTGCAGTTCATCGCAGGAAATTATTTCAGAAATGAATGAATTTGCACAAAATGTACGCGATTCTTGCTCAATCAAGGATTTATTCAGCCAGGAAAGAGTTAACGCTGTCCCTGGCTTTTAATACAGCAGATGAGTGGATGAGACACTGAAGAAAGACCTAGGGAAATAACATGCTTCACTTAAAGTGTTAATTGCAGGGTGTGCTTTCAAAAACAGTTCAACATGTTCCGTGTGGTGTCCTCCGCAATTACCTTGTGTAAATGAAGGCAAATAAAAAGGGCAAAACCGTAGCCACCCCTCTTCTGCAGCTTGCCAACCCCCGCCAGGACGCAGCGCTCCTTTAATAAACACATTTCCACTGCTGCTACTTTTAGTAGATACTGTCTAGGAAAGTTATCTTGTGCAAATTGTAGAAGCACACCGTTGGTAAGCTTCAGGAAATGTTCACACTGTCAATCCATCAATCACACAAACTGCGGTACTTCCCTCCCCCGCTCATACTCCCTACCACACAGAGCACCCGCATGAAGAAACAAAACACTCCTGTTGTTTTCCAGCTTATTGAGAGCACAAAAGGGCAACACACCTCAGCGATTGATCTCCCAACAGCATGAGATCCCACATGCTCACATGGAAAGGCAACGAGGCCTCCTGGGAGGGTGACGATGCAAAACAGCATGCGTCACTCCACTCAGAACTAGGTGGCCGCGTGCGGGGTTTAGCTATGGACCTCAAACGTGGAGGAGGAATTACGGTTATCACGTCAGAAACACAGCCATGATGCCAAATGAAAAAGACATTGGGTTATAAGAAATATTTGTAAAAAAATCTGTTGGGCGACTTCATCAAATGGCAATCAACTATTTCTACAGGGCACATTTTGAATGCAACTGCCCTTTAGGACTGGGCTGTACAACTTCAGCTATACCTCTCCCATACCTAATGTATCTACACAGAGAAACCAGGCAAAAGATCAGCCTTCTTCAACCATCTGTAGTAGTAACCCTATTTTCAGCAGGCGTTGGTCAATAGAACGGTTGCTCAACATAGGGCAATTTTACTGGTATTAAGGAGGGCACTCCTTGCAACTTATGGAGAGTTTAATGCAGTGAATAGGCGCTGATCCTCCTTATATAAATGAAAACTATGTATGGTTGAAGTGACCCACCTTTTGTATTGCAAGGGGTACTGCCAACATAAAGTGTCTAATTATAAATCAGATATAAGGAAAGGAACTCATAATCGAGTCAAGACTAATGTTTGACGGCTAATGGTTAATGTTCAATTGAAAGACCTTGTATTGATTATGGTACCTAGAAGTTGGCGGTGACATGGGATTACATTCCTCACATTGCAGCCACTGTTTCCGAGTGGCAATAGAGGAAAATGGTGGACGTGAATCCCATAGGCCCACAGCAGTTGAGGAAGGGGAATGATAACATGAGTGACGCTGAATAGTCTGCCGATTGGGATTGGCCGGGGACTGACAGCACATGCATGACTGAGCTTGACCACACTCGGTAGACAGGAATACAGAAGTTGCAAAAGGGATGGTTGGTGTTCCATTCTGTTAGAGTGTTAACATGTAAGTGTGCCACGAGTGTAAACTGATGACTCGGAGGGTGTCACCGGCCAGTAAAATTGCATGGGCTACTGTGTAAAGTATTTAACCTGATCTGGTTAAGCAGATAGGCCAGGTAAAATACTGCCAACTTAGGATGGCCATGACTTGTTAATATGGGCATCAAACTGCAAAAAGTGTAACTTTCAGACATTTGCACCTAGAGCCAACCAGAGATCCTTGTGGGGTGCCAAACCCATGCTAAAATTAAAACAGCACCAGACAAGTAGGAGTAGAAAACTAACATTTTACAGCAACTTCAATGATACAAAACACATATAGATGTAAATTTTAAACTCCACAGCTTTGTGTGTAGACCGCGATTCCACATTCATTTGTCTAAGAAAAAGCATTCCTTTTGTTTTTGTTTAACATATACAAGGACACAGAACCACTGGGTAGAAATCACAAACTCCTCCCGTGGCCTGCAGGATGAGTTGCTGAGAACAGACTGTGAAGACCCATTAGTGGCTCAACTGACCATGCGGAATGCCAAAAAATGGTCTCAAGCAAGTCGCTTCTGGTGGTGCTGGAAAAAACCCCTGAAAAAACGGAAAGCAATACGCGGGCGGATCAAAAATAAAGAAAGATGACAATGTCCAGTAGATACAGAAGAGAACAATTGTGGGGAATGAACAAGAGAGCAGAAAAGATAACTGGGCTTTCCCTCAGTCAAGTACTACAGCAGACAGTCAGGGACTGAAGCAGAGTGTGGACAAGACGTGCTAGGTATGCGGCACAGTAGGAAAACAGGGAGAAGTCCAGACAGAGCCTTTACTGGTTGTTAGACAGCGACAATTCACAAAATACACAGGATTTGGATTTTTTTTAAAGCCATCCAACTAATAAGACTGCTAGGCAGGGAAGAAGCCAGACATAGATATATATATAACACTTGGAGAGACAGAACAGAAGATTGATAGCACTTATGTTCTTACCACTTCTATGTTCTGTACTGCAGGCAAGTGGACCGAATTTCTCTCCTACTCATGCATCACAACATTTTAGATGGAACCTGTTGATTTAGGTGACTCTTGAATTAAGATCCATCAACCACTTAGACTCATTTCCTCTCATGCATGTGAACGAAGGAAAACAGTCTGATAAAATGGGTGTGGAGATCGCGTGGCTTGAGACACAGTAGGGTATCACAGCAGCCGTCAGTTTACATGTGTTCCACGGATGTTCGCATGGCCTTGTTGGTGATTTAGCTTAGCCTGCAAACATTTGTCTGTACTTTGTGTGATGCAAATACAATGGGCTTGCACTAATAACAAAACGCCAACCAATACCAACTTGTGATATCCAATTGTCAAAAATAGGTGTCATAACTTTGAACAGTATCATAAACAGGGCAACTGCAGTGTTGTTTGGCAGTACTGTGGCTTACATATAAACCCTCCTTCCATGAATCTATTGGTAGTAAGAGACTACAACATGAAGATGTATGAACTCTTGAAAAGCATTCACAGCATAAAAACACCTATTATTCCCTTTTCTTCTACAGAGACAGATTTTAAAAAACAAAATGGGAGTCCAGGTTAGGCAGCACCTCCACACCCAAATAACTAAACCATATAAAACATTATGTGCTTACCTATTTTTCTAGACATTTTGCATGTAATACAGAGTAAATATTAAACTAAAGCACAAGAGGAATCAAAGGATGAGCATTTATTTCAGTCTCCGATACAGAAAAGGAGAGATTCTGGAATTTGCTAGCTACAGAAAAGAAACATATACCAATGGGAATGGGCTGGAACGGGCTGTGGTAGAGCTCCATCAAACACGGAGTCTTCAACAACACCAGAAACCACTTGTGACAAAGTTATCAGTCATCAAAACAATTTGTGGAACCAAATTATGTTGATTATAGATGAGCAGAACAACACACCCATGTAATACAGCAGCAAAGTAGTATTCCACCTTCTTTTGGCTCATCCTGCAACCAGAGAAGTAGCAAACGGAAACCTGGTTGCTAGACATTTTAATGTATTCCACTATTTCCTGGACTTTCACATCCTTGTGAAAATAAGATGTTCTTTTTTTCAAATTTTAATTGAACGATGTTCTTTTAAAAAAAAATTAATTGAACACTTAAAAATAATTCACTGGTAATCCTCCAACCCAGAATATCGTGTTTAGGAATTTTGCATGCATTATATCTCCTTTCGTTAACATTAAAAATGCTGTATATAAAGTGTTATTATATTACTGCCTACATGCGACCATATTTTTTTATCATGAGTTGCTAAAATACACGAAGTGGCAACTTGAGCCTTGAAAAAGGCTTCTATGCTTCAGCGGTCATACCATCCCTAGTTGAGACTTGCCAGGCCAGAAGTGTTTCAGTTAATTACTTTTTGCACATCTGTATAGCTACAAATAGCAACGGGAATTTTGGGAAATATAGGTCCAGAACTTACACATGGCAAAGATTTAAGCCTCAAAACTATTCTTAAATTTGATCACATTCTGTGTTTACCAATTTCTTCCACCTACTGAACAATTTGGCAAAACTACAAATTCCAATTGGCTTCTCCGCCTTCCATTTTATTCTCAGAACTGGAAATCAAAAATCGGGATACACCCTAGAAACGCAAATGTATTGATGCCATTGGCTTCTCTGCCTTACCTTTTGTTCTTAGAACTGAACCTCCTAAATTGGGATCCACCCTTGAAACTCACATGTATTAATTGCATTATTTGTGTCTTTGATGCCAACTACTTACCAACGAAAAAGAAGATTCACATCCACAAATTTAGGTATATAATTTTATGACTTCCTCACCAAACAAGTAAACTGGGGCTGCCTGTTAGATGAAAAAACAAATCACTTTGTTCGGCCTGTATTCCTCAATATTCCTTTTAAAAAAACAGAGTCGAGGATAATAAAGCCGTGCAAGCAAGCTACGGAAAGTTTCTGTGCTCCTGAGTAGGTTATTTTATATACTTTCCAGGCAACAATAAAGAAAGGGTGATATGATGTTGGGAAAGAATACACTTTGAAAAAATTAAGTCAACGGGTAGAATTCTAATTCAGATGCGAGGACAAAGCGGTAGTGAGAGAGAGGAAATCAATTTAATAGTGTTGTCCGCTCTCTCTTTGCTGTATGGGCCACAATCACTGCATAGTTATTTCCAATAATAAGCTAATTTTAAAATGATCATGAGAGCTATTGCATGTACTACTAGACAAAGTTTGACAAAAAATGTTTACTTTAAACAATCAAAACAAATGTCTTATTATTTTATGATCCGCCATGTTGTTTGAAATGC
Organism: Triturus cristatus; assembly: GCF_964204655.1. Classification (NCBI taxonomy): domain Eukaryota; kingdom Metazoa; phylum Chordata; class Amphibia; order Caudata; family Salamandridae; genus Triturus; species Triturus cristatus. The sequence continues at coordinate 139,890,529 of NC_140595.1, read as the reverse complement.
ATAACAGAAGCTAAAACGAAGGAAATGGAACACCATGGACAGAATATGCTATCAAAGGTATAATTCTGGCCAGTATCATTCTGAGACTGTAGCCTCAACCTGTGGCTGGATGGATAAGCACCTTCTTTGCAATCAGGAACTAACAAGCCCAAAACTCACTCTCACCTCACATAGTAGTTTTCGTTGCCTTAATATAAATATATATAGATTAACAAAGGCTGTTGACACAGCCGAAACGCGTCTCTCTTGGTTGCTGGGTCGTGGGAGGCCCATCTTATTAAAATAAGCCTTATTCCTTGCATTCCTCATGTGCATCCTCTTTTCCTTAGGGAGCAGGGGAAATTCTGATGGTTCGGAAGCAAGTAATATGTATATATATGTGTGTGAATTTATATGAAAAGTTCACCCCAAATCTAGAATCGCATTCATTAATAAGCATTGGCAAAACCAAAAAGGCTGCTATTTTAAAAACTTTTTACGTAGGAATAGGCCACAAAGCTTAAAAGAAAAAAAAGAAGAAAACAAGCCTCTGTGTAAACATGGCGCCCATATTCCTGTTCAAAAGCCTTTAAATAAAAAAATACCACTGCATACAATTTTAATAGAAGAGGACAGGTGTTTCAAAATGGACTGGTGAACTTAGTACAGGTAAGGAAACCATTTTTCATTTTAAAGTACATTACAAGAAAATATAATACTTATTAGTGCAAAGTAAAGGTGAAATTGGCCACAAATTATTACACCCCAAACAGTAGTTTAAACACATACACAAATGACTAAAAAATGTCAAATAAAGAATGTTAAGAAAAAATACTGGCAACACATAGACTATAAGCCTTGGCACTAAAGTGCTCTTTTAGGCAGGTCTGTACACTCAATGAGACAAAATGTCACCATTCACACAGAACTAAACCCAGTGGATGGCATGGGCTGCACACTGCACCATGCTATAGGCTTTGGTGGGTGAAAGCGAAATGAGAATGGCCTGTGAATAGACTAAAGGGCCACACCCAAATTCATAGAGTACTAAAAAAACATTAAGATTCATCACTTGTTGTGTCATATAATACCTAAAAGCAGGAATTAGGGCAAAACAAAAATTAAACATAAGGAAATTATGGGAAGATGTTTATAACTCAGAGGGATTTTCAGCAAGAAACAAATCAGAAACTGTGGCTCAATAGTTATGAAGCTATTTTGCAAGGCAGTTGCATGAATTCACATAGTGAAAGTGTCACTGCATGCACTGTGCCTCTTCTAGAAATCAAACATCATTACAGGCTTTATTGAGAAATCATTTAAATATAATGCTTGGACACATCTTTTAACTCCCATTGGTTTGTTTTGAAAAGGGCTATTAATGCAAGAAGCACTCTCATTGTAATGGTACAACACCATGTAAAAAAGCAAGTTAAAACACATCAGTTAAATGGAATGGATTTTTGGTGGATTGCTATGTGCATATATTGTAAAAAAAAAAAAAAAAAACATTTGTTAAATATCATTCAGGTGAATGCTACTAATGGCGTAAAACAAAATGAAAGTCGTTTAAAACCCCAGCTTTGTTAAACTATTAATAAGATGACTTCCAAAAGGGTACACCAAAGGGTCATAAATATACAGTTTTGATTTGTATTAGTTTAAATGATGTTCAGGTTATTATTCTACATATAAAAGTCATACCCGTAGAATCTTAATGGGAATGGGTAATGTTAGCCTAATGCCCTCATCCCTACCTTTATTGACGGCACCCATTAAAGAACACATATATATCTGGAAAAGTGAGTGATAACCATCAGCGAAGGGAAAGATACGACTGATTTTGCTTGGTACACAGAGACATAAAGTATTTGTGAAATGGTATAAATAAAATGTAATAAAAGCTAACATTTTAAAGAGCATCAACATCACTGTGTTGATAAATATGTGCTAAGATATGAAATTAAAAGCGATTAAAAGCAGACAGAACATTACAGTGGAGAACTGTAAGGGTCTGAGAGGAAATATAAAATGGAAGAGAATGAGGAATTCTAATTGAAATGGAACTGTTTGACACTAACTATGTATAATAAAAACACTTATCTACATTCAGATCCAAAATGAAGGAGAATTTCATAATTAAGAGAGACAACAAAGTATCAGACTGGACAGGAAAAGATTCTCAGGAAAACAGTATGAAATTATGTTAAAAAAATAGGCAAAAAAGGAAACTAAAATATGCACATAAGATGTGTGGGCTTATAAGGATAAAAAAATGAATGGCTTGAAGTCTTTAACTTTTTAATATTGTATCCTACATAGTAATAAGAGAGGACATGCTAAATTCTCTGTCTTTGAGCCCTCCTTAACAGTCTTAACTTTCCATTTAACTTGCGTTACTGTACAGGGCGCTGATGCCCAAGTCGATGCAATGCAGAACACTTTAAATAAAATCAAAATAAATCAGTGTATCACTGACAAAGTTATCAATGATGTAAAGCACAAAAAATGTTTTGTTTATGTTTTATAAATACATGTTTCAGTTGCTAGCTCCAGTTTACAGAAAATAATTGGTCTTTGGGAACAAAGCAATTCAATTCCTAAAGACTTTTAATTTGACAGAGAAAGCACATCAAAGAAGCGAATAACACTGAATGAGAGCTATAAATGGTGGATTATTAAGGAAGCAAAATAAAGGAATATTAACCATGAATGGTCAGGTCTATGTGTGGAAGCCGGTATAGTCCTTTTACAATGGATTGTTGCAGACAGCCCATAAGACCCAGTTGATGATAGATCAGAGTTAAAAGGGCGAGTGAGTAGAAACCGTCATTTCACAAGCCCTGCCTTTTCTAGAAAACTGATAAGAGGCACAATCCCGCCAAAAAGCATATCCATAATAAATGAGGCTCATTAAGGGGGGTGAACCTAGTGTTCCTAAAGGGTGACAAAGGAAAAGCATGCATTTGTCTGTGTCCCACAACATGCTTAGAAACGGTGGGGAAATTTAGCATCCTATTGCAGAGTATCTAGTCTCAATAATCAAGTTGCCCCCTGCCGACCACTGGTCTAGGTGCAGCAGTTGACCCTGCCAAATGTCAAAATAGATAAATGGTGTACAAAGCAAAACTGTATACAACTCAATGCAGAGTTTCTGGGGTACATGATAATGTTTTACAACCATATAATAACAATGGAACTTAATATTAAACTCAGTGGATAGAATTGAGCTCAATTGCTTTTTTCGTGGATACTTAAGCTCATTTGTGGTTTTTTAAGTTGTGATACACATTAAAATAACACAATTGTGGAGCTATTAAATAGAAATTTCACGTTGTTTTCATTAACAGGGCCAATCCATTACTTGTATCGGACCTCGCCTTTGCTTTTAAGAATTACAGCAGCTTCTTCGATTTTTGGTGCTTGTTAGTGGCAGCAAATTAATTCAAGCTTCTATAAAAATACATCTATGGAAGGTGTTCGGTATTTCTGAACAAGACTGGTTTCACACCATCTCAAGCCACCAAGGCCGAGGGCTTGATCTTGGGTTTTGACATTCTTCTATAAGGATTTCTCGCCCTATAGTTTCGTTTTGCAACTGTGCCTTCCTGTTTTCCAATGTTGTTAGTTATAGAACTAATACCCCATGGCTTACACAGAGATTAGTTAAATTGCTTAATATGGAATAGAGTATATCATTTGTGGCCTCTTGACAGGAGATGTCTGATTGCTAACTGGCTTCTCCTTGTTCCTTGCAGGCTGCCCAATCTTCTAAAACAAAGTATGCCAAGTAGCTGGTAAGATGAATTCCACAAAAGCAATACATTCCCGATTCTTGGTTCTGTCTGAATTTGACTTGAATTCTGCAGAAAAGCAAGCAATCCCATTTTGGTCTGAAATGTGTTCTACAGGTGTTAAACTAAGTTGTTGCCATAGTGGGTAGAGAATCTTAAAATGACCTAATCTATGGATTCAGATGCCGTAAGGCTTGTCTCAGTAAAATCATCACATAACAGATTTTGTGAGATGTGGGTGCTCAAATACCTATGTTACTCTGCTGCGGAGTCTTTTTACTGATCGTACAGTGTTTTCTTTACATTACTAGGGCTGGTGTTAAGTTATTTCAGATTCCCGTTTTGTCAACAAGCCAACAGTATTCTTACCTCATACCACCAGATCTCTGCCCAGAACCAGCTATTAAAGTTATAGTCCCTACAGTGAGAAATGATTACAGGATAGAGGGCAGTGGCAGTTTTGGGGGCAGCAGCATGTAGACCATCAGCTGATATTTCAGCACACATCGCATTGCTTTATTAAGTGCCAGGCATTAATTCGATGAAATCTTTCTAATAAAAAAAAAGTCAGGATGTGCATCTACGGCAGCAACACTACCTTACCCAAGCCAGTATGATGAAATGTAACTAAGCTCTCAGCCCTTTCGCCTTTACTCTTAACATGTAACTTTGTCAGCTGGTACATCTACTACATGGGTTGGAATTTGATCTTACCTTTTATATGTGGGTAGATAACATTCAAATTCCTTTCAACATTCAAAGCAAAGAAAGGTAATATTGCTGCCAGTAGCTCTGCTTCTATGTGAGGTGGGCTATTTAACAAGTGAGAGCTTTCTAAAGCGCAATCCATCTAAATCAAAATTCAGCTCAGACAGAATAGTCCACATAACTGTAGTAGATGTTTGTGGCCCCAGTATAGGCCATTGTGTAGTAAGAGCACTGTTGGTAGGAAACCCTTGTATCTAGAAGTTATATCATTCAACCCCTAAAGTATGTACAGTTAGTTCAAGATGTGTTCTTATTACCTAAATACTTCAAGAAGCATACTTGTATTCTCAATCACTGCTCAAAGAGTAGAAATGGTGAAGACATTCTTTGAATCTCCACTAGACATTGGCAAGACCATCTGCTATCAATAACTTAACCATATCCAAAATACACCAGGGGATATGCTGTCTTGAATGAAGGATTCTGATCTAAGTCAACCAAAAACAATAACCTGTACAGACTCCCAAGGCAAAGAGTCTCACTTTAATACCTTAAATTATTTTATTGGGGCAAGGGTTTTAAAGGAAGCGTTTGGAAAGTATACTCTATCAGAGTCAAGTTCACCATTTGAAGTACCTAAATTCACTCTAAAAAGGGTGGATGAACTTTTAAAGTATAAAAAGTTAAAACATGGAACTTCTTTGAACTTTGAGAAATAAATCATCAGTTTGCAATTTAGGAAAAAAACTCTAAGTGTGGTTGTTTGCCTACAAACGCTTGATACCCCCGAGAAGCAGTGTACACCTAGATGACCATTTTCTGCATCACCAAGCGATCCTGTTATGTGTATGCTGCACTAAACTAATGGCCACGCAGGGAAGGTCGTCCAAAGCTATAGATGTGACATGTTATGACCTCCTCTACAGAAAGGTTGATGGAAGCTCTGCCTGGAGGAGGTAGTTAAGGTGAACCAGAAATTCGCTGTCTCAAGCACTGGATGTTACTAACCTCCATGGGGAGTCTCGTTTATTGCATCAGAAATACCGAATAAACAGCTTCGAATTAGGCCTTCATAATCCATTGTAAAAAAGGAGCACCGTGATGCATGTCCCTATGACCATCTTGTGATGTCCATTATTCGTTAACATGTTTTTAATATGGTTACATAGCATTGCTGGGCTAACCACTTTACAAAACTCAGAAACATTTGCTAAATAAGACCTACAGTTATAAGTCTTTAGACCCAGCAGTGTGTGCAGTGCCGTTTCAAGAACTGGAAGAACCCTTCCTAACTGTTAAATTTGTGAATGCATGTCTTTTAAGCCAATTTATATGGAAAAAGTTGGACAGAATTGATTTTAATTGTTTCTTGATGAACAGTCGCTTTACTTCAGCTCTCAGATAAAGGTGCTGTGTTCCACATTAGCATACCCTGCACCAGTAGTAACTGGCCTCCCTATCTGCTTAGGTTATACTGAGTTTGGAGGATTCTTTGAGTTTAACTACATTATTTGGAGAAGGGAGGATTAATTACTACCTAGGGAATTTTGGATTTAGGACCCTAGAGCCACAAATGTTTGCACATTCAAAATCCGATCTTAAACTCCAGTGACCCAGTGCAATTCATCAAATTAAGGCCTGCTCTGATGGTTGAAAATTCAGCCAACTCTGGCACCCACGTTTACGGCCTTTGCATTTTTATTAAGTGGTTTGATAGACATTCATAAAGAATAATGCGGTTTCGAAGAGTTTGAGACCGGATCTATTTTATCATGTACCTAGTCTGGAAAATGGAGAACAGACTGTGGACCTGCAGTTGTGCTAAAGGTGTTGGTGAATTTATACTGTACAGTGCCAACTCAAACATCGGACATGGATCTCCCCAACCTAAAATTATTGCAAAAAAGAGATGTTACAAACAGCCCAATTCTTGAGGTGCCATAACTGCACAATGGAGTAGTTTCTTTTTGACCAGGAATCTCGTGTGACACACGGAGAAGTGGAAAAATAAGCTTCCAATCCATTTTTAACATTGTTAATGGTTATGGTGTCTTGAAATTACTTAATATAATTTTCTCTGAGTGCAATTTCATAAGTGTATTCTAGCCAAAAATTAATTCGCTCACATTGGAAAACAATACCCAGACTATTCTGCATAAGCCAAATCTTAGGAGGACTTCAACAGTCATCTTTGTACTCAGAGATTCCATCTCATTGTATGGACTTAACCCCTTCTGTAAATGCTTCAATCTTCGATGATCATTCAGCAACACTCTGAGTGGCCGATTACAAGTGCCCCTATAAACCAGATGGGGCTGGTAAAAAAGGAGCACACGGTCCAAGATAAATCTACAGACCATGTGTCATTCATCCAGAGATCTACAGGTGAAATAACGGAGCGTAATAAGACATACAAGGGTAGCCAGACTAAAATTACCATTTGCACTATAAATGCTTATTAAGAAGGGGAAGTTTAGGATTCCACTTTCAATCACTATTAAATCCACTTCTGGACTTACAGAAGACCCTGGAACCTGGAAATCCATGGGGAGGAAGTGGTTTTTAACCGGCCGGCACCGCTGCACCCATAAGGATGCCCAATGTGGCATCACATACGACTTCTCAAATTAGTTCTTGTACACTCCGTTTACAGATCCATGCACTAGTGTTGGCTGAACAGAGCCTTGCTTGGAACATCAAGTGCTCTTCCCCAACCAACTTTATAATTAAGCAAATAGTACACCTCCCTCACCCTCTCAAAAAGCAGAACGCAACATTAATTTGCTTCCCAAGACTCGGGAAGCTGCGCTCTTTTATCAAGGCAAACAATAGAACAGAATCATTCACTGGCTTACAACTCCTTATTGACTGCTGGCAAATGGCGCGCGGAGAGGGGTCGGAGGATGTCAAAGGGACAATAGTCACTGCAGTCGGACAATAATGTCTGCTTCAACAGAGGGACAACGGGCTCTGCACATAAGGAGACACAGGCGCTCGCTCCATTAACCTTCCCATCCCCCAAATAACAGGCCCTGGTCAAAAGTGAAACACAAAAACCAAGGAAAAAATACACTGACAAAACAATATTTTGACTCTGTGGGTATGCTTTATTTTGTAATCCTATTTATATGTTCTTAGTGCAGGCAAATCACTTTAAGCACAGCAGCATTTTGATCACAGTGATAGTGTAGCAAGGCATAGACTGCAATGCAAACACAGTACATGGTACCTTGTGGTGAGCTCAGCTACACAGAGTGTAAATAATGTACTAAATGTATCCTGTGTAGGGGTGGTCATGACTTGTGTAATCTGCTGTAGCATAATTAAAGCAGAATAAGGAACGATTATATGGAATTAAGCGAGGCGTGTAACCCACATTTAAAGCTATCTACTCAGCGCAAAAGGTGCCCTCGCTTCAAACACTACCTCACGGATGGATTTTGTGCCTAAAACGTAGGGCAAAATCCAACAGAACGGGAACAGCACCAGCCACTCAAGTTCTGTTCCTGTGCACTTGGGTAGGCATTTTTGCCTCAAATTACTCTAAATCAAGCGAGCGGTAAAACTGGCCTAACTTTCAGTAATTTCATGTCACAAGACAAACGCCAAATTGACCGAAATGACTCAGATTGCTCCTGCGCAATTTAAATACTGCCCGCCACTGTGCATAATGTGGCCAGAAAAACAGGCCAAACACTGCAGTACTTTCTTCATGTGGACCCTGTTGGCATGTAGGCGCTCACATTGCAATATGTGTACCATGCGCTTGGTGTACTAAGATTCACAGACTTCATTCTTTACATTACTTTGTATTTTCTGATCATGGACACCGCGCATAGACACAGGCAGCTGTGCTATATCAGAGAACTTGCCGATATGTGAAAGATTGCACGACAGCAGATCCAATCATGCGACAGAGATTTCCCTTTGGGCACCCTTCTTTTTAATTTACTTTTGGACTTCGAATGCTGCATCTAAGTAGACCTAAAATAGGAAACCAAAGACATTCAAAGAAGGAAGAACTCCATCAAAAGCATTGTCTAAGAAATTAAAGGACCTGTATAATTACAGAAGGAAAAAAACGTATAGCAAGGATTATAGCAACAGTTTTGCTGATATAGTGAGTGCACGAGGAACATTACATTTTTGAGCCACTGCATAAAAAGCACGACCACCAGCAAACGGAGATATATTCATTTCACTCACTATAAGCACACTCAAAAACATAAATTTTTAAAGCGTCCTGGAGAGTTACACCATCGATGCTTTCAATATATTTAATAACAAGGGCCACACAAAGTGAGAAAAGGTCCCGGCAGTTAGCATTCACTCATGGTAATCCGTTAAAAAGATGAGAGACACAGAGACACAGAAAAGGAAAAGTGAGAGATATTCTTTTTGAGACTTTGCATAAAAAGTCACTGCAATACCGGATTCAAACTTAATGAACATGAGCCAAAAAACATATTGGTGCTGAATTTTTCAAGTGCTTAACCTTTCAATCTGCTGGTTTGGTTACCCTTTCTGTCGACATTGTTTTTGTAATGGCGAATGGTGCGTTTGTTCATGTTTTTTTTCTCGCGGCTCTTGACATATTTTCTTCCCCGGTTGTCGAAACCAATCTGGTCTCTGACATCAGTGGCTGATAACTGCAGTCACCGTACTAGTTTCTTATATGTACCGGGTTGCACTCCCCACAGAGTCGAACTCTGTACCTTCACCGGGTTGTACCGTAGAGACATTAGCTTCATATACTTCCTTGGAGGTTGATACTTGGCATGGACGCTGCCCAGATGCTATGATAATCCCAAAGAAATATATGCAACGCTAAAGGCTTGTATGCAAGACGCGCATTAAGAGCGTACTTATGTAGGATCTTAGATAGCTCAAAATACTATTTGATACAGCTTCGTCCCGTGATGAGAAGACCTTCTGTATAACAACTGGACAGGATGAACAGGCCCCAAGGTGGACCGGACAGACAGGCAGTCCATCCAGTATTAAAATCTCAGGACCTGGCTGGACAGCAGCGGAATGGGAGCAGAAACTGAAGAAGGCGGAAGTCTTCAGTGGGTTCACCTGAAGCAAACAATCCAAAAGAATTCTCCCCCACCAGTGTCCCTCCGTCTGCTGTACCCTATCTGCACTTGGGACAGTTACTGTGAACAGTCTGCAAGACATTCTGCGACAGGAGCCATGGGTTCAAACACCCAACAGCAAAGACGGACCTCTGCAATTCTGTCCTGTCAGATGTAAACTAGAGATAAGATGCACGAGTATGCTGATGCTGGCACATAAGCCAAGATATACTTTGCCATGTCATCAATCACATGCCTTGCATGCCCTGGGCAGGAGTCTTCTACAGTTCTGTATTGCACAGACTCATAGCCCGGGTGTTCCCTGGTGTGAACAAACTCCCCCCTCCAGAGTTACTCTACACCCACTTAAATGGAGCGGGCACATGCCCTGTAAGACCTTATAGAGGTAGACACAAGTACTCAAAACAACCAAGGTTGCCAGTGTGGCAGGCGAGTGCTTTTGCAAAGCTTTTAAGACCTGACAGACAGGCATTACAGCAAGTTCAATTCGAGGTTAAAGGCTTCCATGTACTGAATACAGTATAGCACTCAATGGAGAAGTGAGAGATAAGGGACTGGGACTGAAGACCTTTAACCCCTACAGGACTGTTTGATGAAGAGCGAAAGCAGAAAATATGGCATACACAAACATATACCTTCAATATCAATGTACCAAAAAAGACAAAAGGCGTTCGGTCACAAACAGGTTTTAGAAACAAGAATTCCCATATTGAAAAATCTCCCCCTGTTCAGCCTTCAGAAGAGGTGCTTTCTCTCTGCCCCCATCGGTGATGATTACAGATAGAGGGTAAACCCAAAAATCACTGGGACCTGGGTACAAGGCAGTATTTATAATAGTGGTCCCAGTATTAGAACATCGTGTGCAGAAAGGGAAGTAAAAAAATACAGTCGTACTTAAAGCAAAAGGTTAAAACAAGACTGAATAAGTTGTTACAGTGTTGTTTAATCACACTGAAACTGATTGACAGATCATTAAGCAAATATTAGTAGACATACATTTTAGTGAAACAACATCATCATTACAGTGCCCGAGGGGGGGGAGGAAGGGGAGGGAAAGTGATTTGTGTACGGTGGTGAGGTAAATGAGATATAGATAGTGATATGAATATCGCAGTCAAACAGTAGGGCATATACAATCCACAAGCCCAAAAGCCAATAGGATATTAATCACATTTCATCTGTGCATATTTAGCCATGTCACATACAAGTCCACAGTAAAGTAAGTACTGTTGAGAAAAACTGGCAAAAACGGAGTGTCGACGTTTCGACCCCTGTGTGTGTGTAGGTTCTTCAGACCCTTACATGTGGGGTCTTCCTCAGGACGGAAGTAGGGAGTGCGGGGGGCACCTAACAAGGACAAAAGGATGGTACAGTAGGGCCATAAATAAAGTTAAAAACAAAGTAGAACCAGTTACCCAAAGGGTACTGATCAATGTAATTACCGTGAATGGCTGGGGAGGGAGCCTCTCACAATTGACTGGTGGAGGGGCAATGGACTCAGTGGTTCCCAAACGTAAGATGGAAGGGTCTGAAGAACCTACACACACACAGGGGTCGAAACGTCGACACTCCGTTTTTGCCAGTTCCTCTCAACAGTACTTACTTTACTGTGGACTTGTATGTGACATGGCTAAATATGCACAGATGAAATGTGATTAATATCCTATTGGCTTTTGGGCTTGTGGATTGTATATGCCCTACTGTTTGACTGCGATATTCATATCACTATCTATATCTCATTTACCTCACCACCGTACACAAATCGCTTTCCCTCCCCTTCCTCCCCCCCCTTGGGCACTGTAATGATGATGTTATTTCACTAAAATGTATGTCTACTAATATTTGCTTAATGATCTGTCAATCAGTTTCAGTGTGATTAAACAACACTGTAACAACTTATTCAGCCTTGTTTTAACCTTTTGCTTTAAGTACGACTGTATTTTTTCATTCCTTTCTGCACACAATGTTCTAATACTGGGACCACTATTATAAATACTCCCATTGGTGATGAAGCTGAGGGGAAGGCTGGAGGACAGTCAGGACATACTTTGCAGCAACAAATTAAAATGTATTAAGAGAAACAGGTAAGAAAATCATGCAGACTCCAAGCAGAGTTTAAGGGGTCAAACCACAAACTCAAATTATATACTCCTTTGAAAGGAGACTGGACCAAGCAAGAATGCAAAGTTGGTGACACAAAGAGAGTCTGGCAACTCTGGCTGGTTAGGTCCAAGTGAACTATTACACAACAAAGGTTTGATATTTCTCTCAACTTTGTTCTATATATACAATTATGTAATACAAATTCTTCCAATATAACCGCTTACATCCATCCTCCACCACTGGGAACCCAACAATAGGAGCTAAGCATCCTTACAGAAACTTATCTGAAACGTCAAACATGCCAAGACTGAATTTCCTTAACATTCTCAAAAGGGATACTATGACGAACAGGATAAAAACAATGTCAAAGTAATAAACTGCAAGAAACAAATCAATTTAATATGTCACTTTGCCAAGTGCTCAATATAATTTACTCCTATCTAGTTCATCTCAATCTGACATCACACCAGCTATACGGTTGCACGCCCTGGTACTATCTATTTAGCTTTCATGGACTTATCCTCCACGTTTGATCGTGTGAATAGGATCAAACTGTGGCAGTCCATGAAAGACATAGGGGTAGATAGTAACATCGTTCACTTTCTAGAAGACCTCAATCGCGCAACCAAGGCAAATGTTAGATTCTCGCAAGATCTACGTGTGTCTCGCGATTTTGATATCAAAAGAGGTGTTCGCCAAGGGTGTATTTGAGCCCCCTTTTTGTTCAATTTATATATTAATGATTTAGACAAAGCCCTTCTGTCTACAGGGGTAGACTATCCGCACGTAGGCCGACGTGGCCTCCCTGTGTTACTTTATGCGGATGATGCAGTCCTTATATCTAGGAATGCGAGGGGGCTACAAACCCTACTTGATGCCTTTTCCGCTTTCATGGCTGATCGGGACCTATCCATCAAGGATTCGAAATTCTTCGTTATGCAAGTGGGGATACGCCCCAAAAAAATGTTTCAATTTAGGGTTGGTTTAGCCAAGGTACCATGTACAGACGTCTTCTCATATTTGGGGGTCATCTTGGATGCGTGTGGAAAATGGGGCCGACTTATACAAAAAAAGAAGGGGGATCTGACGCAGGTGAATGCAGTCATCTTCAACTTTGCATCTAAGTTAGGAAAGAGACCCAATGCAGCCCTTTTGAAGATATATCAAGCAAAGAGTGTAGCAATAGCTTCCTATGGAAGCGAAATATGGCGGCACGTCTCCACAGATGATCTTCAGGTAATCGAGAACAGTTTTTTTTAAACGTTTACTGGGTGTTCCTCGTGGCACATCTAATATGGTGGTACACGAAGAACTTGGGGTGCCTTTTTTAAACGATATTCTGCCCCTCCGTCCGTTTTTGTTTTGGTTAAAAACTTGGTTGAATAAGGAATTAATCCTGAGTCACATGATCTTAAAAGAGTGTATGTCCCTTGATCACACGCTCGGCATCCAATGGCTTAGATATATCAAGGGCAGTTTTGAAAGGTTAGGCCGAGGCGATTTGTACACCAAGCCTGATCTACTAACTAAACAGGACGTGGGGATAATAAGGGAGTCTTTTGGCAATCTCATGAAACTGGAAAGGGAAGAGCTGGAATTGTGTAAACCCAGTGTACGTAAACATATAATGTTAAAGTCAACATTATCAACTGAGCCTTACCTCCTGGGGGTTTTTACTATTTATGAACACTTTTTATTCACCAGGTTTCGACTGGATCTTCTTCACCTCCTGCTTGCCAAACCAAGAGGAAGCAGTAGAGGGCAAGTGTTAGCACCCTGTGACTGCGACGGAGAGTCTCCACAGGATTTGCTACACTTTGTATTATTCTTTAGATTTTACGAGGTCCCCCGGAATTCTTTTATTGTGCCGATCTTGAAGAGGACGGATTTTAAACAGGCTCGTCCAGCTCTCCTCTATTTACAACTGTTGAAGGATGAGTGTATCTTTTTCGTTCTTGGTTACCTGAAATCCGTGGTAAAATCCAGGGCCTGTCTTGATTAATTATTAATATGTGTTTGGGTTTACATTTGTTTTTAAACTCAGTCAAAGGCTTGGGATAGTGCAATTCTGCGGGCAGGCTTATAACATTATGGTCAGTGTTTAGTGGTATATGAAATTTGCATTTTATTTCACTGATTTTCATGGATTCTGCAGAATGAGTTTTATGTAATTTTTATGTGATGAAAACTTTTATGGTTTTATATTTCTGAAACCGAATAAAGTTGAAATTGGTTGATTGAAATCACATCCTATGTTTCTTTAAATCCACCTTCTGCCTATCCAAACTTAAAGAAAAGAGTTTAATTTATTGTGCAATACTATCCAGATGTGGACAAACTAACAATGTTATTTTTCTTTTTAGTTTGTTAAAAATAAGGAAGAACTCCCGGCAGACATCCGTTTTGAGCAGATGGGCGTCAACATGCCACACTGGCCGATTCATTGACTAAAACAAACAAGCATTGGCATAGCCAATAGGTCTCTCCTTTGGGACCTTATAAGTGTTTAGCCATGCAACAGTTGCATAACTAAATACTTATAAGGTCCCAAAAGCGAGACCTATTGGCTATGCAAAGCGGCCGTGCGGCTGCGAAAGTGATCGCGATCAAACATCAAAGCGGCCCTGCGGCCGCGAAAGTGAAAGTAAATCGCGGTAAAGCGCGGCGCGGCGCGCGTGCGTGCGTGTGCACATGCACTGTAGCTCTAGGCTGGCCTGGTAGCACCTTTTGGAGCCCTCTCAATAAGTCTCGCCAGACCAGCGCATGCGCTGGGTCAGGCGAGACCTAAAAAGCAGAGAGTGGATTGCTTGAATGGCTCTCAGCCATGGATAATATAACTGTGAGCCACAAATAATTGTTTGCCCGCCATGCCACCTCAGCGAACCAGTCATATCATAACAATAAGCCTTAGACTACTACAAGTGGAAGAGTCCATTCCAAACTGCCACGGAAGGTCCCATCTCAAATGGAATACACGCAGCCCGGTTTAAATTTAGGGCTGCTGGTGGACGACGGACTGGAATGCGGTATAAAGCGACCGCCACTGGCTGAGATTAATTCAAGCATTCCTTTCATCACCTAGTTGTTTGTTCCAGTTGACACTAAGTGCGGCCACTATGCACAGATGTGGGTCACCTGCTGACTGAATGCCATGGGACTCAAGCTGTATCTCACTGAAGAAGCTGGAGTAGGGACAAAACCGATCTGGAGTTACTTGTGTCCCCAGATGGAAGGTACCTAACCTGAAAATTTGGGCAGGACGGATGTATTGGAGAAGGACTAAGACCGATTTACATATGATAGGTCTGTTTAGAGTGGCACAGTGGATGAAAAACAATGAAGTTGAATGCAGCCTGGTAATATTACGAGAAGCTGATATTAATTCAGTCATTCTTTTCATCACATTCTCTTTGATTCTGGCCTAATCAGGCAAAGACAATCGATAGGTATTCTCTAGGAAAGATCACTGGGCCATACCAAACTCTCTATGCAGCAAACAGTGATGCGCATTATTGAAAAGATGAAATTAGTTTTAAAAAACTCCAACTGTTGAATTTCAAAGACCCCAAAAGGTGTCTACTCCAAAAGAATAGACTAAAAATCAAAATTTGGAGTCATCATAAGCAATGCCTAATTTCAAATTGCAGTCCACCATTATGCATGCATAGGAAAAATAATAACATCTCTATGATCAAAACATATGTAGACAAAACAAGATAACCTCCATAACAAAGAGAACTTGGCTACAATATGTCTTGCACTTCTGTAAATAATCAAATATTGAGAATTAAAACTATTTCACGGAAAGCCACTGAAAAAGCCAGAGGTTATATTATCACCGTAGAATTCTAGCTGATTCTGTTAAAATGTATTTAGGAATATGCATTTCTGCCAATGAAAAAAAAAAATCAACAATGTACTAGCTTCAAACTACCCAGAATATTACAAATATGCAGGCCGGCGCTTGTCGTTCTACTTGCTTCCTTTGGAAATTGAAAAAAATCTAGGTTAATAAAGTGGATGAGAATCCAGGCAGCTGGAAACCCATCCTGACGTGAAGGGCGAGGGTAGCACCTGTGAAGCCAGTCAGCACTGGCAACTGGTGACAGATCCGGCACAGACAGCTAGGCCCACATTAAGGAGACAGGGCGGCCGAGACCTTGCCGCTCAAAGGTCGTGGGGAATTTCCACTGCGGTTTATCTACATGCCACGGATACAGGAAAAGGCAACACAGTGCACGTGTACGACATATACACATGCCACTCAGAGCCTGTTCTCAAGGCTGCGCCGCGACGCCGAGGACTTTGGGGACATAGTTGCATGAGAGAGGTTCCACATATAACATAGCCGTCGCATGTACGAAAATATCCTGGTGGTGGGAACTGCGCTCCCAGCTTCTATCTCACTAATGAGTGGAGTCCGTGCGCGGCGTGACCGGCGTCACTTTCTGGAGTCGTGACGTCGCACGGACGGAGCTACGCAGCGTTTCGTATTTCACACCGTCCACGTCATGTGACTCACCGGTGAGTTTACCACCTTCATGAACATACCAATGGCCGCAGCGGGCATTGAAACACTGTCACTATAAAATGTGAACCCAACGTGAATTGCACGTACACATCCTGACCAGCGTGCAGTCAGAGGGCTGAACCAAGTGTCCACACACCGAGGGTTCACCCCCGGCACTTTCCTTTTAAGCGTAATGTAATATAAGGAGGGTTTGTAGAGCGCTGCTTGTCACTCGTGAGAGTACCCAGGCGATAAAATGTAATAAGTGTGTGGAGTTAATATCGTTCCAAAATGCTGTGAATATACACATCATAGTGTGCAGAAGAAAGTACCACGTATAATCAACAGAACGGGAAGAGCTGTCACTCCTCTACAACTACTACACGTAATTGGAATTTGCCATGAAAAAGCGAGTATAGATACAATTTATTTCACTGCGAGCAGGAGAGAATGATATACGAGAACAGTTTTGTCGCACGTGAATCTATAACATGTTGTGTATGCAGCTCAGCCGGGATTCCAGAAAGCATGGTGCGATGGGGAGGAGAACTTGTCATCGGGAAAGCACCCCTGGGTTTTAACCCACTTACATTACATATGCTCACTCTATGAAGGGCCGGGAAATTAGTCTACAGGAGCAGGGGATTTTTTTCTTTTAACCTTGAGAAGAAACTAACCAAGTTCAAAGGTCGGCCTCTTAACCAAAGATGCAACCCTTCATTTTTAAATGTCTGCATTCAATATTTAACAGTGCGGCATTACACTAAACCATAAAAAAACATTACAGATCAGAATAAAGCAATCACATAGCATGTCTTTAAGTATGCACATACTTCTACTGAATACATAGTTCATAAGTAATGAAACGCAAACTTCCACGTGACAGAAATAACATGTAAATGTAGGAGTAGGCCTACATTAGCATATATGCAGATGTGGAGAACATAATACAATAATATTCGAACGTGGGGAGTGGCCACGAGTTGCAAGAAGGAAAGCCATGACTAATACCACACCCGCCCCTCCCCCAGTCAACACAACTATGGTAATAAAACAGTGTTTTTTCACATGTCCCATCAATCTGCAGCAGTGACAACGTGCACCTCTTCCTTTGCACTGTAGTAATAAATGTGTGATTGTGTGCTTATTAGTACAATTGCTCTAAAATAACGTGTTATTGGCCAAATTTATTTTCATGGCAAACTGTATGTGAAGGATTATTCAATATAGATAAGTACAGATCATCAAAACAATTAGACAAAATATACATTTATGCACACTAAGGCTTTTTTGTAAGACACGGAGAGTAACAATTTTCTTCATGCCATCAAACGTGCCAACATTTCAAAGCACAATGTTTTTTTATTTTCATTATGAGAAGACGCAGCGGAAACTATGACTGTCAAGTCTGAATGCTACAATGTTATTTGTGTGTTACAGGTCGTCCAACTCTTCATCGATTGGAACAGATGTATTAAGAAAAAAAAATGGGAGATTAAAAAAAAAATCTACAACACGGATATTAAGAGTAGCATTTCGTCCACGGTTTCTTGAGCTGACTCAACGATTATATTTGAGGGATATATAGCTCTCCGAAATGTAAACCAAACCTGTCCCCCCCAAAAATCCATACTACCTTTTGCATTGATCTCAATCAGGCGCAGACAGTGAGCAGAGCACAGAACTACGGGCATTCATGACTGAAGAGACAGCGTGGTTTCTGGACACAATATGCAGTCCGACGTCCATGAGTAACAACCGAATCTAGTTTATGTGCGATTGAGGAGGTCTGTAACTAAACACTGCATGTAAACAAACGACCATGCAAGCATTAAGGCCTGGGAAGTGTGTGCTTACTGGGTCCGGAGCAAGCCGGAAAACCAAGAGAGTGTGGAATTAGATGTACAGTGTGACCAATGGGCCCTAAAATCTGCATGGATGACTCCTTGTACCCAAAACACCCCCTGCACTACCCGCTTATTGCCATTTTATGACCCTCCCTCAGTCAATCATCACAAAACGCAGACTTCAGTCTGATCCCTAGAACTACCAAGCAGACATATTAGCAGCCAGATGATTTGGAGTGGATGTGTGTTATTATGAAAAGTAGCAATTATTACCCAGCTAAGTCAAAAAAGTTCAAATAAAATTGCTCACGTGGAAAGCAGAACTGCTTGCCACGTAGCACTATGGGCTACCTTAGACTGGATTTTACCCTAAGGGATGTTGCATTCTGGACCTTGTAGTTGCACACACTGCATTGGAAGGGTGTGCACAATTATACCAGTCTGCAACATCCTGTTGGCTAGGCAGGGTGGGCATGAGTGGTGTTGTTTCCTTCGTGCTGGTGGCACAATATGATGCACGTCCTAAAACCTAATTGGGGATAGAAACTGTTCTTGCACTCAGATCCCCCCTGTGGACCCCCCCACATGAATTACCCTTTTTGTACTGGAGGGGCATAATAACTGAAACATTCCCCTGTCACCCCTGCACTACTGCCAATCATCCCGAAAAAAACATGCAAATAACACATGCTACCTTGTCAAACAAACACCACTACTCAGATTACAAAACAACATGTTGGCGGGTACCTCCGTATGTGGAGTGTTGGGTGAAAGCTTAGATAATTTCAAATCGATTGTTGAAATCCGTGAAATGTCCACATTCTTTCGTCAGACTGCTCTCTTACTTATTATTCTTTCTTTTGCCAGTACTTTTCGACGGCCACAAATAAGTCCAAACATACTTTAAATCACATCTGGGCAGAAATCTACATCCCATACACACAATTTTGTAAGCAATAAGACACTTAAAATAACTCTGTACTTGTTACTAAGAGTACACTATTCGTGTTTGCTGCACACATTATCCAAAACATTGTCTCGATTGGTACCCAACCCTCCCACTTTTAAACGCCCTTTCCCGCTGTCACGCTGCCCCACCCACTTAATGTACACTTAATTTCTTGGTGGCACTGGCGGAAGGGTGGCTGTCATCATTTCGCACACGCTGGTGTGAGAGTCACACATTCTCCAAAACATCAGTTGGTATTGGGCGCAGGGCGCCGGTAGTAAACACCAGGGAGGTGTTGTGTGGCTTTTTCCTCTCGAAATGAGGACTTTGCTCTTATTAAATAAAGCGTTGTTGGCTTGCATCATCACGTTAAGATATAAAGAAATTCCACAAAGCACTAGTATATTTCAAACATAAGGTCACCCCGCCTCCTGGACGTGCAGTTGTCAGAGAGTCCAATTATACACAGTATTTCCTTGTCAGTAGGTGAAGTGATAGAATATCTTCTTTTGGCAATACAGCAGCAGACATAAACCGACACATACTTTCGATTACAGTTGCAGAAGCCCCCCACACTTGCGCCGTTGCATCACGAGCTCTGCTGTCAGTCTGTCCACTCCCTTTAAAAATAATATTTTCTTCTGGTTGGTAAATGGAGAGAAGGGGGCGGGGGCTGGGATGTTGTTTTTGTTGCATACGTACTTCTGACATTTAAGATCTTTAATGTTTAGGGTGACAGGCCTCGTACCGATAAACACACTCTTAAGGATGCAAAAACAGTGAGCCTGGAAATACAAATAAACACGCACCCTCCCCCATCAGCCATCCTCCTCCCCAGGGCCCAGTGTTCACTCACCAGCTGCTGCTGAGCCGGGCCCCCCGATCCAGGCCCCTCGAGGCCCCTCGTCGGTGGTGCTGCTCCCCTTCTTGCCCCCTCGTTGCCCCCCGCGTCACAGCCTTACTCCCCCCTGCGCTGACATCCCTTCCTCCTCCAAGCTCCAGAGGTAACTATTGCAGCCTCTGGAAAAGGTACAACGTAACCAGCCAGCACAGCCTACAGTGTTGCGCGATGGATGGGTACATTAACCAACCAGAGCAGCGGATCACAGAAGGCGGGCGTACTCTCCGTCGCTTCGCCTCCGTGCGCTTTGACAAGCGAGACAGCAGACCAATCACAGCGGAGGACGACACTTCTGCTTCCAGGCTTGTGTGCGGCGTGTTACTGTGGATCACTCCGCCTCGGCCTGTCAGCTCCTTGGATTATGGTGCAAGTAGAACGAACAAGCTCTGGGTTTAAAGCTGTAGAGACACCGAAAAACGTAAACACAATAAAAACGTGTGATTTACCTCTTCCAGGCTGCAATACTGATTGGCTCAGGCTGTTTACTTACTCTATTATCCTCATACTATTTTTTATGATCATTCCCGATATGAATCTTGTCATTGTTAATAATTTGTTTTATTTTCCTCATATGTTAAGCACAATCACCATAACTTGTGGTGAGAGTTGTATCGAGCGGAAATCCAAGAATTTGGTGCACACCTGTACTTCGACCTAAAGCTCTTCTATAATAAACACACTCCACATCCTCACTCCATAGGGGGTTTGCTGTACTGACAGCTTGACCACAGATGTCTACGAACGCTTCATCCTCGCCCAATCCCCCAGCGGCATCCCTCTGATCCGTGTGCTAATACATTATATATAATTGTAACCAGGGGCGTGGCTATCAATGGTGCAGCAGGTGCAGTGGCACCGGGACCGCCCCCGGAACCCTGATTGTTCCTTTCATTTATCTACCTAACCCACAGAGCTGGGGCCCATTTTCCTTACACTAGGGCCCATTGCAGCCTTGCTACAGTAACAGATTGTAACGTTCTTTCAAGCGGATAAAAATAAACATTTTGAATGTGATGCAAAATAAAAAAGTAAATAAGAATATTTGTTTGGGTGATGCATTGATATGTATGTGGGTATTTACAAACATAACATTTACACAGTGGACAAGTTCACGGAACGTCTCTGAGCGCTTTGGAAGCAATATCTACAAGCCAGAAGATGAAAGAAAATAGACAGCAACATTTAAGGAAAATATTAGAACAGAAAAGCCTTGAGGTTTATCTAAAACAATATTAATGTCACTTCCTGCCTCAGTGAGTCAAGTAAAGCGTTCGTTTTCAGATATCATTAGTAAAAAAACACTTCTCCTCATCTCCATGGCGAGAAGATGGATGAGAAAACTCAGCACAGTATGTGATGGAAGCAGTTTTTTTCCCAGACAAATACGAGTAAATTCATTATTATTAACAGTAATGACAGAAGTATTACTGTTCCTTTGTTTATCTACTGAACGACTGATTATTTCTTTTACATTGCGCTTTAATGGAAAGTATTGCAGCACAATAGATCCCACTGCCTTAGCACACTGAATTTAGTGAGAGAGTAGAAAAAAACACCAGAAACACTCCTATATGTTTTCTGTAATGTCCTGAACTTAATAGTTCAGGATGCAAGTTCCATGTTTTTGGTCAAAGCACTGAAAATCAAAGTCCTCTTAAATTTGCCAATTAACCATGACTAGAGTTAATAGGCTTACATTCTTGAAAATCTGAATAAAGGTTACCCTAGTTTTGAGACAATGAAGGGTCTTGTTAAATAGGCGTTTGTTAATTGAAGACAGACACCTGATTATCAGATCCTCTACAGTGCTTAATTTGTAAATAAATAAGTGCTGGGCCCAGGTCAGGAGGCCTCTGATGCTTGCACCACTATTGCCCTTACCAGCGCTGCCAGTGACAGTACCAACACAACTACTAACCATCATACATCTTCATGGTGTGACATTTTAGACTATTCCAGGCCCCCAAAGCTATAGGAATAGTGTGGAGGGCAGGTATTAGTCATTTTTAATGTATATTGAACTAATAAACAACTGCTATTGTGCTGATCGCTAAATAAGACAAACAGCGCCACCATGTGGCAACATATTATAAGTGCTGGTGTTGACAATTAAGTTCTGGTACCCAGCACTGGAAACCACAGGATCAAATTAAGCAAGGAATCCTTAGCACTTAGGGAAGGAACACCGCTATCATGTTCCTAAACATGAACTTAGGGACTGAGTTAGAGTTGGCGGAGGATGACATACCCTCACTACCAAAATAAAGGTATGCTCGATTTAGAGGTGAGCGAAGCTTTAACCCCTTCAGTGCCCATGACGAGCTGGACTCGTCATGGGCCGCGGTGGCGCTGTGCCCATGACGAGTCCAGCTCGTCATAGACCCCGCCCGCTAATGCAACGGCCGGCACTGGGCGGGGAAAGGGGCGGGCACTGAAGGGGTTAAGGATGCTGAAGATAGAGCCTACTTCAGCTGTGTTACCAACCTACGCCTCCGACGGCCCAATGAAGTATGGGCCGTTGGAGGTTAACACATTAAACCATTTGCCCTCTTTAGAGAGGATGTCCTTCTGTTTGTTTTTTTTGCTGTCCATCAGCACTCAGTAATATCTGGTGGTGAGGGCCAGTAAAAAACAAATAATGACCCACACACAGCATGTGAGAATACTCCCTTTTTGTCATTAACAAACTTCTGCTTTTGGAGTTTATTTTTGAAAAATGAAAACATTTTGTAAATTTTAATGGACAGCCGTCATGTTTGACAGATCCCTTCGTCAAACGTTTACAACATAGAGCACATTCAAAGTGGTAATTAGTGTTTTTAATGGGCAGCAGCAAATTAATACACATATATTTCTTTTTAAACAAAAGGTAGTTTCCGAGTTTACACATTTTTGCAAAAAAATACGTCCTGTCCTCCCGACCACATATATTCATATGTCGAATGCTTATTTTCTTCTCAGTCCTTGCTAATATTCCCCGTATCCTTGGGCTTGTTTCGGTCTTGTTATGTTGCATTGGGAGGCGCTCTTTGTCGCAGCAGATTACGATTCCCAGTTGTGGACACACCTACTAATTTATGATTATTTACTATAAAGATCAAAGCATAATGGTTGAGATACTTGCATACATCTCAGCAATTGGCAATTACTCTGGGTGGCATTCCTGTGATAGCTATCCCAGGCACTAGAGACATGGGCCAACCACACGCATACTTGCTTTAGCCACAGGCCCAAAGGAACAGAACCACACCCCAATGCTCTTCTCGTGAGGAAACAAACATGAATAAAGCACTTTGAAAGTGTTGGGTCACCTCCGCGAGGCACAGTTGAAGGTCTAAGGCACAGCAAGCCACTGGACCCTGGTGTACCCATTTCTGTTCATGTTACTCAGAAGAATAGAAGATATGATGTTTGAAACAAAAACATGAATTGAATGCTAAATAGATCCCAATCTGCTCCCCCCAGGACTGGAAGGGAACAAAGACAACTTCATATTTATTCATTTGATGTTTTAGGCCTCACAGGGGCGGCTCTTCCTTTATGGCGGAGGAGCGTCGCCCCATTGAAAAATAAAATGACAATAAAACCATTTTGTTATCATTTTATTTTTCACTACTGCCAGCCAAGGTTAGGGTGGGGGCAGGGCCGAGTGCAGAGGTCATGGTTCAGATTTCCCAGAGTTTGACATCAGTGTTTTGCTGAAATGGTCTAAGTGCCCAAGATACTATATGGCTGTGTTGTCTGAGTAGGGATGCATAGAGATAAGGGTATTGGGGATCAGGGTGGAGCTAGTGAGGCTGAATGATGTATGGCTGTTCAGTTAGTGTTTCAGAACTGACTTGAAATGAAAAGCATAATGGGGTCAAGCAGGGTCAAGGGGGTCTTTGTCCTTTTCTGTTTTTTTCCTGTTGCTGTCAATTGTTCACTTGTGACTGCAAAACAAGACAGTAGCTCTGGACTGAGACAATTTGATGAATACATACTTTTCTATTTCTGCCCCAAGATAGCATAGGTTCTACTCAGTCATGTGCGTGTGTTTGTGTGTGTATATCTGTGTTGTAACTGCTCCTATGCAATAGATTAAAAAAAAATCGCTCCCATAGGTTTACCATTTTCTCACAAATGTTAGTTTCTGCATCTTTTAACATACTCTCTCTTTTTATAGCAAGCAGAATCGAACTCGTTTGTGTTTTCGCTTTCCCTTAAAGGAGTTGTCACATATTCACCATAGGGCTACTTTTGACTCCCGCTTTAATATTCGACATTTTGGTCCTTTTAAACCTCTTCTCACGCACATCTGATATATATCATGGCCTAATTTACTATTAAATAGACATTGGTTCAACTGCCAAAGCAGTCAGTATTTTTTTAACATGCCAGGACAAGGAATCATTGTAGCAACATGTATTTTTAGTGTTCTGGTAACCAAGCTGGAATTCGGTTTTTTAGGATTTCTTCTGATCCTTTCCCTTTAGCAGCTAACTGTTTGACAACTGACAAGGAGGAAGAATATCTTGGTTAATTTTTATGAGGCTAATGAAATTCAGTTTCAATCATTCAATCCATTCATTATTTAAAGACTCTGCTAACTGGCTTCAGTGCGCTACACACATAAAAAACAGACTTAGTCAAACACTGAACTTACCAATCCGGAAACATGAAAAGCTTTAAAAATATTTTCTAAAAATAAAGTGATTCTCAGTTTCCCTCTACTGATCATACTTCTCTTTTTTGGTTTGCCCCATTGTTATTC
Source organism: Triturus cristatus (assembly GCF_964204655.1). NCBI lineage: Eukaryota > Metazoa > Chordata > Amphibia > Caudata > Salamandridae > Triturus > Triturus cristatus. The sequence goes on along the minus strand of NC_140595.1, from coordinate 139,865,886 downwards.
CTAAAAAATATAAGCAATTTAATTTTTACATCCATAACTCTTGGGGTGGGGAGATATTGATATTCACTTATATCGACCGAAGCACATCATCCCATCTTTCCACAACTAAGATCAACACTTGTGTGTTCATTTTTCGACTTCTTTTCAACGCCAATTTGTCTAACACTGTAACTGGCTTGAACCGGTTTCACTGCTCTGGACTTCTGTAACAAATTTAGGGTTTATGATGTCTATCCCGTCTCCCATATTACTACTGCACTCTAGCCTGTGGTACTTGTAATATGGCAGATGGTATGTCTGCCACAATTTGATGGAGTATCCTGTACGTCAACTCCATAAAAAGGCCAATACACACCATACTCACATTGCCAGTGCTTGGGAAGATGCTTAAAAAAACATTTAAGGATGAAGTAACTCCTTCTTGCATTCTTTGCAAAATATATAACATTGAATTGAATCTGAAAACCCATAACATCAGAGTCACTCACACTCATTTGAAAAAGCTGTGAATTTTGTAGGAACAATCAGTGATAAAATATCTTGAAGTGATCACAAAGTATTTTACTGAACACAATTTAGGATAATTACAAATAGAAAAAATCGACTTCAAGAATACAGTGTACTGTGAAACACAGGCGTAAAATTGCATAAACAAATCAATTTTTACTACACACTAAACTTAGAAAACTGCAGCCTTCTGCTTGAAAATGGACCACCAAGATCACCAATAGTAAACAAAACCAAAGTTGTGCTAAATGCCTACGTCCTACCAAGCACAACAGACTACATCAATGGAATGCCGAATCTCAAAACAAATCATTTTATATCTTCAGCTTACAATGGAATAATGAAACCAGATGATAAAATGCTTAAAAACAGCTACACGTGTCAGGGGTGTATCAGTGATAAACTTGAATTAAATATTATTAATAATGCAAAAACAAAATGGAAATCTTTTCAAAATTATATGATCAAACTTACGCTATCGATTTGGGTAACTTTTAAACAACTGGAAGAATTATTCTGGGGTTCTACTTACAACAACAAATTGCTTCTCAGTTTGAAATGTAACTCCGTTATTGATGAACTTTCAATCTTTGGTGGGGGTATTATTAAGGGTATGAACTGTTAATGTTAACTAGATCTGCTGAAAAAAGAAATGCGGCAAATAGAACTTTATAGCCTATTGTCTATTTCACAGGCACCAAGCTTTTTCCTGTATGTGTCTGATAGATGCTAGTCAAAATGTTCGGGACAATTGATCTCCGATGATATCTTGAGGTTAGGAATAATGCGAGCTTTAGTAAGTGGAATGTGTACGTCCACACTTAAATCTCAATGGTATAGTTTGTAGAGATGGTTTGTGTCAAACCAGGATTGAATCAGTCATGGGGGTGGCCACAGCACCAGTCAGATGTTGAGGGCCATCCGGACGTATACATCTGTAGTCTAGTCAAATTAGTTCAAAAAATGGGCTAACCTAGAGCTCATTGCAATACAATTTCTGTGAGTGGATTGTTATTGAAATTTTTCTGTAGAAAACAATGGTGAAAAGTCTACCACTCTATCATGACGCGTTAATCCAATATGGCGGATTTTTCAAAATGGCTGCCCATTATTTGAGATATAGCGTATAACTGTTTATATGCCCATGTGTGGTATCATTTTATATGTTTTTAGGGACAGGAAAGTCAAAAATACCATCAAAAATTGTTTCTGATGACTATAACATCAAATTGGGATTAATACAATAAACAAAGATAATTATATGTTAATATGCCAAACATAGTTTTGACATTATTTTTTATTTACATTTTTTTAACATCATTTGTAAAGCATAAACAAATTTCAACTAGATAATATAGCACTTTTCAAAATGACACTGACAAATGAAAATTGCTAAAGAGATAAATTCAAACAGCATTCCTCAGTATAAGAATAGTATGATTTCAATCATCGTCCATGTCCACTTCCATGGAATTGCAACAGCTTATTCCTCGACAATCCGTGCACGCATCTGTGCACACTATTCCCTGTCTTTTGCATATACATTGCAGAGTCGCACATTGACTCTTGCTACAGCCACATTTCACAAATTTTAATAAATGATCTAGTGCTGGTGCTTGACTCATTCTAATGGGAGCCAATCTTCCATCTTTCACTTCAAATCCCCACTGTAATGGATCCATATGAATACCCATCCACTGCTGCACCTGATGATATACTGTGAGTGAATGAAATTTGCAGGCATCCTCTGTAGGAGGCAAGACTTCCGGTTTCACATGTATTGTTGATTTTGTTGCCTTTGAAGTGAAAGTTCGAAGTCTCATATCATGTAGTGTGCTGTCTCCTGTTATTCCTCCATACAACTCTATAATAGCATTAAGACTAGCATTTTCAATTTCTTCTGTTGATTTTTGTGAAGTTTGGAATACGGCAGCACTTTCTTTGAAGCTGCCTGATTTTCTTAGCAAATTTATGGAGTCACGTTTTCTTAATCCAAGTGGTTTGGAGGTGGTATCACATCCTAATACGGCGTGAGCAAATAAGATGTGAGAGCAAACGTCATTACCTAAAGCTTTTGCTAATTTTCTAATATCATACACAGTTATGTTTTTGGAGGATTTCTTAGGTTCTGGGCATAGGAAAATATCAAATTGGTTTTCTTGAAAATGATGAAGGAGTAGTATGAGAAGATCGGTGTCCTCGCCAACAATGGTTGAAGGATGAGTTTTGTCCGACTCAATAGCCTCCAAAATGACCATGAAGTCTGCATCACTATGAGCATGCTTTGTTTTACACCCAGCTTCTTGTAACGTTTGCGATAATTGATCAATGAAGGGTTGTTTATTCTCATTATTACTCAGAAATAATTGTTTCTGGATGGCGATGGAGGTAGAAGTTATGAAATTTACTTTAGGTCCTACAATACCTCTTTTTCTTTTTAGATGGGCTTCTGATTTTGTAGAAAACGTATCTCCATAACCGTCGAATACTATTATTGCCTGGCCATACTTTGTTAGCACATATCTCTCATAGGCACAAAGCAGCTCATGGAATGTCTGATTCGGACTCCAAGGAAGGCGATGTAGTAAGCACCCACCATCAATGACGAACTGCATATTTTCGGGCATGTTAGCAACGGCTGGTACTTGCTCTTTAATATAATTGGCAAGCTGCAACTTCCCAGATTCCCTCATAAGTCCATGTTTATTGAATAAACTAGCTGGGTATGAGCATAGCTCATAACTAAACACCTCCTGCAAATCCACGCCACTAGTCTGAGCACAAAGCAACAAGCGCTGAAACAATAGTTCAGGATCCATAACAAAGGTTTCTTCTTTCAATTTAACAGATTGAACTGATTTCATTACCTTCACCTGGTTGCTTTTTCTGAAAGAGAACTCAGAGACTCTTTTGTCTGTCATCTCAATAAGAATTCTATTTCCAATTTCTTCTGCAAGTTCAGGATTAACATCACTGCCATAAGTAACACCCGTGACAATGTTACGCAGGTTGCTGTCTCGCTCAAAAACATTGAGCTGTTCTACATATACCAGTACTTTCTGTGTATCTTCTTTATCGCGTTCAATTCTTGAACTGGTCATAGTAACATGTTGCTCACTTGCTGCATGCTTCACTGAAGCAAAGTCCTGCATGCATTCATTCAAATGGGCACAAGTAGGGCGTGACGATACCCAGACAAGCTGCTGCTGTTCTGTCATACCTTTTCCATGGGTCATTCCGCCGAATCCTTTTATATTCTTCATTAGAACTTGTTCAATTACCAAATCAGTGGAAAGGCCACCCCAAAACCTATCATTTCTTCGGACAACATGGAGACCATTTGTAAATGCCGTGTATACATCAGGAGCTTCAAATTCAAGCTCAACCATTCTCTCATAATACAGTCGTGCAGAACTGGCATATAAATTATGGCCACATGCTGCAAAAAAAGGTAACATCTCCTTTACCATTGCAAGATGTAGATGCCAATTTCCTGTTCTTTCAGCTTTTAAGAATTGTTTCAGGATGTTGACTATTTGCAAATATTGCAACCAAAGTCGAGGAGTCCTTTAAAATTTAAGTTAATCTTTGGCCTTCAGCAGTTTGGTTGCAATTTCGACAACAGCATTATGTGTAACATCCTCAACAGAAAGCTCCCCATTAAGAAGATTATTAAACAATGATCTAGCTGCCTGTAAATCGTCGTTATCATCTAGGGCTTGCGTTGCTAAAATCGTGTTGAAAACTGATGAAACAATAAGATGACCTCGAATCGCTCTTGCAATAGCTGTACCAGAAAGCATGTGCTTTACAGCATTTCCTGCATATATGATCTCAAGTATATCAATCAAGCCTGCTCCACTCATCAAAAAACCGATGCATCCAAGAAAACTCATGATTGTGTGCAGGCCTCCTAGTCTCAGAATGACCTTCTTCAAAGGACCACCCTGTGATTCATTGGCTATGATGCTAAGTGCTTTGTGGAAAAGAGGCTGGTCGAATGTTATAATAGGGGTCTGGCTGTATCTCTTGGCATGGTCAGAAACAAAAAACAGTGTTGAGAGAATACACGTCTCATTTGTTGGATCCATGTTAATCATTGGCAGAAAGATGACAGATGATACACCGGGATGGTTACCTTTATGTAGTAGTTGGCATACTCCTTGCCATCCTGGAACACTGTTGCTGAGTAGATGTGAGATGTTCAATAAAATATCCAGGTTTGAAGATGGGTCACTGTACGCGATTTCCTTAATGGTATTATACTTTAAGAAACGCATCCCACTGGCCTGTGAATGTTTTTAGTGGGATTTGCCCCAACCTCCTCAGATCTTCAAATGAAACTTGACGTTTCTTAATGACCGTTGAAAATTTTCCAGTTGGAGTCACAGTGGCGATAATGCCCATCCCATGAAAAGTAAAATGGCCAACTATTGAAATAATATTGTGATCAATATTATCAGCTGCATATTGAATGAATTTCGGAGGACTTTCAGAAGGTTCCACAAGGACAGGTATAGTATTTCCTCTTTCTGCTGCAGCTGAACGTTCAAAACGAAGAACTTCTGAATAGGAGCTGCAGAATCCCATATGATTTACTGCTTCAATTATATGACAACACAAGCTCGAGATTTGTAGTTGAACTGCCAGCGCTAACTGCAACGGTGCAACTAAGACTCGTGGGCGCACAGCTTGCATAATTGCCTGTCCTATAGAAGCTACTTTTCTCTCACTGTTGGTTTTATCATTAACAAAAACTGATAATAAGAGCCTTAACGAATCAGGAATATAGTCAACACTACTCATGATTTCAATGGGTGGATATGTTTCTGGTTCTACAGGGATGTCTTTAATATATTTTCTTATTATTTCAGCAGCTGCCATAAGGAGATTGTTTCGATCCTCTTCAACATCTTCATGGATATGACTGTGGTACTCTTGCAATACATGAGCAGCTGTACTTTTAAAAGTAACGACATCAGCAGTTCCTGCAACTGTTCCTATGAAGATTTCATCTTCAAAATGCTCTTTGATTTTTTTTTTCATATACTTTGAACTGTATGGTTTGCTATCTTCTGGCAGTAATTCTCGCATTTTATTAACAAGTTCTTTAACAGTAGTTTGTTCTTCATCATTTGCCTCCACGTATTTAACTACTTGAAGAAAAGTTTCCTGGCGTACTGAATCCTCCGGTCGACCTGAAGATATTGGAGGGTTATCAGTGAACTGCCCGGGAATTAATTTCCCAGTATAAAAATTGACGTAACACTGTTTGTTTTAGCATGCATCTACAGCATGTAAATCAGACACATTTTGGATACGTCTCTTAACTTTGTCTGCCCATTCATCATTGCGTTTGTTGCATTTTTGTAAAACTGATGATTTGAATTCAACTGTTCGTGCATTAAACCACGCATTTTTTTTCCTCTCCCTGAAGTATAAACTTAACTCAGTACCAAAGCAAAAACAATTTTTTCTAAAATCAAACGGGGTTTCACACGACCGTAGAACACGAGAAGTTGTGGGATCTGATTCTTTCTCCTGGAACGGAGTTTTCAAGTTAACAAAACGCGCTCTACATTTCTTGTGAACTTTCTGCCCAACACAAACGTGAAACTTAGATATTTTTCTCTCCTTGCATGTTTTTGGAATTCCAGTCACTCCTCTTTCAGTGAGTACAGATACATCGTCATCTTCTTGAAACACCACATCACAAATGAAACACTTTTCTACGTCCATTTTCACTGTATCTCACAGCAACTCGCAAGAACCTGTAACACATAAATGAAACATTTTTGATTAACAAAAAAAAAAACAATAACAACAAAGTTACAAAACAAATCACAAACAATAGCAAACTTTTTATTTCAAAGTTAATTGTAATATTTACGTTCCTTCACACTTTGTCATATAAGTCAATGAAAAAATTATACAAACTTTGTTCCTATGAAGATTTCATCTTCAAAATGCTCTTTGAGTTTTTTTTTCATATACTTTGAACTGTATGGTTTGCTATCTTCTGGCAGTAATTCTCGCATTTTATTAACAAGTTCTTTAACAGTAGTTTGTTCTTCATCATTTGCCTCCACATATTTAACTACTTGAAGAAAAGTTTCCTGGCGTACTGAATCCTCCGGTCGACCTGAAGATATTGGAGGGTTATCAGTGAACTGCCCGGGAATGAATTTCCCAGTATAAAAATTGACGTAACACTGTTTGTTTTAGCATGCATCTACAGCATGTAAATCAGACACATTTTGGATACGTCTCTTAACTTTGTCTGCCCATTCATCATTGCGTTTGTTGCATTTTTGTAAAACTGATGATTTGAATTCAACTGTTCGTGCATTAAACCACGCATTTTTTTCCTCTCCCTGAAGTATAAACTTAACTCAGTACCAAAGCAAAAACAATTTTTTCTAAAATCAAACGGGGTTTCACACGACCGTAGAACACGAGAAGTTGTGGGATCTGATTCTTTCTCCTGGAACGGAGTTTTCAAGTTAACAAAACGCGCTCTACATTTCTTGTGAACTTTCTGCCCAACACAAACGTGAAACTTAGATATTTTTCTCTCCTTGCATGTTTTTGGAATTCCAGTCACTCCTCTTTCAGTGAGTACAGATACATCGTCATCTTCTTGAAACACCACATCACAAATGAAACACTTTTCTACGTCCATTTTCACTGTATCTCACAGCAACTCGCAAGAACCTGTAACACATAAATGAAACATTTTTGATTAACAAAAAAAAAAAAACAATAACAACAAAGTTACAAAACAAATCACAAACAATAGCAAACTTTTTATTTCAAAGTTAATTGTAATATTTACGTTCCTTCACACTTTGTCATATAAGTCAATGAAAAAATTATACAAACTTTGTCTATCTGATATATTCCGCGATTATTTGATATTATGGTCATCAGAAACAATTTTTGATGTTATTTTTGACTTTCCCGTCCCCAATAACATATAAAATGATACCACACATGGGCATATAAACAGTTATACCCTATATCTCAAATAATGGGCAGCCATTTTGAAAAATCTGCCATATTGGATTAACGCGTCATGATAGGCGTGGTAGACTTTTCACCATCGTTTTCTACGGAAAAATTTCAATAACAATCCACTCACAGAAATTGTATTGCAATTAGTTCTAGGTTCCGCAACAAATTGACTAGTCTACTGGTACTATACCGTCTTCCTACTGTTGGGGAAGGAGTCCTCTAGCTATTCCAGCTTTGGTACTTACTGATTCCTGTTACTTCAGCGGTGATGCATGGAGGTAGAGGATATACAAGGAGTGGTTCTGTCGGGAAAGAGGCAATTTCTTTTGTACAATGTTTAAAATACAGTATGACTGTTCACTTTAGTAATAACCAATATTACAGACAAGTGATACACAGGTTCAACAATATTTTTTAAAAACCTAATCGTAATACTTAGAACACACCACAAAGACCAGCGATTTATAGTCAACATCTGAAAATGGTATTGTATGAATACATATTATTGCAAAAGGCTGTCAATAAAACAATTCAATACACAACAATAAGGTGATTGAAGTGCAAGAAAGGTGACTTGTGGTGATAGGTGAAAAAAGTGCTGTACATATACTACATGAAATGGATAACATAAAAAGGGGTTATGTTGAACTGTCCAATATTTCCAGCATGAAAACACGTCCGTATGATTTTTATGATTAAGTCAGGGAAGCTGCATGGACTAGTCTTGTTGCAACGTCGACGTTTCGACCCTAGGTCAGAGCGCAACTTATTCTGCGTCACAAGCGGGTCTTCATCAGGACAAGAAGTGTGGATAGACAAATGGAGACAGCCACAGGGATGTACAGGCTGTGAGGTCCTGTTGGGTGAGTGGGAAAATACAGATGTGGATAGTGGACCTACACCAGGTGGTTGTGGTCTGAGAACCGAATATAATCTCGTAAAGCTCCACCAGCCTGTTGGAGACGAATTGGAAAATAATTATATTAGAAATTGCCTCTTTCCTGACAGAACCACTCCTTCTATATCGCACATACCCAGGTTCTGAGGGACACAGGGTCACCCCATTACTACTAATGGCATGGAGGTAGAGGAGCAGAGGCTATTGGGAAGGGGTCCATAGCTTTATCACACAAAACACTGAAGGGCAAAAGGCTAAAACAGTGTCGTTGGCGAATGTGGCATTGACCGCAAACGTATGGGTCTTTTTCTATGCCCATTAGAAGAATGCCTTTTTAAGTGAAGGTTTGTTTATGTCCACTGAACAGACCTATTAATGCTTGGTAACTTCTTCTTTCTGGGAACCCGTATCACATTAGGATTGGATATTCATGTCTAGTATTCCTCGTCAGCTGAGTTGTCCATATTTTATTTCTATCACAGCTTACATCAGTGGCAATTTTGCTATTATTTTACACTAAGCAGCAAAGGTCTATGACAACTCTTCAAAGACCCCATCTCCCTTACTGATAGGTGCCATTTACTATAATGTGTATGACAGCCAAGGGGAAATACTAGTCTTTTTTGTGTGTAATTCCACAATTCAGAATTGCAATATGTAAAATATTATGATTAGACTAATAACGGTTTTCAGACGTACACACCCCCATTTTGGATTTTTCTTAAGTATTGTGTTTTTCACCACTACAATGTTGTAGAATCATCAAAGCTGTCTTCTCCAACTACAAAGAATTCAGGGTTATATTTCTGCACAGCTTCACTGTTATATTTCCAGAATCACCATAAAACCAAAGGAGTTGTTCCTGCCAACGCTGGGCCTTGGTGTCTTCCCACACTATAAGCACCTTACTGAATCTGAAAGCTTAAGTAAAGAACTATTTCTTATGGATACTGTACGTTTCAATGAATTGGGTTTTTGACAATTAAAGTAGACCTACATTTGTTGCACGCAGATATGTTTTAACTCTTGAGTAAATCTCTGGTTTATTCTGTGGTAAGCTGGTAGCTCTATAGTCAAGGTTCTGTTGCAAATCAGAGTTCTACATTGTTATGTTAGCGAGGATGGCCATTACTGAGTAATCCAGTGACACATTTAGAGGTGCAAGTGTATTTTTGACCTCAACGTCTAGAAATGTAGGTGATCTGTTATGTCTACACCTTGGATACATTGGAATATCTGCTTTAGTTCGATTGTCACCTTAAGATAATGCAGGCCTGTTCGACATTACTTAGGTCTGTTAGTTTTTAAAAACTTTAAAATACTTCTCCCGATAAAATCGGACTCTCTGGGGTTTAGAATTTATCAGGTGTGATTCTGAGTTTTTGGGGACTAGCATATAGAGTTTGGTGCTTACCACAATAGATTCTGCATGTCACAGTAAATACTCTTGGCCCCTATTAAATTCTGGCAGGATTGACCTGCCAAAATCTACTCCAGGGTGTGAACTTTATTGCTCTCTGTATTTACTTGGTGCAGTTAACTGTGCACAACTTGGAATTCAGACCGCTGTGTGGACAAGTTTGTGTAGGTGTCGAGAAAGTTCAGCCGGCTCATAATCAGTGGACCAATGACAGTGTATACGGAGTCTAACCTGTAAGGCCTCTGAAAGCTTTGCGGTACATTGTAAGCTGTAAAGTTAATGCGTGTGTAAATCTATATACATGACCTGTATCACTCTAACCTGGGTGTTTTCTGAAACGATAAAATTCAATAAAAAAATTTTAAGCAAAAAAATAAATAATCAGTGGACCAATGACGGAGGGCTGGATTTCAGCAAACAGACTGTCCTCTGACATGACGAATAGTGGTCCATCAGACCAATCCCTAAATGTGGGTTTCCATCGGCCTGACGGACGGACGGATCAATCTCTCCATGACGGGGGAACAAAGTCCGTCCACTAAATCTAAATGAGGCCTTTGGTATTTAAAAATATTAATTTCTGTTACATATTTATACATATTTATAACATTTATTTTTAATGGTTTAATAAGTATAAAACATTTTTATATGTTTTTAAAAAGTGATAATTTTAGATCGTAATATTGTGTTTTAATATTTAATATATGTTAATACAGTTATATTATTATTTACAGATTATATTGATTCATATAACACATTTATTTTAATTAGTAATTTAAAGTTAGTTTTTTTTATATAGTAACTATTAAATTCATCTTAAAGCAACATATAATTTTCGGTATTCTAAAAGTTAATAAATTATTGTGTACATGTTATATTTTGTTCTCATGTGTATTTTTTAAATGCTTTGCCATTTTATAAAAAATAATACATTTTTTAAAATGAAAATAATGTTAATTACATTTAAATGCATATTCTTACCAATGCAATGTCAATATTTTGGTCACGGTATTTTTATAGCCGATTTTATTGTACTGAACAATGAATGTACAATAAGGTCGAAAACATTTTTACCAATATTTTGACAATGTGTTTGGACCACATTTTTGTGGCTGATATTTCATCACACAACCACCATGACAGCCCAGCTCTTTAACTGTGTCAATGTCACTGATTTATGCTTAGTTCATTCTCCCTCGATCCACTAGATTTCCGGTTGATCAATTGAAAGATCTACCGCTCCCTGCTTCACTGGAAAGAGGAAATCAAGACCCTACTAAAAATGCTGTGTTTGGCTCCAGCAATCCTTCGAAAAATAGTCAACCCTCTTTCATCACTTCTAGGTAATTTGCTTCCTTCATTGTGTAATATGTACTCCAGTAGATGTTTTATTTATTGGTTTACTTCTGTTTTCGTTTATTGTTATCTTTGCAGACATTTTTTTTTTATCCAATACACTTTACATATTTGCTTTTTTCATTTTGATTTTTCTGTTCTAGGACGGTCTCAAGGAAAAACAAGCTAATAAAAACTAGAAATTTGCTTACACGTTGAATTTCATGGTGGGATGTCATAAGCCGGAGCTTGCACGTGGGAGCACCCCACAACTTTCGTCACAATTCAGAAGTTTGGAAAACTTGTTGACAAGAGCTCCCATGATAGTGCTCCAATCCTCCTCACTAAGGAGACCAGAAACTGGGTATTATAGGTAAACACCACAATCAACACAACCTGCTAATGAGAATGGGGGTTGTTGGGGAGGAGGGAAACGCAAGCGAAACACAGGACGCATGGCTTGTCTCTCTTAGACCTCATACCCAATATTAAATAGGCCTCCCTTTCTGTGTCTCGGTCATTTAGAGGTGTGTCTGGTGCTCTAATGATCACATCAGTTAACGAACCTAGGATGCAAAAGGAAAACCACCCCAAGCTCGTGCGCATGATGATGTCACAACCGAAGGCACAATAAGATAGCACTAAATTTGAACCGATGTCCCTCGGGGTTTTTGCAAAGCTGCTGGGAGACCTTGAACTTTGGAGGTACAGAATAACTGAAGGAGAGGAAGTGGGATAAACCAAAGAGAGAAGGGACCAAGCAGAAGACTGGTAGGAACCGATCTGGTGAACAAACGAACATCATCAGTTTCTGTACGACCAAGAAAGTTGTGGGGCATGTGGTTCCACTACTGGTTCTTATTATGCTACCTCTGAAGAGCAAGTGCTGTATTTTGGGAAACAGCCATTACAATATGGCTGTTACCCCGCATGCCTTTACCACACATGCATTACAACACATGCACCATTTCCACGCATAGCCTTTACCACGCATTTTTTTTACAATGCATATGCCTTTACCACGCATGCCTTTACAACGAATTGAGTTTTAAAGGTATGTATGGTAAAGGTATATGTGTGGTACTGGTGGTAAGGGCATAATTGTGTGGTAAGGGTGGTGAAGTCTATCAGCGTCGTTAGAGGAATCAGAGAGACCCTTCCACTTCCTCTTTATGACGTGCGTCGCGTCTCAGAAGAGCAGCCTGGTCGGTAAGGGGGTTGGGTCTGGGGCGGGGGGCTGCGGTTTTAGGGCTTTGGGTTGGGGTGGGTATTTTTTAAAAGGGCTGGGGGTGGGGGGAGGGGCAGTGCATGGGCCCACTTCTAGGGCTCAGGGGAGGGGAATTTTTCTGCAAGGACTTAGGGCTTGGGGCGGTCACGCAGGGATCTGCTTTTAGGGCTCAGGTAGGGGTATTTTTTTAAAAGAGCTGGGGGCTGGGGGGGTCGTGCAGGGGTCTGCGTTTAGGGATTAGGGAAAGGATATTTTTTTACAGGGGGGGTCACGCAGGGGTCTGCATTTAGGGCGCAGGGGAAGGGTATTTTTTTACAAGGGCTTGGGGCCGGGGGGAGGGGGTCACACAGGGGTATGCTTTAAGGCTCAGGGCAGGGGAGCGGTATTTTTTACAAGGGCTGGGGGCCGGGGGAGCTCACTCAGGGGTGCACTATTAGAGCTCAGGGCAGGGGTCAGGGAAAACCTTTACCACGCATATGCCTTTAACATTCATGCTTATACAACAAAATTCATTGTAAAGGCATGTGTGGTAAAGACATATTCATTGTAAAAACATGTGTGCTAAAGGTTATGCACGATAATAGCATGCACATTGCATTGTAATGCCTGCCTGGTAAAGGCATGTATTGAAATGGAATGCGTTGTATCATCATACATCCTGTGTTTCACATTAGAGCTATCCTTCCACTCAGTCCCAGGTTCCGCAGACTGGTATTCCAAAACTTTCTAGCACTTTTAAGCGCCCCGCTGTTTATGAACCCCTCTGCTTTTACTCTGCCTTGCTCCACTGCCCCTGGTCACACTGTGCTGAATGCTGACACGTTTCGGCACTTGCATTACTATTCAACTTTTCCTCCAAAAATGCAGTGTTTTCTATCATTTGCCTCACTGATCTTTCCAATGTAGATATTTGATCTGCATCATAGTCAAAATTGTGCCTTCCGGTGTCCTCCGTGTAGCATTAAGGAGAAGATCTAGGAAAGAATCGGGATTGCTTTGAGGACCTGTTTGCTTGGAATTCAAATGTTCACATCTCATTGGCCTTGGAAACTTGACCAATGGTGAGTGTTGGATCTTTAAATTAGCAGTGTGGGTATACACTGATCAGATTGTTGTTACCAGGTGCATCTGTTCTGCTGTTCATCTGAAATATTTACTCTATTCTGATCTGGTGGGACAGATTGTTACAAAGGAATTTCGGTAGAAACTTTGGATATGAGTGCTATTTTGAGATGCCCTCTGACAATCACACCTACAGAGTTGGTATGAGTTCTCCATACCATTTATGGGAATTTACCTGCTTCAGCTTGTCTTGAACCCTCCAGGCTTTAATCCTCAGTTAATGCTATTAACGTTGGCTCTTAGTAGTCATAGGTCAATTTTTAAGTTTTATTTATCGCAATGGCTCAAAGATTCCATCTTGGATTGCTTGTTTTTAGGGAAGGGATGTGCTGGTAATACAATATTTGTAAACCAGCTGGCAGCCTACCCACCTCGCTACGGGCTATGGGTAGGTGTGGCATAATTTTTTTGAATTTGAGGAATATTTCATATGGAAGGAAGGATTAAGTTCCACCAATTCAGAGAGAAAACTTTGTGTATTGGCAAATTGTTGCCTTTTAGCATACATGGAAGCGGCCCTGGAAACGACCTCTCAAACCCTCATTGGGGTATTTTGCAACCCAGCTGCGGCCCTTGGTTTTAATGTAACTGATGATCAGTTTTTGGTGTTGGCATTTGGCATTTAGGTATTTGAACTGTCAAGTGTGGTGCACTAGGCGAGGACTGCGGTACTGCGTTTTTAGAGAGATCCAAACATCTTGTCATGGAGTCACAGTGGCATAGACATGTCTTTAAAGCCAGTGTCACCTTGAATTCTGCCCCTCTTTACCCATTACAAGTATGGATGTACTCGTTGCAGCAAGAAAAGTGCTATTGACTGTAAATCTATGACTGATGGAAGCGGGGTGGCTTGGCTCCTCCATTGGAGCGTAGGAGGGTAGCCCCACTTAAAATCCCCCCAAAACCCTGAAAAATAAACTGTTAATGTAAGTATTACTATTTTATTTTTCACCCCCGAACCGAGCGTCAGGATGGGGCCACTGCTAAGTGACAGCAGCAGCTGTCTAATGCACTAGTTTAAAGTGCGCATGTCTTTTTGGCCGGCCGGCTTGTGACGGCTAGCTACACATGCGCACATGTTGAGAGGCTCCCCAACCCTCCACACGTTCAGGAAGGACCTCAAGACCTGGCCCTTCGACTGACCCGGAGCTGCTCCCCCTCCCCAGTGTCTTGAGACCCTCATGGGTGAGTAGCGCGCTCTATAAAACCACTGATTGATTGATTGATTGACTCTAAACTTCTCTAACCAAGCTGTCTTAAGGCATCTGTTTTAAAGCAAGTGCAAGCCTCTGGAGCGCTGTGGAGTGCAGAGGGAGGTCGCACCCTCCAATCAGGGCACTGCTCAGTGAGGTCGCACCCTCCAATCAGGGCACTGCTCTCATGCTGCACGAGAGCAGCACCCTGATTGGTCAAGAGAGTTGATGCATCCAGTTCCGGTGGTGAGAAGAAGACCGGAACGAAAGAAGTCAAGTTCAGGTGAGTTTTTATTAATTATTATTTTATTTTGCACGTGTGCCCACTCCCACCTCCCCGTAGATGCCAGCCGCCACTGGATGGAAATGGATTTAGGTGGGCCTACCACTTTGCAGGACGTTGTGGGAGTGTTAAACACAATTAAACTCATAAATTTACACCAGTGCTAAATCTGTCCCAAGGTATTTCACAGACATCCACTGCAGTTGGCTCCACCCACAGCTCTTGTTCCCTTTTAAAAAAAATATCTTTATTAGCTTTTTATTTCTTTACATAAGCAATTCCCCACCCCGAGCCCTCCCCTTACAGACTTTACCCAAACCCGAACAAAGACACAATTTTAGCTTGGATAATTCATCAAAACACCCCACACAGCTCTTGTTCCCAATGTGAAATATCAGCAGCAGCAGGCACCGTTCACACTCAAACAAGAGTGATATTTTAGACTATTTCAGGACACCTCAAACTGTGAGGATGGCATGGACATCCTTGATTCAGTTTTTTAATAAAAATTCTGTTAAACATTTCAATTCTCCACTGATGTGCTCTTCTAAACAATATAGACACACAGCGCCATGTGCCGGACTGTGAAAATACGTGCTGGTGTTAGAAATAAATGCTGGTGCTGAGCAACGGCAAACACTGGCACAAATTAAACACTGATTTACATCCATGAATGCATTCCTAGGTACGGTTAGGAATATAGGACATCTTGGAATTTACAAACGTTCCCAGTAATATGCACCAGCCACAGTTTTCCACACTTACTACTGGGAAAGTCATGTGACTTATGCTAATTCCCAAATATGGATCTGTGTAACTCCAGATGGGGAAAAGGTGGCACAATATGCAAATACACATTTCTTTACCTTTCGCCAGTTATTTCCTCAGAAAGATCCCTTACCCTAGACCCCTGTTGAAGTTTGGGGGTGTTCCGTTTACTTTTTCACACAGCAATTGATGGTCGCTGTTATACTTGGCATCTTTTGGCATGTTTCTCCTGAGTTTTTGCTTTCTGCCCTCCCGGTTTTGACTCCTGTGGTAAATTGTGTTATGGATTGGTGTTTCCATGATTGCATATTTGATTTACTTGTTAGTCCCTAGTAAAGTGCACTGAGTGTGCCAGGGCCTGTAAATCAAATGCTACTAGTGGGCCTCCCGCACTGATTGTGCCACCCACATGAGTAGCCTTAAAAAAGTAACTCAGACCTGCCATTGCAGAGTGAACGCGCAGTTGGTAACTGCCTTGTCGACTTGGCCAGTGCACACACTTGCCAGTCCCTAACCTTCCCTTTTCTTACATGTCAGGCACCCCTAAGGAAGGACCAAGGTACCCCTGTGGGCTGGGTGCAGTATATGTAAAAGGTAGGACATGCCCTGGTGTGTGTGGCATGTCCTGATAGTGAATCACAGCCCATTTCGTTTTTCACTATTGTAAGGCTACCTGTTCCCCAGAATCTAAAGATGCATCTTTTAGTGAAGGTAATTTTTACATTCTGTGTTTGAAAATACCACTTTTAGAAAGTAGGTATTTTCTTGCTCAGTCATCCCGTGTGCCTCTGCTGGAATGTGGATTGCCTGTCTGAGTTTTGGATGACAGAAGGCTGGGGAGCAGGAGTGGCTCCAGATAGTCTAGGTGGACAGGAAAGAGCTGAATAGAACAGGGCTGCAATGGGGGAAAGGGGAGGAGATTTCCTTGTACCTCAAAGGGCCTGGTCTGCCTCTGACAATGCCGTTTCCACCTCCTGCCAGGAATGTACAACAGAGAAGGCTATAGAAGGCAGAACTGGTCCTTGCTGGGCACAG
This sequence comes from Triturus cristatus, assembly GCF_964204655.1. Classification (NCBI taxonomy): domain Eukaryota; kingdom Metazoa; phylum Chordata; class Amphibia; order Caudata; family Salamandridae; genus Triturus; species Triturus cristatus. The sequence goes on along the minus strand of NC_140595.1, from coordinate 139,849,083 downwards.
ACACTCTCTTCCTAAGAGATCAAAGGATTTTGGGATATAAATATTGGGACCCAGACCCCTGAACTTTGGATCAAGAAGACTGCCAAGAAGAAGAGCTGGAGAAGCTGTGAGGAGGAACTACCACTTTGCTTTGTGCTTTGCTGTGTTGGCCTGCAGTGGCTGCATCTGTCTTGGGCAGTGAAAGGACTGGACTGAACTTTCTGCAATCTGCTTTTTGAGTTTCTCCAAGGGCTGGATGTAGAGCTTGCCCCCTGTTCAGGAAGTCTCAGGAACAACAAAGACTTCAAGCTCTTCTGCCCGCAGCACTGGGGACTGTGTGTTTTGTGCTGCAACAGAGAAAAAGCAACTCGATGACGTCTACGACGCCGCTGCCGACTCCGTGTCCTGACAGAAACGCAGAGGGCACCGCCGCAACGCCGCACCGCGACCCTGGTCTCACCGACGACACCATCTGACGCCGCCACCGAGCCGTTGCTCGCACCGCGACCTGTGGGCACCGCACTCTGCACCGCCTCGCTTCACGATGATGCCTTGGTGTCCCCGACGACACTGCTCCATGCCGAAATCGGCGACGCTGCTTGCACCGTGGTTCGAGGGCACTGCTCATAAAGTTACACGACGCACCACCCTCATCCTGCACCACAGCCTTGGCCTACCGATGCCAGTGCCATCGACTCCAGTTCGTTTGTCGACGACAGCGCTTCAGCAACGATGCCGCCGCTGCTTGCACCGTGACCTGCCAGCACTGTGATGAGCACCGCTTTCATCTCGCACTGCGATACTGGTCTCAACGACGACGCCATCTGACGCCACCACCAAGTCGGTGCTCGCACCGTGACCTGAGGGACCTGAGGGACATGACTTTTACATTCTGTGTTTAAAAATACCACTTTTAGAGTAGGTATTTTCTTGCTCAGTCTCACAATGTGTTCCTCGGCTGGAATGTGGATTGCCTGTCTGGGTTTTGGATGACAGAAGGCTGGGGGAGCAGGTGTGGCTCCAGATTGTCTAGGTGGGTCAGGAAAGGGCTGACTAGACCTGGGCTGCGATGGGGGGAAGAGGAAGGAGATTTCCTTGCACCTCAAAGGGCCTGGTCTGCCTATGACAATGCCGTCTCCACCTCTTGCCAGGAAATCACACCAGAGAAGGCAGAACTGGTTCTGGCTGGGCACAGACACTCTCTGCCTAAGAGATCATAGGATTTTGAGATATAAATATTGGGGCCCAGACCCCTGAACTTTAGAACTCTTTTGGATCAAGAAGACTGCCAAGAAGAAGAGCTGCAGAATCTGTGAGGAGGACCTACCACTTTGCTGTGTGCTTTGCTGTGTTGGCCTGCAGTGGCTGCTTCTGTCTTGGGCAGTGAAAGGACTGGACTGAACTTTCTGCAATCTGCTTTTTGAGTTTCTCCAAGGACTTGATGCAGAGATTGCCCCCTGTTCACGAAGTCTCAGGAACAACAAAGACTTCAAGCTCTTCTGCCCGCAGCACTGGGGACTGTGTGTTTTGTGCTGCAACAGAGAAAAAGAAACTCGATGACGTCTACGCCGCTGCTGCCGACTCCATGTCCTGACGGCACCGCAGAGGGCACCGCACCGCGACCCTGGTCTCACCGATGACACCATCCGACGCCGCCACCGAGACGTTGCTCGCACCGCAGCCTGTGGGCACCGCAATCCACACCGCCTCGCTTCACAATGATGCCTTGGTATCCCCGACGACGCTGCTCCACGCCGAAATCGACGCCGCTGCTTGCACCATGGTTCGAGGGCACCGCTCATAAAGTTACACGACGCACCGCCCTCATCCTGCACCACAGCCTTGGCCTACCGACGCCGGTGCCATCGACTCCAGTTCGTTTGCCGACGACAGCGCTTCAGCAATGATGCTGCTGGTGCTTGCACCATGACTGCACCGTGACCTGCCAGCACTGTGACGAGCACCGCTTTCATCTCGCACCGCGACCCTGGTCTCACCGACGATGCCATCTGACGCCGCCACCGAGCCGGTGCTCGCACCATGACCTGAGGGCACCACACGCCGCACCGCTGCACTTCGCACCGCAGCACACAACGCCTGCCGACGCCAGCGCTCCTGACTCCAACAGAGAGGAGATCGACATGTAATGCGTGTGACTTCGAGGGCCCCGACGACTCCTGCACCGACCTCCGGAACCGACGCCTGCGGACGCCGTGTTTTCGGAAACTCAACTAGAGGCTGCCGACGCCCGGCATTTCTACAAGGTACTGTTTGCGGGTCTTCCCAACACCGTAGCTGGCCCGCGACGCCACGGTCAGCCAGAACTGTTTGGAATTTGTTTGCTCACGACGCCGTGATAGCCCCGGACGGAGCTATCGACATCAAGGAACTGTTTTTAAAACTTATTTTGACAACTGTAGATTTCTAAGTACTGTATTGTGGATTTTTATCGTTTTTGGTCTTGTCTTAAAGTATATAAAAATATTGGCTATTTTTCTAAACTGGTGTGGTGTCCTTTTGTAGTGCTTACACTGTATTACTGTTGGTTATGTGCAAATACTTTACACGCTGCCTCTAAGATAAGCCTGACTGCTCATGCCAAGCTACCAAGGTGGTGAGCAGGGGTTATTTTAGGTGTGTAACGCCCTTATCCTGACTAGGAAGAAGGGTCCCTATTTGGGCAAAGGTGCAAGCCCTTGCCAACTAGAGACCCCCATTTCTAACAGTCGCCTTTGCTCCTTTTTCAGAGGCCACGAGCCGGATCTCAGCCTCTTGCTGGTACAACATTAAAAAATTGAAAACACTCAGTTCCAAAGCTGCAGAGCCAGCAAAGTAGAGAAGGGGCCGTCTTTAGGGATGAGGATTTTATGTAAAGTGACATGTTCTTAGCTGTAATCTTAAACTTAAGACTGTGGTACAGCCACCAAAAAGCTACATTTTCCATTATGACCAGTACAATTAGTGTTAGATAATTCTGAACATCAAAATATTAGAATTCCCATCCCAAGTCGAAACTTTTGTAGCTTGAAGAGTAATTGCGATATAAACATTTATTTCTTAAATCCAGCCTCATGAGTTTGAAAGCTGTTACGTTTACCAACTTGATACCTGTAGTGAAGCTATTGTATAAAGGGCCTTAGTTCAAGAAAGGAAACGGCCCTCTCGGCCATTGTTTGAACTGGCAAAAACCGTGATCCTGCGTTTTCTGCTCCCACTTTCTTTACCATATATCTTCATCCAACGGATCTTTCTCATACGCACGGAGGGGCGAGACAGTGAGTATTTCATCTGTCAATACCAATTAGCAGGGTAACCCATTTCGCAACACAATAAGGACCAGGAATGGGTAACTACAGTCAAGAAGGTTTATTACAGATTAATAATCAAGTTCAGGTACATGACTCTTAACACCATAATATAAAGGTACAGAATAACAACAGGCAAGCCCAACCTCCAAAAGAAATTAAGGGGGACCAATACTAAGCAGAGGAGCAGTTCAGTCACAGCAATACAAAAGAGCTATACGAGAATGTGATGCTCTGAGAAAAGTCTAAAATTCTGTTGTCTATACCTTCAGTAATCTAAAGCTCCTAAATAAGAGTCCAAGCTCAGAGGACGGTTCTGTACCCTAAAGGTTCTAAGAAATCAGGGAATGTCCATGAAGGAAATTAGATCCAGGTAGGGAAAATTAGGTAGGAAAGAGTCAGCATTTCAGAAGCTCGGTCAAGACTCTTCTATGGGTCAGAGAATGAGCGTTAGCTTCAGCGACACTTAGTAAAGAATCAAAGGTAAGCATAGAGGTCGAAACCTCTGAAAGTCTATAGGAAGTGTTCTAAGCATTCGGGGAAAAGTCTTTGAAGGGATACTAGAAAGAATCTAAAAAAGGCATCTAAGGGACTCCGGGAAGAATCTGTAAAGCATCTGAATCTTAAATGATGTGAACACTAAGTTATATCACAAAAGAGTCCTCTGGACAACATCCTTTGTATGTATAAACATGGGTCCAGTGTTCTCATCCATTTCTCATGTTGCAGACTGCAACATCAGGGATAAATCTCCCACTAGACATGGGAACGACATCGTCGTCTCATGCACAGGCTAGATCGCAACATTACTGAATATGCCTTTCAGTTGATGCTCAGGTTCCCCGTGTTCTTTCGTCAAGGTCTTCTTATCAGGCTCTCTCCTCTATCACTAGTACAGTAATGTAACTATTGTACAACTAACAATGCATGTGAATACCTGCAAGAAATGTCACGCTAGCAGAAAATGGAAAACAGTATTTATGCAGCATGGTGCAATACAGGCGTGGTCAGGACAGGTTTAAAGCATTAACTCAATGGGGCACATTTAAAATGTGTGTGCACACACACTTAAACACAAATAAATATACATTTCTAGTGCATTAGATTCACATTACATGTAACATACAATAAATCCTTAGGATAATCATGTGTAAGTATGGCTAAGAACTACATTTAAATAAACTATACGTATTACATTAGTGAATATTACATACATTTGTCGTTTCTATAATTACATTCTACATATATGAAGATGGTTTCTGTTCAGTCATTTAAATAGCAAATGTAAATTATTGAATTTAGGCACACATTATGTAAGTCAAACTTGTTTTTATAGTACTTATCTACTAAGTGAGGATGGTTTATTAACTTATCATTTGATTCAGTTAAAACACAAAAGGCTCGATTTTAATGGCTGTCAGGCCGCAACTGATGGCTTGTTGGTTGCGGTCCAACCGCCATCTGCTGCTGCGGTCCGACAATGTGTGCGGTTGGAGGCAGCAGGTGGAGGGATCGTCCAACGCTTTCCAACGGGCCCCAGGAGCCCGTTGGTGCGTCAGAAACACTTCATAATCCCTTAATGACGGCGGCTCCGCCGTCGGGATTATGATGTTGGCCTTTCGACCATGAAAAGGCTGTCGGAAAGCAACATTGGGGGCCCCTAGGAGGGCCCCCATTCCTCCTCACCCTCCGCTCTGGGACCTCAGGGGCACCTCTCCCCACTCAACATTCCTGCACAGTGTGGTTGGCACCATGAGGACCACCTCATGGTGCCTGCTACACGGTGCAGGGATGATTGAAAACATAAATTTTTCAATGGAAGCTTGTGCTGCGGGCATTTTTCACCCGCCGCACAAGCTTCAATTGAATAATTGACTTTTCTGACCGCCCTATGGGCGGTTGCATACAAATACTGCGGTCGGAACCGCCGACCTACGGTCAAGCGGTTTAAAATCCGCAACGGTGTCTGGTGGACGTGAGTCTGCCCGACATTGTAATTTGCCCCATTGTGTAAGTAAGTTCACTAGCTCTATAGTAAATGCACTCTAAAGATTATGTCGAGTGAAACACTTTTTTTATTTTTTTAATAAATATTTTTGTTTTATTTTTGAAAAATAAGACAAACGTCAAACAAAGCATGAGTACATGATGCACCATGGATGACAAATCACAGTGACAAAAATGGCAGTTGTAAAAACAAAATATCTGTCTCAGTGGAATCCACAGAGGGGTCCGAGCCACCCAGGCATATAAAAACTAAAGGGTCATGGTTACACTGCTCAGTAGTACAAGTATTAGGAATCAACATTACATCGTTCAAGGCTCTTTTCCTACTTCTCCAGACTGCATTACCCCTGCCTCTTACAGGCCATAGTACTTGATCCATGGCGCCCATATCTTCCGGAACTTCCGAGGACAGCCCCTAGCCTTGTATGTCACTTGCTCCACCACCATGTACAACTCAAGACATGCCCTCCACTCTTTCAATGTCGGTATTTGAGGGGCCCCCCAGTATTTCACTATATCCCGTTTTGCCACCACTAGCCCCAAATTGGCCAGTACAAGTTTACGTCGTGGGATAACCACATTGGTCGGAATTCCCAAAAGGAAAACACTTTTTAATCATTAAACCACACAAGAACCGTGCTAAGTTCAAGTTAATGTCATGTATCTATGAAGTATTCATGACGTATTAAGGGTGGGCAATTTTGCGCTGCACCAACCACAATAATCAGGGTTCAGTGGGTACTTCTGGCCTCAGGGCCCAGGTGCCAATACACACACTGCACTTACGAAAGGTAAGCCCCTGCTTGATAATAATAATATATTCACCCGTGAACAAGGAAAGAGTAGGTCGGATCCAATGAGATTCTAAAATGCGATCTGCGGGATGCATATGCATTACTGTAGCAGCCAGACACCCATGTTCTAGATACAGGCTGATACCAAGCATTAGTATCTGTGCAGAGTCCCAGACACTCAACAAATTACACATCAAGAAACCCAGCCTTTCCTAATGAGGACTGTTGGCACTGAGTGGGCTCCCTGCCAGGCAGAACAGCACTGCTGATCCTGACCTCATTAATATGAGTAATGTCCTAGTCTTTCTTGTATTTTTATTGTTGAATTACTGCAAGTCTGAGAATGTCCTCGCGCATGAAAAACTCTGCTCTTATTGGCTGCTCAGATCCTATTGACTTAGGTGTAAATGTTGAGTTGTTTTCTTTTTTTTAACGTAAATTGTGTTAAGGAAAAAGTAATAACAGACACCTTTATTCGGCAAAATAAAACAAAACAAAATGTTACCTACTGACAAATACTGAGTTCAAATGTCTTCAAAGGTATAAGTGTAATTAGGTCATGTATACAATTGGCAATAATTTCCTACATTTAATTCAATATAAAACCAAACAAATATTAAACGACACATGACGTGAACATTTAAAAATAGGGAATTGGGACTGTTCTGTTTTTAGGTCTGGCCTAAGCCAGACACAACCTTTGCTTTCTCAGCAACCTTGCGTAACCAAACAAAAAGCATTGGTAATGCCAACAGGTCTGGCTTAAAACTGAAGGTGCGTATTCAGTCACTGATGCATTTATGCGGCTAATATCTCATCATAAATGCACTGCGTCATCCTTGCACTTGTGCATTAATTTATAATCCCTATTACTCAATCTTGCATCATCCACTTACACATTTGTAATAAAATACACACTTAGCATGTGCAAAAAAAAATTTGTAGAAAAAAAGTAGAAACTAGAAAACGTGCAGCAGCCTAAACGGTATGTTAGTAATAAAAAATAAAATTAAAAATAACAGAGGGTAGCTTGCTTGCAATTATATTGTACATAGTATATTGTGGTTTTTAAAGTTCCAACAAGGCTGCCATGTTTAGAAGCAATGTGTTGGCCATCATAGAACAAGAACCAATGCTACACTTTGGACAATACCATTTTAAGACAGCTGCCTGGCCTGGAAGCTGTATGCGGCGCATTACAGATAAAATGAGCAGCAAGAGAGGGGCCAGATGGACTGCCTGGGGAACGGCCATATACTCCAAAAACTAGTAACAATAATAACATAAAAAAGGAGAAGGAAAGAAATAAGTAGAGACATACAAAAAGAGAAAATGGAAACGTTAAGGAATAGCCCAACAACCATGGCATTGAAAAGTTTTACTTTTCAGGCCGAAATGCCTTCATCTATAGGGCAATAGAGTCAATGGCTGAAGTGGGCTGAACCATTGCCCCATGTGTTATGCTGTCATGCATGGAACCAGATTGACAATGACATTCAAACAGAGCAGTGGCCAATGAGGGCTGATCCAAAGCCGCCATGTATATATTTATACATATATTTATGCATCTATGAATTTCTGTTGATTTGTTTCTATTTCAAGACCCAGACAGGAAAATCAATATGTGTTGTCCTCCTTAGAGGGTCTTGAAAAAATTAAAACAGTGCAAAGATGCTACCCCCAGGTTGTGTTGGAGAAGGTAATCGACACCAAGGCTCTCTCCTACTAAGGTAATTAGTGAGAATCCATTTAATAAACTACAGGTCTGTAGGCTTTAAAGGGTAAAACAATCCGCCTTTAAGACCTATTGGCTTTCGCAAATGCCTTTCATAATAAGTAAGTCAGGCCTACCGCCTTTGACGTATGTTTTCATAACGCATCAACCAATTGCATCTGACAAAACTTTTCTCACCTAACCAGTCAGGCCTACATCCTGTAGAACCGGACTTTCGCCATAGCCAACTGAGACCTTCGGGAATCGAGCATAAGAATTCAAACCAGGCAACTATGGGGAATAGTCATCAATTACATATAAGTTCAAAATCAGAATCTGTAAAAAACAAAATACAATGGATTTATCATAGTGCAGATCTTCTGCCGTCAGGGTTTATCAGAGGTGTAACCATCATCAAAACATTTACCTACTGCGGTAGTCTGTGAGAGCCCATGAATAAAATTCCTATGCGCAGGCTTTAACGTAGTGGAAAAACAATCTACCCTGAAGGCATATTGGTTTTCTCGTATCCTTTTGCCACTATATAAGTCAATCCTATTACCTGTACCATACATTTTCATAATAAACAGATAAGACCAATGGCACCGGACCTAACATTTCCCAGTGAACCAATCAGGTGTACAGTCTTTATCATTGGCGTGTCACCAGAACCAAGGGGCATATCAACAAGGGCTTTATCTCTGCTTTTTTGGCTTTAAAAGCCAAAAAAGCAGAGATAAAACTAGCACCCTATCAACAACAGGGTGCTAACATGCAAATTTGCATGTTAGCACCCTTTTACTCTACGCTTCCCCTTGCATCTCTAATGAGATGCAAAAGGGGCGTTCCAGAGTAAAATAATAGGAGAAATGTCGCTAAGCGACATTTCTCCTATGATCAAGAATATCGCTAACCCCGTTAGAGACAAAAAAAGCAGCGCTAACCGCGGTTAACGCTGCTTTTTTACGTCTGGTATTTTTCTGACTTAGCCATGATATCCTATGGAAGGAGGATATCATGGCTAAGTTTGTCTGTCCCTATCAACAAGCTAACATGAGATTATCGCTGGGTTTCCAGCGATAATCTCACGTTAGCCACTTAGCGTGAGGATTTTTATCGCTATTGAGATAAGCGTTGCTAATAGCACGCTATCTCAGCGATAAAAATCAACGCTAGCCGGCGATAATTATCCTAGCGCTAAGTGCGCTTAGCGATAATTATCGCCGGTTGTTGTTGATATGCCCCTATGTGAGGCCTACTGGACTGAGCATAAGCTTTCCCACAAGGCATCCATCCTATATACAGTCATAAAATCCAAATATTTGCAAAATTACAGCCGAGAAAACATAGCCCCTTCTAAGAAGATAGATAGAGGATGTGGCCTAATGGCTAGAGCGTCGACCTCGAAGCTGGAGACCGGGTTTGAGTCTCAGCAGGGACGCTCAACATCCTGTGAGTCTGGGTCAATCACTTAATCTCCCGTGCCTAACAAAATGAATGTGTCTGTACGTGACGCAACTGGTGCTCATGCAAAGCGCTGTCATTCCTTTGGGTCGAGTTTGCGCTATACAAAACTCCCCAAAAAAAACAAGTATTATCACATTAAAATTTTCTGTCATAGGAAGTATCCCACTCACACAAGATCTGGTACCTGTCAAGCCAGACCAAAAATCAGAAATTAAAAATACCACATGTAGATATATAGTGGTACTTTAAGTTAGCCATCTTGTTCAATTTTCTTTTGGAATTTGCGTCTGCTCACCACAGCATTGGGGCAGCACGTCAGACCACTTTTGCCACTGGCTCTCTGGCTCTGTGAGTGACAGCTTTTACCTGATCAAGTGTATCCATCCGCCTAATGAGGTGCACTTTCGTGCTAATAATTGTGTGGCAGAATTTTTCTTTGCTAATGCTGTTTAAATTATGTTATTGAATTTGATTGAATCTAAGTGAATAGTACTTTTTTGCACCAATAAGAATTATATTTTTCTGTGATGTGATGCACTAAAACTAAAAACAGTTTCTGTACCTTCTCTAAGTACACCTGAAGTACCTGCACAGTTCTATTAACAATATTTGCAATGGGTAATTGTTTATAACTGTAAAATGTGTACCATGGAGCAGTGGTTAATTTGTAAAAACAAAATAATCCCGGGGCTCTCGTCAGGAGGCAGCTTGCACCAGCCCATTCCTCCTGTTAGCGCCACCTAAAACAGAACCAACTACTAAGCAGGAAAGTAGGGAGAGGATGTGGTGTAATGGCCAGAGCTGCTTCGGAGCTGGGTCACCAGGCTCGAATCTCGGTATCGGCTCAGCATCCTGTGATTCTAGATAAATCACGTAATCTTCTCGTACATGAATGTGCTCTTAACTGGTGCTTATGAAAAGCGCCGGTGATGATTAAGTGCCGGTGCTGAGAACCGGAAAACACTGGCTCAAATTAACAGCCACGTTTTGAAACATAAAAAATAAAAAATCCGTACATATTGCACCAGTTTGCCACACCTAGACATGCTGGTTTTGCTTGTTTGCCCAAGATCATACATTTTGGTTATGCATGGTAGCCAACTAGCTAAAGACTAGAGTCCCAGTGTGGTAGTGAACAAAAAAGGTCCTGGGATTAGATCAGAGGCAACGCAGTTGTTAATAGTGACAGCACAACGCTATTATTTGCCACTGATATGTATATTTTGATTTACAAATCAGGTCGCAGCACAAAATGCATTGAAGCAAAGGTATATGAAGCGTTATTGGCATAGCAACAGCACACCCAACAGCTAGTAAACCTAAAACAGAACGGAAGTACCCTGGGGAGAAAATGGTTGTGCTCAAAATGCAGACAACTTGACAATCAAAAGTCGTGTTCGGCAGGATAATTGCCTATAAGAAAAAAAAACATTATTTGGAACCTGTGATGACTACAGAAGACAAAAATTAGCTGCCATCATGTTTTTCTTTTTTTTTTCGTTCACAGGATGATTGTCAATTTGCAAAAGTACTTCTGCGAGAGATACCTTACATAGTTAATAAGAAAGAAACAAGAAGCCATTATCTGGTTGGTTGCTCGCAGTGATGGAAATGGAAAAAATATACCCAACCCGCAGAAGAGGGCGGTGAGCTGTAGGGGAGGGGCTGGAGCTGGGTCAGGGAGGGGTGAGGTCTGGGAGAGCATGCCAGAGTCAGGAGGGGCGGGGTCAAGAGGAGCAAAGACAGTGATAGTCAGTTTATGGTCCACTTAAAAAAATACATTATTTTTAGAAGTTCCCAAAGAAATTGACAGCGATGAAGATGCTAATGATAGTACCTTATTTTTAAGTAGCCTTTCATACCACAATATAATGTATTCTGCTACAATCAACCAGTTTCAAGGTCCTCGATTCACCGGCCTGCTCTGTGTGTGCTCTTCCAGTATTCTATCTGTGACCTGAGTTCACCACATATGGCGGCAGCAAGGGACGCATCAGTAGTGAGCGCCTCACAACGAAAGTGGGAGGGGAGTGGATGGGGGAGGGCGGGACCGCGGATTGCGGGTAAAAAGAATCAATTTTTAAAAAACGTACCTGTTTGAAGCCCCCGATGCCGACGGCTGCCTCAGTGGTTCACTCTCGGCAGTCTTTGGGAAGGCACAGACTCCCCACCCAATCCAGACGTTGCTCTCATGCTATGAAATCAGCACCAGGATTGGTCTGAGCGGCCTGGTCTGCGACTCAGACACTGCGTGGGAGCCTGCAGCTTTTCCAACCCAGATCTGAACACAGCTGGGTAGGAGAAATAGAAGTGTGCATGTCTGTTTGGCCGGCCTAAGACGGCGACCAAACTTACATGCACACTTTTACGTGCCCACCACTCCTGCCTCTCATGCACCGTCAGTCAGAGCACATCAAAGAAAAATACAATCATATTATTGTTTTAATATCATTTTATTTTTCTGTGACTGACTCTGACCAATGGGGCGGCGCTCCTCCACCATTACGGAGCCATGGTGCAAAGTAAAGCCAGTCTAATTGATGAGTTACAAACAGAGCCCCCTTTGGGATAGCTCCGGGCACTAATACACATGCTTGAGCCATCTCTGAATAATCTATTGCTTGCGTGTTTGATTTACAGGTTGGAATTACCACAACATTTCTTAGAGCGTTACTGTGCCTGATGCAAAGGACTGCGTGCAACCTCCAGATCACAGGCTCATGGGTCAGTCGGATAACTCAGTCGGTCTGAGGGTTTATTGACAAGACAACGGTGCAATCTTCATGTCCTAAGGTCCAATTGAGGTTAAATGGCTCCACAGGTTAAGGGCCGGCTGCAAACTGTTGTACGTTTCGATTCATGCATTTTTTCAAACTAATGTTTTCATTTTTCTGATAAAATTCAGGACCTCTAGTTCTGTGGTTTCCTTTTAGAGCTCATTGCTTTCAGCTGTGCAGTTCAGTTGATGAATTTAAACGGTATCATTACCTGATTTCGGGCAGGAAAATGACTCTAAACACACTTATTTTAGTTCCAAAAGTGATAGTTCCCATCCAAAAGTTATTTACAGTCAAAAAATTAAACATTAAAAAAAAATCACCATTACTGACCATCTGGAGAAATTTCCTAAAGTTGGGGTTCATTGTTTTTCATTAGAAAATGAATTTTTGGGTCTGTACAAAAAATCTATTCACAGTGAACCCAGGAAGGAAACAAGTGTGGAGTCATCCAGTTACCCTACAAAAAGTGGTAGAATTGAGTTGGGTAGTAATCCAAACTAATAGTTCTGGACCAAAAACTATTTAGTTTGCATTGTGTGCTATATAAATTGTCAATGTTAGACTGATTACACACAGACCTACAGACACTTCGGCCCTCATTTTGAGGGGCCTGCTAATGGGGACGGATTTTTACCACCCATGGAGTTACTGGTACCAGGGTTACGGTAAATCTGGGGTGGGGGAAAATCCACGCTGTTACAAGTTAGACCCTCAGAATCCACTAACAAATGAGGAAATACTGGAGAATTCGGGTCTGATTTTCCTGGTATTCCTCATTTTGGGCCTGACATTTGCCTCTGTCTATTTAGGCAGCTTTTTTGCTGCAGAAATCTCCAGGTAACAGATAAGAGATCTGACATCTATTCTGGCAAGGTCACTAGAATGCAGGTGCTGTGCCAGGATATAGAAAGCCTCCTTAACAACCCCCCCCCCCCCAGGGGGTTTGCATCTTGAATATCGACCCCAGAATATTGGGGGAGCAGATTATCGAGGAGAATAAAGAGAGGGTGTGGCTTAACGGCAAGGGCGGTCAACCTCAAATCTAGGGATCCGGGTTCGAGTCTCGGCAGGGACGCTCAACATACTGTGATTCTAGGCAAATTACTTAATCTCTCGGTACCTAACAAAAATGAATGTGTCCTTATGTAACGCAACTGGTGCTCATGTAAAGCGGTCTGATACCTTTTGGGTCAAGTTTACGCCATATAAAACTCTGGATTTTTTTAAATCATATTTTTCAACAGGTAAGAAAGTCTAGTTTTTCTATACCTAACTCCTTATATATCCACACATGCAGCACATCTATCTTCAAAGAACATAGATATGGCGTTAGGAATAGTAAATCTATACATCCCTGTATGCCTCAGCCTTTCGATATTCTGTCCTCGATATTCTTGTACCATGATAGTCGGTGGCGATATTCAGTAGTTCAATCCCTGGAGGCAGCAGCTTACCGTAGGTCAGCGCCTGCAGAAAGTGCTTAGAGCGTCAGCAGACATTCACCTGAACACACCACTGAAGATTTTTAGGTGCCCGATGCAGGCATAAGAATTCCTGAGTTATCTCATCCAGACTCTATTATGGCAGTGAACATCTTTAGAGGGATGGAGTTATTTGTGGGTGGGTGATTGTGAATGTACAACAAAAGCAACAATTACCAACTCGCATACTCATAATGTATATTGTACGTGGCACATTTTTAACTTCTGTTATGTTGGTCATTTCCCATCTGTGGACTGAAGTTCTTAATTGAAAAACAATGTTTCCTCTCTATTGCTTTATTTGTACAAGTACTTTGCAAGAGTTGAGAACTAGCCACCATTTTTGAGGATATTGACTTATTTTTCATCAACAGACTTGGACTCGGAGTAAGAGAGAAAATAGGCGGAAATGTGAGGGAAAAGTGAGCAGGAGAAAGATAGATGACACTCACAAAGAGAGAAATCATGGATGATAAAGTACCTGCAAGAAAGATAGAGGCAAAACGTGTAGGCTGGTGGAAGGAAGAGGCAGGAGGTAGAATCAAAATTAGGCTCCCTTCATATTCACAAGCCTTGGCATTCGGCAGCACCCGCAGCCGGCTCCTAAGAAACGCATTGGGCAATACTTTTTTTTCTCCAGATTCGGCACTTTATCCCACAATACAGGGAACCTGCCTCTTAATAGGGTGAGCATCTTGCATTCAGTTCAACCAACTTGGTAGAGGGAATTGTCTGTCCAGGTCTGATAAGGAACCAATTCTGAGTGCATTAAACCTCCAGCCACACACCCACCAGAGTCACAGTTAGAGATGCATTGAGCTGTCACATATGCTGAAGTAGTGTACCAGTAGTGTAGCACAGTATTTGGGTCCCATTTTTTTAATTGTAGGGATTCTCTGTGAAATGACATGAGCAAAGGGTAACACCAGTGGTGGCTCCTCCGCTAAGGCGGAGGAGCGTTGCCCCAAAGGTGAAATAAAATGATACTAACACCATTTTATTATCATTTTACTTTTCCGATCTGGCTCTGTTTAGGTGTGGGCGGGCCTGGGCTGCCCACAGAGCAGGGGGAGGAGTAGTGGGAACTTTTAAGTGCGCATGACGGTTTGGCCAGCCGTCTTGAGCCAGCCAGTCATGCGCACTTAGCATTTCCCCACCCAGCTCTATAGCACAGCTGGGTGGAGAACATGCACAGCCTCCCACTCCCTGTATGAGTGCTGAACCAGATTTCTTAGACCAATCACAACGCTGCTGTCATCCTAGTGACAGCAGTAGCGTGATTGGCTGAGGGAGGTCTCGGATTCTGTGTGCTTCCTGTTTCCTGAATCGACCAAAGAGGCCGAAGGAGAGGCGGCAGCCAGCAGGTAAGTGGATTCTTCTTTTTTCCTTTTTTTTAACCCCCCCCCCCCCCCCGCCCACTACTACTGCTTCATAGCAGCAGCTACTCAGTAACACTGAGGGATTAGTGTATCATGTCACTGATCCTTGTCTGTGACCAAACAAGCAGGAGAAGCAGATGCATTTGAAGGATGAGAGGAAGTTCAGAGGTCCACGGTATACCACGAGTATACTATGAGTGTGGGCCCCAGTATGCTTTTTCCCCCTGAATATAGATCCCAGAATATTGATGAAACAGAATATCATGGATAAAATGTAGAATAAAAAATCAATAGGTGAATAAATGTAAATTTTCATACCTAACTTCACATATATGTACCTACGTGGTACATAATTCTACAAGGTAAGTATAGTTAGGAATAGTAAAGCTTTACTTCAATATGTGCACTTACATTTTGATATCTTGTCCCTCAATATTCTCTTCTCGATATTCTTATACCACGATATTCTAGGGGGTCAATATTCAGTAATGCAACAGTTACAAAGCGAAGGTGGTTTGGTCCTACAAGACTTCTATGTACAAAACTGTCGGCTTCTGATATTATTTTTATTTATAACGTTTTCTATAGTGCGAACATGACCCACGGGGGTATCAGAGCGGTTTACAATATACAGTTGTTGAGCTTTAGATGGTTGAGGTAGTATACATAGATTCGGTATTCGCCATTCCGTACAAAAGAGGTAGCTAGGAGTATGTGGGTGGCATAGGAGACTAGTAGTTATTAAGGAATGATCCACGAGGGAATCAGAGTGCTTTACAGTACACAGGTTATTACATATTAGGAGGTTGAGGTAGTATACATACATTCGATATTCATCATTCAGTACAAAAGAGGTAGACAGTAGTATAACGGTAGCATGGGAGACTGGTGGACATCATAGAATTAAAGTCTTAGGATGTGAATTTGTTCATTAGGAGCAGTTTTACTTCTTTTTTGAAGGAGGTAAAGGAAGTGATTCCGCGAACCACTGGAAGTAGGGAGTTCCAAATTTTTCGGAGCGATCCCTGAGAATGCTCTGCAATCAGTTCTCTTTTTGTGGAAGGATTGTGGTTTCAGTAGTAATGAACTTGCACTACGCAATAGTCTGCATACTCCTGATCGCTCAAGCTTTCGTGCTAAGTAGCTGGGGGTATTGCTATGCAGGGCTTTGTGGGTCATGCAGGCGATCTTTAGGTGTATTCTTGCCTCATAGGGTAGCCAGTTCAAAGCTTTCAAGGTTGGAGAGATGTGGTTATTTCTTTTAGTTCCTGAGACCAGTTTGGCCGCAGTGTTAAGCGAAACCCTCAGTGGGGCAAGCTTGTATTTGGGAAGACTGCATAGGGTGGTGCTTCCATAGTCCAATCTTGGTAGCACTAGGGCTTGTACCGCCAGTTTTAAGTCATTCTGTGGGAGGAAGGGCTTAAGTTTCCTTAGTATGCTCATCTGATGATTAGCTTCCTTGGTGGCAATATTGATTTGCGCCTGCATGTTCAAGTGTTTGTCTATGGTGACTCTCAAGGATTTTGCGGATTCAATCATGTGGGGAGCACAGTCAAAGGAAGTAAGATGCTTTAACCATAAGTCTATCTTGGGTGTGTGATTGGGAGGGTAGATGAGATGAGAAGGAATTCCGTTTTTTTGGTGTTAAACATAAGGTGGTTGTCAGTGAGCCAACTTTGAGTATTCTGTAGAATAGCGTTGAGGGAGATGAAGTCTTCTGGTTGGGAGATTTTCATATACAGTTGAGTGTCATCCGCATATAGGTGATATAGAATGTTCGCAGAGTTCAGTGCGTTTGCCAGGGGTTCCATGAGTAAATTGAAAAGGATGGGTGATAGTGCTGAGCCCTGTGAAACCCCAATGGTGACCATAGAGGGTTGAGAGAGTGAATGCTTCCTCTTAATTCTTTGTGTTCTGTTATTTAGGAAGGAGGTGAACCATTGTAGCACTGAGCCAGTTAGGCCCATCCTTCATTCCAGTGAGCACAATAGGTTGTAATACTTAACCGTATCGAAAACGGAGGATAAGTCAAGAAGTATCAATAGGCATGATTCGTTGCGGTCAAGCATTTTTAGGATGTTGTTCATTGTGTGGGTGAGTGCAGATTCAGTGCTGTGATCATGCCAGAAGCCGGATTGGTGTTTGTCTAGTAGGTTGCAATTCTCGATGTGGTTGCATAGTTGTATTTGAACACATTTTTCCAGCAATTTCACCAGAGTGGGGATGTTGGATATAGGGTGGTAGTTGTTCAGATCAGTGGAGAGTGAGTCGGATTTCTTTAGTATAGGTGTGACCTGCCCTATTTTAAGACAGTCCGGTATGGACCCTTGACTCAGAGAGGCGTTTACGATCTTTAACCAAAGGGGAGGAATAGAGGTGTTTATCATTTTGAATAAAGAAGGAGGTAAGGGGTCCGAGAAGTGATTTGAGGGGTTAATCGATAGAAGAGTGTTATAGATTTCTTGTTCAGGAATGGGCGAGAAGGTGTGCCAAGAGGCATTGTTTTTTGGGATTTCCGTCTGAGTAATACAATGGACCTTGATCTGAGAGTGAGATTTAGCATCAAGGGCCATAGTTTGAGGCAGGATCTTCTTAGATTGGATGTTGAGTTCAATGGATTTTGTTTTTTCTAGGAAGAAGTTGGCCAGCTCATCGCAGTTAGGTGTAACAGAGTCGCTTGGTTCCAGGTAGTTTGGCTTGTTGCGTGCTTGTTGTTTGACGATTTCAAATCATTTTTTGGGACGGTTGATGGCTTGGTTCAGCTGGGATTAGAAAAAGTCTGCTTTAGCCATTAGGATCTTCCTATTGTATGAATTCCTCAGCACTCTGAGTTGATATAGGTGCTCAATGGAGGGTGCTGGTTTCCATAGTCGCTCCGCTGATCTTAACTTGCGCCGATCCGAATTCAGGTTCTCATTGAACCATGGTTTGGAGAGTTTGGAGGAAATGTTTTTTTCTTGGAGGGGCGCTGCAGAGTCAAGAATTTCAAGCATCGTAGAATTGTAAAAGACTGTGAGGTCATGGACGTCAGTCATGTCTGTCGAGGGGATCAGGGCGGAGTTGCATCGGTTTACCAGGTCAATGGGGTTGATATTTTGTATGTTCCTTTTCCATTGTTTTGTTTTTGTGGGTTGACCCCTTTTTGGAGTTACCTTGATATTGATAGAGAAGAGAATGCTATAATGGTCTGTCCAGTCACATGGGGTGATGGATTCTAATGATACTGTGTTCATTTTAGCTATGATGAGGTCTAGTATCTCTTCCTTGGTGTGGGTTGGACTGTCACAGAGTTGGGACAGATCTTGATTTGCCAGAAAAGATTTAAAACAGCTTACACCATGATCGCTTGAGTTAATCCAATGGTGATTGAAGTCGCCCAGGAAAATCTGTGGCACTTGTGAGTTGTCATTGGATGTAATAACTTCCATTAGCTCATCGATGAACGTCAAATTATCACCCGGGGGTGGTAAATTATGTGAAGTTTGCAGGCGAGGCGCTTGTCATCAGAGATGTTGATACAGAGATATTCGCAGAAGGATAGAGAAATGAAGTCTGCTTGATTGACTGCGATTGTATTTCGATAAATGCAGGCTAGACTGCCACCGGGTTGCATGTTTCTGTCTAGGCGAATTAGGTCGTGACTAGGAGGTACCAGTAGGTCCAGGATGGAAGAGGAGGAACTATTTAGCCATGTCTCGGTAAGGACGACAATGTCAAGATCATTCGCGAGGATGTGGTCGTAAATGTCAGGGGCATGTTTGCTAGCAGATCTGCAATTGATGAGTGCACATTTCAGCAAACTAGTCAAATGGGGGGGGAGTAGTCTGCACTATGTTGATATTTGTGAGGTTTTCTCTATTAATGGATCTGTAGTTGTCAGTGGCTTCTCTGAAGGGGTTGGTTTGAATGGATTGGATAGTGCCACAACGAGACTCACTGTTGTCTGTCGGGCTTGCATAGGATATGCAGAGGTCATCAATGTCATTGTCAGATAGTACAGCAGTTGCCCTCCTAGAACGAGATGGGTCACTGGGGAAGGTATCTTCTTATACTGTCTGATGTCCTCGAGTTGTGAGTTTTTGGTGATATATCTACTAGTTTGGTGACTGATTTGGTTCACGGTGGCACTAGTAGCTCTGTGTGTGTTTAGGAGTCCTTTGGTGATGGTTGATAGATTTTGCATTTCAGCCTTGAGATGGGGTAGGCCGCTGGCTAGCTCATTGAATCTTGCGATCCAATCAGAATTGGGATAATTTGATGTGTGTGTGGGTGTGAGTTCTATTATAGCAGGAGGTCGACAAATAAGGTTTGGTTGCGTGGGTATCTCGTTATCTGGTTGCCTGGAGATAACATTATTAGGGACCTGTCTGTGTTGTTGCACATGGTTTCCTGCACAAAACACACACAGTCCACTGTATCTGGTTGTGTCAATGGCTGAAAAGCGCCTAGTGAATTTCTGCAAGCAGTTAGTGGGGGAAATGAAGGAAACCCAGCGCCTCTTCAAAACGTGGACCTGACTGACATACAGGGCCGAACTGGGAGCCCAAAGCAGCCCTGGCAAATTTTGTCAGACCAGCCCCCGTACGGTACATAATGATCAAGTGCAGGGAGCGAGACTGACCACTACAAGAGGACTTTGGTGGGGCAGGGGAAGTTCTTCCTACAAGAAAAATTGGGAAAAAATTACAAAAATGGTGCATTCTTCAACACATTTTTCATTATATATTCAGTTGTATTCGTTTTTAATGCATAGTAAATGATGACCTTACCGTGCACCAGGATACAGCAATCTTTATTGGGGCTCTTCAATGATTCCCTCACTATCACCCTCTAACAGTGCCCCTCATATCTGCATAGCCCCTCTCTCACATGTATTTCATTTATTTTATAGCGCCTCTCGTACCACTGTAGGGTGTCAGAGCATTTCACATCACAAACACTTAGAGACAATGAATCATACGTGTGTAAATCAGTGTATAGAAAATGTTGTATAAGACAAAGGGGACTACAAGGTGCACGATTTTTTAAGAGTGCCTTGGTCTGGGGAAGCACAAACTCAGGATTCAGAACGTAACACAGTAGTTAGGGTTGACTTTACTAATAAAGATCTATTTCTATGCGAACAAAACCCTTATTAGCAAAATTAGGATAATGAAAGACTGGGCCAAAAAAACATAACTTTGTAACCTAGATTACGATTGTAACTTCTCAACTGCACAGTAACAAAAGGATCTCTGTGACAAAAGCAGTAACCCACTGATCTATGCACATAAAATACAATTCTGTGATCTGCATAGTACATGCTCTTTGCAGCAGGCATATTAACTCTCTGCTCTACCTTAGAAATCTTTATTCACCAACATAGGCCATAAAAGCACATCAAACATGTGATACACAGGTAAAAGAGAACCAAACAGTACATAGTGGTTGAAAAACAGACCAGTATTTCATGTACGGTTTCCAATAAAAATATCTAAGCCATTTAAAACCTATAGATAAAAGAGGTATAGCAGACAATAAAGTAGATGTTGCTAAAACAATTTTTTAAAAAGATGAGTCAAAACTGCAACTAGACAAAACTCCTGATCTCTCTCCAGCAGGTACATTAATCACCAGTTATCTCTGCTCATTTATTGTTGCCTGAAAACTGTTGGATTTCAAGGAACTCTGCAGTGCCCCCCTCACCCCCAACAAAAGTGCCCTCCCCCCACCCTCACTTCCAGCATCCTGGGAAAACGCCGGATGCCCGCCCGATAGGGCCAGTCCGACCTTGCCGAAGTACACCGTGCAGTTCAGCACGTGCCCACCCCCCATAAGCTGCAATAGAGGGAATAGAAGTCTACAACGGGCAATACCAATGGTGGATGTGAAACACGAGACGCTCATAGGAGAAGCAAGTCCACGGCTTGTAGGTGGCCAGTACATGTAAATATAATTGCAAGGTAGGCTCTGGACCGGAACAAGTTAAGAGGACGTGGCAGGAGGGCTTGAGAACTGAAGGCGCGAGCACTGCAAAGACTCTCCATTCGGGAGCAGGGCACAGGCCTTCTGTACAGATATAAATCTATTATCACAAAGGTTCGCTGTGACACGCAGCACTCCACTCCGCCATATACACATACTTCAAATACAGCTAGAATGATTCAGGTCACCTCAGGAATTCTCACAGGACCCGGTAAGGACGTTTCCACAAACTCGGCTCAGTCATGTAACCGGGCCCTGTGACGAGAACGGCAGGATCCACGTGTCATTGTACGGAGGCGGCGCCCCTCGGCCGGGACCGCGGCAGCAGAAGCAGCCATTGTTTGTCAGCACAGGTCTGCCCCTCACTCCGCATCGAGCACACCTTCCAGGCGCCATAATCAATACCCGAGCAGGGGCGAAGGGACCGGCGCACTTTTAATTGCCATGGTGACAGTGTATGTTGCCGGGTGCAGCGCGCGCTCCTCCACCGGGAGTCACAGGAGAAAGGCCTGCTCCCTCCTTCTCTGACTACCAGCAGTGCTGAGATCTATCTATCTACCTACCTACCTACCTACCTACCTACCTATCTATCTATCTATCTATCTATCTATCTATCTATCTATCTATCTATCTATCTATCTATCTATCTATCTATCTATCTATCTATCTATCTATCTATCTATCTATCTATCTATCTATCTATCTATCTATCTATCTATCTATCTATCTATCTATCTATCCTTCTGTACCTCCATCCACCCCTCTATCTATCTATCTATCTATCTATCTATCTATCTATCTATCTATCTATCTATCTATCTATCTATCTATCTATCTATCTATCTATCTATCTATCTATCTATCTATCTATCTATCTATCTATCTATCTATCTATCTATCTATCTATCTATCTATCCTTCTGTACCTCCATCCACCCCTCTATCTATCTATCTATCTATCTATCTATCTATCTATCTATCTATCTATCTATCTATCTATCTATCTATCTATCTATCTATCTATCTATCTATCTATCTATCTATCTATCTATCTATCTATCTATCTATCTATCTATCTATCTATCTATCCTTCTGTACCTCCATCCACCCCTCTATCTATCTATCTATCTATCTATCTATCTATCTATCTATCTATCTATCTATCTATCTATCTATCTATCTATCTATCTATCTATCTATCTATCTATCTATCTATCTATCTATCTATCTATCTATCTATCTATCTATCTATCTATCTATCTATCTATCTATCTATCTATCGGTCCATCAATCCGTCTCTGTCGCTCTCCTCAATCAGTAGTCACAGGAAAAGGGACAGAGTGTTTCATAGTTGGTAGGCCCAGACTCCAAATGGACAATTTGATTTTCTGTAACTTAGTGATTTATTGAAGATGAACAGCAAAATAATGTATGGTTCACAACTGGTGGAATTATTTGATTAAAGAACCTTCACTGTATCTCTTTTCTGAGGAAAAAGAGTAATCCACCCCTCATAATATTAACTCGAAGAACCCACTACTTGGCACATTCAGGACCCACTGCCTCTCTTCTGAAGAGTCCACCATGATCTCATAACTATGGAATCCAATTGAAGATCTGGCATTCAAATTCAGCTGATGTACCCTTCACCTTTGCTAATAATCACCTCTTCAGGTCCAATTTAATGGCACCAGAACTGGATGGTCAGGTTCTTTTTGGTCTCTGCCACATCCTCATCTTTCTAACCTTTGCTCATCAGCTGCGATTACAGAGATCTTCGAAAGACTTGAACGCTGGTGAGCCAACCCAATCACTCCTCATCTCAGGCAGTTTAGGAGATCACAACCACAGCCCACAACATCTCTGAACTTGTTTCAGACATCAAGTACAGCGGAGAAATTGGCAATTCCTTCCAAAAGGACCAATCCTGATCAGGTGACTACACTAGGGCCTCCTCTTCTACCAGTGTCTTATACATGTGTTAGTAGGACCAGAAATCAACTCAAAATCCTGTTTCTAACAGGCATGGCGAACTCCTGAATATGTAAATAAAGAAATCCAAAATTAAATCAAACAAATTCTAGGCAAACAGAGTCCAAGAAGGAGAAAGGCAGAGAATATTGACACTAAGGATTAAAAGGAATCAGGGTTTACCAATTTATATATTGACTGTTACTTGGAAAAACTGTTTTTGCAACATCAAATTTACAATTGTTTTCCACACCTGCGTCCATTCTCAATCTATGTATAACTCAAAGGGAGCAAGCACTATATATGAATATCCATTATATATAAATATTAACTATATATGAATGTCCACTATATATGAATATCCTTTGTAAGCAAGTGGATAAGAAAATGTCTAGACAATTAAACAAAATTTCTGCTCAATTAAGTAATACTCTGTGTTTGCTGTACATAAAACAGAAGGCAATAAAGAAATTACATCAGACTATTAAAAGTAATTAAGGCATTGTTGTGCTGCAAAAGTTCTCCGATACACCCACAGTTGTCACACTGCATACCTTTAAATTCTATTATCATTGCTAAAATACACACCCAAAATTCAATATATTTAGATATAACACCTTTTCTGCTTTGTTCATTAATGTAGTGGACCATTTCCAACTATAGAATTCTATTTGCCCTCTGTGGGTTATCTAACATACATCACCATGAGGTCACTTAGCTACTTAGCAATTGTATATTTAAAACATAGAGATGCTAAATGTTAGAACACACAAGAAGGTATATTAATTCACAATAGTTGACATGGAACTCCATGGCAATTTTTATTTTTAGATAATGCTACTAAATTATTCCTGGTTTCCCATGTACAGGAAACGGACATTGAAAACAGCCAATACGTGTTTCGTCCGATGGACTTTTTTAAGGCTTTGTATGGAAAAAGTTGCTTGGACCACAAGAAATTAGTAATTGATGTTGAAAAAGAATGGAGGTAGTCCTAGTTTAGTTTTGCTATGCGTGTATATATGTTCCATATTATGGTTCGAATACCTAGGAACTGCCAGTACAGCGTTGTTCACTGCCCCTCACCTCCATGTGGGGTCCTATAGACTTTTTTATTGTCATACACATGTCTCCGCCTGGGTAGTCTGCCGGTGGCAGCACCATCAATAAACATTGATTGGGAGACATTTGTCTCACTTGATAACTCCATCTGATATTACACCTTCACTTAAATTGGAATCAGGGCTGGATTGGCCATAGCGGGCACCAGGCGTTTCCCCGGTGGAACGCCAGGGTGGGGGCTGGTTTTGGACCCCAGGGGGAACGTTTTTAATACCGCGGGCCGGTTTTGCAGCATAGCTGCAATATTAGCCTACTGTAATAAAAGCTGCAGCGGTGAGACGGGAGTGGTGCTTCAAGTACCCCCCACACCCCACCCTCCACCCACCGGGGGCTGGCCGAGCTGCTTGCCAGGGCCTGTTTCGGTTCCCAGTCCGGCTGTGGTTGGAATCCAATTACATCTTCACTTAAAGTCAATCCAAGGAACATGGCAGTAATTAATATATGCCAGCACATTGCCGAGATGGCCATCATTTTCTCCACAAGTTTTATATTACAACACATTGTCTAACTTTTATGTTTTCAAGTATTATCATAAAGCGCCTGAGGGTGGCGATACGGAGTACATAGATATTCCCAACCGTGTGGGATGTTGCTCGTGCCCTCACCAGTAATAGAGGACCGGGCGATCCCTAGATTTTTCCTGCAATCCGCTCTCATTTTATTATTCTAATTATTCTTATTACGAGACAGTGTACATCCTATACAATGGACACTCAGTCAAGATGGCTGAGCTAATCAGCACCCTTTATTTTGAGATCTTACACGCGGGAAGGGCGCTTGCTGACACACCTGAGATTCATTCTCCACCTATATAAAAACAGCCACCCTCTGCCCTGCACGCTACCTTCAGACGAGCAGAGAGGGGTAGGTCAAGAACGTAAATCCGCGTTGGACCACATGAGTATTATGATTACAGCAGCACATCCCCGGCTACTGTTGGTGCATGGACATATTGGTTTAACTACTCAAACTTGTTTATATTTGAGATTGAGTCGCAGTTAAGTCGCGGTTCTCTGGCCTGATATACGGTGTATTTACCAAGACACAAGCAGGATAAGAGTTCTACTCTACCCTTACCTGGGATACAATGTCGATTTGGTTTGATTGTCATCTATATATGTACGTCTGTCTGTCTTGTCATAACGGTGCCTATTATCACGATTTTGTCCCTTGCCTGATTTGCAGTGTGATTTTCTCCCTGATCTCAAAGGATCCACGGTTGCTCTCCTAGCCTGTTTTCTGTTAATTTGTGGAAAAAACATGACATAGCAAACTTGACTATGAGAAGTACCTACCTATATGTCTTAAGGAGTACTCCTACAAGTTATATAATACATGGAAACCTTTTTAGATACATGTGAACCTTTTTAAATATGTTTGTATTATTTCTTTAAGTTTTTTAAGGTTGGAATTTGAGATCTAGCTAGTGATTCAACATACACATAGGCATAATGAACCTCATCTTTCTCTAAATATAATTTCAACCCCAGTCACATACCCCGCTTTGGTGTACGGTAGAGATGCATCACCTTTCGGTCCTGAAGAAACGCCACGGATCCCTTCTGGACCATTTGGGCGTGAAGCATGTCGACCCTAGTAGATACACTGTGAAACTGTCACGGTTCATAATATCCCACTGACAGCACTCACATTTTCGTTTTTAGCCCGGCCAAGGGGATCCCTTTATTAAAACCAAAAACGGTAATCCTTGGTCAGTTTTAAATCACATTTCACCATACACTCTACCCTACCTCTGCATTCCCTCACACATCATAATGACAAAAAGAGAAGACGTCTAACAATGAGCCCTCTCAGGGGCCAGTGGGGCATTGCAGGGCTGGACTAACGAAGATCAAAACCCTACGATGAAGCATGACACTCATTTGGGTGTGTGAGGGCAACACTCCAATATGGAAGATTTTCCCCCTTCACTGTTTTCTATAGGAACAGCTACCCTCCTTTTGTGTAGAATGATTCATTATCTACACCTCTCACAGGAGATGCCACTTGCTCGCTGATAATGTTGAACTTCTTGCTCATAATGGAATCTAAAACCGCATTAATGCTCAGAGATTCTTTTTTTCAGACTTCCTAGATGTCATGGCAACATATTTTGATCCCTAGATATTGAGAATATGTGAGATGCCTTAATTCCTTGGTTCCAAGGTTCCATAGCTCAAGTGAAATTGTCCTTCAAAAGTGATTAGTGTCATCCTTTTCCGGCACTGTACCATCAGAAATGGTAGGAGCAATACACGTCAGATAGACACAATATTTCTACTGTTTACTTTCATAGTCTTGCCTGATCCACAGGGCTGGTCATCTCAGTATGGGAGGTGTTAGTCCTACAGCAACCAAACAATATCCCAGCTTCACTAATGAAGGACTCCCATCCGCAAGAAGGCAGCTAGAGCCGCCTTCACGCTCCTTGGCATCAATGATCTCCCAGTTTAAGCGGTAGGACTCACTTTAGTGAGAGTATTGATAAAATAATGTTCCTTTTTAGGGCACATGGGGGAATCAAAAGTACAACTCAGTCACTTAATTCCACACATTGAAGAACTGGCCATATGGCCTCCTTACTGTCCAATATCATGCTACATAAAAAAAAAAATCTTTAGCCTTTGTGCTGTCCTTGTCACTTTCCCTGAAGGGTGTGGCCAGTTCTGCTAAACTGTTTGTGGTGGCACCTTGAACACTCCCTCATGCTAGAAGTCCTTCGATATTTCCATCTTGTAACAGGCAAACCCTTTAAATAGAAGATATTTTATTAACTCTTTGGTAAATGGACACATTGGCATCAATAGGTTCGTTCTTGGTGTCCTGTGAAACTTCATGCTGGCTGGATTAAAAGATGTTTAAACTGTCAGGAAATTAGTTAATACTCCCATAGCGGTTGCAGCCCTTTTTTCCCACTTGCACCTCTGAAGGTATATGTTTTCTTTCCTTTTACACTGCTCTCACTTGAAGAGTGTTAAGCCCCACAACTAAATGCAATGTAACTGTTCTGTACATCCTTCTAAATTGGCCTGTTGAGTTAGCACATCTTTAGAGCTATTCCTAGAGCCATTGAGAAAGCAATCTGCTTCTCAAACCCCATTGTGTGCTGTGACGTCTGGAATACTTACATGCAGTTAACAGGCTACTTTCCTCACTTATTTGAGTGTTAAAGACTTTGAAAGTCTTTGATTTATTCATGCAGTTTTGTAAAATGCAAAAAATGCCCTTGAGGCGTCAGAGAGCTGTGTAGGCTGAGAGATAGAGAACACAGCGGTGTGTAGAGGTACAGGAACACAGGATTGACATCTATGGGGGACTCTGGCTATCATCAGCCAAAAGGATTCTTGCTCAGAGTATCACAAAGTAATAATCATATAAATGCTTATAAGGAACAAAATTATAATTCAGTGGGGACAGAGTAGTCATGGCGGCGTCTTTAAACAGTTTTTAGGCAGGGTCAGACTGGCCTATGGGGAAATCAGGCAGTGCCAGGTGGGCTGGTCTGACAGGTAGTGTGGGGGAAGGATTTCTGGCTCTTTCTGGGCCTGTTTTATGGTCTTGTGGGCCAGATTTTACTGTTGCTTACTCTGATATTACTACAGACATTGTCAGCAGAAATCCATGCAGTCTTCCATACCTTGCAAAACCCCTATATAGTGTGGGCCTCGTTTACAAGGCCATTGCGACGCCGGAGCGTCACTTTTGTTGACGCACTGGCGGCGCATTGTGCCTGCCCTTATTTACAAAGCCAGGTAAAGTCACCATTTGTGTCGTTTCACGGCCTTGTAAATATGGGCCCCTTTAACGTATTACTCCGCAAGAAAGGGGCGTTCCATGGGTGTTGCTGTGGGTGTTCCCAGGCTGCATCCATGGAACATGACACATTACTAGATTTACAAAAGTTTGTAAAGCCGGGAATGCGTCAGAATCCTATACCTCCACTTGGGAGGCATAGGAGCGGCGCAACGTGGAGAAATACTTTTGTTTCTCCTTGTTTTTTCCTCTTTCTATGCGTGCTGCATTCTGCGGCATGTATAGAAAGAGGAAAATGCCATAAATGATTGTTTTTGTGCAGGAAGGTGTCCCTTCCTGCTCAAAAACAATCATCCCTGCAACGCAAGCACTCTTGCAACATGACGCACGGGTGCCTGCGCTGGCGCAGGGCTACCAATTATGCACCAGCACAGGGGAAAACACACGGATGTGGTGTATTGTTGCTAATACGACACATCCCTGTGCTTTTAAAAAGACGCAGCTCGGCGCAGCAAAATGGCTTGTGGCGCCGTGCTGCGTCATATTTTTTAGACTGAAGCCCTGTGTCTTTACAATTTCAAAGCTGCCCCAGTTTGAAAACATGGGCCACTTTTTTAGTTTTCTAATTCATTAATGATAGGCACTTTTATTTTGGTGCCCAAGGCCTATTTTCTGTCCCAGTTTGACCCTGCTTTCAAGTGAGTCACTTCAGTGGCGTGGGTGTGGCCGGAAGTGGTTCCAGTGCCCGCTGTACCACGCCTACCAAGGCCACTATCTCGCGGGGGCTTCTTGTGTTCTACGCTAGAGGGGCGTGGCCTTGACCTTTGGACTGAGCAGTCTCCCTTAGAGCCTACATTGACTGGCAAAAGGTTGATCCCCGTTTGTAAGGGAACAGACAAGCTGAAAACAATGGGATGCACCAAGGAAATTATCAGTGGGTCAGAGAGATTAAGTTAAGACGTTTCATTCATGACTTCTGTGATGTCTAAGTTAGTCACACTAGAGACATGGGTTTGTCCAGAGGAGAGTCCTGAGCTCCCTGTGCAAGAAGGACTCACCCTGCACCTTGCCGATGAGTGCCAGCAAAGCCAAAATGTCTGGGCTTCTCACTGTCTTCTTTGTAGGGGATGTAGTCAAGGAGTTTGGGCTGGACTGTCCCTTTTTGAGGCGGTCAAGACTGACTGGCAAATGGTTAGCCCTTGTCTTTGGGGGCACAGTTGAGCTAAGAAGTACCAGTGTTTCTCATTAATTCAGTCTTTTTATCCGTCACTTCTATGCTGACTGTCGTCAAAGATGCTGTGTCCGAAGATTAAGATAGCCAATAGGATGATGTCACAGTTTAGGTTTTATCAAATCATACAGGCTTGCAACATTTGCGTCCGTCTCAGTTAGCTGCTCAGCAGCAGCATAGCAAGGATGCCATCGGGCAGGGAAATGGCCCCTTTGACTGCAGTTGGGGTAGTAAAATATAGAAACTGTCACGGTGCATGGACCCTGATACCACTACACCTGCTGCACCAATGGTAGCTACGCCTCTGCTGTCAAGGAAATTAGGTTGAGGCACACAGTTGTGGTACTCTTGTCAAAGTGTTAAATGAAAGTGTGACATAACATGTTTTGGAGCCACTTACACTTGTTTATGGTTGTTTCCTAGTTACAAGGACTGGTATTGACTGGCAGTGAAATACATGTCAGACAGCGCATTAAGGTGCTATAGGTGATTGCCCCTGTTCTGCTACAAGCATGGCACTGTTTGGGACTTCAGCACCTTATGACAACAGGAACACTTAGCAAGTTGCCCTTATAATAATAATAATAATAATACTGCCATTTATTAAGCGCGAACCGCTACCTCTGAAGAGGTGTCCCGGCGCTTATGAAACATTGTATTATAATCGGTAGAACTGTATGGCAGATGTCTGCCACTGTTGACTTACTTGTAAGGGACAAACATGCCAGTTGCATAACAAAAGCCTCGGCAGCCCCTGTGGTACGGGGGACACGGGCTACGGGGCCCCCCCTAGTCACTGGCAGGTCCCTGGTCTGAAAGCTTCAGACTGAGTCCGGCACGTGGGGGAGGGGCCTGCATGTACTTTGCAGAGGGACCCCCTCAAGTTTCGTTCGCCCCTGAAACATACTGTGGCATGTGAGGCCAATGGCTACCTGCACACATGAAGCCAGGGGCGTAACACTGGCCCCCGCAACCCCCGCGGTGCGGGCGGCCCCCATGCTCCAGGGGGCTCCCTCAGCACAGCACTCTGGCCAGAGAGCTCCTGATTGAGCTCGGAGGGGGCCCCTCCACACACCTTGCAGGGAGGCCCCCTCAATTTTCGTTATGCCAGTGCATGAAGCATGCATTTGGAATATATGACATCAGAGGCAGATAGCAACCTGTAGTCATGACAAATGCATTGAACACGGAAAAATGCAAAACAGTGTGCTAACTACCAAGTCTTTAATACGCTTAATTATAACATTGGAATGTTGAGAGCTCCGCTGAAGACAATGGAGTGGCTCGGGGCCAATCATGGCTAGTAAAAGCCTTCTGTTCCAACATTCTAACGATTATCTTTCTCTTTCTCCCTTATTAATTTAGAACATTCTACCACTGGTGGGTGGAATGCTATAATAACTTCATCGCCCTACGTTTCTGGGTATCACATTTGTTAACGACCCTTAGCCTCATTGTAGGCCCGAGCTGCCCAGAATCGGGGCCGTCAGCAATCGCTATTTCTATCGGCAGCGGACTATAATGCTTGATTGCTATTTTTAAGTTTCTAAGAAGCCTAATCACAACAGCCTGAGTTTTTGGATGGGAGAAAGTGTCAAAGAACTATGCCTAATGCTCCCACTTGAGCGTTACCCACAGGGCCCGACTGGCAAAAATGTCCAACAAGCCACGCTTCCGTCCTTCTAGCTCATCTCTCTTCTCTCTTTTCTCTCTCCCACCTAAAGCACCTGCTGTCCCTGCTTTAAGTACCTTGGGGAGTTGAAAAAACTGTCTCCTGCCCACTGGGAAACTGCCAGATGGAATAAATGGGCAGTCCGGCCCTGATTAACCACTTAGAGGTGCGCATGATCTGTACATGACATGACAACCAGAATTTTAAAGGGCATGCATAAATTTCATGTGCAAAAATCAGCTTACTTGTTGAAAAAGGCCTGGGCCCATTTTTTCAGTTCTTCTTCGATGGCTCTTTTTTGCAGCATGAAAGTGGAAAGGGGAGCAAAACTTCATAAATCAATTGAATGTGGAGTTTAACTCAAGATATAGCCACACAATGACTCAGGTCGACAACCAAATGAAGGTTAGTCACATTTTATTACAGATTCAAAAGTAGTTGGACCTATACAAATCTCAGCATAAGGGTATAAAAATACAAAGGAAACAGAAGAAATCCAAATCTACTAAAGAGATTTACTCGGTGCAGCAAGTAAAGATCAACTAACTTTATGACGATTATGCATGAAATCAGGAAGCAAAAGGTAAGATTCCCCTGCATCGGCACTTTGGTAGAGTAAAGCATTTGATTCCATCCATCCCTACTCTAACTCTAAAAGTGGAATCTCTAAATTAGCATTTGAGCATGAGATTCAAAAGAGAAAAGGTGTCAGTGGTTAGAGTCTTCTTAAGAAGTCACTCCACCATCAGATACTTCAAGCAGCATAAAGCCACAAGCAGAAAAGAAGTAAGCTAGCACTCATGTGATCTCCTGTCAGAGAGCAAAAAGAGGAGTGGGCTCTGTCCCTCTGTATGATGCATCATATATTCAAACTTGGATTCAGCAAATGTCCCATAGTGCTTTTTTCACACGTAGTCTACAGTAAGCTCAGCTACAAAATGTTCCATGATGTTGATTCCTTTCAGGGCCTTCTCCATGTGCAACAGTTCGTCCTTGGTCTTTTCTTCTTTTCCAGTGTGAATGCACCTCCTTCCACCTTACCTTCGCCAGGCCAGTCTAACTATAACTATAACTCCTTCATTACTCAACTATCTAATGGAAACAAAACACTTAGGGGCATATCAACAACAACCGGCGATAATTATCGCTGAGCGCACTTAGCTCTCGGATAATTATCGCCGGCTAGTGCCGATTTTTATCGCTGAGATAGCGTGCTATTAGCAACGCTTATCTCATCAGCGATAAAAATCCTAGCGCTAACTGGCTAACGTGAGATTATCGCTGGAAACCCAGCGATAATCTCACGTTAGCTAGTTGATAGGGACTCACAAACTTAGCCATGATATCCACCTTCCATAGGATATTATGGCTAAGTCAGTCCTGAAGCAGGCGTAAGGAAAGTAGCGATAACAGGGGTTATCGCTACGTTTCCTGACGCTATGCTTCATAGCGTTAGGCTTGCTGATAGGAGAAATGTCGCTTAGCGACATTTCTCCTGTCATGCCAGGTCAGGAACGCCCACTTTGCATCTCATTAGAGATGCAAAGCTGGGCGTTAGGAATCCTGACGCTAACGCAAGGTTTCACGTGTTAGCGTGACCTTGCTGATTAGGCGATAAAATTATTTTATATCGCCTGCTTGTTGATATGCCCCTCAGTCTTCACTAACAGGCGTTTGTCCACCTGCAACGCAAAGCATGGGAATAAGCAACATTCTACAAGACTTATATGGGACTCTAAGCATTATTTTCAGAAACGAGAACATTCAAAATGTACTATGAATTCAGGCCTACAACTTAGGCTAAGATAATGAATGCACCACGCTGTTTCCGTTTAGTATTTCCATAAAATCATTAGCATGTTCAGTAGGAAACACTCTCAAACTACATTAGTATGTTTATTTCAACTACATCATTGGCCTATGAAACATTTGAAACACTTTCAATGTGTCAATGCGTCACACCACTAATGAGCCCTATATAAGTTTTTTTTAATGCTTTTTTTTAATTAATATGTTTATTGAAATTTTAAGCAGTAAACAAGAGACAATGACTATATAAGTTTGTTACATTGTTTATACGTAACCAGTACAATTCTATTAATCCTTTATTATGCTTTAGATTGAATTGAATCAATTTCACATGAACCTGTTACTTGCTTCACTTTGCCTCTAACAGCTAATTTCATCAAAACACTGAATAATATGTGAGTGCAAACTAGGAGAGGTCACATTGCACTCCTAATGGGTACCCTATATAGGATGCAAATTTCCGCTCTATCAATATCTTGAATGCATGCAATGATGCCTCCGTTATGTGCTGTTTTTTGGACAGTGAGACTTTGGCATCCTTACATTATTGCAATACAAATAACTTTACATGGAAGGCTCAAATAGTTATGCTTGAAACCCTTTTGCAATGTTTAACCTGCCAAATGATGAGTGCAGACAGACAATGCTACACAAACAAAGCTTGATGCAGGCATGTTGTGGTCTATATAGACACATGTTATGTCGCTACTCTAGGTCAGCTGACCATCATGTGTCCTTTACAATGTTTTTTGTACACTGGGTTATTCATGCGTGATTCACGTACACGCATCTGTCGCACAAGCACAGAGCACACAGTGGTGAACCACAAGAAGAAATGCAACTTCACAAACAGAGATCTTTACATTCTGGTGGACTAAATATTTGCCAAAGAGCCACAGGTCTTTGGGTCTCAAACCCACTGAATGCCTATTTCTGTGAACAATGGCATCACGAGGAAAATATTATGTAAAAACATTCTTGGAGCAATGGTGAAATGAAATCAGAGGGATGTGAAAACATGGTACAACATTAAAAGATATTATAGAAAAAAAGAAAATATAAAAGAAAATAGCAGAAGAGAAGGAGGTGACCACTGGATGGAACTAGAATGGGCCTCAATCAAGATGAGAATCAGCGGTGTAGCATTCCTTAGTGCTGTAGGCGCAGTGGCACGGGAGCCCAGAGGCCTGAGAGAACACTAGACCATGATTATTGCTGTATTTCACATTTTAGACAGCAGCCAGGTGTGGCCCCTTCCCATCCTTGGCTACGCCATTATAGAACGCCTTTGCAACTGGGTCAGTGGTATGGACACCGTGGAGGAACATGAAGTACGTTCTCCTTTTTACAATGGCAAGAGCCTAAACTTTGTGTGTGCGGCCCTTGCTATTGGAACTGTGACTCAGGTGTTCACTCATGTCTTATTTATCATTCTCAGATGTTGTTGAAGCAAGGCATAAGTAAATACCCTAGAGCAGGAACTTGCAGCTGAGAAGATGACACCGAAGCAGGTGGACAGTCAGGAAATAATACATTTTGGTGAAGTCCTATCAATCCTTCTGCAGACCTACTATACAGAGGCGATTCAAAATGGTGAGTTCAACTGTGTCGATTGAGGTAAACAAAGTGCCCCACAATGTTCTTCAAAATGTTTCAGACTTAAAATTCACAACCATGACTGACAATAAGTCGGAGTTGTTGAGAATTACTGAGATGATGCAGACGAATATATACTTTTACTTCGCATGTGTTACATCGCATGCCTTTACAACGCAGTCGTTACAACGACCGCGTTGTTAAAACGTGAACTATTACATCGCAAGTCATTTCAACGACTTGCTGTAGGGGGCACGCTGGACTTAGGAATAGTATAATTTACTATTCCTACTCCAGTTTGTGCAACAGCAGGGAAGGTGTTGGATTCAAAATCCAACACCAGAGCGCCCCCTATAGCAAGTCGTTGAAACGACTTGCGATGTAATGGTTCGTGTTGTAACAATGCGGTCGTTGTAACGACCGCGTTGTAAAGGCATGTGATGTAAGGCATGCGTTGTAATGGCTGTTTCCCGGTGCAGACCAGCAGAGTGTCTCAACCAGAAGGTATTTCGCGACACCGCAACTGCTGGGAAATCATAAACTACAACACTGACTCGCAAATGTCTTCGACAGAATGGCCACTGCTTGTCATAGCAACGTCTAAAGGAAAGAGATCTTCCATGTCACAACTGTTGACATATTTAAAGCAATTGCAGAGGCAGTGTAACAGTTGTAGCAGTTCCTTCAGTGTTTAATATAAGTGACAGGGTGTGAAGCATTTCTCAGGAAGCTACCGTGGTTGCCACTTCCCGAGCCCGGCCAGCACTGTTGAACTTCTAAGCATCACAAAATACAAGAACTACTCCAGATCCCTTTAGCTAAAAGATGGTGCAGACTCACTGTTTTTTTTTGTTTTTTGAAATACGTTAAATGCTTTAGTGATAAGTACTGCTAAACCATAAAAAGACAGCGCCACCATGTGGTAAACTGGTTTAAATAAGTGCCAGTGTTTAGGAATGAGTGGCAGTGCCAGGCACTGGTAAACAGTGGCACAAATTAAGCACTGTATTTGTTGGTAAGGGATCGGCCACCGAATCTGAAGAATCAGATGAATAAAGCACTTCCACATACACAGACAGAATCTAGCAACTTGAAAACCAAAATGTCCTCTATGAAGGTGACAGTGCCTACCTATATCCTACATAGAACATAGATGTTTAGCAACTTTATTCTGTCAATGGACCATAAAAGCACAATAAAATCACAGCAAAACAGATTAAAACCATTGGAATACAATACATCCATGACAGTCAAGCGATAAATACTGTAAAAACTATACAGCCCTGTTTAAAAAAAAAAAACAGATAAGTAAAATATTATGCCCAGTCGGAGAAAAATACATTTTAAAATTGAGCTTTAAAACTCCAAAGTTACTCAGCATATTTTCTTATTAGTTTCAGAGCTTATGTAATAAAAGTCAGAACTGAGCAACAAATCAGCTGAGAATCA
Organism: Triturus cristatus; assembly: GCF_964204655.1. Taxonomy (NCBI): domain Eukaryota; kingdom Metazoa; phylum Chordata; class Amphibia; order Caudata; family Salamandridae; genus Triturus; species Triturus cristatus. Next base: position 139,813,611 of record NC_140595.1, on the reverse strand, counting down.
CGATGGTGGACAAAAAGCAAGCCCTCCTGGTGATTATTAAAGGGCTTTCCACAAAGGATTGGACGAAGAAACTGTGACCTAAAAGAAGTGTATAGAGTACTAACATAAAGTGCTGAGTAGACTAATATGACCTCCCATCACAAGGAAAACATGGTAACGTTGGTAACCAAGTATCTCAGAAAGAAAAAGCCACAACATTTTTTATCTCATTCATTCGGAGTCATGTGAGGTCAAATCTAAGCTCCAGGGTCTCTACCCGTGTCAGGTAAGACTTTATACCTTTAGTGGTGGAAAGTGGGACATATGATTGAACCGTTACTGAGTCCTTTCTCAAACCTGCCCTCCTCTCTATATAGAATAAACCTTTCCTTTACCAGATTCTTAGAAAGGTGTTGTGGGGGGGGGGGGGGGCTATCTTAGCAGGATGATCAAAATAGTCAGTCAATCCCAAGTTGCACAAGGTATTTTTAATGTACTTGAGCCAGGGAATTGCTAATATATTGCTCTCCGCGAGAAAATCTTTAACTGTACTTTGGGTAAAGCCCAATTCTTGGGTTGTCCAGATTTTGATCCACAGTAGGATGGGGGCCAGCCCTACCTCATTTTCCAAGAAACCTACCCCAAGTTAATTATGAGTGCTAAAAAATAGGGTGACTTTTGGAGCCCTTAGTAACCTATTTAAGAATTTATTTTCGGCCCCCTGTAGGGCGTTAGCTGTTATATGCATATAGGGTATAGATTATTTCACAAAAAGGAGGCATTGATTGACATTCATATTATACTTATTTGCAAATATATGATCACGGTCACCGCCAAATTGCCTTACAACAGTTACTACGAAAACCTTACATTTTGCTCATCGTTGCTAACAAATGGACAAGTAACATATGCATGGTAAATATATATATATATTAGCAACAAATGGAAATTCCAAACTGTACAATAATTGCAATAAAACATCTGAAAAAATCATTGCTTCGTGACAAGACTACATACATGCCAACATTTTAAGACTGAAAAGTGGAAAATTGGGGGAATACATTTTTCCCATTGACTTTTATTGAAGTAGAGGTCATTTTAGGAGTGAGACAGCTAAAATGAAACTATTTTTGGCTTCAAAATTCGGGAGTCTCCTACCTGAATCTGGTCTGTTGTCATGTGTGTGATTGATGCGAATGGTGTTTCATTTGAAGGAGCTTGCAAAGAAAAGGGTGTCAGAACTGTCTTATGGCGATCAATAGTAAAGTGTGAGGTTCTGTAAATAATTTTTAAAGCGCTTCATTTAATAAGCCCATGTAAAAACATGTTATAGAAGGAAGGCCCCTTCAAACGTCTGTCCCTTGCAGAATGTCCTCAGCATTAAGGCGCGTCACTATCATCCTCATCTCACTACGATTGCTTGATCTTGATCCGACTTTAGATCCATTCATGGAGGTGCAGCATTGCAGAAGCTGTAGAATTTCACCAGAATAGGGTGAACTTTCCATTGGCCAGAAATGATGTCACTCACAGAGATGGGCAGGCAATCAAATCTGCTTTTAAGCAAACTAAAGGTTGTCTCAATTGCTCTGTACAAAGACATGCAACACAAAAACATATTTACTCTTTGGAATGTTAAATTGTCAGTACTCACCCAGCAACCAACTTTGCTCATGGAATAAAGAAGTTGAATATTATCTCGCGACATTGCTATTTCTCATTCTATAGGCATGTCTGCTTGTCCAGGCTAATTGGCATAGCAGTGTGTAATTAGCAGGGCAGCATCACATCAGTTGAACATTCATGGAGTGGCTCATATTTCTATTCTTGAATATTTGTGCCCAGGAGTTTGGTTATTAGGAGAAACAAGGGTCCCATACATGTAGAATCGGTACAATAGCACAATTTTTACAATCAAAAATTGGTGTAAAAGTGTGTATTAACAGAATAGAAAAATGTATTAAGCAATGATTTAAGGCACAATTTATTTATTATTTACAAGTGAGTGAGCAAACCGTGAAGAGGTAAAAGGAAATCAGCTGATTTCCTTACCCAGGCAAGTGACTTAAAAAAGTGACTTTTAAGTTTGTGGAAATGTAGATGCAAAAAGTCACAATCAGTTAGCATCTCATACTCAACAATATGATACAAATTATAGTATAGAGTTAGAGACGTGTGTCGACGACGTTTCGATCCCTGATGGATAGTGGGATCTCATCAGGACAAGGTGATGGAACGAGTGCCTGGGAAGTTTGCCTGGACAGGTATAAGTAGAAAGGGTAGGGAAGGTAAGGAAGGAGGGGAGAATAGAGTAAGGATTAGTAAAACAGCAAGGACAATCACGTACAATTCGGTCACAACAACAGGGTATTTACGAAGCCAAAATGGAGTTAGGTAGAACAAACACTAAAAAATAAAATAAAATTAAAATAAGGTTCTACAGGGCATAATTACAGTAGTACTGTGCATGCTCTGAAAGAGATTCACGGGAAGGTGAAGGTTGTGCCAGAGGGAAGGCTCCAGAAGGAGGGGGGGGGTTGGTTGTTATGGGGGGTGGGGCTGTGGTTAGGGGTGAGGCCAGGTGATTAAGTAGTGCCAGGAGCAACTGGTACAAGGGTGTGCCCTGGCGGTGACAAGATGACTAATGTTATGTTATGTTATGTTATGTTATTGACACTTTTAAAGCGCGACAAATACCCGGAGGTGTCCTGGCGCTGTCTAGAAAGTCCTGAGAAGTCCGGAGCCTGTGAATTCAGAGAGACATGAGATGGGAGGTTAATCATTAAGGAAAAGCCAAGTCTTAAGTTCCTTTCTGAAAGACAGCAGGTCAGGCAAGGTTCTAAGATAGAGTGGCAGATCATTCCAAGCCTTAACGGCTCCGTAAACAAAACTTCTACCTCCCCATCGAGCTTTCCTAATACGTGGGACTTGAGCATGTTTAGTTCCTTTTGATCGTAGGCTTCTTCCCGGGACATACCATTGTATGCGCCGCTTTAAAAATTCTGGGCCTAGTCCATGCAAGGCCTTAAAAGCCATGGACAATGCCTTGAAACGTATACGGCTTTTGATAGGGAGCCAATACAGGGTTTTTCTTTCCAAAGTAACTGAGGAAAATCTGGAGGAGCCTGTAAGTAGTCGGACTGTCGCATTCTGCAGAATCTGTAATTTGTTCAACGTACTTTGCTGAGCGTTCAGATAGAGTCTGTTACAGTAATCCAATCTAGCAGTGACCAGAGCCCTTACCACCATATGCCTGCTGTCCCGAGGAAGTAAGGGTAACACTTTCCTCACCATTCTGATGGTGTACATGGTTTTAGATGTTAATTCTTTTATTTGGTGCTCAAGGATCAATTTATCGTCCAGTATTATGCCGAGGTTTTTTACCTTTCTGGCTGGAATTGGGAGAGTGCCCATGGAGTCGGGCCAGCAGGCACTGGTCCAAAAGTTAGAGGTGTTACCAAACAATATTACCTCAGTTTTGATCGAGTTTAGTTTCAGACAATTTTTGGACATCCAACTGCCCACTGCCAACATACAATTCCGCAGACGCATTTCCGAATCCACCTCCCCCCCTGGGGTCAGTGATACAACAATTTGTGTATCATCTGCATAGGAGGTGATACCGAACCCATAGGACCTTATAACGGGTGCCAGAGCGCTAACATAAATGTTAAAAAGGGTGGGGCTGAGTGATGACCCCTGAGGGACCCCACAAGGTGTGGAGAATGGTGTAATAGACACTATGAGTGAAAACGGATTGTAAAAAATCCCCAGGGTAGGTCTAAACCAGGCAAGAATATCGCAAGCAAGGTGAGTGTGTTGCCAGGACAGTGGAGGAGTTAGCGGTGATAACAGGAGGGGGCGCTGGTGGCCTTGGCGGCGAAGGGTGGCATGCAAGAACAGGATGTCTATGTACGAAGGACTCACACGGATCCAGTAGGAGGCAATGATTGCGATGATGTGAGGGCGACCGTCAGCAGTCAGCCAGCTAATCCTTGAACCGCTAATAGCTGCGGTAGAAACACATCCACAATAAGACAAATGCTAGTATCCCGTCCGGGATATCAGCCAGGTAATACACTCGGTCAGGGGGATACCTGTAATGGGAAGCTCAAGTGAATGAGCCGGTGGAGGGGGTGGGTATGTGGAGGGGTGGAGTGTACGGAGCAGAGAAAATTACCTGCGTTGAGAAAAGCGGAGCGACAAGATGTGGCTGGTCAGTTGAAGCGCTAGGTGCTGCGGTAGAAAACGTCCACAATAAGACAAGTGATGGTGTCCCGTCCGGAATATCAACCTAGTACCGCACTCGGGCAGGGGGATACCTGTAGTGGGAAGCGCGAGTGAATGAGCCGGTGGAGGGGGTGGGTATGTGGAGGGGTAGAGTGCGCAGAGGAGAGAAAAATTTACCTGCGTTGGGATAGACGGAGCGGCAAAAGGGGGCTGGTCAGTTCGGAGCTTCGATATGAAGGGCGTGGAACAGTGTTCACATCGGATAACAAGCGGCGCCCAGGAGAAGGAAGACATTTTTTTTTAAAGCCATACTAAGAGGGGCTGGTGTGAGCCAGAGGTCCGCGAGGGGCATGATGCAGGCTTACCTGAATGGGCGCAGATGTAGAGCGTTACCGGAGAAAAGGGCCCCACGAAGGTTGTAGCCGAGCCGGGAAATGCGGGATCAGTCGGGAGGTACGATACCACGCGTGCGGTTGAGCTGGTGGTGAATGATGAGGGCTATATGAGTTCCTCCCTCCAGAGCGGAAAAAGGAGTTAGGGCGCGCAATGGGAGAGCATACGTAGCATGGCCATATTGGGGCGGAGTATTGCAATACGCGTGGCCATCTTAGAGTGGAGTGATAGTGCACGAGTTTCTCACATAGTGCCCCAGAGTGGCGGGTAAATATACGGGAAGGAATTGGGATAAAGGGTTGAAATTAACAAGAAAGATTGGGGAATTCAAGAAAATAAGAAAATAAGTTAAGGGTAGCTAGAGAAACAAAGAGAGGGACCCATTAAAGTGACCACAGCATATTAACAATTGGTGTAAAATTCAGACATTTACAGAGAAGTGGGGAGCGACATTTGGTCATCAAGGTATCAATAAGTTACAGCAAGTTGGTCCAGTCCTCCAGGCGGTTCAAACCTGTATGGAGGCTGTCAGTGCGAATTATCCATTTAAGTTCTTCCTTATTGAGGATTCCTGCAATGTTGGTATTTCTTTGGGGCTGCTGGATCATCACGATGATCACTTGCCATCTTATGTCTTCCTCAGTATGATTCAGGCAAGTAAAATGTTCAACAAGTGGCGCATTCGGTGTTCTGCAGCGCACGTGACTCCTGTGTTGGCAGATGCGGATTCTGATCTTTTGGGTTGTTTGGCCCACATAAATCAAGTTGCAGGGACAGGTAATTGCATATATAACATTGACGGTGTTACAATTGGAAAAATTAGTGAGAGTCATGTCAATATTCGCATGCACAAATTTCTTGGTGTCTGTGGTCAAGGGTTAGCTGGCTACCAGCTGACGGTCACCCTCACATCATTGCAATCATTGCCTCCTACTGGATCCGTGTGAGTCCTTCCTACATAGACATCCTGTTCTTGCACACCACCCTTCGCCGCCAAGGCCAACAGCGCCCCCCCCCTGTTATCACCGCTAACTCCTCCACTGTCCTGGCAACACACTCACCTTGCTTGTGATATTCTTGCCTGGTTTAGACCTACCCTGGGGATTTTTTACCCTCCCTTTTCACTCATAGTGTCTATTGGTCATCTTGTCACCGCCAGGGCACACCCTTGTACCAGTTGCTCCTTGCACTTCTTAATCACCTGGCCTCACCCCTAACCACAGCCCCACCCCCCACAACAACCAAACCCCCCCCCCCACCTCCCCCTCTTCTGGAGCCTTCCCTCTGGCACAACCTTCACCTTCCCGTGAATCTCTTTCACAGCATGCACAGTACTACTGTAATTTTGCCCTGTAGAACCTTATTTTAATTTAATTTATTTTTTTAGTGTTTGTTCTACCTAACTCCATTTTGGTTTCGTAAATACCCTGTTGTTGTGACCGAATTGTACGTGATTGTCCTTGCTGTTTTACTAATCCTTACTCTATTCTCCCCTCCTTCCTTACCTTCCCTACCCTTTCTACTTATACCTGTCCAGGCAAACTTCCCAGGCACTCGTTCCATCGCCATGTCCTGATGAGATCCCACTATCTCTCAGGGATCGAAACGTCGTTGACACACGTCTCTTACTCTATACTATAATATGTATCATATTGTAGAGTATGAGATGCTAACTGATTGTGACTTTTTCCATCTACATTTCCACAAACTTAAAAGTCACTTTTTTAAGTCACTTGCCTGGGTTAAGGAAATCGACTGATTTCCTTTGACCTCTTCACGGTTTGCTCACTCACTTTTTGTATAAATTGTGCCTTAAATCATTGCCTAATAAATTTTTCTATTCTGTTAATACACGCTTTTACACCAATTTTTGATTGTAAAAATTGCACTATTGTACCGATTCTACATGTATGGGACCCTTGTTTCTCCTAATAGATGTTTACCCTTGGTCCCATCTGACTTCTAGGGTCTCCTTGTTCCTTCCTTTATAATCAGGATTTTGGTGGCACGATCCTTACATAAGTACAGTCCAGTCATCCACTAACATTAGGAGAAGATACAATGGCAGAGCAATATCCCTTAGCAGCGGTCAGTTGGGTATCGGTTTATGCAGGATTCTCATAAAGCCTGTATGCAGCCAGTATCTGAGCTCATGTTTGACATATTCCTTTGTATAGGTACATCTTCTCCTTCCTCCTTTATTGGGTGTTACGTCAACTTGTGTAGGACCTGTAAAATTCTCTGTAGCTCCTACATAGAATTATCTTTATTGTATGATTACCTAAAACCATTTAGAAAAACGCGTTTCGGGTTTTCCCCTTGCTCACGAGCCCAAGCGTACACAAACACACTCACCAGTGATTTGGAACAACTGCTTTACGTTTGGGCTCGTGAGCAAGGGGAAAACCCGAAACGCGTTGAGCCGCGTATCTTGATGAACAATGACAGGCAGTTTCTAGCAGAACCCTCGTTGAAAGAAAGGTGGCCTCCTCTAATGGGAAACCTTTTGTTGTGTATTTAATGGCGGCCTTCCCGGTCGCGAGGAGTGCCCGCTGCATGGCTGCGGATCCAGGAACTGGATATTCCATGTGCCAGAGTGGAGCAGAGGTTTTCGAAATGGTGGGGTTACGGATTCCTACAGATGCAGCTTTTCACTGAACATCAACCCACTGGGGAATTTTAACAGCGTTATTTTGAACATTGCCACCACCCACTGAGGTAGAACGAAGGTTTGGACTGCGAATACCACAATGCACTTTACGTGCATACGCCGAGTGAGGCGTCAAGACACACCCATTGCGGCGGGACTCATGTAATAAAGCAGGTGTTCTAAATCACTGGTGACTGTGTTTGTGTACGCTTGGGCTCGTGAGCAAGGGGAAAACCCGAAACGCGTGGAGCCGCGTATCTTGATGAACAATGACAGGCAGTATCTAGCGGAACCCTCGTTGAAAGAAAGGTGTCATCTGCGGTGGCCTCCTCTAATGGGAAACCTTTTGTTGTGGATTTAATGGCGGCCTTCCCGGTCGCGAGGAGTGTGCGCTGCATGGCTGCGGATCCAGGCACTGGATATTCCATGTGTTAGAGTGGAGCAGAGGTTTTCGAAACGGTGGGTTTACGGATTCCTACAGATGCAGCTTTTCACTGAACATCAACGCACTGGGGAATTTTATGTGCATACGCTGAGTGAGGCGTCAAGACACGCCCATTGGGGCGGGAATCACGTAATAAAGCAGGTGTTCCAAATCACTGGTGACTGTGTTTGTGTACGCTTGGGCTCGTGAGCAAGGGGAAAACCCGAAACGCGTTGAGCCTTGTATCTTGATGAACAATGACAGGCAGTATCTAGCGGAACCCTTGTTGAAAGAAAGGTGTCCTCTGCGGTGGCCTACTCTAATGGGAAACATTTTGTTGTGGATATATATAACTCCATACGCCGTTCCTCCTCCCAGCGTTTTCAAGAATGGAGGACGGACCACAAGTACGTGCAATCGAGTTTATTCAGCTCCCTTACACCACATCACCAGCATGAAGCGTTTCGATCCCACAGTGATCTTGATCACATGACGCGCTACACGGCGCATGATTGCTTAAATACATTCTTTACATTTTTTTGTTTTTTAAAGTGACCTGTGCATTTGAACATCACATGGTTTTTGACCTCATAAACATAGAAGACATATACATATATGTTACAAGGGGACCTTAAACTCCAAATTTGAAAGGAGTATATGATTAAATACATTTTTTAAAAACTTCCAATTTGTCCCTTTAAAATATCATGTAAAATACAAGTGACATACAGTATTGAAATATAACTAAAAACTGTTATACTGCTACCATGGCATTGTGCAAATTTGCAACCTCACTAGGTTACTCATGATAATTGCTGGTGTCCAGGTTTAAAAACCTATTGGCAACAGCCGTCAATAGCTTGATCAGATATCAGAGCTATAATTACAGTACTATTCAATGTAAACCATTCATATGTAAACCGATCGACTGAAATGTTCAAATAGTGCAAAAACCTTTTAGTGCTTGTGTTAAAAAAAAAAACATACTGTTTGACTAATATACAATAAAACACCGTGTGTAAGTGTAGATAGAACTATAGAAGTATGCGGCAGCGTGGACTAATGTCTAGTATTTACAGGGATATGTTTACTTTTAAATTGACTTCTCAGTTAGATTTTATTGATGTTTATCTCAGCCGACATTTTTGTATGCTATCCTTATTCAGATCATCTCTATGTGGTATTAGAGGCAAGTATGTAAATCCTCAGTTTGGTTCAGACCCCCGGGGTGTTTGGTATCGAGGTTTAAAATATACTTTGTCTCTAATTGTCGTAGGGCTCTCACTCGGTCACCCCCTCATTTCCTGCTCGGAACACTGTCAATCAGAAAGTATTTTAAAAGAGTCGGATCTGCATTGTGTTTTTCTCCAAAGTGTCGAGCCACCGGATAGCACTGATCTTGGTTTTTTATTGCCCTGATGTGCTGTAGTACCCTCTTATGTCCTTGCAGTATAGTACTGCCTACATAACGGAGACTGTAAGGGCACTCCAGCACATAAACCACATGATTCATTTTGCACGTTAGGGCCTTGGTAATCGGGATCTTTATAGGATTAAAAGGGGTTTTGTAGGCAGTGGCGTTGATACATATTGACATGCCTTACAGGCTTTACATTTGAAGAAACCATGGCGTTGACTTAACCAAGTACCTTTTCCTGCACTGTCCAAGACATTGCGCACCAAGGTATCCTTCATGGAGGGCACTAGGTCCCCCAATATTATAGGCCAGTTCCTGTCTATGATTTTTTTGATGTTTTTACTCTGCTTGTTGTACCCAAATATAAACCTAAATGATCCCCCTTTGTCCTTGATGGTTGCCTCTGGCTTGCTTTGATTGTTTAGGAGGGTGTCCCGACTTAATTGATTACTTTTCTGAATGGCATTGTCTATGCATTTAGGAGGGTATCCCCGAGCTAAAAATCTTGCTTTGCTAGATGCCTGTGCATGTTTCAGATCGTTGTCATCACTACATATTCTCCTCAACCGTATCATCCCACCAAAAGGTATGCTCTGAATTAGATGGTCAGGGTGGGCGCTACTCGCATGTAATACCGAGTTGCCCGTGGTGGGTTTTCTATGTAGTGTGGTATGTACCTGCCCATTATAGATATAGATCTCAACATCTAGAAAATTTACAGTTGTGGTACTGATTGATGCAGTGAACTGCAGATTCAAATTGTTAACATTTAAATTCTGAACGAATGTCTCTGCTTCACTTACTGTACCGTGCCATACCACGAATAGATCTTCTATATATCTCAACCATTTTATGACATTCTTGGTCGTGGTGGTCAAAAGTTCATTATGGAGGACCAGCTCCTCCAACCATCCCATGTGTAGACAGGCATAGCTGGGGGAGAAGCTGGCCCCCATCGCCACTCCTCGTTGCTGGTACAGTAAATTCTCGAACATGAACACATTGTTATTAAGGCAGAACTCCGCCATGTTAACTAACATTGCATTATGTTGATCAAAATCAGATCCTCTACGTGAAAGATAATGTCTTAGTGCCTTAAGACCATCCTGGTGCCTAATGGATGTATATAAAGATGCAACATCCAATGTGATTAAAAGGTAGTCATCTTGCCATGACAGATTTCTGATTTTAGAAAGGAAATCTCCGGTGTCCCTCACGGACGAAGGCAGTTCTTTCACGTGCGTCTGAAGGAAATTGTCCACATAGACTGAAGTTTTTTCTAAGAGGCTGTTACAAGCTGATATAATCGGCCTTCCTGGAGGTTTCAGTGGATCTTTATGGACTTTTGGAATGAAGTACATTATGGGCGTCACAGGATTATCATTCTTCATATATTTATATTCATCAGTGGTCAACAGACCTGAGTTTTCCATGCTACAAGTTTCATGTTCTAACAGTTGTACATGCTTTTCAAATTCTGATGGTCATAACGGTGGTAGCATTCTCTATCCCTAAGTTGTACCATAGCCTCTTCAATGTAATCCTTTTTGTCCTAAAGTACCAAGTTGCCCCCTTTGTCGGAGTTTCTGATGATTATATTTTTGTTCTCTCTCAGTTTGTTCATTAGTTGGTGGTATTGTAGTTTTTGTTTATAAATTTTTCTTTTTGCATTGGCATTTGCCGCATAGTGGAGTTTTTTAATGCTAAAAGTGACCTGTTCATTGAATACATCGTGGTTTAAAAGGTGTTGCACATTTCTGTTGTTCTGATTGACTGGTATTTCGCTCTCTTCCTGGTGTTAAGTCATTACTTTCTGTAGCCAGTTCTTGTATTGCTCGCATGGTTGGCCAATCAGTTGCTGTTAAATTGAATGGCGGAGATATTTGGCTGTCCGTAGGCTGTTGCTTGATTTGCTTCTGTAGGAGGAAGTGTTTTTTGAGTTTTAATTTTCTTATACTTTTGAAGAAATCAATTCTGGTTACCGCATACTTTAGAGAACTCTCCAGACAGTATGACAAGCCCAGAGCCAACAACTGTTTCTCTGCTGCATTAAGTGTGGTATTCGTCAAGTTAATAATGGTTTGGCTATTGGTGGCTTGATGTTGTTCTATCGATTCCAGTTGCGCCGTGGTTGTCCCTTCTGTTTCTGCTTTGTTTTTGGCTGCTGCGCGTTTTCGTTGGGCTTGCCGTCTTTTCCTGCGTTTGATGGTTGAGTTCCTACTTGTCTGTTTTGATTTTTGAGAGGAACCAGCAGCTCAGAGACACAACACACAGGACCTTCACCAATGGAGAAAAGGTGTTAATAGATGTTGGTACAGGTTTCAAATTTCATTCACTTGTGAGCCAATATATGCAGGATTCTCATAAAGCCTGTAGGCAGCCAGTATCTGAGCTCATGTTTGACATATTCCTTTGTATAGGTACATCTTCTCCTTCCTCCTTTATTGGGTGTTACGTCAACTTGTGTAGGAACTGTAAAATTCTCTGTAGCTCCTACATAGAATTATCTTTATTGTATGATTACCTAAAACCATTTAGAAAAATGCATTTCGGGTTTTCCCCTTGCTCACGAGCCCAAGCGTACACAAACACAGTCACCAGTGATTTGGAACACCTGCTTTACGCTTGGGCTCGTGAGCAAGGGGAAAACCCGAAACGCGTTGAGCCGCGTATCTTGATGAACAATGACAGGCAGTTTCTAGCGGAACCCTCGTTGAAAGAAAGGTGTCCTCTGTGGTGGCCTCCTCTAATGGGAAACCTTTTGTTGTGGTTTTAATGGCGGCCTTCCAGGTCGCGAGGAGTGCCCGCTGCATGGCTGCGGATCCAGGCACTGGATATTCCATGTGCTAGAGTGGAGCAGAGGTTTTCGAAATGATGGTGTTACAGATTCCTACAGATGCAGCTTTTTACTGAACATCAACCCACTGGGGAATTTTTACAGCGTTATTTTGAACATTGCCACCACCCACTGAGGTAGAACGAAGGTTTGGACTGCGAATACCACAATGCACTTTACGTGCATACGCTGAGTGAGGCGTCAAGACACGCCCATTGGGGCAGGAATCATGTAATAAAGCAGGTGTTCCAAATCACTGGTGACTGTGTTTGTGTACGCCTGGGCTCGTGAGCAAGGGGAAAACCCGAAACGCGTTGAGCTATGTATCTTGATGAACAATGACAGGCAGTATCTAACGGAACCCTCGTTGAAAGAAAGGTGTCCTCTGCAGTGGCCTCCTCTAATGGGAAACCTTTTGTTGTGGATATATATATATATATATATATATATATATATATATATATATATATATACACACACACACATGTATACATATATATATATATATATATATATATATATATATATATATATATATATCGCGATTTCCACAGCGTCTCAGCCTTTTCGCAGCCACACAGGGACACGGACCACAGAATTGTGCCAATAATCGTCTTTATTCAGATGCCGCCATATATATATATAAATCATATGTCTATATATCAGAGGCATGGCTGAAATGTAGGCTTTTAGAAGGTCAAGTACCAGAAGAGCCACTAAGAACATCAGCAAGTTTCAGACCACAAGCAATTACTTTAATTAACTGTACCGCTGAAATGTAATATGAAATATGGTGCTGGAATGTCATATGTAAATACCATAAATAAATGGTAATATACAGACGCAATGAGTGCCAGTGTTCCTGTGCCAGTAGATATGTCCCGTCCTTTTGTGTCAGAAGTGTGGAAACAAATCAGACAAGAAAAATAATTTGAAAAAGGAAAAGAGTTAGGGTGAGAAATTTAATAGGATGGTGGACAGAGGTCTAATTAGGAATATACTGAGGGAAAGTCCTTAAACTAGGGTTAGGCTAAGTGACAGAATATCAGGCTAAGTAAATGGATAGGGTTTAGGGTCAGGCTTGGTTTAGGTTATTGTTTGAAGGAAACGTCAGGGGCATAACGCTGGCCCCTGCAGCGCCTGTGGTGCACAGCGGTCCCCCAACCCCTCCGATTGCTCCCAACTCTTCCAAGGGCCCATTCAGCGCAAAGCCAATTAATATCTGTGAGATTTGGGAGGCTCTCTGGCCCCTCATCAAATGCTGCAGAGGGCCCTGTCATTTTACGTTACGCTACTGGGAAAGCGTAAGGGATAGCGTAGAGGTTAATTGAGCAGTGGTAGTGCTTCCTGTACTGGGGTACATGGAACTGATAAAAGTTTAAGTTCTAAAGCACATCACAGGCATATATGACAACTAAAAAAATAAAATAGTTAAAGAATGCAAAGAAAAAGTATTGGTAACTATTGGCGCTGCCAGTGCACTCCATTTAGGCAGATTTGCACAAGAAAAATGCTGCTTTCACTCACAGTGCAAGACATCCAATGGATGAAGTGGGCTGACCCACAGTCACATGCTATTTGCTGTGGTGGGTTAAAGCACATTGTGAATGGCAGTTGAACAGACCAATGAATGAAAGGGTTCTCTCAAAGCCCATTTACGGTTGAACATACATATGTCTTTTTTATTTATGTTTTTTTTCTGATGAAATAAGGCTGGCGAGACGAGATCTAAATAAGTAGCATGCAATGTAACCTTTTTTTCTGCAGAAAACTTTCCGTTGATCCTCTAAAGGAGGAATTTGTCACCAGATTCGGAAGATGCAATAACATATCCAAACAAGAAGGCAAATGCAGATAATGTCTATTCGTCAGTATCCACAGACATTAATTCTCACCACAAACATCATTTGTCAGCACCATCCTCCCAAGACTTCAGTAAGATATCCTTGCATATGTGTTTATTTTAATTATCTAGAAATGTATAGATAAAAGCAGACTGTTTAGGCTCTGTTGCTGCCTTGTCATCTGTTGCTGGGGGAGGCTGTGGTGGCACACAGATCAGAAACTTCGCTCTCAGCTTCATTTCCCATCTAGCAGGCGCTGACAGTCATCACTGCCTACGAGCACACTGCAGACTTGGCGACAAGCAAGACACTCCTCATATAGCCATTTCCCCCTCATACTGAAGCCTTTTGGCTAGGATGAATTTAACATTTGTGCTACTCAGAAAAAAGGATGTTGGCTTGAATTTGTCTACAGTGTAAAGCTGAAATATATATGAGACCCTAAGAATGTCCATAGAAACTCAATAAAGTGCATAAAAGCTAACTCACTAACAAAGCACGCTCAGGAGAGCCCTTGTATTTTGCCGTCCTCTCACAGCCTCACACTCCGGGGGCGGTAGGCCGTCCACCCTATTCTATTCTATTCTATTCTATTCTATTCCATTCTATTATATATTGAATTATATTATATCATATTATATTATATTATATCATATTATATTCTAGTCTATTCCATTCCATTCTATTCTATTCTATTCTATTCCATTCCATTCTATTCCATTCTATTATATTATATTGAATTCCATTCTATTCTATTCTATTCTTCTCAATTCTATTCTATTCTATTCTTCTCAATTCTGTTCTATTCTATTCCATTCTATTCTCTAGGGATTTATAGAGCGCATGGCAACCAAAGGCTTCCCAGCGCTAGCATGCACAGCACTATTGACACCTATGCTCATCAGGGGACCTTTCAAGATAAAGACTAAGCTCCATAGAGTCATGCTTTAGGTGCTTCCTAAAGGTACGTTCATTCTCCATCAGATGCAGCCTAATGGTCATAGAGTTCCAAAGCTTGGAAACACGATAGAAGAAAGAGCCGTAAGAAGAAAACTCATCTTTTGTGCTACATCTTGGCACTTAAAAATCTAGGTTATCCTGCTGGACCGAATCATCTGCCTAACACACCAACAGGGGAGTTGGTTTATCCGTATCTATCAAGTGTATCTAAAACTTTCTCCCGTCATTAAAAAAGCAAACTACAACAGGCGGATTCATAGAGACACCCAGAGTCCCATCGCTTGGTCTGTTGCTGCCTGAACCCAGGGCAACTGTGAGCCCTGTCTTATATCACAGTGTCCTGTCAGGTATAGGTGGCCTTTCCGTTGCCCCTCTCCCCACCACTGGCTTGTAGACAGACCTGAAAGCTCCGGTGGCAGTCTTGAGAAGTTTCCTCTTTACTGCCGGAGATGTGTGATACACATAATCAGAACACAGGCTCCAGGAACAGTATTCAATTTGGAGATCTGGAGAGGATCCAGTCCAATCGAACCCATTGAATCAACCTAGCCTGACGCGGACTTACAACGATGTAACACTAATACATAACATACAACAGATGTTTTGATGTGAGATTCCAAGAAGAGTTCTGGACAGACCACTAAAAGAGGACCTGACAGTTACTGTACAGGTCTTCATTGTCAGATGGAGCTCAAACCAATGGTAGGGAGGGCTTCTAAATTGGAGCGTTGGGCATTACTCAGTGGCAGAGTGAGGGAACTCAGAGAACATTTTCAAACACTAAAACAGCATGTGAAAAGTAACCCCTAAACTTAAAGCAAAAATGGGTGCTCCCAGGTTCCATCAGTATTGATTTGGCTGGAAAGGTATCTTAAAAAGGCAGCCTACATACCAGACATCAGCTTCTTGGTGCCCTGGGGAAAGCTTTCTCATTTTACTTAAAAATGCCCAACCTGGACTGATGCATATCTATCTATCCTGGAGTATCTGCTCCAGGGTGCCCAAGTCAAACACCTTCTTGTGCTGGGATCAGAATTACAAGTTGGGCGAACTGTACTGCACCTGATTATTGCCAGGTGCAATGAAGAATGCACCCTTTTCATCCCTAGATACATTCTCTAATTAAGACCTGCCAGAATTTAACCAGGGGAAATACAGACACATGGAGATTTTGTTATGGAACTTTTACGTACCGATGCCCAACGACCGCTGACCACTCTCCCAGATGCCAACCACGGAGGGAGGTGGAGTGGAACAAGTATCTCGCCGTCGCTCGGAGGTTGCAGGCAAGGTGGGAGGACGAACAAACAGGCCATCTACTTGCCGCGCAGGCACAGGAAACTACATCTCCCAGCAGCCTGTGTGCCGCGTCGCGCGCGCACAGGAAATGACGCATGAACTCCCCCAGAAGGTTCTGAAAGCCTGCAGTGTCGGGAAAGACGCCGCAGAATATTCTGTTTCGGGTTGACGATCCCAGGGTTTTGGAATCGGACGCGCTTTTGCTCCATGTGCGGTAAGGGTGTTGGTGACACCACACTTCATTTCAAGTCCGCTTTTGGCCTCATAAAGAATAGAATATTCTTCCGTTGGATTTGCTCACGCGTCTCTGCTCCTGGAAAGGGCACGGGGGCAAACTTGAGAATTAGCCTTTGGAGACTACATTAGCGCGCCACGACTATACCAGGTGGTATAAGGAACACAAAAGTTATATGCAAAACGAATTCTCATTCTGGTCAGCGAAGTGTACGCTGATAAACTGATACTTATGTGTGTGACGAAACACGCTGTACTAAATGAGTGCTGCCAGAGTATAATCGTATACGTTTCTATGGTCTTGGTTTTATGTGGTGTGTTTTGTTGTTCGTCTTCTAGCAGGGGGAACAGTGAGAGGTGGAAGCTAAGCAAAACCTTCCTCCCTTGTGAAGCCCAAACAAACACCACTTTTGGTGGGTATAGCACAGCTAAAGGTATAGTTGTTTATGTGTATGCTTAGTGGAAAAGCCTGATACTACTGATTTCTATTCACAGTATAGACATCGTGAGTGGTTCCAACCTCAGCGGCTCAGAAAGACAAAGTATTGTCTTTGGAAGGTTCTGATGAGAGTTAATTATCCTTCCTAAAGGCGGCTACAGACATCTGTTATTTTTCTTTACAGGTACATAAGAAGAAGGTTCTTGTATAAATCTCTGCACTGTTGTTAGATGTAGTACTGTGCCAGTTCTTCTGAATACTTCTTTTTGTTTTCACAGGTCTCCCTCCCCGCTGTTCCCATCCTTTCCTTCCCCCGATTGACCACCTTAAGCTTCCGTGCTACTATGGCAAATCGGAATTGAGTGTGTCAATAGGTGGACCCATTTGAGCAACGAACCGATCCTGAGAGGCCTCCGAGGGATTCACGACAGGAACGCACCAAAAAGCCACCTGTAATCCCCTATTATTATTTTTTTTACGGAAAACTTGTGATAGGCGCTATTTATCAACAGAGTAAATTCTGGACCCTTTCATATCAGATTGTAGTGGGTGTGAAGAATAATGAAACACCCTCCATGGTACTCATAATGGAAACCAATGTCTCCAAGGTTTTGCAAGGAATTTTATTATAGCCTTTCTCAAAACTAAGGAACGTAAGTCTGTTTTAGAAATCCATACATAACACAAGGAACTAAATTACAATTAAAGAGCAGTGTAAAAGCCAGGTACAATAAAGCCATTGCCAAATCTTTGGTGACTTCATTCTCCTGCAGCACTTAGGTGCAGCTCACTTTGTTTTTTTTGTTTTTTTAGTGTGTGTGCTAAATAATTTTACTCATATATTTGTGGATCACAGAGACAGAATGAAAACCGCCTTGAGCATTGGATAGGGAACAGGACTGAAGATGTTCTGCTACTTGCAGTACACAATATTATACTAGTTGCCATGAATCAATCGTGAAGTTGTCTAGAAGTGGCGGAGATTGAAATCACTCCCTCCTAGGTTGGTACACAAGACATGGAATAATTCACTCTTCTGTGTAATGTATTTCGTTATTAAGAACAAGCTTCAAATCATGGGGTCTCTGTCCATTGCAAGACTGAGCTCAGACTACGAGGTCATTCTTTGCCTTATTTTCAGGAGTAGCACCCACTTGACCCTGGCACCTCCGTATGATATTCATTCCTTCCTCTCTAGTTTTGCATTAATGCTCTATCTATTATGCCTGTAGTTCAACTTCTTCTGGTGGATGATAAATTAAGTGTGTCTTCTATTCCCATCTCAGCTTTCCGGTTGTAGTTGGACTATCAAGCAGGCAATATTGAGATACTTTAATATCGTAGCCAAATAATCAAGGACCAAAATATTGAGGGTGGTGGGTGCAAGGCCGTTCTTAGTTGTTGGAGCGATTTGTCTGGTTAATTTCGATAATGAATGAGACTCCTTCATGCTACCTAGTTACGTGATCCCCAGAGGCTACAAGATTGACTGAAGTGGCTACAGGATCTATTGGAGACATCTGAATTCATGTGAAGAAGAAAGAATAAAAGACAAAGAAAGATTACTATATTTTTTACTGACATCTTTGGACATTGGGTCGTTCAGGGGTGATATTATATAATTGTATTACTATTGTTAACTCCACCGCTGCATACCTTAAAATAATATATATTTTCAAGGTACATAGATGTGGAAAACGGCATAGAGACACTTTTTACGAAATGATGTGTTCTGTGTTGCTATTTTGTTCCCCTACCATGGACTCTAGCAAAAATCCCCATACCCTTAAGCAATGTTTCCCTTACTGTCAAGTGCTCTGTATTGCATTTCTTCATGGCCAAGATCGCAGATTTATCCTCCATCAATTGTTCAAGGTTTGAGGTTCACCTAGCTTTAATCTGGCAGTATATCTGCCTTGGTCTCCATTAAAAATATGATAAAAAACTTCAACATTCCTACTCAGCTTGGCTGTTCCTCAGCATAATGTAAAATTACAAAGAGGAGATTCTACCTCTCTTTCTATGTCTTATCAATTTTTACTGATGTTATTTGTCTCTACATTTTAAGTATATGGTATTCACAGTCTGGTTCCGGACTCTTTCAGCATTTTACTGTGTCTGTGTGTGAAGGACTCTTCTTGTTTGGGCGTGAATCTCATACTCATATTGTAAACTTTTAAAGGAAGCTAGCCTTATGACGTTGCCTCTCATGATCTCCTTACAATTCGGATCCTTCAATTGCATGTTGGAGAAGGGCAGTTTAGCATATAGTACCCCAGGCTGTGTTGAGCAGAATGTGGTAACTGGTTCATATAAGTACCCCATGCTCCATGCCTTTTGCTATTAGGGAACATTTGGGTGCATCAGTATAGAGAGTGCCATTCTTTATCCTGTGCATATGTTCCCGTTTCCCTGATACGAGCATACCCGAATATGGGTGCTTGGGTGTCAAAGTTGCATTAGGCAGGGGCTGCAGCAGTTTTGATGACTTATCACCCATGATCGTTCGTGTACCTAAGCCTTGTTTCTATAACAGTCACATAATGTTGCCAGTCCACATGTTGGATCCTGGGTGATGGTCGTGGGAGTTGCGCTGACAATGTGTCATGTTTGGCCACAAGTGCGCGTTGGAAGGCCTTCAGCTGGTGTCTAATGGAAGGGCCAGTCGGAGACTTCCAAGCCATAGCTAGAGAGCGCTTGGCCAGCACCAGTGCCAGATCAATACATTTGTTGAGGTTTTTCCATGGTGCGTTTCTCTTGGTGATGCCTAACAGGTAGCGCGCCCCCTGGATTGGACATACGGTTCCCGTTACAGCCGCTAGTATGTCAGAGATCCTCCCCCAGTATTCTACAATATAGGAGCACGTCCAGACCATATGCAGGAAATCAGCGATTGTGTCATGGCACCTGGGGCAAATATCTATAGAAGTCGGGTACATTTGCGGCAGTCTGTGCGGAGATAGTTATGTGTGATGCAAATAATTGAATTGCGTGAATTTCAAACGGGCATTCTTTGATATTGTCTTGGGGCTTCCGATGCATTGTTGCCACTGCTTATCTGTGCTGTCAGTGGAGAGCGCCGCTGATCAGTATTCGCGCAGTGGGGACAATGAGACGGTCATGTCCATTCTGAGTGAAGTATATATAGCTGTCATGGCCTTCCTGTCTGACCCGTGCTGTTAGCAGTGTCTGTAAAGCCTCGGAAGTCGGTGGAACCGAGCTTATGTCCCCCCAAGTATGTGTTGCCTGTTGTGTCAGTGTCGCATATAACAGGAATGTTCCGGGAGCCACCCAGCAGTCATCCCTCAAGGTGCCAAAGTCAGCTGGAACAGAGTCTACGAATAAATATCCCCACGTTGTCAATACTGCTGCCTGCCAGTCAGCCAGTTCCCGACGCTTGAGGCGGGTGCATGATCCTGGAAGCGTTTTGATGGGAGGTCTGGGGCATATGGGGTAGGGTGGGCTGCCCGTGGCAAAGCACAACCCTCCGTCCTTTGAAGCAGAGTTCTAGTGCCTGATAACCACTCAAGCAGGTCAGGTCGCCCTAACGATATTGCCCTGGTGTCTAGTTCAGCTAGGATCTGCTTTGCGAGCCATCGCATGGGCCACTGGAGCTGGGCGGCTGCATAGTATAGCTCATAATTGGGCGACTCCAATCCCCACTCTGATATAGAGAGTTGGAGCTTTGAAAGTGCGACCCTCACCCTGGAATTACCCCAGATCAGGGATACTAAGAGTGAGCGTAAGTCATGGAACATTTTTTGAGGCAGTCTGTAGGGAATAACGGCGAAAAAATAGAAGAGCCTAGGAAGAAGGAGCATCTTGGGTATGGCTATCCGACCCATAGGGGACCACGGGAGAGCGATCCAAAATGGGAGACTCGCCATGGCCCTGGCAATTGCTCTCCCCAGATTGCGGTCCATCAGATCAGATGTAGAATGGTAGACCTGGACACCCAAGTATTTAAATGAGTCGTACGCTCTAGTAAGTAGTGCATGAGGCTGCCTCTGCCTGTGCTCGACTTGGGTAGGCGACATCAGGAACAAAACAGATTTATCCCAATTAACTATGAATGTGCCTCTATTGCAGAATCTGGTGACCTAAGTAATTCCACATCTCATCCTTTGTTAAATTACAGATCTTCCCCAAGTCCAGATGCTCATATAGGGCCACAGTGGCTTTAGGTGAGAAACGACTTATACACATTGAACAAACTAGTATACCTCCACACTGGGAACCCTGAACTACCAGATCTTAGGATCCACAAATAATATTACCATCTTGCGAATAGACATGAAGTCTACCTAACACAATATTTTATTTTCATGCCTTTATCCTTTAGCATTAGTGAGTAAGCCTCCAGATCTAACTTGGATGCAGCCACCATGTTCACTGGCTATGTTCTTTCCATAAAGATAAGCCCAAACCAGCCCACCTCTCTACATCTAGTCGTATTTTAAGACTTCACCGACATGCACTCCCTCCGTGCCCACACACGCATTAAAGCACTCTGCTATCCTCTTGGACCAGATACAACCTATAAGAATATTCGTACCCTAGCAGCACGGTGTCTTTAAGAATTGCTCCCTCAATGCAGTGAGAATTACGCTTCAACATTTAAGATTATTTGCATAGGATATGTATGACTTTTCTGGATTCTCACCAAAGATAGCTCCTATCAAGACTCACGTGAAATGGGCAACGGTCATTAATTATGCAGAGAAAAATCTAGCGTGATTCCATGACCGAAGCCCAACTGTGTATACGGGTTATGAGTTGGTACGTATGAGTTCCTATTGACGTCACAGAACAAGAAAAAGGCAAAGACTAATGACAGCAATGGAAATTAGGTTTCCGCTCCTCTCTAATAGTGATTTACAAACTTTGTGATAACAAGGGGACATTCTGAAAAAATGGTCCTTATTATCCACTTGGCTAGACTTCCTGTCTGATAACGCTATGGTCTTATAGTTTAGTGGCTAGAATATTGCATGGTGGTCTTTGGCATGTAGATGGTATCCAATTTTATATCTCTACCACCTTTAACTCTCTATGCAAGATTAGTGCATCTTTTTCAGATTCATCCTGGTGAACCATAATAGTAAGAATGCAACACCCATACTATTAGCTTGAACTGTGGCGCCAACCTGGTGCATTTCAGTTATAACCCTAACACTTGCATGTAAACCCATGCCTTAAATTCTGTATCAAAAAGCCCCTTCTATATTAAAAGTACCATATGATCACAAATTTGAGAGGAAGAACCTTGCGCCCTTATTGGATCTGGGACCATCAGTGCCAAATTAAACTATGGAAAATGTTGTTTACCGGTACCACAAAGATATAAATTCTACACATAACAAATGCACATTTTTTTCATAGATTAAACCTACTATGACTATGTAAAATTTATAGACTGTGGGTTAACTTAATATCATGAAAATCTCGAAAAAACATTGAACGAATATTGTTGGAGGCATAATCGAAAAATAAATTATTATTTTGAAGATTAATTAAAAAGTTTTTAAAAAGCATTAATTTCACCCAACAAAACTGGTGAAGTAATAATTTTGCACAATTCTTCATGCTACCATAATTTTAAAGTGTCTTCAAATTCAGGAAAAAACTAACTAAACATCAGGGTTTATTATTTATCATGGAAATAAGAATTAAATGCAGACCTATGCACTTCAGACCAGAAACACCACTCAAGAGACTTTGAAAACTAGTAGCTGACAGCCAGGTGTATTATGCCTTAGGCAGCAGCTGCATAGGGTGAGGCTCAGCTCCTTTGTGAGAGTTGTACAAAAGAGGCACAGGTATCTGCAGACCTTTTGCTGTCACTCACTCATTGTCCCTTTATCAAATACATAAAACTCAGCCCACTCCCAGCCTGTTGAACCGGTTATGCAGGTACTCAGGCATTAACAATAACCGTAAATTGGAAGGTGGGATAATATCCTGTGACTGGTAAAACGGTGTTTATTTATTGTTGGAGGGTTCCACTTTAAGACGCCATGACAAGCCCTAAGTTGAATGCTGATAGTAAAATGAGGGTGCGGCAAAAGAAAAATGTGGAGGATTTTTTTAAAGCCAAAGTGCTGTCAATCTTTTCACAGCAGTTGTGAAATTAAATATTTTTTATTGTATTTTAAAGTAAACCTTTGAAGTAAAATATATCTTGATTTAAAAAAATGTAATACAATAAAAATTAAAATATGCCCTTGTACTTCTGACTCACAGGACAAAATACCAACCTATACATTCGGGCACCCTTTGTATGTTCTCAGGAACCAAAGCATGCCCATTACATCATTAGCAGACAAGCCCATATATTGTCTCCGGGATGGAGCACTTCACAGTTCATTCATTAAAGGTAAACTAACTTTTCTCAGTTTTATATTAAAAAAGAATATAGAAATATGTAAATGAGTGACAAATGCAAGTATTTACCTTAAATGTAAACATTATTGTGGTTATTTTCCAATAAGAAGTCATCACTCCTGAGGGATAACATAAACAATCTAAATTTGATTCAGGAATGACATACACATTTTCTAACAATAAGCTTAATTGATTAAGGAAGATAAAGAAAATGTGATTTTCTTTGATAATGTATACTTTCAGTTCAAAGGGTCTTTTTAGGGCTGGCTAGACAGGGTAGCTGTCGCCAGACCTAATGTGAGCAGCATAAAAAAGAGATTTCCAGAGTACTACGGAGAGGTCTTTGGCTCCGCCCACTTGTTGGAAGGCTGGAGTACAAGTTTTGATTGGGTAGAAGTTGAGTGCTTCAGCTTCTAAAGGAAAAAGTTCCTCCCTACACAGCTGCGAATGTTTATTTTATTTATCGAGCTGCCTGAGCCAGCTGACGTATAGCTGTCTGAGCTTGAACTTTTAGGGGCACACATATGACACTGTAATGCTCTTAAAGTGTCTTAAGTAACTAGATCATTTACATATTCTGGCAGCAACACAGATGGGAGGAGGGTCACGAAGAATGTAATGCAGTCCCATCACTCTCCCCTTCTATCATTAACATAAAACTTCAAGGTGTAGTTTTGTGTTTGAGAGCAGTTTGCTGTATCACCTCCAGAGTTTGTTCAAATTACTTATTTCAAGCGTTCCTGTCATTAAATTTTAACAAGCTCGGTCCCAAAGATGGCTACTACTATTGTGGAATGCAAACCAGTCCCTGGAACACACCAGCATGCTTACTAAGAAATCTGCTCCAGCAGCGAATCCCACTTGCTAACTTTTCTCTTTTTTGTAAGCGCGCACTGCAATTACGAGCCACTCCCGTTCTAAGATGGCTGCTTCCAGATTGAAACGCATAGTGGCGCCCTTAAAGTTCACAGTTGTGTGAATGCACAAACGTCAAAAATTAAGACCCCCACCAACAAGATGAAAGTTCCGCACCACTCCATCTCATGCATGTTGCTCCTTCAAGACGACTCGCATCAGTCGTGTGATGTACATGGCGACTGTTGTGGTTCTAAACCATGCTTTGGGCGCACTTTTTTAAGTCACTGCAGAAAGAGAAGGCGTCATCTGCGAGTGGCAGCTCGGGTCCCTTTACACAGTGAGTGCAGGCAAAACCATGCCACAAATTGCCACTCACTTAGCCAGCAATAAATCATCAATTGAAAATGATTCACTCGCTCTTATATGCTGGAAAATGTTCTGTATGGATTCCATATTTTATTAACTTGGCTGCAACAATACATACAGGGGTAAACCATTGGCAAATCTGTCTTGGCCCTACTCCAGCCTGAAAAACGAGACCACATCTGAACTAGAACTGAAGCAGACCACTAAATTGGGCCATATTGGTGAAGCACACTTGTACCTGCACATAACAGAAACAATGGGGCCAATCTCTGGGTATATCTGAGGCCCTTTGATTGACTCATAGACAATAGAAAAGTGATGGACACAAGTTCTTGAATGAGTCTGAACTACTAGTAAATACGGTTGACGCATTTTAATTCGTCCATGTGAGTACAGATAGGGGACACATTACTGCAAATCCAACTTGCCCCAGCCCGACAAAGACAGATACTATACCAGGATGTGTTGATGTGCAACTCATTTACTTTGGTTCCTAGATTCTTTTTTTTAAATGTTTATTCAGATGTTATAGGTATAAAACAAGAAAACCAAAGCATATATTAAGTAGATTACTGTTATATTGTGGTACAATAGACACTAGACAGTCAACGCTGTACCTATTATGCTTTCCAAGAGGTATATAACAGCTGACACTGATTTAGACATTGAAAGACAGGCCTGCCTTGGGTGGTACAAGGGGGACTAATAAGGAGGGCCGAAAAGGGAAGGGACATAGGGCACTGGCAAAAGGGAAAGGGACAAGGAGAGGTTGGCACAAGTCAAAGCAGGTAGAAAAGCAAATCAACCAATAACAGACAAGACCAAGCATACGCCATAGAGCAGCCCAACCTTGCCACGTAATACAGCTTTCCAGTGGTTCAGCATTCCATGGCTAGACTATAATGAACTACACAATTGTGACCATAGTACAAGTTCAATTAAACAAAGGATCCTTCATGCTGAAGAGACTTGATCACCATCTTGTGAAGACAAAGAGGAGGCAGACCCGGCAACATCCTTCACCTGAAAATCCTCCCGATCACAAAAACAAACCTTCACTGGTGCAGCAACATGGAACTCTCTTGTTCCTCTTTCAGGAACTCAATATAGTCACCCTCTCTCAGGAAACTTCTACAAACTCATCTCTTCTACATATTCCCAAACTGAGCCAGAACACCCAGCCTAAAATTGAATCTGGGTTATTGTCTTCTCCTTGTCTTATTTAGTACTATGTATTACACACTTTTTTAATTTGGCAATTTGTTTCTTGCTCTCCATTGCAGTTTTATGTATCATAGTTCTTATTCAATTATTAGTGTGATAATTCCTTATGGTTAAGTTTAATATAATAGTAAATGCTTGTTTAATAGGATAGTACCATTGCTTCTCAGTGGTAATGTAAACTTTTAGCGTGAGAATATCAGTAATGCTTAGTAAGACTTTTATTTGAATAACAGGAATTTACAGCATTCAATACGGTGCCATTTCTTTGAACGGGGCACTAATTGCAATGATAGGAACCTACATACTTTCAATGTTGATGTTTGGGTCATTGTAGTAGACTAGGGTCTGCCCTATAACATGAATAAAGGCATTGGAGGAGTAATTGGGAAATCCCTTGGCATTAACATTTACAAAATCTTAACACTTGCCTTCTTGTATAAGGTCTTGTGCAATGTCCACCCAAAACTTTTGAGAAATAGCAGCATCTCCACCAGGTGACCAAATTTAAATTTGTTCACTGTGTTGGAAAGAGGGTTTTCCCATAAAAGGTTGGGAGCCGCTTTGGGGGGAAGGTTACCTGTGTGGGCAGTCAAGTCATGTTTTCATGGCAAGCTAGCTGCCACTTATCCATGAAAATAAGCAACCGATGGGTGGGCATCTTCAGGAATGACGTAACTATTAACCTCCTACTCACCGGAAGTTGTCTCTAAGTGCGTGGAGGACATTTCAGAAATGTTTCTATCCGGGACAGCCAAGCTTCACATGGTGGACATGGACAAAAATTATGTTGGTGGAACTCTCAGTGGACGGCATGCCTGACGACTTATGAAACCTCTTGTGCCATTTCCACCAATGTCAGCTCCATCAAAATAGTGTTTGTGAGGTCAGAGGATGAGACACTGCATTTCACTGCACATTAAACAAGTGAGAAAAACAAAGTGGATGATGGATGGAACCTCTGCTTGTTTTTGGACTCCTTGCTCTCCTCTGCCTCCTCTAAATGAGGTCTAAAGTCCAAAAAGCCCTAACATATAAGAAATGTCCACTGCAAATGGACCCAGTATTCCTGTCCTTACCCTCCACTTCAGTTCTCCCACAAAAAAGATTTGCTCCATGTCAGCCGATTTCTGTAAAATAAGTTATCAACAGTTTCACTCTCCTGAAATCTGGGTCCCAAATGTACCCGTGTCCTCAAAAGTATTTGAAAAAGTCACCTCTGCTGTTGTGCCCATATTCTATCAAAGCCTCAAATGTTCTCTTGCATTGCTATGGTTCTTCTGTTTCTTAAAGAGGCAATGGAAATATTCCAACGCAACCCTTTTTCGTAGTCTTCTCTAAGCAAAAATCTAAAACCAATGTGTTATATCACAGCTTTCCAGATTCCTAGGAAATAGAACAGCATTTAATCTAGTATATCCAGTGTTTTGATGAGCTCCAGGGCTGGAAACAGCACTTGTACCAGCAATTGATAAAACGAGATAAACGCTGAATTGAGGCATTGTCACCACTCTTCAACATCATCGACCAGTCTAGATTGCTACTGTGACGCCAGCACCTGGGGCCGTATCATACATATAGTGCATTTTCCTTGTTTGTGTCGGGTGCTCCTTTTAAAAGGTGAGGCCGGCGCAAACAAGAAAAATACGCCGTCTTAGGATGAATGTTCTGCCCCCCAGGGCAGCCGCAAACTCGTAAAATTCATTTGAAAAACAGAGCAGTTGCTTTGAAGCCACTCCGTGTTTCGCAGTGCAGGCAGCAACCCGCCTGCACTTTTAAGGGAATTAGAGATCCCCTTGCAGGAGGGTGCAGTCCGTGACTGTGACTGCCCCGCCTGCAAGGGGAGGTATGGACGGGGTCCATGGGACCCCCTTTCCCCACTCCTGAGGGCTGCTCTCAGAGGGTGCACTGTCAGTGTGCCTCTTGAGAGTGTCTTTGCTTCTGTGTCTGCATCTATATTACCGCCTGGGTGTAGAGGCAAAGGGATTCCATCATTTGCATAGAGGATGTCCTCATGCAAATGAGGGAACGCCCCCTGAAGATAGCGCTGGCGCTTTGTGTGCGCCAACGCTGTCGGTATTAAGGAAGGGGCCGCACAAGCTTCTGCGGCCCCTTTTGTAATACCAAAGTGCCCCTGGTCGTGCAAAGCGGGATAGATGAAAAGGATTACAAGAAAAGTTTTGCATGTTCTAACTTTGGGTCACCAAACATGTTGAGGGAGGTGTTTTAGAGAAAAGAAGAAAGCATCAACTTACCACCCACTAGAGTTCAGAGGGCTTTTTCTCTTCTTTTTTTCTAATCTTTGTATTTCTTTTTGTCTATGTGCCAAGCCGGTAGAGAAGCAGCATCCAGGAAACCCTCTGAGGGGACAGCATTATCAGGTGCAAACCCACGAAGGCCAGACCCTGAAAAGTAAAAGAGCACTGGTCAAGTACCCTTAAGAGGAGTGAAAGAGAACCCTTAAGTGAACTGTAAGACTGTAAAATGGAAGATCATTTCTTTAATAATGTCCTCTACTGATTAACTGTTGAATTTAGTGTGCAATTTGTGATACCTAGGTGCACCTTCGCAACGCTCCCTTTCTACAATCAAGGTGCCCAGAAGCGGGTATGCAAAAGTCTATCCAGTAAATGTTAGTAAGCATGATGGCCTCTCTGAAACATGTGGTGGACTGCAGGTCAATAGTTTAAATCCCTTCCAACATCAGTAAATTGATTACCATTAATAACAATAATAACAACTGATATTTGCGGGGCTTAGAAGTGGCAACATTTTGGTATAAAGCTCTATAAAAAAAACAAAGGCATATTATTATTACATGGTGACATCTGGAGGGGCTTTCGGCACTGGACCGCCTCAATATGGACGAGAGGACAGTTTCTCTCTGCCCTGCATAGTTGGGCTTCTTCATTAGTGAAATGTGAATCCTCTTGCAGACTGCAGTAAAATATGAGAGGGTGGTGCCAGAAAAGCTTAACATTCTGGATCAAGCCTGTAAAATGAAATACACTGCTAGATCAGCTCTGAGAGCTGGGTGATAACTGGCCAGCTAGCGTTCCATTGACTGGCGATAACACCTCCAGTCAGGTTGCAGGTCTCAATTCGGCAATTCAGAAGTTCCCACAACAGTAGCTGCCCTTCCCCTGCCAAAGTGGGGGGGTTGAGTAGGGCAAGACGGGCCAGAGGAGGGACGTGGGGAGGGTTTGCGGGGCAAAAAAAGAATAAAGAAAATAAACTTACCTTGCCGCTGTCTTCCGTGTATCGCCTCTTCCTTCTTATGGCCCAAGGCACAGGCTCCCAGCCTGCCCTGCTGCCAATCCTAAGCTGCTCTCACAGGAGAGCTGCTTTAGGATTGGCCGGAGTGTTGGCAACTTGCGCTCCCAGACAGACCGGGAGCCTGTGCCTGCTCTCTCCATCCCCTGCAACGGAGCTGAGGCTGGAGAGAACTTCACTGCACATGAGGGGTTTGGCCGGCCTGAGACAGCTGGCTAAACACCTCATGCACAGTGAAGGGAGTGCCCACCACTCCCCCACCAGCAGTGTCATCCCCTGGACCCGCCCGAAGACTCGTCAGAGTCCTGGGGACCGGTGCAGGGGATTAAAATAAAACGATAATAAAACAGGTTTGAAACCCATTTTATTATCATTTTATTTTCTGCTGGTGGCGGGGGGCGGCTCTCCTCCGCTCTAATGGAGCAGCTGCCCCTGTCCCACAATGAGCTATCCCCTGTCCTGACAACCTATCTTTACTTTGGCTCTATCCTTATCTGCAGCCCATACGGAAGCACCTGCTTTAACTGTGGGAGTATGCCTCTATCTGCATGCCTGTTTGTTTAGAAATGCATCCAATTTTGACCTGATGCTTTTGATCAAATATTGTGGAAATATCCACAGGTTACCATACTGTTACTGAAATATTCATTGCGGAACTTATTTGAAGCTCCATATCATAAAAATGTGCGATGAAATTAGAAAGATGATGAGAAACACCACCAAGATGCAGTGAAGCTGGCGAACAGAGTACAAGTAAAGTTGAATCCAAATATGCATTGAACTGTACAATACACACTGCATGACTTCACTATGACTCGGTTACCGTCTAGCAATTATATGACATTAAAAAGAACCATAGGATCACATATGGACGGTTAACTTCAGCCATGTTTTGTTAAATATATTTTGTACTAGGTCAGTGTACGATGAAAACACATAGGGAGCTATTCACAAAGGTAAACGTACACATGAGTAAATCTACACATGTAAGTTACTCTTACACTTTGTAGTAAATTTACTGCTTTAGGCTATTCACTATTCATGATTTTAAATGTACTACAAAGTGTAGGCTTACATGTTTCCACCCATTGAAATAGAGGGTGGAGTCACAAATAAATGATATACATCCGTAAAGTTACAATTATCGATACTTTACAGCACCATTTGATGTTCTGCACCTTTGGCAGAGATTCCATAATTGGGGCTGAGATTTCCCATGATAATTTATAGAGAAAAAGTTCCCACCTAAAGTAAAGAAATTATATTAACCCCTTCAGCGCTGGGCGAATTCCGCCGCGGTGCTGAAGGGTTCGTGCGCGGGCGGGCCGATGACGGAACGGTTCCGTCATGAGCACAGCTCAACCGTGGCTCATGACGGAACCGTTCCGTCATGAGCATGGAAGGGGTTAAAGTGATAAAACTGTTGTTATGTTATGTTATGTTAAAACGGGTCTTTTATAGCGCACGGCTACTCTGAGGAGTGTCCCGGTGCTTTAGCAAAAACCCGTGAGGTAAAACAGGGTAGATGGAGCAGCCAAAGATTACTGAGAGAAAAGCCATGTTTTCAGCTCTTTTCGGAAGGTCAGCAGGTTATTGACTTTCCTCAAGGAGACGGTTAAAGCATTCCAACATTGGGGTGCCAGATGACGGAAAGAGCGACCTCCAATTCTAGCCCGTTTGATGGAAGGGACAGTGGCCATGGACAAAAAAGTAGATCTAAGAGTTCTGCTAGGAACATAGAAAGCCAGACGCTTCCTGATGTATATAGGCCCTATCAGATGGAGTGCCTTATAGGCAAGAGTTAATGCCTTAAAGGTGATCCTTTTGGACATCGGGAGCCAATGCAGTTTTCTCAGCAGCTCAGATGCCCTCGCTCTCCGCTGCAGACCATAAATGGCTCTAGCAGCGGAGTTCTGCACAATCTGCAGGCGTGAAAGAAGAAATTTAGGCAGTCCCAGATAGAGCACATTCGCATAATCAAGGCGAGAGCCTATCAGTGCCTGAACAGTTATCTTTCTGTGGTGAAAAGACAGCAGTGGTAGAAACTTGCGAAGCATCTTCAGGATACCAAAGCATTTACCCACGAGGCCAAGGATCTGAGGTCTGAAAGAGAGACCATCATCAATCTGAAAGCCTAAATTTCTTACAGTAGACGATGCAGCTGCCGGAGGAAACATATCGGCAGGCCACCATGTCTTCCAATTGGGGTCCGGGGGGCATCCAAGAAAGAGCAATTCCGATTTGTCGGAATTACATTTCAGACTGTGCTACTGAAACCAGTCGAAAACGGCCCCCAGACAGTCTCTGATCCGTAAGCCGTCGAAGTCAGAGCCCTTTGCACAGGTAAAGAGGAGCTGGGTGTCGTCAGCATAAGATATAATCTGGGCACCAAAAGCCTCCGCCACTGCCGCCAGAGGAGCCATATAGATATTAAAAAGAGTGGGGCTTAAAATGGAACCCTGAGGCACTCCGACTTCCAAAGACGGCATCTCGGAGGAAAAGGGGGGTGCCCAGACTGTTTGCCGACAGCCGGTCAAAAATGATCTGAACCAATTTAGCACCGTTCCCCGAAGTCCAATCTCCCAGAGTCTTAAAAGGAGACCGTCGTGGGGAATGGTGTCAAAGGCCGCCGACAGATCCAACAGTACCAGGATGGCCTTTCCTCCAGTGTCTAATACCTCCCTAATGGCATCAGTGATTTCAAGAAGAGCGGTCTCCGTGCTCCTGTTCGTACGAAAACCCGATTGGGTATCATGCAGAATATTATTGCTCTCGATGAAGGTAGAAAGAGAGGCATGCACATGTTTCTCAACCACTTTTGCCAGAGCAGGGAGGAGGGAGATAGGCCTATAGTTGGAATGGATTAAAGGGTCCAAATTGGGCTTTTTGACTAGCGGCAGGATCAGGGCATGCTTCCATGCTTGGGGGACTACTCCAGAGCTCAAGGATCTATTTAGCACTGGATTGAGCAAGAAATTCAAGGCAGGCGCTACTCGTCCAAGACATTTAGCAGGGCAGGGATCCTGCGGGGAGCCGGATTTCAGCTGGGAGAGGAGATCTAGAGAGGCTGCGGGTAGTAAAGGCAGGAATTCGGATAAAAAAGACCTTCCATCCCCCCCGGGTTGAGACAAAGCCGATCTAGTCTAGTCTAGTTGCATAGAATTAATTAAAAACAATTACATTATATTCAATAAAAATAATGTGAAATTAATTTTCTACTTTAAAAAGTTCAATACAATATTAAAAAACCAGAACAACTGCAGGATGAGCACTCGGCAAAAACATATTACTGCTTTGTTATTATGAGGCGTAAGAGTTCTACTCCAATATGCAGTTTGGCTCCCAATTTTCGTACAAATTGTGTCGAATAATTGTTCCCACGTCTTGATAAAATCTCAAAATAGCTTTTGGAGATTGCATTTGAGTTACTGTTGATGTTGGATATCAGGTTTTCTTGACTTGTGAGATATTTACATTTGTATATATATATATTTTTTCAGAGTTTTATACAGCGCAAACTTGACCCAAATCCAATCAGGTATCAGAGCGCTCTACACAGCAACAGTTACGTTACATGAGGACACACATTCATTTTTTTTTGTTAGGCACAAGGAGATTAAGTGATTTGCCCAGAATCACTGGATGTTCAGCGTCATTACTGAGACTCGAACCCAGTTCCCCAGGTCGGAGTTCGAGCGCCCTAGCCGTTAGGCCAACTCCTCTCCCCTCCCAGTTTCAATAACTTGTGTTTTCCCTTCCTTCGGTTACACTTATTTATTATCTGCACTGTACAACTGCATTGCACTACCTTTAACTGCACAAAGTGCAATTTTCTTCCCTGGCCACCATGAGGGAATGATTTGCATACAGTAATAGACCAACCTACAACATCTGGGTCTAGTGGTTTAGTGAACTAATGCGTCCACTGTGGGTGCCTGGGTTTGATTTAATGGCCACCGGTTAAAATTCTGGCAGGTTAACTGAGCCTCTCATCCTTCTGAGGTAGGACAAAATGAGTACCATTGAGTTGGATAACAATAAACATCTGTTATTCAGTGCCGAGATACCCTTCTGGGTGAGCGTGCGCTTTACAAATACACGTTATGTTACATCCCCGTTCCTCCTTTGCTGAAATTTCACCTGTACCCCATGCTGGCCCACACCACCTTGGAAAAACATTGGCAAAACCAATAGGTCTCGCTTATGCCACATCTATTGGGCTTGTCAACTTTTTATAGCCATATTGTACAGCAATGCGGCTGCTGTGCAGCATGCCCAAATTTTATTTAAAAAGGGCTAGGACTCGATCCTAGTTTTTGTTTTACTTTCACCAACGCAGCACAGCAGCCATGCTGTAGCGCTAGGCAAAAGCACTTCTCCTTCTATGAACTTGGGACCTGGGATAACATCTTCATCTCCATTAGGCCCGCCTAATACTGCTCCAATTTAGGAAGGAGTTGAGGACCTACATTAAATGATAGTGAATCACGAAGATTTAACAGTTCACCTCCATTGTTTGAATCCATCAGCCTCTCCAATCTCTCATTGACTGTATCTTTGCCTTTGACCCTGTGCAGTGCTCTGCTGCCTTTCAGCTTTCAAATTTGTTCTTGCTAGAAAAATAACACATCCATACATACATTCAAACTTACATGCCTTCAGAACCTCTTGTTGCGGATTAGTTAGACCCTATTTTGACCTCCTCCCTGCTGCGGGAGGAAATTGCTCACTTAACTTCCCTCCTGCAAGACCATTAATCACAACAATGTATCTAATAGTAGGTGGACTGTTGTATTACCCTGTATATACCTTGTTGAGGTACTGAAGAGCTTTAGCGTATGTGTATAATTGGAAGAATTTTGAACGGCAGTGGGGTTTATGAGCAATTTAAAATTTGTAAACAAATTATGTGCAGGGGCCTACAGCTATACCAGTGTTGTTGAGTGCTAGGGTTGCTGAATACCATGGCAGCCTACATTGACTGTCTGTATGTCCTTTTTAAAGTTCTTTTTCATCCTTGTGTTTCCCTTTTTTGCCCTTTTCCTTTCTTTCTGCTCTTCCTTCTTTCTCCTTTTCTTGCTTTATCTCTCTTGCTCTAGGTCAAAGTCTGAAGATGAAACACAAGTCCTGGCCAACAGAAATGAGAGAGGATGGCGACCATTTGCAAGCCCACCACAATGTTAGCGCTGACAAGACGAGGAGTGTTTTGGTGTCGTAAGGACAAGAATAATGCTCCATATTCAGACATTGGTCGCTGCACGTAAGGCAGATGATGACTGTGTGGGGATTTCTCATCAACTCAGCCCCAGTACTTAGGCCACACCCTGACTAGGAGAGTGTTCTCCATTGTACAGACAGGTCTAACTTAATGTTTATTGTTCATTTGGTAACTAGCCGGGGGGCTAGTTACCAAATAGCTGTGTCATATAGTCCCTTATCGAGGAGGTGCTATAGAGTCCCTGCATGTTTTCCACCATGGCCGATTTCCCTTGAGTGAGCCAAAATATATTATAAATTCCCTTTTGTGTGTTTTCACTCTTCTTTTTCATTCACAGAACCCTAATAAAGCACAATTCACCACAGATAAATCCCTTCAAATGTAGTATTTGAATTGAACTCCACATTCTGTGCTACAAACCTATCTAGAACTCTAAGGCCTTCATAACAAGTGGCCCGAAACGGTATCCAAAGAGCTGATGGAGCTGAGGTTCCACTCTCCAATTAACTCTGGAACTCTCTCTGGCCAATGGACCATTGGTTCTTTCTTGGAAGTGTAGAGGGGAGAGATATCTTATCACAACAATTTACATGCCTAATAATTCACAGACTCCAGGTTCTAAGTTAGTCGGTTTATTACAAAACCAATAATACCTGGACATACAGATACCTCAAGACGAGGTTGTAAAAGTACATCAGAACTAATACAAAGCCAGATCTGCTAGCAAAATTTAGATGTTGCAGCATAAACAGAATGACAAATTCCAATACCAAGACGCAGGCAATAAGTGCCCCCACTTGAAGATCAGACTTCATCGGAGGTTTGTAAGTAAAAAGCATTAGCCTGTCCCTACACTACCACTAACGTGACATCCCTACTTAGCATTCCCCAGGCAAGTTCAGGTAAAGGTGTCAATGCATGAAGACTTTGTAAGAAGTCAACTCACGTTGAATGGGTCAAGTAGCATAAAGCTACAGAGCTCGTTCTAAGATGCTCCTTCTCTCATGTCGTCTCTTCTTCTCCTGACTCAAACACCGGGGCGCTGTCCCTAATTCCAACACCAAAATCATAAGAAACGCCCATTCACAACTTCCATCGCCTCATCCTGCTGGACATTTCCTCATAGGTGAATATACATTTAGTTTCTATACTCCCAGCTCCTGGCTCGGTGACCTTGATTCCTAGGCCTTCTCCAGTGAGAAAGAACGCCGTCTCACATTATCAGCATTCCTGTACAAATGTATCCTCTCCTCCCTGAGCCTAACTCCTAAAACAAAAGCATTATTTTAACTAACAATGATGAATTTCTCCACATGCAACAAAACGTGAGAAAGAACAAAATCCAACATACGTATGAAATCCAAATTAAACGTATTAAATCTACTACGAGAGCTTCCACTGAGAAAAGCGTTTCAGGCCTACTGGAATCGGCCAACATAAGAAAATGGCACACAGGCCTCATGAAACTATATATAAATGAACACTTTACTAAATATTTCTAAATCAGCACGTTACATTAGCACATCAAATATGCCAATAATTGTAAGTGGCATACACAAATTCTGCATGTTAATGTTTTCAGCTAAACACGAATGTGTTGCAAAAATAATTTCTTCACGTGTATGTAGAAAATAACCCTAACACATAATTGTCATATTATTAGAGTACACGTTCTAATGACCCATGTTAATATAACAAAAGAATAAATGCAGGTGAAAATTACTCGTTATTAAGATGCACCCCTACAAATGAAAAGAGCACAATTGCGCTCTAACAGCTCGATACCTGCTTAGGTTGTTTCAGGCAATGATGAGAAGCTTGTTGTTTCAGGCCTGGGAATCCCTCATATGGAAACAACAGCCCATGCAAACCCAGTCCCAGAAACATGGAACCCCAGCTTTGTACTGTATTGAGCGGGATCATGTCTCCCAAAATAAAATCTTTGGAGCTGTTAGTTCATTTGTTAATATGGTACTTGTGGATGTTTACTTCAGCATGAAGTAAAGCTAGAGATGGCCCATGAACACAGTGGCTGAGAAGGGCCTCTTCAAAATGGTGTCAGGAATAGCATATTGGTATTTCCACTTCAAAAATTACTCATACGGCCAATATCAGGAATTTGGGAGTCTAGATTTTGGTGTTATTCCACCTTTGCCCACACTGGTCCCCTAAGAAATGGGGAATTACAAAAAGAACCATGAATACCCTGTCTGATCTCCACAGTAATTACAACGTTTTACCATTCCTCACTTCGAAATTCCACTGGATTGAAGTTGGTGAAAGTACAAGTTGTAGAAAAACGGAGAATGCTTTATTCCTGCATTTCTTCTTTTCCTAATGGGTTTCTGGTGGAATCTGAATTACCCTAACCTGTGATTGGGTCCCAAGTGGCAGTAATATGCCCATAAACACAAGCACCTGTATCCTCATCTGCTGCGTACGAGAACTAAGACACACAGCTTTGCCCTATTTAGCTGAAGCCCTTTTTGTTGCCTGCTGGGTGGGAGGGAAACACAGTAACCTGTGCAGTTATGTTTATTACCTGCTTAATATAGAATGCAGAGGCCTTAATTATCCAGAAGCCTTTGTCCATGTTCAGCCTTGCCTGCTCATTTCACAGCTTTTCTTAGGACACAAGGGAGAAGGCCGATGTAAAACCTATCATTCTTTTTTTTTTTCAAACACAAAGCCCCACTTTTAGAGTTTATTTTTGAAAATCAAAAGCCTTTGTAAAGTTTGAGCAGCTGTCAAAACCGATGGCTGATGTCCACAAAACCTTTTTTTTACCTTGACAGGAAACAATGTGACGGTGGCTCCTCACAAGACGCAGATATAACCGCTGGGCCAGGGGTGAGCCCAAATGATCTTCTAAGAGTCAATGTCAATCAAACTAATTACCCAACATACCTTGGTAAGCTCAAATGGCGTTATTCTCAAGCAGAAACACAGAACGCTGTTTGACAATGAGGCGAGAAAGGCATGATGGATTGAGAAGTCCTGAAAGCCGAATGCCAACACTGGTCGCAATTTTCCAATTCTCTGTACAACCATGGTCTTTAGCACTCTTGGAATTCTCCTCGTGGTCATATTTGACCCTGGTGACTTTCTCTTTGTATCACTGCTTACTGTTTCCCTCACTCACTTTTCCTAAAAGGACAATTTAAAATTGAAGGCAACCTTTCTCTTGGCAAGGCAAAGGTCTTCAGGTCCATTCATACTACCAGTGTCCCCAATAAAACACTGAACGATCTGCCTCCAAAGTCATAATCTAAATACAAGCACTTGAGGATCCCAAGCACACAAAAATGCTTCTTCAAAACTTTAGAGAAGATTGCATTTCTGCAGCTGTACACTTCTCTAAGATTATGATTGTAAGTGGACGTGCCCAAAAGGCTCGCAATCTACCCAAAATCAGGAGCTTTTCATTTTTTAAGCCGCCATATTTGCTTCTGAAGAGGGCACCTGCTTCCCCTTTAGATTCCTGGCAGGCCTCGGAAGGCGGGAAGAGTCTCGCGGCCCACGTAATACAAGTCCTGCGTAATACCCTCTGAACGTGCTCTTCTGTCAACGTCATGCTCAACGCTGCTTTTTCTTGCAGTCGCGCGCCCGGGATATTTGCCTTTTCCGTTGTGCGAATTTAACACCATTTAACGAGTTGAATAGACGGCGAACATCGCTGGCAGCACTTCAGAGGGCTGTGATCTCAAGGCAATTTGGTCTGACCTACACCCCACCAACCTGATTGGAACTGTCACCTCTCCCAGCAGGTTAGAACAACCCCGCCGCTGTTACACAGAAAATAGGATTCTATTTCCAATCCTGTCAGAAGACGGTACAGAGAATGTACAATTAGGCGTTCTTCCTGTGCGGTAAAGCTCTGCTTTCTTTAGAAAATATTAATTTTAATAGTAGACAGATCTTATATAGTCAGCAATTATCTCATAGAGGTCTTATTAGGTCAGACATTTTATTTAATAAAGTATGTGCCTGATCATTGTGTGTGGGCTTAAAACGTTAAAGCGTAAGTACTGCTTATTTAAAATAATTTAAGTCTCTTCTATCGAATAAAATGTAAGATACTACATGGTTTATTTCGAAGAGGATAAGATAAGGGTTTTGGGGTAAAAAATAAGTTCCTAGTCTGTTTTTTAACTAGAAACATACTACTAGTATACCACGCATGTGTTCCATCAGTGTCAGTGATCTGGGAATATTTGAAAGTCTCTGGGATAAACAGTCAGTCAATAACTTTATTTCAGCCATTGCGGCCATAAAAGTATCACATGCATACAATACAGTACAGACATAGTAAACAATCAATTTTAGAAAAAACAGTCCGTAATAACATGTGGATTTTCCTTCTTGGAGTCCAGACTTCTTAAAGCTCCGGGGGTGAGAAAGGGTCCACAAAAGTGCATGTGCATTCGATGTAATGAATTAATAACCATCATACAAAAGCAGGAGCCTAGAGTTAGTAAAGTCTGCCTGACCCCCAATTGACAAATAAGAACCTTAAAAGTGCAAGTGCCTAAAGTGCAAAAGGATCCGAAGATTGATTACAAAGATCCAAAAGCTGGTTCAGTTCAAACTATCTAATACAATAATAAGAGCGATAAAAACAATTATAATCAAGACCAGGAAGTGTAGCAGCAAAAGTCTACGCCGCAAGAGTTAACGGCATGACCCGTCATGCAGTACACTTCCATGTTTGGCACAAAACAAAATTAATAAATAGCTACTTATATAAAATCATTTAAGAAATATTAAAATACAAAAGGGTTACATCAGTTGCATGATCAATGCGTGTTTTCTACTAATCCACATTTTACCTAGACATTTTGCAGCAACTGCACAGACAATTAGCATGCTGGAGTCAGATTTTAAGATACGTAACGCATCGCTGTGACAGCGGGTACCTAGCTGTTTGCAGATAGGAGCTATCCACCTGGATCTCAAATGGTGGTACCTAGGGCATGCAAAAAGTATGTGACTGATGGACTCGGTTGCAAGAGAGCAGCCGGGACAGATCACAGATGCAGAAGAGTGCTGGGACCAGGAGGCAACCAAGGTGTTCAGAAGGAGGGAACCAAATCTGAATTGCATGAAGAGTTGCCTATCTTGGGCGTTTGTGATAACCTCCAGATATTGCTCAAATGCTCCTTCCAGTTTGAACTCCATAAAATCAAGGGTCAATCGGCCCTCAGTTGGATGAGAGATAAGGGACTGTGCCACCCAGTCCCAGTAGTGTTTCTTAAGTTGGGCTTTGGTTGGAAGCAATTCTGGGGTATCGATATCCCATATGCATTAGAGTGGACAACAGTAGTTTCACCCTAATTATCCAACCAATTTTCTTGTGACGATCTAACGCATAGACTTCGTCAAAAGCAGCAGCATATGGACGTAGCTCGGGGTTGTCTTTAGACGTAGCCAGAAGAGCAAAGGGCGTAACTTAGCTTTTTGCACAATCGTAAATCTACCCAAATCAAATCACAGCGGTTGCAGGGGGTACTCTGTGGGAGGGAACAAAGTGATATCAGGACTGTATTTTTGGTCACTTAGGGCCTCATGTAGGTAGCCAAATACCGGTCGGTAACGGCCGATTTTCGGTAATTTTACCGTTACCGACCGGTATTCTGGCTAATGGTATGTAGGGGGACAATTTTTGGTGTCGGAATTTACCGAATCGTTAAAATTACCGAATCGGTAATAATACCGAATCGGTAATGTTACCGAATCGGTAACTTTTCCGATTCGGTAATTTTAACGATTCGGTAAATTCCGACACCAAAATCGAGATGTAGGGGGAGTGTGTGGGTGTGTTTTAGAGTCGGTATTTACCACCAACTTTTAGTTGGTGGTAAATAATTAAAGTATGTATTTATGCATTTTTACGCGCGTACCAGTGTGCAATGTGGCATACATACATGCCCTTAGGGCATGTATGTGTGCCACATGTGCACACATGGCCGAATCAGGGGTGCAACAGGGTGTC
Source organism: Triturus cristatus (assembly GCF_964204655.1). Classification (NCBI taxonomy): domain Eukaryota; kingdom Metazoa; phylum Chordata; class Amphibia; order Caudata; family Salamandridae; genus Triturus; species Triturus cristatus. Next base: position 139,773,594 of record NC_140595.1, on the reverse strand, counting down.
AATGTGACACCCTGCCACCCTTGCAAGTGTTCCCCCCATTACCGAATCGGTATTTACCGATTCGGTAATGAGGCATACCTTCCCATCAATGGGAAGGTATGCCTCATTACCGAATCGGTAAATACCGATTCGGTAATTACCGAATAGTAACGAATCGGTAAAAAATACCGACTCATTACCTACATACGAGTTACCACTTCTAAAATACCGATTCGGTATCGTTCGGTATTTTAGAAGTGGTAACTGGTATGCTACCTACATGAGGCCCTAAGAGTGCTTCAAGTTTTTCAAACCCCCAGAGTTCAACCCCATACAAAGCTGCTTCCACGTAAATACAAATAGGGGCAGCTATTGGCTTGCTCATTGAGATATTATGCTCCTTGATCAAAAGCCCCAGAGATGCGTCTTAGCTGTAGGTTCTGCCGCTTGACATGAAATCTCCAGGAGAGGTCATCAGAGAGAGTGATACACAGATAATCAAAGGTACTCACGCTCTCTAGTGGTCTCCCCTCCAGAAAAAGCATCCCCTTAAATGATCGATGAGGGTTGATCATTAGCAGCTTAGTCTTTGCAGTATTTATCTCAAGCCCTCTTAATGCACAAAAGGACTCAAAGCGTTTTAGAAGGGATTGAAGGCCACTTGGGGTCTTGGAAACGATCAAAGTGTCGTCTGCAAAGAGTAAGGTTGTCACTTTGATCCCCACAGGGTTGGCGCATCAGCTGGGCTCTCAGCGAGAAACTGGACAACACCATTAATGAAGAGTGAAAAGAGAGTAGGGGCCATTACACACCCTTGACGGACCCCTCTATGTACCCTAATCAGATCTGACAATTGACCTTGATTACCCCAACGTACCCTTTCATAGTTGTTCTCGTGCAAGCGAATGGTCAGTGATAGAATTTCAGGTGGGATACCCATTTCCTTCAAGACACACCAAAGTTTGTGTCTAGGAATAAGGTTGAAAGCAGACCGTAAATCAATAAAAGCTACATATAGGCTTCCCTTAGAGATTGTCACTGTCTTCCATGTTAGTAATAGGAAGCAAAAGGCCTGATCGATAGTGCTGACTTTCTGTCTGAACCCAGCTTGAAAAGGAGTCGGAATGTTATTGTCATCTATCCATGTTTGTATTTTCATCAGAAGTACTCGGGCAACCTTTTGGCACTGTCGATCAGGCTAATAGGTCTATAGTTCGAGAGCAGTGAATGATCACCCTTCTTAAACACTGGGATAACCTCAGCCCCTTCCCATAAAGATGGAATTGCTGAACCGGCGGCTATTCCCTTTGCCAGGGCAAAAATATTCAGTGACCAGTTCTCCATATTACTGAGAAATAGGTCGCTAGGAATGGCGTTCGGCCCAGGAGCTTTAGAGCTAATAATTGCTTTAATACTAGATTTTATTTCTGCTACGGTGAAGAACCCGTCAGTCTTAGAGCTGTCGTGAGCAACTGTTGGGTCTTCGTTAGCTTCAGTAGGCTCTCCGGTGTATGAAGACTAGAAATGGCGATGCCATTCTTCGACAGCAATATTGTCAGGTGACTGGTGTAGGAGAGTAGGGTCTGCAATCCTATGATCACCCAGATTTTTTGCTTTTGCTTCATTGGTTTACGACTTTCCCCGGCTGTGGGCCTGCCAATCAGACCCACAGCCTAGCTGTTCTCTCTCGAAATTAACACACATGTACATTAGGTGCATCCACCAATTGGAACTGGGCCCCCTTATCAGTCCCTGTATCAGCATACCACAGGTATCCAGGGCATCGGTGTACCCAGGGCCTACCAGGGGCTGCAGCATGTATTATGCCACCCCTGGATGGCCACCCAAATCTGACACAACTGGCTGCACGACAGCTGGGGCAAGGTGGTGTAATCACCCGTTGCTGTAGGTGTAGTATTCCTATACCTAACCCTAAAATGGACACATGGATTCCTATCAGTCACTCCTATGGCAGGCCTTATCAATCCTGAAGGCAGAGTGCGGGGAATCATGTGGGATGGTGCTCTGGCGCGAGCTGAGCCCGTCGACGGCTTGCGTAACCAAGTCCTAATAGCCGTTCCATGGTGACGCGGGTCAACTACCTTAAAATGCATTATAATCCTCGCGGTTATTTGCTAACTTTGGCATCGCATCACCCACACATGTCGAGTAAGGTGTCATACGAATTGGAATACGAACCCCTCGCCAATTCTGGCGACGGGGTTAGCATTCCACCCTTCTAGAGGGACACGACATGGAAGTAACCTTGAACCCCGGTTAAAGTTGACTCAAGCCTCAGCATCACAAAATGGATGCTGCCACCAGACACAAGTCTGACCTCCTGCTGCTGGGAGACCTTCCAGCGAGGGGAGCTTGGACAAAGGGTTTCCTGTCGAGGGCGGTGTTAGCACCATCCCAGACAGGGTTTGTGTATCCCAGGTAGGCAGGGCTGAAAGGAAGGTGATTGCAAGTGGCACCCCGGTGCTCACTGTGCATAGCCCGGCTCAAACCAGTTTCGGGGGCACACCAGGCCCTGAGCTGGGGCGAAGCCGGACAAAGGATAGGGGTGTAACCACCCCCCTCCTGGCCCCACCCATAGGTAGGACCTAGTCACGGGCCAGCCCCTTTTCCTAGAATAAAGGTGGGAGCGGGTCCCCTTCCCAAATTGGATAATTCTGAATCTTGAACTACTTTCCACGAAAGGAACTCTTGACTTTTTCTGAAGACTCTCCCTTGTGGCTAAGGAGTAGCCACCCTGCACCAGCAGGCACCACCTAAGCGCTTGCGGTTTGCTGTACGTCTCTCCTACGGAACAAGACTGCCCAGCTCGACGAGACCCGGGTTCCCTGCCATCTCTGACCTCTACCTACATCGTCAGCCCAGCTGAGATTCGTAGGTGTGACGAGACCTGCGGGACCGGCCATCTTCAGAACCTGCACGACGCTTATCTAGCGCGCCCACCGAGGGACCCTCGAGTGAGTGCACCTAGGGTTTGAGAAGCCCTAACCCTGAGCGGCTCCAGCACCGAAGTCTGCCTCCCCAGCATCCACGAGATCTACGTGGGGGGCCCTTCTGCTCCTTGCTGCTCACCGCGTTGTCCGACCACTCGCCGACCGGCTTGTGGCCCTCTTCACGATGCACCACAACAGTTTTCATCACTGGTCTGGTTGCTCCAGACTGGCTCTTGCTCCCCTTCAACAGAGGAGTACCTCGGACCCTCCTGGTCCACTCCATACGCCATCTTGACTCTACCGCGTGGGCTTGCCACTGCCAAGATCCGCTGCCCCATTCCTGGGCCCAGCATCATCGACAGCAGACACCTTCGTGGGACAGCTCGCCTCCATCCTGGTCGCCGCCGCGCCTCCTGGTCCGAGGAACAGCCGAGTCCGACGTCATCCACTCACCTGGTCGAGGTGACTTCAGCCGGTACCTTCCTGGTACCCCCCCGATCGCTGGCTAGCGGTTGAGAACTGAGTCCCCTCTGCTTTCAGGTTTCCTTCATCACCGATCCAGGCTTGGATCTCGCTGAACATCGACACTGGTCGCCTGCCAGCAACTTCTTCTTTCAGGCTCCCGAGACTACAACAAGGACTCCCGACATCTTGCTGAACCCCACGCAGCCGCAGCCTCTGGCTAGGTAACTCAAGCATCTCGGTGCTCCATCGTAGGTTCACTCTACAAGTGTCCAGCTCCTTTCCCGTTTAGTCCAACTGATCGGATTCCTCCGGAATCAGTAACTTTAGACTCTTTAACCTCTCCCATTCCACTTGCAGTGTAAATGGTTTCGTGCCCTTCGGGCATTTGTGTAAATTGTGCGACTAGAAGTATTCTCCTAAGAGTTTTGTATTGTGCTTAGCTCCCTGACTCATAAAGAGCCAGGGTAGTCTTGTTATAAATAAATATCCTTTATTTTCATAACAACTTGGGTGGTGTCCTTTCACTTGGCGTTCAAGGGGTATATGTGATGGTAAACAGCTGGCTTAACACGCCCTCTAGAGTTTAGCCTGAAGACTGCTCTTGTCCACGCTACTAGGATAGCTGGTCTATAAGGTTGACTTACAACCAATCATCAATAAGGGTCGTTTGGAATGATACACAGTGATCACTAGAATAGTGAGCACTACATATCAGGCCAACTTCTCACATTGGTGAGCAGCGGTTGGGATTTGAGCTTGCTGTTGTTTTACCACACACGTATCCTAAGAATATCAAGTTGAAAGATCACATAAGTACCCAGGTACATATAACTTAACTTAGAATACTCTGAGTTCTACTGAACCAGCTGTTATAGTGAAACAGGGACTAGCACACCCTGACTATAACTCTTAGCAAGGGATCAGTAGGGAAACACATAGTGTAGGTAGGTGCATCACTTACACCTCACTAGAAAGCATGTCGGGCCACGGAGAGTCTGCATCGACCCTCCACAGGTCCTGTCACGATATGCAGCTCTTAGCTTCACGGAGATGAGACAATTGTGTGCCTCCAGGAAGCTAAACCAGGGTTCTAACCCTACCATCACGTTTTTGATAGGTCTCTTAGAGACTTATGATGCTAGGAGGGCTTCTAACACAGGCCCCCCTAATCCTGATGGGGACATGCCTCCCTTAGAGGGAACCCTTGGTGACCCTGACCTTGACCTCCATGGTGAGGAGGAAGAGGAAGAAGAGTTAGCAGGGGACGAGGCAGACGGAAGTCCAGTAGTAGTCAGTAGGCTCACAAGGACCAACTTAAGCAGGCATGAGAATGGAACTGGGGGAGCCCCGGGCCCACGCTTAAGCAGGCTTAACATGGGGAACGGACGAGTTAGGTCTCTCTCGAGAGGTTCTAACAGATCTGTTCGAACACATGTTTCTCAGGCATCTTCTCAGAGAGGAATGACGTCCCCTCAGAGAAGGGAGCACGAAGCGAAGATGAGGGAAGTCAATCTGAGGATCGAGCGGGAAGAACTTGCCCTCGCCAAAGAAAGACTTGCCTTGGCCCGAGAACAGAAATTGAGTGGGTTAGATCCCACTGGTGGCAGCATTCTCATTAGAGAGAAAGACAGGGGTATAGACACTAGACACCTGAGTAAAATAGTGCCCCCCTTTAAACAAGGGGACGACATCCACAAGTGAATCACTGCTTTGGAGAGGGCCTGCACTGTCCAGTGCGTCCCCCCAAGTCAGTGGGCAGCTATACTGTGGCTCTCCTTTGAAGGTAAAGGACGAGACAAGCTCCTCACTACGAGAGCTGAGGATGCTAACAACTACCAAGTCCTGAAGAATACACTGATTGATGGGTTCGGCTTAACCACGGAGCAGTACCGGGTGCTGTTCCAAGACACCCAGAAAATTCAGTCTCAGGATTGGGCTGACTTTGTCGATTGTGCCACTAAGGCTTTAGAAGGCTGGTTACTGGGTAGCAAGGTTACTGATTACACAGGATTGTACAATCTTATCATGAGAGAACAGATTTTAAACAACTGTCAGAACCAATTGTTGCATCAGCACCTTGTCGACTCGGAGCTGACCTCTCCCCAAGAATTGGGAAAGAAGGCAGACAGATGGGTCAGAACAAGGGTCAAGCAGAACCAGACTCAGAACCAGGGTGGTCAGAAGAAAGCAGACCAAAAGGGTAGTAACAAGAACGAACAAAATGACCAGAAGTCTTCGACAGGCCCCCAACAAACCAAAGAGGGTGGGGGTCAGGCTTCACAGCAGAAAAAGAAGACTCCAGAAGGCCAGTCAAAAAGGTGGTGCCAATACTGTAAACGTAAGACTCACTGGTTTAGTGAGTGCACCAAGAAAGGAGGGCAAACTCCTGCCACTGCAGCCCCTAAGGCACCTGCACCCCCTAGTACAGTCAGCAGTGGTAGTGCACCTCCCAAGGCATTAGTTGGGTTAACCTTGGGAACTGAGGGGTGTGACGACTTAGTTGGCACACTCACTCAGGCCGTCCTTGTCTGTACAGGGGATATGGATATGTCCCCTTATGCCAGTCCCAATACTTTGGGCAAATACAGGCAGACGCCTTTGATCAATGGAAAAGTGGCTCAGGCCTACAGGGACACTTGTGCCAGTGTCACCATGGTGACGCCTAACTTTGTGGACCCTGGACAGATCATGCTAGGTACCGATTACCTAGTGACCAATGACAGCAATGTCACTACCAATCACAGTATGGCAGTTGTTGATTTCTCCTGGGGAGGGGTAAGTGGCCCAAAGAAAGTTGTGGTTAGTTCAGACCTCCCCGTAGAATGTCTGTTGGGCAATGATTTGGAAACGTCACAATGGTCAGAAGTGAAGCAGAGGACTCACATGGAAATGTTAGGCTTGCCAGCACATGTCCTTGCTGTGACCAGGTCACAGGCCAAAAGATGCCCCACTGAACAGGTGCTGGATCCTGGAAGAACGGACCAGACACCATCCAAGAAAAGGAGCAGTAAGGGTAAGGCCTCGCCTTCCCCCTTGCCCCAGGTCGTGGATCAAGTCTCTGAGGAGGCTGACCTTAAGGAACTGAGGGAAACTGAGCCAAAAGAGCTTGAACCTGGTCAGGTTGAGTTTCTGGGCTCAGGGGGACCCTCTAGGGAAGACCTGGGGAAGGCACAGTTAGACTGCCCCTCACTTGAACCCCTCAGACAGCAGGCTGCTGCTGAGACTGCAGGGAATGCCACAGGTACCCACAAAGTGTACTGGGACGATGGACTCCTGTACTCCGAGGCAAGAGACCCCAAGCCTGGCGCGACCAGGAGGCTGGTCGTCCCCTTGTCTCTGAGAGGTTTCCTTCTTACCTTGGCCCACGAGATTCCCCTTGCAGGTCACTTAGGCCAGAATAAGACTTGGGACAGAATTGTTCCACACTTTCACTGGCCCCACATGTCCGAAGATACGAAGGAGTTTTGCCGCTCCTGTGTCACTTGCCAAGCCAGCGGTAAGTCAGGTGGCACGACAAAGGCCCCCCTCATACCACTGCCGGTGGTGGGGGTACCCTTTGAATGAGTGGGGATCGACATTGTCGGACCAATGGAACCCCAGACAGCATCAGGGCACAAGTTTATACTGGTGGTGGTGGACCACGCCACCAGGTATCCTGAAGCTATTCCCCTTAGGACCACTACAGCACCTGTTGTGGCACGAGCCCTAGTTGGAGTGTTCTCCAGAGTGGGCTTCCCTAAGGAGGTTGTCTCTGACAGAGGTGCAAACTTCATGTCGGGATATCTGACTGCTATGTGGAAGGAGTGTGGTGTCAACTACAAATTCACCACACCCTATCACCCACAATGCAACGGGCTTGTTGAGAGATTCAACAGGACCCTAAAAGGGATGATTCATGGACTACCTGAAAAGCTTCGGCAGAGATGGGATGTCCTGATACCCTGCCTCTTGTTCGCCTACAGAGAGGTCCCGCAGAAGGGGGTTGGCTACAGCCCTTTTGAACTTCTGTTCGGACATCCTGTAAGGGGACCCCTTTGTTTGGTAAAGGAAGGATGGGAGAGACCTCTCAAAAAGCCGGCATCAAACATTGTGGACTATGTGCTCGGTCTCCGCTCGCGGATGGCTGAGTACATGGAAAAGGCATCTAAAAACCTTGAGGCGAGCCAAGAATTACAGAAAGCTTGGCACGACCAAAAGGCTGTCCTGACTGTGTATCAGCCTGGACAGAAGGTGTGCGTGCTGGAGCCAGTGGCCCCAGCAGCACTCAAAGACAAATGGTCTGGGCCCCACACAATCATTGAGCAAAAGGGAGAGGTCACCTACTTGGTAGACCTGGGAACTCCCCGGAGCCCCCACCGGGTGCTCCATGTAAACAGGCTCAAGGCATATGTCGACAGGGAGGGCATGGGCTTGCTCATGGCCACAGATGAGGGACAGGAGGAGGAGAGTGACCCTCTCCCGGACCTGCTTTCTCAGAACCCTGACGATGGGTCAGTAGATGGTGTTGTCTTTTGTGGCAGCCTCTCTGGACATCAACAACAGGATTGTAAACAGGTTCTTCAATCCTTCCGACATATGTTCTCTCTGACACCCAGTCAGACCAATTGGTGTACCCATGAGGTCGACACTGGGGACAGTCTGCCCGTAAAGAGTAAAATCTATCGACAGCCTGATCATGTCAGAGACTGCATCAAGACAGAGGTGCAGAAAATGTTGGAGCTGGGAGTCATTGAGCCCTCGGACAGCCCCTGGGCTAGTCCAGTAGTTCTCGTGCCGAAACCTCACACCCAGGGCGGTAAGAAAGAGATGAGGTTTTGCGTGGACTACAGAGGCCTCAATGCAGTCACTAAGACTGACGCCCACCCGATACCAAGAGCAGATGAACTTATAGACCGGTTGGCTTCGGCCAACTACTTAAGTACATTTGACCTGACAGCTGGGTATTGGCAAATCAGGTTAGCTGAGGAGGCCAAACCCAAAACAGCATTTTCTACCCCGGGTGGGCATTATCAGTTCGTGGTAATGCCCTTTGGTTTGAAAAATGCACCTGCCACCTTCCAAAGGCTGGTGAATCGAGTTCTCACTGGGTTGGACGACTTCTGTGCGGCGTATCTGGACGATATTGCTGTCTTTAGCTCCACCTGGGAGGATCACCTGGTCCACCTGAGGAAAGTGTTAGAGGCTCTGCAGAAGGCAGGCCTCCCTATCAAGGCCACCAAGTGCCAGATAGGGCAGACACAGGTTGTATACCTGGGCCACCTTGTAGGTGGAGGCCAGGTTCAGCCATTGGAGAGCAAAATACAGGCCATCCAGGACTGGGCTCCTCCAACCACCCAGACTCAGGTTCGAGCTTTCTTGGGCCTGACTGGTTATTACCGGAAATTTGTCAGAAATTATGGATCCATTGTGACCCCGCTAAACGATCTGACAAGTAAAAAGATGCCAAAAAAAGTTCAGTGGACAGCGAGCTGTCAAAAGGCATTCGATGACCTAAAGCAGGCCATGTGCACAGCACCTATCCTAAAGAGTCCAGACTACTCCAAAACATTCATTGTCCAAACAGACGCTTCGGAGTTGGGTGTGGGAGCTGTTCTATCTCAGCTGAATTTTGATGGTCATGACCAGCCCATAGCTTTTATTAGCAGGAGGCTGACCCCCAGAGAGAAGAATTGGTCAGCTATTGAGAGGGAGGCCTTTGCTGTGGTTTGGGCCCTGAAGAAGTTGAGGCCATACTTGTTTGGCACTCACTTCAAGATTCAGACCGACCATAAGCCCCTCTTGTGGCTAAATCAAATGAAGGGTGAAAACCCCAAACTACTTAGGTGGTCCATTTCCCTACAGGGGATGGACTTCACAGTGGAGCATAGACCTGGCACTGATCATGGCAATGCAGATGGGCTCTCCAGGTATTTCCACTTAGAGCAAGAAGACTCACCTGGTCAAGGTTAGCTTATTGTCCCAAAGTTTTGGGGGGGGTCATGTAGGAGAGTAGGGTCTGCAATCCTATGATCACCCAGATTTTTTGCTTTTGCTTCATTGGTTTACGACTTTCCCCGGCTGTGGGCCTGCCAATCAGACCCACAGCCTAGCTGTTCTCTCTCGAAATTAACACACATGTACATTAGGTGCATCCACCAATTGGAACTGGGCCGCCTTATCAGTCCCTGTATCAGCATACCACAGGTATCCAGGGCATCGGTGTACCCAGGGCCTACCAGGGGCTGCAGCAGGTATTATGCCACCCCTGGATGGCCACCCAAATCTGACACAACTGGCTGCACGACAGCTGGGGCAAGGTGGTGTAATCACCCGTTGCTGTAGGTGTAGTATTCCTATACCTAACCCTAAAATGGACACATGGATTCCTATCAGTCACTCCTATGGCAGGCCTTATCAATCCTGAAGGCAGAGTGCGGGGAATCATGTGGGATGGTGCTCTGGCGCGAGCTGAGCCTGTCGACGGCTTGCGGAACCAAGTCCTAATAGCCGTTCCATGGTGACGCGGGCCAACTACCTTAAAATGCATTATAATCCTCGCGGTTATTTGCTAACTTTGGCATCGCATCACCCACACATGTCGAGTAAGGTGTCATACGAATTGGAATACGAACCCCTCGCCAATTCCGGCGACGGGGTTAGCATTCCACCCTTCTAGAGGGACACGACATGGAAGTAACCTTGAACCCCGGTTAAAGTTGACTCAAGCCTCAGCATCACAAAATGGATGCTGCCACCAGACACAAGTCTGACCTCCTGCTGCTGGGAGACCTTCCAGCGAGGGGAGCTTGGACAAAGGGTTTCCTGTCGAGGGCGGTGTTAGCACCATCCCAGACAGGGTTTGTGTATCCCAGGTAGGCAGGGCTGAAAGGAAGGTGATTGCAAGTGGCACCCCGGTGCTCACTGTGCATAGCCCGGCTCAAACCAGTTTTGGGGGCACACCAGCCCCTGAGCTGGGGCGAAGCCGGACAAAGGATAGGGGTGTAACCACCCCCCTCCTGGCCCCACCCATAGGTAGGACCTAGTCACGGGCCAGCCCCTTTTCCTAGAATAAAGGTGGGAGCGGGTCCCCTTCCCAAATTGGATAATTCTGAATCTTGAACTACTTTCCACGAAAGGAACTCTTGACTTTTTCTGAAGACTCTCCCTTGTGGCTAAGGAGTAGCCACCCTGCACTAGCAGGCACCACCTAAGCGCTTGCGGTTTGCTGTACGTCTCTCCTACGGAACAAGACTGCCCAGCTCGACGAGACCCGGGTTCCCTGCCATCTCTGACCTCTACCTACATCGTCAGCCCAGCTGAGATTCGTAGGTGTGACGAGACCTGCGGGACCGGCCATCTTCAGAACCTGCACGACGCTTATCTAGCGCGCCCACCGAGGGACCCTCGAGTGAGTGCACCTAGGGTTTGAGAAGCCCTAACCCTGAGCGGCTCCAGCTCCGAAATCTGCCTCCCCAGCATCCACGAGATCTACGTGGGGGGCCCTTCTGCTCCTTGCTGCTCACCACGTTGTCCGACCACTCGCCGACCGGCTTGTGGCCCTCTTCACGACGCACCACGACAGTTTTCATCACTGGTCTGGTTGCTCCAGACTGACTCTTGCTCCCCTTCAACAGAGGAGTACCTCGGACCCTCCTGGTCCAATCCAGACGCCATCTTGACTCCACCGCGTGGGCTTGCCACTGCCAAGATCCGCTGCCCCATTCCTGGGCCCAGCATCATCGACAGCAGACACCTTCGTGGGACAGCTCGCCTCCATCCTGGTCGCCGCCGCGCCTCCTGGACCGAGGAACAGCCGAGTCCGACGTCATCCACTCACCTGGTCGAGGTGACTTCAGCCGGTACCTTCCTGGTACCCCCCCGATCGCTGGCTAGCAGTTGAGAACTGAGTCCCCTCTGCTTTCAGGTTTCCTTCATCACCGATCCAGGCTTGGATCTCGCTGAACATCGACACTGGTCGCCTGCCAGCAACTTCTTCTTTCAGGCTCCCGAGACTACAACAAGGACTCCCGACATCTTGCTGAACCCCACGCAGCCGCAGCCTCTGGCTAGGTAACTCGAGCATCTCGGTGCTCCATCGTAGGTTCACTCTACAAGTGTCCAGCTCCTTTCCCGTTTAGTCCAACTGATCGGATTCCTCCGGAATCAGTAACTTTAGACTCTTTAACCTCTCCCATTCCACTTGCAGTGTAAATGGTTTCGTGCCCTTCGGGCATTTGTGTAAATTGTGCGACTAGAAGTATTCTCCTAAGAGTTTTGTATTGTGCTTAGCTCCCTGACTCATAAAGAGCCAGGGTAGTCTTGTTATAAATAAATATCCTTTATTTTCATAACAACTTGTGTGGTGTCCTTTCACTTGGCGTTCAAGGGGTATATGTGATGGTAAACAGCTGGCTTAACACGCCCTCTAGAGTTTAGCCTGAAGACTGCTCTTGTCCACGCTACTAGGATAGCTGGTCTATAAGGTTGACTTACAACCAATCATCAATAAGGGTCGTTTGGAATGATACACAGTGATCACTAGAATAGTGAGCACTACATATCAGGCCAACTTCTCACAACTGGGACCTATTTTCCTCCCCCTTAGTTACTAAAATTCAAAACCGTTGTGTGTCTTTCTTTGCACAAGCGTCACTAATCAATGCCCAGTGCTCCACTTCCCAGTCCCTTTTGGCCTTGTGAATCGCTTTCTTGTAAGCTTGCCTGGTCTCCCTCACATGATTTACAGTATTTGAACGGCTTGTCAAGGCCAGCTGGATTTTGAGGTCCCCGCATTCTCGCGTAAAACAAGCAAACTGCGATTTTGAGCATTTGTTCCCCTTTTTTTGTTATATTTTAAAATAATTGGCCAACAAGTTAAAAAAAATTGTATGGCAGTCAGCAATCTTGCCCAGATCACCGAAAGTTCTGTAAGGCTGAGCATCAGTCTAGTACTGGCCTCCAAGTTTGTGTTGATAAGAGCTAACTTCTCCGGTTCCATTGCTACACGTGCCTATTGTTATTGGTAGAATGGACCTCCTTGGTGGTGAGAGTAATATCAGTGGAATTTAGGCGTCTAGCCAAAGGAGAGATTAGGGTTAGCTCAAGGGGGTTATGATCACTATCCGTGGTAGACCCTACAATCATATCAACAACTTCGGCTACAGTCTTAAATCTAACAAAAAATAGTTGATTCAACTCATATTAGTGGTCTGATTACAAGTATTTGCTCCTACCTTGTCAGAATTGGTTTGTCTGTTAGCAGCCTTCAAACCAAATTCAAGTGTTATTGCATTAAGCTGCAGTGCGGTTTGGGACCATTTTTTAATGGGAGTATGATCCAAGGGGGTAATGTGCCAAAGCTCCTCCTCTTCTTTACTTCCACACAGGTCCTCCAACCCCAAAGGTTCTGGAATAAACAAAACATGACCCCCAGGACCAGGAAGGGAAAATCGGCCTGTCATGATTGTGAGTGGAGATTGAGAAGGAGTTCAAGCCCTGATTCATGACTCCCTAAACATAGAAAGAACCCTTAGCTGTGATAGTGCATGGTGGTTAAACACGGCTCCCTGCAGGAAGTTCACCTTTTGCTCATGATCAAGGAGGGGAAGAAATGTTCTTGATGGCAAAAGCAGCTCTGTTTTCTTCAGGTCAAGATTTAATTCACTTATCACTTCTAATAAGACCTTTCTGTCCATACCGCTTATCTGGGTTTGGTGATGTATACATGGTCCTGGGCAGTTTTCTGTGAATTTATTGACCTAGGCAGTAGGCCTGGAGTTCGGTTGGCAGTGGGTTCTGTTTTGTGAGTGGGCTTTATGTGGGCAGTTTACTAGCACTTTGCTGCAGGTTTGTGGCCCAAAAGGTAAAGTAAACCAGCGCAAAGTATTGAATTCGATTTACTTTCCAACGCAAATCCTGATTTGCATTGGAAAATAGCTCATAATAAAAGAAAGTAGTGCTATTAACTACTTTGCACTACTTTTGTGTTAAGTGGATGTTTCATTGCCGGTACATGGGTATTCTCATGCAACCACTGAAGTCTATTAATACAAATCCCCATCTACTAACATTGGTACAGGGATTACCATCACAATTGTACGCCTCATGAAGAAACGCGTAAAGTTTTATAAAAGTTTTCAAGTATAGGCCAACATTAGGCATGCGGGTGCCATCACACATACTTCCTTACACTATAGTTCAATGGTGTGTGCATTGGCACAAGGCAGACTTAATTGCAACAGTCTTAATAGAAACAGTGATGTGCTCACTGCCTTCCATGCAACGCAGTGCAGAAACTTTGGTTGCTGCGCTGCAGTGTGTAATAACTCAGTAAATTTGGTCCTTAGCTCGTCAGGGTCAAATGTGAATTAGCCCCCTGTGAGATTTGGCATAGCAGTATATTCTTACTGGATGATGCGGCTTCTACTGGTCCACAAAATTGTATGCAAGAGTGGATGTTCTTCTGCAGGGAGGTCACATGGTTAGACAACATGCACACTCTACATACAAATTGTGTTTCTAGGTGACTGGGAATGTATCTGCCCAATGCCTCTCCTCGTTGCACCTCTGTCTTCTTAACTCTATACAAACAACTTTATCCAGAAGTTAATTGTAAACAATGCATTGACAAGTGCCATTTAGTGGCGGCCCCTCCAATAAGGCGGTTGAGCGTCGACCTACTGCTTTATGCAGTGGAAAAAAAGGAAACTTAAAATGATAATCACCCTACGTTATTATCATTTTATTATTCCTGCTGTGGCATGTCGGCGGGCGGAGCGGGAAGATCTGCTCTGCTCACAGAGCAGGGGGAGGAGTGGTGGTCACTATGTTAGTGCACATTAATGTTTTCCGGCCCTCTGGGACCAGCCAAACATTTATGCCGACTTTGTATGTTCTCCATGCTAGGCTGCATTACAGCCTGCATGGAGAGCATGCCCAGCCTCCTATTCCCTGACTGAGTGCCGTGGTTCTGCACTCAGACCAATCAAAACGCTTGATTGGTCAGGAGAGCCTGGGAGCCCGGTGCTTCCTGCTTCCTGTGCAAAGAAGAAGCCAGGAAGAGGATGAAGGAGAGGTGGCGGCGGTCAGCAAGCAGGCCGGCCGGCAGGTAAGTGGTTTGTTTTTAAACCCCCACCTCCTACCCCCCTCCCCGCCCCACTGCTGCTTGCCAATTCTTCCATCACCTCCTGTCACCCACATTGCAAGCATTCTCGCTGGACTCCTTCGACCACACCCACAAAGCCTAATCCGACAATTTATAATATTATGTATAATGTACACCTGTACCATAGACCATGTGCAATATTTTTGTAATTGCAATCCCCAATCAACCATGTACGCCCCATAACATCATTACATCCTCAGACATGATATTAACTCGCATCAGCCTAATAACAGGCAGTCAAAGATGTACTACCAAGGTGCAGATGCGATGGTTGACAAGGGGTGTGACCAAAAAGTTGTGAAAACCTATTCCAAAATAGGTGAGGCCAGTGGAAAAAGAAGGAAGGGCCTTGGGATGGTGACACACATTCACTGTTACACCAAGCAAAGAGCAATTCAGGCTGAAGGAAGCTTATTTCACAAAAGGAAACACCCACACCTTCACAACCAGTCTTACAAGCCAAGTAGTTTGACAATTATGTATATCCGGCGTTGAAGTAAGTCACAAACCGCACTCAGCGGCCACTTACTGGTACTGGAAATGAAAAACATGCAAATCAAAAGCCATACAGAACGGGTCTTGAAAAACTGATAGACCGCAGGTACTATGTTCAGAGCTGATATAATTCAACTAAGCATTATATTGCCACAAAGTCCCCAAGTGAACCAATAGCTTGATATATTAATATTACCCTGGTTCTTACGGTTGTTGGGTTGACCTCGGTTATTGGTACAAAGTCAATCCTAGCATCACGCGTACCTCAAAATTCCATTTCAATGGCTCACTCTATTTACCAAAACGTAGGAAAGCATGCATAACATCCCGGAAGAGGGTGAGAACACCTGCGCCACAACCAACCCAAATAAGACTGAATAAACACATTGACCAATCACACACGGGTCAGCAGCATATGTAAGTCAATGGCTCAGAAAACGTTCCATAATGGCATCAGTCTTCTTTGTAGCACTGCCCTGAGATTATTGGGGTCAAACAGGGAAGAAGAGAGTGCATACTCAGGCAAAAAGATCAGCCTTTGTAATACTGCTAATGATGAGGGGTGGGAGATGCTGCTTCCTTCCATGTATGATTCTGAACACCGATGTTGAATGGTACCTAGTGCTAAACTTCACCACAGTCCGCCCCCATGCCTTCCCTGCCCATAATAAGTGACACGCCTCCCCACATTTCAAGGTTACTGGATCATTCCAGAGGGTCAGCTGCATCATAGCTGACATCTCACAGGCCAGCCCAGGTATTGTGGGACTTGATGACACTGTGCAGCAGGACATCAGAATAGATCTGCCTCAGTAGGACAGGGATGTCAATATTATCACTTACATCTCAATATTTTTCATTATTTATTTACAAAATCTTATAGAGCTCATGGCTACCCAACGACAGGCTTCCCAGCGCTAATAGGAAATGTAAGGGGAGACATACTGCTCAGGTAAACAGATGCATTTTTAGTTGCTTTCTAAAACTGAGCAGATTGCTAATGGATCTTAGACCAATTTGGAGGGAATTCCAAAGCTTAGATGCCTGATAAGCAAAGGATCGTACTCCGTTTCTGGTACTTTTTATTTTGGGAATAACCAGAAGAAATTGACTTTGACCTTAAGTCACATGCTTCACGACTTAAGGTCAAATAGTCAATTTCTTCTGGCTAATACCAATACTGTTGCCCATTTCCCAAGTGTGCCTCGAGGCATCAACTCTATGCTTGTCGCATAGCAGCCAGGTTTGCATGCCAAAGGCTTTTTCACATTTGATGCTGCTGGCATCAATGTTTAATCTGTCTATGATGCCAGGATCTACATGACACTTGTGGCAGGTTTTCCGGTGCAATATCTTATAGCTTCATCCTCAGGAAGTCAGCAAATGCTGCCTAATCAGGTGCCAGTGACTCCGGAGACATGTGGCAGCTTGGTGAGTGATATCAATTCACATGTGATGCATGTTCACTTGCAACCAAACATGATGATAGGCATGGACACTACAAACATCCCACCTGTCCCCATTCTGCCATTGAGCAATGCATGCATGATTTCTTCAGCCATGATTGCTCGCAACCACTCTACGTTTATCCTTACAGACCTATTTGATCGAGCCTTTCGAAAAAAACCGTCCTGATGAAGACCTCTCCAATTATCCTTGGATCGAAATGTCAAGTGCAACTTAGTTGTACCAAGCATAAAACAATTCAACCATTTTCCGCTGTTGTGATTTCCAATAAATAACTGATCATGTCCCATTGGTCGTGTGTGTATTTCAGATTTCCTCATACAGTATTTCGATTCCAGCACATGGTGATCTATTATAAGCAACAGAAATGTGTTCTCTTCCTGTAGTATCTACATCAGGAAATAGTAAACACAATTGTTTTGACATTGTTCTTTCTGGCAGCCTGACTCTGTGTACAATTTGAATTCTATAAATCTCAGAAATTCAATTATAAGTGAAATCTAAAGGGAACCATTGTGATACAGGGCCGGGCATATGTTTAAATGTTCTTGTTTCTGTTCCATGCCTCGCCTGAGGACCGAGGCTTCACACAGAGAAACTGTGCGGTGTACAGGGGTGTGGGATGTCGATAACGACCTGTGCCTCATGTGGGTGAGTTTGAAACATGATCAATGTCCATCACCAGGCAAGGCACCTGTATTTTGAGGTCATCCATTTCAAACACCCTTTCACACGCTGACACGTCTTCTTGAGGTCCCACGTGGTTTGTGTCTCCACTACCAGGGCATTCACCATGCCAGTGTGGTCCCGCCACATAGCCTGCCTGTGGATTGTACAGAGACTGTGCGGAGGCTGACTTAACCGCATAGGTAGTAACAATGCTTTTATCCTTCCTCAGTGAAATGTCACTTCCTTTTCTGGGCATTAGCTCCCTCTTCTCACCCTAGGTCTATCCCAAAGAGCTCTGAAAAGGAAGCTGGTGGGGTTTTGCGAAGAGCAGTTATTATGCGCTTGAGAATTAGCTGCATACTTGTGTGTGACTGTTGTTAGGTTTGGCTGTTTTCTTGTCTCCCCCATTTGTAGTAAAGTATGAGGTATGTTTGTGCAATTTATTCTGACGGCTATATCATGTGAGCGTAGGGTTTTTGGGCCCAACCTGGGGGGCAGCACAGACCACGAAACATTTCTTGGTGTGAAAAAGGCCACTTTATTGGAAACAGGTGCACCTTACATCCAAAATCCCTTGGCCTGTGCCGTACAAAACTAAGCCTCACTAAATATTGTCTTCCTACCTTACCCCCATCCCCTCCCCTAACATGTCCCCCCCCTGCAACAATTATAAACAACTTGTCATTCCTAACTTCTCTACACCTACCTAACTAGGTAAACTGCGTATGTTCTTTTCATAACTGTAACCATCCAACCATATCACGAATGACCTAGGAAAACGCCTCCACAGCATAACTCACCACGCCCGCACCTGTTCCGGCGACAACCCCCATACACATTCCCCCCCCCGATGCACCTGTTCCCAAAAGCCAACCGAAAAGCTGACCAGACTAGCAAAGTCCCCCAGCAAAACCCCAACCGAGAATAAGAGACCAACAGGGAGGGCGGGTGGGAAAAAACACAAAACCAGAGCCTCCCCCTGGCCGGTTGCCGTGTCACGACCACCAAAATGGTGGCTCGCAACACGAAATGGCCGGCTTTAAACCCCTCCAGCCCAAAAATCGCCCAACCAGCCCAAAAAACACCCCACGTGGTCCGGCTGCCCCCGGCCCAAAAATCCCCGGGGGTGGCAGGCCTCCCGCTGGTCGGCCGCCCCCCCCAAAACCCCATTGGGCCCAACCTGGGGGGGCAGCACAGACCACGAAACATTTCTTGGTGTGAAAAAGGCTGCTTTATTGGAAACAGGTGCACCTTACATCCAAAATCCCTTGGCCTGTGCCGTACAAAACTAAGCCTCACTAAATATTGTCTTCCTACCTTACCCCCACCCCCTCCCCTAACATGTTCCCCCTCTGCAACAATTATAAACAACTTGCCATTCCTAACTTCTCTACACCTACCTAACTAGGTAAACTTCGTATGTTCTTTTCATAACTCTAACCATCCAACCTTATCACGAATGACCTAGGAAAATCTTTCTACGTGCCCTATCTATGGCAGCAGGACGCTCCGCCCCCCTCCACATTCTCCGAGGTATAAATTCCGACCATATTATATGGCACCCTGACCACTGCTGCCGAATCTTCATCAAATCCCGCTTCATTTGCTTCAACAACGCCAAGCCCTTGCATTGCACCAAGTCTTTCTCGCCTAAATGAATGACTAAAACATCCGGACAAATCCCCCCCTGACCACCTGATTCAATGCCGGAAATAGCTCATGCCACCTCATGCCCCCCTTTCCCTGCCAATGACAACTGAAAAGCCTAGGATCCAGTCCTAAATTCAGATTCTTGTGCCTATCCCATTCAGAGTGCTCCACTCGCTTCACAAAAGAATGTCCTACGATGAGGATGGACAATCCTGCCATGTCCGGCCCCGCCACTGCACCTGAAAAGACACACATGTAAAACAAGGGAAACCCACATTATGCCTCCTCCTCCATCCCGCGACCCCTCAACCTGATGTACGTCTTGTAGCAATCCGACTTCCACCGCCCCAGGCGCATAAGCTCCTCCCTCCCCCACCCATTCCGTGCTGCATCCGTCGCCGCCCCTATGCGAAAAGAATGCGTCCCAAAACTTCTGGGATCCTCACCCATGGCTTGCAAAGCGTGACGTAGAACCCAGAGCAGCTGCGCCGCTGTCACCCTTCCTCCGGCGGGAGATTTTCCCAGCCGCTGCCCTCCCCCCGCATGCCAACCTCTCCCCACACCGCGGGGCACACCTCTCGATCAACCACCGGTCCCAGGACCACCCACTTACCCAAGCCCCTCTGGTCGGTCTTCGAGCGCCGCCACAGGACCGCCACCTCCCGCGACCACAATTCCACCTCCCCCCACCGCAGTCCCTGCTTACCCCGTGGCCCTACTAGTTCGGACATTCGAAAGGCCCCGAAATACATCCACGACTTCAGTGTGGAAAACAACAGGACCTCCTCCCAATTGCGGCAGATATTTGGGATAAGCCGTAACAAGCCGCCGAGAATACCCCCCGTGATGGGACGGCGCTGAGGTGCCCTGCCTCCCCTCTCTCGCACCCATCCTTCCAATATTCGCGTGCCCAATTCGCCTGCCGACGGTGCGTAGCCCCACAACATCTTCCCCATAAATGCTATGGCTGACAATTTGCATGCAATCGTCACCTTTGACCTCCCCCTGTCCATCATTGCCAAAATAAACTGCCCAACTTGTTCGCTCCTCACCCAATGATTGTCGTGCCTGACTGTCCCGCTATCCAAAAACTTCCACCATGCCTGCTCGTACGCCTTCCATGTGGAAGCGGCCACGGACCCTCTTACCAGTTGCACGACCCTCTCTCTCCTACTGACCACAGCCCCGCTGGCACCGGCGTCTTGCATTCGTCCGCCTCCGTGGCTAACCCATGGAACCCCTGCCACTGTGAACGAGACAAAGCATCCGCAATGTCATTGTCCACCCCTGGCACATGACGGGCTTGAAACAAAATGTCATTCTCCAAACATTGCAGTACAAAAACCCTCAACAGCTTGAGCACCTGCGGATCCCGGGCCGACTGTCGATTCACGACGTGCACCACCGCCATGTTATCCACCTTGAAAATCACCTTTTTGTGTGCGAGTCCTGTGCCCACACCGTCACCGCCACCACCAGGAGAAACAGTTCCAAGAATGCAATGCTCCTCCCCCCGTTGTGCCAAGCTAGCGGCCAGGTCTCCGCGCACCACCTCCCCTGCCAGTACAGCCCAAAACCACCCACCCCCGCCTCATCCGAGGAGATGGTCACGTCCAATTCCCACTCCTCCGGGGGAGCCATGGGGATACCATTGAAGCGCTCCAAAAATGCCCGCCACATACGCAGGTTCTCCCTCGTGCCTGCCGACAATCGCAAATGGTGGTGCGGTAATGTCAAACCGGATGAGGACAACCCCAAACGCCTGCAAAATGTGCGTCCCGCCCGCACCACTCGGCACGCAAAGTTCAAATGGCCCAAAAGAACCTGCACCTCCCACACCGTCACTTTCTGTTTCCCCAACATAGTGTCCACCATCACCAGCATATGCATCTTCTTGTCCCCCGGCAAGCGTGCCTCCATGGCCACCGAGTCCAACTCTATTCCCAGAAATGACAGCACCGTGCTGGGACCTTGTGTCTTCTCTTGCGCCAGGGGCACACCCAGGTAGCCCATGAGCTTTGTAAAACTGTCCAGCTGTTGCTGGCAATCCGCTGAACCGGGCAGTCCCACCAGGAAGAAGTCATCCAGGTAGTGCGTCACCGTCTCATGACCCGTGCGCCACGAAAAGACCCACTGCAAAAAAGTGCTGAAACATTCAAACAACGCGCATGAGATTGAACACCCCATGGGCAACGCTTTGTCTACAAAAATTGAGCCATCGAACTGTATCCCCAGCAGTTGGTAATCTTCCGGGTGCACTGGTAACAGCCGGAAAGCCGACTTGATGTCACACTTTGCCATGAGGGCGCCCGACCCCACTGTTGCCACCAAACGCCACGCCACATCTACCGATGAGTAAGATACCGACGACAGTTTGGCCGCTATGTAATCATTGACCGACGCCCCTTCCGGCCATGCCAGATGTTGGATCAGTCGATACTGGCCAGGCTCCTTTTTCGGCACCACACCTATGGGGGAGACGATCAGGTCCCGAATAGGGCCCCCCCGATAGGGGCCTGCCATCCGCCCCTCCCGTACCTCCTTGCCCAGGTTCTCCCGAACCACTGTCTTATGCATATGGGCAGATTTCAGATTCTCGGCCCACCGGGCGATCCGTGGACCCTAGTACCCCAGCCGGAAACCCTCCGGAAACCCCTGTCGTAACAGCCCGCGTCTTCGGTCCGTGGATAAGACGCCAAGAAGGTTTCCAGCCGGTCCTGTTTAACTGGCGTATGAGCCCTTTCCCAAAGCCCCCTGTCCTCCCCTACCACCCCTGCCCCAGGACTGTTGCCCCGTCGGTGCAGACTGCTGCCCCTGGCTGCCCCTTGCCCACCAGCAGTGCACCACCGGGTGGCGATGTGCGCATTTAGAACATTTGCGGCGGAACTTGCAGTATTGCCGCGCGCAATCTCCCTTGTTGTAATCCCAACACGCTCCCACTGTGGCCCCCCCTGCACTCTCTCCCTGCCCCATCCCCCCCGGGTGGGGCGGGCTGGAAAGGGGCGAGGCGCAAGCGGTAAGCCGCTGGCGATATAAATCGTTTTCCCGAACTTTGCCCCACCCATAGTCTGCTGGTAGAGATCCGAATCGATCTCCCCCATTTCGCCTCCGGGTCCCAGGCCAAACGCGCTCGAAACTCCTCGTCATAGTGTGACCAAGCGTGGCCCCCGTATGTTACCTGCGCCCGCCTGATCACGTCCATGTATTTAAACAGCACAACGGACCTTTCCGGGTACTTATCACAGTACACACTCGCAAAGATCAAGAACCCCGCCGACCAATTCTCTATGTTCAAGGGCACCCTGGGCCGCCGAGCCAGCTCCAGCTCTTCCTCCTTAGACCCCTCCTTTGCCATCAGCTCACGATGCAGGAGCTTCAATATGTCCACGTACTCCCATTTCCAGATCTTTTCTTTGGTGGCCAATGACAAATGCGCCCCCAAAGGCTTCGCAATGCCCACATGCGGCAGCTTGCACACCGGTACCTCATGACTCTCCTTCCCCTCCTTACCCTTGGCGGGTGTCCCCCCAGCCCCCTTGTCTCCCGAGGCCTCCGTCCCGTCTGTACCTGCGCCGTCCGGCCCCACCCCTGTGTCCCTCACATACGTTCCCTTATTCAAACGCACCCCCCCATCTTCCCCCCTCGCATCCGTGCCTACCGATCCGTGCCTACCGATATCCCAACCTGTGGGGTGCCGCCCGACCCCTTCCCCACTCCCTGCCGTGCCTTACCTTACCTGCGCCCGCCTGATCACGTCCATGTATTTAAACAGTGCGACGGACCTTTCCGGGTACTTATCACAGTACACACTCGCAAAGATCAAGAAGCCCGCCGACCAATTCTCTATGTTCAAGGGCACCCTGGGCCGCCGAGCCAGCTCCAGCTCTTCCTCCTTAGACCCCTCCTTTGCCTTCAGCTCACGATGCAGGAGCTTCAATATGTCCACGTATTCCCCTTTCCAGATCTTCTCTTTGGTGGCCAATGACAAATGGGCCCCCAAAGTCTTCGCAATGCCCACATGCGGCAGCTTGCGCACCGGTACCTCATGACTCTCCTTCCCCTCCTTACCCTTGGCGGGTGTCCCCCCAGCCCCCTTGTCTCCCGAGGCCCCTGTCCCGTCTGTACCTGCGCCGTCCGGCCCCACCCCTGTGTCCCTCACATACGTTCCCTTATTCAAACGCACCCCCCCATCTTCCCCCCTCGCATCTGTGCCTACCGATATCCCAACCTTTGGAGTGCCGCCCAACCCCTTCCCCACTCCCTGCCGTGTCTTACCTGGCGTCAAGGTCGGCGTCCGCACCGGATACCGCCACCTAACCAGTTGAGCAGGAGGGGCCGTCACTCTATCCGCCTAGATTCTCTGGGGCGCCCCCTGCAAAAAACTAGCACAAGCATTATTCCGCTCCCCCCCCCATCCTGACCCCCCGTATCTCTCCCTCCTCCACGCTCTCCTCATCATAATCCAAAGTTGACGGGCCGCCCTCCTCGGACTCCAGCCCTGTTGGCATGTGTTCTTGCCATAGGCCGCCCTCTACGGGCTCCAGCGTGCTCAACCCGGCCCGCTCCCTACATGTTCGCAGCAGTTCTCCAAAGTCCACACTCTCACTCCTTCGCCCTGTGCGCCTCTCCTTGTGGGCCCGATCCGGACTGTTGAACCTCTGACCCCATACCCCGGTGGCTGCATCGACCCTGCGGGGTGAGGCTGGCTGGGACTTACCGCCCCGCCTCCTGTATGGCGCGACCGCCAGGTCCCTCGTGGGAGCGCGACCGCCCGCATAAGGCAGAGCCGGCCCATCCCCTCGGTGGATTGGAGCCGCATGAAGCTCTCCCGAGCACCTCATCATGCCTACCTGTCGGAAGAGAGAAGTGGTGTCCAACATGCCGGGGTTAAACCTATCCCCCGAACAAACGCACACCCCAGCGTCCCCCCAAACCCCCCCTCACCTCCCACCCCCCACCCCAGACGAATGGCCCCCGTGCCGCGCCAGTGTAGACCTCCATGCCCCCGGCGCCCCACCCCTACCCCAGCTGCCCCACCCCCATCTCCCCATCCGCCCCCACTCTCCCCCCCCTCACTCCAAACCAATGACTCAACTCCTGACGGACCGCACTGACCCCTTGCGACCCCCCTGCACCTCCCTGCACGTCCCCCCTTCCCCCCGCTCCCCGCGTCTGGCCCCCCTCGTCCCAGCCCCCCACCGTCCTCCCATGCCACCCCCTGCCTCTAACGCGGGCATGGAACCCCAACTCGGTAGATCCCCGCCCCCCCTGTGTCACCCCCCCACACTTCGCCCGGCAAGCCTCTCCCCCCGGCCCTCGTGGGTACTCCCTCCACCTTCTTCCTACTGGGCCCCTCCCCCTTCCCCGGTGGCCCGGCCTGCAACCCCCTGGTCCTCCCCCCTCCCCAGACCCCACACACCCCGAGCCTGCTGCATCCCCTCACGTGGGCTCCCAACCCGTGTTCCCCCTGCCCCCTCCCCCTCCTCCTTGCTCTCTATGAATAGCAGTGACACCGCCCCGTTGGGCCCCGGCACGGGGGCGTCCCCTCCGCTGTCCCGCCTCTTCCCTGTGGCAGCTCCACCGCCCCTCTGGCCCTGCCCACGCTTACCATTTTTGCCCCCGCTTGCCCTCGCTCCCCCCGCTGTCCCTGCACAACCCCAGACCCCACCGCCCCTCCCGCTCCTTCCTGGAAGGCCAACATGGGCCTCCGTGCTTGCCCCCGCTTCCCGACCCGTGGGCACTTCACCAGCGCGGCCGCGTGCTCCACGCGGCCGCGCCACCGTCTCCGCTGGGGCGCACTTCTGCGACCGCGGCGGGTCGCAGGCGAGCACCGCCGGCGCTACACCACTCGCGGCGCGCATGGGGGGGCCTCACCTTTACTTCGGGCCGCAACATATCCATGCAGCCCGCATCTTCGAGCAGTCTAAGCGCCTCCAGGACGCGCGGGTCATGCCATCACAGATCCGACGTCTCTATACACGCAGTGCAAGGTAATCTAGACTGCACAGTGCACTCCGCTACAAAAGCTGACACCGCCGCCACACGCCAAAGACCCGAACCAAAAAACACAAAACCAGAGCCTCCCCCTAGCCGGCTGTCATGTCAAAATCACCAAAATGGTGGCTCGCGACACGAAATGGCCGGCTTTAAACCCCTCCAGCCCAAAAACCGCCCAACCCCAGCCCAACCAGACCAACAAGCCCAAAAAACGCCCCACGTGGTCCGGCTGCCCCTCGGCCCAAAAATCCCCGGGGGTGGCTGGCCTCCCGCTGGTCGGCTGCCCCCCTCCAAAACCCCATTGTGAATTGCGCAGTGTGAACATGCAATATTATGACTCATAATATTACACATACAAATTCTGGCATAAGCCGGACCATCCCTGATCTCCCTTTGCGAATGCGGGAGGAAAGTAGTAAGTCTCCACATTACTAATTTTACTACTTTAATTTTTTTGTGAGGAGGAACAATACAGGATTTTAAGTTTTTTCAGTGTTGTATACATGAGGATTATCAAGTTTGCAAAATGACCTCTGTGACCCCTGGTTTTCAATGCGGGTTGTTTGCTCAGCAGCTATTGCTGTTTTTGATAGCTCTGGGTTTCTTGATGAAGTTGCTTCGTCTTTTTCTCCATGTTTCAGTGGGCTTTTTGCCTTTATCCCTTTGTAGTATTATTGCATTTAATATATTTTTGCAGGCACCAGTGAAAAATCAATGGCTTTGTGTTCAAGGTGTCTGTTAGCACTGTGCCAACCCCCGGTGATGTTTCCACACTTTACAAAGTGGGTTTTGGACCATCCATATCTGTTACTATCAAAAATTGACTTCTAGAATCCATACTGTGAGGATCTGCTCCAATTGCTTGTTGGAACAGCATCTGTACTGGATGTTTTAGGATCATCTTGGGATTCTGTTTTTCCTGTGAAATTGGGGCTTTAAACCCTGCCTGACATATCCATGAGATCCTGGGACTTTTTTGTACCTCACTGTGTCCACTGGTGGGAACAAGATGAGGACAGTCCAGAGTGAGGAGGAAAGGGACATTTCCTTCAAGGCTGTACCTTCTACCCTCAGTGGTGGCTCCTCCGCTAAGGCGAAGGTGTGTCGGCCAATTGCTTTTTAGCAGTGAAGTTAAGGAAAATTAAAATGATAATAACTTGCGTTATTATTATCATTTTATTTTGTCCTGATGTCCGACAGCTTTGCGGGGCAGGGACTACAGAGAGGAAGCAGCAAGAATGTAAGTTATTTTCTTTTTTTTAATTCACATCCACCTCTCCCGTGTCCCCACCCTTCCCCCCGCCCCCACCTGTGATCAGTGCCGGTCACCACTGTCTACCCTGCACTCATGCAAGCCCCTAGGTGGGAAACTATGACTCTCCAATATGTTTTTTTGCACAGGCAGAGAATCTATTCTTGTGTTTCACATTAGTGCGTAATCTGAACCAGTGATTGCAGGTGGGTGGTGGGATCCGGCACTTATTTTTGGGGACCAAGACTTATTTTTCATCATCACAGTTTAACTGAACACAAGAGGAAAAAGTGAGATAAAAGAAGGAAGGGGAAGATGGGAAAACAGTCCCAAGGCCAGAAAGCAAGGATAAAAGAGAACCTGCACGAAGAAGATGAATAGGCAGGACGTGTTGGGTGGCGGGAGAAAAAAGGCATCAAGCGGAATGACCATGTAGCTTTGGTATTCAGCAGCCCTGGCATAGCTTTGAGCTCCTGCATCTTACATCTTTTTACAGATTAAGTACTGATCGTACTGCATGGATCTTCATGTTCAACCAACCAGGAACCAATCAAAAATGTAACCTCTATAAAGCGCTTGCAGATTTTGAGTAGGACAGTGTACATTATTTTTATTTTTTAGTATACTCAGGAAATTTGCAAATGACTCATTTGAATACAAATTTCTTGAATGTCTTCTGCATGAGACGTATGCCTGTGCATTCAGTTTTTATGTGAGAAACCACACATTTTGTTTCATGAAGGTTTGTGTAACTTTTGTAAAATTTCACACTTTGGCAGCACTAGACAGGATTGTAGTGAGGAGGGCAAGCTGAGAGGAAACTCAAACTGTTGGATTAAGAAAAATTATATTTCTCTCTAAAAGGTATCGTCCTGGAAGTTTTCAGTATTATCACCAATCTCGCCTGAGTTTGGTAAAGGAGCTTTGAAAGTCCATGAAAGAAAGAGACTGAACTTTGCTTAGGGACCAGTGCCATGTGTTTATAGTATATCGCGAACATGACCCTTGCCGGTATCAGAGCGCTTTACAAATTGTCAGGAAAGTAGAAACAGGTAGAGCAAAACAACAACATACTCGATAATGGTACAGGATGTAGCAACTTCCCAGGTCATAGAAGAAGACACCACAGGTGCCAGGACGACAGAGCAACAAATAAGAATATTAACAGGTGAATAACAAACATAGGTGTAGACTCTGCACCATATCGTGGCCCCAAGAGTAGAGTTTGTGGGTTTTAGGTCCAAAATTAATTCATCAATAGCACTATAACTTCCTTTTTGTATGATGTAGTTGAGATCAGTCTGATTTCAGGGGGCAGTGAGTTACAAATTATCGGGGCAATACCCGAGAAAGCTCGGTAGAAGGTTTTCTTTTTCTAAACTTTCTGTGGTTTCAACAATAAGATGCTGGTGCTTCTAGAGGGTCTGAAGCTGACTGATAGCTCCAGTTTTTGTGCAAGGTACCTCAGAGTGTTGAAGTGTAGAGCTTGATGGGCAATGCAGGCAATTTTTAACTGTATCCTTGCCTCATATGGGAGCCAACTTAGAAAAATTGGGAGTGATTTGGTAGTTTCGTTCAGATCCAGTGATGAGCCTTGCAGCAGAGTTAAGAGAGTCCCTTAGGGGGAGCCAACTTATATCTAGGTAGGCCGCAGAAGGATGCACTTCCATAGTCCAACATAGAAATCACTAGAGCTTGAACAGCTCTCTCGAAGTCATCAAGGGGGAGGAATGTGTCTATTTTTATTAAGATGTTCATTTGGAAGTTCGCTCCTTTGGTGGCTGTACTGATGTGCTACTGCATGTTCAGGTTCTTGTCTAGCGTTATTCCCAGTGATCAAGTGAAATCTAGGGCGTATGGTAAGCTTTTAAGAGCGTTTGGTTGCCACATTCATTCGTCGATGTCGGGTGACTGTTTGGGTGGGGCGATTAGAGAAATTCAGTTTGAGAGGGTTTAGTTTGATATTGTTGCAGGTCAGCCAGTTTTTCGTAGTTATGTGGAGACACCTGATATCTTCAGAGGAAGAGTACATTTGGGTGTCATTGGCATACATGTGATAGTAGGTGTTGGATCATTTCAGAATTTCAGTTAAAGGCTCCATGAACAATTTAAAGAGAGTGGATGAGAGCGAGGATTCCTGTGGGACCCCTAATGTGACCAGTGTGGAATTGTACAGAAACTGATTAACCTTGATTCTTTGATTTCTGTTGTGGAGAAATTAAGTGAACCAGTTTAAGTCAGACCCTGATAGCCCCATCCTGCATTCCAGTAAGTCTAGTAGGCTATCATGTTTGACCTTATCAAAAGCTGACGAGAGGTCGAGGAGAAGGGCGGATTTAGTGCTGTGGCCCTGACAGAAGCCAGATTGGAATTGTTCTAAAAGTCTGAATTGTTCTATGGGGTTGTATAGTCAGAGATGGAAACATTTCTCAATGAGCTTCGCCAGAATCAGAATGCTGGAGATCGGGCGGAAGTTGTTTAGGTTCGGGTGATCCGCCGTGAGTTTTTTCAAAATAGGGGTTGCCTGCCCAAGTTGTAGACAGTCTGGAATTGTGCCTTGAAGAAGAGAGCCATTTTCTATCTTGGTCCAATGTGGCAGTATAGATGGGATGTATGTCGTTGCAACGCACACTTTTACAACGCATGCACTTACAACGCATTTTTTACAACGCAACATCCACTACAACGCATTCCATTACATAGCATGACACTACAACGCATTTTTAAAAACTACCTTTACAACGCTTTCCATTACATCGCATACTACCTTTACAACGCATACCATTACAACGCATAATATTAAATTGCATTTAAGGTAAGTATTGGATAGTATAGGGGTAAAAATTACTATTCTAACTCCAGGGGGTGCAACAGTAGGGTAAGTGTTGGATAGTGTAGGGGTTTTAATGTAATATTATGCGTTGTAATGGTATGCGTTGTAAAGGTAGTATGCGATGTAATGGAATGCGTTGTAAAGGTAGTTTTTAAAAATGCGTTGTAGTGTCATGCGATGTAATGGAATGCGTTGTAGTGGATGTTGCGTTGTAAAAATTGCGTTGTAAGTGTAGTGCGTTGTAATAGTTGCGTTGTAAAGGTTGTTCACCGTATAGATGTTTTATCTCACTGAAGAATTCAATGGCAAAGGGTCTCTGAAGTGGTTTAAAGGCTTCAGTGCTGTTAGAATATTGAGAACGGAGGTTTCATCAAAGGTTTTGAATGCGTTCCACAAAGCGTTATTTTTGGTGGGGTGCCCTGGGAGACATGGGGGCCCAGCAGTCAGGGGTGGGCTGAAAAGTGGTATGACAGGAAGGTGCTCCATTGCTGTCTGCAAATCACTTTCAATTCTTTTTGTCTTTTCCAGGTAGAAGGAGGAAAATTCCTAGCAGTTTGGCTGTTGACTGGAACCAGATGGGGAAGGGTGGGTTGCCTATTAGGTTGTAGTTTGACTGGTTCGAACTATTTTATTTGGTCGATTTCTGGCTTTATCTAGTTGGTTTCTAAAGACATTTGCTTTTGAGCTTCTAATGTGTTTGCTATGAATATTCCTCATCGATCTCAGATGCTTAAGGTGTTGCAGGGACTGTGAGAATCTCCATAGTCGTTCAGCTAGTTTCAAATGACATCTTCCTGCATTTAGGCTACCATTGTACCAGGGTTTGAAGTTTTTAGTAGACATTGTTTTTAGCTGTATGGGTGCAATCGAGTCCAAAATGTTCATCATGGAATTGTTGTAGTGATCTGTGAGGTCATGGGCATCTGACATGCTCACAGGAGGAGGCAAGATGTTATTGCTGAGGGATATCATTTCATTCAGGTTTATGTTTCGTATTCTCCTTTACCAGTGTCTGGGTTTCTGTAGTTGAGTCTTTTTTGACTGCATGGATTCTGTGATGAGGAACGTGATGCAGTGGTGGTCTGTCCAGCCGCAAGGGACGATAGATTCAAGTTTGGATGGAATTGACCTTAGCAATGACTGGATCGAGGGTTGCACCCATGTTGTGGGTAGGACTGTTGCAGAGGTGGATCGGGTTGAGGTCAGTTCGGAAGGCTTTTAGGCTGTTCACTGCAGGGTAATTCGAGTCTTTCCGGTGGAGGTTGAAATCTCCGAGGAAGATCTGGGTGCAGTGTTGTCCCGTGTTGGTTGAGATGATTTCCATAATTTTTTCTATGAATGAGAGGTTGTCTCCTGATGGATGGTAGATTGCATGCAGTTTGCATAGTTGCCTGTTGTTACTCATAATGTTCATGCATAGGTATTTGCAAGAGTATAGAGCAACAGTTTCTTACTGTTTCACTGAGAGACTGTTATGGTGTATGCAGGCGATACCTCCACCCGGCCTGCTTTATCTATCTAATTTTATGATGTTGTGGCTAGGAGGGGCCAGTATGTCAAAACTTGGTAAGGAAGAATCATTTAGCCATGTTTCAGTCAGGGTTAAGAGGTCATGCTCGTGTGCAAGGATGAGGTCGGCAATGTCCGCACGTGTCTCACTGCTGATCTGCAATTGAGT
Source organism: Triturus cristatus (assembly GCF_964204655.1). Lineage (NCBI taxonomy): Eukaryota > Metazoa > Chordata > Amphibia > Caudata > Salamandridae > Triturus > Triturus cristatus. The sequence continues at coordinate 139,743,015 of NC_140595.1, read as the reverse complement.
AGCATGCATTTCAGGTGTGGATCAGTGTCTGCTGAGGTAGACTGTGTGATGGGAACTCTCAAGGTTGGACTTATTTATAGCTCTGGAGTTGGGCCTTGGTTCTGTGTGTGGGTTTGCAGGAATAGTTTGGACTTGACTCAAATTGTTAGGATTATCGTAGTATGTAGAATTATATGAAAGAAGGAGTGGGTGAATGTCCCTGTTGGATATGAATCTTTCAGTCTGATGGGACAAGTCGAGGCATGAGGGTAGGATATAGTTCTCCATCTGGAGTTAGGAGGCGTCGAGATTGTTGAGGTTGCATTAGCTGGGGGGTGTAACAGTAGCCTTGTGTGGTAGTTAGTAGATTAGATAGAACCTTGGAAATCTCCTGAGGCGGAAGCCGGGAGACCGCCGATCTTTTTAAAAATTTGTTATTATCTGTGTCACCATTTAAAAATTGTATTTCATAGCGCACTCACCCTGCAAGCACCTCAGCAGCGGGCTAGAGACACGCTTTAACAGCGACCCCTTCGCTGCAACGAACGAAGCGAGAGAAGCACTTCTCGCCGCCATTCACGACGAGGAAGTGAGGCCACGCCTACATTAGGCCACGCCCCCCTCACAGTATAAATACGCTGCCGACAGCGCGAAGCACTCAGAACCCTTGGAAATCTCCTGAGGCGGAAGCCGGGAGACCGCCGATCTTTTTAAAAATTTGTTATTATCTGTGTCACCATTTAAAAATTGTATTTCATAGCGCACTCACCCTGCAAGCACCTCAGCAGCGGGCTAGAGACACGCTTTAACAGCGACCCCTTCGCTGCAACGAACGAAGCGAGAGTAGCACTTCTTGCCGCCATTCACGACGAGGAAGTGAGGCTACGCCTACATTAGGCCACGCCCCCCTCACAGTATAAATACGCTGCCGACTGCGCGAAGCACTCAGAACCCTTGGAAATCTCCTGAGGCGGAAGCCGGGAGACCGCTGATCTTTTTAAAAATTTGTTATTATCTGTGTCACCATTTAAAAATTGTATTTCATAGCGCACTCACCCTGCAAGCACCTCAGCAGCGGGCTAGAAACACGCTTTAACAGCGACCCCTTCGCTGCAACGAACGAAGCGAGAGAAGCACTTCTCGCCGCCATTCACGACGAGGAAGTGAGGCCACGCCTACATTAGGCCACGCCCCCCTCACAGTATAAATACGCTGCCGACAGCGCGAAGCACTCAGAACCCTTGGAAATCTCCTGAGGCGGAAGCCGGGAGACCGCCGATCTTTTTAAAAATTTGTTATTATCTGTGTCACCATTTAAAAATTGTATTTCATAGCGCACTCACCCTGCAAGCACCTCAGCAGCGGGCTAGAGACACGCTTTAACAGCGACCCCTTCGCTGCAACGAACGAAGCGAGAGAAGCACTTCTTGCCGCCATTCACGACGAGGAAGTGAGGCTACGCCTACATTAGGCCACGCCCCCCTCACAGTATAAATACGCTGCCGACTGCGCGAAGCACTCAGAACCCTTGGAAATCTCCTGAGGCGGAAGCCGGGAGACCGCCGATCTTTTTAAAAATTTGTTATTATCTGTGTCACCATTTAAAAATTGTATTTCATAGCGCACTCACCCTGCAAGCACCTCAGCAGCGGGCTAGAGACACGCTTTAACAGCGACCCCTTCGCTGCAACGAACGAAGCGAGAGAAGCACTTCTCGCCGCCATTCACGACGAGGAAGTGAGGCCACGCCTACATTAGGCCACGCCCACACGCCCCTTTTTCCTCCTTTAAAGATGTGCAATCACCGGACGCGCAGCGGACGGGCGCAGCGGGCGCGCCGTCAGTGCGCCGAAGGCGCTCCAAAGGCAAGCCCGTCTGGGCCCGTCCGGGCCCAGACGGCCCCAGGCCCCGTTACTCTGCCTGGTGGCCCTCAGGAGCGAGTGATGTATACGGCAGATACATTACGCGCACTACGACCTAATAACATCCTTACCTGCTACCACACGTTTACCGCAGGCAATGCGTTCTCGACCTGCCCACGATGCAACCCGATTCCCTCCCTGAAATCTACCACACTCGCTCTGAAGATGGGACTTCTTAACTGCCGCTCCCTCCCCAAACATGCTACCGAAGTAAATCTTTTGGTCCAAAATCAGGATCTTGACCTACTGTTCCTAACGGAAACATGGCTATCCGACAACACCGACCCGGATGTCGTCGCGGCCCTCCCCACAGGGTATCATTGCCAAGCCCTAAATAGACCTAAAGGGAGAGGAGGCGGGATAGCTATAATTCACAGGGAACAATTCATTTGTAGGACAACTAACGCCTGTATCGAGGACTGCGAGAGTGGCCAATTTTCCATTCAAATCTCCCCAGCTCTCACCCTGGCAGGGCTACTGATTTATCGCCCCCCAGGTGCCCCCGGCAACTTTATCAATTCAATATTTGAATTTGTATCACAACTAGCTTCCTCCACCTCCAACTTCCTTATGCTAGGTGATTTGAATTTTCACTTCTTGGACCCCACGGACCGAGGAGCCTCGGACATTAAACACGACCTAACATCTTTAAAGATCCATCTAGTGAACAACGAGCCTACCCATGAGAAGGGCCACCTATTGGACCCTATTCTCACCAATATAGCAACAGTTACCACCAAATCACCCGTGACCCTCCCATGGACGGACCATTACCTGGTCCCTTTTTCCTGGGAAATCAACACACCTATCCTCCCAACCCCTAAAACTAAGGTCACCGACCGTCAATGGCGCAAATTGTCACCTGAGAAATGGGCTGCCTCCCTTGCAGATTCCATTCCCGAACTTTCCTCTGACTCCAATACGGCTGACAAGCAATTTAGTGTTTGGATTACTTCGTCTCTAGATACGATACTCCCGAAAACCACCACCTTCAAACAGCCCAAAAGACTATCCCCCGCTTTATGGTATACTCCAGAGCTTAAAGCTCTGCGCCAAGAGTGTAAGAAAACCGAACGCTCTTGGAGACGCGACAAATCAGGAACCAACAAAAACAGCTACTCTATTTCTCTTCTAACCTATAAAAACGCTATTCGCAAAACCAAAAGCGTGTTTTATCAGGAGAGAATAGAGAAAGCGGGATGCTCCAGTAAGGAATCATACGTCATCCTGAAAGAGCTTTTAAAACCTTCCGAACAAGGACTGGGTCTTCCCTCCGACCCCAAAGCCGACCAGGAGAAATGCCAACAATTGGCTAATTTCTTCCACGACAACATCCGTCTAATTTTGGACTCTATCCCGCCCTTGAGCCCGGGGGAAGAAACCGCTTTCTCACACACGACATCCGCCTCGTGTCTGTCCACCTGGGGCCAGGTCACGATAGACGAAGTGAGAAATACGTTCAATTCCTTGAAGAGCGGCTCCCCTAGCGACCCTGCGCCTCTGCGGATCCTTAGGGAGGTAGCCCCCACTATCATCCCCTCCCTTACTCATCTGATCAATACCTCATTCCAACAAGGAGTTGTACCTTTGAGCTGGAAGAAGGCTGTTGTAAAAGCCCTACTGAAGAAGCCTTCTCTCGACCCTGAGAATCTGGCGAACTACAGGCCCATTTCCTTACTCCCAGGAGTCAGCAAGATCGCGGAAAAATTAGTTAATAGGAAACTCTCGCAGTTCCTAGAGGCCAATAACAAACTAAAAAATTCTCAGACGGGCTTCCGACCAGGGCAGGGCACCGACATCGCCCTCCTAGCAGCGGTAGAGGAGGCCAGAGCGCTATTGGATGGGGGAGGATCAGTGGCAGTGATCCTCCTCGACCTTAGCGCAGCGTTCGACACCGTTGACCACCAACTCCTTATTGAAAGACTCTCAGGAGTTGGAGTGGAAGGCATAGCCTTATCTTGGCTTGCATCTTTCCTGGCCCAACGGTCATATCAGATTTGGGAGAAGAACGCCCGCTCATCTGAAATGCCCCTCCAATGTGGTGTGCCTCAGGGCTCTTCCCTGAGCCCCACATTATTTAATATCTATATGTCCACATTGGAGGAGGTTATCACCCCATTCGGAGTGAACTAGTGGTGTCCCTGTCCCATCCCAAACAACAGAAAGCTGATCTCTTCAACTGCCTTACGCAGGTCCATCGCTGGATGAATAGATCAGCCCTAAGGCTAAATGGGACAAAAACCGAGGTCCTTATACTTGGCCGGAAAGGAACCGCACTCCCCCTGGACAGCTGGCCAGCCTGTCTAGGTCCTCCCCCTGATCCAAAAACAGAGGTGAAAAGTCTGGGTGTATGGATCGATTCTGATCTCTCATTCACCTCGCAAGCAAAGAAGGTAGCAGGGACCTGCTTTGGCCTTCTAAAATCTTTGAGGAAAGTCCTGCCCCTTCTTCCCCCTAAATCACAGAAATTACTAATCCAAGGTCTCGTAATATCGAGACTAGATTACAGTAATGTGATTTATCTCGGCGCTCCCGAAGCGACCCTGAATAAACTTCAAAGAATTCAGAACACCGCTGCCCGGATCATCACAAACACCCCGGCCAGATCATCTGCTAAACCCGCTCTTAAACTCCTTCATTGGCTCCCCATAAGGGAGCGAGTCAAATTCAAAGCCTTGTGCCTCGTCCACAAAACGTTGCACAACCAAGGCCCCCCAGTTCTCAGCAACTTCATCATCCCTTACAAAACCACCAGATCCCTCCGTTCTAACACAGAAAACCTCATTAATACCCCAAGATTCAGGAAAGCCCGATCAGGAGGACGACGCTTTTCGGTACAAGCTGCTCGTCTTTGGAATTCACTCCCCCGCGACCTACGTCTTGAACCTCAATATCTGCGCTTCAGGAAGTTGCTAAAGACGCATCTCTTTCCCTAGCTCTCATACTCCCCCGTGTTTGATTCCTTACCCCTCCCCTCCTCTGCTCTCAGCTCCCGTTCCTCAGGTCTGCTGAACTAGGGTTTCACTAGCGCTGGGATACTTCCGGGTGACTACGCGCTTTATAAAAAAAAAAATAATAATAATAATAATAATAATTGGGCACGGTTGTGTCTATTGTTCTCAGGGGTCCGGTTGCGCCACCAGTTTTTGCCAAATCTGAGTTAATGTTTATTAGGGTTTGTAAGTCTGCCTTAAGTTGTTGTAGGTCGTGTAATCTCATCAAGGCTGGATTCTAGAGCGATATGAAAACAGTCTTCGTTGTTTTGATCAAGAGGCCAGGTGGTGGGGGGTGTTCAGAACTGTTGTGTTAAAGTACTGCCGGCCTGAGAGAACCAGTGGAGGGGAGGTCAGGTTGGAGATGGAGTTAAACTTGAGGGGAGGAGGTGTAGAGCTCGTGAGCTGTCTGAGTAGGAGCGCTGGGGTTGTATGGGTCATCTTGCTGGTCGGGTTTGGGAGTTCAGATTTCAACAGTGTTATCGTACGTGTGTTTGTTGGAATGAGATACCCACAGTTAGAGTCCTGAGCTGAGAGCACTGTCAGATGAACATTTATTTGGCTTACTACATTTATATTAAGCTATAATTAAAATGTTCTTGAGGCCAAATGTGAAATTTGCAATGACGCTCCACCTTCCCTCAGGCCAGCTATAGTTCACGGCTCACTAGGTAGTGGTGTTAAAACCTATTTTCAGAGTGGGTGTGCTGTCATCAATGTTAAATCAATAAAGTCATAGAGATTGTGAAAAATCCAAGTATCACACAAAGAATAAGTGTAAAATATGAGCCATGCCCATTCACCTGGAAAGTGGTAAGGATGTGTTATGTAGCCTGTGGTGTATTTTGGAGCACACTGTTGCAAAGATATTATTAAAGCATGATGTTATAGCACACTGTAATTTACAGACAGCACATTTTCTATTGAAATGACCACTACATTTTCCCAGACATGCAGTTTTAATGATAGAATTATACAAAACACAAACGATAATGTGTGGGAATCGTGTTTTAGTGAATATTTATGATTTGCGCATCACCAAGTAAAGTGTGTTGATCTGTTTTGATCCTATTAAAATCTTTGTTTCCATCACACTTCAGAATTACAAAAGAAAGTGATTTATTTGCTGATATAGTTTGAAATATTTGTACAGTCCACTTACAGGTATCTTAATTTTTGTTGTGTGTTAGAATAAAATATACATCCTACAGCTTTCCCTTTCACACTCCCTGTACCCCAGCAATATTACCACACAGTTCACTTACAGCACCGAAGATCTGGATCTCTCTCCCACCGGAAATATGTAGAATCTCCTCCAAGGTTGCCTTCAAATTGGAAGTAAAAAGATTCCTTATGAACAAGTTCTTACCTCAATAGGTTGATGGATCGTCTGCTCTAATGCATTGGACTTACACCTTTAAGCCCTGCGCTGGATGCTATTTCTTTTTCTTTTCTTCCCGTCTCTCTTGATGCACTTGCTCCCCCTCCCCATCTCGCTATGTACCAGTTATTTTCTTATTATTTTGCTGACCCCTTGTACTTGGAACCGTTCTTGTCCTGTGAGTTCTATTTTGATTTGTGATTCTGTCTGTATTCCTATTTGACACATGTACTGCAACTGTTACCTTCCTTTCCCCACAATTGTAAAGCGCTCTGATATCCCTCAGGATCATGTTCGCGCTACATAAAACTTTATAAATAAATAAACTCTAATCTTCATGTTAAAAGAATAAGCAGCAATTTGTCAGAGGAGATGCTGAAATTTGAATTCTGTGATAAGAAAAGAACAAAATTTAAAGGCATCTTTATTGTTTGACCTTCTGAACTCCAGCAGTGTTATTCTGGGGGTGCCTTAGCACCACCTGCAGCCCTATTTCCAGTGCCCATGCCTCATGGAAGAAACATTGCGTGTTTCCAGCAATCCACGGCCAGATGTCCACTACATTCTCTGTTGCCATCATCACAGATTCTGTGTTCATAGCAATGAGGATGTAGGTATATTCCCAGCAATGTTTCATTGTATGTATTCTGCCAGTGCTTTTTGAAGGCCCTTTTGCAGTGAGCACATGCCCTGCATTTTTAAAGAAAATCTACTGGATGACCGGAAGCGACATAAGTGTAGTGGTAGCATGCACAGTTGTGGGTTTGACTGTTGTGTGAAGATGTTGCAAGCCATGCTGGTATGTTTCTATATATTAATACGCCTTGCAATGAGGGTCTCACTGCCAGTGAGGTTGATATCTCATCTTTCCAATAGGAAGATCCCTCTTGATGTTGAGGATCTCAGGCAGCCATGTTGGAGTGGGTAAGTGATTGAAACCCTACGAAAATGGAACTCTAACTATTGTTTTTTTATGGCATAGCTTTGTGCTCTTTACTTCCATAAAGAAGATTCCTCAGGGACATTGCAAAGGGATGTAGTGCTCAGGTATTGGTTCACATCAGTGATGAAGTCAGGCACAGGCTCGGCTTTGCTGTAGTAATGAGTTTTTTGTGTATGTTTTATTTGGTGCTCATTAAACAAAAGATTATTATTCTACCTGTGTGGTGGTCTATGTGATTACATATAGGTAGTGTGAGGTGAATATGATGTCCCTTTCATATAGAGTTTGACGAAGGCAATTGTGCATATGGCAGTGATGTTTTTATGCAATTCTTTGCTTTGTGCACAGTGTGGTAAAATGACTGAAAATCTGAAAAAGTATTGACTTTTCAGCACAAACTTCACTTGCACTGGAAGTTTACCTTTAATGTAGCACAAATGTCGCTTTTTTATTTTAAATCAAGATGGCATTCCATAGACGGTATATGGGCGTTCCCACACTGTCAACCATGGTTTTTGATGCAAGGTTACAACTACTAAAATTGTCAAACTGGGCTTTGTGACAAAAAAATAACATTGCCTTAAGGTAGGCGTTAACAATGAATAAAGGTTTTCATTTCTCCTAACATTTCACAAATTGTCTGCGTACTAAATTGTACTGCATACATTCAATGTGTGAAACATTTCAAAGTTATTCTAAGCTCTACACTGCAAAGGTGCTTGTGTGGCATTAGACAGACTGAGGAAGAGAACAGCAGCGCCATATCTTAGTAGACATTTCTGCAATGCTTGGTTTTTCCCCCTAGGCCAGTGCAGAACAGAAAATCTGCTTGCTACTCTGTGTTGTAATTTAAAAAACTGCCCATTAGTTTCACTACCTTGCTTATTGTGAGAATGTAAATAATGTGTGATTGATACATGTCTTGCTGTGCCTGCAATTGAACATTCAATTTTTATTTTCAAATTTCTCTACAGTTGCTACACTAGAAAGGTGATAATGAGCTTTAGAAATAAGGTTATGTACAGACATCCATGTCAGTAAGATTTCAAACGTTTGATGATGTAGCACAGTAATATAATGTAAGAGGTGAGACGCTAGAAAGGGAAAATAAAATAGAACGGATGCAGATTAGTTCAGAAAAGATGTGTTTTCAACGGTTTTAGACAAAGGAGCCGATTACAAATCTGGCAGTCCATGGACTGCCAGATTCGTGGAGGTGCAGCGGTGGTGGTCTACCGACTGCCCTATTACAATTAGGGTGGTCGGACTGTCATTGCCCCTCTGCAGCCGCCACGGAACCGCCGCTCCCTGGTGGTGTTGCGGTGGTCAGTAGGTCGCAATATGTTTGGCGGGCCTGTAGCGGTCCGGTCAACCATATTTTGAGTGTCCTCACCACCACAGTTTTCATGGTGTTTCCTTCTCCATGAAAGCTGTGGCAGAGAGGAAACAAAGGGGGCCCTACAGGGCCCCCAGGTGACTCACGCCATGTGGATGCATGCAGGGGGCACAACATGTGCCCCCTTGAATGCATACACCCCAGTTCCTGCACAGCATGGTCTTAACAGTTCACGCCGTGCTGGAACTGTTTTTGGTATTTCGAATGCGGGCCCATTTTCAGGGCACCTCTGTGGGAACATAACAGCCTTCCAGACAATAGAAATACTCGCAATCTGGCGGTGTGGCAGTGGACGGACCCGATGCGGCACCTCCAAACTCATAATCAGGCCCAAAGAGAGGAGGTATGGATGAGTGCTGAGTTGTGAGGGTAGGAAGTTCCAAAGAAGAATTGCTGCAATCTCAAAAATGTTTTACATTTTTTATTTGGTGAATAAGAGTGTACTTCTTCGTAGCCCCTTTAATCCGCAGGGTATGGTTAAGACATTTGCTAGGTATGATGGGGAATCCAGATGCATGGGTGTGCCGAGATGTAGGGTGTTGTACATCTGGCAAACAATTTAGAATTTTATTCGGACCCAGCCAGGAAGCCTAATCAGTTGCTGAATGCTAGGGTAAAATGATCAAATGTTCTCTTAGACAATATGAGGCGGGCCATGTTCTTGATTTGAGCTAGAAAAGCTTCTCCAGCTAACATGGTCTCATCAAAATCTAATCAGTCTAATCAAACAATGACCAGGGTATTCGCTGCACTTTTTAGCTGATTTGGTGTCAAAAGGTGCTTGGTTTTCCTTAGTGAAAGTAAAACATTGATTGAAGTTTTGGATAACTTGCGGATTTAAGGTGCGAAAGATAATATGGTGGCAATAATTAAACTTATGGATTTCACAGGGAGAGAGAGGGATGGAATTGATCATATTTCAGGTATGTTAATTCTCTGCTAGGCGGTAAGGAGGTGGTGAGAAGGATGAATTCTGTTTCTTGCGGACTAACTGGAGAAAGGGATTAGACATCCATTGACAAATCTTCAGGCGATACGATTACAAAGTGGTTATGTAATTGATGCAAGATGTCTTTATATATAATTGTGTGTCATCGGCATACTGGCTAATTTTGGCTCCAGAGTCTATTAATATTACAGAGAGGGGTTGTGGGAAATGGCTTTTGGCAGGTTCATCCCCCCTATTTGCCCCACATTTTGACTATTAAATACCGAGTGTGCACTGAGGCCTTTAAACCAGACCTCAGGACCAGTGCTCTGACCCTCAAAAGTGTATGTTCAATTGGCTTATACCCAATGGACAACAGTTAACTTACTTATAAGTGCCTTTTATATGGTACCACAGGTACGCAGTTCATGTAAGTTAAAGTACCCTCAAGGACTGCAGCACGTATTGTGCGACCATGAGTGTGACAAAGTAAAACATGTCTCCCGGCATGCCACTGCAGACTGGTAGAGCAGTATTAAACTGCTAGCTTGACTTAGCCATTGAAACTAATAACAAAGTCCAGACCTTCCTTTTTAATATATACAAAACACCTGTAAGGTTGGCCTGTCAAGCCCTATGGCAGCATGCTGTATATTAAAACGTAGGAAATTTATTTCTATAAGTCCTAGCATTAAAAATCTCCAAATTGTCTCTTTTTCCATAGAAAGGTTACTAGCCTCATTGGCACGTACAGGGTTACGCACTAAGACCTCAGCTGTGCTAACTTCTGAATGGGACTACTAAAGTTGGTAGTTCAAGGTATAAAAAGAATCGTTATATAAACTTGACTTGATTCCCAACTTGAATTTTCGAAGATAAGGCAACTTTAGGAGGTAGCCACTCTGTTGTCCAAGATTCCTCTGGCCATTTACAGTTCCTGGACACAAGACAGTGTTCTGCCTTCCTGGGCGTGAACAACTCCCAAAAAAGGACACAATAGAGGCCTGCTGTTAGAGGAGTTGTTACCTCTCCCTGGCAGGAAGCCACACAGGGTGTGAACCCAAAAGGCGAGCTACTAAGGGGATGCCACCTTTGAAGGGCAAATGGTGAACACACACAAGAGGGGCAGCTCTTTTGTTCTGGTTGACAGGTTGACATCAAGGAGAGAGAGTGGTAAACAGTTGCCAAACTTCCCATGGCTGTGTAGCCCACACACTGAGAGAATGGTTCTGCCTTCTTGGGAGCAGGCAGACTATTGCACTCTGGGATAGCTAGATGCCACACATTGTCAGGAGAGGATCTGGTAGCCCATTGGTTAATAGTCACAGCAAGTTTTGTGTATAAAAGTGAAACCATTGGCAGCCAGTGCTCAGATAACCTCTGAACTGGATAGGGGGCCAAAGAAGGCATGCCCTGATGTTCCCTGAAAGTGGCAAAGACAGGCTGAACCAAAGACTCAACTGCACCTGCTGCTTCTGGGCTAGCAAAGCTAGGACGGTGTTTGTGGTGCTCTGCTTGAGGAAAGGTCATTCCCCAATTCCCAGACAGCGTCAGTTGTCTGACATCCTGTTATAGCTTCAGGGCTACAAAAGTAGAAGAAGCGGCCTTAGAATTGGTAGCCACAATTACTTATTTGTCGCTGATCATGGAAGCACAGCCCAGGACACCGAGCCCCTACACTCAAAATTTGCACCGAGTCTGCTGGACCCGGGAGAGTCGTTGAAGTGCATTTTGGTCCCCCAAAATAGACACTAGCAGCAGTTAATGAGGACTGCTGGTTTAGCTGTGTCCGGAGACTATTAGCCCAGTGGCAACTGTTGTTTTTTGGCTGGACTTCTCCAGGACTTCGACTTCTGTGGCCAAAGTTGCCCCACCATGTTCGTGGACCGGGGGTGGCCCCAAGAAGACACCCATTAACTGGATCAGAATCCTCAGCATCATCAGAACCTTCAGCATCCTCTATCGCTTGCATCAGGACCGCTCCTGTGATGTGTATGGTAGCGCCTGGAACCGGACTGGAGACTGCTTTGTCTGCAAGGTAACTGCTTTGCTAAGCCTCATTGGTCCATGTGACTTGCTCTCTGTCAGAATCGATCGCACAAAAACAGACCACAGTACCCCAACACAACTTTACAGAAAGTTTTCTAAGTAACTGCTAACCGCTGTAGTTGCCAAAGCTTGCTTGCATCTTGATTGAAAAGCAGTGATTTACGTTTTGCATAATAATTTATATTTCCTGAACCCTCCAGGTGATTTGTCAGTTTTGATGTCTCAAACATTTTAACATTACTATCTATTTTTATAAATTGTTGTTGGATTTCCTGTGTGTCCTTTCCGATTCCGTCCTGATTTACCCTCACGTTTCTTTCTTATTCAATTGTTTTGATATTTCTGAATGCTTTGCACTTAGTCCTTTGTTAAAGCCTGACAGCTCAAAGCCACAACTACTTAGAGTTGAGCTAAGGTTTTACAAAGGAGCCTGATTAGACCCAGGACAGGTCTGAGAGTTTTCCTCAAAGGGGTTAAGTATGGGGATTGAATATTATTGGCTCTACGCTGTCTTGGGGGTCACTGCAATTCATTGGTCAGACAGATGAGGTTTGGTTTGCAAATTTCCCTGGCTGATAGCATTGTGAGACATATCTGGAGAAGCAATGAATAACTTGGTTGAATTTGCTTGAACATCTTGATTCAAGCAAATTCAAGAAACGGTGTCAAATGTTGCTTATAAGGTGAGCAAGACTGGTAGGCCAGAATCATCTTCATCAGTTATAAAGTAAATGCTATTGAAACCCTTTGAAGTACCTCTCCTTGTACTGCGATCATCTACGAAGTGTGATTGGTAGTGTCTGGTAGTCAGCCTAGGACATGCTTTTTTAGAAATTAATTTGGTGAATTATTTGGACACACTCATTGCCTTAGCCAAATAGTGTTACTGATAGCTGAAGTTTCAATTGTAGGCATTTTAAAAAAATAGTGTGTTAGAGATATATTGACCAGGAGATGCCAGGATCGTTTGAATTGGCAAATGCTTGCTTTTGGTGATACACGTAGGAATTATGGGTCAGATGTATGACCCTTTTTTGTGGCCGCAAACAGGAGAACCTCCCGTTTGCAGCCGCAAAAAAGGGTAATAGTATGTACAAATGCTATTTTGCGAGTCCCTGACTCGCAAAATAGCATTTGCAACTCTCGCTTTTCGGAAGGGGCGTCCCTTCCTAATAGGGAGTCAACATGCTATGTTTGCGGTCGCAAAACACTCGCAGTTTACCACCTACTTCAAGTAGGTGGTAAACCACTCGCAAAGGGGAAGGGGTCCCCAGGGGACCCCTTCCCCTTTGTGAGTATGTTGGAAAATATTTTCCTACCCTTAACAAAATAAAACTGAAAAGTTTCCTTTTTCTTTTTTAAATGAATCCCATTTTCCTTTAAGAAAAACGGGCTGCATTTAAAAAAAAACTGCTTTATTAAAAAGCACTCCCATACATGGTGGTCTGCTGAGCCCAGCAGGCCACCATCCCTGTGAGGGCTGGCATTCACAATGAGTTTGCAAATTGCTTGAGGCTCATTAATATTAATGAGCCTCGCAATTTGCGACCCCATTGGGTATCACAAAACAGTGTAAACACACTGTTGTACATTTCATTTAACGCCTCGCAATTTGCGATTCGCAATGTGTCGCAAATTGTGAGGCGCTAAATGAAAGGGTCGTACATCTGACCCTATATGTTCAAAACTGGTTGTGGGTTTAAGCTGTTTTGTTATTTTGTTTTTGTTCAGATAGGTCTTCAGATTTTACAGGCTGAAAAGTGTTCCATGTGGTCACACTTTTTTTTTTGTTGTAGCAGTCATTTTGTGTGAGAAGTGGCATAATTTTGCCACGGATGATTGATATTTTTTCAGTAAATAATGTGAGTAATTTGTTGCATTTATTTGCTGATGGAGTGGAAAGGACTCAGCAGGCGGTCATATTTTCATGGTTCCTATAAGTTGGGCTGTCGGATTTCAAGGAGGAGATTTGACCCAGCACGTTATTCGTTTTTATTATTTTTAGTATCCCATATTTAGCTTTGAGTTTGGTGAGTAGCAGAGGAGGGTTTGAGATGCGCCAAACTGACTGTGTGTTTCATAGATATTTTTGAGTTTCAAAGGGATTCTGTAAGCAATGGGTAGCTCTACTCAGAGCGGGGATGTCCTAATAAAATAATTTACTTTTAATGCCCAGAATGGCTGAGCGTGAGCCTGAATGCTCATTTGTTTGAAGGTTGATGCACACTGGTGCCAGCAGATGAGTTGTTTTATGGGAGCATGGTTGCTGAATTGTGTGAGCCTAGGTGCCTACTTGTTTGCTTATGTGTGTGGGCCTGGGTGGTCATTTGTTTAAGCCTTGTTAGTCAGTTTGTGCACGCTGGGCCACTTAAGAATGCTGTGCAGAGCTTTGTTGCTTCAGTTTGCAGTAAGTGTTGTGTTTTTGTTGGAAATAGTTTGTTGCTCCAACTATTTGGAGTTGGCTCTAGTTGGCTACCTATACCTTTCAAGGTTTTGGAAACATGTTGAGTCCTATATTTTCAAGTGTACAGTATCTCATTGGAAGTTTTGCCTTTTATTTGAGAGTTTATTCTACTGAAAGTGGAAGTTGTCCTTTTTATTTTTGACATGTTTCTGTGTACCTTTTCTTTGGAATCACTTGTTTGGAAGGCTCCTTTTGTGGTGAAGAGTCTGAGTGTCGTGTTACAGTGTGTTCTGCAGGAAGAAGCTGTTGTGTCTTGTGAAACTTGCTTTGTTGTGTGACTTTGATGATGCATGAAATGAGGTGTGAGGTGTGGAACCTGGTGAGTAAGTAGGAGAGATGAATCTGAGCAGAGATTATGTGCGCCTCGTACACAATGATGCGACTTCCCTGGAAGTGCACACAGATCATTTCTTTACACATCTGTATAAACGTCCGTTTGATACATGTGTCCACCATTCGTTAAGGTTCTTTTATAGCCGGTGTAGTTTGCCTTTTGGTCCTGTTCCTATCTTGTCACTATCTGGTCATACATACTCTAAAACCTCTAATCAACACAGTCCCAAATGGCTGTCTTCAATTGCACACACTGTGTAAAAGGGGGTTTGACTTGTACCCCTCTTTTGTTGTTCCTTGTTTTGGAGAAAAAATCCCAAGGATCTGGATTATGTGCTTGTAAGAGTCTGGTTGTCTGTCAATGCTAAATTAGTTACGTCTTATGTGAAAGTAAATCTGAATGACACCTTTCTACAGTAAGTATGTCCATGTCCGGGTGCATTATGGAAACTGGTAGTACGTTTGTACAGCGGCATTATAGGAATCAACAATATGTTCATTTTGATATTTAATAGTAAACTGGAGAATTTTGAAAATTAATCAAATGAGTATGCACTGGCACTTTTTAGGAACAATGAAATGTGGTATGTGGGCCAAGTGGGATATAGTTCAAACCAGAAAAGGAGCCTGTTGATACATGATGGAAACTGTAAGGTAGGCATAATTCAAACAATCAAACATTTGTAACACTTGCTACTCAACCATGAGGGTCTCAAGGCGCTAGAGGGGGTGGGGGATGACGCAGCTACTGATCGAACAGCCAGGTTTTGAAACGTCTCCTGAAGGTCAGCAGGTCCTGGGTCTGTCGTAGGTTGATGGGAAGGGTGTTCCATGTCTTGGCGGCGAGGTAGGAGAATGACCTGCCACTGGTGGTAGTTCGGCCGATGCGTGGGACGGTGGCGAGGGCGAGGTCAGCAGAGCGAAGCTGGCGGTTCGGGGTGTAGAAGGTGAGTCGTTTGTTAAGGTAGGCTGGTCCGGCGTTGTGGAGAACTTTGTGAGCATGGGTGGGGAGCTTGAAGGTGATCCTTTTGTTGACCGGGAGCCAGTGCAGGTCTCTCAGGTGGGAGGTGATGTGGCTGTGGCTAGGGATTCCGAGGATGAGGCTTGCGGAGGTGTTTTGTATGCGTTGGAGTCGTTTCTGGAGTTTGGTCATGGTTGCCGCATAGAGGGCGTTGCCATAGTCCAGCCTGCTGCTGACGAGGGCTTGGGTGACCGTCCTGGTTTCGGTGGGAATCCATCTGTAGATCTTGCAGAGCATGCGGAGGGTGCTGAAGCAGGAGGAGGAAACAGCGTTGACTTGCTGGGTCATAGAGAGCGCTGAGTCCAGGTTGAACCCCAGGTTGCGTGCGGGGTTGGTGGGTGTCGGGGCAGTTCCCAACGTGGTTTGCCACCAGGAGTCGTCCCATGCGCGAAGGGGGGATGAGGACCTCCGTTTTGTCTGAGTTCAGTTTCAGACGGCTGGTCTTCATCCACTCTGCGACGGCATTCATTCCCTCGTGAAGGTTAGATTTTGTGGTGGCTGGGTCCTTGGTGAGGGAGAGGATCAGCTGGGTGTCGTCAGCGTAAGAGATGATGTTGAGGTGGTGCGCTCAGATGATGTTGGTGAGCGGAGCCATGTAGATGTTGAAAAGGGTTGGGCTGAGGGACGATCCTTGGGGTACACTGCAGGTGATCGTGGTGGCTTCGGATCAGAATGGGGGGAGGTGGACTCTCTGGGTTCTGCCGGTGAGGAAGCCGGTGATCCAGTTCAGGGTTTTGTCACAGATCCCTGTCTCGTGGAGGCGTGTGCGCAGGGTGTGGTGGCAGACTGTGTTGAAGGCGGCCGAGAGGTCTAGGAGGATGAGGGCCGCTATTTCGCCGTTGTCCAGCAGGGTCCTGATGTCGGTGGCGGCGATGAGGGCGGTTTCGGTGCTGTGGTTGCTGCGGAAGCCGGATTGGGAGGGGTCCAGGATGTTGTTCTCCTGTCGGTTTGCGGTCTTCTCAATGACTTTTGCCGGGAAAGGGAGCAGGGAGATGGGTCGAAAGTTCTTGAGGTCCTTTAGGTCCGCTTTGGGCTTTTTGAGTAGGGCGTTGATTTCGGCGTGTTTCCAGCTCTCCGGGAAGGTGGCGGTTTCGAAGGAGCTGTTGATGATCTTTCGGAGTTGGGGTGCGATGATGGAGCTTGCTTTGTTGAAGATGTGGTGGGGGCATGGGTCGGAGGGTGAGCCGGAGTGGATGGTGTTCATGATTTTGATGGTGTCTTCGTCATTGACGTTGTTCCAGGAGAGCAGGAGGTCGGTGTCTGGGTGTCGAAGCTGTCGTGGATGTCTGTGGTCTTGCGGTGGAAGAAGGTGCCCAGAGAGTTGCAGAGTTCTTGCGACGGCGGGATGTCGTTGGAGCTGGAGTGGGGGAGGCGAGTTATTTCACGATGCTGAAGAGCTCTTTGCTGTTGTGTGTGTTGTTGTCGATGCGTTCCTTGAAGAAGGTCCTTTTGGTGGATCGGATGAGTTGGTGGTGCTTGTGTCTGGCGTACTAGAGGGCCGCGTGGTTGTCTGGTGTCTGGTCCTGGTGCCACTGCTTCTCGAGTCTTCGGAAGGTTTGCTTGGAAGTCTGGAGGTCAGCGTTGAACCAGATGGCTCTTGTGTCGGTGCGCCTTGTTGAGGGTCTCCTGAGCGGGGCGAGAGTGTTGGCGCAGTTGTCGATCCATTGTCTGAAGTTGTGGGCCGCTGCGTTGGTGTCTGTGGGCTTGGATGGAGGGTCTCGGGCGAGGGTGGTGAGGAGCTGGTCTTCAGTGACTTTGTTCCAGCTGCGGTTGGCTGTGCGCTGTGTGTTTCTCGAAGGAGAAGTGGATGCGGTTGTGTGTGTCATTTGATTATTATAAGAAACTAGTACTGTAGGTATTATGGTGCATTGTAGTAGCTGGTAATGTTGCCATTCTGGCTATGCCGAGCCATAGCTGAGTGCTATGGCCAAGGATTTGGGACCTGGTGGAGGGTTCGTCCTTGAGCCGCAATCCCTCTGTGATCCCAAAGGCCAATCAACAATAGAAGTGGGAGCTCCATCTCTGCCTTCAACAGGTGGAGTCTCAGGCAAATGAATCTATCAGTGAGACGCAGTAGAGGAGGTCTGATTGTGGAAATGGTCGATAGTGTCCAGTCTAACGGGACCTCTCTAGCCTGCCTGGTATCTCCTGAAAAATGAGACGTATGCCAGAATTCTTCAATTTTCACTATAAAAGTATTGTTGCTCAATCCTTGGATTGAAATTAGGGGAGTTGGGGGTATCTCCCCTCTTTCGAGAGCACCGTGGGTGAGAACCCTTGTGATTAAAGTTAGGTTTGACTGTCATATGAGCGCCCCAATCCTATCCAACACCCATTCAAACAAATAAATACCTTAATTGTTTGTCAGGCTCTTAGCCATTCCTCAGTTTCCCTCCTAGTTACTCTTGATGACACCTGCATCCACCTCCCCTACCCGCCAGATGCCCAAGACCAGCTGCTCTCAACCACGATTAGCCCATCCTGTGATTGGCTGTCCTTTTGAGGTAGACCACTCCAATCGGGAAGAATTCAAACTCATTCCTGCCAACCTGTCTCCTCCTTTCCTTCCTCCTTTAGCCTAGTGTAGATTTTTCCTCTTTCTTCTGCACACCGAATTAATCTTAGGGGTGGCAAATACAAACAACACTCTTAACATAATACTAGGTGTACTAGCATAGCACAACATACCCTAACTGCCAAGGAGAGGTTTGTATGCATTAAGACATCCTTTTCACCACAGAGAATATCAGAGCTCGCAGGTCAGTTTCTAGTTAATGATGGAGTATGGCTGCTGGCTGGTTACAGCCCCGTTCATCTGGACGCTGGTGTTTGTGAAAGAGTTCAAAGGCTAATGAGGTGGCTATCAGAGCTGTCAGTGTCTAAGCTGACTGCAGTGCCTCGCAGTTTCTTGCATGAAGACATTGATGTGAACATGGAGTCATGCAAGAGAAAAGTTAATTTGGAAGAACGAAGGGGCATATCATCAAGGCGGCGCTATGAAATTATATCTTTTGCGTCTGTTTTCAGGCGAAAAGCGGCGATAATTTCATCGCCTTGTCAGCAAAGACACGCTATCGCGTGTTTTGCTGACTTAGCGCCCGTTACAACAACGCCCAGCTTTGCATCGCTAATGAGATGCAAAGTGGGCGTTCCTTGCGAAAATAACTGGAGAAATGTCGCTAACCGACATTTCTCCAATTATCAATCGGCACGCTAACAAGCATAGCGATAAGAAAAGTAGCCCTAACCGTGGTTATCGCTACTTTCCTTACGCCTGCTTTTAGTTTGACTTAGCCATGATATCCAATGGAAGGTGGATATCATGGTTAAGTATGCCGTGCCCTATCAACAACGTAGCGCCAAACGTGCGATTATCGCTGGAATCCCAGCGATAATTGCACATTTGGCAGCTAACTCGGGTACTTTTATCGCTCTGGAGATAAGCGTCATTGATAGCATGCTATCTCTGCGATAAAAACAAGCGATAGCCGGCGATAATTATCCTAGCGCTAAGTGCGCATAGCGATAATTATCGCCGGTTGTTGATTATATGCCCCAAAATGTTTTCAATTCTACCCTGGCAGTGAGTCTGTGGACTATTTTGCAAATACATACAGGAGTGACACAAGTTTTGTTACATACTTTGGGTAAGATTTGCATACATTTTGTGCTGGGTTAGCGATACAAATGTGACGC
Source organism: Triturus cristatus (assembly GCF_964204655.1). NCBI lineage: Eukaryota > Metazoa > Chordata > Amphibia > Caudata > Salamandridae > Triturus > Triturus cristatus. The sequence continues at coordinate 139,723,910 of NC_140595.1, read as the reverse complement.
TAATCAGAGCAAAATGTTTTTTTTGCTATTTACTTTCCAGCGCAAAACAAGTTTTGTGCTGGAAAGCAGCCACAAAGTAGCGCAAATAAGTGCAAAGCACTGGTTTGGGTTGCTTAGCACCGAGGGGGCAATTCATGGGTGGAAGATGGGTGTTCCCATGCGACCACCCACCCCTTTTGATGCAAAAACATATTTACAAAATTTGTAGACATGGTTTTGCGCCAAAAGTTAACGCCCCTTCAAAGGAGGCGCTAACAGGAGAAATGCTTTCATTTCTCCCTGCTTTTCCGACTTTGCATGAGTGCTGCACTGTGCACCACGCATACAAAGTGGGAAAAGCTTTCCATCATGTCTAGGCGTGGTATTTTGTACAAGAAGGGTACCCTTCCTGTACAAAACCAATGCTAGACTCATGCACACACCCTTGCGCTATGACGCTAAGGTGTGTGCATGGCGCACGGCCGCTGAAATCAGCGCCAGCACAAGTGAAAGGGGAGGAGAGAGCCACATCTCTGAAAAGATGGCGCTCTCCTGCTCCCTCCCTCTCGCGCAACGTAGCGCAGCCTCGCAGGGAGCTGTGCTGCATTGCGTGACTTTTGTGTAAATCTCCCCCCTAATGTCTTAGCTTTATATATGTGCAACAGATTTAACACAAAATTTAACATGCAAGACAGAAACATCGAGGCAAATTTACAAGAAAGTGACGCTATGAAGTCGCTGCGCTGTGTTGTCTTGAAGGGAGAGAGCACTGACACACTCTTGGCTGCCTTGTGCTGCTCACAGGACATTATACTACAGTGCAAGGGGGGGGGGTGTTGTGTAGCTTTGGTGTTGTACTGGAAGGGTACCTTTACCATACAAAATACACATACAAACTATAGACATAGTTTAATACTGTTCCAAATTTATATGTGTGCTTTACAGTAAAGCACACATGCTAAGTTCGAAAGGTTTGAAGAAAACTTGTCTCGAACGTTACGCCTGCCTCATAGAAGTGTAATTCCTTAGGCAAATCCCTGTCTATGAACAATAGAAGATAGGGATTTGCATCTAAAGCCATGTGTGGTTGCATGGGAATTTACATGTACCACTCATAGTACACCCCCTAATACAAAAGAGTGATAAGTAGGGCGTGGAGCTACTTTGCATTATTTTAGAGCTACTTTCCAAACAAATCCCAACACAACTCTTCATGCTTGTTTGCATTATTTTTGTGACACAATCCAGGCGGAAAAGTGTTTGTAAATCGAGGCCATTGTTTCTACTGAGCTGGTGCTATATGACGCAAAAGTGGGGTGATTTCACTTTTAGAAGCATTTGCACGTAGAGGGGTTCCTTTGCACTTTGGATACTGAAAAGGCATTGGAAGATATCTTCCAAATTCAAAACAATTTCGTCAAATGTTATAGTTGTGTGCCATGCAGCGTGGTATCACTTCACGGAATCTTGGTACAGCCCGGGTTCTCAAATTCAGTCAGGTACATTTTTTGACAAGTCATCATGTAGTATTAGTGTCTGATGTCTCCAACTACCGTATTAATTATGTTTGTGTCTTTGCAGGAGGGTTCTGAGTCCCAAGGTGCCATAGTACATGTGCCTCACGCAAAACCTTTCTACAGCGTAGTCTGCTAGAGGTGTTGTACCGCCACCAGCTTCAGTGTGACCAGGACCATGAAGGGTTGGCAAGGGAGAATCATTTTTAAACACCTAAGGTGATGGAACCTGGGGATTCACACATTTGTAATACAAGGTTGATTACAGTTACTGTTTGGGGTGGTGTATTTGACAAGGTTGTCTCGAAACAATATTTCTATAATGTGTGGAAGTGATGAAGAAAGTGCATTTCAGCATAGAAGCGTTTGATGCTGCGCCATCGCGCAGTAACCAAATCAGATTTAGGTATCTAGAAATTCTTTTTAGAGAGTGATGGACTTGACACCAACCGGGAACTATGTTGTCACAATTAGTTGTGGACAAATGGATGGATTCGGAGTCATTAAGAAACTAAGGGCCATATGTACGACCATTTTATTTTGCGCCTCGCCCTTTGCGACTAATTGCGAGTCTCAAATTGCGAGGTGCAAAATAAAATGTACAACAGTGTGTTTAACACTGTTTGCAATTCCCAATGGGGTCGCAAATTGTGAGGCTCATTAATATTAATGAGCCTCTCACAATTTGCGAGCCTATTGGGAATGATAGGCCCTCCCAGGTATGGTGGCCTGCTGGGCTCAGCAGACCACCATGTCTGGGACTGCTTTTAAATGAAGCCGTTTTTTTAAAACGCAGCCCGTTTTCCTTAAAGGAAAACGGGATGCATTTAAAAAACGTTTTTGTTTCATTTTATAAGGGCAGGCAGTCGTCAATGGGACCACTGCCTGCCCTTAAAAAATATTTTCGCTTGCATTTGAAAAAGGGGAAAGGGTCCCCTGGGGACCCCTTCCCATTTGCGGATGCATGGTAATTGCGAGTGCTTTGCGACCGCAATTGCGGTTGCAAAACATTAGTACATGGTTTTGAGACTCGCTATTTGGAAGGGAACGCCCCTTCTAAATAGCGAGTCGCAAAACCTATTTCGCGAGTCTCAAATAAATTGCGACTTGCTAAATAGGCTTTGTACATGATGTTTTTGTATGCACAAACGGGTTCGCAAACCTGTTTTTGCACATGAAAAAATGGGTCGTACATCTGGCCCTTAATACAACTGATTCTATTTACACTTTTATCAATAATGTTAAATTGTTGGCTCTAAAATTGTCTTTGAAAACTGTAAAATGTCTAAATCTGCAACAAGCAAGATTCTTAGAAATAACTCTATAATCTTGTTTCAACCATGAAGTCTAAATGGGACAACAGGTGCATTTCTATAAACAAGCTATAAAACACTTAGCAAAAATCAGTCTGGGGCACCAAACCAAGCAAAAACAAATAGATCAATATTTCTGTCAATTTTGCTTTAGTCTTGATTAAATCATTTTTTTATGTTTTTTTTCTTTTTGTTTGCTTAATCAAGACAAAACCCAGCTAATTTATAGAGCTGAACTTTCCAGCGCCTGTTTCATTGTTAGAATAACTGCTCCTTCAAGTCTGAATGAAAATTAACAGAATAAACACAAATGAAAACACAAAAACAACTTCATTGATTACATTACAAAACTTAAAATCAAATAAACATTTCAATAAAGAACAGTGCAAGCCTTTTCAAACTCAAATATAATCAAAAAGATTAATAGAATGCTAAATCATACATACATATTTAAAGTGCTCAATCTTACATATGTCATTTCTATTTCTAAAAATGGAGCAACACAGTGTATACGTAATTACAGGCATTTGATTTCAGAGGTTTATTACTTATACAATATCAAAAACTGTTTTATTAAGGTTTATGAAGCTAAAAAAGTATCCACACATTATTAATTGATATAACCTGACCTTTCATTGTTCATTGATAGTGTTCATTTTGTCAATCTGTTTATCTATGGACTCGAGTGAGGACTTTATTTTTTCAATTAATTAATAGCCAGTCCATTTCAGCTCCCGCCACCAACTATGATTAATTAATCTAAAAGAAACGCCAGATATTTCTATTTAAAGTAAAGAAAGGAAAACAATCTGTTTTGACCAAAATAATAACAGTGCCCATGCCTAATTAGCATAGCAATATTGATAATTAGAAAAAATAGTTCTGAATGAAGCTACATATATCAACCTGTGCTGAAATTCCAAATGTGTAAATAGAGAAATCTAAGAAAAAAATAAAAAATATGATTGATACATTAGATTAACTTCATTCTTTTTCATGAGAATTTTCGGAGCTAGAAGAGTCCAACTCTAAATATGAATTATAAGTTCATTTGCAACTGAATATGTCTATTAGAGAAGCATATATGCCAGCTCTTGTATGAAAAGAGTTTAGAAGTGTGATAAGTAGCACAGCACTTCAGAAGCGATCTTTTTTTACTCCGCATTGCACGAAGAGAGCATAAAGAAAATCAATTAGGAGATTATGATATGCAAATTATCAACTCCTGATTATTAGAGTGCATTAAAGTAAGGTGTGAGATTATAGATAATCTCTTATTAATGGAGTGTCTCCAGTGTTGATTATTAAGTGGGTTAAGGGTTCCCATCAAATCCCTGTCACAACTACAACCTCTAATCTGAGGATGGCTTCACCGGCATTGATTACCAACTTAAACCACACGATTTACAGAGCTATAATGTCAGAGGTTGTTCGAAACGCGTCAGCCCGCCTACTTCTGAACATTCCGAATCACCAATCAGCAAAGAGGGCCCTGGCAGACCTTCACTGGCTCCCAACTGAGCAGCAGGTGCAGTTTAAAGCCCTTTGTTTTGCTCAAAGGGTCTATTATAACAAGGGACCTCAACTACTATGAGTTATCATCAAGCCCTATACCCTGTAAGGGCTCTGAGATCAGCGAATGTACATCTTGTAACGGTACCTTTAATCCACATAGTGGGATGGGGAGGCTGTTCGTTTAAGTATCTGGCCCCCAAGCTGTGGAACACTCTGCCTATTAGACTACGCCAAATGGACTCTGAATCCATCTTCCTATAGGCTTTGAAAAACTTGCCTGTTCATTAATTAATTGTTCCTTCGCACCCTGTGGGAGTCGCGATCGAGGTTGTACAGATTGTCCTAAGTGAAGCCTCCGAGTAGCCATGCGCTCTACAAATCTAACAGATAATATTGCTTGTACTAATATCATCTACATGTGGAAGATATTTGTATGCATTTCCCTCGAAGCGCTAACGGACATGCAAGGTTAAATAGCCATTGTATTATTTCTTTTTCTCCTAAGGAATGTGAAGTGAATCAGCTTAAACCACCAAAATGCGGTACTGATGTTTTTAAGAGATCACTGCTGCCCTAGATACCAACAAGGACTTCACCTACTGAAGTTAGATACCCCTTAAGACATCCATGTACAGAAGACTTTGTCAGTTATCGGCCACCAGCTGATGTAGGAATTTAAAGATCTTACCTAAAACGGGTCATAGTCTCAATCGAGAGGGGTTAGGAGTGTTTGGGTGGTTTTGGGAGGGGGCGTTTCTTTGAGAATCATGGTTATGCCATGCGGTGCTCTTTATGGGCCTTATTTACGAAACAGACGCATTGGCATCAATGCATCTGTTTCCTTCCGCCTGTGTGAAATTCCGTTGCGACACCATGAATGCGCTGTATTTATAATGCAGGGTTCCATGGCTCAAGGATTAACAGATACGTCAGAAATTCTGATCCATTTGTTGGCGCAAAAGTGACGCATTGCTGGAGTTGGTCGTAAAACTGATACAACTCCAGCAATGCGTCAGAACACATGGCAGATGTCCCATGTTAAAAGCCCTGCATCAATCCTTACTCCTGGTCTGAGCAGTTGTAAAGATTTTGATGCAGTCAAGTCATAGAGCGACGCAGTGAAATGTTATACATGTCACAGGTCACTTCTATGTGGCTTTTTGCGTGGGAACACCTACCGTACATACATTATACCTGGCGCATGATGTTCATGAACAAGCCCCAACTCTTTGTTTTGATACATATGCCCTTTTAGGATTGTGTTTTATCTTCGTTATCGGAGTGAAATGTTGAGAATCACAATATATTATATATAGTGCACAGTAAATACTTTCTGCGGATATTAAAATAAAAGAACTATATATATATTAATTAAGTCCTGAATTTGGTCGTTTTCTGTGAAATCTATTTTTGTCAGTCATTCTTTTTATGTACATTTAAAACTTTTGTTTGTGATCAGAATCTCACACATGTTTATTTGAGTAATAGAAAATATTATAATTCCAGAAGGTGACCGCCCATGTAGTTGTTTAATAACTCTGTTTTCTTGTAGTCTCAGATGTTATCCTTTTTTAAAATATGTAATATCGTGTACAGCATGAGAGCGACAGAGGGTGTATTCCTTTAACATACCTGCAATGAAGAAGCAGTAGGCAGAAGCATAGCTACCTTGGCCTAGCAAAAAAACATACCTCTGTGAAATTGTCTGGAGCAAAATGATTGCATTATTCCACCTGACATATTCCCATGGAAACGAACTTAACATTTTTAGAGAGAGAGTGTGGAGTTTATAGATCGAATTTCTGCCTTGTAGCTGCCCCACAGTATGTGTCTTAATCTATCACCTAAGGACTGGACCCTTAGGCCCTGGTTATGACTTAGGGCCTTAGAAATACTGCATGGTTTGATGCATTAGATGTGGTCAGCCCAAGTGCAAGTTTGCTCGCATGCAGGGCCGGACTGGCTGTAGGGGGCACAGGGTGTTTCCCCAGTGGGCCAGAAGAGTGGGAGCTTGTTTTGGCCCCCTGGGTGCCGGTTCTGTTATAGGTAGCCGGTTCACCTTTTCAACATGTAATATTTCACACACTGTTTCCACATGCAATATTACTGTGTGGTAAATCAGTGAAATCACATTAGGAGAAACTGTGCCCCTTCAATTACAAGAAGGACAGCAGGAAATATTGCTAAATCCCTCTTCCTGCTCAGAGCAGGGGTAACCACACAAAATCATCATGGGAAAGCTGCCACACCCACCCAACATAGCAACAAAAAACAACAACATAACATACAAATTCAAGCACAATCTTTTAAAACTTGTATCATACTGAAACCATATTTGTCAGAAAACCAAGTCATCAGCAAGGGGAAGAGACAGACGTCAAGTCGCATGCCCACATGGAGGTGAAAGGGTTGAAGCAGGCCTCAATAAGCTGCACTCTGAGCGAAAGACAGGGTGTTAGATGAGGGCTCTCAAATTGATGTCGACTGGCCATGTAACACATAAGAATGGACAAGGGCATGAACCTGTGCAAGAAGATATGTATGTAACACAACAACAATTTCATATTGTAGCAAGACACATATTTACAGATGTACCCTCTCCACAGTGCTACGCCTGCTGACAGCCAAAGTTTGGCCTATGTTTTCTGGATTTAGTGACTGTGACAATTTACATTTTGCAGCACCAATGAAGTGGTGGAATTCCTAAAACAGGAAGTGTAGGCCATCCTTGCCTTCACCCAGGAGGGAGCGTCTAGATGTGGCACAACCCATATCCATTTCACCAGACAATTCCAACTGTACATGCATCATCACATCCATGATGTCATATGTGATCCAATTCATCCCACTAAAAGGCGCACATGTCAATCACCCCCAATAACATCTCACATCTTTACTTTACTGACCCACTTCAATGACTATCACTGTTCAAAACACTAGAGCAATGTCTAATATCTCAACAGCACAAACTTAACACACTTCACACAACTATTTCTACAAGGTACAGGGAGCACATGTTACTAATCCACTATCTACTTACCTTTATTCCTTGAGTTCCGCAGTAACGGGCTACTCACCGCCAAGGACTTCAACACCTTGTCAGGAGGTAGTAATTGCTATATTAAAACAATTTGCAAATACAAATACTCAGTGGGAGCAGAGGAGGGCGGCTAGATGCCAGTTCCAACGTGTTGCCTTTCCCAGGCAGTAAGCCATCCATTTTGAAGGAAAGCTACAAATATGGTCATCCAGAAGCTACTGAACTAGGCCACACACCTGCAAATGCCTAGCGCTGCTATGTCACCCTTGTGCTTTTCCTGAGTATAATTTCTGCTCCTATTCCTCTCCCGTCTTACTAGGTTGATAGGCCAAAAGCAGAGCAGACCCCCATTTCTGTTTCCTGAACCCTCCCAATGGATGCTCAGTCTTTCCCTTGTGAAGGAGAGACTCCAATGCTACATTGTTCTGTAGCTAATGTCTGAATCCACAGCACCTCTTTCCTTTTGCCAGAATTGCACTTGTTCTGCCATCTTGGTACCCTGATTTCTGCTTGCATTAGCTAGCTAGCACTCTTCTCCTTTGGCACACAACCTTCTCCTTTGGCACACAACTTTGTGCTTGCCGAAATCTGCAGCCATACCCTTTCTCTCTTTATTTTTGATTTCCAGATTATATCTATTTTAACCAAGCAAAGGCCTTGCCAGCTTTGAGATACTCTCCTACTAGTAGGAACAACTCATACTCTGATACCAGCCTACCTGCATGTGCAGCTGAGGGTATGACCACCATTTGACATCTGCCCCGCCATTGCTCTCACCTTGACTGAAAGGTCCATCGGCCACCATCAGTAGCTCTTCCACTGCCGCACGCTTAACCCATTGTCTACAGGGTCTTCCGAAGAACTCTTGAATCTCCAGCCCATTGCAAGCGTCTGGTCCTTCCTTTACCTCGCCACGCCCATAAAACTCCATAAGTTACCCAATGGTCCTGCCACACCCAAACAAAGCCAAAGCACCCCGACACAATGTGATTGGCTCTTCCGGATAATCCAAACCATATCAGGAGATGAACAGGGATGCAAGGTTATCTCTGTTCCATCCCACTCAAATGAAATCACGAATCCTTCCTCACACATTTGACGTCAGTGATGCTGGGTCTCGGGTGCCTCCTGACTAGGTGGTAGGCCCATGTCTAAAATAGACTTGAGGGGAGTAATTTCCTGCTTATCTTAGCAAACTATATTCCGGTTTACTCACTCTGAAGCAGAGGCTGTGAAAATAGATATTCTGAACCTAAAAATACCGACATCTGTGAACTACAAGGCGCCGCGAGCCGGTACGCCTTCCTTGTGTGGAAGAGAAAATGCTAATTAATTACAAAATACTGCACAAGCTGTCTGTTTTCAACATTCAAGAGAAACACGATGTCCAAATATCTTGTAGGCCAATGCGTTTTTTTTTTTTGCTTTGTGGTCATAATCTCATATAATTCCAAAATTTCTCATGACGCAAAATTTGTGAAATTGTCACCATTTTACCGAAAGGTAAATTTATAGTGGTTCTGGCCCTGAAGAGATTAGTTTGCATAGAAAATGTTTTGCTGATGGGCATTTTCTGCTTCCTGCCAGCGTCTTAGTAACTTTTCTATGTGAGGAGTGACCGAGTATAGAAAAGTCACGCAAGATATGAGCCAAAATCGTTTTACATACCTTGAGAAATTTTGCGCATTTCACACAATTTTCACAAAATTTCAAGGAGGTGGGTATTATAAAAATTGCACACAGGCCTAATATTTTAAATTAAAGTTAACAAAAAATGAATGATTTGCTTCCATAACGTCAACTTGGAAACAGTGGGACTGAAAAAGTGAATCGCTAGGACAGGCTTCAGACTAGCCAGTCTTTTTGTGAACACAAATGGCCAACTAGTCTTGACTTTACACTAGCATCGTCCTAGACAAACCAAAGTAAGAAAGGAATTGTCAAAGCCAAGCAGTCTGGCTTTGGGTGCCAGCCTTTTGCTTGTGTCAAAGTTTGCTTTTTCTGTCATGTTTATTGATGGGGAACCTGCCTGGTCCTCACCAATCGAGAACAAGCATTTGTAATGCAATAGGTCTCGCATTTACGCGAGTTTAAGCTATTGGCATTGTAAATGACGATGCCTTTTATTTATGTTTGAAAAACGAAAACACAAATAAAAGGCATTGTTATTTGCAATGTGAATAGCTCAAACTCGCGTAAATGCGAGAGCTATTGCATTGTAAATGTTTGTTTTGTTTAGCTGGCTCGCTAACGATGCACACTGCTATGAACCACTTGCCATTGACTTATCTATCCCTGCCTGCAGGGGGCCCCTGGAACATGATTTATTCCCCAGGCCCCTGGAGCTGTTGACCGTACCCAAAGTAAGCTCTGACTGCCTGTAAGACCCGCTATACACTGCATGTCAATGTCCTTAGGAATGTAGGATGTACATTCTGTTGTTATCTGAGTCCGTAAGTGTGCTACTGCGTCAACCGAACCTGATATGTAAGCAAATGGTTGTACAAACAGATTTGGATAGGAACAGGTATTTGTGGAGATACACGGAAACGCCCAAATAAGAACACATGTAAAAGTGTCAGAGAATGTGCGGACGTGACTCACCACAATACCATTAATACTGTCAGACGCACGAATGACGCGCACTTGCTGCTGCTGTCGAAGCATCCTGTAGATAACGGTGTTTTTCGCTGTCTCTCGGGACTCTGAATATCAATCGGCTGTTTTATCTGAATTAAGCAATGACAAAGCCAATGGCTGTAAATTTCATAAAGTGAAATCGTTTTCAGTTCAGCAAATGTAGAGACACCTTTTTGCAGAGGGCGCTAAGTGGAGTGGTGGCTGATAAAATGCAAGTGGAGGGGAATAGTGCCGCTGCTGTGCTTGGAAGATAGATCCAAAGATGTCGAAGCATCCTGTAGATAACAGTGTTTTTCGCTGTCTCTCGGGCCTCTGAATATCAATCGGCTGTTTTAACTGAATTAAGCAATGACAAAGCCAATAGCTGTAAATTTCATGAAGTGAAATCGTTTTTAGTTCAGCAGATGTAGAGACACCTTTTTGCAGAGGGTGCTAAGTGGAGGGATGGCTGATAAAATGCAAGTGGAGGGGAATAGTGCCGCTGCTGTGCTTGGAAGATAGATCCAAAGAGCGCACCAGGCACGGGCATGAAAGTGAAATCGATGGATGGCAATGCGTCCGTGAGACTAGCCCTGTGGTGGGGGAGGGACAGTTGTGAGAGGCGCCATGAGGAAACAATCTCTCGGCATGCTGTGGCGGGGGATCGCATTCCAGGCGGGGGAGCGGACCCTTTGAAGTATGATGCCGAGGCTGTGGCTACACGTGCACGCGCCAGTGGACTGAAGCGCTTCCCCAAACGGATTGCATGGCGGCACGATGCACGTGATTGTGCGCGTGCTTGCCATGCAATCCACTTTTGGGAGCACTTTGAAATGCCCCTCTTACTAGAGTCTCGCATAGCGATAGCGTAAACGCAATAGCTAGGCGAGACCTAAAAAACACACTGGTTACACACACACACACACATATATATATATATAAAATTCACTTAAAAAACCATAGGTTTCACACATGTTATAGTTAGCTGAACATTTCACTCGTTAAAAACCGTTGAAATTCCCCCGTTATAGTTAGTTCAGATAACCTTTATAAGGTTATGGAACTCCGAGGTTGATTGCAAATACATAGTCACACCCTCAACTTCCCCCCAAATCACTCAAAACCTTGATGTGCAGCTCTTTCACATGAAAGAGCGAGCATGTACGTGAACAAGAAGATCAAAAATAAAACCTCTAGTGTGAAATTAAACACATCAAAAACCTGTTAGATATTTGTTGCAAACAGATATTAATTACGGTTCAATACAAGTCAGTTTAAAAAAAAAAAGCTGCAGGAACTTGGAATGTGTAGAAACGTAGAAAGATTCTAGCTTTTCCCTACTTATCTAATGAGTGCAAAAAACGAAACTTGTTCTCTCTGCTTGTCATTGTAAGCTAAAAAAAAAACTAGCAGAAAAAAGAAATGCAAGATTCTGTTTTTTTTTTTGCATTAAACAGCTGCTTTAATTATGCTACACGACATGACCTGCTGTTCACTTCGGCTGCTGGCTCTTACAGCAGGCATTGTGATGTCAGAACTTGACTGTATAATTTATGATAGTCAAGTTCTGATGTCTTTTTCTTATAACCTGAGACTGGGTGCATCACAAGTCGCTGATTATAAAGAAATTAGAGACAGGCCTTTCTACAAGGATTACAGAATCGCATGTACTATATGTATAGATAGATAGGTAGATAGATAGATAGATAGATAGATAGATAGATAGATAGATAGATAGATAGATAGATAGATAGATAGATAGATAGATAGATAGATAGATAGATAGATAGATAGATAGATAGATAGATAGATAGATAGATAGATAGATAGATATCATCCAAAGCTCTGCAGTTTACCAGCCTGCTCCAAACTGCTGATGGTGCCGGAAATGGTGCTACCTCCAGCACCTTTAAATAAAACAAAGTCCACACTCCAAATAAGAAGGGTCCAGCATTCAGAGACATAGAACTTGTGAGCTTTTATTGAGGCAACAATGAACCAACAGTATGCGTTTTGGTTGGAAAACCAGCATATATCAACCTGTGAGGCACCATTTCTCAATTGATTTAATGGTTTCAGCTTCATAAACATAAGAAAAATGCTCCATTATTGAGTTTTCTTAAAATTCCATTCCGAATTAATCACATTTATATTATATAGCCAGAAACATTACATAAAACAAAGCATATTCAGTGACATGCATCCCATAAATCACAACAATCACATGTCATAGCCGTTTTATACAGTTTACACTTTCGCACTACGGTGTTGAGAAACACTGTCAGATATAGTGAAGGACGTGGCCACTAATACCGCACATTATGCAATTTAAATCTTGATTCCAGCTACCGTAGTTTACGAATTCTATTGCCTCCCCTCTCAGTACTCGGCTTATAGTAATCCTAGAAAACGAAATGCGAAGTGTAACCAGATCTTTACTGTTCTAATCAAACTGAGATGTGTTAGGATGGCCACCACATTCACTATAGCGATGGAAGCAAACTTAATGCAGTATATGCTGTTAGTGTGTATTTCGTTTGTTTATTACAATGAATTTTGTACCACGTGATTTGGTTAAAAGGAAAAATGACGTTGGGTGCACTGAAATCGACAAAGGCCCAGTGGCCAAACCCGTCTGTTGTTTTGTTAGTGGCAATAAAGCCACACCCACACTGATTTCAATCTTCTTTAATCAAATTGTTAGCGTGGAACCATGTCTGCCTCCCCAACGCGTTTCAGCATTGCGCCTTGATCACAGGTACCAACGGCAGTTCCTTCTTGTGGCTACTGGGACTGCCACACCTGGGATTGATTTATAGTCCTCCAATGAGCTTCCTCAGCGGGACCCAATGCATCATGGTCCTAGTAGTTCCACACATAATCTTAACCCTCCAATGGGTGTAATATGCATGGTTCGAATTCGATAAACATACAATCACACAATTTTAGAAGTCCAGTAGTCCCGTCATAGACTTCAATTTTACAGTCAAGACAGGCCCTCATAACGCAGAAATCCGCGATGACAGCAACCACCTGTATTGATCCTTCCAGGCGGTATGATGTTGTTTTCAAGGTGGTGCACGCCTCTACCGACACTGGGCTGTGCCATGAATTTTATGAATTGAGAGGCTTCCCACAGGACCCCGAGAAGCATAGGCGGCACACCCACACTGGTTTCAATCTTTTTTAATCAAATTCTTAGCGTGGAACCATGTCTGCCTCCCCGGTCAATAAAGGCCCTCATAACGCAGAAATCAGCGATGACAGCAACCACCTGTATTGATCCTTCCAGGCGGTAAGATGTTGTTTTCGAGGTGGTGCACGACTCTACATATATCTATCTATATCTATATCTATATCTATATATATATATATTCACTGAAAAAACCATAGGTTTCACACATGTTATAGTTAGCTGGACATTTTACTGATAAAAAACCAATGAAATTCCCCCGTTATAGTTAGTGCAGGCAACTATAACTCACGCGACCGCAATCCTCTGCTGATGCTAATACTGTATTTAGACACTTATTTGCCCATGTCTTCTTCCATTAAATTTTAGCTATACATATATTACCAATATTTTTTTTTCATAAAGACACATATGTCATCAGCAGAGGATTGCGGTCGCGTGAGTTATAGTTGCCTGCACTAACTATAACGGGGGAATTTCATTGGTTTTTTATCAGTAAAATGTCCAGCTAACTATAACATGTGTGAAACCTATGGTTTTTTCAGTGAATTTGCAAGGTTTTTTAAATGCTATTTCCTAACTATAACGTGTGTGAAACCTATGGTTTTTTCAGTGAATTTGTACGGTTTTTAAATGCTAAGTTACTTTACGCCATTCGTGGCATGCGCGCCCACTTAACGCAGTTTGTTCCGTGCACGCACGGTGCGCTTCGCGCACCGTGCGCCCACTTTACGCAGTTAGTGCCGTGCACGCACGGGCACCGCGTGCCCACGTTACGCTGGATGGACCATGTACGCACGATGCGCTTCGCGCACCGTGCGCACATGGAGGACATATTATGCACTTCGTTGCGAAAGGAAATCTTTTTTCTTTTGATACAGTGTTTCAAAATGCCATGCACAAATGGTGCCCTGCGGGCACCATTTGCATTCGGGGTGGGGAGAGTGAGGTTGATTTTTTTTTTTATTTTGGTAATTTTTGCCGTACGCGTACGGTAAGCATAATCGCCGATTTTTCGAAACAAATTAAAATTGATTTTTTGACCTTGGGGGTTCATTGGGGGCACCATCATCAAGGCGATGTGATTAGGAGCTGTCTAAACAGCCCCTTTACATGTTTTTTCCCTTTGTTAATCCTCCACCCCTCAGAGTGCGAGAGAGAAAATGGCGGCCGCCGCTTCCTGGTTTCGACCGATTCGAATGTTTACTAAGATCTAACAGCCAATCAGAATCGCGCTCGCGCACGTCACCGTACGCGTACGGTAAGCACACGGTACGCGCACCGTAAGCTGGCTCAGATATATATATTGATTTAAAGGCTATTTTCTCAGAATCTACTGAACAGATTTACACCAAACCTACAAAAGGCACTTCCTTGACCTGTAGACTACCTCTCTGCCAAATTTCAAGGAACTCTGTTCAACCGTTCGGGCTGTAGCTGTGTCTAAAGGTCCTATGGAAAAATGCATGGGAAAAACGCGTTTTGGGACCCCCCTTTTATCTCAGCCCCCGCTTGACGAATCCCCCCGAGACTTTCAGGGTAGGAGCGGAACATAGCGCCCCACCTATTTTGAAAATTTCGCGAGGATTCGTCGACCGGCGCCAAAGTTATTCAAAATAGAATGTTGCGGTTTTCCTATGGAAACAGGGTCCTAACTATAACTACCTACTGGCGACCGCCAGTAGGTAATATATATATATATATATATATATATATATATATATATATATATATTCACAGAAAAAACCATGGGTTTCACACACGTTATAGTTAGGAATTAGCATTTAAAAAACCTTTAAATTCAATGAAAAAACCAAAGGTTTCACACATGTTATAGTTAGCTGGACATTTCACTCGTAAAAAACCATTGAAATTCCCCCGTTATAGTTAGTTCAGCTAACTATAACTCGCGCGCCCGCAATGCACTGCTGATGACGTCACATATTACATCACTCATGACATGGTCAGTGACATCACTCATGACATCACTGATGACATCTCAAATGACATCACTGATGACATCATCCTTGTGATAGAGTGGCAGACCTCCTCTCATCCTAATATAACCTTTGATACACACATTCAAAAATAGAAATTAAAATTTTAAAAACAATGGACATACAAATACCAGTTACAACAACCTATACAGTAATTCTAAGATCCAAATACACATCCACTCATTCACCAACAGTCCTATACAGTCACTCATACATGTACTCACACATCATATGTACTCATACACCTATACATCCTGTTACACAACGCCACTCATCCATAGAGTTACTCACACACATAGTCACTCATGCTAATAAAGAAACAAACATACATTTATTTGCATATACAGTTATACACACACCACCACACTTACTTCTACGGAAACTTACACATACTTAGTCTTTTAAACAATCACTTATAGAAACACATACTTATTCATACAGGAACTCTTTCAATCTCTCACTCTCACATATACTTGCTTATATACACCAATAGTCACATATACTAGTTTAAAACATATGTAGTTACTCATAAAGACACTATTGAGACAGTCATTCACTCACTAACACACCCATACACTCACTCATCCACCCATAGAGTCCTGCACACATGCTGTCTTCAACACATACAAAGAGTGAGTCATTCATTCATGCACCTATGCACTACGTAATACCCCCACCGAACCATGCAGACACTCAGACTGATACTCATAAAACCAACTAATAACCTATATAGACACCCATGTAGCTACTCACCAACCCATGCAGCCACTTATACACAAAGTGAGAGACTGATACAGATATTTACATATTTAAACATTACTCACTAAGCCATGTATTCACTATGATACACTTAATCAGTCAGTTACACAATCAATTTTTATTAAACAAATCATCCATTTAGACACTTATATACCCATTTATTCTTCCATCGACCTTGAGATATACATATATAAAACATATTTAATTTTCAGAAACACACACATTCACTGGATGATGTCATCAGTGATGTCATCAGTGATGTCATTTGAGATGTCATCAGTGATGTCATGAGTGATGTCACTGACCATGTCATGAGTGATGTAATATGTGACGTCATCAGCAGTGCATTGCGGGCGCGCGAGTTATAGTTAGCTGAACTAACTATAACGGGGGAATTTCAATGGTTTTTTACGAGTGAAATGTCCAGCTAACTATAACATGTGTGAAACCTTTGGTTTTTTCATTGAATTTCTAAGGTTTTTTAAATGCTAATTCCTAACTATAACGTGTGTGAAACCCATGGTTTTTTCTGTGAATTGGCAAGGTTTTTTAAATGCTAATTCCTAACTATAACGTGTGTGAAACCCATGGTTTTTTCAGTGAATTGGCAAGGTTTTTTAAATGCTAATTCCTAACTATAACGTGTGTGAAACCCATGGTTTTTTCAGTGAATTTGCAAGGTTTTTTAAATGCTAATTTTGTTTTTTTTCTTCTATTTTTTTAAACATATTTTTATTTTAATTTTCTATCCTTTTTTTATTGTCTATGGTTAAATTTTTAAAATTCTCTAATATGTTTTTTTAATATATTTTATAAAATAAACATGTAAAATTTATTTGCAATACATTTTTTCCTTTTTTTTATTTGTTTTAGTACGCGTACCGTAAGCTTACGGTAAGCGTACGGTTTACGCAACGTCCGTAATTTATCTACGCTGTTTGCGCATATTTACGCAATTTGCGTAGCTGCGCGTACACTGCGTGGGCGTGTACGCGTGTACGCTACACGCGCACGTTACGCGGAAGTGTCGGGGAGTGACTGTTAAGCGCATGCGCGCAAGCGCGTGTCTTTTTTACGCGCATGCGTACTTTTTCCGTAAGCGTACCGTAAGCGTACGGTAGGTCATGTGATCATGAAACACAACTTTTGATTGGTTGAAACTACTTTCAGTTCTAGAACTCTCCTACACCACACCCATTCCCCTCATTTCTGCTTGTGATCCCTTAGGAGAAGGAGCTGGGTTGTCTTTGTGATACGATGGCAGAACAGCAGAGCCCTTCTGAGAGTGAGGCTAGCACTAGCAGCACTACCTTGAGGCAGAGAGCGAGGAAACAAAAGACCTCTTATGTATGGGATTATTTTACTTTTCCTGAAGGCCAGCAAAAGGTAAATGCACCCTTAGTAACTTGTAAGCTGTGTAAGCGTGTACTTTCAAGAGGTAATCCTGACAGGAAGTATTCCTTTGGGAATCATACCATGATGAGACACCTCAAGGATGTACACAAAAGGACACATGCTCGAGTTACTGGAGGTAACCCTTCAGTAAGTCAACCAAGCACATCCACAGCAGCTCAGCCTGGACCATCATCTGCAGTGCCGAGTCCTTCTTCTGCAGGTCAGGTGAGCCCTTCATCTGTGGGGGGTGCATCTCCTTTTGCTGGCCCTCAGGAAATTAACCCTCGATTTTTGAGGGTTGATATTCGATGCGCCTCTTGTCATGATCTAATTTGTCATAGGGAGACCAGTGTTTCCCTAGTGAACCACAAAATAGATCAGCACACTTGTCGCAGAGACTAATTTTCCCAATCTTTCTTTCCTCTGTCCCTGCATGAACACAACGGCTCTTTTAAGAGCCAACCTTATCTTTCATCTTTTTTTATATATGTTTTTTAAAACTTTTTTTTTTTTTTTTTTTACCGTACGCGTACGGTGCGCGTAATTTTTTTTTTTTTTTTTTTTAAAACACTAAAAATCAATTATCACATTACAAGGTCCTTGAGAGACTACAATTATTATTATTGACTTACCATACCCACTCAAAAAAATATTTATTCATTTGTTTTTAAAAAAAATTGCTTTAAAAATGGTTCTAGTTTTCGAAAATTTTCTATATCAATCTGAAAAAAAAGAAAAAGTATTAATATTTTTAAAACATTTTATAATACAGTACACATATTTACATATTTATCAAAATATATTTTTGCCTTATTTTTGCTGTTTTCAGAATATATTGTATTTCACTATAAATTGTGAAAGCAATTGCATTCATCATTTAACAGCGGGCAAAAAAAAAATAACAATCTCAAAGATTGTATTAAAAAAGCCCAGAATCTCTTTTTACTTAAACTTAACATTATAGAAATGCATAATATTCTAAAAAAATATCATCTAATATCAATACTTATTTCTTTAAAATACCGTCTGATATTTTTGTTTCAGAAGTATAATCACAATATTATATCTCAAATAACTCCACAATACATCTGGTTCCATTTTCTTTAGGCCAAATAGTAATTTTAAAATTCTTTTTTGATTAAATTTCCAATGGTAATCCAATAAAATTCTAAAGTTTTATTTGTACAGATCTCACCGATTCTCTGTAACATATTGGTTCCCAAAAGATTTATAAATAATTTATTAAGTCCACAATAGAATTGGTTACCTTTCCACATGGCCAAATAGTAATTAAAAAAATCTTTTTTGAAAAAATTTCCAATGGCACTCCAATAACATTCCAAAATTTAAACTGTGCAGATGTTACCGATTTTCTCTAAATTTTTGGTTTTCCAAAGTTTCATTAAAAATTAAAAAAGTCCACATTACAATTGGTTATCTTTCCATTAGGCCAAATGATAATTTAAAAAATCTTTATTTTTGAAAATTCCAATGGTAATCCAATAAAATGGTAAAATTGTTTTCTCCAGATCTTGCCAAGTCTCTCTAAAATTTAGGTTTCAGGAAGATTAGATAGGAATTTGCTAAATCAAAAGGCAAACGTTGCTTAAAAACCAATTGGGAATCATTACATAGTGTCCAGCCTTTTTCACATTTAAGATAAACTGTGTAATGTCTAGAAGTAACAGTAGGTCCTTCATGGAAAATTATTGCAACAGTTACAAAAGTTTTTCCTGAAATTGATAATTGCTGTCCTGTAAACTTCTTTATTAAAGTATCCAATTTTGAACCATCAGCTCTACATCGTTGCATCATTAAAATTACATACTGTCCGTATTCCTTTAAAATTAATGTTGAAAACATGTCAGATTGACACTCACTGCATTCCATGCTATGATTAGCATCTTTAACTAATTTAGCAAAAGTGACTGTTTTACTCTCTGGCAATGTCAAAAAAATAAACCTTTCATTATCAACATTAGAGCCACATATATTATAACAGTTTTCACAACTATGTTCCCATTTATAAGAGAGACCAAATAAATTATCAATTGCAACTTCTTCTTCTTCCAGTACCTGAAGAAAAAACATCAAGAATTCCTGTGCGTCTTGCTGTACATTTTGTGAAAACTGTGTTCGTCCTGAACATACATCTAAAAGTTTTCTAATTTCAGTAGCACTTTCTATTTGAGTTTTATCATTACTCAGCTTTTGAAAAAGGAGACTCAGCTCAGAACAGAATCTTTTTCCCTGATTTACTATTATCTGCTCTTGCAAACTTTCCAGATAAAATGCAACATTCAGCACTACATTAGCGTAGCAGTTGACACCAGAGCTATTTTCAAAATGACATCCTACAACCTGTTCTTCTTTTTCCTTACTCTTTTTGCTTGCAATTACATCACTCCTCTTTTTTTTTCCTCCTCTCTACATCTTCATTACAGATATTCTCATTTCTCCTTTTACGAGAAACTACACGTTTCTCCAACACAGGATACTGACCTAAATGAGGAGCATAGCTTCTTCTTAATCTATTATACTCCTTTACACAATTTGTATCAGCACTAACTTTTGAGTCATCAAAGTCTATCATGAATAAACCTGATAATGTTTTCACTCGTGACAAAGCAACATATGCCATACCTTCTTTGAACACAGTTGAACCAATGTTCACAAATGCACAATCTACAGTCAATCCTTGAGACTTGTGAATAGTTACAGCATATGCTAGCGAAAACGGAAACTGCTTCCTACGTACATATAAGTCTTTCACAAGCATGAAACGAACTGTACAACGACAAATGTCTTTAACTTCTTCTATCTGATCAAATTTTATTTTTAAACATTCAATTCCATCTTTTTTCTGATAATTAATAAAACCCACAACTCTTCCCATAGCTCCATTAACTAAACCTTTTTCAACATCCAAATTTCTCCTTAAAAATACTCTACAGTTCATGCAAACATATAGATTTTTTTCTAATCCAGCTGTTTTGGAAATGTTCTTCTCTAGTGAATCTAATTTATTTTTCAGTGTGCCTGTTACTGTGACAGTAATTCTTCCATCCTCAATTTTGTCCACTGCTTCCAATTTCCTGATCTCTTCCTTTTCCAATTTCAAAAGCTCCTCATTGAATATTGAGCATTCACGTAGAGTTGGCATTAAGCAGATGACACTTTTGTTTTCTGCAATGTTCTTGTATATCTTCTCTGCAACTATTTCTTCCTTTGGAAATAAATTATGTAGCAGCCGACTCTGTAATGCTTTTTTGCCAACTTCTGTGAGTAGTCCAATTCTGATATCTTTCAGAATACTTCCATATTCTTCATCGCTTGCTTGCCTCATATTAGTAGTAAGTTCCTTGTACTCAAAGAAGGACCAAATATTTGTATTTCCGATGCTTCCCAATGACTTCTTCGTGTCTTCATGTGTGACAGTATTAAACACTGGTTGTCCTTTAACTGGAGTAAGTTGCAAAAGATCTCCAAAAACTATGACGTGTTTTCCACCAAATAACATGTCATAGTCTGTCTTCAAAATTTGCTGCATTCTTAAATGCACAAAGGCAAGCATTAAGTTTGAAACCATGCTCACCTCATCAATAATGAGAACTTGCATCTTCTTCAATACTCTTGAAACTTCCAAGGATGCTTCTCCAGTTAGCTTGTTGTATTGTATTTTGTTCTCATGCTCCACTGGTAACATTAGCAAACGATGTAAAGTGATTCCTTTTATGTTATATGCTGCTAACCCAGTTGGAGCAGTAACCACACAAGACAAAGTTGAATCCGTTTTTTGCTGTAGGTAGCTTCTGATGACTTTAATTAGGAAACTTTTTCCAGTTCCAGCTTGTCCGCTTACATACATCCTGATTGGATAAAATGATGTGCATGAGCACTCTTTTTTTTCATGTAGTAATCCGTGATCAATTTTTTTTCTGATCTCTTCATAAATGTGTTGCTGCTCTTCATTCAGTTGTCTTTCCAAATTTTGTAAGTCTATAAATTCTTCTTGAGCTTGATTCATAGCCGTTTCCACTTCATTCATGGCTATTGATGCTTCATTTTCAACGATTGGTTGTCCTAGGGGATCTTGACTGAGTGTTTCTGAACTTTGGCTGTCCTGAGAACTGTCTCTAGCTATTTCTGCTGCAATTGTAGTTTCCTGTTCAATTTCTTCATTTAACATTTGCAGATAACTTGAGAATGTACTGCATTGTATGCTGTCTTTGCAAGCATTAAAAGAATCTTCATAGCTTTGAAATTCTCCCAGTAGTTCATCCTCTGTACGCCATGGTTTAAACAACTGTAAAAGAGCCAAGTAGTAAAATTCCTTCTTGTCAGTAGTGTCGCAACTCAGCTTCCTGTGATTTATCAAACTTCCTTTTGTTTGCTTCACCAAACATCCTTCCTCACCAATGACTTTATATTTTCCATTGTTGATGTCTTCTGCGGCTTTCCGTGAATAAATGTAGTTCTGCAGCACTTCATAGAGACACATGTTCTCCAGATGTTGACTTCTCTTGGGATAATATGTGTCCAACATGTTTGATTTCAAAATATCTGTACTTTCTGGGTCATTCTCGGCCAAATATTCAATTTCTCCAACAGATTTCAGTACCCGATTTCTCATTGCTGCAAGGCCTAAACTTGCCCAAATTATTCTTCTTGATTTCGAGTAGAGACTTGCAGAAGATAACCTATCTGAACATTCGTAGGATCCAATTTCTCGATGCGATAACATCTTCAAACTGAAACTGTACAGCTTCTTACTGACAGTCTTCTCGTGAGAAATCTCTTCCCACATTTCCTTCAATTCTGTTTTTTCTGATTTCGTAATGTAAGACGTTACATATCGAGCAACAGCAATGGAATTGTCAGCTACATACTGTATATCCATGTTAGCGTTCCACATGGATAAAATGACTGGGTTGTAGTCATTTATATTTTTTGATTCTTCTTTTCTTTTTAGGTTGTAGGTATTCTTAGGTGATTTTCTTGTGATAGTATGTCTCACAGCTGACATAAAACTGTTTAGTCTTCCATTTGAAAGAACAGGTCTAGGAAATCCAAATCGACATTTAGTGTAGTATTTATCTTTGCTCTTGTATTTCCGTCGACAGTATTTTCCACACCGATGACTTTGGAAACGTAAAACTTGCTCCTTTAACTTTTTCTCTTCTGTGCTTTTTGGTATAGCACATGTTGCATATTCTTCAATGTAAGATAACACTGCTTCATCAGTATCTGTTCCAAACTTTGGGGCATCCTTGATCCACAACAGCATATGAATATGAGGAGCACCTCTTGCCTGGTACTCTTTTCTCCAAAAGAAATCCACTACTTCTCCAAGAGGTGGATTTTTTTTATTGCAGATGAAGGACATCATAGCCTCAAATCTATGATTGAAATATCTGCAAACATTAACCGGATCCAATGAGCACAGTTCTCCTGCTGTCTTGTATTCGATGTTTTTAATGTTTGAATTTGCCTCTCGTAGAAAATCCAGTAAATCATCCCAAGCGTACTCAGCACAGCTTAGGGTAACGAACCATGTTGGTGTTCCTAAATTCCGTAACATGCATTTTAATTCACCATGGCGTCGGTACCAATATTCATTTGTCCCACGCTGACAAGCCATCAGATTGATCAGTTGTGTTTCCAAATGATCATCTCGGTGCTGCACTTTCTCCATAAAATCCTTAGCAGACACATTTTGTAAATGTACTCCACTTTTTAAAATGTGATTTACTGCATAAGACAGTGCAGACAAATCGCTTTCAAATAAAAGATGGAACAAATAAGGAATACTTTGTCGAAATCTGGGATCTTCAGCATATAGTCTTGTAGTCCGATACTCAGAAGCTGGAATCTGTTCCGGTCGTTCATCGTATCGTCCTCCTTTTCCTTTAGGAAACAGCTGGGGAAAACATCGAGCTTCCAAGCTCTCCTCCCATACACTCACGGGAGTTCCTTTTGCTTTCTTCATCTGAAAGAGATCAATATTGTCTCCCATAACTTCTTTTGAATGAAGAGGATGTATGCTAAAATGTTCATAAATTTCTTCTTCCTTTGACTTGTCCACTTTTTCAATTTGTCCAGTTGGTGTTTCTGTGTCTTCTTGTAAATCTTCTTCTTCTTCTTCTTCTATATAAATTGATTCATACCATTTGTTATTCCTTTTCAAATACAAATTTGCTCTTTGTACTTTCCGCACATCTACCAGCTCCTGCCAAATCTTCTTATTCTTTGTAGGTACACCATTAACCAGAATAATTAATGGTTCAGTTTCCAAAGTATCCGCATCAATAGTTTCCATATTTTTTTTCAAATCCAAGGGCAAATACACACTCTACCTTTTAAACCTCTCAGTAAATCTGAAGGAGGTAATTTACCAGTTTTGGGCTCCATACGTACTATGGTCTGGAACGGATGAACACATTGAATAAGTATAGACTCATATGTATTTAATTCAGAAAGTTCGGCAGGAATAACATCCAATTCTAAATTATTATGTACAGCTCTGGTCGGCATTCTATTTTCCTCTAACTTGTTGTAACAGTATTTACAAATACGCTGATCTTCACCCAAATCAAAACAATTTTCAAGAAATATATATGTGGCAAAATCCTTCCACTTATAATTATCTTCATTTTCACTCTTTCTGTAGAGATCAACATTCCTAGTTTGTTTTCTATAATGAGTTCTGCGGCAACAAATACAAGTAAAATTTGGTCTTTCATTAGAGATTATTGCAAATTTTGTTATGTGATCATTAAATGTGTTACTTACAGAGGGTTCTACATTCTCTTCCACTTCTTCCTCATTTACTGTGTCCTTCTCTGCACTGTTTTGTTCAGGACCAAAGTAACAAAACTGAATTTCATCAACAACCTTCTCTACATCTGATACCGTTCCTCGGAACAGAGCCCTATTCAATTCATTTAACTTTATTGCTGGACTTTTGGCAAAATACAACCGTCTCACAAACTTTCTCATTTCAGAATGATGAACAGCCAGCATCCTAAAATGATGGAAAACACTATTACAAACTTTTCTAGATAGACAAGCCAGAGAATGACCCTGCAAACCAGTATTCTCTCTCACTCTGCATGGATCCAGACTTTGAAGCACCTTAATCTTCTGTTTTATACTTTTTTTACTATATTCTCTTAGAAACTCACGAAATTTGTCAATAGATTCCTGACGCACAGTGCAAATACTACTACAATTCCAAGTGTACACTGGGGCTTTAGGACGTCTCCCCATAGCCTCATCCGCCATCACTTGTACCTCATCTCTTGGAACCATTATCTCCTTCTCCATTATGCAACCATTTTTCACTTCGTAAGCACGACCTCTGGTGTCAACTGCATGCAGCAAACTATTACTTTGAAAATAGCTCTCTTCATTAAAAAAAGGTTCACTACTTGAACTATGCATCCACTTTCCTAAAAACACTTTACAAAAGTTTGTTCTATTCACTACTCTTTTCCTTTTGCTATGTGATTTCAGTACATTAACCATTTTGTCTAATGTACGCATCCTATTCAAAATTAAAATGAATAGTTTCCTTTTTAATTCTAATGCCTTTGCTGCAATGGCTTCAATTTCTTTTTTTCTTTTATAAAACTTAGTCTTTTGCTTATATTTCTTCACATCCTTTATCAAATTGGACATAACTCTTCTCTGAAACATTTTTCTACGTATCTCTTTAAACGCTGTTTTTCTATTTATGTAAATCTTTTCAGTTGCAGAAGGTATATTTGCATTAACTAAATTCTCAATTTTTTCCTGTCCTTTTCTTTTCAAAACATTCTTTCCAGTACAGACATTTTGTACATTTTTCCTTCTTTTGAATATATTTTTTAGAAATTGTTTTTTCTGCTTACCAGAAGATTTTTTCTTTTTCCCAACATGAGCATCTTCTACTAACTTTGGTCCTCCAGTTGTCTTCAAATATAGGTTTTTTTTATGGGTTTTTTTAACTCTGGATTTTGTAGGCATCTTAAATTTTGTTCACTGCTCTTCAGCAATACCTGAAAAAAACTAAAAAAAAAATCCTTTATTTTATTTAAATATATTACTACATTTCTTTTCACAATAGTCACAAAACGTAATTTCTTTGCTTATTTGAAAACACACTTATTACTCTTTTTTTTGGCAAGTGATAATCACTTTTACAGACTGACACATTATAAATCCACTTTTCAGATTTTTTTAAAAGCCCATGTCCAGACTGCTTTTTCAGACCACCACCATGTGTATCCTGGGTGACTGCCTTCACTCCAGCAAGGGCAACCAGCCTTTGTGATGCTGAATGTATTTGCATTACAGACTGAAACCTCAAACCCCACTCGCTTGTAAATACTGTGCATGATTATACATGGAAAGGAGCTGGGTGTGTGCTAAGAGTCTGCTTCTGCGCCAAAAAATCGCTCCCCCTTTTTCCTACTAATGCAACTGTGAAATCACCAGAGCAAAACGCAATAAATCTCTGCCTGTAATTCCTATTTGCACACAGTCATGTTTTCACATTAGTCACAAAACGAAATTTCTTTGCCAATTTGAAAGCACACTTACTGCTCTTTTTTTTTGGCAAGTGATAATCACTTTTACAGACTGACACATTATGAATCCACTTTTCAGATTTTTTAAAAAGCCCATGTCCAGACTGCTTTTTCAGACCACCACCATGTGTATCCTGGGTGACTGCCTTCACTCCAGCAAGGGCAACCAGCCTTAGTGATGCTGAATGTATTTGCATTACAGACTGAAACCTCAAACCCCACTCGCTTGTAAATACTGTGCATGATTATACATGGAAAGGAGCTGGGTGTGTGCTAAGAGTCTGCTTCTGCACCAAAAAATCGCTCCCCCTTTTTCCTACTAATGTAACTGTGAAATCACCAGAGCAATACGCAATAAATCTCTGCCATTAATTCCTATTTGCACACAGAGTCATGTTTTCACATTAGTCACAAAACGAAATTTCTTTGCCAATTTGAAAGCACACTTACTGCTCTTTTTTTTTGGCAAGTGATAATCACTTTTACAGACTGACACATTATGAATCCACTTTTCAGATTTTTTAAAAAGCCCATGTCCAGACTGCTTTTTCAGACCACCACCATGTGTATCCTGGGTGACTGCCTACACTCCAGCAAGGGCAACCAGCCTTAGTGATGCTGAATGTATTTGCATTACAGACTGAAACCTCAAACCCCACTCGCTTGTAAATACTGTGCATGATTATACATGGAAAGGAGCTGGGTGTGTGCTAAGAGTCTGCTTCTGCACCAAAAAATCGCTCCCCCTTTTTCCTACTAATGCAACTGTGAAATCACCAGAGCAAAACGCAATAAATCTCTGCCATTAATTCCTATTTGCACACAGAGTCATGTTTTCACATTAGTCACAAAACGAAATTTCTTTGCCAATTTGAAAGCACACTTACTGCTCTTTTTTTTTGGCAAGTGATAATCACTTTTACAGACTGACACATTATGAATCCACTTTTCAGATTTTTTAAAAAGCCCATGTCCAGACTGCTTTTTCAGACCACCACCATGTGTATCCTGGGTGACTGCCTACACTCCAGCAAGGGCAACCAGCCTTAGTGATGCTGAATGTATTTGCATTACAGACTGAAACCTCAAACCCCACTCGCTTGTAAATACTGTGCATGATTATACATGGAAAGGAGCTGGGTGTGTGCTAAGAGTCTGCTTCTGCACCAAAAAATCGCTCCCCCTTTTTCCTACTAATGCAACTCTGAAATCACCAGAGCAAAACGCAATAAATCTCTGCCTGTAATTCCTATTTGCACACAGAGTCATGTTTTCACATTAGTCACAAAACGAAATTTCTTTGCCAATTTGAAAGCACACTTACTGCTCTTTTTTTTTGGCAAGTGATAATCACTTTTACAGACTGACACATTATGAATCCACTTTTCAGATTTTTTAAAAAGCCCATGTCCAGACTGCTTTTTCAGACCACCACCATGTGTATCCTGGGTGACTGCCTACACTCCAGCAAGGGCAACCAGCCTTAGTGATGCTGAATGTATTTGCATTACTGAGTCCAACCGTAAACCCTTAAACTATTCTTTTTTTATACCAATACACCTTAATTTATCGTGAAAACATAGTCCATATTATTTTACATGTTCCTCACATTTAAATTTCTCCCAAAACAGAAAATAATAAACACAACTTCAACAAAAAGAATTACATTTCTATTATTCATTTCTTAATTTACCATATACATCTCCTCTCAAACTCTAAACTCACCTTTAAAATTAGTTAGTTGTGAAAGAAATGTGGCACTCAAACAGCAGATTATCAGAGCCAGGATCTCTGTTCTCTACACCTCTCTCCTCTCAGCAGAACCAGATAATGGCAAAGTTTCCCTCTATTTTTCCACACATATACATGTAAGTTTCAAATCTCAGTGCTTCCCCCTTTTTTTCAAATGTAATCACACATTTCTATTTGTTGAAAACCAACCCTTTTCCAAAAGTACCCTTCCCCCAACTTGACTTCTGCCTAGTACCCTTCCCCCAACTTGACTTCTGCCTGCTACCATAGCAACAGCTCATGGAACACTGCTGTGTAGAGTCAGGTCAGAAGTTCGCCAAACAATGTTTCAATTCCACAGAGCAAGAGTGCTTGACTTTTCAAACCTAACAGCAAATCCATAGTACTGTTCTTTGGTAACACATTTTTCTGTACCAATACAAAACATGCTTCTATTAATTTACACATACAGCCTAGTTTTTATTCTAGAATGGTATGAAACAGCCAATCAGTTCTTTTTTTTTTTGAAAAAAATATGTATGCCTCCATTTCCAAACTGTCTTTCTTTTCATATTGCCATTCTACTGAAAGACACCTCCTGAGTGCATCCAGTTCTCCTTTGAAGATGTTCACAGTGTGGATTGTAGGGCACAGCTATGTCTTCTGGAGTGAAAAGTTTGCAGAGAAAACAGGTATGGTGAGAGACCTTGCTTTGCCAAATGTAGACATTAAATGGATTGGTCAGAGAGGGTTAAAGTGGCACCAATTGATGCCATTGGTGAAATCCTTCATGCAAATCCAACACCCTGACCTCATAATAGTGCACTGTGGTGGCAATGACCTAGGCACTTTGACTGGGGTAGGTCTGGAAATGCTTATGAAGGACACCTTTGCACAACTGTTTTCACTTTTCCCTAAAACTGCCTTTGTGTTTTCTAACATATGCCAAAGGCAAAAATGGAACTGGTCCAATCATTTCTGTCCGCAGATTGACAAAGCAAGAAAGCACGTCAACAAATCTGTTTCTGCTTTCCTCCGTGACTATGGTATGGGTTCCATTTACCACAACAACTTGCGTTACGACATGCAAGACATTTATAGAGGAGATGGTGTGCACTTCAATGATGAAGGGAACAGAGTCTTCCTCTTGAACCTTAGACTCTGCATCGGTACTTACTTGTAGGTACCACTAAAAAATCACTTAATAAACACAACGGCTCTTTTTAGAGCCCCCTAATATCTAAACACTTAAATCTGAATTTCATTTTTTTTTTTATTTTTTTTTTTTACCGTACGCTTACCGTAAGCTTACCGTACGCGTACCCCGCGATTTTTTTTTTAAAATCAATAAATGTTTTCTTTGTACTTTTCTGTCCTTCTTTGACCCCCTTACAAATGTTAGGGGGTCTGTTACTCTCTCCCTTGCCCCCTTTTCAAGATATCACTCTTTTTTACCGGAGTGAAATACACAAAATGGCGGCCGCCGCTTCCTGGTTTCGGCCGATTCGAATGTTTACTAAGATCTAACAGCCAATCAGAATCGCGCTCGCGCACGCCACCGTACGCGTACGGTAAGCTTACGGTAAGCGTACCGTAAGCTGGCTCAGATATATATATTGATTTAAAGGCTATTTTCTCAGAATCTACTGAACAGATTTACACCAAACCTACAAAAGGCACTTCCTTGACCTGAGGACTACCTCTCTGCCAAATTTCTAGTAATTCTGTTCAGCCGTTCGGGCTGTAGCCCTGTCTAAAGGTCCTATGGAAAAATGCATGGGAAAAACGCGTTTTGGGACCCCCCTTTTATCTCAGCCCCCGCTTGACGAATCCCCCGAGACTTTCAGGGTAGGAGCGGAGCGTAGCGCCCCACCTATTTTGAGAAATTCGCGAGGATTCGTCGACCGGCGCCAAAGTTATTCGAAATAGAATGTTGCGGATTTCCTATGGAAACAGGGTCCTAACTATAACTACCTACTGGCGACCGCTGTTTTGACAGGAAAGTGTCAAAACAATGTGGCAAACCCACATGGGTGAATGGTCTCTTCTTGGCAATTGCCACTGTTTGCATGGCGCTTTTTAGAAAATGGACCGTGGTTTATAAAAATGTTATAACATATGTGTAAATAGAGATCTATTAATGTGGATCAATTCTGAATGTGTTATACTTTACTTAAAGTTGCATCCTGTTATCGTTTTATCAATTGTAATAGGTAAAAACTACGAGTCTTTTTTCTCGCACACTCGATTTGTAGTCCTCACATGACCGTATCACGTGCACAGTTTAAATGGTGGAAATTGTTTGGCAAAACTTTGTTGGTGAACAAGCCTGCTGGTTCAGGCGAAACGCGTCCGACAGAGCCACTGAATAAACCCTGGCTGGAATTGTCAAAGACACAGCGTCGTGTCCTTTTGTTACGAGAGGAGTGCCGTTTATATTTAGCGGACCGAGCTTGGAGGTCCGCCTGACGACGCACCCGCTGATCTGGAGTTTGCGGTGGCTGTTCTAAGCAACGTGGCAAAGGATTTTGTTGCCGCCGCCCCCCCCCCTCACGCAAGAGAACGTTCAAAGAATTCCTCGGCAAAAGCAACCGGAGTGAGTCACGGTGGTCCGGTGAGTCGGAGGACCCGCGGAAACTCCGTTTCTCAGGTGAGCTACATCGAGTGGGCGTGAGGGGAAGCGGGGAAGCCAGCAGGTGATTGCAACAGCAGCTTCCAGCTTGGAGAGCAGCAGCTGGCGGTTCTTGACGAGAATAAATAGAGGGTTTAGGATGTCGGCTGCGGAAATGAAAGAAAGGGAGGAGGCAGCTCTATCGATTTTTGACGACAACCAACAGGTCGTAAAAAAAGGTGCGGGAAGCTCAGCTAGCATAACGCCCAATGACAAGGTATCTGATGTGCTAGTCAGACTTAAAAGACTGGAGAAATTAAAACGTAGCGAAATGTCGAAGTGGTGGGAAGCGAAGTCCCTACAACGCTACTTAGAAGTTAAGAGAATTCCGAGGGGCTTGCGAATCTTGGTAGCCCCCACTTATGAGGATCCCAACCCTAACATGTTACGCGAATGGGCTGACAATAATCAAGAGTCCTCACGTAGAATGCTTGCCATTTTAATCAAATACGCTGACATTGATAGAACCAAGATATTGGAAGAAATTGGCCAAATTACGGAGATGTTGGAAAAAGAAGAGGATCAAGATGTGATCAGAAAATACAAAAAAGATATGACAGACCGGCTGCATAAATTAGAAGTCTCAATCAAAGAGAGAAAAGCAACTAAATTCTTGCGAGATAAGGGTGATTATGAACGAGGACAAATATACACATTCGCTAAGAAATTCGAAAATGTCCGTAGACAGAAAATGAACCCCGGAATGCAACAAACAGGAGGAGCCCAGTCAGAACTTGGCAGCTTATTAAGCTCCGAAATTGAGACATCTGCAGATGAGGGCCCCAGCAATGCCACTAACAATCAAATCCCTTCAGTATTAGACGAATTCGGTTTTTTACAAGAAGAACGGAGATTCAATCTCCGTCCAAGAACTGCAACCAGCTATGCAGGACCCGGAAGGGGAAGAGGCAGAGGAAACAAAGGCGCAAAGGGGCCAAACAGCGGCACAATCAGTGGGAAGAACAAGAGGAAGTAAATGATACAACCCTTTCCACAAATACCACTGCAGTCATTAATCTAACCACAACTCCATTATCAGCCAAAGAAGAAGAAATACTCCAACTTGGTCTTTCATTTTGCCCTCCTGCGGAATTTAATTATGTTTCCACCAGAATTGACACATTCAAATACACCAGAATGTTGAAATTAAAAAAACATTTCGCAATGTATCCTAACAAATATAAAGTACCAGCAGTTCAAAGGGGCACTGGGCTCCAGAATGACCTTCGGAATCTACAGGTCAACGATATGAACTTAATATTGGAACTAGGACAAATGGGCAATGAAGAGGAGCTTGAACAGGCAGACACTGCAGAAGTACCATTCCAACACGCGGAATCAACTGCATCAGAACAGGGTTTGGTGATTGGGGAAAGTGTGTCGAGAGGTTTTAGACCTCGGTCTAAATTTATTCCCACTACTGCAAAGGATTCAGTGGACATTTTTCACGAATTGGTGACTAATGATTTAAAGAATTTGGAGAAATGTACAGGTTCCCTGCATAAAAAATGGTCACAGCAACAAAAAAAATGCATGGATCTTATTAAGAAACTATCTTCAAATAACGATTGTATTGTTCAGAATGCTGATAAGGGTGGCAATGTAGTTTTTTGGGGTAGACAGAAATACCTTGATGAAGCGCATAAACAACTAAACAATAGAAACAACTATGCAAGAATTTCACCCAATATGATGCAAAATAGCAATTCAGTGTTTAATACCAAACTACAGCAATGGTACGATCAAGGTCTGTTATCACATGACGAATTTCGATATTTGGAGATTAAAAATCCAGTGACCCCAGTCTTTTATCTCATACCAAAAGTTCACAAAGATCTCAATAATCCCCCAGGAAGACCGATTATTTCGGCCATTGGCAGTAGTTTGGAGAACACGTCTAGATTTGTCGATTCATTTTTATGCCCCATGGTAAAACTACTCCCGTCATTTATTCAAGACACAGGCGATTTCCTAAAAAGCATTTATGATGTACCAACCTAAACCCTCAGTGGTAGGGACAATTGCGCAAAGAAATGATAAGTCAAATTGATATATCAATACAAACCCTTGCTACAGGTTAACAATACGACGACCACTAACATCGTAATATAAGCTAACTACAGTTAACCACAAACATCAACAAGTTTGGAAACCGAGCAAAAGGGTTTTCTAGGGAGTCAACAAACATGTGAAAGTGCTAGTGCACATCGAACAAAATATTTCAAATTGAATTCCAGGTTTTCATATTTTCTCTTTATTTCTTGAAAGAAACTTCTTGGATGCAAGCCCACTGCCAGCCAACACGTGTTTCGTCCTGACTAATAGGTCATGGACTTCATCAGGGCTGGAAACTAAGAAATAACCGAGTTTCATAACGAAATTACTTAAATGTAACAACAGAAAGTAAATGAACATAGTGACATCTGACATTAAGGCAAAATATGGAGCTATTAGGGCATTACAAAACCTAATAGGTAAACATCGTGGTTGGAGCAAAGATGTGAGATAAATTGTCAAACAACATTTAAATTTCGCAAATTGTGTGCAGAGGAAAGAAGGGAACCTGCAGAAAAAAGGTGCTAATTGTAAGAGGAGAGAGCGAACCCAGTGAACTGAGTACCATAATAAGATAAATTTAGAAAGAAGTAAAGGGAAATAATATTAAGTGGGAAGAAAAGAAGTGACACTTGAGACCCGTGCTATAATCCAAGCACAAATGTAAATAAGTGTCTCTTAAACCAAGACAAACCATACGAAGAAAAGCTACCAAAATTGCAGCTAACCACCAGTGTGAGAAACTCTCTAAAAACCTGTACACGAAACATATGTGGCTAAAGACTCACCATGTTGGTATTGTCAATCTATAAGTATAGTTAGTCCAGGAGCCAAGGACTTAGCGATCGCAACCTGCATGTAAAATAATATTTTCAATCAATCCAACTCACTAAAATGTTGTAAACTACAACAAGTAGGTATTAAAGACATACCTATCAAATTTCGAAATAACGGCTCCACGATATCCAATAAATTCAAATTAAAGCAAAGTCAGTTGGTGCAATTATTCGGTAGAAGGTGTCATTCGAGTAACCTAGAACGAAAGTTAAACTAAATTTCACGTTGTCAGCCAGTGTACAAGCATAAATGTCTAACAATCTCAACAGAAAATACTAAGGAAGCTGCTGGTAAATTAAATATAACAGTAGAATTTGTGACCTAGTAACAGAACTCTAAGACGGCATCACTAATATATCAGCAACATGGACCATAGATTAAATATACTAACGTCTAAGAACTAATAATAAGCTAATATTCAAGTTTCACAATCAAATAAAAGAAATCATCATACGTGTACACTCATAAATACCTGAAAGTAAAGCGAAGGGTCCTATATCATGACCACTCGTGTAAAGTACCGGCGTCTGCAATGGGCGCCATGTTCGTATGGGATTATATAGACTGACTGATGACGGACTACATATTAGGTGCTAGCTCCTAGTATGGGCGCCATATTGAGCTAGTAATTACGTTAAATCAATAGAAACAGTTGAAGGATTCAATAGCCAAAACGCAGAGTATTAAAACCATTCAAAGTCATATGTAATTATATCGGGCGTCTGAATATAAGCGACATCTCGGATATAGAACTACCTACTGTGTAAAGATACAAATTACGTGCCATATTACAAGTGCTGAGACGCCCCTCGTATATATATAGAAAATTATTGAAAGTATCAAATATCACTAAA
The DNA here is from genome assembly GCF_964204655.1 of Triturus cristatus. Taxonomy (NCBI): domain Eukaryota; kingdom Metazoa; phylum Chordata; class Amphibia; order Caudata; family Salamandridae; genus Triturus; species Triturus cristatus. Next base: position 139,689,868 of record NC_140595.1, on the reverse strand, counting down.
CCGACTTCTAAAACGAAAACCTATTACTCAACAAATAAAGTTAGGGCTATATTATCCGGGCGTCTAAATTTGAGCGCCATCTTGGAAAGGGATCAAACTACTATGAATTAAACCAAAGTACATGCCATCTTATAGGAACTAAGAAGTCCTGCGTGTGTATGCTAATGTAATTGATACTATTATATATCGCCGAACCGACCCCAAGGGAGGTTACCCTTTGTCTGATAAATATAGTAAGATGTAGGAATTAAATAAATGAAGAAAAAACAGTAAAAGGAGTCTGATCAGCGGAAAAGGAGTTAAGAAAACCATAGCAACCCCACCTCAGTACAAAATTCTGTGAGAAAGGGCATACATATACAAGATTCAAGTAATGTACAGTACTTAATCAATTAGTAAGTATTGCAAATTTACAAATTATACAATTATCTGGTAAACCAAGGTTAGGCATAAGGAGAGAAATACATCATAAATCTTCAAAAACATGCCACAATATAAGTACTGATATTTACAAAAACAGATTTAATTCAACTTCACAACCTTAAATTGTCATTTAATGGGAATGATTGGAATATTACCATAAAGTTAAGTACCCAAGAAATACTGTAATTCATTTTCAATGTTAATTCCCATCTTAACCGCATGCAACCTCAAGATCCATCGAGCTTCAGTCTGCCGCAGCTTTAGTTCACGGTTGCCACCTCTAATGTCACTAGATACCGATTCCAGAGCATGGAATTTAAAGCTCTGTTGTTGATTTTGCTCTGAGCATTCTAGTGCATGGTGTACTATTGGGTATCTATCATCCATATTTTTCAACGCTCTGAAGTGTTCTGCAATACGGGTTTTGAGATTTCTAACTGTGCTACCCACATAAATCATGGAACATTTACAAATAATAACATAAATTACATACTTCGTATTGCAGTTGATGTACTCAGTGATGTGAAACTTTCTTGACCCATTATAAGAAAATTCTTTTGTTCCAGACAAGGCATATTTGCACATACTACAGTCTCCACATTTGTGGAAACCCAAACTTCTACTATGGAGCCAAGACACAGTGGCCACATTTTTCTTTGGATAACTTGGGCTAACCATATTTCGAATAGATAAACCCTTCCGGTAAGCAAGACTAGGGCTGTTAGTCAATATTTTGCTAAGATCAGGATCTGATGTTAGGAGTTTCCAATGTCGTTTGAGGATATTGAACACTTTGTGGGACCAAGGGTGAAAGTTTGTAATCATTCTCACTTGATGTACTTGTGTATCATCAGGGTTATGATATGTTTTCAAAGTATCATTTCTATTCAGTTGATTTGCTCGTCTTTTTGCTCTATTGATTATATCTTTATCATATCCCCTGTTCAAAAATCTGACTTCTATATCATTAACATTTTTAATGAAATCAATGTCCTTGCTACAGTTGCGGCGTGCTCTGTGAAATTCTCCATAGGGAATAGAATTTATTTGCGTCCTAGGATGAGCACTCGCTGCGTGCAATACTGAGTTGCAAGCTGTCTCTTTTCTGTGCATACGGCTATAAATACACATGTCTTCAACAAAAAGTTCCACATCTAAAAACACGATTCTATGTTTACTGTGAGTCATCGTGAATTTCATGTTAAATGGGTTGTTGTTTAAATATTCAAAAAAGCTATTGAGTTCATCAATGCTCCCTGTCCATATTAATAGACAGTCATCTATGTAGCGACCAAGGAACACTATGTATTCTTGCCAGCTGGCACCGGAAGGGCCCCAGATATGCCTCGCCTCGAACCACCCCATGAAGAGGCAGGCAAAGGATGGCGCAAATCTGGAACCCATCGCAGTACCGCACGTTTGTTGGTACCACTCTCCCCCAAATAGAAATACATTATGTTCTAAAATTAGTCTAGACATGTCAATAATCATTTGTGAGTGTTCCAAGAATTCAACTGGTCTTTTATCCAGGTAATAACATAATGCTTGTAGACCTAGCTCATGTGCAATATTGGTGTAAAGAGACACCACATCTAATGTAACTAGAGTCATAGATTCATCCCATGTGATGTCCATTAGTGTGTTAAGAATATGTTTGGTGTCTCGAATCGTAGATGGTAAGTTGTGGACATATGGTTGCAGGAAAGTGTCCACAAATTCTGAGATACGTTCGGTTGGTCCACCGATACCCGACACAATTCGTCTGCCGGGGGGTGAAGTAGCATTTTTATGTATTTTGGGCACTGTATACAGACAAGGGAATCTAGGTTTGTCAATCAAAAGATAACGGAATTCATCATCACTTAAGAGTCCCTCTGTGTTCCACTCTTTGAGTCGTTCATTGATCACTGTCTTAATAGATAAAATAGGATTGTTAGGGAGTTTCTTGTACCAAGCTGTATTATTAAGTTGACTGAGGGCCTCCTGTACATAATATTCAGTTGACATTATTACGATATTACCTCCCTTGTCTGCTTCTCTGATTGTAATAGATGTATCCGCCCTTAACTGCTTCAATGCAAATCTTTCTTTCGGTGTTAAGTTGTCAACATGGGGGAAAGGTTTCCGATGATTGAGATTATTTTCTAAGACATCTAGGTCCCTCTCAACCATCTTGTGAAAGAGGTCAATGTTATTGCCCGAAGCAAGGTGTGGAACCCATTTCGACTTTAGTTTAAGGCCACTGTCCTCCCTTAAGTTCGTTGTACAGTCAAGATCTTGAAGTACCTGATGCATAGTGATAGGATCCTGCTCATTTTCTGTGATGGACAAAAGTACAACCCTGTCCCTAATGTCTTGGATAGACAAATCACCAACCATTGTACCTGTGGTACCCTCTTTATTAGAAACAATATTAGTGGCAAAAAACTTCTTCAGTTTAAGGTTTCTTGAAAATTTAAACAAGTCTATTTTCACATTGGTCATATCACATACAGAGGAAGGGCAGAATCCCATACCTTTGCTAAGAACCGAAATCATATCACTGGACAAAACAGTATCTGATAAATTGATAACCTGAATACTATCATTGTCTTTATTTATTGTTTCACCTTGCTCCAAGATCTGGTGTTCACTCTTTCTCTTGTATCTGCATTTGACGCCCCCCCTACTGCCTCTCCTTGTTTTACTCTTAAGTCCTCTCTCACTCTGTTGTTGTTTTCTTTGTTGCCTATCCTTATACGTTGTACTTCCCGTAAAAAACTATTACCCGGGAGTACTCTGCACACAATTTGCGAAATTTAAATGTTGTTTGACAATTTATCTCACATCTTTGCTCCAACCACGATGTTTACCTATTAGGTTTTGTAATGCCCTAATAGCTCCATATTTTGCCTTAATGTCAGATGTCACTATGTTCATTTACTTTCTGTTGTTACATTTAAGTAATTTCGTTATGAAACTCGGTTATTTCTTAGTTTCCAGCCCTGATGAAGTCCATGACCTATTAGTCAGGACGAAACACGTGTTGGCTGGCAGTGGGCTTGCATCCAAGAAGTTTCTTTCAAGAAATAAAGAGAAAATATGAAAACCTGGAATTCAATTTGAAATATTTTGTTCGATGTGCACTAGCACTTTCACATGTTTGTTGACTCCCTAGAAAACCCTTTTGCTCGGTTTCCAAACTTGTTGATGTTTGTGGTTAACTGTAGTTAGCATTTATGATGTACCATGGGAAAATGACATGTTGTTAATGACGATTGATGTCACCACACTCTATACGAGTATAAAACATCAAGATGGCCTAAATGCCATAAAACACTATCTAGGAACAAGACCTATTTCACTGTGGGCTCATAGTCAAATGTTATGCTCCATGGTAGAATATTGCCTGAAGAATAATTTCTTTCTTTTCAATGGGGAATTGTTCCACCAACTCTGTGGCACTGCGATGGGCACCTGCTTCGCCCCCAGTTATGCCAATCTACACATGGGCTGGTGGGAGGAGCAGGTGGTCCGTCAGCAGTGTCATGATGAATGGGACAATAACATCCTCCATTTGAGTCGTTTTATTGATGATTTGTTTATTATTTGGAGGGGAACAGAAACATCAGCCAATGATTTTGTTAAAAAACTTCAGACGAACAATTTTAATCTAAAGTTTACCAGTACCATAAGTAAAAATGAAGTAAATTTTTTAGACCTCACAGTCTATGTGAAGAATGGCCACTTACAGACACAGATATTTCGGAAACCAACAGCAGGAAACACGTTGCTACATGCAACAAGTTTCCATCCCAGTAATCTCATTAAGAGCATCCCCTATGGGGAGTGTCTAAGAACAATGCGTAATTGTAGCGAAGTTGACACTAGGGAAAAAGAACTCCAGACCTTACGCTCCCGCTTTAAATCTAGAGGGTATGGAGCTGAATGCATACAGAGTGCAATCCATAAGGTCAAACTCAAAATAAGAGAAGACATTTTATTTGAGCCCTCCGAAACAAATAAACGCAAACAGAAACAATCACAAGATTCTAATGAATGTAGATTGGTGACTTCATATAACAAACAACATGGGCAAGTACGTAAAATTCTGTCGAAACATTGGCATCTGATACGCAATGACCCTATTTTAGGCAAAATTGTGTCAAACAAACCCCTAATAACATTCAGAAGAGCCAAATCATTTGAACAATTGCTGGTCAGCAATATGGCACCGAAATCTTGCAAACAACCCCTCAAAACTTCATGGTTAAGACGACAAGATGGATTCCTGAGATGCGTGAAGTGTAAGGCATGCCAGCATGGTGTGAACACCAAGAAGTTTACAACAGGCTGCTCAAAATCTGAGAAAAACATCAGAGGACAGTTTGACTGTAAAACGGATTTTGCTGTCTACGTGCTGAGTTGCCCATGCAATCTTCAGTACGTGGGCAGTACAATTCTCCCTGTTCACAAAAGAATATTGCAGCATCTAAGGGCCATCAAAAACATGGATAAAACATACCCGGTAGCACGCCACTTCGCGATTTGCCATGATAGTAATGTGACAGGCTTATCGTACTTTGTCATTGATGCGATCCCACCCAATGTGAGAGGTGGTGACAGACAGAAAGCTTTAAGATAACTAGAATCACGGTATATTGTGGAACTAAATAGTAAAGCACCAATGGGCCTTAACATTGAAGAAGATTTGTATACACATTTATAGGGCCTTTGTAGAGCTTGCTATACCCTTTCTGGATTTTCCGTTTTTATTTATTTGTGAATAGTACATTGTAGTATTTATAAATGTATGGATTACTAGTTTTGTTAAGTAGGAATTAATGAATTAGGTTATATCACTTTAATTTTGATTCATGTGAGGTATCTAGTCACTAGATAAGCCAGAAAAATCAGGTATGCCCACTGGGGCTGAATTAGAGGAAAGTGTCAAAACAATGTGGCAAACCCACATGGGTGAATGGTCTCTTCTTGGCAATTGCCACTGTTTGCATGGCGCTTTTTAGAAAATGTACCGTGGTTTATAAAAATGTTATAACATATGTGTAAATAGAGATCTATTAATGTGGATCAATTCTGAATGTGTTATACTTTACTTAAAGTTGCATCCTGTTATCGTTTTATCAATTGTAATAGGTAAAAACTACGAGTCTTTTTTCTCGCACACTCAATTTGTAGTCCTCACATGACCGTATCACGTGCACAGTTTAAATGGTGGAAATTGTTTGGCAAAACTTTGTTGGTGAACAAGCCTGCTGGTTCAGGCGAAACGCGTCCGACAGAGCCACTGAATAAACCCTGGCTGGAATTGTCAAAGACACAGCGTCGTGTCCTTTTGTTACGAGAGGAGTGCCGTTTATATTTAGCAGACCGAGCTTGGAGGTCCGCCTGACGACGCACCCGCTGATCTGGAGTTTGCGGTGGCTGTTCTAAGCAACGTGGCAAAGGATATATATATATATATATATATATATATATATATATATATATATATATATATATATATATATATATATATATATATATATATATATATATATATATATATACCTGAAAGGGTTTTGTTTTGACTTATACTGGGTGCTCCCTTGTGTCTGGACAAAGCTATACCTCTCTGAAGAGCTCTACTGAGAGTGAAACACGTGTCAGGGTTGCTTTTACTCATTTCAGGTTGGCTTGGATGGTATTTTACCAATCCAAAGTTGTAATACTGTGCCTGGAGTGGTAAAATGCTTTGGCCATTTTACAGCTCAGCATGGATAGCACTGTGCTAATCCTATGCTTAAATATTTTTCTGTAGAAATGGCGAAAGACCTTGTCCCTTTCTATCTTGGTGTGGATGGCACTTTGCTAATCCTAAACTTAAAGACTTTGATAGAAAAGCAGACATTTGAAGTGACCAAATTTAGAGTGTCGCTGATGTTAAGATTGCTCTATACTGGAGCTGCTTTCCACCTAAACTTGAGAACTACCCAGAGTTCTCTACTTCTTTTTTTGCATATATATATATATATATATATATATATATATATATATATATATATATATAGATGTATATAGATATATATTATCTACTGGCGGTCGCCTGTAGATAGTTATAGTTAGGACCATGTTTCCATAGGAAATCTCAAAATTCTATTTTGAATAACTTTGGCGCCGGTTGACGAATCCTCGCGAAATTTTCAAAACTAATGGGGCGCTCCGTTCAGCTCCTACCCTGAAAGTCTCGGGGTGATTTGTCAAGCGGGGACCGAGAAAAAGGGGGGGTCCCAAAACACGTTTTCCCCATGCATTTTCCCATAGGACCTTTAGACACAGCTACAGCCCGAACGGCTGAACAGAATTACTTGAAATTTGGCAGAGAGGTAGCCATAAGGTCAAGGAAGTGCCTTTCGCAGTAAATGGTGTAAATCTGTTCAGTATTTCCTGAGAAAATAGCATTTAAAAGCATATCAATATCTATACGCGTGCACCGTGCGCGCACTGAGCAAGCCCTGTGCGCGCACCCTGCCGTGCGTGAGCGTAATTCTGATTGGTTGTTAGATGTCAGTAAACATTCGAATCGGTCGAAATCAGGAAGTGTCGGCCGCCATTTTGTCTGTCGCACTGAAAAGGAAAGGTGGAGACCATGAATAGGGGGCAGGGTAGGGAGTTCTTGACCCCCTAGCCATTGTAAGGGGGTCACAGTAGGACCACGAAGGGCAAAAAAAAAAGATTTTAATTTTTTTTAAAAACATCGCGAGGTGCGCGCACCCGGCGCGCACCCGAAAAAAAACATTTAAAAAAATAGAATTAAAAATCACGTTTAAGTGTTTAGATATTGGGTGGCTCTAAAAAGAGCCCTTGTGTTTATTGAGTGTTTTTCGGTACCTACAAGTAAGTACCGATGCAGAGTCTAAAGTTCAAGAGGAAGACTCTGTTCCCTTCATCATTGAAATGTACACCGTCTCCTCTATAAATGTCTTGCATGTTGTAACGCAAGTTGTTGTGGTATATAGAACCCATACCATAGTCTCTGAGGAAAGCAGAAACAGACTTATTGACGTGCTTTCTTGCTTTGTCAATCTGTGGACAATAATGGTTGGACCAGTTCCACTTTTGCCTTTGGCATATATTAGAATATACAAAGGCAGTTTATGGAAAAAGTGACATCAATTGCAGAAAGGTGTCCTTAATAAGCATTTCCAGACCTACCCCAGTTAAAGTGCCTAGGTCATTTCCACCACAGTGCTCAATAATAAGGTTAGGCTGTGGGAGATGTAGAAAGGTTTTCACCAAAGGCATTAATTGGTGCCACTTTAACCCTCTCTAACCAATCCATTTAATGTCTACATTTGGCAAAGCAAGGTCTTTGAAAATACCTCTTTTTTCTGCATACTTTTCACTCCAGAAGACATAGCTATGACCTACAATCCACACTGTAAACATCTTCCAAGAAGAACGGGATGCACTCAGGAGGTGTCTTTCAGTAGAATGGCAATATGAAAAGAAAGACAGTTGAAAAATGGAGGCATACATACTTTTTTTTAATAAAAAGAACTCATTGGCTGATTCAAACCATTTTACAGTTAAAACTAGGCTGTATGTTTAAATTTTTAAAAGCATGTTTTGGATTGGTACAGAAAAATGTGTTCTCACTGAACATTACTTTGGATTTGCTGTTAGGTTTGAAAAGTCAAGCACTCTTGCTCTCTGGATTTGAAACATTGTGTGCTGAACTTCTGACCTCTCTGCTCACACCTGTGTTCCATGAGCTGTTGCTATGGTAGCAGGCAGAAGTCATGTTGGGGGAAGGGATGATTTGGAAAGGGGTTGAAAGTTGCAACCAATAGAAATGTGTGATTCCATTTGAAAAAAATGTGGGAAGGACTGTGATTTTACATTAACATGTATATGTGGGAAAAAAGAGAGGGAAAAATTGCCATTTACTGGTTGTGGAGAGAGGAGAGAGGTGTACAGCTCTGAGATTCTGGCTCTGATAATCTGCTGTTTGAGTGCCACATTTCTTTCTCAACTAATTAATTTTAATGGTGAGTTATGAGTTTGAGAGGGGAAGTATGTGGTGTATTTTGATATAAATAGTAGAATTGTCATTCTTGTTTTAAAGTTGTGTTTTACATTTTGTGATTTAGGAGAAATTTAACTGTCTTGAACTAGTAAGATATTATGGAGTATGTTTTCACTGTAAGTTAAGGTGTGGTAGTATCACTGAGGAATACTGTTTTGTGCCTAGAATCACATCATGAGTGTGTCTGCACACAGGATTTGTTGTCAGAGATTTAATTTGCGTTGCTGTTGTTCTGTTAGCCTTGCACTTGTAGAAAAGTGACAGTTTGTTTGCTTAAAGTGTGATGGTTAGCATTCAGCAGAAATTAGTTACTCACAAAAAAGAGGCAAATGCAAACACATTTGAAAATTGCATGGTACATTTTCCTACCACTTTAAAAGTGGTGTTTTACATTTTATGTTAAGGAAGATATTTAAGTGCCTTGAACATGTTAGATATTATGGAGTATGTCTTCACTATAAGTTAAGGTGTACTGCTATCACCCAGGAATACTGTTTTCTGCCTAGAATCACACCATGACACAGTGTGCACACAGGAATTGTTATCAGAGATTTAATTCGTGTTGGTCTTGCTCTATTACCCTTGCACTTGTAGGAAAGGGGCAGCTTGTTTTTTGTAACACATGCTGATGGTCTCAAGTAGCTTTTAGGACATGTGCTCTTTTTTGCCTCTCTAAAATATAAGGGAAATGTGTCAGGCTGTCTCAGTAACTATCACTTGCTCCATCCACAGTACTAAATGTGCTTTCAAATTGCCAAAGAAAATATCGTTTTCTGCCTAGAATCACAGCATGAGTCTGAGGAATTGTTATCAGAGATTTTATTTGTGTTGCTGTTGTTCTGTAAAACTTGCACTTTCAGGAAAGGGCCAGCTTGTTTTGTTCAAATGTGATGGTTAGCACTCAGCAGAAATCACTATCTCACAAATGAGAGGCAAATGTTAACACATTAGAAATCAACAGGGTAGATTTTCCTTTCAATCTTGTAATCTGTGAGGTAGTTCCTACATGTAAAAAAAGAAGTTTGTTGGCAACCAATTATCTGGGAAAACTTTTGTTACAGTTGCAATAATTTTTCATGATGGTCCTTCTATAACTTCTGGTCATTACACAGTTTATCTTAAATGTGAAAAAGGATGGACACTGTGTAATGATTCTCAATTTATTTTCAAGCAACGTTTGCCTTATGATTTACCCAATTCTTACTTAATTTTCTGAAACCTAAATTTTAAATACTAACATCATCATCGGAAGAAAGCATTATTAAAATTTAAAAGGATTAAAATTGGATATTTCACTCAAAAGGGATTTTAAACTTACCATATGGCCTTAAGGAAAGGTAAAACAAACAATTGTGGACTTCTTTGACAGATATTATTTTGGAAAATGTTCTTTTGCAACAAGGTTTACAGACGTTATTTTTTGAAAATTGTTATTGTTCTTAAAAGGTATTTTTGACATTTCTATTAAGGTATGTTTTAGTGAGGATACATTTGGGGCTTTTTTAAACAATCTTTCAGATTGTTTTTTTTTTTTGCCCGCTGTTAAATGATGAATACAATTGATTTCACTATTTTCAGTGAAAATCAAAACATTCTGAAAACAGCAAAAAAAGGGCAAAAAATTGCTTTGCTAAATATGAAAAAACATGTACTGTTTAATAAAGTGTATTGTTGAATATTAATACTTTTTCTCAGAACTAGAAAGAAAATTTAGAAGATGTTTTTCAGTTTTCTTTGCAATTAAATAAAAACATTTTTTTCTAAATAATTTACTTTGATGGTCAGGTAAGTTTAACATATCTGTATGTGTCACTGCTTTCGTTTCATGCTTCCTTTTCTTCACCTCTCCTCACTCTGCTTTTCTCATTTCTCTTCTCACTCTCTCTTTCTGCTTTACTACTCTTTTGTAACTCCCTTACTCCTTCTCTACTAGTCCCCTACCTTTACTACCTCCATCACTAATTTTTCATCCATGTTTCTTTCTCTGTATCCATATGTCTTAGTCTTTTTAACTGCCTTACTCCTTCTCAGTTGTTTGCTTTCTGTCTCTGTATCTGTCACTCTCTGTTTGTCTGTTTTACCCTTAACTTCCTTAACATCTCTGGGGCAGATTTACAAGCCACCTGCACCACCACTACGTCACTTTTCTTGACGTACTAGTGGCGCAGGGTGCTCTTCCATATTTACAAGGAGAGGATAAGCCACTCTGTGTGTCTTTTCCTCTCCTTGTAAATACAGCCAATTCAAATGCAGCACTAAAATGAGATATTATCTTTTTTGATAGGTTTAGGGTACCTCTAGGTAAGTACTGATGCAGAGTTTAAAGTTTAATAGGAAGACTCTCTTCCCTTCATGTGTGAAATGTACACCATCTCTTTTTTAATTACTTTGCCACTCCCCTCTCTTTGTCAGGGAGTCCCTGAAGGTTTACTAAAGGTGAAAAAAAGTTTGTTTTTTTTTAAAACCCCATTGGGTGCGCGCAGGGTGCGCGCACCCAAAAAAAAACAACAGAAAAATAGATTCAAAAAACAAGTTTTTGTGTTTTGATTTTAGGTGGCTCAAAAAAGAGCCCTTGAGTTAATGTAGGGACAGAGGAAGTGAAAAACGAAAAAAAAAAAATAACACAATTATGGCCTTTCGCAAGGATGCTCCTCAAATTTTCTTTGAATGAGATCAATACTGCTCTCACCCAAAGTAATAAGAGTACCACAACCCATGCAGTGTGTACTCATCCTCCCAAAACAAGGACGAATATCCAGAGGTGTGAAAGAAGGTGAAGGCACCATCGCAGAAGAAGTGCTCGCCTGAGCTGCCGAAGATGTGCTCGGCTGAGCTACTGCAGATGTCGTCGGCTGAGCAGGTGGAGGGTTTGCTCCAGAAGCTTGACGAAAAGTCACAGGATGCATTGCCTCAACGTGCCTCATCATAGTGTGAATACTAAAAGAGTACTTCTTATTAGCATTCCCACGTGACAAAGTGCGCTGACACAGTATGCAGGTGACCTTTGGTGCATTCACCTTCTTTTGTCCCTCAGGAAAAGTGAAAAACTGCCATATAAAGGAGTCTTTCTGCTTCCTCTGCCTCTGTCTCTCAAGAGTGTCCTGTTCACTCGCAGAAGGTGGCTGGTGCTCTGCCATTGTCTCACAAAAACAGAATAGCTCCTTCTCCAAGGGAATCAGAACTAACAATGAGGGGGGTGGGTGTGATTTTGGAATAATCTGCAACTGAAAGTACTTTGAACCAATGAAAAGTGATGTTTCTTGATCACATGACTTGCCATGAGGGGATTGGGTGTGGTGTTGAAACAATCTGAAACTGAAAGTAATGAAAACCAATTAAAAGTGTTGTTTTATTAATCACATAACCCGAGGTGCGCGCACTGAGCAAGCTCCGAGCGCGCACGGTGCAATTACGCATGCGCGAACGCGTACGCGCACATGCGCATAAGTATTATGCGCGTACGCAACGCGCATACGCAGCACGCGCGCATGCGCGAACGTCAGCGCGCGTACTCTACGCGTATACGGAAGTGTACCGCGTGGAGCACGTACGACGCACGCATGCGTACATACGCATGCGTACTGGGTGCGTGCTGCGAGTGCGCACTAAAACGTATGTATGCGTAAGTAGATAACGTACGCCTGCATACATGAAAAACGTACGCAAACGTACTAGGTGCGCGCTCTGAGCGCGCACCCTAAGAATTAAAAAAAAAAAAAAAAGTGGACATAACTTAATAAAAGATATTAACTATGCTGTTCAACTTTATCCAAATTCAAAGTAAAAACAAAATGTGAGCCACACCAAATTAAAGGATACAGATAATTTATAAATGTATACATAGGGAGATTTTTGAAAAAGAAATATATAAAAAATATAATAAAAAAATAAAAAATTAGCATTTAAAAAACCTTTGAAATTCAATGAAAAAACCATAGGTTTCACACACGTTATAGTTAGGAATTAGCATTTAAAAAACCTTGCAAATTCACTGAAAAAACCATAGGTTTCACACACGTTATAGTTAGGAATTAGCATTTAAAAAACCTTGCAAATTCACTTAAAAAACCATAGGTTTCACACATGTTATAGTTAGCTGGTCATTTTACTCGTAAAAAACCAATGAAATTCCCCCGTTATAGTTAGTTCAGCTAACTATAACTCGCGCGCCCGCAATCCACTGCTGATGACGTCACATATTACATCACTCATGACATGGTCAGTGACATCACTCATGACATCACTGATGACATCTCAAATGACATCACTGATGACATCACTGATGACGTCATCCAGTGAGTATGTGTTTCTCAAGAATTTCAATCTGTTTTATATATATAGGGAAAGTCCTGTTGAAGAATGAGTGGGTGTACAAGTGTGTAAATGGATGATTTTCTGTGGTGCATAACATGATTCTTTAAGTAAGTCATTAAATGTATCTTACTGCAGACCAGTGACTAAACTGTGTAAATGTGTGTATGTGTCTGTATGTTGGTGTATAAGTGGCTGCATGGTTTTGAGAACAGCTATATAAGTCTCTATATGGGTAATTGATTGGTTGTCTGAGTATCAGTATGGGTTCGTGAGTGTTTGTGTGGGTAGGGTGTGTGTCACTCTATGCATAGATGTGTGAGTGGGTGATTCTATGGGTGAATGGTTTTAGGAGTGCATCTGTGATGGACTGTATGGTTGAGCGAGTGTATGTATGGGTGTGTTAGGGATTGAATATATATTTCAGTAGTACATTTGTCACTAACTACATATGTGAAAGGCAGTATATGTGCGTGTAAGAGTATATAAGTGAGTAGATATGAGAGTGTGTGATTGTGAAAGTGACTGTATGGATGAGTGTGTGCTTGTATCAATGATTCTATAAGAGTGTAAGAATGTGATACTATTTTTATGAGTAAGTGAACTTGAGTGTGTTTTACTGCATAGGTGAGAAAATGGGAGTGTGATTATTTGCATGACTGAGTTGGTGTAACAGTAGCTCTATGGATACTTGTTAGTGTGTGAGTGTGTATATAAGTGTTTAAATGTATATTATAGTTTTGTATGGAGTGACTGTAAGTATGAGTGACTGTACAGGTGAGCAAGTGGAGGTATATGAAGACCAAAGAGTTAATAAGTGGGTATGTAATGATTGATATTGCAGTATATATGGTTTTGAGAATGGAACTCTTAAATTTTTACTCGGTGTATCAAAGGTTATATTATGGTGTGAGAAGATGTGGTAATTGTTCTCATGGATGACGTCATCAGTGATGTCATCAGTGATGTCATTTGAGATGTCATCAGTGATGTCATGAGTGATGTCACTGACCATGTCATGAGTGATGTAATATGTGACGTCATCAGCAGTGGATTGCGGGCGCGCGAGTTATAGTTAGCTGAACTAACTATAACGGGGGAATTTCATTGTTTTTTTACGAGTAAAATGACCAGCTAACTATAACATGTGTGAAACCTATGGTTTTTTAAGTGAATATATATATATATATATATAGTTATATTCACTGAAAAAACCATAGGTTTCAGGCCTGATATAGTTAGGAATTAGCATGGAAAAAACATAGGTTTTAGGGGTGTTATAGTTAGCTGGACATTTCACTCGTAAAAAACCATTCAAATTCCTCTGATATAGTTGTTGTACTAACTATATCTCGCACGCCCGCAATCCACTGCTGATGATGTCACATATTACATAATTCATGACATGGTCAGTGACATCACTGATGACATCTCAAATGACATCACTGATGACATCACTGATGACATCATCCAGTGAATGTGGTTTGGTTCATTATTTAAATATGTATTATATTGGAAGGAAATACAAGTTACTGGTAAGTACGGTTAGAATTACTTTTCAGGGTCAGTGCTGGGCTAAAAGATGCAGCACTGGGTTCTCTCCTGATAACAGGTGAGTAAATCGGAATTCGTTCTTCGGATGATTTTAGGTGAATATTTTAAAGTTCCAAAACTCCACACAGAAGAATTTCCAAGTGAAACCAGTCAATGTTAGCCTATGAAAGGAAATTCAAGTTACTGGTAAGTATGGTTAGAATTACTTTCAGGATCAGTACTGGGCTCAAAGATGCAGCACTGAGGTCTCTCCTGATAACAGGTGAGTACATCGGAATTCGTAGTTCTGCTGATTTTATAGGAATATTTTAAAGTTCCAAAACTCCACACTTAGAAGAATTTCCAAGTGAAACCAGTCAATGTTAGCCTATGGATGGAAATTCAAGTTACTGGTAAGTATGGTTAGAATTACTTTTCAGGATCAGTACTGGGCTCAAAGATGCAGCACTGAGGTCTCTCCTGATAACAGGTGAGTAAATCTGAATTCGTAGTACATCCAGTAAGCGCCACAGAGCTGCGTAGCAGATAGATGTAAAAAGGGGCACGGCCTGCACCGCCTCTCTGCAACGCAGCGCAGTGGCGCTTCCTGGAAGCACCTGGTGGGCTACTTGGCCCCCATGGTCCCTCAGGTTTGAAGTGGAATTTTTTCCCTAACTTAAAACGCGCCACAGGGCGTGTTTGCACACATCACGTAAGGCCCGTCCCCTCGCTTCACCACTGTGTAAATGTGCCCTGTCACCGTTCTAAGTTGAGAGAATAAGTCCCCTTCAATACTAAGGGTCCCTAGGGTCAAACTAGCCCACTAGGTACCTCCAGTAAGCGCCACAGAGCTGTGTTGCAGAGAGGTGTAAAAAGGGGCGTGGCCTCTGAACACCTGTCTGTAACGCAGCTCCCTGGCGCATACTGGAGGTACCTGGTGGGCTAGTTGGCCCCCAGGGACCCCTCAAGATTGAAGAGGAATTAATTCCTCAACTTAAAACGCACCACAGGGCACATTTGCACAATGGTAAAGGAGGGGGCGGGGCCTGAGGTGACATGTGTGCAAACACGCCCTGTGGCGCGTTTTAAAATGGGAAATTAATTCCTCTTCAATCCTGAGGTCCCCAGTGGGACAACTAGCCCAGCAGGTACCTCTAGTATGCATCAGGGAGCTGCGTTGCAGAGAGGTGCTCAGAGGCCATGCCCCTTTTTACACCTCTCTGCAACGCAGCTCCGTGGCGCTTACTGGAGGTACCTGGTGGGCTAGTTGTCCCACAGGGGACCTCAGGATTGAAGAGGAATTAATTTCCCATTTTAAAACGCGCCACAGGGCGTGTTTGCACACATATCACCTCAGGCCCCGCCCTCTACCTTCACCACTCTGCAAACGCGCCCGTGGCGCGTTTTAAGTTGGGGAATTAAGTCGCCTCGAATCCTGAGGTCCCCTGGGGGCCAACTAGCCCACCAGGTACCCCCAGTAAGCACCACAGAGCTGCGTTGCAGAGAGGTGTAACAAGGGGCGTGGCCTCAGAACACCTCTCTGCAACACAGCCCACTGGCGCATACTGGAGGTACCTGGTGGGCTAGTTGGCCCCCAGAGACACCCAGTATTCAAGTGCAATATGTTCCCCCTCTGCAAACTCGCCAGGGGGCGCATTTGCAGATTGGTGCAATGAGGGGGCGTGGCCTCCTGCCACGATCCTGTTTAAAAAAAATAATAATTTAAAGAAGGGGGGCTGTGTAGCCCCCCTTCTTTTTCAAATTTTTTGGCCCTGGAGTCCCCATCCCCCAGGGCCTGCCCCCAATGTTTTTTTTAAAAAATTGGGAAGGGGGCCACGTGGCCCCCCTCCTGAGGCCATAATCTGCCCTGGGGACTCCATCCCCCAGGTCATGGGCCTTTTTTAAAAATATTTGTTATTTGGAGGTGGGCTGCCTTGCCCCCCTCCTGTGGCCACTAATAGCCCCAGGGACCCCATCCCCCGGGGTTGGCCCACTCCGTTGTGGAGCGTGGGGGGGGTCCCCAATCCCCCCACGGTCCCAGCCGGCTCCCCGCGTCCTGCGGGAGCCGGCATTGCTTTTCCACATGAGGAGCAGCTAACATGCTGCTCCTCATGTGGAAAAGCAATCTGCTTTACTATTTGGAAGAGAGAGCAGGCTTCCTGCTCTCTCTTCCAAATAACTAAGCAGTTTGTAATGACAGGGTGGGAGACGCGAGGTTCCCGCCCTGTCATTGTAAACGGCAGTGTCCCGGGGATGGGGACCCCGGGACACTGCAGGAGCCGGCCCTAGGGGGTGGCGGTCCCCAGGGCCATCAAGGGCTCCAGGAGGAGGGCCGCCCGGCCCCCCTCCCACCATTTGAAAAGCCCCGGGGGGTGGTGATCCATAACGGACCCCCAAATTATAAACTTAGTGCCCCGTGGAGGTGGCGGTCCCCGGGGCAGCGGGGGGCCATGTGCTCCCCGCTACACAATAAATTTTAAGCCCCGGGGGTGGCGGTCCCCGGGGCTTGGAGGGGGCATGAATGCTCCCCTTACGTTATACTTTAAAGCCCCGGGGGGTGGCGGTCCCCGGGGCTGCGGGGGGCCATGAGCCCTTCACATTTAATGTCATAAAGCCCCGGGGGTGGCAGTCCCTGGGGCTTGAGGGGGCCTTTGAGCCCCCCCACCCATTTTTTCTAAAGCCCCGGGGGGTGGCGGTCCCCGGGGCTGAGAGCCCCCCCACATATTTCTCAAAAGCCCCGGGGAGTGGCGGTCCCCGGGGCTGGGGTGCCCCTCTGGGCCCCCCATAACTATAATATAATGCCCCCGGGACTTGCCCCCCCCCAGCGGCTAATTATAAACGAAGCGCGGGATTCCACGCTTCGTTTTTTTTCCCGGCAGCGGGATGCACGGATCCTACGCGCATCCCGCGATTTAAAGAAATAATAATAATTTTGGGGGCCTTGGGGTTCCTTGTGGGACCCCCTGAGCAGGCCTAGGGGGTCAGGGGGTCTACCCTGCCCCCTTTGCGTGTTTTGTGAGGTTTTTTCTTTGGTTTCTTGTGCCTCGGTTCTACAGAGGCACAAGAGGGCTGCCAACACTTCCTGATTTGGAGTGTTGACAGCCAATTAGAATACAGCTCGTGCACGGCAGGGTGCGCTTAGGCTGCGCTTAGGGTACGCGGACCCTCCGAGTCCATAGATATATATGTACTTTTAATTGTGATTTTCTCAGGAACTACTGAACGGATTTACACCATTTAAGCAAAAGGCACAAGTCTGAACTGAGGACTACCTCTTTGCCAAATTTGGCGTAATTCCGTTCAGTAGTTCCGGCTGTAGCTGCAGCTAAAGGTCCTATGGAAAATTCCATGGGGAAAACACGTTTTGGGACCCCCCTTTTTTCTCGGCCCCCAGTAAACAAATCATCCCGAGACTTTCAGGATAGCAGCAGACCGGAGCTGGCCAAAAGTTTTGAAGATTTCGCGAAGATTCGTCAATCGGCGCCAAAGTTATTGGGAATAGAATGTTGCGAATTTCCGATGGAAAATAGGTCCTAACTATATCTACCTACTGGCGACCGCCAGTAGGTAATATATATATAGGAGCTATTTTCCATAGGAAATCAGCAACATTCTATTCCCAATAAGTCTGGCGCCGGTTGATGAATCTTCTCAAAATTTTCCAAACTTTTGGCCAGCTCCGGTCCGTTCCTATCCTGAAAGTTTCGTGGTGATTCGTCAAGCGGGGGCTGAGAAAAAAGGGGGGTCCCAAAACGCTTTTTCCCCATGCAATTTCCCATAGGACCTGTTGACGCAGCTACAGCCCGAACTGCTGAACGGAATTACACCAAATTTGGCAGAAAGGTAGACCTTGGTTCAGAGTCGTGCCTTTTGCTTAAATGGTGTAAATCCGTTCAGTAGTTCCTGAGAAAATCAAAAGTAAAATCACATATATATCTGGGCGGAGCTTAACCACACATCTCATCGTGAGATCTGATTGGCTGTCAGCACTTCATCCAAGAAGTGTTGGCAGCCATCTTGGGACCAATATACATGATAGCACCTCATTAAAAAGCATTGCAGTTAATAGAAGGTTTTAAGACTTTAGTTACATTATAAATCATTTGTTGATGGTACCATACTCATTTTAGGAATTGTGGTATGTTCTAAGGTGATTTTACCATGTGAAAAAGCCTTCTGATGGGATATCATGAATCATGTTTGAGAGAAAACTATTTTCACATGTTTTTCCCACAGAGGTTTGGAAGGTGATCTATAAGCTAAACTGAGAGCATATTTTCTGTAAATTCACATTATCTTTCTTAGTCATGTGAGAATGAAGTCTGATATTCTCAGTAAAACATGTACATCCAACAAGGGCAGAGACTGTCAGTTAATTCCTTTGTGTTCTACTGCAGCTTCCCAGAGTGTTCCAAAGAACAACTAGAGCGCTAACACTCCTACTTATGATAAACGTATGGCACACCTGAAGCCATCTTGATTGGAATAAAGTGGTAACTCTTAAAATATTTAATTTGCAAAGGAACAAAATGAGGGAGTTCATTTTGCCATAGAATGTATGATTAGTGCTGCAGAAAGAAAAATTAGGGCACATTTTGAGAGACTTCTCAAATCCTCTTCTATTTCATTAAAAAGTTCTGACATGCAGACTGAAACATGCACTTTCAATACCAGCAGCAGACCTCCCTGGTGAGCAGTAGCTTTACTACAGTGATCTAATGAGCAACTAGAGTGCTAACATTCTGAATTCATGGCAAATGTGTGACACATCTGAATGCCTTCTTCATTGAATCAAAGTAAAAAACTGACAGTATGCCTACTGAGGAGACTGTAGTAAATGAGGAAATTAGGAAACTTCATAACAAGTCTCCCAAGATGGCCACCAGAGACAAAAGAGCCCAAATGTAGCACAAATATCACCGAGATGTAGCCCAAGTATAGCCCAATGATAGAAATCCCTGAGTGTTTTAAAGAACAACTAGAGCGCTAACAGTTTTACTTATGACAAAAGTATGGCACACCTGAAGCCATCTTGATTGGAATAAAGTGGTAATACTTAAAACATTTAATTTGCAAAGGAACAAAATGATGGGGCTCATTTTGCCATAGAAATTATGATTAGTGCTGCAGAAAGAAAAATTAGGGCACATTTTGACTTCTCAAATGTCACTGACCATGTCATGAATGATGCAATATGTGACATCATCAGCAGTGCATTGCGGGCGCGTGAGTTATAGTTAGCATAACTAACTATAACGGAGGAATTTCTATGGTTTTGTATGAGTGAAATGGGCAGCTAACTATAACACCCCTTAAACCTATGGGTTTTTCTGTGAATTTCTAAGGTTTTTTAAATGCTAATTTCTAACTATAACGTCTCTGAAACCTATGTTTTTTCAGTGAATATATATATATATACACATATATATACATGCATGTATATATGCATATATCTATAGATATAGACATAGATATGTAGATATAGATGTATAGATATATGTATATATCAAAACAATATATTTTCAGGCTAAGAGTGCCACATACATTATGCAAAGAAGGAAGTAGGAAACCCTGTGTAGTTCCCAAGTTTTAAGTGGAGAGATGCACCTTTACGTGGAATACTTTACAACACCACCAGCACTAAAAAAACTGCTCATCTCAAATCTGTTTTTCTAGCAGAGCATTTAAGCACATTATTAGTATTACGGCATCCACACCGAGCTAGAAAAGTGACAAAGTCTACACAGGGTTCCGTACTTTCTTTTTTGCACATATATATATATTTATATAGGGTACAAGCGTTACCATGGTTTTTTAATCACATTACTGGAAAACGTGGGATTGTTAGCACTCATAGACAGCCTGCTTGAGTGGAACTATTATTCAGACTGGTAATTTTCCACCACGTAGTAGGCTGGGCCTTTGTCTGCGCTATTTTTATCAATGCTTTGATCAAATATTGAAGAACAATTGGGAGGGTCGTGGCAAACCTTTGGAGCTGTTGCTTAAAATGCACACTGATACATTTTCATGAAGACCATCCTTTTTACATACTGGGGTTACTGGGGATATGAATGTTTTTGATGGTGTGAATATACCACCCAGGAGATTTAATAACCTGCATACAAAAGTGAACTGGGTCGGGAAATATTGGTTTTATGCCAGCAATGGATATTCATCAGTGGTCAAAATGTAAAACGAATATAGCCAAAATACTGTGACAGGAGTGGTGAGGTAAGAGATGATGCTGGGAGTGGAGACATTTGGTCAAAAGAGATTATAACTGAAAGTGAAAATACTTTAAAATCTCAAATATATTTTTATAAAAAGATTTTGCAAAAAACATTATCAGAGTCAAAAGACTTTCCGCGCTGCCCCCCCTACTGCTGAAAAGAGTTGTTCATATGGTACAAGTGTCAGCAGAGAAAGCATTCAGATTCTCTGCCCTCCAATGTCATCAAAGCCACAAAAATACAACAGTCTTGTACGACTTGTAAAGCCCTTAGAGGCTTTGACACATCATCGACATTCGGTCGCCCAATAAGAAGGCCAACAAAAGCCACTATGCGGTAGAAAGATCCAGGGCTTGTACTGGATAAGTGATTCATGCATTCCTAATACATACAATAAAAACATGCCATATGGTAGAATGCCAGTCTCTATTAAGGGAAATCCGAGGTGGCCACCTCTTGGATTAGGGAGTGCTTGGCAATCAACACAGTTAATTAAGTAGTTTGGAGTCCCTCTTTTACATCTTCTCTCCCAACTCAGGTTGCCCCCCACAATAAGATACTTTTGGGGGTTGCAGCATCTCATAGCCCATGATTTTTCCAATTGCTCTTAGCATTCCCCTTCAGTAGCCCTTTATAGTACTGAAGCTCCAACAGGTATGAGATAAGATGCCTACTTGCCCGCATGCCATGTAGCACGGGTCAAAGCGATTCTGGCCGGTCATGTGGAGGGGCCCCAGTAACCAATGCCACAGAAGCAAATCTTGCTACAAGCTTCTAGCCCGTGGGCGATACCCCTGTAGTAACTATGATACAATGATAACCGAAAGGTGTCTGAGCGGGATATCCTCAACTCATTCTCGAATTTCACCTAGTGACCTTTTTCCACATTGATTCCCCTTCAAGATAACATTTGTAAAATGTACAGATGTAAGTGTCTGTTGTACGATACTCGCAACTTCCCAAAATGAGTAAGGGAATAGCTACCTCCCTCAAGGACTCCTTTGTATGCCTTTACCTATCCCGTTGTATCTGAACCTATATGGTTCCCAAAGTTCAACGTCTCTTAGAGGCCTGTCAATCCACACCTGGTGTAAATCCAGAACTACCCTACACTGGGTGCACAGGGAAGAAAAGGTTGTTAACTCAAGCTTCATTCCGGTTCCGTCCGAAAGCGCTAAGAATGCACGCGTGATTCGGTATTTTGACATGTTGGTAGGCCTATCTGTAGTTGGAGCCAAGGAACCTCCCAGAGGGATGCGTTGCTGCCAACAAAAGATCTGTAGAGCCCCAATACCCCATTTCTGCCATTTGCCTTTCCAAATAATATCTAGCGTGTCACATTTGATAATAAAGAGAAACATATTAAATACTCAAGCCACCACCCCCCACAAAGAGATGATAGCCCAGTTATGCCACAACTCTTGCCCTTCCCCAAATACCATAAAGTAATTGGAAAAGATCCTCTGTAAATGTGTGAGATGTTTTGATCAAGCTGAATTGGGTTCATCGGAAATAAGAAAACAATATTTGGTAGCATCACTAACAAATCAGCCATGATTGCGTTCAGGTACGCAATCGTTGAAGATTCCTACACATTTCCTGTGAGCAGGGTAGGAAGTTGGGAGAGAAAGACCAGATATAGAAGATGCAAGTTGAATGCCAAAACATTTAATCAGTGTGGTGCACCATTCGATTGGCAACTAGGCTCAACTCCACATCATTTCCTCTATTGGGACGATGATGCTCAATGCTGCGTACTTCTACGTATTGAACGTGAACTCCGACATGGAGCAAAATAATTGATGTTACATGAGCAATAGTGGCAGAGTGCTGAGCAGGTTGGAGAGAGAGACCAGAATATCATTAGCCTATATGGTGAGTTTGAATTAACCTATACCCAGATTAATTTATGAGACATCGGCTGCCTCCATCACCCTCTGTACAAGGGCCTTCGGAAATAACGAGAACAGCAGCAGGAAAGGGGGATTCCACCTAGTTCCCTTCTTCACAATTTATTCTCACGTTGGCAAATTGATCTGCATGCCCTGCTAGTGCCATATTGATGAAGCGGGGTCCATCGTCTTAAAGTCTTTCCCAAGAAACCATTCTCCACTGTCAAAGGTTTTCTCACCATCTTGTGTCCGTAATGCTACATTCTTCTGTTGGTTGTGGGCTATGTACTATATTTAATAAATGTAACACTTTCTCAGTATTGTCTTCTACTTGCATTTCCCTATAAATCCTCTTTGATCTGGGTGCATTAGCTGAGGCAGCAAGTTATCCAGATAGATTCTGGGGATTTATGCAAAGGTTTTCATGCCTACATTCAATAAAGCTATGGAACGAACTTTAATCTTCTGCATCCCTGCCCGCTTTCAACTACACTGACATGCTGGCCTCTGCCATCATGGACGACGCCCTCTCAGTGGAGACAAATTCATTGTATTGTTCAGTCAAGAAGATCAGTAAGTCTGGGGAAAAGTCTTGTGTAGAACGAAGGATGAAACTTGTTATAGCTCGACAACTTATTGGGTTGCAGGACAGAACCTGTCATAGCTAGGAACCTTATTGGGTTGCAGGACAGAACCTGTCATAGCTTGGCACCTTATTGTGTTGCAGGACAGAACCTGTCATAGCTCGGCACCTTATTGGGTTGCAGTACAGAACCTGTCATAGCTCAACGCCTTTTTTGGTTGCAGGACAGAACCTGTCATAGCTCGTCACCTTATTGGGTTGCAGGACAGAACCTGTCATGGCTCCGCACCTTATTGAGTTGCAGGACAGAACCTGTCATAGTTCGACACCTTAATGGGTTGCAGTACACAACCTGTCATAGCTCGACACCTTATTGGGTTGCAGGACATAACCTGTTATAGCTCGGCCCTTGATTGGGTTGTAGGACAACCTGTCATAACTCGGCACCTTATTGGGTTGCAGGACAGAACCTGTCATAGCTCTACGCCTTATTGAGTTTCAGTACAGAACCGGTCATAGCTCGGCACCTTATTGGGGTGTAAGACAACCTGTCATAACTTGGCACCTTATTGGGTTGCAGGACAGAACCTGTCATAGTTCAACACCTTAATGGTCTTCAGTACACAACCTGTCATAGCTCTGCACCTTATTGGGTGGCAGGACAGGACCTGTCATTAGTTCTACACCTTAATGGGTTGCAGTACACATCCTGTCATAGCTCTGCACCTTATTGGGTTGCAGGACAGAACCTGATATAGCTCGACACTTTATTGGGTTGCCAGACAGAAACGGTCATAGATGGGCACCTTACTGGGTTGCACAACAGAGCTTGTCACACCTTGGCACCTTATTGGGTGGAAGGACAGCCTGTCATAGCTCGGCAACTTATTGGGTTGCAAGCACTTGATACCCCCATTACAGCTTTCAAAGTTATTTAGCCATCTAACGTTTCTTTTTGCTACTTTGATAACATGATGACCTCTGCCCCCACGTCTGACTCGGCTACAGAACCTTTACAATATAAATGCTGCTAATAGCCATGGAAGGCTTCCAGTTTTTCAGGCTCTTAGAAGATGCTAGCGGTGCTGCTGCTTCTAAGTGCAGTAAAATAGGTCTTGGCTTGTTTCATTCTGAGGTTTGCAGAAGTAGGTGACCTGCATTATTAGGCCCTTTTAGTTCTGATTAACCTTAGCAGGAAGGTAGTCCCCTACTTTGTGCTCCATGAATCGAATCTGACCTCTGAGAGCACCTTGCACTAATGTTTTTTGAGATAATGCGTTTCTACATGGGAATACTAAGGCATTGAGTTTGTCCTGAAAGTCCCATGGGACCACTTCCAAAATGTAAGCTTTAAACTGAGTAGAAAATACAATTTTAAAATAAAAGGGGCGTGCTTCATCTATAAACGAATGTTCATATAATAAAACTATTAGGATACACAGTAGAACTGTTCAGTAGTCAAAAATAAATACGTGGAGCTTAGTTCCTGGCTGATCCTACTCACTTTGACATATTAGGTGAATCTGTAACCGCTGCCTGAATAAGGTCCAATGCTTGTAATGGACATAGATGAAGAACAAGAAATACACCGGAGGAATTGTTGCGGTTTCATGTCGTTTGATGGGCAGGGTGCTGCATTTACAAATATTGGGCTTTTTTATGAGAGGCTTGCGCTGCTGGAGCGAAACAAGCCTCTCAGTTATACCTATGAGGCCACACAAGGCCTCTCTGCGTGGCTTTGCATCGCCTCATAGCTATGGAGGGAAAAAAGCAGTGCAAGTTGAATCTGTGCCAGGGTGGCGTTCCATGGGTGTTGTGGTGGGAATTCCCACGCGACACCCATGAATTTTGCTGCTGCCCCAGATTTACTTAATCAGGTAAACGTGGGGCAGTGCCGAAACCTTACGCCTCTCCAGAGCAGGCATAACGAAGAGAAATATTTTAATTTCTCCTAGTTTTTTCTCTTTCCACATAGAAAGAGGAAAACGCCTCTTGGGATTGATTTGTTGAGAGAGGTGCCCCTTCCTGCATGCAACACAGACACCCTTGTGTCATGAGGCAAGGGTGCCTGCATTGGCACTAGGTAGCAAATTGTGCAGGAGGAAAGGCCAGGAATGTACCGTACTTCATGAATACACTGCATTCCTGCCTTTCACAATGGCGTAGGGCAGCACAGAAAGAAGACTTACGGCGCTGCTCTACGCCAATTCCCCATAAATGAGGCCTAAATTCATCAACAAGTCTTTAACAGTCACTCTGCATACATTTGAGATGTGGTGTTCTTAGAGACTGATAAGATGCTTCACGCATCGCAAAGTTGTATCCATCTATTGGTGAGAGAGGTGCCTTGCTTGCTATACCCCAGCCTCCAATACATGTATTTTTGTGTAATTTTGATTGGACTGGTGCACAGAAGCATCAGTCTGATAACCACATGAAACCCTGTAATAACCTGCCATTTTATCAAAAATGTATTTCATATTGCATGTTCAGGGAAACCACATCACAGCTTTCGATACTGCGGGGCATTACATTTTTAATAAAGTTGCATATTTTTATTGTGGATGTTGTGCCAAATCTCTAGGCTAGCATTCTGCTCATCTGTAAATTTGAATCTTTCTTAAAATTGAGTAATCATGGCAGTCACTGGTTGTCCAAGTTTGGATGTCACATTTTGAAGTGCCTGTAAGGTATCCGCAGTAAGTGCATTGAGAGACTATGGGCATTATTACAAGTACGGCGGTTGTCAGGACCGAGGCACTCACGGTTGTGGGCCGACCACCCGCAGTATTTTGAGTGTGGCGATTGGACCACCATGAATGCTGGCTCCGCCAGGATCAAGAATCTCGTTGCGCTGCGGTCTGCAACTGGCCTCAATATGCTTGCGGTGCCGATGCCTGCACCTCCCAGCAAATTATGACCCAGATATCCACTGCCCTTTTTATGGCGGTGAGCCTACCAAGAAAAAGGTGGCGGACATGCAGGAAAGGGGGCCCTAAGAGGGACCCCGGCTAGAATGGGCGTTGGGGTGCATACAGGGGGTGGGACACATGTTGATCACCCTTGAAATTGCACCCCTGTTCCTGCACGATGTGCCATGCATGCCACACCATGCAGGAACGTGCTGCAGGAGCGGTCACGGTAGCGGTCTGCTGTTAAGGCTCGCCTATGAGCCTTACACAGCCGCTGCGGTGAGACTGCTGTAGCACTGTCCCCCCCCCCGTCATGTATAACACTTATAATTTGGCGGCCGGGCACATGACGGGCTTGGCGGTCTTCTTGTCGATGTGGCGGTGGTGGGCCGATAAGAGGACCGCCCAACTCATGCTTAGGGCCTCTACTATCGAGCCTATACATGGTTCTGGGACACAATCATTGGGGATTAAGGGCCTCATCTAAGGACTGGTTGATTCAGGACATCTGCCACAAACCAGCGGATATAAATGGCAACCACTGCTGCTTTTGTATCGTTTTAACAAAAGTTCAAGGATTCCATCCTAACCCTAGGCCATTACATAAAGAGTTGTTAAGGGAAGTAGGCAACTTTTCCCTTGCAGCTTATACCAAGCCTGCTTTTATGTGGACAGCATAGTAAATCCATTCTGTATTAGCTTGTTCAATGATTGTGAAAGACAGGAACAAGAGATACAAGCAGAAATCACTTCAACACCACTGTATAGTTTGCTAACCTTCACTCGATTTTATTCTACAGCAAGAAGAGTTAGTAGTTACGTTTTTCATATGAACGTTCACCTTTTTCACCAATTTGCATTGATGCCCTATTGCATTGCCATCAAATATCCTAAAACATGAATCAGTGGTTATTAGGTATGGGGTTAATGACAATCCTGATACAGATAGTTTTTAAGGAACTTTTATTCTCGAATACATTTTCAATATGTTATGTTTTTTATATGAAAGGTGATAATTGATTGTTATTGTTTTTATTGTGATAAAAAAGGGATGAAAATACATATATAAGATTTTTTGCAAATGTTTTTAATGTACAAGATTTTAAATATATGCATTTATAATTTTTGTAATCTATCTCATATGGACAGAATGAAACTGATTTCTTATTTAATTTTCAAGTGTAATATGGAATTTTAATTTCTGATGGATACTTCTGCCTGTGGATTCCTCACCTTCTGAATACCCCCTGCGCCAGCATTCCACGGAAATTCTTTCCTAGCTCTCTCACGTGGACGAGGACGTCCCCGTGGGTCCTTTGGCCTTTAACTTGGGTGTTCCTCACCACTATCCTCAAGCACCCTTTATGCCATTCTTGCTGTCGACTCTGGCTTGGCATTTCCCGGCACCGAGGTCTACCACTCCGGCTCCGCGGACTCCATCAGCTGTCAAGTCGGCGCCGCCTCATAATCGATTGACGCCGAGGTTTGAGGCTGAGGCTCCTCCATCGACGCCGTTGATGTCCTCACCGGCGCCGCGCTTGGCGCCGCCAATACCGATTCTTAAACAGCGCTCTAGGAGGGAGGCGCAGAAACTCCTTGAGAAGGAGGAATATGCACAGGATCAGGAGGAAGGAGAAATTGTTGAGTCTGTGGACGAGTTTGAGGGCTTACAGAAGGCCAGTGGGTTGGATACTACTCCTGAATATGATTTTTCTTTCCCAAAGGCTGGAGTGTTACAAGACATTGCTCCTTATCACGTGGTGATAAGGAAGGCAGCTGATTTGCTTGATGTGCAACTTCCTTCAGCGGAGGTAAAATCTAATATCTTTATGGAGGTTCTTAATACATCTTCTTCAGCCTCTGAACCGCTGCTACCCTTTAATGATGCCTTAATGGAGCCTATAATGGAAGTTTGGCAGAAGCATTTGTCTGCTCCTGCAGTTTCTCGTTCCATCTCAAGAAGGTACAGGCCTGCTCCTGGGGATCCAGCTTTCCTGTCTTCGCATCTTCCCGGTTCTTTCCCTACCATACCTGGTGATAGGGATTCTTAAAAGTTGGAGCAGACAGCAAAGAAGGTGTTCTCTTCTGCTTGTATGGCTCTGAAGTCCACTAATGCAACCTGTCTTCTTGGGAGGTCTATATATGCTTTGATGGACTCAGTCAAGCAGCTAGCTCCAAAGTTGCCTGAAGAGGATCGAAATAATTTCTTGGAGGCCCTTTCTGATTCTCAAGCTGCGGCCCGTCAGGTGATACAATCTGGTCTGGACACTGCTGACTCTGTGGCACGTGTGATGGGGTCTTTTGTGGCGACAAGAAGACAAGCCTGGCTTAGATCGTCCGGATTTTCTCCTGATGTTCAAGCGACTTTGGTGGGTTTGCCCTTTGATGGGTCAAGACTATTTGGGTCAAAGGCCGATGCTGTCTTGCAGCGTTTTAAGGATATCAGGGCTACTGCAAGGTCTTTGGGCCTCCAGGCGCAGTCCAGAGGATACGGCTACAAGTGGTATCATGGTTTCGGAAGAGGTGCTTTCGTGGCCGCCAGCAGGCTCAACAGGGCCAGCAGCAGAACCCTTTGTACAAATCGTGCAGAGGGAAGAATGAAGGGCGTCTTAGGGGAGCCTCTCAGCAGCAATCCTCTTCCACTTCTCCTCCCGCCACCTTTGGTACTTCAGGAAAGCAGTTCTAGATCCCCCATCTTAGAATATGTTGGTCCGGTAGGGGGTCGGGTGTCCCACTTTCTACAAGATTGGAAACTGATCACTTCAGATTGTTGGGTTTTAAAGCTTGTAGAGAATGGGTACGCCCTCCCTTTTTTAGAGTTTCCTCCTCCTTACCCTCCTCGCCAGGGTTGGTGTTCAGAGGACCACTTACTGCTTTTGCAGCAGGAAGTTCTTACCTTGTTACAGAAAGGTGCCATAGAGGTGGTTCCGGAGCACTAAAGGGGTCAGGGCTGCTACTCCCGGTATTTCCTTATCCACAAACAGGACTGTCGATTAAAGCCGATTTTGGACCTCAGGATTTTGAATCTTAACCTCAGGCAGGAAAAGTTAAAAATGTTGACCTTGGCTCAGGTTCTTCTTGCGTTGCAACAGGAAGACTGGATGGTGTCCATCGATCTGCAGGATGCGTATTTTCATCTTCCCATCCGGAAGTCTCATCGGAAGTATCTCCGATTCACTGTAGGATCGCAACACTACCAGTTTGCCGTTCCTCCGTTCAGTCTGACTTCCGCACCTCGAGTCTTTACGAAGGTGATGGTGGTGGTAGCAGCACATCTCATAAGGTCAGGGGTTACTGTTTTTCCCTACCTAGACGACTGGCTGTTTAAAGCAGAGTCTCCAGAGTTGGTGTTGTGCCATTTGCAAGCAACAACAAAACTGTTGTTCAAGTTGGGTTTCTTAATAAATGTACCCAAATCTCACCTGGTGCCTTCTCAGCGCTGCCTGTTCATAGGGGCAATACTAGACACTACTGTGTGTCGGGCATTCCCGCCTCCGCAGAGGGTTCTCGACATTCAGGAGATGATTCCTTTGTTTCACGGTGGAGCGGTTGTTCCAGTCCTGAACGTTCTACGCCTGCTCGGTCTGTTCGCTTCCTGCATACTGTTGGTCAGTCATGCGCG
The DNA here is from genome assembly GCF_964204655.1 of Triturus cristatus. Lineage (NCBI taxonomy): Eukaryota > Metazoa > Chordata > Amphibia > Caudata > Salamandridae > Triturus > Triturus cristatus. The sequence continues at coordinate 139,660,291 of NC_140595.1, read as the reverse complement.
CTGCCACATGAAGGCACACCAGTGGTGCCTCCACAGGCAGCGGTATCAACACAATGGAGATCTCGGGGAGAAGGTCAGAATCTCCAGAGAAGCTGCAGCGGAGTTGACTTGGTGGGGTGTGCAGGCCAACGTGTCTCAAGGAAAGCCCTTTCAGCTTCCTCCACCTGTGGCCACAGTGATCACGGATGCCTCCACTCTAGGGTGGGGTGCTCATCTGGGGAATCTGGAGGTCAAAGGTCTTTGGTCTCCAGAGGAAAGGTTGCTTCACATCAACCTTTTGGAATTGCGGGCGATATGTTTGGCACTAAAGGCTTTCCTTCCTTCCCTTCGCGGTCAGTCGGTTCAGGTCCTGATGGACAACACTACCGCGATGTGGTACATCAACAAACAGGGGGGTGTAGGGTCGTATTGTCTCTGTCGAAAGGCTCTGCGACTCTGGTCCTGGGCTCAGAACCATCAGATTTGTGTGTTTGCAAATCATCTAGCCGATGTGCTGAATGTTCGTGCGGACAGTCTCAGTCGGCATTACTCGGCCGATCACGAGTGGCGGCTTCATCCGGAGGTGGTCCATCACATCTTCCAGATGTGGGGGTCACCTCGGTTGGACCTGTATGCCACCCACGAGAACACGCACTGCTCGTTGTTCTGCAGTCTCCAGTATCCGGTGCAGGGAGCGCTGGGGGATGCGTTTCAATTGGATTGGAGCTCACAACTCCTTTACACGTTTCCTCCCATACCCTTGATTCCTCTGGTTCTGAGGAAGATTCGCCAAGACCGGGCGCAAGTCATATTAATCGCCCCGGATTGGCCAAGAAGGGTGTGGTACACAGATCTTCTTCACCTCTCATCGCACCCTCAGCTTCGTCTCCCTCTCAGGGCAGACCTCCTCTCACAGTCGCAGGGGCAGGTTCTACACCCCCACCTCCAGAGCCTGCACCTTCATGCCTGGAGATTGAACGGGGCAACCTGAGTTCCTTCTCTCTCCCACCAGATGTGGTGTATGTTATTTTATCGTCCAGGCGACACTCCACCAAGTCTTTTTACTCATCGAGATGGTCTAGATTTGTTAAATGGTGTGGAGAGAGATCCATTGATCCTTTAAAGGCCCACTTGTCGGATGTTCTTCAGTTTTTGCTGTCCTTGGCCCAGCAGGGTTGTGCTGTGGCGACTGTTAAGGGCAATTTGTCGGCGTTTCTATGTTTGCCAGACCAGCCATCTTTATTTAAGTCCCCCATTGTCATGAGGTTCATTAAGGGCCTTAAAAATAAGTTTCCTCCCACTCCTTTCATTATGCCTCAGTGGGATTTGAATCTCGTTCTTACCTTTTTAATGGGTTCTCCATTTGAGCCTCTTCATACTTGTCCCTTGAGGCTTCTTTCTTTTAAAACGGTCTTCTTTATTGCCATTACCTCGGCTAGAAGGGTAAGTGAGCTTCAGGCTCTTAGTCCGAAGCCTCCATTCTTGACCCTTCATGCAGATAAGTTGGTTCTAAGGACCAGGGCTGCTTTCCTTCCCAAGGTGGTTACCCCTTTCCATATGGGACAGTCCATTACATTACCCACCTTTTATCCTCCCCCTCAGCCTTCCAAGGTGGAGGAGAGACTTCATCGTTTGGACCCTAAGAGAGCTATCAGCTTTTATTTGGACAGAACAAGTGATCTGAGCCTGGATGATCAGCTCTTTGTGGGCTACGTTGGGAAGATGAAAGGCAAGGCTGTGCACAAGCGGACTCTCTCCAGGTAGATTATCTTGTGCATCAAGATTTGCTACACCTTGGCCAAGAAGGACCCTCCAGAAGGTATCAGAGCTTATTCCACAAGAGCTAAATCTTATTCTTCTGCTTTGGCTAGAGGTGTTCCTGTAATTGATATTTGTAAAGCAGCAACTTGGGCCTCCTCCATACTTTGGCAAAGCATTACTGCTTGGATTCGGAGGTTAGGAGGGACTGCTATTTTGCTCGATCTCTGCTGCAAGATTTTTTGGTCTAGTCAGGTGGACACCCTCCTCTGGGAGAGGTATGGTTTTGGGATTCTATTCAGAAGGTGAGGAATCCACAGGCAGAAGTATCCATCAGAAGAACAAGTTACTTACCTTCGGTAACACTTTTTCTGGTGGATACAATATCTGCCTGTGGATTCCTCACTGTCCCACCCACCTCCCCGTTGTCCACCTGTTTCTACCAAAAAGATGCTTTAACTGTTTAACATGAGTGTTTTTTAAATATGACTTTATCATGCTTATGTTTTAATAGTGGGAAACGCTTGATCTTTTGCTATTTCTCCATGCCCTTATTGGGTTATGCATTTGTATATATATATATGTTTAGTATACTATGTATACATGTGAAAATGTGTCGGTCTGCCCGTTTGCCTCTGTGGCACGGAAAAAATGGGTGGAACTGACGTCATCACGCCGATGAGGTCCTTTTATGGCTCGGGTGACGTCATGCGGAGACGCGAGCGGAGCCGTAGAATGATGACGTCCTCGTTGACGTGGGAGAGCTAGGAAAGAATTTCCGCTGAATGCTGGCGCAGGGGGTATTCAGAAGGTGAGGAATCCACAGGCAGATATTGTATCCGCCAGAAAAAGTGTTACCGAAAGTAAGTAACTTGTTCGTTTGGTAAACAATAAAATATATGCAGCAATATTAAGACATATCACCTTTTAGGGAGATAAAGTGGCTTTTTCATTGTCATTATTTTGAATTATTTTATGTTCACTTGGTTTTATTAAGGTTTTTTTTATCTATGTATAAAATTGTTTTTGGAATCCATAGAATTGTGATTGATTTTAAGTGTCTTTAATTCTATAATCAATTTGTGAAAGGAGGGTATGCCACAGAAATCTTCTGGAATACAAGGAAGTCTCTTTGCTACACTATAATTTATACATTGTTCAAACAATCTCCCTCAAAGAGCCTAAATCCACTGAACATTAGATGGATATAAGGACTCCCTATCAAATCTTTGGGCTAGCTGAATACGTTTAAAAGTGTCATATGTTTTGGTTGCTACACCTTGCGAACATCTTGCTACATGAAGCCACATGACTACAGACCGTTTTCCTAATTTAACTATGAATAGATCTATTAAAGGAATCTATCAACTGCTCAGAACTATTATTTCTTTTTGTTATAGGAAATTTGTTATATATATTTATGGACTACTCCATTGACTATCAATAACATGCTCTTAGGCATTAATACCAATTATCTACTCTTTTGTGGTGTTGTTGTTCGTGCATAGCAAACACAAGGAGATGATGGATGGAGCGCTGACACTTTTCAGACACTCAGCCCCAGTCGCTATTAAATCTGGGCTGAATCCATCATGTTCTTTAGCTCACTTTGCCACCCGAGTTCAGACCCAGCCATATGCAAATCAGTCTTGACCCTGTTCCTCATGGGAACAGTCCAGCCCGAACTGCCAAGCCAGGTCTTCCCTGGACCAAAAAAAGCATCCTGTGACCAGTTTCGGGGTAACATCCCTCATGAGCCAGGCTACCTTGAATCCAGTGACAAAGTGAGCAAGGGACCCACATATGGGCATACCCTGCCAACTTAGGGTGAACAAAGCAAACACAAGGAGATGTGTCTGCCTTACACCATTTGATCTACAATATGTTCGGTTACAACATGTTAAGCTTGTGATCCTACTATGATCAGTGGTTTGTAATACAATACATTTTATTCTACTGTGTGTCACAAGGACTATTATGGATCCTTGAACTATCTGATGATATTTTAAATGGCAATAAAAATCTTTGGAACAGAAAAATTGTCATGTGTTTGTAAATTGATATAATTTTAATGCCGGTATGTCCAGATATTTGAAAGGATTCTTTTGATGGACGTCCTGGGACAAAGGAGTAGATGTTTGATTTTAAAAGACTGTGGGGTTTATTTACTAAGGATTTGTGGAGCCTTTCACGTGGCGCAAAGCAACACAAAGCAGTGTGTTGATTTACATACCACAATAAAATCTGTGAGCCCCGTGAAAAATTGCTCCAAACTAAGAGAGCGTCCGCGAAATCCTAAAATAAAATGTGGTCCTATGTCTATTTGAAAGGCTGGCCTAAACATCAATATATTAGATTGCTTTATGATCTCCATGCCCAGCCTGCTCAAGGTGAATTAGTTAATATCATTTAATTAACAAGTAGTCTTTAATGTGAATCTTTAATGCGTCTGGAACATAGTAAGTGATGCACTCTATGCTTCACTTTCCTATATTTTTTCCTAATTGAAAAGTGTAACATCTCAGCCATCAACGAACTCATAAAATAAAATGTGGGTTATTTAAGGAATCCTGTCATTTACAGATTTGATAATTTACGTTTTTGACAAAAGGATCTTGCCTTATCAGCCAAAGATAGGGTCACATTTCTCTCGAGATTAGAGAGAAATGGATAACCATAGGACTTTAAAACCCAGGCTTAAAAATACTTTTTCAGTCTGCTAATGTCAAGGTGTATTTCAGAATTTCTATTCTCCTCACCTGTGATTGCGTAATAGATGTGCAACAGACACAAAATCTTTAGGGCCTCATTTAATAACAAATGGTGTGGCGCCGCAAGCCATCTTGCTGTGCCAAGCTGCGTCATTTTAAAAGCACTGGAATGCATCGTATTCACATTAATACATCCATCCATGTGCTTTTCCGGGAGCTGGCACAAATTGGCTGCCATGAGCCAGAACCCTTGTGTCATGTATCAAGGGTGCCTGAGTTGCGGGGATGATTGTTTTTGTGCAGGAAGGTGTCCCTTCCTGCACAAAAACAATCATTGATGGCATTTTCCTCTTTCTATGCGTGCTGCAGAATGCAGCACGCATAGAAAGAGTTAAAAACGAGGCGAAATAAAGGTATTTCTTCTTTTTGTGCCACTCCTACGCCTGACGCATTCCCAGCTTTACGGAACTTTGTCAATCTGGGAATGTGTCAGGTTCCATAGATGTTTCGTGTGAACCAGGGGCGTAACACAGGCCCCCGCAGCCCCCGCGGTGCGGGGGGCCCCACAGCACAATACTCTGGCCAAAGAGCTCGGATTAGATCCGGAATGGGGGCCCCTCCGTGTACGTGGCAGGGGGGCCCCCTCAACTTTCGTTACGCCACTGGTGTGAACATCCACAACAACACCCATTGAACTCCCCTTTCTGGCACAGTAAAGCATGAAAGGGGCTCATATTTACAAAGCCATGAAACTACACGCAGGATGACTTTATGTGGCCTTGTAAATATGGGCAGGCACGCTGCGCCGCTGGTATGTAAAACAAAATGAAGCACCAGCGGCTCAATGGGCTTGTAAATGAGACCCTTAGTGCGAAGAGACAACTACGGTGGTGAATGAGTGCTTTATAAGAATTCCTTAACAAAAACAAAACAATGGTGATCAGCATAATATTACGTTTATATTCCGAAGTAAGAGAGGAAATCGCCCCTAGTGATATAGGAGCACTCAATATCCCTAAAACTGCCCTTGGCCAAGTCTCACTGAGGCTTTGCTATTTCGACAAGCACAGACAAAGCCTGTAGGTCTGGCCTTGGGGTGCTAGTGCAATGTTTTGTTTTATTAATAATTGCAAGCATACGCCACAGAAATAAAAATGAAAAAAAGAAAACATACTACCTTTAAAATGTGGTCATCATATTCTGAAATTTGAAAAGCACTCACTGATGTGGCATTTTTATCAGCAATTTTTTTAATTTTTAATAAAAAAACTTTATGTTGTGCCACCCATTTAATTATTTTTGGTGAAAGTGACAATGAGAACCCAAGCAGTCAAATTGCAATAGCTATGATGTTACAAAGTCTCTTGAACATGCGCTTCAAAAAGGAAACAGGGATAAATCACCGTCTAACTGGGCACTTAAATTACAAACACAGTAAATAGCTAATTTTTAAAGATAATATAAAAAAATAAAATATAGAAAACATTTTGAAACAGCTTTGTCACGTGGATGTGAACATAGTGCGCAAACTTTGTGCGGTCACTAAAAGGCTTATATGAAGAGATTTATAGGTCTGACCTTTTAAACATATGTTGTGTTTGACAGTATTACTTTTCCCAAAAAATCGTACATAATATATATACATAGAGGGGTCGTTTGGTCAGCCGACTGCCTCCATTGACCTGTTAAACTATCATTCACATTTTGCGTTTTCCTACCATAACACACAGCATGGGGCAATGAGTCAGCTCACTTTACCAACTGGCTCCCCTCACTTTGAGCGACTGCACAACATTTGTGCACATTGTTCACATCCGCCTAAAAATAGTTCCTTTTTCTACAGTGACAAAGCTTAATTATTGTGTTCATCATTTGTCTGGTGGGTGGTTGGTGACTGTACAAAGGACGCACCTTCCCTATTGGGTAAAAACCCTTTTCTTTATTATTTGCTGACAACTCCTTGCTTCTTTCTGGCACCTGATGGAAAGAGAAAACCTGCTCCACCATTTTCAAAATTATTGCGAAAAATCATGTTTGCTATTATCCGGGCTGAAGTGAACTTGAAGGGTTTTAACGCCCACCAAGGTTGTTTCGAGGAAAATTAACTTTGAATAATACTGATTTGGAAAACACGAGAAACTGTTATCAATTAGGAGTTAGGTGTAGCTCTAAAAAATGTTGTACAATCCATAAAAGAAACCTCATTCCCTCACAAATACTAGGAACAGTGCTTAATTTGAGCAGATGGTTTTCGGACTCAGTACCAGTGTTTTTCATGAGCACCAGTTAAGGACACGCTTATTCATGGTGGGCACGGGGAGATTAAGTGGTTTGCCCAAAATCACAGGATGTTGAGCCAACGCTGTGAATCAAACCTGGTTCCTCAGCGCCGAAGTTGGCAGCTCTGGCTATTACGCCACATCCTCTCCCCACTTCCTTGGCTAGTAGTTGGTTCTATTAAAGGCGGCGCTAAGAGGAGAAATGGGCTGGTGCAAGCTGCCTCCTGACGAGAGCCCCGGCACAACATGTGCCCCGTGTGCATGAACCCCAGTTCCTGCACGGCATGGACTTTTTAGTCCATACCATGCAGGAACTGTTTTTGGCGTTCCCATTTCGGTGCCTTTTTCTGAAGCACCGCCGTGGGAACGCCAAAAAACAGCCCGCCAGACAGGAGGAAACTCCTAATCTGGTTGGCAATCTGACCATGGCTTTGGCGGTGCGGCGGCAGAGCGGACCCGGCGCCGCACCCCCAAAGTCGTAATTAGGCCCTCTGTAATCTAAATTTCATACTGTCTGTTCTGACGATAGGTTTGCAACCCACCATCTTCGAGGGGTAGTTACCTTGCTTCACTTACTCACTTATTCACTATCTTTTGCCAGGTGAAATATAGCATTGACTTTTATTTCTAGCCTCTGCTCAAGAAGAATAAATCTGTTACTCATAATATTATGCTGGGATGGATAACTGGTTTGGTTACAAAGAATCCTCTACCCACGAAGGGTAAATGTAGCCATTTTTTTTATTATCTGCCCACGAGGGGTACGGTTACGTTATGTTTTTGATCTTTGAGTCCACAGGGACTATGGTTAACTTATTTTTTATTCTCTGCCCCCATGAGGGGTAGTGATACCTTACTTTTTATCAGTGCCAGCTGGCACGGATTGAGAATGGCGGGGTGTTAAAAAAAAATATTACACTTACCTATTCACAGCCGCTGTCTCTCCTCAATCATCTCTCCTCTTCTCTTCCATCCTGACGAGTCCCAGAAGCAGAAAGCACACAGGTTCCCCTAAGCCAATCACAATGCTGTATTGTCACTGTGTGCAATACAGCCGGGTGGAGAACAAGCAATATGTCTTGGCTGGCCCAAGACGACCAGCCAAACATTCATGTGCACTTAGAGAGTGCTCACCACTCCCCCCCTGCTCTGGACAACCAGGGCTGGACTGGCCGTAGCGTGCACTGGGCAATCCCCCGGTGGGCAGCACGGGTGAGGGCCGTTTTTGTTACAGGGCCGGTTTTTCAGCATAGCTGCAGAATCGGCCCTGTAACAAAATCGTCCGAAAACCGGCCCTTGCAAAGAGCTTGGCGGCACCCCCAACCCCCGGGGGGGTTGGGGGGCCTGCCGAGCACTTTGTCTGGGCCGGTTGTGGTTCCCAGTCCGGCCCTGTGGACAACCCAGTCCCGCCCCACCCTGCGCCTAGAACTGAGCCAGTACGGAAAAATAAAATGATAATAACATAGCATTATAATTTAGTTTTTCCTTTTTTACATTGCTGAAGAGCAGAGGGGGACACTCCTCGCCTTAGCGGAGGAACCGCTGCTGATTTTATCCTTTGCCTCCAAGTAGTAAGTTTAGTTTACTTTTTATCCTTTGCTACCGAGGGATAGGTTAAGTTTATTTTTTATCCTTTGCCCACGAGGAGTACGGCTAGCTTATTTTGTATCGTTTGCCCTGGGGTAGCAGGCTTAGCTTATTTGTTATCATTTGGCCTCGAAAGTAAAGGTTTTGCTTCATTATTACACCAGTCCAGGAAGTGAAAAGGTGTTGTTTACTTATTATCCCATTAGAAGGGATGGTCGGGCGTTGCTTGCTGACATCTTTTTGTGCAGAAGGGAAGGCTATATTGCTTCCTGACTCCTTTCTGCAAAGGAGGTGTAGGTGTGTTGCTTTCTTCTAAGGTTCATCTTATAAGCGGTGCCTCCTTACCTTTTTCCCTCTCTCAGTGGGCGGTGTTACTCCCTCACTCTCATGGGCTCAGAAGCAGTGGGAGTGTTTCTTACTCACTCGCCTCCTCTCGAGGTGAGATTGCTTCTTTGTCTATAGTGCCCATGGGGCCAAAGGTATTGTTTCCATTTATTCTTTGCAGCTTAATGGGGAGCATTGTCCAAGGTTACAACCTCAAAAGCTAAAAGCACGTAATGCAATAGAGGACATGATATTGCTCCATAATTATTCCAACAACCCTAGAACTGATCATGTCCCACCTAAAATAAAATGTGTTTTGCCAGGAGATTTTTTATTATCCTCAAGCAAAAATATCAACTCCAGAAAACTAGACGAATACAGTCATGGTAACTGCGCACAAATATAGATGTACTGCTCTTACATCACATCTATCTCCCTTGTAGTTATATTTAATTTCAAGGTATATAGCTGTGCGTAGAAGAGTAAATCTATATTTATCTCCATGATATGGCCATATAGTCAGCGGCGGCCGGCACAGGTAAGCGCAGTGGGGCAGGGCAGGGGGGGGAAGCCGACAGACGAAGGAATAGGTATTATTTATTTATTTAATTATACCTATTCCTTTGTCATTCGACTTAAAGCCCCCCCCCCTCCTGCCCCGACCCGCTCATGCCCCACAGCGTTTACCTGTGCCGGCCGCCGCTGGATACAGTCATAGTCACTATTCCGCCTTCAGTATTTTGTAGGATGATAATTTGTACTTCGAGATTGTGGTATCAAACTCATAAACCCACTGTCAATATTTAAACCTTATTTATCTGAAGCTTTTTCACTTGCCGACGTTCTCTGGAAAAGGCATAGAAGGGTAAGGATTTCCGCAGTCCAAGATGTTATGCTACATACATATGCAAAAGGCGTTTCTACCATAGGCATGATTATGTAGTGCATCACCATTCTGTTGCATCCTACTGTTATTTACACTGCATCTTGTTTGTTTGAGTCCTCTCCTGCTAAGTCATTCATCTTTTAGACTCTATCACATGTTTTTAAATTTGTGGTCCTGCCTAATCCACCTTTTCTCCCTGTACCTTGAATTATAAATGTGTGTGTTATAATTACGTAAAGACCAAGAAGGGCTGTCCGATGGTCCACCGTGGTATTATATAGTTATGTACTTGTATATATACCAGCTGTGGATGACGATAATACTAAAGCCATAATACACAGTGGTCAGCCCCAAATTGTACCTTATACCTCTTACATTCACTGAACACATCCGGTATGAGGGCTGTCCATCATCAGCACTGAACAGCCAAATAGCAGACATCACCATATGAAGAGGCAAAAATAACTGAAGAGATCCGTCCCATAATGCTGAACAATTCAGAGGACTTTAATTTAGTACCTCACTGCAGGTCCCAAATATCTGCTTCCTTACATCTCACAATGACAGACAGATACCTGATGATAATAACAATGCCCATCCCGACAGATGCTCCCACTTTCCCCTCACTCCATCTGTGCCAGCTCAGGACCACAATTATACACAAAATCTCAGATGGAACAACCCAGTCCAGTAACCAGCTAAGCAGACATTGGGCATGATTTATGAGCATGAGCTTCCTCCCATCGCAAGGGGGACATTGGGCACTTTTCAGTGCCCTTTACCACCATGTTTTTTCTGGCGGTGACGGTCATTAAAATGGCTATATGTACTCCCATCTAAATTAGGAGGGTGTATATAAACCCAAACCTCTGACGGCTCTTACTCAGTGCTTGATTTGTGAAAGCGAGACCACCAGTGCCCGAAAACTCTGCTCAGAAACCGGTGGCCTGTGCAATGAAACGTCAGCGTGTATAACACCCAGGCTGGCAGTTTTGAAACCACCTCCTACCTCTTTAATACAGTACCAGATAATCCCGCCCCCTTTATCTCACTCCTGCAAGCTCCTGCTTTCACCTTTTGTGACGGGTTTGCCGTCTTTCTGTTCTGTCTTTCCCATCTGTGTCATTTTCTTCTCTTGAGCTCAGTAAATGATGCGAAAAATAAAAGCTGGTTCACAAAAATAAGTTCTGGTGACCCCCAGCGGAAACCAGGGGCCCAAATTAAGCCCAACCCTACTCCGTTGGAACGTCTGAGCAGTTTGACCATGATGAAGACAGAATTGTTTCCTCCGTCATCAAACAATGGTCCGTCTGCATTTAATTTGGGCAAGCGGACCATAGTTTTGGCGGGGAAGGAAAACCAAGGCAACATCCTTTCAACCGTGCTCTCTACATGGTGTAGCATGCTACCCATTTAGGCAAGTTCCTCAGTGCCCTACATTGGGGTATTAAGCACTATGTAAATGTTGCAATGCAATACAGCTGTACAGTGTGCTGCATGACACTATCCCAATTACATGAACCGGTCACTCCCAGCCTCAGCACACCCAGGGGCTTATTTACAAACCCGTTGCGCCGTGGGTATGTCACTTTTTCCCATATTGAAAGTGATGCACCGGCGGCACAAGAGACTTGTAAATGAGCTCCCATGTGTCTCTATACTTCTGTCTCACCTGGCCCTATCATATCCTAGTCTCCGGTACTTCTTTCCCACTTAGTCACCTCATTTCCTAGTGTCTTTGGTAATTCTGTCACTCGGTGCTCCATTACATCCAAGTGTTGCTGTACTCCTGTCTCGTCCGGCCTGGTTACATAGTACTGTCTCCTGTACTTTTGCCTCTTCAGGCCCTATTTGCAACTGCGTGTCTGCCGCACTTCTGTCCCATCAGGACCACATGTTCTAAACTCATCTGCCAGCTGCTTACAAAGCCTCTGGACCCTCACTGAGGCTTGGCCATTATTGAATGTGATAATTATCCCATCAGATAACATCATATAAGCATTTGTAAAGTGCGCCTTCACCCAGAAGTGTATCCTGACACTGAATAGTAGACGTTTATTGTTACCTAACTTAAGGGTACTCATTTTATCGACCTCAGAAGGAAGAAAGACTAAGTGGACCCACCGGGAATTGAACCTGTGACCATGAAGTGTGCAGTGGATGCATTTATCCACTGAGCCACCACAGGGGTTCGATATGTATCATGACATTTTAGGGGAAAACCCAGTAGCTGCTGCTCTTCTTAACAAGTGGTGGGCGGGTGGTGGGGATGTGTAGGGGGAGGGTTTAAATAACAAAGAAAAAAAAAAACCTTGCATACCGCCGCCAGCCGCCGTCGCTGGCTTCTTCTGCTCCAGCCAGACTCCGATTCCTCAGGGGCTGGTGCACACTGCCAGGCTCCTAGACTCCAATCACGGCGCTGCTCTCATACTGGTAACACAGCATAAAACAGCAGCGCCATGATTGTCCTGAGCGGGCTTGTTTAACGCACGCTCAGGTCCTCGGAGCCTGTGCCTCTACTCCACCCGGCTGTACAACACAGCTTGGGTGGCGAGAGATCAAAGAGCGCATGACGGTTTGGTCTGCCTTAGCCGGCCAAACCGTCATGCGCACTTACAGTGTTCACTACTCCTCCCCCTGCTCTCGTCATGGCTCCGCCCCGTTGGCCCCTTAGCTCAAGCACGGAAAGAAACATAAAATGATAATAAAATGGTTTTATTATTTTAGTTTTCCCTCCCTCAGCTGGCTCTCACCGGGAGAGGGGGACAACTCTCCTCCGCCACAGCGGAGGAACCACCGCTGGGCCTACCATAACATGTATGCACCTTACTAACAATAGCATCCGGTTGCTACTGTTTTTTTGCTTATGTGGTTACCATTATGTGGCACAGTCCTGCGGCTGTATCGTTTTCATACACTCCTTCGACCTGTAAGACATGCTCTTACATTATGTATGCACTACCGAAAAACGTAAATGAATAAGTATATACATTACAGCGTCTTTTGGCTGCAAAGCTGCTACAACATCCAAAAAAATTGTCCTCTGGAAAGCGTTCTTATTCTCTTTTGGCGCTAGGTCGGCGCTAGATCAGGAATCGAAACATGAGAACGCCCCACATCCTCCTAACTCATTAAAAGTATGATCCGCGCATCAAACCCGAAGAGGGGATTTAATTGGGGTCAAATACTGAGCAGTTTTGTTTAACTTTTACCCAACTTCTAGAAACCTTTTGCTGCGGAACAGCTCAAATGACAAAAGAACTTCTAACTCGAGATCCCAATCAAATATAAAATAAGCATCCAGACCATTCTTCAATTTTACCTGTGCGTGGAGTTTGGGAATCAAGGCAGAGAATGTCAAAATTAGACCCCTCTATTCCCCTTTTAGTTCAGGAATGACGATGTTTGTTTAATATTTTTTTTTTATTGTTTTCGCCACAGATCACCTGGCCAACGGAATGAGAGACCGTCTCAGATAAATGTCCCAATTTCCAATTTCATAACAAATGCTCACTTCAGAGCGAGCGTCTGTATAATTTATGCCACCGAACAAGCATGCTAACCGCGAGGACGAGCATCTTCCCGCGTTGCATCCTGGGATCAGTATAGACACACACCTACACACACGCACACTATGTAATATAGGGTGATTAGTGAGAGGTCTAGGCGTGCAGCTCTTTTTAACACGGTGACAAGATTATAACCATTTCATTTGTTATACTGTGAACCTTTTTAAATTAATGAACAGAAGGTTGTCACGGTTGCCACGGCGACGACACGTTGCTAGGGAACCAAGGCAATGCGGAGCTTGCGGAGTATAATAAGGGGTCACCGTTAGCTAACATGGAGGAAGGGATGTAGGGGGCGGGGAGTGCGGGGAGGGGGGTGCGCAGCCCACATAAAAGCTACAGCAGCCTCGCGCCGGCAGACTCTCAGCAGCCATCACAAAACCCTGCTCCTAGCATTAACGCCCTGATTATTCAGCGGGAGGAGACGGGGCCACCCGGTTGCACCTCTCCTGCGATTCCTCTGAGCGCGCTCGTGTGCACAAGTGTGACATTTTAAAACCGGGTTTCCGGTTTAATTTGGACACCAAGGGCAAAATTCGAAGGTATTACCCAGCAACGGTAGAAACATCACCTTCGGGTATTACTTCCAGATTTTTGACACATTTAAATAAGCATTTTTTACATTCATTAACACTCTGATTCTGAAATTGTGAAAGCTATAATGATATTTTTAATTGTACTATTCCCATTTTAGGAATCTGTCAACTTTTACCAACTCCCACAGTGGGATTTCAACCCCACACTGTGAGAAAGTGGCTCTGTATATACTGTTCCCTAATAGGTACAGGGTGTACAGAGTCCACAGTCCCCCAGAGGCTGATAGAGGTCAAAGTTAGGTATGACCTTACTCTCAAAAGTGGTAGCTTGGTCGAGCAGTAAGGCAGTACCAGAGGACAGTGTAAAGCATTTATTGTACACACTCAGTCAGCAAATGGTTTCACACACTCAATAACTGAACTCTAGGCCAATGATTTGTATATATAAAATATATGCTTGTTTTATTTTTAGAACCACAAGGGGGTAAAAATATACTTTCTCAGAATGAGAGGTTGAATATAAATACTTTTGTTTCAAGCAATAAATTTGTAAAACAGTCACAGTTGGTTGCAATAAACAATCCTATTTCCTAAACATAACAATGCATTGAGCTCAATGGTAAATTCAGGTTATTTGTAATAAATTACTTTTCAGATTACTTGTGGAATTCCAGGTCTGGATCCTAGAACCAGCCTGGGGTCAGTATTCAGAATCAAGTGAGGAAAGTCGACTTAATAACTGTAATGATTTTTAGATAATATTTAGCTATTTCAAAAGTTAGCACTTAGAAAATATTTCACAGAAAACATTCAATGGATCTCTATGGCAAGAAATTCAAATTGCAGGTAGAGTACTTTATCGTTACTTTAGTAATCCAGGACTGGGTGCCTAGACCCAGGACTGGGGTCCTTATCAAAAGCAGGTAAGTAATTTCGTTTGCAGAAATGGTACGATTTTAAAAGAATATTTCAAATTTGCAAAAGTAGACACTTAGAAGAAATTTCACAGAAAAGCAGACAATGGTTTCCTATGGGAGAAAAATGAGTTAGAAGTAAGTATAGTTGTGAACACTTTTCAGAGTCAGGGCTGGGCACCAAGATCCAGCACTGGGAGTTCACCTAGGAGCAGGTGAGTAAATTCGTTTTTGTCACTTGGCTGATTTTTGGTGAATTTTTGCAGTTTTGAAAAGTTCACACTTAGAAGATTTTTGAAGAAAAAGCCAGTCAATGTTACCCTATGAGGAAAATGAAGTTAGCGGTTTAAGGGTAAGTACTCGACTGGTAATGTTGAAATTCCGGGCATGGACTCAGGGGTCCCCCAGTGTCAGGTAAGTACAGTTGGTTCACCCTCAGCGGTTTCAGGACGGCCGGGTGCAGAGAGAGTTGGGCCCAATGTTATCCTATGAGGGATAGGGGGGCCTTGGTTGGTGGCTGCTGTCTGGCAAGCCACGCGGCGGTGGGAGCTGGGCTCCTGGTCACTTACTCAGGGCAAGTGGGGAAGTAGGTTAGAGTAGAGAGGGCACTGCCAGGGCCACTCGGGCGGCTGGGTGCAGGGTGCTTTTGAGCCTTAGGGCGCTCAATGGAAATCAATGGGAATGTTCCGGTTTGGAAAGAGGCTGCAGGCTCGGGGACGAGGATGTTTCAGGTGCCACCACCACTTCGAGAGGTAAGTTGGGTAGTTGTAGGTTAGGTGGGTACCCCGGGATTGGGCACAGGGGGTCGCAGGGCGCCGGGTGCAGGGGTGCCTTTTGACGTCGGGAATCTTACCCTCTGGTTGATCGCGGCTGGGGTGGCACTTGGTTCTGAGGCTGCAGGCTTCTTCCGGGATGTCGAGGGGGGTCCTTGGGTGCCGGACTCGGGGTCACAGTCGCCGTGGGGTCGTCCTCAGGGTCTTTGTCCACTCCGGCACTGGCCAGGCTTGGCTGGTGCAGAGTGTGTTGGGTCCGCGGTCCCGGGCTGGTGCCAGGGATAGCAAGTAGGTTTCTTGAGTAGAGCCTCTACTCGTGGGAGTCCCAGGGGCTTAGAGCTAAAGGGTAGCCAGGTCCTCCGGGGTTGGTGAGGTTGCTGGCCACGTGGGATGCCGCGCTGGTGCAGGTTCGAGAGTCGACAGGCCGGTAGGGCTGGGGCCAAAGCAGTTGGGGTCTTCTTCTCTTTTTAGCAGCTGCAGGGCAGGTCTTTGTTCTTCTTGCTCTTCTTGTCGTTTTTCTATCTGGAATCTGGGGAAGGAAGGTTCAGGGGGCCCCTAAATACTAGATTTAGGGGCGTTACAGGTAGGTGAAGGCCAGGGACCAATGGGTCCTTGTCCTGGGGTGGGTACACCCCCTATCCTGCCTCTCTCCTGTGGGAGGGGGGGCAGTAGCCTAATCCTGATAGGGTAGGGCTTCCCATCTTCAAGATGGCGAGAGCCCGGAGATGTGCTTCACCTCGCCTCCCCCACCTGAGGGGTGGGGTGGGCAGGCTGGCACATCCCCTGTCCTTGTATGGGGTTTCCGGCCAAGCTTCCCGCCAGAGTGGGGGGTTGCAGTGGCCTGGGGAAACTCCAACTGGCGGCATGCCTTTGAAGCTTCCCTTTGCTCATCCTGGGGGAGGAGATTTCTCACCTCACCCAGGATGTGCATTGTTGCAGGCCCGGGAGAGCAGGGGCTCTCCCACCCAGGGGTCCAGCAACGTGTCTGCTGTGTGGCAGCCTGGGCAGCCTCAGAGCAGACGTGGATTGCAAGTTAGCTGTAAGGGGGCATCTTCTAAGATGCCCTCTGGGGTGCTTAGTACATTAAATCCCACACTGGCATCAGTGTGGGTTCAATGTGCTGAGAAGTTTGATACCAAACTTCCCAGGCTTCAGTGTTGCCAATATGGTGCTGTGGAGCTCGTGTTTGACAAGCTCTCAGCACCATGTATTCTTAAATGGCAGCACTGCACTTACAGTGCCCAGGAATGGACCCGGGTACTGTAGGGGCACAGGGCTCCTGCTCCTGTGCCCACACCATAGGCGTAATGCACCCAGCTAGAGGGGTGACTGACATATGCCTTGGCAGTGTAGGTGATGGGCATGGTACACAGGGATGTGTGCCATGTCGACTCTTTGTTTTGTCCTGCACCCAGACACTCAGCCTGCAAGGGCAGTGTGTGTGTGTAAGGGTACAGGGCCTCTGAGGGTGGCACAATGCGTGCTGCAGCCCTTAGAGGCCTTCCCTGGTCACAAGGCCCTGGGTACCTAGGGTACCATTTACTAGGGGCTGACATGTGGCTAGGGTTTGCCAATTTGGAGTTTGTGTGGTTTAAGGAAGGAACATAGGCCCTGGGCACCTGATTGGCAGGAACCCAGGGTACACTCAATCGAAGTACAGTCAGCAATTTAGCAAAAAGTGGGGGCATACCATGCAAGAAAGATGGCACTTTCTCACACAACCCCCCCCCAAACGAAAGGTGATGAGACTAACCTTGTCCTATGGAGTCTTCATTGTCTAAGTGGAAGAACCTGGAAAGTCCATCTGCATTGGCATGGGCAGTCCCTGGTCTGTGTTCCACTTCAAAGTCCATTCCCTGTAGGGAGATGGACCACCTCAGTAGTTTTGGATTTTCCCCTTTCATCTGCATTAGCCATCTGAGAGGTCTGTGGTCAGTTTGAACTAGGAA
Source organism: Triturus cristatus (assembly GCF_964204655.1). Classification (NCBI taxonomy): domain Eukaryota; kingdom Metazoa; phylum Chordata; class Amphibia; order Caudata; family Salamandridae; genus Triturus; species Triturus cristatus. The sequence continues at coordinate 139,643,026 of NC_140595.1, read as the reverse complement.
GTGAGTGCCAAACAAGTATGGCCTCAGCTTCTTCAGGGACCAAACCACAGCAAAGGCCTCCCTCTCAATGGCACTCCAACGCTGCTCTCTAGGGAGTAGTCTTCTGCTTATAAAAGCAACAGGTTGGTCTTGGCCTTCATCATTGGTCTGGGATAGGACCGCTCCTATCCCTAGCTCAGAGGCATCAGTCTGCACTATGAACTGCTTGGCATAATCTGGAGCTTTTAGAATTGGTGCTGAGCACATTGCTTCTTTTAGGGTGTCAAAAGCCTTTTGACAACTAACTGTCCAGTTAACTTTCTTGGGCATTTTCTTGGAGGTGAGTTCTGTGAGGGGGGTCACAATGGACCCATACCCCTTCACAAACCTCCTGTAGTACCCAGTCAAGCCAAGGAATGCCCTGACTTGGGTCTGGGTGGTTGGAGCTATCCAGTCCATGATGGCCTGGATTTTGGGTTGTAAGGGCTGTACCTGGCCTCCACCTACAAGGTGGCCCAAGTACACCACAGTGCCCTGCCCTATCTGGCATTTGGATGCCTTGATAGTGAGACCTGCACTCTGCAGAGCCTCTAAAACCTTCCCAAGGTGGATCAGGTGATCCTGCCAGGTGGAGCTAAAGACAGCAATATCATCAAGATAAGCTGCACTAAAGGACTCCAACCCAGCCAGGACATGGTTCACCAACCTCTGGAAGGTGGCAGGGGCATTCTTTAACCCAAAGGGCATCACAGTAAACTGATAATGCCCATCAGGGGTGGAGAATGCTGTCTTTTCTTTTGCTCCTGGGGCCATGCCAATCTGCCAGTACCCTGCAGTTAAGTCAAAGGTACTGAGAAATTTGGCAGCCCCCAATTTGTCTATCAGTTCATCTGCTCTTGGGATAGGGTGAGCATCTGTCTTGGTGACAGAGTTGAGCCCTCTATAGTCCACACAGAACCTCATCTCTCTCTTTTCACCCTGTTGATGAGGTTTGGGGACCAGAACCACTGGGCTAGCCCAGGGGCTCTCTGAAGGCTCAATGACCCCTAACTCCAGCATCTTGCTGACCTCAGCTTTGATGCTTTCCTTGACTTGATCTGACTGTCGATAGATTTTGTTCTTGACAGGTGCACTGTCACCAGTGTCCACATCATGGGTACACCAGCTTGTCAGACCAGGGGTCAGGGAAAAGAGGCTAGCATATTGTTGCAAGACTTGCTTGCAGTCAGTCTGCTGTTGGGCAGAGAGGGTGTCTGAGAAAATCACACCATCTACTGACCCATCTTTTGGGCTGTAGGATAGGAGGTCAGGGAGTGGCTCACTCTCTGCTTCCTGTTCTTCATCAGTCACCATCAGCATGGTGATGTCAGCCCTATCATTGTAGAGTTTAAGGCGGTTCACATGGATGACCCTTTTGGGTGTCCTGCTAGTGCCCAGGTCAACTAGATAGGTGACCTCACTCTTTCTCTCTAGGATAGGGTAAGGGCCACTCCATTTGTCTTGGAGAGCCCTTGGTGCCACTGGCTCCAAAACCCACACCTGTTGCCCTGGTTGAAATTCAACCAGTGCAGCTTTTTGGTCATACCAGTGCTTCTGGAGCTCCTGGCTGGCCTCAAGGTTCTTGGATGCTTTTTCCATATACTCAGCCATTCTGGACCTTAGGCCAAGCACATAGTCCACTATGTCCTGTTTGGGTTCTTGAAGAGGCCTCTCCCAGCCCTCCTTTACAAGACACAGTGGTCCCCTTACAGGATGACCAAACAGAAGTTCAAAGGGTGAGAAACCTACTCCCTTCTGTGGCACTTCCCTGTAGGCGAAAAGCAAGCATGGTAATAGGACATCCCACCTCCTCTTGAGTTTCTCAGGGATTCCCATGATCATACCTTTCAATGTCTTGTTGAACCTCTCAACAAGGCCATTGGTTTGTGGGTGGTAGGGTGTAGTAAACTTGTACTGCACTCCACACTCTTTCCACATGTGTGTTAGGTAAGCAGACATGAAGTTGGAACCTCTGTCTGAAACCACCTCCTTAGGAAAACCCACCCTGGTGAAGACACCCAGGAGGGCCTTGGCTACTGCAGGAGCTGTAGTAGTCCTAAGTGGAATTGCTTCAGGGTACCTAGTAGCATGATCCACTACTACTAGAATGAATTTGTTCCCTGAGGCTGTGGGAGGTTCGAGTGGACCCACAATGTCCACACCTACTCTTTCAAAGGGGACCCCCACCACTGGTAGTGGAATGAGGGGGGCCTTTGGGTGGCCACCTGTCTTGCCACTGGCCTGACAGGTAACACAGGAGCTGACAAACTCCTTCACCTTTTGGTGCATCTGGGGCCAGTAAAAGTGACTCACTAACCTTTCCCAAGTTTTGGATTGCCCCAGATGTCCAGCTAGGGGGATGTCATGAGCCAAAGTTAGGAGGAACTCCCTGTACTTCTGTGGCACTACCACCCTCCTGGTGGCTCCAGGAGTGGGGTCTCTTGCCTCAGCATACAGTAATCCCTCTTCCCAATAAGCTCTGTGGGTACCACTGACATCTCCCCTGGCTTCTGAAGCAGCTTGTTGTCTCAGGCTTTCAAGAGTGGGACAGTCTCGCTGACCCTGGCACAGCTCTTCCCTAGAGGGTCCCCCTGGGCCCAAGAGTTCAACCTGGTAAGGGTCAAGCTCCATGGACTCAGTTCCCTCAGAGGTATCTACATCCTCTCCAGGGGGAGAGGGGTTCTGAGTGTTGGGCTGTACAGAAGCTGGTCCCCCAGTCTTCTTGTCCTTCCTCTTGGTTGGTTGGGCCATTATTCCAGGCTCCAAACCTACTTTTTCACCCTTCCTCTTGCTCTGTGCTCTGGTTTGCACACACACCAATTCAGGGATGCCCAGCATGGCTGCATGGGCCTTTAACTCAACCTCAGCCCAGGCTGAGGTTTCCAGATCATTTCCAAGCAGACATGCAGCTGGCAACTTTGGAGAGACCACTACCTGTTTCAGGCCAGTAACCCCCCCCCAGCCTAATGTTACCATGGCCATGGGATGACTAGTGGTGACACTGTCAGCGTTGGTGACTGGGTAAGACTTCCCAATCAAGTATTGCTCAGGGGAAACCAGTGTGTCTTTCACCATAGTGACACTGGCACCTGTATCCCTCAGAGCTTCTACCCTAGTTCCATTCACCCAGGGGTACTGTAAGTATTTCTTCAAGTTGGGGGGCCACACAGCCACAGTGGCAAACTCCACTTCTCCCAAGGAGACTAAACTTGCTTCAGTGTGTTCCCAGATTTGCTCAGGGTACACCTCTGATCCCATTTGTATACTTGCTGCCCCAGGAGTGGCTGTACTGGGTGCCTTAGGGGTTTTGTTTTGGGGGCAAGATACAGTTAGGTGTCCCTGCTTCTTACAGGTATTACAAAAGGCCTTTAAGGGATCAAAGTTCTTCCCCCTATATGGTTGGGGCACATAGGGAGTAGTTTGGGTCCCACCCACCTGAACAGGTTTTTGGGGCCCTTTGGAAGACTCAGACTTTTTATCTGGGGGATTCTCACCACCTTTCCCCTGGGGAGGTTTTGTGACCACCTTCTTTTGGTCACCCCCAGTGGTTGTCTTGGTCACCCTAGTCTTGACCCAGTGGTCCGCCTTCTTTCCCAATTCTTGGGGAGAAATTAGACCTAGGTCTACCAAATGCTGATGCAACTTTTCATTTGTGCAGTTACTCAAAATATGTTCCTTCATGAATAAATTGTACAATCCAGTAAAATCCTGCACACCATGTCCAGCTAACCAACCATCCAGTGTCTTCACTGAGAAATCTACAAAATCAATCCAGGACTGGGTCTGGGTTTTGTGAGCCCCCCTGAACCTAATTCTATACTCCTCAGTGGTGAATCCAAATCCCTCAATCAGAGCTTTCTTCATGAGGTCATAGGATCCTGCTTCTGGCCCAGAGAGGGTCAGAAGCCTGTCCCTGCAGTTACCAGAGAACAGTTCCCACAGGAGTGCCCCCCAGAGAGGTTTCTTTACTTTCCTGATATCACAAGCCCTCTCAAAGGCTGTGAACCATTTGGTGATATCATCACCTTCCTCAAATTTAGGGACAATCCCTTTGGGGATTTTAAGGTCAGAAGTTTCCTCCCTATCCTTGTTTTTATTATTGCTGCCACCATTGATGGGTGCTAAACCCATCTCTCTCCTTTCCTTTTCTAGAGCCAGCAGCCTGGACTCTAGATCTATTCTTTTGGCCAGCCTCACAAGGCTGTCCTCTTCACTGGGGGGTCCCCCAGTGTTGTCTCTGGGACCAGAGCCACCTGTGTGGTCTCTAGGTGCCCAGATGCTATGTCTTGAGTTGGAGGGTATGGGTGCCATCTCCTCCCTAGGGAATAGTATGGGGAGGTTGCTGTCCTCCTCCCCTGTTTCCCTTTCCTCATCTGACTGGCCATCACCATGTTCAGATGGGTGGTCTTTAGCATACTCAGCCAGGAGCTCCTGGAGCCCTTGTTTGGATGGATGCTGACCCATTTGTAAATTTTTGAGTTTACATAAGGACCTCAATTCCTTGAAAGACAAGTGTAAGTAAGGTGTGAGGTCGAGCTCCTCCACCAGGTCCATGTTATTATTATCACTAATAGCTGGGTTTGTTTGAGACATTCTAACCTGACAGTTCTAACCCTCTACCCTGACTATAGTGACTTTTATTTTTCTAAAATTCTAATGGGACTTAAGCAAGGCCCTAGCAAGACTTTTAGTAATTTTGGAAAAACCAATCAGAATTCTAAAGGCAATTTTTAAGAGTTCTGTCGTGTGATCAGATGGTAACCAAGTAGTCCAACAAATGCAAGTTTGTATCCCACCGCTGATCCACCAATGTGAGAAAGTGGCTCTGTATATACTGTTCCCTAATAGGTACAGGGTGTACAGAGTCCACAGTCCCCCAGAGGCTGATAGAGGTCAAAGTTAGGTATGACCTTACTCTCAAAAGTGGTAGCTTGGTCGAGCAGTAAGGCAGTACCAGAGGACAGTGTAAAGCATTTATTGTACACACTCAGTCAGCAAATGGTTTCACACACTCAATAACTGAACTCTAGGCCAATGATTTGTATATATAAAATATATGCTTGTTTTATTTTTAGAACCACAAGGGGGTAAAAATATACTTTCTCAGAATGAGAGGTTGAATATAAATACTTTTGTTTCAAGCAATAAATTTGTAAAACAGTCACAGTTGGTTGCAATAAACAATCCTATTTCCTAAACATAACAATGCATTGAGCTCAATGGTAAATTCAGGTTATTTGTAATAAATTACTTTTCAGATTACTTGTGGAATTCCAGGTCTGGATCCTAGAACCAGCCTGGGGTCAGTATTCAGAATCAAGTGAGGAAAGTCGACTTAATAACTGTAATGATTTTTAGATAATATTTAGCTATTTCAAAAGTTAGCACTTAGAAAATATTTCACAGAAAACATTCAATGGATCTCTATGGCAAGAAATTCAAATTGCAGGTAGAGTACTTTATCGTTACTTTAGTAATCCAGGACTGGGTGCCTAGACCCAGGACTGGGGTCCTTATCAAAAGCAGGTAAGTAATTTCGTTTGCAGAAATGGTACGATTTTAAAAGAATATTTCAAATTTGCAAAAGTAGACACTTAGAAGAAATTTCACAGAAAAGCAGACAATGGTTTCCTATGGGAGAAAAATGAGTTAGAAGTAAGTATAGTTGTGAACACTTTTCAGAGTCAGGGCTGGGCACCAAGATCCAGCACTGGGAGTTCACCTAGGAGCAGGTGAGTAAATTCGTTTTTGTCACTTGGCTGATTTTTGGTGAATTTTTGCAGTTTTGAAAAGTTCACACTTAGAAGATTTTTGAAGAAAAAGCCAGTCAATGTTACCCTATGAGGAAAATGAAGTTAGCGGTTTAAGGGTAAGTACTCGACTGGTAATGTTGAAATTCCGGGCATGGACTCAGGGGTCCCCCAGTGTCAGGTAAGTACAGTTGGTTCACCCTCAGCGGTTTCAGGACGGCCGGGTGCAGAGAGAGTTGGGCCCAATGTTATCCTATGAGGGATAGGGGGGCCTTGGTTGGTGGCTGCTGTCTGGCAAGCCACGCGGCGGTGGGAGCTGGGCTCCTGGTCACTTACTCAGGGCAAGTGGGGAAGTAGGTTAGAGTAGAGAGGGCACTGCCAGGGCCACTCGGGCGGCTGGGTGCAGGGTGCTTTTGAGCCTTAGGGCGCTCAATGGAAATCAATGGGAATGTTCCGGTTTGGAAAGAGGCTGCAGGCTCGGGGACGAGGATGTTTCAGGTGCCACCACCACTTCGAGAGGTAAGTTGGGTAGTTGTAGGTTAGGTGGGTACCCCGGGATTGGGCACAGGGGGTCGCAGGGCGCCGGGTGCAGGGGTGCCTTTTGACGTCGGGAATCTTACCCTCTGGTTGATCGCGGCTGGGGTGGCACTTGGTTCTGAGGCTGCAGGCTTCTTCCGGGATGTCGAGGGGGGTCCTTGGGTGCCGGACTCGGGGTCACAGTCGCCGTGGGGTCGTCCTCAGGGTCTTTGTCCACTCCGGCACTGGCCAGGCTTGGCTGGTGCAGAGTGTGTTGGGTCCGCGGTCCCGGGCTGGTGCCAGGGATAGCAAGTAGGTTTCTTGAGTAGAGCCTCTACTCGTGGGAGTCCCAGGGGCTTAGAGCTAAAGGGTAGCCAGGTCCTCCGGGGTTGGTGAGGTTGCTGGCCACGTGGGATGCCGCGCTGGTGCAGGTTCGAGAGTCGACAGGCCGGTAGGGCTGGGGCCAAAGCAGTTGGGGTCTTCTTCTCTTTTTAGCAGCTGCAGGGCAGGTCTTTGTTCTTCTTGCTCTTCTTGTCGTTTTTCTATCTGGAATCTGGGGAAGGAAGGTTCAGGGGGCCCCTAAATACTAGATTTAGGGGCGTTACAGGTAGGTGAAGGCCAGGGACCAATGGGTCCTTGTCCTGGGGTGGGTACACCCCCTATCCTGCCTCTCTCCTGTGGGAGGGGGGGCAGTAGCCTAATCCTGATAGGGTAGGGCTTCCCATCTTCAAGATGGCGAGAGCCCGGAGATGTGCTTCACCTCGCCTCCCCCACCTGAGGGGTGGGGTGGGCAGGCTGGCACATCCCCTGTCCTTGTATGGGGTTTCCGGCCAAGCTTCCCGCCAGAGTGGGGGGTTGCAGTGGCCTGGGGAAACTCCAACTGGCGGCATGCCTTTGAAGCTTCCCTTTGCTCATCCTGGGGGAGGAGATTTCTCACCTCACCCAGGATGTGCATTGTTGCAGGCCCGGGAGAGCAGGGGCTCTCCCACCCAGGGGTCCAGCAACGTGTCTGCTGTGTGGCAGCCTGGGCAGCCTCAGAGCAGACGTGGATTGCAAGTTAGCTGTAAGGGGGCATCTTCTAAGATGCCCTCTGGGGTGCTTAGTACATTAAATCCCACACTGGCATCAGTGTGGGTTCAATGTGCTGAGAAGTTTGATACCAAACTTCCCAGGCTTCAGTGTTGCCAATATGGTGCTGTGGAGCTCGTGTTTGACAAGCTCTCAGCACCATGTATTCTTAAATGGCAGCACTGCACTTACAGTGCCCAGGAATGGACCCGGGTACTGTAGGGGCACAGGGCTCCTGCTCCTGTGCCCACACCATAGGCGTAATGCACCCAGCTAGAGGGGTGACTGACATATGCCTTGGCAGTGTAGGTGATGGGCATGGTACACAGGGATGTGTGCCATGTCGACTCTTTGTTTTGTCCTGCACCCAGACACTCAGCCTGCAAGGGCAGTGTGTGTGTGTAAGGGTACAGGGCCTCTGAGGGTGGCACAATGCGTGCTGCAGCCCTTAGAGGCCTTCCCTGGTCACAAGGCCCTGGGTACCTAGGGTACCATTTACTAGGGGCTGACATGTGGCTAGGGTTTGCCAATTTGGAGTTTGTGTGGTTTAAGGAAGGAACATAGGCCCTGGGCACCTTATTGGCAGGAACCCAGGGTACACTCAATCGAAGTACAGTCAGCAATTTAGCAAAAAGTGGGGGCATACCATGCAAGAAAGATGGCACTTTCTCACACACACCGATTTGGTATTTCAAAGGGGTGTGTCATTGGCGTCCTTTCTAAATACTGAATCTGTGTGCAATGTATCAATGTTTTGAGAGCGAAATGTGGTTGCAAAACCTTGAAAAGTTACTGACTCCCTAGTTGGAGTGGTAATCTGTTTGCAGAAGGGAAGAGGTCCCAAGTCCTTCTACTTTGTGAATGTTTGCTAGAGTGTGGGCTATGGTCCAGGGGACTTTTGCCAACTCTCAAACAAACTTGGAAAAGGAACTAAGCTTATTTTTTAAACGTTGTACCATTTCCTTTCAGAAAAACGGGCTGCGTTGAAAAAACATAAGGTTACCTTTATGGAAAGGCGATTTCAGACATGAGGTTCTTCAGATGCTAGCAGGACACATTACAGGGTTGGATTGGGATTAAAAATCGGCCCGGGCACGCTAAAAAAAAGTGTCCCACATTTGCATATTGCCTTTCCACAAAACACTGCTTCGGCGAAATTTTATAAATAAAAGGGGGGGGGGGGGGTGTAAAAAAATGCACGGATTAGTTGACACTGGTGAAACACACCTGAAAATAAGTGAGGCCACTTCTGCTCACGCCCCCTGCCCCCGCTCATTATGCACGCATGAATTGGCCGGCTTAGCGAGAGAAAGGGAGTAACACCTCTGCCTGTTGATAAAAGGAAGGTTATGGGCGCCCATCTACCTAAAAAAAAAACACTTAGGCACCCACTGGGCCGCTGGCTGCATCCGAACAATGCAGAAATGGCCCACATCGGCCTAGGCCCACAGCTGGAATTTGGATACCGGGCATTGCACGAATGCCCCCGTTACCAATCTGACCCTGGGACACAATACCTGTGATGGCCTCCAATCGGAATGAGTTGCAATTCGTATTAATATTCATCAACCAGGTTGGATTACGACACACTCTGAATTGGCATTTTATAAACCAACCTATTACTACATTGGTTGGTCTATAAAATTCTTTACTGGTCCCAAATTGTGGCCAGTTTTTTTTGTGACCAGTGTGTAAATGCCAAAACCAACAGTTAATGCTGGTTTGTGTCACTTTTGTGACACAAAGCCAATGCAAACTATTGGTGATTGTGACTCTTTTGTTCTCCTTTCGGGTATTTTCACCATGCATGTTCTACAGAATTCAGTGGTTGAGAAACATTTTCATATGAATATGTGGAAAAGGCACAGTTTCTGTGAAATTGCCTGCACCAGGGAAATTTACAAAGCACTTTGTAGTGCAGATTGGAAGAGGTTGTCCAACATGTGTCCAAGAAGTATCAATCATGATCCGTGGTTAGGATTGGCTAATCTAGACTTATGATATGGTTTGCACAGTTATATTCCTGTCTGTCATGACTAAAAGCAAAGACAGACTCTTAAAAGGGGACAGACATGTCCATATGTATCCATTAAAAAAATATATAAAAACAAAGAAACTTTGTTATCCATTTTCATTTATTTGCAAAAAAGCAGTAAACATTAAAATTTTGGATCCATAGTTATTATTAAGTCTCAAAAAAGGTGATACTGTCTGAGGAAAGCAGACAATCCTTGAAGAAAGGTGTCAATTGCAGAAATAGTAACATTTTCACACAAAAAACAACGAAAGGAAGTCAGTTTTTGAAAAAAGGCGATAGTCATATACATGGAGAATTGGCACCATCGCAGGCGAAAGTGCTAAGAAACGTGACCGTCCCTGAGAAGAGACAAACACTGAAAAATGGACCAATCCCATGTCTGCAAAGAGGACAGCCCATGAACAGGTAGAATATCAGTGGAAACAGACAATCTCTGACGCTCAGATTTCGTGTGGGTCTTATTAAAATCTTGAATGAACTCCTTGGAAAATTGAATCGTCTTCAGCGAAGAAGATGACACTAGTCCTACGATGAAATAATACACTCCCTATCTTCGATTGATTTGTTCTTGGTTTCTTACCAGGCATAGCAGCACCCTGCAGAATTGATGAAATATGGATCGAGCTAAGACAGTTGCATAGGCCTTCGACTACAAGATGCTCTACGCGCACTGCTTTTGGAAGTCATCGGATTGCATTGGAAGCCATTAGAGCTGTTACCGGACACTGCTAGGGATGAGGTCATGACACAGAAGATGTTCGCGCCAAGCCAGTGGTAGATCCCAAGGGACACTCCGATTACAAAAAATGCCAAAGTGGTTGGGAGGAGGAATGTGCTGCCTGGGGACACTATTTGCCTTTTTGCCAACTTTTTGTATTTCCTTTTCTTTATAGAGTGGGCTTTTTTTGTGTGGAAATTAGTAGAAGTTGTGTCATTTTTTCAGGTGGGAAAGGGTGGAATGATCATTCTCTGAAGACCATTTGGGTCCCTGTTGCAGAGCAGTTCAGTGCCAGTGCAGAGTGGGTCTGGCCTTTCGACAGGGCCACTGAAATTATGTGTTATGGGAGGAACAAATTATATGGATTGACTAAGTAATGCGGCAAGAAAATGCGAATTATGTGGCAAAATGCAACACATTTTGGGACCAAATAGCTTCATTATTTTGACATTTTTACACGTTAACACATTTCGGCACATCATTAGTACCAGTATAACACCCAAATACATTAAAAGGTAACTCAAAAGTCACCAATCTGTATCAAATGCCTTCCACTGCCATGCAGCACCTGTCACTCCTCTTTTAATTAACTTTTGGGCCATTTGAGTTAAAAACACGTTTTGGGGTTAAAATCTGCAGATTATAGATTATATGGCAAATGCACAATTATGTGGAAACACACTGTGGCTGCAGAATTGCATAATTACAGTGGCCCTGCCTGTAGGGCAATCTGGCAGTGTAAGAAGGGATGTTCTTGACAGGTCAGTGTATGGGCCAGTTTCTGGTGTGGTGGGTCAGTTTTTGCTTTTGATTTCCTTGATATGACCACAAACATTGCATGCTCCATGCCCAATGCATACAGGCTTCCATACCTTGCAAACCACCGCTACAGCTTCTCTTTATTAGTTCAAACCTTCCCCGATTTGCAGAATGCGGGCCACTATTTTAGCTATATGTTTCGCTAATGGGGGGGGGGTCACTTTTATTTTAGTGGATGGGCCCATTTTCTGTCCCAGTTCGATGCTAAGTCAATGATTTTATGGTAAAGTGTCGGTATCCTTCGCATAAAAGGGACTGCATCACGACGTAAAGAAGCTAAAAAAAAGTGTCTTAAACATCTTTTGCGTGCACAGATTTGTTTGCGATGAGAGCTGGCTTGCTTAGCAGCCTTGCGCCATGAAACGTCTGATAACTAAGGCAAACTGGAATCAATGGAATGGGAACAGTGCAACAAAAAAAACAATTGGAAATCCAACCTAAGCTAGACCAGATAAAGTCATACATAGTGGCACAGCCTAGTTTTGGCATATCTCCTAGTGCCAAATTAAAAGAAATGCAAAGAATGGACAAAAGGAAAACGTTGTCATATTTGCTTTCATGCATAATAAGTGTAATTCTCACAGAAATACACATTTTATGCTATAAATCTTTGTTCAGTTGTCTTTGTGTAGAGATCTGTACTGGAGGGTGTGCCTCAAGTATAAAAGTTTTGTAAGACACCCCTTGCAGGCCTGTGTTCCCCAACACAATGCCAAATCGTGTTTTACGTCACACAAACACAGCATTTTTTTGCATCATTGAACCATCATATTTAGTAAATGTGGCACTGCACAATTGTTTGCGTCTTGTGCAATGTGATACTGCAGATTTCTAGTTCTTGATAAATCTGCCCTTTTCAGATCATGTTATGGTGTGGGGATTGTGGGGGTTCTGCAGGTTACTGCCTTTCACCCCAACAATATTAACAATATGAGTCATTTGTATGCCTCTTACCACTTGAGCAGTGGGTGCTGTTATCACCCATTAGGGTGACCCTATCACTCCATGTCTTCATGGCACTTGTTCCTGTCCTGAGTTATTCATTCACAAATTACTGCTGCCTGGTGTGTGCGTCCATCTACTTTTCTTGAAGCAAACCAGACCTACAACACCCAGAATGCATTAGGGTGCAAAATGAGAGGCTAGGACTGGGAAGAGTGTCAGTGTTGCATATATTAATATAAGATTAGTAAAAGGCTGAGCAGTGCCTGGCAGGATATGGACTTTGAGACCTGCAGGTTGCACTTAGGGCTTGAAAACAAGTCTGGCGGTCCATGGAACAACAGAATCGCGACAGTGGCGGTCTTCTGACTACCTTATTACAATCAGGGCGGTCAGACTGCCATTGCCCTGTCACAGCCTCCAGGGAACCGCCATTCCCTGGTGGTGTTTCTGCGGTCTTAAGGCCACAAAATGCTTGGCGGGACCACTGTGGTCTAACCAAGCATATTGCAAGTTTCCTCTCCGCCACGGTTTTCATTTCGGTTCCTACTCCATGAAAACTGTGGTGGAGATGAAACAAAGGGGGCCTTTATAGGGCTGCCTTGTGCCTCAGGGCCATTGGGGTGCATGCAGGGGGGGGGGCAAAACATGTGGCCCCCTTGTGTGTATGCACCCCAGTTCCTGCGCGGCCTGGACTTTATAGTCCAGGCTGTGCAGGAACTCTTTAGGTCTCGCCTGACCCAGCGCATGCGCTGGCCTGGCGAGACTTATTGAGAGTGCTCCAAAAAGTGCTACCAGGCCAGCCTAGAGCTACAGTGCATGTGCGCGGGCGCGTGCGCCGCGCTTGACCGCGATTACTTTCACTTTCGCGGCCGCGCGGCCGCTTGGCATAGCCAATAGGTCTCGCTTTTGGGACCTTATAAGTATTTAGTTATGCAACTGTTACATGGCTAAACACTTATAAGGTCCCAAAGGCGAGACCTATTGGCTATGCCAATGCTTGTTTTGGAGTTCTCATTGGGGGGACCATTTTCTGAGGCACCACTGCGGGAACGTCAAAAGAAGTTTGCCAGACACGAGAAATATGGCGGTCGGCCCGACCACGGGTTTGGCAGTGTGGCGTCGGGTGGACTTGTAATCAGGCCGGTTTATTTCTACAGGAGGAGCTATCTTAATGGATGGAGCGGTTCATTTAAGCCAAGTATTGAAGGTGGGCACCAAATATATGATTTTTAGGACGGGCAAGGCCAAATCAAACAAAAGGCAAGTCCTGGTTGGCAGTAGCAGGCTAGAACGTGTCGAAACCTTTGACTACCTGGGCATTCGCCTAACTCCAACAGTTAAGTGGGATCAACATATTGAAAAGGTGAAGATGCAACTCATACACCAGACTGCAAACTTGGCCAAAATACATAGAAATACATTATCAAGGCAGCTGGCGCCAGCCCTCGAAATCTATAACACAAAAATCTTAAGGGGCACACTTTATGGGGCAGAACTATGGGGCACCGGCTCAACTAATCCCCTTTCACTAGTAGAAAATCGCTTTCTCAGATCCCTGACAGATCTTCCTTTAAGCACGCCACTGATGCTCCTTTGCCTTGATTTAGCACACAGACAGCTGGCCCACAAGATCAGCTATAAGCTCCTGATGTTTTGGTATAGATTGTGGAGCGTGGAAGAGCTCTGCCCTTACTGGGAGCCACTTTTAAAGCTCATGAAACTGCCCTCTATTATAACAATCCCTTGGTTTAGAGCCCTAAAGGTGCTTTTAGGGAGGCTAGGAATGTCGGGGCTTTGGTCTGACCCTGAAAGCATGACCCCAGCTAAAGGAAAGGATTTGGGAAATAACACTTCTGCAAACTGTACTTGACGCCGAGGGCAGTTTGACCATTAATTTCCTCAATTTTAAATGTGTTCCTCGTTTTGAGGACACATTGGATGAAATTGTCCCTCCCTTGGTCCGGAAGCTGTTTTTCCAGTTCCGTTACAAAACACTACTCCTTAAAACTTTTTGTAAAAAATGGAGGAAGGATATAGAGAACGATGGTCAATGTCCCGCCTGTAATGCAAGTGCTGAGTCCATCATCCACCTCCTAGTCTTTTGTCCGATGTATAAATCTCTAAGGGACAAGTGGATCTTTCCACTCTGCAAAATTGTTGGGACCGGACATTACTTGGAGGTGCTTAGATCTCTGAGCGCGGACACAAGCAGAGTGGCGGTTTTTGGTTTGTCTAGATATTGGTATGCGCTGTGGTTGAAAAGGTCCAAATGTATGCCCTGATGGATGCTGGAAAGTGATGGACAGAATCGATATGGACTTTAGATTAAATCTTATTGAAGCAACATATGATCATTCTATCCGGACTATATGACGGCCCGCTCATTTTTCTTATTCTTATTTTATCTTTGTATTCTATCTGTATTTTTTTAAATTTACTTCATATTGATCACTTTTAACAGTATTTCCTACCATGCTGTGTGTACTTTTATGATCCTATGGTCGAAATAAAGTAAAGGATGATGATAAAAGAAGGTGGGCACCACTGGCACTTATTTTTAGGGACAAATGCTTATCTTTCTTTGGCAGATTTTGACTACGAGCAAGAGGGTGAAAAACAGTTGACAAAAAATATGAGTAAAGTAGGAAGAAGAAAAAGATGGAAAATCATTGACAAAGGGAGAAAGCAGGACACTGCAAGAGTGGGAGAAAGGTGCAGGAAGTGTCTGGTGGTGGAATAAAGAGGCAACTTTATGCATTCTGGGAGTCTTAGTATTGGCTCATTTCGGCAGCACCATTTTTAATAACACACCTGAAAATAATGATTGTTAAAAGAAAGCCACAGACAGGAATCTGATGCCCATAACAACACAGAGCAAACACAAAGAGAAGATGTACAGAGCGCTGAAACTTTTCAAACACTCACCCCCAGTCACAGATCTGGGTTGAATTCATCATCGTTCATTAGCTCACTTCACTACCCCAGTTCAGACCCAGTCATATGCAAATCAGTATTGACCCTGTTCCTCATGGGAACAGTCGAGCCCGAACTGCCAAGTCAGGTCCTCCCTGGACCGGAAACAAATATCCTGGGACCAGTTTCAGGGTAACACCCCTCATCTGCCAGGCTAGCTTGAATCCAGTGGCAAAGTGAGCAAGGGACCCACATCTGAGCATACCCTGTCAACTTAGGGCAAACAATGCAAACACAAAGAGAAGATGGACAAAGCGCTGAAACTTTTCAAACACTCACCCACAGTCACAGATATGGGTTGAATTGATTATTGTTCTTTAGCTCACTTCGCCACCCAAGTTGAGAGCTAGCCATATGCAAATCAGCCTTGACCCTGTTCCTCGTGGGAACAGTCTAGCTTGAAGTGCCAAGCCAGGTCTGCCCTGGACCAGAAACAAGCATCCTGGGACTGGTTTCAGGGTAGCACCCTGCTTCTAGGATGCTATCGGTCTGTGTAGGGAGGGTAACCGTCACCAGGGTATTGCCAGAATATGGGGCCAGACAGCACCCTCTCTATTCGGTTTTCCTAGCTGGCAGTCCCACTCCTCCCGGGGGTTTCTGAATCCACCCGTCTCCCGGTTCCCCGCAAGCGCTGGCGCACCTGTTCAAGCCACGTTCCTCCGAGGGCATTGCGGGGCAATTCGAGGGGACGTTGGCCTCCTGGCTCCTCCTTGGCAGGGCCCTTCGGCGTCTCTGGTGCTCCGGGATCGCTGGACTGCTCTCGGCTCCGTGGGTCGTCTCTCTCGACTCCTTCCTCCTTCCGGGTTACATCCTGCTGGATATTGGCTGTCGAGTCCTTATCAGCGGATGACGCGGCGTGGTTCCACCCCCAGAGGCTGGAGCAGGGATCGTCAGCGTCTTCCTTAAAGGGCCAGGCATACGTGGCAGCGGAGCCGGAAGAACCAGCCCAGTTGAGATCCGAGTCCGGCGGCTGTAGGGGGGAAACAGTGGTGGCCGTGTCAGGGGAAACATCCTTTACCACGCAACCATTACAATGCGGTATGGTTACATCGTGGTTTTGACAACGCAAGTCGTTACACCGACTTGCACTGGAGGGCGCTCTAGACTAAGGAATAGTGTGAATTACTATTCCAACACCTTCCCTACCGTACGTAGACTGGAGTTGGAATAGTAATTCACACTATTCCTAAATCCCGCGCCCTCCAACGCAAGTCGATGTAATGACTTGCGTTGTCAAGACCGCGATGTAACATACCGCGTTGTGATGGTACGCGTTGTATCATCATACATCCCCGTGTCAGGCAAGGTCAGAGCATGGTTCCCAGAACCTGGACTCTGACACACCCCATATCAGCCAGGATAGTTGAATCCAGTGGTAAAGTGAGCAAGGAACCCACGTCTGGGCATATCCTGCTAACTTAGGGTGAACAAAGCAAACACAAGGCGATGATGAACGGAGCGCTGAAACTTTTCAGACGCTCACCCTCAGTCACAGAACTGGGTTCAATCCATCATCGTTCTTTAGCGCACTTTGCCACCCCAGTTCAGACCCAGCCATATGCAAATCAGTCCTGACCCTGTTCCTCATGAGAACAGTCCAGCCCAAACTACCAAGTCAGGTCTTCCCTGGACCGGAAACAATTATCCTGCGATCGGTTTCGGGGTAACACCTCTCATCAACCAGGCTAGCTTGAATACAGTGGCAAAGTAAGCAAGGAATCTTGCTAAGAATTAACGTTTGCAGCTGTGTCACATTTACTTATTTGTTGGGTACCTGTTTTACAATTCAGAGGATGTTTCATTCATCATCAAGCACACAGTGCTTTCAAAAGTTTTATGCTTAACCCTTACCTCCCTTTACCTCAACCCACCCCTAAACCCTAAAATCTCCCTTACCTCACTTTACCTCTACCCACCCCTGAACCCTAAACTTACCCTTTTCCCCCCGTAGCTTTATATAGTGCAAACTTGACCCGAAGGTATCAGATATCAGAGTCCCTTACATGAGCATGAGTTACGTTTCGTAAGGACACATCCAGTTTTGTTAGGCACAGGGAGATTAAGTGATTTGCCCAGAATCACAGGATGTTGTGCGTCATTGCCGAGACTCGAACCTGGTTCCCCAGATTTAAGATCGACATCCCTAGCCATTAGGCTACATCCTCGCCTCAAACCTCACTCTACCTCCACCCACCCCTGAACCCTAAAATCACTCTTACCTCCCTTTACCTCTACCCAACCCTGAAAATTAAAATCACCCTTATCTCCCTTTACCTCTACCCATCCCTGAGCTCTAAAATCACTATTAGCTATCTTTACTTACACCCACCCCAAACCCTAAAATCACCTTTATTTCCCTTTACTACTACCCACTGCAAACCCTAAAATCACAATTACCTCCCTTTACCCATTCAAAGCCTAAAATCACTCGTATCTCTCATTACCTCTACTGACCCTTATTATCACTCTTACCTCCCTTTACCCCTACCGAGCCCGAACCCTAAAATAAACCTTATCTCCCTTTACCTCTATCTACCCGAACCCTAAAATCAACTGTAACTCCCTTTACCTCTTCAGACCGCTGAACCCTAAAATCACCATAACTCCCTTGACCTCTACCCAACCGTCAACCCTATAGTCACCCTTATCTCACTTTGCCTCTATACACCCCTGAACCCTAAAATCACCATTACCTCCCTTTACTTCTACCCATTCCAAATCCTAAAATCACCATTCCCTCCCTTCAACTCTACCCACCCCCTTAAATCACTCTTACCTCCCTTTACCTACTACTACCTACCACTAAAATCACCCTTATCTCCCTTTATGTCTACTTCCCCACAAACTTTTCTTTCCCTTTACCTCCCCCACCCAAAACCCTAAAATTACCCTCACCTCCGTTTACCTCTACCCACCCTCTAAGCCTTAAAATTACCATTACTCCCTTTATCCCTACCCATCCCTGAACCCTGAAATCACCCTTACCTCCATTTGCCTCTACCCACCCCAAAACCCTAAAATCACCCTTAACCTTCTTTACCTTTACCCACCCCTGAAGTTTACATCCACCCTTACCTTCCTTTACCACAACCAACTCCTGAAGCCTAAAATTGCCCCTACCTCTCTTTAACGCTACTCATCCCTGAGCCCCAAAATTACCCTTACCTCCCTTTACCTCTACATGCCTGTGAACTCTAAAATGACCCTTACCTCCCTTTACCTCTACCCATTCCTGAACCCTAAAATCTGCCTACCTCCATTTGACGGGTACCTTCACCTCTTTGAGTTTGACCCCTCCTCCACCACCCTCTGTACATTATGTCTTGTCTGAGACAGCTCAGCTGCTGTGTCTTGCGAGACATTTCGTTTACTTGTAGAGGACTTAGATCCTGCTTATTGCTTAGCATTAGTTGACTACATCGTCAGTCTCATTTCCTTGCTTCTCATTGGTCAGCGAGGGCCGGCTTCACTTCCCCTTTGTGTATTTGTCCTCACCCTGCAGCATGGCCCAAGTACTGCACACCAAGTGCCCTTCCACTTCTCCCTGCTTTCAGAAGTGCTTATTTTTCCTTGTACTTGCACCCCCTTCCTTCCTCCCTCCTTCCACATTTTGATTTGCCCCCCAACCCCTGCATTATTGCTTGTCTGGTCTATCCACGCCCTCTTCCACTCTTGTTGCTAGCCATGTCCGTCCCACTTCTCCTCCACCCTCCCCCTTGGTTGCTTGCACCCACCCATCCCGCTAGCAAAAAAAGTACCCAAAAACCATGCCAACGGGTTTCAAGATGCTATAAAAATTCAGACAAAACACACAAGATGAGGGACGGAATGTTGCACATTGGCAAAACATTCACCCCCAGTCACAGATCTGGGTTTAATCCATCGTTATTTTGCTCACCACGCCACCCCAGTTCAGACATGGCCATATGCAAATCAGTCTTGACCCTGTGCCTCATGGGAACAGTCCAGCCCGAACTGCCAAGCCAACTGCCAAAAATTCAGACAGCGCTTTGTTTGTGCTCTCATGGCCTTTCTGGCGCTGTTTGCATGCGGGCCAACATGCCAAACTTAAGCTCAGAGTTTAGATTATTAAACAGGTGAGCCTTTTTCCTTGAATACCTTTTATGGATGTGTTTCAGACATCGCCGTCAGGCCATGATTCCTATCGCTTTAGGCAACTTCAGACCGCTTCAAGCTGATTGCAGCCCTCGCATCCGTTTGTGGATAGCGGTTGTCATTTTTATCGCTTAATTTGTGTTTTGCTCAGCACCCTCAGCCTTTCGCTCACATTTTCTGTCTCCATTAAAAAAGAATGATTCATAAATGTGTATTGTAGTTTCTTGTTGGTTTACGTTTGCTGGCAAGAAATTGTTGTCATTAGTGCCTGGAAATTATTTTTTGCGAAGCTAGAGAATAGTCCCATACTAGGAAAATGTATAACTGCCCCTTGTGGTTAGCGCTGGCCGTGTCATAGCACCTTTTTTTCTAACTTTCAGCTGTGCTGCACAGCAGCCGCGCTGCTAAAAGACATTGACAAAGCCAATAGCTCTTGCATAGGCGAGAAAGGTTGGCTTTGCCAATGCTTGTTTCCAGAGCTAATGCAGCTGGAATCAGATTTTTTGGGGGGTGACCACCTGATAATTGTATGAGCGCACTACTTTTAACTGCAACGCGGTGTGAATGGTGGTACACCAGGCATCTTGCAGAGCAGTGGCGTATCCTCAGCTATGGCGGAAGAGCGTCGCCACACTGCTTTTAAGCAGTGCAACGTAAAGGAAATATAAAATGATAATACATTTAAGTTATTATCATTTTATGTTTCTGTGCTGCTTAGTTTACGGGCGGGTGGGCGGGGCTGCTCTACTCTCGGAGCAGGGCAGGGGAGGAGAGGTTTGCCTGCACCTAAGTGCGCATGACTGTTTGGCCAGCTCTCTCTGGCCGCCCAAACCAGTCATGCACACTTTCCCTGTTCTCCATGCAGGCTGCATTGCAGCCTGCATGGAGAACATGCCCAGGCCCCCATTTCCAGGCTAAGCGTCGAACCAGGATGCTCAGACCAATCACAACGCTGCATTGCAGCATTGTGATTAGTCAGGGGAGCCTGGGTGCTTATCAATCACAACTCTACCCCCCCCACCACACGCCGCCACTGCTGCAGAGGCCCTGTGTGTATGACTGTAATGCACTTCTAAGTAAAGGATAAAAGCCCAGCTTGACATATGATCCATCCAACGATTACCAGAGTGCAGCGGTTTTAATTCTTTCGTAGTGATCATGGACATTGGCACACAGACGGCTTCCTGGCTCGGCCACCTTACACCTACGTGGAGGAAGCAGCCCTCTGATCAGTTTTCCTGAACTGTACTACACCACAAGTGACGGAAGTCAATACTTGGGTGCCCTCTGCCAGGAAAGAAACCCTGGATATTGGCATTGCTGGGAACGCAGGACACAATATGCTAATAAACTGGATTCCCAGAGGGGAAAGAGGTTTGCTTAAAGGTTGAGGCTGTATGAGGTGTATGAGGTGAAGTGAGTGAGAAAGGGATTCATTTGTTCTCACCTCCACAGTAAAGATGCATTAAATTGTGGATTTGTTGCTAAAAAACAGATAGCATGCCTTAAATGTTTTGCTTCTAAAGCAGCTCTAAAGGAGCCATGACGAATTATACACTGAAACTGAGGTACGGTAGGGGTGGTGTGTAAATTCTTGCCAGTACCATGCTACTACAAAATTACCCTCATGAAATGGAAAATTACTGCTTGGGACCAAATGTATTACTCATAAACCACACAGAATTTTGAAACTGGTGTGGAATTACCAAATGGTAAAATCGTGTCTCTTATTCCTACATCCGAGGAAACTGGGGGTCATATTTACAATGGAATTTTCCACCAGAGTGCTACTTTTAGGGTTGTTTTGGTGGCGATAGCCCCTTCTCCTTATTTACAAAGCGGCGTTAAGTCAGTTAACATGACTTAACGCTGCCTTGTAAAAAAGCCCCTTTTCATGCTTCACTTACATGAAAGGGGCGTGCAATGGCTGTTGCAGTCGGTGTTCTGCAGTAACACCCATTGCTTTTTGGCACTGCCCCATATTTAGAAGGAGGGGGCAGCTCCAAAAACTAAGGCAGGGAATACCTGGTCTTAGGATGGTGACACGAGGAGAAATCATTCATTTGTCGTCGTATTTTGCGCTTTCTATGTGTGCTGCATTCTGCTGCACCCAAAGAAAAAGCAAATCGCCTTTAAATATTGTTTAACCCGTTGCATGCTCATGACGAGCTCAGCTCGTCATGAGTCACAGTGGAGCTGTGCTCATGACAAGCTGAGCTCGTCATAACGGCCGCTGCCCGCCCACGCGCGACGTCGTGACGAGCTCAGCTCATCATGAGCACAGCTCCACTGTGAGTCATGACGAGCTGAGCTCGTCACAAGCACAGCGCCGCGATGGCCCCACCCCTGTGCCGCGAGGGATTACCCCCGCAGGCAAGGGTTAAGTGTAGAAGGCGCCCCTTCCTGCACATAAACAATCACCCCTGCAGAGCAAGCACCCTTGAAACATGGGGCTACGGTGCCTGCGCTGGAGGTATGCAACTTTTTTCGCCAGCACTAGGGGAAGCGCAGAGGCGCACCGTATTTTTGTAAATACGTCGCATCCCTGCAAAGTATATCCCGGGCCACAGTAATTGTCAGCTCTACGTGGCACTACTTATGGTACTGGTTTTTAGTAACTTTAGATCTGTTTGAGCTAAGAACTTTTGTTTTTTATTGAACTCTGCAGATTATGCTGCAGATGGTTTTTAATGTGACAGATGCAATAACACCACAATTATGTGGAAAAAGTAGCAGCTATAGAAGTGTATAGTTACAGTGGCCATGAATATACCTCCTGCATGGTAGCTTTATGCTAAAAGAACAATTGATGGACAGAATGCAGAACAATGTCATTCATTCACCCCAGTACAGAGATCTGGGCCTAAATTCATCGTTTTTTTGCTCCCAATGCCATTCCAGTTTGAACCCAGCTATATTCAAATCAGTCTTGACCCTGCACCCAATGGGAACAGTCCAGCCCGAACTGCCGGGCCAGGTCCTCCCTGGACTGGAAACAAGCATGTTCTGCGTACCATCCATCATTTGTGTGTCTTTTGCTTTCTTGCACTAAGGGGGAGATTTACCAAAAAGTCACGCAACGCAGCGCAACCCCCCACGAGGCTGCGCTGCGTGACAGGGGGGGAGCTCCATATTTTCAAAGACATGGCTCTCTCCTCCCTTTTCCCAGCTGCCTTGCGCCATGCATACACCTCAGTGCTGCAGCGCTAGGGTGTGTACCCTTCCTGTACAAAATACTATGCTTGACACAAGGGAAAGCTTTTCAGCACAGTGCAGCGCGCATGTAAAGTCGGAAAAGGAAGGAGAAATGAAAGCATTTTCCTTTCTTGCGCCTAGTTGAAAAGAGCGCAGTTTTCTCAAGATAAACCCAATCTACTGTTTTTAGTAAATTGTATTTAGCGTGAGAAACCTTGGGTGGTTGCATGGAAACGCCAATGCACCACCCTTGGTACACCCCCATGGCACAAAGTAACGCGAAGGAGCGCAATGCGGTTCTTCGCTTTTCTTTTACGTTATTTCCAGCGCTAAACAAGTTTAGCGCTGGAAAGAAAATTACAAAAAAAAGATTTTGCATCATTTTAGGTCACTTTTGTAAAAGCTTAGTTAATCTCCCCCTAAGTGTGACAGGTATGCCCAGACGTGGGTCTCTGGCTCACTGTGCCACTGGATTCAAGCTAGCCTGGCTGATGAGGGGTGAAACCCCGAAACCGGTCCCAGGATTCTTGTTTCCGGTCCAGGGAGGACCTGGCTTGGCAGTTCGGGCTGGACTGTTCCCATGAGGCACAGGGTCAAGACTGATTTGCAAATGGCTGGGTCTAAACTGGGGTGGCAAAAGAACGATGGATTTAACCCAGATCTCTTGACTGAGGGGTGAATGTTTTGATTTGTTCTGCATTCCGTCCATCATTTGTTTGTCTTTTGGTAGCTATATGCTGCATTCATATAGGGGTGTATAACAGTACCACCTTTAGTTGACCATTTACCTGGCACCGACAGTCTCTCCACTTGGAACCAAGTAAACTGAATTTCTGCCAACTCAAGCATGTGGCAAGTGGTGATCAATAATGTGGGAGGTGGTATAGTCAAGTAGGGAAGTTTCCAGCTGTGGAACCGGGGATTCAAAAGTTCTGACTCTTCCTGCCAATCTTCAACACACGTGTGTGATCCTGATGAAAGACCATCACCTCCCCATGTCTCAGTTGATTATCTTTCAAATTTGGGAGTGCGTATCCAAAGGCTAGTTTTTGAGTGCTGTGTTTAAAAAATGTGACAGGAACTAGTCTGGTTTAATTTCCTTTTCCTTTGCCAGAATGTTGTCTTTGAGTGTAATGGTGAGTGATAACCCTCTTCAAAGTATGACGTTCAAAGTAGGCAATACTTATACTGACCTCCTGCCCCTATTACTCAAACCCAGACCCTCATTGCGAGTAGCTTCTTAATTCCGATGCGGCCGGTGACAGCAGTTTCAGGCGCAATCTGAGGAAACACTGCGGATCTTTGCACTTTCAACTGGAAATTTAGCGGCTGAAAACAGCTGAAGTGTCATTGTGGACGCTCAAGGGAATATGAGGAATTTCTGGGGGAATCAGACAAGGAATTTTTGATTCCCCCAGGAAATCCTTATTTTTTGTGGTCCCATGGGGTCCATTTGTAGTGGACTAGATTTTCCCCACCCCCAGAAGTACTGGTACTCTTGGTATCTATACTCATAATGAGAACCTCAGCATCGATTTACCGGACTTTTTATTTCATGGAACGTGGAATAACTACTCTCTCAATAATCCAGGAATTTGGGGCTTAGGAAAACAGTGTATAAAAACAGTACAATAACTTCTTTGGTATCTTGAGGACCTCTACTGCTCTGTGACAACAATCACAGAATATTATTGCAGGAAATGAGGTGGTGAAGTTGCAGCCTGTATCTGACAGCTATCATTAAGCCGGATCAGGGATCAGGGCTGAACCCAGTAAAATATGTTGAATTTGTCCTGGTGTCTGCTTTCTATTAGGAGCAGTAAACTACAGACTGTGTGAGGGCTATCTTATTTTTACTTCCACCTGGGCAAAAAACAAAGGCCTGATGTAAAGGGCCATCATCCTTTTTTTGTTCGATTATCGTCCTGTATGGGGGCTATCTGAAGCCTAACACATAGATGCGAGGGGAAAAGGGAAGCCATCTTGTTATCACTTCACAAGCGGTTCATAGAAACTATGATTTGAAGGCAGGTTTTTGAAGTTGTTTGGGCCCTGTATGTAAGAGATATGCATGCACTGTAAGAACATCAGATATAACTGTCTATGAGTAATAACACAAAAGTGACTAATTTCATTTTTTATTTGGCTATTTTATAAAGCTACTCATCACATGGTGGGTGTCAGAGTGCCTTACTCTCCCCCCACACCTACACACACACATGCACACACACATTTTACATACAGAGGCAGTATTCAATTCAATAAAACTTTATTCAGAGGTATTATACCATCCTTAAAAGTATTACAGAAAGCAAAAGCATAATAGTTTACAGTTCATATCAAATAGATATACAAATAAACAATAAACATTATTAAAAACAACAATAACATCGATAAGTTTAAAATAGCATAGACCTGCGAGCTCGAACAGCAAATTTGAAAAAAGGACCCATCGTGCAAAACAGCTTCCTCATTTGCCAGCAGCCCCAGGAATCTAAAAGCGGGTCTTCATTGACCAACATTACGACAGTGCTTTTTCAAAAATGGGGTTAAAAAGATCCTGGTATACCTTGCATAAAATTTACAAAAAAACATGAAATAAAGCATCAATTGTCCAGATACATCATCCCACGGGCAGGGCTTGGTTTAAAGATTATGTGCATCAGAGGCGCAACTAGAGCCAAATTTTGGTGGTGGGGGGGGGGGGGGGGAGAGGGGCTAAGAAAAAATTTCGGGGGTGGGACTAATTCTTCCAGCAATAGGCAGAGTTGAGATGCAGGGGCTCTAAGAAGGGGTGAAAAAACAACAAAGCCTCATTAACACGTACATGACCTTTCAAGGACCTGTAAAGTACTCAGGTGCAACTGTGTGTGTGTCCAGGAAGCTGTCTCAACCCGGGCTGCCACACACAACGGGTGGGCTGCAGCCCTTTGAGCCCATTGGGCGTTGCACGCCTGATGTGCATGGACCAGGGGGAAGCTGAGCAAATATTTCATAGTATCAGATCTAAAACGAAAAAGCGGAGAACGTTCCCAGACGGTGCGAGCAAGCCACATTACTAACCACTACATTAGTAGTCGGTGGTAGAATCTGATTCACACAAATAAAGATATCGAGTCACAATAGTCTTCCCCTCTGTGTCCCTTAGCAGCCTCAATTCATCGCAATTATAAACATCATTGGCTGCCGCCTTCTTATTTACACTGTGACATAACAGTGGGCCAATAAAAATAGATTGCATCCTGATTTTGCTGAATTCAGCCTTCACAAATGCAATCGAGGGGATTGATAATCATTTGTCTGAAGAGAGACAATCCATTATTATCTCTCTTGAAAGGGCAGCCTCGGGATTTCACCAATTTGCAAGCCATAGGAGGACTGGCCGCACTCTCATCAGATCTGCTATGTAGGCGAGCCCAAGTTCCTTGTGCCAGATAAAATGCAAGACTAATATAGGGTCACATAAAAACATTCTGCAGAATGTATTTTCTTCATGCTGGATGGCCATACAATTAGAAATCCCCCACACCTCAGCCCCATACATAGTGATAGGCACACATTGTGATCTATATATTTGTAGCATGGGGACAGGGGAGCCACCACCCCTAGGTGTGGGAGGATTTGTAACTCGCCACTTTAAGCATGGCTTATAATAAACTCGGTGAGTTATGTCGTTCTTTCTCCCAGGATGGAGTCAGGATATGAGAGCGTGGAGGCACTCGTCCCAGCAGAGTACGGTTCCTTTTGAGCATATTACATGCACGAGCAAATGTAAGAGGTCCGACTAAGGACTTCTGAAGGTGAAGCCTGGTATTGTTATGTTTCTGTTATACAGAGGTGGTATTAGGCCTCAGTGGAGGTATGAATTATACACTTTCGAAAAAAGAGTGCTGGTTGGCTGTAAGGTATGATTCTTGTGATCAACAATTGGCACCCAGGTATGACTGACCCCACTCTTTTTCCATTTCTCCCATCTTTTCTCTATCCACAGATTAACAGGAGTATGTTACCTTCTCCATGAACAACTGGTTCCGAGGACTCCCTATTCGGGCTTTGAGGGATTTCCTTGATAACAGGGATCTGAAAGGTCCTGATGAAAGCTGTGGTGACCTGTTAACTATAGGCACATCTTTAAACAGCTGAAACATGTTGACAACCTGGTAGTAAGGAGGGGTGAAGGAACTCCTAATACTTTCCTGTCACCACCATCCTTTACACTTTTTTTTATTTTTTATAAATCTTTTTATTAACAAAAATCGACATGAACGTACAGTGCAGTACAGATGACAATTGAAGTTCAGTGGAGACGGATATCAATACAAATACAATAGGATAGCGCATTGGGGGTCACAGGGAAGGGGCATCATCACACTCAATATTCTTTACACTTTTTTAATCCTAGTCATTGGATCTAGGAATACATAACATAATATAAGATACCACTGAACTAGTCTTAATTTTCACTGCACTTTTTCTTTCGGTGATCCCAGGATCCATCATCCATATTATTTTTATATGTTTGTATTGTCATCCCCTCCCCTTTTCTCCACCCCAGGCGGTGGTCTGCGCAGGGGTGTATTGTAAGCAAGCCCGATGATGAAGCACGTCACAATTTTGAGAGTGAGGGCAGTATTTTTTTCACAAAGCACGTTCCACCTCTCTTGAAAAATCTCCACACACTACTCCTTTCTGTGTGCCTTACAGTTGTGATTGGGGAGGCTGGAGTAGTGGTTGTACTGTGCCTCTCCCCCCCTTCCTGTGTGTGAAAAAAAAGCTGTGTAACGACCCATTGGCCATGGAAAATGTAATGATGCTATGCACAATATTAGAAGACCATGATCCTTGAGTAGAGAAAATAATGTCCAAGTAAGGAAAGTTGTTAATACTGCTCAAGCAATGGGTACCAATTGTCATGTTCGGAAAGGATCTGCAATTAGGGCCACAGGACATAATATGAGATTTGGTGAAATTAGTCTGGAGATCAACAGAGGACATGAAATAAACGAAGGCATGCACAAACAGACTCTGTGCCCTGGGATTGCGTACCATGAGCTCTACGTCATCCGCATAGAGGGGTGTAGGGAGCGACTTACCTTTTATAATAGGTACATTTGGAGTGGCCCGTATTAAATGAGAATGTAACTCATTGACATAAAGAATAATTAAGAGGGGGCCCAGCACACATCCGAGCCTCACTCCGCGAAGAATTCCAATGTCCCCTGACAGCCCTCCCTGTGCAGTAATATGGACCCTGGCCCTCATATCCATGTACAGGCAAGCAAGGAAATGAACAAAGACTGTGTCCATGCCTCGTACAACAAGCAGATGTCACAATTTAGTCCGGTTCATACAATCAAATGCTAACTAGAGGTCCATGAATGCTAAATAGAGAGGTGTATTTTCCTAGGACCAAATATAAATTGAGGCACTGTTAGATAGTTCCTACGTTGTGCCTAAACCCATATTGGCACTGACTCCTCACGCACCCAAACCATAATCCTACTGTAGATAATCCTGCCGAGTATTTTAGCAGTAGTGTCAATGAATGACATTGGCCGATAACAACCTGGAAGTGAGCGATCCCCTTTTCTAAAATACAGAGGCAGTAAATCTAACAAGGATGTACATCAATGTACAGGAAATGTGACATAAGACAATAAGGGCTACAGGGTGTAGGTGTAACATATCTTCCACAGGAGTAGGTATTATATGTTAAAATTGCATGGTTGGGAGAGTCACAGAGTCAGGATTTAAAACGTTACATAGTGGTTGGGGTTATCTGTACTTATTAGAATGGATTGCTAACTAAAGGAATCGTTTTAAACAACCTTAGAATGACACACTGAGGGAAAAACAATAATGAAATGTTTCTCTTTCAGTTTGTACTTTTTAAATATTTTTTATAGGGGTTTTATATTGGACAGCTTTTAGAGGATATTTGCTATTTTTTTTAACATGTAAAGACCTTGAAGAGAAATGGATTTTATATATGTGATGTTGTAAATATTCTTGTCTTTTATGATCAATTTGGTCGAAATAAAGACTAATAAATGAAATGAAAATGAAATTAAAAACAATAAGCGTCTAAACCATGCCTTGCAGTTTGCATGCAGCAGGTTGGTGGTAGATGGTAGATCGCCCAGCTTTATTAGGAGGATTGAAATGTATGTCCTGCAAGTAACAAAATGACTTGTGGGTCAAAAGCAGTGACACACATACACAGCAACATAAAATGCAAGTCTGTGATCCACATGTTGCACAATATGCTTTCTAGCAGGGACGGTAACACTATATGCAACATTATGAGTCAAAACTGTGACTAGACAAAACATATCTCCAGCAAGTGTATTAACCACCAGTGCTATCTTACTGTTGTTATTATCCCCTGAAGGTTGCTGGACACACAAAGATCTCTGCAGTGGCGCCTTAAACCAGTAAGATATTTTAAAATGCGGTCTCTTTGTGGCCATTTAAATAAGGCAGAACAGATTTACTGCCCATTGTGTCCTTGTTCGCAATTTCTATGTGGCAGAGTTTTTTTATTTTTAAAGGAAAAAAATAAATGTATAAGTTGACTGTAAGACTCTACTTTTCATGTCTATGCACTTTGGTACTTCACTCCCTTTCTGCTGTCACACCTCGACTCCCAATTTATGGGTTTCTAGAGTATATTTTTCCATTCCCAGCACTGCATAGCTTACAGCACTATACAAAAGGCAAAAAATGCCTTCTGGCCCTTCTACGCTCCCTGTCGCTTAGAGACTGTAGAGAAAAATATGAAAATTACAATGGAAAAAGAAATCCGAAGACTCCTTTCTTTGCACAGGTGAACATGAGAGGCACGGAGGTGAAATGGAAGTAAGAAGGAAAGCTAGGAGGACAGAAGGAGAAAAAGGGGGAACATGATTTCATGTCATGTTGGCTGCTTGAATAGAGCTTCCCTCACTTTGAGGCAGCTTCAAGGCACTGGAAAAGGAGGAGAGAACGGGGTGGGCGAACATGATAAAGAAGGTGGGAACAAGGGAGAGAAAGATGAGTGGTATGATGGGAAGACACGAACATGTTACATCATGTTGACTGTTGTGTAGCATGATGTAAGCCACACTAGAGTAGCATCAAAGTGCCATTGTGAGCCGTCTGGTAACATGATGTGTTGCTTGCTTTTTATCACTCCCTGCTACAAAACACTGCAAAAACAGATTTTACATCTACCCCACTAGATTATTCTTATTTCACCACAGGCGTTAGCATTGAGGACATAGCAGGCCGTGAACCTGCGACCATCGCACATTTCTCCACACGGAAGGGGAAAAACCCACCACACTTTCTAATTGTGCCCTGTGAATGCAACCACATATGCATATGATATGGTTGGAATAGAGGACATTTTACAAAATCTCACCCGCTGTGTTGTTGCTGTCCATGTAGGCTTTCAAAGGGGGAGAGGAGTGATATATATATTTACTTATAAAACTGTCTACTTCTGACGCGTTTCGACCTCTTGGTCTTGATCAAGGCTGAGAGGCCGAAACGCATCATGGTTGTAGACAGTGTTTTTGCCACAAATAAAATTAGCATTTTGCACTCTACTACCTTCTGTAGACGGCACTTCCTTTGTGGGAGTTTTGTTTACTTGGTGTAACTATTACTGGGTGTGCTCCCTAGTTTTTTTAAAAAGTAGGTATGAAAATGCTGTCAAAAACAAAATATAGAGAGGAGATAACATCCAGCAGACAGAGTGCTTCGCTTTCTTTATTAAAAGCATGTAAAGTAAAATATGGCTCTAAAATATTGACTGTTCTCTTCCATCTATATTTCAATTAATAGACACTATTCATCTATCAAGGACTATTCATTAATAGTTACAAAATTATTAAAACAAACTCAAGTTAGGCTAACATTTTCTTCAGATATATTTTTGGAGAAGTTTTGAAAATTCACGATTTGACAAAGGAGATAGAGGGGAAATCGAGCAGGACCACCTTGGGGACTGGGAGGTTCAGGTGTTACAGAGTCATGGAGGGTAAGGGTATTAGGGTGGTGCAGGGTGCAACAGTGGCAGAAGAAGAGTGTGGCATGTGCAAGGATGCTGTAGGAGACTGAGGAGAGAGGGAGGCATGAAGGCTGGCATGGGTGCGTTGGTAGGAAGGTATAGAGGGCACAGGAAGGCATGAGAGGGGTATAACCAGAGAAGCACAGGAGAGGCATGATGGAGAGATTGCACAAAAGGACCCCGAGAACAAGGTAGTGAGATTCTATGTGGTAAGGATGGTGAGGCGAAGGGGCATGGGAACACAGGAGGCCCATGTTGGGAATAAGAGGCATGGCAACATGATCCACACTTTTTTTTAAGATATGTTTTTATTGGTTTAGTCTTCCAAACATAGTACAACACTTTGAATTATCCTTTCGTTTCATACAAATATACAAAAAACGTGTCTTCTCAAGGATATAATACCATCCTAAAAGAGCAAAGGAAACAGTACATTTCCCCAACATTGTATCTTATACATATAGTCTTGTACTGGAATTTATACTGGTCAATCTTATCAGGAAAAAACATTGCGTCATAACTTTAACTGTCCCATCCCAGTCACATAAGGAAACAACATGATCAACACTTAGGACAAGGAGGTCATGGACAGAAATCAGAGGCACATATAGGCACAGAAGGAGTATGCGGATGGAGGCACTCAGAGACAGAGATGGGCATGGGCAGAGAAGCACCAGATGTACTGGCACGGAGAACAAAGGGGAGTAAGGTAGGCCCTAGGATGGATAGTAATAGGAAATGGAAGATGTCTCGGGTACACTACACATGAGGCATGGGCAGTAGGCTAGATCTGGCACTCAGGGGCACAGGTGTTGTGTGGCCTAAAGAAAGCAGGTGGAATGGCAAATTAACACAAGAAGAGTCGTGCTCTATTCTGGTGGAACTCATCTTGAGTATTGTGCCTGGTTCTGCGGTCACATAAGAGAGCTTTGCCCAGGCCTGGACTGCTAATCTGTTGTCCAGTGTGGAATTCATGAGTGCACATCTGGAGCGTTGTGTTCAGTGGAGGAGGCTACCTCTTCTGTACTGTGTAAATAAGATGTGTCACTATCGCCAAGCAATAGACGGTCAGACCTCACATGAAGGGCACACTTTAGGAATCATTTTGACAAGTTCTCTTGGATTCAATGGAAAGGGGATGCCATGCTAGAATTGATAAGCATTGCCACCTCTGAATCTGGGCATTACGAGGAACAGAAATTCACTGGTAAGACTGGGCCTGGTATTCTCTCATCTAGGTAATAACAGGCGTGGAAGCACCGGACCACGTAGGATTGCGCCTTCTGATGCACTATCCTTCTGTCCAAGACCGCCTTGCTTGCCCTTGCAGTACTGCACTGGAAATTAAAACAATTGGCACCACTTGCACAGAGAAAGCTTCCCATATGAGAGGGGCATCCACCTTATGTTTGAAAGAAAGAGCCATCCTCAAAGAAAGCCTCACTTTTGGAGTTTGTTTCTGCAACAAAAAAATCCGATTAGACAGATGATATGGCGTTCATCCGACATTTCAGTTTTGCTTAAAGTGCTTGAGTTGTATATGGAAGAGCACTTTGGCCACAACAATCCCCATTGGCATGGCGGATATGACAGTGTATACTCTAAATTACCCTAATAGTCTTGGAACCTCCAACACGGTGTAGGCTCTGCTCTGAAGTTGTAACATGGCTCTGTTGAAGAGTCAAGAGGCCAGTTTGACACCCGGTTCCACTTACGGCTCAGTTTGCGGCTCACAGATCGACCCAATCGGAGTCTCAGGGATTAAAGAAGTCTCAGTCCCAACAGTCAGTGGAAAGGTTTTTTCAGCCAGATGTTCACACACTCACCCACCAATTCAACAGAGCCCTTTCTACTGGACTCTCCTGTTTTGTAAAAATCAACACATCCCATGTCACCTGTCTGATATATCGACCGGCCATGACTACTGTCCCTATTAAATGTGTCATCACCCAAGAACCAGCCAAGAAGACAGCTCAAAAATGGTGTAAGAATTTCCTTCCTGGGTGTTAATCTCTGACAAATTCTAGTCACCAATCTTCTATTCAGAAAGCCTGACATTTCTTTTCTAGCTGGTGTTTTCATAGGTACTTCTCCACTGGGTGGACAATTCAAGACCGTCCATAGGCATCGTTTGCCACAGGGGATCGTGTGGATTGGTGCACAGTATCATTCATCCCTTGCTTACCAGAACTGATGACATGATCTGGGTTTGCAGTACCCCCCCAAGAAAAGATTAAATATAACATTCCACTTAGCCGCTGTTGATACATGAAATCTGTAATATCTAGTTCAGTGTACCAATAATGTCCCATCATCAACTTCATGCCAGTGCAAGATTCCTTCGATGTGCTTATTGATCACAGTCCAGTTATATTCCGCAAACTCTTGCTCTTGGAATGGAGACCATTTTATTGTGTTTTTCTTGGTTCTTGGATCTTAGATCAGGCCAGGTGAAGTCATTAGCTTCTCTAGCTCTCAATCCCTTTGCCATTTTCGGTTAAGTTGAATGATTTGCAACTCTGGATATTTTTTTATAATTATCAGTCACAGCCAGAAAGTGTTAATTATTCACATAGATCCCCAAATCTGCAATGACCCTCATTCAAACGGTCATTGCGATGTCCTCTGTAATTGACTGGTGAATGTGGATCTGGAGCGACGTCTGACAACGGAAGTAACAGGTACATGACCATTCTTCCGCCATGGACTCGACTTGGGTATTGAGAGGAGGGAACCAAACTATTCATCTGAGGTGTACCTTCAGCTGTGTCACCCTCTAATGTACAGCAGGCACCGGCTGGAGTGCTCAGCCAGTGAGCATCACTGTTATGACTGGATGGATTCCATACAGCAAACATCTTTTAGGTGCGCCAACCGTTCTGAGCGGGTCTCCTGGAGCGAATGGTCTTGCATCAGTGATCTTCAATTCAATTAACTTTAATTTTCAATCATCTTTCTCTGTGGACCTTATATCTTAGAGGGGTATGAGTAGTGGCTGAGAGGTGTTAACTACCGATCTTACAAATTCTTCAGTCTCTGTGGCGTGTATTGCCTCGGGTTTCGCAGTAAGTCTTGGCTTGTGAGTTCAGTAGTCCATAGTCCTGCCAGGTCTTGGAATGCATGATACTTTAAAAGCATATTTTTGGATCTGGAGGAACTATTTTCAAATCCTTGGAGGATACATTTAGGCAGAACACAGGAAAAAGCAGGACTGTTGGGGTTTGGTGTGCAGTGACTTGAAAGAACTGTTGGTACAGGCAGAAATGTAGGGGATAGCACCCCCAAAGTATGGAGATTGCCTCTTTCTCAATATGGAAGTAGCATGATAATTTGGCTTCTGGGTCACCAGTATGGGGGATACCCATGGAGCAGGGCCATTGACCTCCTTTATTACGTCTGCCTTCTCCAATTTGGCACGTTCATCCTCACCGCTCCGGAGCATATCGATCTGCACCCACATGTGCCGCAGAGTAAAAACATGGACAGTATCGATGATGTGTATCTTTATTGATTTCCCCTTGAGGTACCCAATGCCTCAGAACAGCATGCTGAATTTTTCAGCACGTCGCCGAGCTTGCATGTCCGAACGTATAGGGTACGCTAATCCAACAGATGTCGTCCAGCAGTTTGGCAGCTCATGAAGTATACTTGAGCCAGTATTTGTGACCAACACCTCTGATTTCATTGAGGGTCTTTGTGCACGACTTCCGCCAGGAGCATTCCTCACACAGGAAGGGATGTTGAGTTGCCATAAATACAAATGTGCACTGTGGTGCACTTCATGTGTGGTGGAGGTAAGGGCTAGGGCAGATTTAGACTTTGCCATCATAATGATGGAGGCCCCATTGACTGAGTGAAGCTATGGGCGGATGGTAACATTCCACTGGGGTTTCACTCACTGGCATGGGGCAGAGAGCGTCCATTGCTTAGACCAAATGCTCTGACCCTTCTTTACCTTCCTCGCCTTGATTGGACACCAGTTTGGACCCTTTGGAGGTCACTGACTGTATCTGGCACTTGCTGACTGTGGCTGTCGTGCGAGGTGTTTTTAATAGTATTGGAGCTGCTCACTGTTTTCAGAACGGTTTGGTTTGCCACCTTTCTGGCAGTGATTTTCTTTCATAGGGCAGCCATCGGTTTGTGAGAATGGCCCAACCCAATGACTGAACATGGATTTGAGACCGGTGTAACGGGCTGGCGCATGGTTATCTTTGCCGCAGGACCGACTAGTCCTGACTTGATGGTGACAGCCGCCAATCAACTCCGTAACAGTGGTGCTGGTATTGGAGAGCACATGGGAGCACCCATATTTTACGAAGCGGAATATGGCGTGCCGGACTCTCCCAACATCCAGAGGTGTAGTGTAGCAGATGAGCAACCCTGGATGAGTTGAAATTGTTTTTAGTCAGCTTTGTCATGTGGGGTGCAGGCATGTGCTAGCTTTTGTATGTTTGAGCTGTGATGGGTAAAAAAAACAGCACACACAACGGCGCTTTCAAGCTGGCCCATTTGGGAGTGCCAGACTGCCTCACTGGCCAGTCTAACACTGACGAACAGCAAACATTGCATGCAGTTTCCTGCCTTGACTGCCACAAAGTAGATTTCCAGGGGATCCATCCAGAAGGTCCACTATGAGCTGGCCCCTAACAGCTGAAAATAGCCAGCAGAGGGGACAACGGCTGCAGCAAGATGGAGTGACAGATTTAAACAGTCTCTCAAGGTACTGCTAAAGGTTTATGCACATATAGGAGACCTGGGTTTTGAAGATCCCTGGTAATTGCCATGCATGAAGCTTTGGCGCCGGTTTCTACACAAGGCTTGACCCACGGTGATATGCTCGAGATGTTATTCCCTCCTCAGGCGTTACATGTTTGTTTTTTCAGGGCACACTGCTACTCATCTGTTAGTTTATCTCTCTTTTTCCACACACTTTTTTTGAGACAGA
This sequence comes from Triturus cristatus, assembly GCF_964204655.1. Taxonomy (NCBI): domain Eukaryota; kingdom Metazoa; phylum Chordata; class Amphibia; order Caudata; family Salamandridae; genus Triturus; species Triturus cristatus. Next base: position 139,607,872 of record NC_140595.1, on the reverse strand, counting down.
GCGATCCTGTCAAAAGGTTGCAGAAAGACCTCCCGCTGTGACGTGGAGAGCTTTGGCAGATGGTGCAGACTGTGATGTGTCAAGAGGGAATCTTTCGCTGGTGAGCATCTCGCCGTCAGCAGCCATAACTGGAGTGTAGTAATGTCCATGTCCCTCTGGCGACTCACAGTCCACTGGTGAGGCGCGTTTGGGCTATGAAGGCCAGCAGTATGTGAGGCAGGCACTGGGCAGGGTGGCTCTTGACCCTTCAAGAGGTCTGCTGGTTGCACAGTGAAGGCAATCCAGCTTTGTTGCAAATGTCATTTTGCCTGCACAGCAGAACCTACCTACATAGGCGCACATGCAGCATAGTGCTGTGGCCGAGTACCTAGTGACACACAGAGCAGGTTTGTTCAGTACCGCTGATCTGCCTAGGGGTGGGCTGACAGACCCATTACTGACCGCTGGATGCAATCAGAACCAGAACATCAGGGGAATTGCTAACTGCCGACTCCATCATGGACCAGACCATCAGGGTATTTACTGACTGATGGCTGCATCGTGGACCAGACCATCAGGGTATTTACTGACTGATGGCTGCGTCATGGACCAGACCATCAGGGAATTTACTGACTGCTGGCTCCATCATGGACCAGACCACCAGGGTATTTACTGACTGATGGCTACATCGTGTACCAGACCATCAGGGGATTTACTGACTGATGGCTGCATCATGGACCAGACCATCAGGGAATTTACTGACTGCCGGCTCCATCATGGACCAGACCATCAGGGGATTTACTGACTGCCGGCTCCATCATGGACCAGACCATAAGGGAATTTACTGACTGCCGGCGGCATCGTGGACCAGACAATCAGGGGATTTACTGACTGATGGCTGCGTCATGGACCAGACCATCAGGGGATTTACTAACTACAGGCTGCATCGTGGACCAGACCACCAGGGTATTTACTGACTGCCGGCTGCATCATGGACCAGACCATCAGGGGATTTACTGATTGTCGGCTGCATCGTGGACCAGACCATCAGGGGATTTACTGACTGATGGCTGCGTCATGGACCAGATCATCAGGGGATTTACTGACTGCCAGCTGCAAAGTGGGCCTGACCATCAGGGGATTTACTGACTGATGGCTGCGTCATGGACCAGACCATCAGGGGGTTTACTGACTGCCGGCTGCATCGTGGACCAGACCATCAGGGGATTTACTGACTGATGGCTGCGTCATGGACCAGACCATCAGGGGATTTACTAACAACTGTCTGCATCGTGGACCATACCACCAGGGTATTTACTGACTGCCGGCTGCATCATGGACCAGACCATCAGGGGATTTACTGACTGCCGGCTGCATCGTGGACCAGATCATCAGGGTATTTACTGACTGCCGGCTGCATCATGGACCAGACCATCAGGGGATTTACTGACTGCCGGCTGCATCGTGGACCAGACCATCAGGGGATTTACTGACTGCCTCCTGCATCGTGGACCAGACCATCAGGGGATTTACTGACTGATGGCTGCATCATGGACCAGACCATCAGGGGATTTACTGACTGCTGGCTCCATCATGGACCAGACCATCAGGGGATTTACTGACTGCCTGCTGCATCGTGGACCAGACCATCAGGGGATTTACTGACTGATGGCTGTGTCATGGACCAGACCATCAGGGGATTTACTGACTGCCGGCTGCATCGTGGACCAGACCATCAGGAGTATTTACTGACTGCCGGCTGCATCGCGGACCAGACCATCAGGGGATTTACTGACTGCTGGCTCCATCATGGACCAGACCATCAGGGGATTTACTGACTGCCGGCTGCATCGCGGACCAGACCATCAGGGTATTTACTTACTGATGGCTGCGTCATGGACCAGACCATCAGGGGATTTACTGACTGCCGGCTGCATCGTGGACCAGACCATCAGGGGATTTACTGACTGATGGCTGCGTCATGGACCAGACCATCAGGGGATTTACTGACTGCCGGCTGCATCGTGGACCAGACCATCAGGGGATTTACTGACTGATGGCTGCGTCATGGACCAGACCATCAGGGGATTTACTAACAACTGTCTGCATCGTGGACCAGACCACCAGGGTATTTACTGACTGCCGGCTGCATCATGGACCAGACCATCAGGGGATTTACTGACTGCCGGCTGCATCGTGGACCAGATCATCAGGGTATTTACTGACTGCCGGCTGCATCATGGACCAGATCATCAGGGGATTTACTGACTGCCAGCTGCAAAGTGGGCCTGACCATCAGGGGATTTACTGACTGATGGCTGCGTCATGGACCAGACCATCAGGGGGTTTACTGACTGCCGGCTGCATCGTGGACCAGACCATCAGGGGATTTACTGACTGATGGCTGCGTCATGGACCAGACCATCAGGGGATTTACTAACAACTGTCTGCATCGTGGACCATACCACCAGGGTATTTACTGACTGCCGGCTGCATCATGGACCAGACCATCAGGGGATTTACTGACTGCCGGCTGCATCGTGGACCAGATCATCAGGGTATTTACTGACTGCCGGCTGCATCATGGACCAGACCATCAGGGGATTTACTGACTGCCGGCTGCATCGTGGACCAGACCATCAGGGGATTTACTGACTGCCTCCTGCATCGTGGACCAGACCATCAGGGGATTTACTGACTGATGGCTGCATCATGGACCAGACCATCAGGGGATTTACTGACTGCTGGCTCCATCATGGACCAGACCATCAGGGGATTTACTGACTGCCTGCTGCATCGTGGACCAGACCATCAGGGGATTTACTGACTGATGGCTGTGTCATGGACCAGACCATCAGGGGATTTACTGACTGCCGGCTGCATCGTGGACCAGACCATCAGGAGTATTTACTGACTGCCGGCTGCATCGCGGACCAGACCATCAGGGGATTTACTGACTGCTGGCTCCATCATGGACCAGACCATCAGGGGATTTACTGACTGCCGGCTGCATCGCGGACCAGACCATCAGGGTATTTACTGACTGATGGCTGCGTCATGGACCAGACCATCAGGGGATTTACTGACTGCCGGCTGCATCGTGGACCAGACCATCAGGGGATTTACTGACTGATGGCTGCGTCATGGACCAGACCATCAGGGGATTTACTAACAACTGTCTGCATCGTGGACCAGACCACCAGGGTATTTACTGACTGCCGGCTGCATCATGGACCAGACCATCAGGGGATTTACTGACTGCCGGCTGCATCGTGGACCAGATCATCAGGGTATTTACTGACTGCCGGCTGCATCATGGACCAGACCATCAGGGGATTTACTGACTGCCGGCAGCATCGTGGACCAGACCATCAGGGGATTTACTGACTGCCTCCTGCATCGTGGACCAGACCATCAGGGGATTTACTGACTGATGGCTGCATCATGGACCAGACCATCAGGGGATTTACTGACTGTTGGCTGCATCATGGACCAGACCATCAGGGGATTGACAGACTGATGGCTGCATTGTGGACCAGACTATCAGGGAAATTACTAACTGCTGGCTCCATCATGGACCAGACCATCAGGGGATTTACTGACTGCCGGCTGCATCGTGGACCAGACCATCAGGAGTATTTATTGACTGCCGGCTGCATCGCGGACCAGACCATCAGGGGATTTACTGACTGCCGGCTGCATCGCGGACCAGACCATCAGGGAATTTACTGACTGCCGGCTGCATCGCGGACCAGACCATCAGGGGTGAAGGACGGCTTTCATGCCAGTGCTTTGCATGGTCGACACTCCATGAGTGAGGTTGACCTGTTAAGAGCAGAGAATGCAGACCACGTTGCTGCCAACCATGAGAGCGTTCCGAATGTTGAGCTGTCTTGTTCATTTCCTGTTTTGTACCTGCTGTGTTTTGATTCAGCGGACGCTGTTCTGGAGGGAAAGGAGCTCTACGCCTATGGCTCTCATTACGAGTTAAGGGCTAAATTCCGAACACTGTGCAAACCCTTTTCAAACATCAACCCGTGGCAAGGCCTGCACCCCGGGGGATTCCCGGTTATTGCATTGATATCAAGCAGAGATGGCTCCAAACTGTTATGTTGCTCAGTTCCATAGTCTATTAAGATTTTAAAATATATCAACTACAATTGAGTTCATCTCCATTTAGTCTTATATGCATACGGTATTTTCTAAGTTTGGCCTTTCTCTAAGTTGTTTTTTACTGAAAGTCGAATTTCTGTATTCTTTTCTCATACTACTGACACACCACATTATCGGCTGAAAGCTGCTCGCCAATCTCTCTATTCTAGCTCTAATTAAGATCCCGATAAGTGTATAAAACACAATTCAGGATCACAATCAAGAGTGCATGCCGTTATTGCTTTGTGAATTTTCCTGCAACCAAATGCCCAGTGATTTTTGGGTCCTTTTTTATTGGCAACCCACATCAAAGGGAAAAACCTAATGTTTCATATTGCAAACTTTGCTGAGTCTGCTTGCTTCTCGGGCAGAGTCTACAAAATCTTCATTAAGCAAAAAAACACACACAAAACACAGCAGTGCAAATACAGGATCAGGAGGGTACAGCTCAGCAGATGGAAGCTTCCGTATTGCAAGACAGCATGTAGGAGGTAGGCCTACCCTCCTATGCACCATATCCTGGGAGTACTTCAGTAGCAATCAGCATCCTTTCGATAAGCAAACTCTCAACGAGCATGTTGAAGAGTGTACCAGCTCCACAACCTCCTGCGCAATCTGTTGTTTAACAATTCACAGCCATCTTAAGTCCAAAACCGTCAACGTAAACATTTTAAGTCGAGCCTGGGCAGCGCATGCGCTGCTCTGCGAGCCATGCTGTATTGGATTATGGACTTGAAGCCCCACCCACTCTCCGACCATATTTCTCATGGGCTTGTGTCATTGCCCTTCATAAATGCTGGCTTCTGATTCGTTAATAGGCTTGTTAGTCCCTCCTTAGTACCGCCTTGTCTTCATTTGTAAACTCCCATGAGGACTGGCCCTTTTACTTCTGTTGTTACATGGTACGTCTCTTTTTTAGTCTGTAAGCACTATTTTCTTGAATTCGTTTTTAGGTCTCGCCTGACCCAGCGCATGCGCTGGTCTGGCGAGACTTATTGAGAGGGCTCCAAAAAGTGCTACCAGGCCAGCCTAGAGCTACAGTGCATGTGCGCGGGCGCGCGCGCCGCTTTTACCGCGATTACTTTCACTTTCGCGGTAGCGCAGCCGCTTTGATGTTTGATCGCAATCGCGATCACTTTCGCGGCCGCAGGGCATAGCCAATAGGTCTCGCTTTTGGGACCTTATAAGTATTTAGTTATGCAACTGCTGCATGGCTAAACACTTATAAGGTCCCAAAGGCGAGACCTATTGGCTATGCCAATGCTTGTTTCTACTCCAGGCACGACATGCTTTGCTGCAACATTCAGCACGCCATGCGTGCTTTCACCTTCTAAGCAGCCCGGGACACGGCGGCTGCTTCTTTGAATAGGTCTCGCATTTACAAGAGTTTGAGCTATTGGCATTGTACATGACAATGCCTTTTGTTGTGTTAATTATCAAAGCATATAAATAAAAGGCATCGTCCTTTACAATGCCAATAGCTCAAACTCTCACAAATGCAAGACCTACTGCATTACACTGCTCGGAGTGATAAACACCACAATCCGGCAAGTCTTGCTACATGCACTGCCGGTAAGGGATGAGATCAGTCTGTTCTACTTCCGGTGTTGTCAGCATTACTGCTTTACAGACCACGGCAATGGTCCTCACACTTATGAGGTGCATTGTACTGGCAGCCTTAACTAGCAATGCTCTCATTCAGTCCTTACTGACCGGCTGTTAGTAATTCCACTGGAGATGAATTACTGTCCTGTTCCTTACCAGCCCACCGAGAGAGGACGGTCAATAGAATACTTTATTTTTTATATATTTAGTCGTTAGTGGTATTGGATGACTAAACCCCAAGGGTTGACAGGGCGCTTTGAGGTGAAGAAAGAATATTTGCAGCACCTGACAAGAGGTACTGATATATTATAAAAGGTGCAGAATTAAGGCGGGAGAGATGTCTACATAGATATATGGGGTTGTCATCCATACAAACAAGGGGGCATATTATCAAGAAACGGGTTAAAATTATCGCCGCTTTAGCGGCAGATAACTGCCGCTAAAGCGGCGATAATGGGCTTGATAATATGCCCTAAGAATTCCCATAGAAGCCCATGTTCTGGTGTCAACATGGGCTTCTATTGGAATTCTCTGCGGCATATTATCAAGCCCATTATCGCCGCTTTAGCAGCAGTTTTCTGCCGCTAAAGCGGCGATATATTTAACGCCGTGCTTGATAATATGCCCCCTGGTATGTAAAAGGCTGTCCTAAAGTGGAGCTCAAGGGGATGGAAGAGTTAATGTGCCTTGGCACAAGCAGTGAACTTACTCTTCCACAAGGTGGTCTCTAGAATGTTGTAGATCGCTCATAAAATGGTCGATGCACTGTCTATTAACTAAACTTTAATTGTCTATCGTAAAGTTTACAGATCATACAAATTCAGTGCTATCGAAAGGATCAGTGACAAGTACACAGTTGAAACATCTCAAGCCAAGAAGAACATACATGGTAATGGGAAAATGTTGGAATAAACACAAAAAACGTGGTCTCAACCCAGGCTATAGAGGTGATATGGAAATTACACCAAGTGCAGGTAAGAACTGCAACAACAACAAAAAGTAATTTTTCTTTCGCAACCTTGACAATGACATTTGATTAGGACGTGTCAGGGAGTGAGCGATCCTAAGTATGATTGAGCATATGCTATTTAAGTTTGGAATTGAACATTTGCAGTGAATGTGACAACTCTTCTATGTGTGAGATAGTGTGTCTGAGTGTGCACATTTTTTAGAGAAACGTGTTGGTTTCAGACGTAGGGCTGACTCACTTCTTAGAGTTGGGAAACTGCGCGACAGTTCCCGTCAGCCTGCGGGTTGTGGGTGTGAGCATTTAAGTGTATATGGTCTTGTATATGCCACAGGGTGTTTTATAGAATGGACGAGATTCAAGAGTTGGCCATTCATGGCAGATTAGAGCGGGGTTGATTCTGTTGACTGTTCTTGTGTGAGTAACCAGTCATGCTGCGGAGTGCAGGATAGCTCTGAGAGGGGTCAGAGGTCAGGCAGTTAGTAGAGCGCTTGCTTATTCGATGCATGATGTAACCAGTGCAAAGCAGGATAACACTAGTGCTTATATATCGGATTCGAAGTTTTATTTGGGAATAAAGGCACTCATTTGCATACACTTTTTGTGCAGGTCACCCGAAGTGACGCAAACAGGCCAAATTGGTTCTTCAAATTTACTTTCAAGTGTAAAACTTGATTTGCTCAGTAAAGTAGCTCTAAAGTAGAACTTAGTGCGATTTTGTGCTACTTTGCTTCAAGAGGGCATCCCATAGGTGGTACATGGGCATTCCCATGTGACCAAACTTGGCTTCTGATGCAAATCTGAAACTACTACCATTTATAGACAGGGAATATGCCTCCTCGAAGCAGGCTTATAATTGGAGCGTTATTTAACTATCCCAAACTTTCAAACTTTGGATATGTGCTGAACTGTACAACACACAAAGTGTGAAAAGTTTATAAAGTATGTAAAAGCATTGTATTTTGTACTGTAAGAGTTCACATCCAGTACAAAACCAATTCTCGACACTTCAAAGACACCCTTGCATTATGTTCAGGGCTCCCGGTTTTATTGTATTTATATTTTTGTAATTTCTGCCTGTATTTATCCATATCTATTTTTTGCTAATTTTACCTGTATTTATCCATATTTCTTTTTGTTTTTGTGAAATAATGAAGCTGAAATGTGTATATTTCTGTATTTATTTAACCAGTTAATGTGCACTCATACCTGAACGCCTGACCGGTTTCAATGATGTATACACACTCAGATGGTAAAATATGCACTTGTAAGAAAATATGTAAATTTTATTATCAAGGTTGTGCAAATCAACTGGTGTTTAGGGCTCTTTACCAAAATCCCTACAGTTTTTAAATCCCCTTGCCTGTCAATCTGCACAGCTATTGGCCTGGCAGTCATGATTGACAGTATTTAGAATCACTCAAAAACAACCCAATTTCCGTTTTTATCCAAAATTAAAGATAAATACAGATAGTAATATAAATGGTTTTCTGTCTGTATTTATCTGTAAAAATCTGTAAAAACGGAAAACAGGGAGCCCTATTTATGTTTTAAGTGTGTGTGCATGGCGCAAAGCAGTCTGAAGTGCGCCAGCGCTAGCGGAGAGAAGAACAGTGCCACATCTTAGTACAAATTATGCTGACCTGCTCTCTCTCTCCTTCACGCAACGCGGCGCAGCAGCTTTGTTTACTACACTGCGTTGCATGACTTCTTAAATATTTTTCCCAAGAGTCAGTTATTCCAGAGCAGTTTCATTTCAAATCTATCATTTTTCGTCACTTTTTTATATGGAGGCCAACATTCAGAGATCCTACATGCAATGTGGAGATTTCGTGGAATTTACAATCCAAGGGGAGATGTTTATTCTTTAACCCCTTGCGTGCTCATGACGGAACCACTCCGTCATGAGCCACGGGCGCCGTGTGCTCATGACGGAGTGGTTCTGTCATGCTGCGGCCGTTGCGGCCGCTCTGCCAACGCGGCGCTGATTCCCCGCCTGTGCGGGCGAATAATGCGAGTGGGCGGAGTCGTGACGGAACCACTCCGTAATGAGCACAGCGCGCCCGTGGCTCATGGCGGAGTGGTTCCGTCACGAGCATGGCGGCGCCGCGCTGACCCAGAACCCCCCCAGCGCCGCGGCGGAATTCGTGCCGCGGCGAAGGGGTTAATGCACTTCAAGGAAAAGGGCTATTTTCATCTAGATCTGGGGAGGTGTCAGTCCATGGGGACTTGATGTGCCAGTCTGAGTTGATGGGTGGAAAGGCTCCTATTCCCATAAGAAGAGGTGGGTCTTGGCTTTCCTACATGTCTGGTGTATAAGGAATTTAAGGCCCACGTGTACAATTGGGTTTCAATTCTTGCAGAAGGATTTACAGAGATGACTGTCGATTGTGACTTGAAAGTCTGGGTCTATTTCGTACTAGCTACACTGCCTGGTAGGCAATCAGGCTTCCTGTTCTTGTACACACCGTGGCAGTGGGGTCTATGAAGCAGATGGTATATTTGGGAACCTGCAACACACTGAGAGGCTGTTGAAGCAGTCTTGTATACTTGTAACGAGGCCCCAGGTTGAAATGTGCAGGTTTGACATCTTCCTTGGCGGTTTCATGTGATCTGTACCCAATGCTGCTCAGTAACGCAGTCAGACTATCCTACGTCCCCCATTAGAACTTTACCCAGTTGGTAGTAGTCCATTTTATATTATAAAATAATTACTATCGATGTTTCCCTGGACCTGCCTGGAGTGCCCAGACCTTTCTGTAGGGTAACTATACTGCTATTTGCCTCGAAGTCTTGAAGGGATGAACGTAATTAAAATTCTTGGGGCGTATATTCATTTTTTATTTGTCAATAACCTTATATAACAAAGGAGAAACAGAATACGGGATTTTAATGATGTTCCTTTTTTTTTATACCTGTCTTGGCATGAAAGGTATCGCGTGGTACTGGTCGGGTGGCAGGTCTATTCACATTAATTGAACTGACTGTTGACAGGTTTTTAAATGAGAAACCTATAGCCGATAAAAAGGTGTTCCGGTGATATGAAGTGATCTTGAGAATCTACAGTTTGGGATATTGAAAAGCTGTCTGCTAGCAGTAAAAACACTTTGGGGAATATTTTCCGAACCCCTAGCGCCACCCTATCTACAAAGTGGCGTTAAGCCACTTTTTGCGGCTCAATGCAGCTTTGTAAATATGCTACACTTTTACACTGGTATCTGCGTGAAAGGGGTGTGCAATGGGTGTTGCTGTGGGCGTTCCATCACAACACCCATTACTTTTTGTCACTGCCCTAGATTTTGAAGGAGAAGTAAATCTGATTCAGCGCCAAAAAGGAACAACATGCAAGAGCAGGCGTTAGAATGGCGCAACTAGGCGAAATACTTTTTTTCCCCTCGTATTTTGTTTTTGATTTTTCTATGTGTGCTGCATTCTGTAGCACACATAGAAAGAGCAAAATGCCATTATTGGTTGTTTATGTGCAGGAGTGTCCCTTCCTGCACATAAACAATTATTAAAATAATGGCGATTTGCTACTTCTATGTGTGCTGCAGAATGCAACACACATAGACGTGCACATAAACAATGATTCCCTACATTGCAGGCACCCTTGCACTATGGTGCAAGAGTGCTTTCCTGCGTTGCTGCTAGACAGCTAATTTTAGTGCCAGTGCCAGGAAAAACACTGGGGTGTGCCTTATTGTTATGAATGCGGTGCATGAGCCGCGGTCCGTGCAGGTAAGAGCGGTGGGCCGGGTGGGAGGGATTTTGACGGATGATGACGAGGGAAAGGTAAATAAATAATTCATTTTCCCTCGTCTGTCGAAATCCCCCCTACCTGGCCCCACCGCTCTTACCTGCACATGCCGTGGCTGTAGTGCCCGCCTCCGTATTGGAAATGGAGTGTGGTGCTGCCAAATTTGGCTCAGTTCCACGCTCCGACATTTCTTTATACATATGCCCCTTTGATTTGTGTTGTATGTAAAGCATTCTCACGAATAACAATCCAAAATGCTGATCCAGTGACGATGCTCTCAAGTTGCACAGATGGAGAATCTGTTATGTCATAATAACAGCAGTAAGTGCTACACCGGGCTTTTCCAACGAGTAGCTTGTGAGCAACTGGTAGTTCTAGAGCTGCCGATAAGCAGACCCCCTGTGCACAAACTAGCCTACTAAATTAGAAGCGTTTGCTTGGTTGAATTACTATATGTACACCAACATTGAAAAGTGTGATTCAAGATAAAATGTGTGTATTTTCAGAAGTCATAAACTAATGTGTGGAGAAAAATGGCTGACTATCCAAAATATATGTATACATCATACTGCGCTGCGGAGACATACTACTAATGTTAGTAACTTGGTGCCCGAGGGATTACCGGTATGGCTTATGTATTTCTCATGCACAGGCATTCCATATTGAAATAGCCTTTTCATATTACTGCCAGCAACCCTGCATGATGCACAGAGGTGATCACTGCTGGAAATCTTGCATAGGGTGGACACTACAGTCACCTTGTCTGCTGTGGTCCCTTTTAAAACACTTGGAACAGTGGAGAGGGGTGATTTTTATTAAAAATAAGTTGCTTCATTTACAGAAAAGGTTGCAGACCCCTGTGCTACACACCCGGCAATAACATAAGATACAATATAAGCAAAAGTGTGTTTAGGTGCTTAAAAGTCGTTTTCGCCATGATTGCTGGTACTGCAAATAAGTACTTAGGGAGAGGATGTGGTCTTACGGCTAGACTGCTGACTTTGGAGCTGAGAAACCAAGGTTCGACTCCACATCCTGTGATTCAGGGCAAATCACTTAATCTCCCTCTGTCTACCAAAAAAAAAAAAGAATGAACGTGTCCTTGTGTAACGTAACTGGTGCTCATGTAAAGCGCTCCAATACCTTCGGGTCGAGTTCGCGCTATATAAGTCTTCAAAAATTGTGTGTCTTTTGCTGCAAAAAAAATAGCATGACACTGCAATGGATTCACCGCCTGGCCTCGTGCTGCTCTGGGATCTTGTCATAAACGTATTTAGGTAACGCAAGAAAACAAGACTAACTCACGTACGAGAAACCACCAATTTAAACGCTATCCTTGGCTTCCCGATTAGCATGATACTCGCTATATAGCGCCTCAGCGCCTCGTCAGGTGCAATAAACTCTACACTAATGCAAATTCACTACATTCAAGTCCCAGAGCGGATAGGCAGACTTCATTACCCAGACTGCGCTCAGGGACGTGAGGAAGGAAGGCAGCGCTGGCCCTGGGCTTGAAAGTACACCGCCGAGTTGTGCTGGCAAGGCAGGCCGCGCCTCTCTCGGCACAGGTTCCTACGCAGCGCTTGGCACGGCCTGGAGAACAGGCTGTGATTGCCTTGGCACGCGGCCGCGCTTAACAAAGCAGTGACGCCCTCGTGCTGGCCGCGCGCCCGCAGCGCCCCGCTGTTTTCTTTGTCCTGCATCTGGGTTTGATTCGCAGCCGCCTCGCGGCCCAATCTACCCCCTTCCTAGCAGCAGAGCTGTTTACCAAACAAGGGTTGCACAACTTGCGCATCCATTTCCTCTCGAAACACGGGGGAGGCGGTGCGTCGACGCCGCCGCGCGTGGCCGTCCGAACCAAAACAATGGCAGTGGCGTAGCACAGGCGCGCATCTACCATTGGTGCAGTGGCACAGGGGCCAGAGCGCTGATAAATGAAGTATTTACCACCCCAACTTCAGTCAGTGGGGCAATTTTCCTTGCTTGCACCAGGGCCATGGCATTCTTGCGTAATTTGCCTTTAAAAACCTTCAATTTAACACTCCTGCCTTCATGCTCGCTAAGGGGCATATTAACAAGCCAGGCGATAAAATTATCGCCGCTTTAGTGGCAGAAAACTGCCGCTAAAACGGCGATAATGGGCTTGATAATATGCTCTATGGAATTCCAATTGAAACCCATGTTAGATGTGAAGGACATCTAACATGGGCTTCAATTGCCCATGCTAAAGCGGCGATAATTTTATCGCCTGGCTTGTTAATATGCCCCTAAATGTCTCTTGCTCATATATTTAGCTCTAAATATTATGATTTTGTCTTTTTCTAATTGATTCCAGTTTAAGAAAGAGTTAAGGTGTGAGGAAATAAAATATATACCCAGGATCACACATGTGGGCATATTATCAAGCATGGCGTTAACATTATCGCCGCTTTAGCGGCAGAAAACTGCCGCTAAAGCGGCGATAATGGGCTTGATAATATGCCGCAGAGAATTCCAATAGAAGCCCATGTTGACACCAGAACATGGACTTCTATGGGAATTCTCAGGGGCGATAATTTTAACGCCGTTTCTTGATAATATGCCCCATGGTTCGTCAAGTGTTGAAGTTGAGATAATACAGACTTAAAAGTGTGCAGTCAAGGTGATGGCTTGTGACTGGTACGCTGAGGGTAATAGGTTGTAGTGTGTCTAGTTTTTTTTCGTTCCATTCCTCTTTTATTGGTTTTCAAACAACAATAATGCCATAGCTATAATCTTATATATTGTATTGTACTATAATATTTATAGAGCTTACTATCCTTATGTACAGGTACATGTCTTCGATAATGGCGGTGTCCCACATGTCTGTATCTATAAACCATTAATTCCAAGCTTCATTTAAGTAGCACTACTTGGAATAGGGTCAAAGTTTAGATGGATTCCGAGGTCAAGACTTCTCACTTGCTTCTGGGCTTTTATCCAACATTAAAGCCCTGACCAAAAATCTCTTCTTCTTAATTCACTAGTATGTCCAGTCACGGCTGCTGTCGGGGCAAAGTGGCGGGGCAGAGGGAGGGAGAAAGCAAAATAAAAAAAACACAAAAAAAACAGTTTCTGAATGCCCATCACATCGCCTCATGGCCGCTCTTCTTGCTCCAGTGCAGGCACAGGCTCCCAGACTGCCCCGCAGCCAATCCCAACACTGCTCTCATGCATGAGAGCCGCACCAGGATTGGCCTGAGAGGCCTGGATTTGCGCTCCCAGAGAGACTGGGGGCATATTATCAAGGAAACGCGATAAATATTGCATTTCCCGCTTTGCGTGATTTTGGCCAAGGCCGGCGATTGCTGGATTTAATCGCCGAGATGTCACGTTATTATCAACGCATATTTCCAAGGCGATTCAAAATCCGGCGATAGCGGCCAAATGCGGGATTATTGCTGGGAATCCAGCGATAAACCTGCAGCGATAGGGGAATCCTTATAGACAGGGAGATGTGGATTTAGCCGTACAATCCACCTCCCATGATACAGATAGGCAAGTCAGGATTTTTGCAGACGTTAATTACCAATTCCAATTCCAATTCCAAAGATTCTTTATTTCGGTCATATAGACCATAAAAGATGCAAATAAAAACATTACAGACATTAAAACATTATTAAAATACATTTGAATAGAAACGGCTCTCCCAGCGAGGAATGGGTTAAAATCGCATTTGGAAAGTTCTTTAAAAAGTTCAAGGAGCTTCAGACGATTTTTTTTCTTCTAATCAGCCATATGGCCATAAGAAATTTGGAAACAGCAAACACAATGTGGCCCAAGGTACTAGTTTTCAAAATCCTGTATGCTTGTGCATACTCTCTGAACCCCAGGTTCTTACAGAGTGGCGCTATCCAATATTTCCTGGGCCTTTGGTATGCAGGGCACACAAACAAAATATGGGGGTCGTCTTCCACATGGTTATTGCAGCAGGGACATATTTTGTCGCCCCCATTTGTCCACTTCGAGGTGTATGAATTGATAGGTAGTGTGCTATACCTCCATTGAACATACAGTTTCCTTGCCAGGATGGGAAAGATAAAATCCATAAAATGTTCAAAAACATAAGAATTTTTGGATTCTAAAAATTGCAAGGTTAAGGTGCCACTGTTATGAGCAGCCGTCAAGTGTGCAAGGGACCTGGCTTTGTAGATTTGAGCCAGAGCCTTGCGCGAGATTGCATGGCAGCCTCGTGCAGGGTCCTCCCACAGGACACGAAGATTAATGGCAGACAGTTCGTTTTCCACAAAGGTGAGCCAGGGGATTTTGCCGCTAGAGTTTAAGCTCATGACATGGGTGAGATCCTCCCTATAATGATGGAGTTCGTCCGTGGACCAGAGCCTGTGCCAGAACTTCACTGGCTTTGACACAAGCTCCTCTGCAATAGGGGGGAGATCCATGTCCATTCTCAGAGGCTGGAGTGGCGTAGCACCTGGAAGGGCTAGAAGGCGCCTTAGAAAGCTATTTTCCACTATTGATAAGTCCTTCACCGTTTTATGTCCCCATAGCTCACTGCCATACATGGCCGCAGCCTTGGCCTGGGTCTTGTAGGTTTCAAGGGCCGGGCTTATGGGCTTGAAGGAAGAAGTGTTAGCCACTTTCAGGATTGCACCCGAGAGTTGGGATAGTTTGGCCTTGGATCGTACTATCTGTCGATCCCATGCCAAGTTTTCCTGCAGTGTAACCCCCAAATATATGAAGGTGGACACCCTCTCAAGGCTCACGGTCCCCAGGGTAGGATTGGGCCTAGTTTTAGTTGGTGGGTTGAAGATCATAAACTTGGTCTTTTCTGTATTCACCTCCAATCCATGCTGACTACAGAAAAGACCAAAACCATCCAGGATCCTCTGGATCCCCATTGGGGATTTTGAAAGGAGGAGGGTATCATCGGCGAACATGATTGCCGGTACCCTCCTACCTGCCAAACAGGGGGCGTCGTTATCCTTGACGTTTTCCAAGTGTGAGATGACATTGTTGATGAATAAGCAAAACAGGGTCGGTGCCAAGACACAACCCTGCCTCACACCTCGGCGCACAGGAAACCTGGATGAAAGTCCACCGTCCTTCCCACACCTAACTTGCGCATAGTTGTTCTCATGCAGCCGGGCCAGGATGTTAAGTAGCTGGGGGGGAATTCCCAACTTTTCCAATACCTCCCAAAGTTTCCTGCGCGGGACTAGGTCAAAGGCTGACCTCAGATCCACGAAGACCATGTACAATCTCCCGCCCTCAATCCTCACAGTCTTCCAGTAGAGGAGAACTAGGCGGAAGATCTGGTCCATGGTCGATGTGTTTCTCCTGAAGCCAGCCTGCAGGGGACTCAAGATGTCATTTTCCTCCACCCAGTCTAATAGATGGTTCAGAATAAGGCGCGCAAAAAGCTTTTGGGGAACATCTATCAGGCTGATGGGCCTATAATTTGCAGGACTCAAAGGGGACCCTTTCTTATAGATCGGAACTATTTCAGCCCCTAACCAAGAGGAAGGGATCGCCATACCTCCCAAAATGGCATTGAAAAGGACAAGAAAGTACGGAGCCCAAATGTCAGGATGATATCTGAACAAATCACCGGGTAGCTTGTCCAGCCCCGGTGCCTTCCCCAGCGCTAAGCCCTCCAGTGCCAGCTTCACCTCCCCCAAAGAAAATTCCAAGGCCGCCTCTGGCAGGCAGGGGGACTCTACCACCATCCCTTCCGGCCAGAGAGTGGATTCTTGATATAGTGACCCAAAGTGAGCCTCCCAAACAGAGGGGGCAATATTGGGTTCTACTGCAGACAACAGATCCCCTGTTCCATTGTTTACCAGAGCCCAAAATTTTCTAAAGTCTTTAGATTTAAGGGCTCCAGACAGGTCATGCCAGTGGTTCCAATCCCACTCTGCCCTTGCGTTGGCCTGTGCTACCTTATACCCCCTCCTAAGGGCAGCGATCTTCACCTTATCACTACCCTCTTTAATTGCAGAGAGAAGCTCAGACTTAGTTTTCCTACAAGTAGAGGTGTACCAAGTCGGAGCACGAATCTTTTTCCTTCTAATAGGCAGGGCCGGATTGAAAACATCTGCAAGGCCCCTTACTAGAGCCTGGTGAATACCAGATAGTCTCTCATTGTAATCTGAGGGTCTAGATTGGTTGATGAGGGCATCCACCTCCTGGAACCTAGGGAGTGCTATACCATAGAGGTTTTTTAAAGCTTCTTCTTTCTCAACTAGCTTCCCCCATTTCACTCGGCGCCTGCTTGTGGTGAGTAATATGTCTCCCTGGTCGGTTACAAAATCGGTAGTTGGCGTCCCTAAGGCAGGGGCTGGGTGCTGGATCACCAAGGAAAGGGCATTGTGGTCACTGTCTATCCTCGGGATCACTCTAAAATCTAGAACTTTGGGCCACAGAGAAATATCTATAAAAATGTAGTCCAGCCTTGACTCATGGTCCTTTTTGTTGAAGGTGCACACCGAAGGAGTGTCAGAAGGGGTGCGCCCATTGCACGCCCTCAGAGCAAAATTCAGGGTGAGAGAAGTAAGTTGTATTGCCAACGGGGACCAAGCTTTGGGGTGAGGTGATGAAGAAGGAGGGACTCCCCAGTGGTCATCCTCAGCAGTAAAAGCACCCTCCATTAGGCCCTCCAGGGGTTCAAAGTGACAGTTAAAATCTCCTCCCATCACTATTTTCAGGTTTCCTGTCAATTGCCCTAGAAAAGATGAGAGATCAACCAGGGTGGGAGATTCTTCACCCAAAGCGACTGGTCGAGAGTAGACATTAACAATAGCCCACTTACTTTTGTCGGGCCAACTGAGGAGCACACACTGAATGTCCGGTGAAAGTGTATCCATACCAACCACCTGACACCCAATATGACTTGCCACCCAGATTGCCAAACCTCCCGAAGGTCTCCCTCTCCCATTCGACTTTGCCGGGATTTCAAAAATGTCATATCCCCTCCTGGCCAGTGGTGCCCTAGCCCATGTCTCTTGTAAGAGGAGTATGTCACTTTTGCTAACCAAAGTTTCCCACTCTGGGGTATCCACCTTGCTTGAGATGCCAGCTACATTCCAGGACAGGATGGTCAAACCTGAACCTTGGAATTGGGGGCCAACTTCACTTAGTGCAGACGGGATGTCATATGCAGAATTACCCAAGTCTCCCAAGCCAGTGGTGATGGGCGACCGAATGGGCAATTCAACAAACTCCACCAATTGCGTTGCAGCAACAGTTAATGTATTTGGTGGATCCTCCTCTAACACTTGAGTGCTTCCCATTGTAGACCCTCCATCTTTTGCAGGGGCCAGGGACCTTTTTTTGTTTACGGGAACGGATGTACCTTCCCCCCTAGATGTAGACCCATAGGCAGAATTTATCGGGTGTTGCGGAATGACCCCCCTTATTGGTCAATCTACTAGGTCCAGACAAGAAAATCTATTCTGAAGGACAAAATTACCATGGACAGGCAATGAATTATACTTGGGTCTGTACCGTGAACCATCTACAGCAAAGCCCACTCTAGTCCAACTTTGTTCCCTCCCCACTCCTAAATTGCGAACATTTGGATAGAAATGCGAGAGAGACACTACGTCTATGTTGGATTTATCCGGCCTTACCAGCCAATTGCAAATGTAAGGGGCAACTAGTGGGCTTTTAAAACTGATTATGATACAGTCCCCTGCCCTATTTTTGGGGGTAGTTCCAATCCATGGGATCCTTCTGACCATCAGCACATCACCTTTGATGTTAGAAGGGAGGGGCCTATTAATATTGAGCCAACTAATTACTTTATTACGAAGTGAGTCCTGTGGCTCTCTGATGTCACTAATGAGCTCAGGGACTCCCACCATAATCGCTGTGTAAGGCTCAGCCTCAGGGGGCAAATTAACCACCCTACGCCTACTGTTAGGACTCATGGGGCGATCAGTATATTCATTATTGGCTCGCCCCCCACTCATTGGGAGAGGTGGTGTTGGTTGTTTAGATCTTCTGGGTGCCGGGACAGGGGGCCTATGCATTTGTAAAGGGGACCATGGGGGAGCATGGCTACCTGTAACACTATCTTGTGCCCCAACCGGGACCTGTGTACTTGTTCCAGCAGTAGACGGTCTAAACCCTGCAGAATCCCGGGGAGCCGTCTGTGCACCAGGACCCAACCCCCTACTAGGACTAATCCTATTCTGTGCATCTTCTATAGCCTTAAGTCTAACAGCTATGGTATCCAGTTTTGCGGACAGTGGCTCCAACAGGCTCCTAAGGATATCCCTAAAAGAGCCGATCAGGGCCTCGGTTGCATTTAGAGGATTTCCACCGAATACAAACGGGCCAGAACACCCAGGTACCACTTTTGCTAATGGCGAGTCTAAATGATCAGAGCCAATTCCCGGGGAGCTAACCGCGGGAGAAGCCGGAATGCCAGAGCTAGCAACTAATATTGGGTTGATTTTATCCACTTTGGCCCTTTTTGCCCCTCTTAGTTTCCTTAACCTTTTCCTTTTCGAAGGGTGGCAGACTCTCCTGCCTACGGGATCTGTTGGCGCTACAACCTGCCCTTCATCCTGCACCTTAGACATTTCCGCACAATTAATATACGGAGTGGTCTCCACCACCCCCGAGGGGCACAGAGACTCACTATCCCTCAATGAATTTGACGGGGTCCTAAGTTGTTGGAGGACTGTCTCGATTGTCTGATCGATACTATCCATGAGAGATAGATGAGTAGCGTCAAATGGTGTTGGAGTACTGATATCAATAGATGAAGAATCCGAGGGGACCATTGAGACTGACACATTTTCGAAATTTACCTCAAGGAGAGTGTCTGATGCTGTGCGACCTTTACTAGCTGCAGCACTAGTCTTAAGAAAAAATTTGTCCAGTGTGCTGGAGCACTGTTGGGCAGCCTTACTCCTGGATACTCTAGTGGCCATAGCGGGCGGGACAATGAAAGCCACAGGCTGTTGGAGTAGAGAATAAGCCTTGGGACAAAGACAACGTTAGAGAGGGGGCCCGGTCCGGTCTCTGCCGGCCTCTAACGGCCTAAAACGGCCCGCTCTTTGCCCCGTCTTCGCCCCGGGCTATGTCCCGCGTGCGTCCCGCTTGCGCGTGGAACAGGTTCACAGCTTTAAGGACGGAGAGCGTTGAGGGGGAGGAGCCGGGAAGAGGAGACAGCTGGTGCGGCCGCCAAGCAGCCTGGTCCTCGCAGTCCCGGAGAAGAAGTTCA
Source organism: Triturus cristatus (assembly GCF_964204655.1). Classification (NCBI taxonomy): domain Eukaryota; kingdom Metazoa; phylum Chordata; class Amphibia; order Caudata; family Salamandridae; genus Triturus; species Triturus cristatus. The sequence goes on along the minus strand of NC_140595.1, from coordinate 139,588,201 downwards.
AAGTTAAAAGCACCCCCACTCAGCACAGCGTCTTAAGTTTCCGTGGAATCCTTGCACTTCAGAGCCCAGGTAACGTGAAGTTGATTGCCTGCCTCCGAGCGGCTCCCGCGAAGCGGGGGCCGCGAGGCGTTATGTACCTGCAGGGGGAGGGGCCGGGAAGAGGAGACAGCTGGTGCGGCCGCCAAGCAGCCTGGTCCTCGCAGTCCCGGAGAAGAAGTTCAAAGTTAAAAGCACCCCCACTCAGCACAGCGTCTTAAGTTTCCGTGGAATCCTTGCACTTCAGAGCCCAGGTAACGTGAAGTTGATTGCCTGCCTCCGAGCGGCAATCAACGTTAATTACCGGCGATAACCGCGGTTAGCGCTGCTTTTTTAGTCGCCTCGCGGTTCTGGGGCCGCGTTGATAATAGAGCGAAGTTGTGTCTGCGAGTGTTTCCATGACGTGTTAGTCAGGAACGCCTACTTTGCATGTCATTAGCGATATATATCGCTGACATGCAAAGTGGAAAAGAAACGACAGCTAACGCCTGCAATCCTGCACTAACTCCTGTTAGCGCAGGCTTGTTAATAGGGCGATTAAAATATTGCCGCTTTTTCGACAAAAAGTGCAGCAAAAGTGGTGATATTGCCCTTGATAATATGCCCCTGGGAATCTGTGCCTGCTGTCTCCAAACCCCAACGCAGCTCGGGTTGAAGACAGCTTCAGTTCGCATGTCAGTTTGGCCGACCTGAGACGGCCGGCCAAACCCACATGCGCACTAACAACAGTGCACCCACCACTCCCCCTCGTGCCGGTCATCCCCATGGCCCACCCCTAGACTCAATGCTATTGAGAAAAGTAAAACGATAATAAACATGCTTTATTTTCATTTTATTTTTCAAGTTTCGCAGCTGCTGCTGCTGCTGGCAGGCGGGATGACGCTCTTCCGTCATAGCAGAGGAGCCACCTCTGAGTATGTCCCTCTTTCATGTAGCCTGCACTCCTGCTGATCCCAATCCCGGGATACTTACTGTCGCTGACTGAAAAACAAGGACTGACTAAAAATTACCTCCATGACCTGGGGAAATTGACAGCTTCATTATGAGGATGTGAGGGGCATCTATTTGTACCATTTGTTACTCTCTAGTCAAAATAGAGATTTTATTTGCAATCTTCATCTTTTTCTACTATTATGCTTCCCTTGACTTAGCGTCCAAATACAATTTTTTTGTGATCTACAAATAAATGTGTGTGGTCGCCCTGGCCCTGTTCAGTGGGTAGGCGATACCCAGGGCCACTACAATTATGCACCAGGAGAGGACCAAATTATGTGGCGGGGTGACTAAATTATGCAGCAAAAAACAACAAATTATGCAACCTAATGCGGCACATTTTGCAATAGCGTTACTTCATAATTTGTGCATTTTATCATATGTTATCGCTGACTGGGCAAAGACTTCATCTCAATGGTACCAGTTTCACATCAAAGTGCAGCAAGGATACAGTAAGAAGAAACTAAATGATAACAAGCCACCCCTTTGCATATTTCCATGCACTGCACTGCCACACAGGTTGCTGTGATTTTAGTAACTTTTGTTCTGTTTGAGCGGAAAGAAACATTTATTTTTTGGGGTAAAATCTGAAAATTATGCAGCAGATGATGGTTTATGTGGCAAATTCAGGAAAACCATAATTATGTGGAAAAAGCCATGCCCGCAGAATTACACAATTCCAGTGTTCCTAGCAAAACCCCGTAGGGAGGCAGATGTTATCAGAAAATAACTGCAGAAGTTTGAGCGTATGACTCCAACACTTGCTTCCCCTCAAGACCTCCTCATCTTCAACATTAGCTGCATCAAATACAAGTCCACCAGATCTGGCACCAGGGGCGCAACGCCCATTGGGCTCAAAGAGCTTCAGCCCCCCCGTCGTGTGTGTCAGCCCGGCTGAGACAGCTTCTGGGCACACACACAGCCGCACCCAAGCACTTCACAGGTCTTTAAAAGACCATTTACTTGCAAACAAGGCTTTTTTGTGTTTTCACCCCTTCTTAGAGCCTCTGCATCTCCACTCTGTATACAAGTAGAAGACTCAGCCCCCCCCCGAAATTGTTGGTAGCCCCCCCTCAAATTTGGCTCTAGTTGCGTCTCTGCTGGCACGCCTCCGTACATGGCACAGAACACCCAAGCTGAATAGCAGCACACCAGAAGACAGGCTATTGCCAGACTGGAAACAAAAAATACTTAAAAGAGAAAACTGGAGGATGAGCCTTCTCGTCTAGAACTACTTACCCGTCAAGAGCATAGCTCCCACAGACCTTCTGGATCTGAAGGCCTGCACCTTCAAAGAACACTACGGGCCAGATTTACCACTTACTCACACAGCGCAATGCAGCAGCCATAAATGATGCGCTGCATGAAAAGGAGAGAGGTGGAAAGCTCCATATTTACAGAAATATGGCACTCTCCTCCCCTAGCCCTAGCGGCGGAGCTGAAATCAGCTGCCGTGCGCCACGGAGACACCTTTGCACTATAGTACAAGGGTGTCTCCGTGAGTCAAGCAAAGCTTTTGTACTGGAAGAGTACCCTTCCAGTACAAAATACTATGCATAGACTGACTTAAACCCTTTTCCCTCTTTGTATGTGTGCTGTAAAGTGCAGCACACATACAAAGTCGGAAAATGAAGGATAAATTAAAGCATTTCTCCTTTGTTGTGCCTACTGCAAAAGGGCACCGTTTTCTGATGCTAAACCCTGTCTACTTTATTTAGTAAATAGGGTTTAACATCAGAAACCTTGGGTGGTTGTTTTTGTTTTGTTTTTGTTTTTACAGTTTTAATATAGCGCGAACTAGACCCGAGGCATCTGGGAACGCCCATGCTCCACCCTTGGTACGCCCCTTGGCGCTAAGTAATGCAAAGCAGCACTATGCGCTGCTTTGTGTTACTTTCACGTTATTTCCAGCGCTGAAAGTAAATTGGAAAAAAAGATTTTGCACCGATTTGCATCAGCTTTGTGCCCCAAACACTTCATAAAATCTCTAAATCGCACACATTATCTCCCCACAATAGGATTCACCGCTCAGGAACATCTTGCTTCACTGTAAACAATCCTGAATTGCAACTCAGGGCTCCCGCCCTTGTTTGGCAATTTGTTGCTCACGGTCTACATATTTCTGTGCATACAAACCTAAACCAGGCGCACCGCCAGCACCAGTGCTTTTGCAAGGTAGTACAATACAGCCGCTTTTGCTGCCTCATGCAAGACCGCACCAAAGTGCACCTAGAAGACTCCTGTATACGCCGTTACTTTAGAGGATGAAGCAAAATGGCACTTCGTCTTGGGTGGCAAAAGTCTTTGCAGCCGTCCTACCCAATGCTTGGGTACTCAGACAAGAATATAAGCACCTTTTCCCAACAAATTTTCTCTGACTGTGTTTCTACCTCTTGACATGCTGATCACAAACTGCAATTTTTAGTACTTTTGTAGTACTACATTAGTACTAAAAAACTTACTACAAAGTGCTTCTCACAAACTGCACTTTTGTAGTAATTTACACTTCTGCAGTCAGTCCGTACCTCCATTATTTTCATGGGAGGGAGTTGCTGTAACAGTGCTTGGCCAGGCGTAGTGCTGAATGTACTACAAAAGTGTAAGTTACTAAAAAAAAAATGCAGTTTGTGAATACCGAAAAGTAGTAATGTTACTCATAAATGTAAATATACCCAAAAGGGCAAATTACCTTTGTAACTCAGGCCCAAAGTGCTTAATTTGTGTTAGCGATTACTGGATGTGGGGACTGGAACTCATTTTTCAGGACTGGGATTTCTTTTTCATCATCAGATTTTGACCCAGAGCAAGAAAGAGAAATTCAGAAAAAGTAAAAAGTATGAGCAAGAGAAAGATGGAAAAGGGGAAAGCTGGGACGAAACAGGGAATGCAAGGGTGAGATAAAGCGGGAAGAAGTGGGAGTTTTTTGCGGTTGAGCTTATTTTTTGTTTTACAAATTACGGGCTAGAAAAAAAATTAGTCCTTGCTCTCTTCTGATAAAGAAAATGTGTAGTGCCTGCACTCCTGTTTATTCAGTAAGAATCTATAATTTAGGGATATATAGGTCGGTTATAACAGTTGTCAGCGTGCTGTCATGTATAAGGGTTTCAGCCCTGACCCTCTCTGTATATCTGAACATGAAGAGGTGTGGAGTGATCCACACCTACATGACGCACAGCAATCGCACTCAAAAGAGTTTTCACAAAAGTAATTTGTCTTTTTACTCAACCATTATTAGTGAAGTAACATCAATCTTTGGTTTTCAAAATAAAACACATGAGTTAAACACGTATTTTTTAAACATACGTAGTAGGTGAAGCGTAATTCATGGTTGAAATATTTCATAAACAAATACAATTCGTTAAACAGTGTAATTTCTTAAACTTCAAAATACATCGAATTTTCAACATCCATCCCAATGCATTTCGGGTTGTTAACCCTTCTTCAGGGGATTCAGTTTGTGTACTTCAATAAACAGTTCCACGTTTGTAACACTACAAAAAGATTGAAACAATAGTACTCAGTTCACATCTGCGTTATTAGGATTTGCACTCTTAACCAAAAGTGTGTTCAAAAACTAGAAGCCCGGTGTATTAATTAAAAAACACAATAGAAAACGTGTGCCTGTTGAAAGAATATGGTGTGCCGATAGTCGAGTCAACGCAACCTTTATTTAAAGGTCCTAAGTGTGGAGAACAACCGAAAGAGGAGAACAGACCCCATATCGAATTGCCCTCATGGTAAACACCACATGTGTTTGTGTGTCGTACTCACGATCAAGGGTCCAATGAAGTTTATGTGAACCGTGATCAAAAGGCAACCTCCGACTGTTGAAAAGGTGCGGGAATTTTATTAGTGCGTGAACGACTGTATATGAACAGTGACTATCAAGGGAAAGTAATGAAAGCTTACCCTTCCGTGAGCTGAATGTAATCCTATTCGAGTGTCTGTAAGGATAAGGAAAGCTACATTAAGTACGGTGCATGTCCGACGCAAAGTTGGTCGGTTAACCAAGGTTCAGCGGAAGTGGCTTACCGGTCAAAGGTCAAAGTGCGCGAGACGTGGGAATCTCGATGCGTACGTAACAGCAACGCGTCGTCATTGTGAAACGTAAAGGGGCTGTTTTTATAGATGACGTGAATTGTAAAACTTTATTGAGTCCCAGATTGAGACATGGGTCGCTGAGAATTACAGTGTTCGTTGTCAGATGTGATGTGAAAAGTTGAATCGTGTACTGGTTTCCGGACGTGCAAAAAGTGACTTAGTCAATACCTGTCTACTGAGTCAAAGATATCTGCACATGAGTGTCCTTTGAAAAAGAAAATAATGAAACGAAATAATAAATCTGAGTGAACCCATACAGTGTGTGAGACGAGTGCAAATCCTTTACAAAACTGTATAATTGCGGGAAGAGCGTGCGTCTACCGTGAAAACATAGAGAGCATGATCTAACATGAATCATAAGAAGCAAGAAAATTCAATATGATCATTAAGCCCCCCCGGGATCAAAGTACCCAGTTTTTTTATCCAGAACGTTTCTTTTCTTGCTAGCGTGTTGTGAATGTCAATGCAAGATGTGGTGCTGATTTTCTCTAAAATGGTGAAACGTAGTTGGGGTATGGTGTGTGCTGTGTTTATCCAATGTGTGGCCAGACAGGATTTCAAATTCTTGTTGCGAATTGTACTCTTGTGTTCTATGATCCTCGTTTTTATCTTTCTCGAGGTTCTACCTACATACACGAGTCCGCATGGACATCTTATCGCGTATATAACAGTTTCTGTGTTACAGTCAGATGAGTGTCGTAAAGAAATTTTTTCTCCTGTCTGAGGGTGGTTGAAAGTCTGTCCCACCATTACATTTCCACACTGGCTACAGTTGTGGCATTTTTGCATCCCTTTATATTTGAGTTGTAAGTTTGTAGGTTTGAATTTCAGGATTTCTCTTAGGTTATTGGACCTTGTGTGTGCGAATATCGGCGGGCCTTGAAACAAATTTGTAAAATCAGGTTCTCTTATGACAAGTTCCCAGTGTTTGTTGATTATTTTCTTGATGTGAGATGCCTGGGTGGAGTATCTTAAGACACATACTTCACGTTGTGATGTGGTTTTCTCTGCTGGGAGTAATAGAACTTCTCTTTTTTTATTGTAAATTTTTCTCTCGGCTTCATTCAGAATGTCATCTGGGTATCCTCTTTCTTTATACCGTTGTTTTTGTTCATTGATCAATTGTGTGCTTTCTGCATCATTTGACGTGATCCTCTTTATTCTAATAAATTGTGAAATCGGTAGGTGTTTTTTCAAAGAGAATGGATGTCCGCTAGAGAAGTGCAATGCATTGTTAACATCCGTTGGTTTCCTGTAGACTGAGGTTTGTATACCTTCCTGGGTCTTGCGAATTTCTATATCCAAAAAATGTATTTTTTCGGATTGTATATCATATGTGAATTGTATTCTGGGGTTGCAGAGATTTAGCTGCTGAATGCAGGTTTCAAGAACTTGTTGTGGTCCCTTCCAGAGGCACAGAATGTCGTCGATGTATCTAAGAAATACTATTGTATGTTGTTGCCATAACGGATTTTGAAGAATGTGAAGAAATTCAAAGTGCGCCATGAAGGTATTCGCGTAAGCAGGTGCTCCGGGAAATCCCATTGATGTTCCTGTCTTTTGTAAATAGTATTCATCTTGCCAAAGAAAGTAGCTGTGATACAGCGAAAAATGTAAGAGTTCAAGTAGAAACACGCTCAAATCCCGTTCTACGGGAGAATCTAGAAGTCGCCATTCAATGGCTTCTAGTCCCTCATTGTGAGGTATTGAAGTATAAAGTGCTACCACATCTATTGTGCACAATAGAAAGTCTTCATTCAAAAGATGATTTAGTGTTCTCAATTTTAAAAGACAGTCGGTGGCGTCTTTTACATAGGTAATCCATGATTGTACCAGTGGTTGTAGATGGTGATCTAAAAATTGTCCAATTGGTTCGTGGATAGATCCACACCCTGCAACAATAGGTCGAAAGGGTGGGTTCTCCAAATTCTTGTGGATTTTAGGAAGCATATAAATATGCGGTGTCTTTGGAGTGGGAACTAATAAGAATCTTCTGGTGTTTTCAGAGATCACAGCATTATCACAAGCTTTTTGTAACAAGGAGCTTAGTATTTCCTGAAAAACTTTGATAGGGTTTCCTTGTAGGTGAATGTAGGTATGTTCATCCTTTACATGTTGGTCCACACTTTGTCTGTAGAATCCAGAATCCAAGATGACTAAGGCTCCGCCTTTGTCTGCTGGTTGACAAATGATATTTTCATCTTGTCGTAGAGCATTCAGTATTCGTGAGTCTCTCAGTGTGAGGTTAGAATATTGCGATTTGATGAATATGTGGGAACATTCATCAACAAAGGGAAGTCATTCGTTCCCACATATTCATCAAATCCTTTGGAAACAGAAATTTCGTTTTTCAAATTCATGCGAAAACTTAGGTTGAAATGGTTCTTTTCACAAAATAGATCTGACGCAACGGAACCCATAATAGAACGTTTCAGACCTAAAAGTAAGTTCATGGCTCCTACATCACACAAGACACTGGACAACTTTGAACTACTAGTGAAAAAAGAACTCACCCGGATCAAGTACAAAAGATCGCAATATTCTAACCTCACACTGAGAGACTCACGAATACTGAATGCTCTACGACAAGATGAAAATATCATTTGTCAACCAGCAGACAAAGGTGGAGCCTTAGTCATCTTGGATTCTGGATTCTACAGACAAAGTGTGGACCAACATGTAAAGGATGAACATACCTACATTCACCTACAAGGGAACCCTATCAAAGTTTTTCAGGAAATACTAAGCTCCTTGTTACAAAAAGCTTGTGATAATGCTGTGATCTCTGAAAACACCAGAAGATTCTTATTAGTTCCCACTCCAAAGACACCGCATATTTATATGCTTCCTAAAATCCACAAGAATTTGGAGAACCCACCCTTTCGACCTATTGTTGCAGGGTGTGGATCTATCCACGAACCAATTGGACAATTTTTAGATCACCATCTACAACCACTGGTACAATCATGGATTACCTATGTAAAAGACGCCACCGACTGTCTTTTAAAATTGAGAACACTAAATCATCTTTTGAATGAAGACTTTCTATTGTGCACAATAGATGTGGTAGCACTTTATACTTCAATACCTCACAATGAGGGACTAGAAGCCATTGAATGGCGACTTCTAGATTCTCCCGTAGAACGGGATTTGAGCGTGTTTCTACTTGAACTCTTACATTTTTCGCTGTATCACAGCTACTTTCTTTGGCAAGATGAATACTATTTACAAAAGACAGGAACATCAATGGGATTTCCCGGAGCACCTGCTTACGCGAATACCTTCATGGCGCACTTTGAATTTCTTCACATTCTTCAAAATCCGTTATGGCAACAACATACAATAGTATTTCTTAGATACATCGACGACATTCTGTGCCTCTGGAAGGGACCACAACAAGTTCTTGAAACCTGCATTCAGCAGCTAAATCTCTGCAACCCCAGAATACAATTCACATATGATATACAATCCGAAAAAATACATTTTTTGGATATAGAAATTCGCAAGACCCAGGAAGGTATACAAACCTCAGTCTACAGGAAACCAACGGATGTTAACAATGCATTGCACTTCTCTAGCGGACATCCATTCTCTTTGAAAAAACACCTACCGATTTCACAATTTATTAGAATAAAGAGGATCACGTCAAATGATGCAGAAAGCACACAATTGATCAATGAACAAAAACAACGGTATAAAGAAAGAGGATACCCAGATGACATTCTGAATGAAGCCGAGAGAAAAATTTACAATAAAAAAAGAGAAGTTCTATTACTCCCAGCAGAGAAAACCACATCACAACGTGAAGTATGTGTCTTAAGATACTCCACCCAGGCATCTCACATCAAGAAAATAATCAACAAACACTGGGAACTTGTCATAACAGAACCTGATTTTACAAATTTGTTTCAAGGCCCGCCGATATTCGCACACACAAGGTCCAATAACCTAAGAGAAATCCTGAAATTCAAACCTACAAACTTACAACTCAAATATAAAGGGATGCAAAAATGCCACAACTGTGGCCAGTGTGGAAATGTAATGGTGGGACAGACTTTCAACCACCCTCAGGCAGGAGAAAAAATTTCTTTACGACACTCATCTGACTGTAACACAGAAACTGTTATATACGCGATAAGATGTCCATGCGGACTCGTGTATGTAGGTAGAACCTCGAGAAAGATAAAAACGAGGATCATAGAACACAAGAGTACAATTCGCAACAAGAATTTGAAATCCTGTCTGGCCACACATTGGATTAACACAGCACACACCATACCCCAACTACGTTTCACCATTTTAGAGAAAATCAGCACCACATCTTGCATTGACATTCACAACACGCTAGCAAGAAAAGAAACGTTCTGGATAAAAAAACTGGGTACTTTGATCCCGGGGGGGCTTAATGATCATATTGAATTTTCTTGCTTCTTATGATTCATGTTAGATCATGCTCTCTATGTTTTCACGGTAGACGCACGCTCTTCCCGCAATTATACAGTTTTGTAAAGGATTTGCACTCGTCTCACACACTGTATGGGTTCACTCAGATTTATTATTTCGTTTCATTATTTTCTTTTTCAAAGGACACTCATGTGCAGATATCTTTGACTCAGTAGACAGGTATTGACTAAGTCACTTTTTGCACGTCCGGAAACCAGTACACGATTCAACTTTTCACATCACATCTGACAACGAACACTGTAATTCTCAGCGACCCATGTCTCAATCTGGGACTCAATAAAGTTTTACAATTCACGTCATCTATAAAAACAGCCCCTTTACGTTTCACAATGACGACGCGTTGCTGTTACGTACGCATCGAGATTCCCACGTCTCGCGCACTTTGACCTTTGACCGGTAAGCCACTTCCGCTGAACCTTGGTTAACCGACCAACTTTGCGTCGGACATGCACCGTACTTAATGTAGCTTTCCTTATCCTTACAGACACTCGAATAGGATTACATTCAGCTCACGGAAGGGTAAGCTTTCATTACTTTCCCTTGATAGTCACTGTTCATATACAGTCGTTCACGCACTAATAAAATTCCCGCACCTTTTCAACAGTCGGAGGTTGCCTTTTGATCACGGTTCACATAAACTTCATTGGACCCTTGATCGTGAGTACGACACACAAACACATGTGGTGTTTACCATGAGGGCAATTCGATATGGGGTCTGTTCTCCTCTTTCGGTTGTTCTCCACACTTAGGACCTTTAAATAAAGGTTGCGTTGACTCGACTATCGGCACACCATATTCTTTCAACAGGCACACATTTTCGAATTGTGTTTTTTAATTAATACACCGGGCTTCTAGTTTTTGAACACACTTTTGGTTAAGAGTGCAAATCCTAATAACGCAGATGTGAACTAAGTACTATTGTTTCAATCTTTTTGTAGTGTTACAAACGTGGAACTGTTTATTGAAGTACACAAACTGAATCCCCTGAAGAAGGGTTAACAACCCGAAATGCATTGGGATGGATGTTGAAAATTCTATGTATTTTGAAGTTTAAGAAATTACACTGTTTAACGAATTGTATTTGTTTATGAAATATTTCAACCATGAATTACGCTTCACCTACTACGTATGTTTAAAAAATACGTGTTTAACTCATGTGTTTTATTTTGAAAACCAAAGATTGATGTTACTTCACTAATAATGGTTGAGTAAAAAGACAAATTACTTTTGTGAAAACTCTTTTGAGTGCGATTGCTGTGCGTCATGTAGGTGTGGATCACTCCACACCTCTTCATGTTCTCTTCTGATAAAGACATTATGTCTCGGTGAACCCTTCATGCCCCTTTCATGAAATGGATGTTAGGTGCCACAGTATAGATATGACACACCAGTCTCTATCACCCTGGCAATGTCTATACCTCTCTCACTGATTTCAGGAGTGGACTCAAGACCTGGCTGTTTGAGTAGCTCCTCCTCTTGCAGCCCCTCGATACCCCTCGGGGTGATTCAAGCGCTCTACAAATACTCCTACTTCCGGTAAGCGAGACGGCACCAGTGTTCCAGCGTTTATCCTATCCTCAACAGGATTCGCCTCGGCAATTGGTGTACCCGCCTGTCCAGCTAGAACACTGGACTGCCCCTTATATTTTGCACCGCTGCGGGACCACACAGGGCCGGTACAGCTCAGCAGCCTACGCACCTCCGTAAATAATTAACCCAGCCGGGTTGGAAGTATCACCTGCCACTGGGTTGGCGCTACATGTGCCGATTCATTCTCTGAACTCCTTATCCGGAGCATATGACCCAGCCGGGTTGGAATTATCACCGGCTCACTGACATACGCTACCCACTACGCTTCGTCTCAGCCCTGAATAAGTCACGGGATTACGCCCACATGTGACGAAACACATATCGGCTGGTTGCTTTCGCATATCCTCATTTATTAAACACACGTGAAAATATTCATCTGGTGTGGATCAAATATCCTGTTTTGAACACTAAGTCGCTCGAAACCGCCTTGTGATACTCATTAAGTGTGCCCTGGACTTTGTTTTGCTCTACAAATACTAATTGATTGTGCTGGGGCACTGGTGGTCTCACTTTGGAAGGGAGCTAGAACCACATGCAGGGGTAGGAACAGTCTGCGCAACCACATTTGCCCGCTCCTAAAGAACCCTTGCTCGGTGGCACACACTCAGAGCGTCTCCAAGCGCCTTTTTGCCACTGCGCATGCATTAATAATATGAACCAACAACATGAGCGAAATTATTCCTTCATTTGCATGTGGTCAGGCCACGAGTAGTGGCCCACTTGCCTTTGCTTGGGCACACACAGATGTGGACCCTTCTCAGGGACGTGAACGAGACCTCTACAGCCCAGCCGCGGCCCGCGCCAGTAAAAGCGGTGTGCCGGATTGGCGGGGGTGGGGATTTCAACAGAAGACGAGGGGAAATTATTTATTTATTTAATTTTCCCTCGTGGTCATTTGTCGAATCCCCCCCAACCCCACTACTTTTACCTGCCAAGCCGTGGCTGCTACAGCCACTGTGGTGCACGATGCCCTGCCTTTTTGTGGGAGCTGGCGTTGGGAGCGTCTAGCACAAAGCCAATAAAAATCAGTGAGCAGGGCCGTCTTAACAGCATTATAGGCCCCCGGGCAAAGCAGTGCACTGTCCCTGCCTACACAACCACTCAGAGGAATAAACGTGGAGGAGCCGCCCCTGGATACATTCTGGTCTGTGCATAGATTAGCATGGGGCCCCTATCTTCATGGGGCCCCCGGTCAACTGCCCATCCTGTCCATGTCCATGTCCAAGACGGCACTGTCTGTGAGTTATTTTTATTTTTATATGAAGATTTATATAGCGCGAACTCGACCCAAACGTATTTGAGCGCTTTACACGAGCACCAGTTACGTTACACACGGACATATTCAGACATGGGGAGATTAAGTGATTTGACCAGAATCACAGGATGTAGATGCGACCCAGAGGATAGAACCTTGGTTTCCAGCACCAAAGTCGGCAGTCTAGCTGACGGACCACATCCTCTCCCCATAGGAAACTTGGGGACCCCTCGCCACATTCTGCAGGGCCCCCACCATTTTACGCCACTGCCCTTCTGTGATATAAGCATGCCTCATGCAGAAAAACAAGACCTTTTACAGGTTGGGGACTTTAAATCAAAGTGAAATCTCTCCTCTTGAGAGTCCATTCTTTATTTCTAGTTTTTATGCAAACATTATTGTGCTCCCGGTTGAGTGTGTAGCTGTGTGCTGTCCACCAGGGAGTCTGGTGTGCTCAGGATGTACACTGCGGCTGTCCAGGCCCTGTGGTTGCACCCCCTCGGCCCCTACCCAGCCAGCCCTGCCTCCCTCCCACCAGTTCGGTAAGACACTAGCTTGTCCTCCCAGCCTGGCTTTGAAGGGTTTGTTTTTTGACCAAACAGCAAAACCACAAGTTCCCTTCTGACACTCCTTGACTCAGCATCATGTGTGTACGTCTCACTGCCCCGGGCTGCACACTGTGAAGCGAGCCATTGTGGCAGCTCTCAGCCTTAACCCTTTCAAGGCCGCCTGCGGCGCACAAGGCACCACTGAATGCCAGGTTGCCCTATAAGGACAATTCGGAAAGTTCCTGACAGGTCGGTACCCCCAGGGCTCGAGCAAACGTAGTCGTCCTGATAGAGACACTGACTCCGCCCCAGCCCTTTCAGCTTATCACGCAACCTACCGATATTGATATAGCCCCCCCCCCCCCATTAATCCTGCTGAGCCTAAAAAAGAGAATAGGCGGTAACATATGAATGAAATAGATTTTTTTCACGTGATAAAGGATTTTTGGAAGCCCTATGAAGATTAATATACACCATTCCAAGGCTGCTTCGTTTAGACATGTTATTTACATTTTTTTCCGAACTGGAGACACTTTTATACTTTTCAGCTGAATGCCGAACATTTTGGTATATATTCAGCCACAGCAGAGTATAAAACCAACATTGTTTATTTAATAGTTAATGTAACGAGCAGATAAATACCTATCATTAAAAGAGCAACATTTTCTCCAATAAATATGTTTGCATTTCGCTTATTTTCATCAGCACAATTTGTGTACGTTCAGTTAGAAAATACCAAATTATCACCAAGCAACAGTTTAATCTCAATTATCAAAATGCTGATTTCAGATATAAAATCATGGCCAAAATCTTAAAAGACAAATTGTGGTGGCTTTCAAGCATGAATAACAGGCTACGGTTTTCCAAAAAGGCACAGTTCAGAGTGTAGTCCTTCCCTATAATGTTTATGTTTTTCCTTTCTTATAAATCACTTTATACAACAGTGTCAACAGTGTCCTCTAGGCGCTAAATGCTGAACAACTATTAATGTCGCCTATACAAAAATCAATTAAACCAAATATACAGTTGTTTAATCAAAATTGTTTCTCAAAATATTTTTTTAAAGATAACGGCATCAGAATCTTCCAGAGGTGTTGAAGTGTACACCATTCCACTTTCTTTAGTGGACATCTTTTGATGCCTTTTTGTATGTGCAGTTGATGAAGCTTTTGAGTTCACATAAAAATGATACTCCAAAAATAACTTTACCAACTTTGTCAGAGACCTGAGGCTAAACGAATTTCAGTTTAACAAATAATGCACAACACTTTGATCTTAAATTGTAGGGAACCTAATCCTAACCTGGTTTCTGACTCACTCAATCTGCCTTATTTGGTCTACTGAAAGCCTGTGTATTTTTGTTCTTTTGTTTTCTTGATTTAAAACTAATGGCAAAAAAAAAATGGCTGCTGAGACAATCTTGTTTACATAATTCTTAAATAATTCGGATTGCAATATTTTGGACCATTTTTGCTTTTTTAGATACTCTGTTATGGAGTGATCCTGTAACTAGGGCTAAAACTCAAAGTACTTTATTGGAGATTGGAACAGACTGAGTTAAATCTAAGTTTATAGAACAAAAAAACCAAGGATCCTGGTTAGCAAAATACTGTTTTTCCTGCAAATTGATTTGCAGACAAAAGAATTGCACAAGTATGATAGGCCTTTGCAAGTAGTTGCAGTACGCATGCAGAACTTCCATATGTTTGTGATGAAGTATGCAAAAGGTGGGTAGAGAGATGTCAGAACATCTAAACTGCGACACAATCAATAATAATATTAATAATACGGACACTTGTAAAGCGCGACAGCTACCTCAAACAGAGGTGTCCCGGTGTCAACACCAGGGAATCCACAATTCTGGGTATGGAGGCTGGTATATCCCAGTCACATTACTAGAATAATTTCCCTCCAACTACCTTTTTTTCACTGTGTTGTAAATTACTCAAAGATTTATCAAAAATCGACAGAATCGTGTAATAGAGACACCACCACAATATTGACATTCATAGGCCCACCTATCTATAGAAATAAGACAATACAAAAACCAGCCTTAACCATCAGGAATCAATACTAAACTCTACTATATATTTAGCAAATAACTATTCAGAGCCAAAGACTGTCAAACAGCAGACATAACCAATCTAAAGAGCGCCTAGATCAAGAAAGAGCCATACTGACAGCAGAAACCGCTATTTAAATGCAAGTGACATAACCACATACAAAACATTCAAAGTGTCTCAATTGCATATGCAAAACAGAACTGTACAAAGTGTGGCTAAGATCAGTGCAAATGGAAACACCCAAGAAGACAAACATGTCCACATACTTGTTGAGAGCTTGGACAATAAAGACTCAATAGTTGCTCCAGATTTCCTGGACCCCAAGCTTTCGCTGTAACAAGCTGGCCAAAAGCCCCACACCGGCCTACAAAAGCCTACCATAGGTTTTTTTAAATGCTATTCATTTTGAAACGTCACAAGAATTTTGGAACATGCTTTCAGCTATTCAGCCCTACAACGTGTCACGCATGTGCGACAAGCGCCGTCTGTAATTTCTCCTTACACCTTTGCACAAGTTGTTCCAACTCCTAAAGATTTGCATCTGGATCCTGCTCTATGCACTTCCTTCACACAGACATGTTTGGGATTTAGCAAACATCGCACAATTTGAGTGACCCCGTAGGTGCAAATTTGTGCAATACACATGTTGTTAGGTATCTGGTACCATTGCGAGTTAGGTTCAGAGTTTACATCCACATCTGGAACCTTAGCAAGAAGCGTAGTTTGATTCTTTTATGGGTCTCCAAACTGGTCCTAGGGGGATGAGTATGTGGTGAACCTACTTATTGGACTACTCTGAGGACGTATGGTTGAGAACCAGAGTATCCAGATTTAGATATCAGTTTGTCAAATATCATGGCCAAAATATGACCTACCAGAATATTGTTAGGGCAAGTTCATATAAGTAAGCTTTGTTTTCCTATGCTTAAATTCACATATCTGTATCTTGGTGTGAAGTTCAGAATAGTACATTAACACTTACCTAGATACATTTCATGATATTCTTGTAGACAGATTATTGGGGCATATTATCAAGAAACTGCGTTAAAATTATCGCCGATAATGGGCTTGATAATATGCTGCAGAGAATTCCCACAGAAGCCCATGTTCACACCAGATAATTTTAACGCCGTGCTTGATAATATGCCCCTTTTAATTTTCTGACATACGACTGGATCTATATACCTCCAATACTTTGTTGCAACATTTATTTAAACAATCCCTTTTACACAATCCTTTTGTAATTTTGAACCTAATTGTAAATGCTGGCGATCTTCTGAAACATTGTTTTTTCGTGGACAGAAGAAAAATTACTCTAGCTGTTTTTGGATTGAGGAAGAATAAAATTGATTGTTTTTCACCTTTTTGCGTTCTTTAGATCATCACTTCGACTGTAGGTCACTCTGTTGTAATGTGTGTGTCATGTTACCTGGGACGTTCTACTGTGGATACCGCATAAAGGCACTGATCGTCTTGAGTGTTTGGCGGGAAGGCATTTGGGAGCTGCTGCTTAGCTGCATTGGCAGATAACAGTTCTGGGATTTTCTACCAATAAACTGCTTTCTTCTAACATTGGTCTCTAGGCTTTTCATTGTAAGAAAGGCGATAAAGAAGGAAATTTCCTTTGGTGCTTAAAAAACCCACCATGAATGCTTAACTGATAACTCCCAGGGCGAGTAGCACTGAATAGTTCACATGGAGACGGCTGGGTGTTATGTTGGTTGGCAGTGTCGAATGTGGAAGCGAAAGCATATGTTAAGCAACTACCTCTGTTTGGCATTTGAGTACACACACTGTTTCACAGCTATCCCTTAGTCACCGTAACTGTGCCAGGTACCTAAATAGGATATATTGTGACCAGCTATGACTCGAAGATCGTCAGTGTCAGTGCGCCACATACTGCTCAGGTGGTCATTCATGAAGATTAGGAGCCCCTAGTGTGGACAACTGTAGGTCACTCAGTGCTGTGGAGCTCAGCATTGTCTAAACTGGTTTGAAGGTTTATGGATCAGTTGTTAGAATAATAATGTCTTAGCTGTGTTGTTCATATATTGTTCTGCATAAGTTAGCATTCGCAGCGCCATCTTATGTTTGGCCCCCATTTTGATTCATGAGCAAAACTAATATCTCTCTATGCCCCTGCGAGAAGCAGCTTTGGTAATTTTCCTTTACTCTAAGGTTGGGCCTTGCTGTACTAATGAATACACTGTTCTTATTAGCGCATATCTTTCCCACTAGATAGAGGCCTGCTCCCTCTAGTCCAGCGATGGGCACAGGCAGAAGGACCTTGGCATAGAGATAGTGTGTGCCAGGTCCCAGGATCAAAACTTATCCTTCTGTACCTCCTTTGTGTAGCTGCCTCCATCTGGAAATTTCCAGCCTGGGTGTGCTGTCATTGGTTCTGAACCGTACATAATGTATCACCATGTTTTCTGATGTCAGTCCTCTCTGCAGCCCCCCTAAGCGACTGGGCAGACGGGGCTCCACTCGAGTGTATCTGAATAAACATATACTTGGTTTGTATTCTCTACTGTCTGGCCGACTCTTCATTTGTATGGAAGGCTGAGAGGTAGTTGCGAGTGACCCGGGTGGCCCTATTCGGGTCACTTCCTTCACTGTGGTATAATTGGTTGTTTGGATTTGAGTAACTGATGAGATGGTAATGAAGAATGTGGAATCTGGAAGGTATGGTCTTCTCTGCTTGAAGCGTTTTGCCAACTGTAATTGCATTGAGATAGCGCTTACGACTTCCGAAAAGGCGTTGAAGCACTTAATGCAGGGCAGCATGCTGCTCTGGAACTCAAGATTAGTAGTTAGTCCTGTGTTATTGGTTCCTGTTGGTTACTGGGATTAGTTTCATACGCTCAAGCAAACCATTTCATGCATTCACTTCAGTTTCTTTGAGGTGGAGTAAATTAATAGGAGTCAGGTGTTATCATTAGTGGGGGGTGAGGGGAGTATGTCAGCTCATGCAGATGTTTGGGGATAGATGATCTAGAGGAGGTTAGGCCTTGTTATGTTGCAGGGGTATGGCTTTCTAAAAAGGAGAGGTTGTGATCTTTGAAATTGGTATACACAAATTTAAAAAATACATTATTCCAGGTTAAGGCAAATATACAAGTGATTAAGGGAAGACTGTGTCCATAGAGAAAGGGCAAGCAGAAAATGAGAAAGAGACGACGGTCATTTGAAAGAAAACAGGAGAGGCAACAAACTGATATTTTAAGTAAAGAACATTCTTTCATGCTGGATTTTATCAATATTGAGGATGTTCTTTGAGACAGCATGCAATTTGAGAATGCAACACTGGATGGAAACAGCATTATTTTTAGGTGAAACTAGTGCTATATTTGGTACTTTGGTGTCATTTGGATCCTTTCCTCTCTCCTGTCGAGGTGTTATTGGGGTGTGTTTATGTTCTTTTTTTTTTTTTTTTTTTTTTATTCCTCATATACCAAGGTGGGCATTCCAGATGGAGAAACCCGCCCCCTCTCCTCTTCCCGCGTTATTCCAATCTCGATGTTTAGGGGTCTGAGGAGAGATGGGAAGGAAATACCCCTCTAGTAGCAACTGTTTTCTTATTCCACTCCATTCCATTCAGGCCATTTGACCCAATGTTTTGAAGGCAAAGAACCAACAGTGCCCAGGTGAAATCATTGGAATATGCTCATCTATTCCGCCATGCCACAAGGGCCGCCCAGATCTTATCTTGGCTGGTACTATCACAGGCCATATCAAATTCGCTTATATATATAAGGTACTTCAGGCAGTCTGCAAAGTTTTGGGGCATTTTCACTCTTCCAGGCTTTACATATTTCTCGTCGCGCTAGGATGATGACAGAAAAGATAAATTTAGAAGCCAGATCATTCTGTTCAATGTGCGATGTTACTCCAAACATGATCATCCTAGTAGTTACTACTAATTGTCTGCCTAGAACCTCAGCCAGGAACCCTTGTACTTTAAGCCAGTAATTTGTTAACATTGGGCACTCTACAAACATGTGCAAATCGTCTGCGGCTAACAGTTTGCATCTCGGGCAATAGTAATCTAAACTTGTTATTTTGGCTAATTTTTTAGGTGAGATGTATACTCTATACAAGGTAAAAAGGTGATTTCTTTTTAGGGGGGCAGACTTAACCACCGTATAAAGCATTGCAAATGAGTCCACCCACAGATCCCGCAGATTAACGCCTGTACCAATAACATTGCCCCACAGCTTTTGGAGTTCAGGCTCGGTAACATCCTCCACTTCTATCAACGCCCAATACCAGTAAGAAAGTTCTTTTGGCCATCTGCCCTTTTTATTGACCAGATCAAACTTTGGGTTTGGGATGTTAATATTCCATGGAAAGGTGGCCCACCACCCCGAAAGCTGATAATATTTAAATCTTGTAAGTGTTCCCCCTGTCAGACTCGACAGAGAATTCCAATCCAGGAGCTCCGAATCTCTCTGTAGATCCCTCCAAAATACTAATCCTGCTGTTTTAAGTGGAGATGAAAGGGTGTCTTTAAGACA
Source organism: Triturus cristatus (assembly GCF_964204655.1). Taxonomy (NCBI): domain Eukaryota; kingdom Metazoa; phylum Chordata; class Amphibia; order Caudata; family Salamandridae; genus Triturus; species Triturus cristatus. The sequence goes on along the minus strand of NC_140595.1, from coordinate 139,568,634 downwards.
GTCCGGAGTCCCTGGTGAGTCCCATATCGGGGCGTTAGGGGCATAATAGGGGATACTCAATCTTTTCCTAATAAACATCCAGTTTTTTAAAGCCGTGTTTAGAATTTTTAGTCTCACCCTCTTGTAGTATTTTGGATCTCCAAATTTGAACAGAAAATATTCCTGTCCTTGTGGGATACCATGGAGAAGTGCCCGAAACAGAAGACCCAAAGAGGAGGCATCTGTCTCATCAGCCAGGAGTCTGAAGTTTTTAAAATGAAAGGAGTGGCAATATATGAGTAAATCTGGTAAAGCTAACCCACCCATTTTCAGGGTTCTCCTCATTTTCTTCCAAGAAATTCTTGAAGTCTTCGTATTCCAAATGAAGGAGCCTATTTTCCCCTGAAGTTTGGCTAAATCTGGTGAGTTAAACATTAGTGGGATGGAATTGAATAGGAAAGTGATTTTGGGCAGTATAATCATTTTAACTAAATTTACTCTCCCAAATATGTTCAGCTGAAGGCCTGACCACCGTGATAGAAGGTTGCACACCTCCTTATGGACTCTACTGAGATTTACTTTCGATATCTCCATAATATCTTGAGCTAAATGAATGCCAAGATATCTCATGCGGAGTTTTACATCAGGAGCTGCCACCTCCTGATTCCATTGCATTATCTCGGTCTTTTCCCTATTGATCTTATATCCCGAGATCTTCCCAAAAGACTCTGCCTGAGCGAATAACCTAGGAATGGCTTCAGCCGGATTAGATGTAAACAATAAAAGATCATCAGCATATAAGGCCAATTTTAACGTAAAGTCCGCTATATTGAAGGGTTTAATTGCCTGGTCGCCTCTCAGCTGACAAGCAAAAGGCTCGATATAAAGATTGAACAACAGGGGAGAAAGGGGGCACCCCTGTCTTGTTCCACGTAAAATGTAAACCCAATCCGTAAGTGACCCATTTATCAGAATTTTTGCCCTGGGAGAGAGATACAGTGATCTAACTGCTGTTACATAATTTTTCGGGATTCCAAACCTGGACAGAACCAACCATAAGTATGACCAATTCACTTGGTCAAAAGCCTTGGCAGCATCGATTGCCACAATAGTCAGGGGGGATTTTTTATCTGTAGCTACATCTATAGCGGCGATGGCCTGGAATGTTAGTTCGTTTAGCTGTCTTCCGGGGATAAAACCTCTCTGGTCTCTATGTACTATGGATTTTATAACTTTAGCCATTCTAGCTGCCAGGACCCCTGCAAAAATCTTATAGTCCACGTTCAATAATGAGATTGGCCTATATGACTCAACCCTTGCAGGGTCCTTATCGGGTTTTAAGATCAGCGTGACTGTTGCCTCTGACCAGGTTTGTGGAATTGCCTCGCCCGATATCAGTATCTTATTAAACAGTGTAGTAAGAATCGGGGCAACCTTATCCAATCCCAGATGGTAGATCTCTACAGGGAGTCCATCCGGCCCCGCTGCTTTCCCTTTTTTCATTTTTTTAATCTGAGTGCAGACTTCGCCCTCTTGTATTTCAGAGCTCAGATATCTTCTGTCAGCCTCTGACAATTGTGGCAGTTCCAGCTGATTTAACCATTGCTCGGCATCGTGTATTGAGGTGCCGCTCTCTTCAGTATATAGGTCCTGCATAAACCGTTTTGCCTCCCCGGAGATTATATCATTGTCATGGGAGATGGCCCCAGTGTCACCTATGGTTAACCCCTTAATCACATTCCTAGCCCGGTCTGATCTAGCCTTCCAGGCGAGTAATCGGCCACATTTCTCCCCATACGAAAAGTTTTGTAAGTTACTAGCGTCCCATCTGTCTTTGACTATTTTGTCCAACCTTGCCTGATATTCAGCTTTCAGAGCATCAAATTCATTCCGTATAGTGGCTAGATTAGGCTGGAGGTCTAGTGAAGCCTTCTGCAACTGTTGTTCTTTTAATTTAATTTTTGTGAGATGATCTTCTTCCTCTCTTCTTCGTGACTTATTTTTCCTAATCATAAAGGAGGTTAAATACCCTCTCAGCCACGCCTTAAAGGTTTCCCAGACCAATTGACCTGTTGCGGTACCACTATTTGCCTTAAAGAACTCAGCGACTTGGACCACCAACTCCATTCTCATTTCCTCTTTTAAAAGTATTGACCTGTCTAAGGTCCACCTCCTCACTTGGTCTTCTTGCCCAAGCTTAACCTTTAGCTCAACCATGGAGTGGTCTGAAAGTATGGCAGGAATATAGGATACGGTGACGACCCCCGATATTAATGTTTGATCTAACAAAAAGAAATCTATCCTAGAGTAATGTCTATACCTATGACTATAGAACGAGTACTCTCTACTGCTGCCATTTCTGACCCTCCAAATATCGTGTAAATTCAAATCCTTCATAATATTTTTAAGCTCTGTTTGTGTTTTACGTGGGGGGGTGAATTTAACTCTAGAGGTACGATCCAGATCTTCATTGAGGATCAGATTAAAATCCCCTCCTAAGATAACAGGTGTTTCGTAATTTAAAAGACTCATTTTTAAACTAGATAGAGCCCCTGGAGAATCAGAATTGGGACCGTAATATACTGCGCAAGTGAATCGTGACCTATCTACCACAAAGGATGCGGTCAGCCATCTACCTGAGCAATCAGTTTCAGACTTCTCCACCCTAATCCCACTATTTGCTCGTACTAAAATTGCAACTCCCCTAGTGTTCCCACTCTGGTTGGAACAAAGAAGTTCCTGTATCCATCCTTGTCCCCTGAATGCTATCCTACATTCCTGTCGCTCTAGATGGGTTTCTTCTAAAAGGCATATGTCTGCCTTTGATTTGTTTAAAAATTCACAGATCCTAAATAGTTTCCTCCTTTCCCTTAATCCATTTACATTCAGATTTACTATTTTTAATATTTTTCTAGCCAAATCCGTCATGTCGGATAAAATTCTTGGGTAAGAGGGTCATATACGGCCCATAACTTTTTACTACCGAGGAGTTGTTCCATAAGCCGAGGTTATATGAGGAATGTTTTTTATTTATTTTTTTTTTTTTTTTTTTTCCACCCCCCCCCCTTGCCCTCTCCCCCCACCCTTGAGGAACCCTCCCTTGTAGACCTTGGCGATCATATCGCCGTTTAGGAGCCCAAGTCCCATACGCGTGCTCTACCTCTAAACATTCAAAGTGAGAGTGGGAGATAGATAGCTAAACTAAAAATTAAGCTTTTCCGTCAGCTTTCAGTAACCCCCATGTGTACATGTGCTCTTTTTTATTTATTTATTTATTTATTTATTTATTTATATATTTTTTTTTTTTTTTTTTTTTTCTTTTCCCCTTTCCCTTCTCCTCCCTCCTACCTTTCTCTTCCCAAATAAAGTCACACTCTTCATCACAGCATTCATCTAAAAAAAGGCTATCACTGGGACTTCTTCATACCAGCCAAAAACGTATCTACCTCCTGAGGTGAAGTGAAGTTGTACGTTTTATTTCTCCAGACCACCCTCAGTGCCGCTGGAAATTTCATTGCTACCTGCCCTCCTAAACTTCTTATATCGGCCATTCGCGATCCCAGCTCCCACTGTGTGTTTATGTTCTTGAATAAATCTTTTTAACTATTACAGAGATATTCTTATCTTTCACTGGCAATGAGGGTGTATCCAAATCCAAATATTGCTCAGAAGGTACACCATGTGCCATACTTGATGAGGGAGGAGAATATAGAGGGAACAACATCATTCATATGGTTTGCCTCGGTGGTCTTGGCAATCAAGCCAGGGCGAGATCTGAGGATGTGTGTGGATTTGACATATCAAATTTCTGACCGTCATCTTCAACTGAATATAACTGAAATGATTATTGCAGAAGGTAAGTCCAGTGCCTTTACAGTTATAGATGTCTCATCAGCATTCACATGCTTCATCTCCCCTAGTGTAGTGGTGTTTGACAACATTGTAACACAGGGGCAGTTCCTCCGCAATGGCGGACGAGCATCGCCCCACTGGTTCAGAGCCAGAAAGTGAAAAATAAAACGATATCTTAGTATAGTTTTTTTTTTCATTTACCGGCTTTGAGCCAGCTTGTGCGCGGAGGGATGGGGCCGGGGTATGTGAGTGGGAGGAGGAGTGCAAATGTGCACTTGTAAGTTAACATGTGTATTTGGCCAGCCGTCTCAGGCCGGCCAAACACACATGCCCACTTAGGTTTCTCCAGCTTGGCTGCATTGTGTAGCCGGGCTGGAGAAACCCCACAGACTTCCTGACCTGAGTGGATCGTCTTCTCAGCCCGCTCTGGCCAATCTCCACGCAGCTCTCATATGAGAGCAGCACAGGGATTGGATGGAAGTCTAATGCTTTCATAGGGACTCCAGGCACTGCAGCAGAGGAAAGCGAGGTGTACGGCAGCACCAGATAAGTGTTTAATTTTTCATTAACCCCGTTTCTTTCCGCTGGGCGCTCCCCCACATGTTTCCCGCTGGCTCCCTCTCCCCCGCAATGCTTCCCGCTGGCCCCCTCTTCCCTCCATCTGCCCTCCCCGTATTTTAACATGTCGGTCACCACTATTGTACACCATGGATGATTGTAAGTTTTGCACATAATTGGTGCTGCCTTCTAAATTAGCTGTTTTCCAGCAGATAATGCAGAAGATTTTCAAGGGTTACACAGTGTGCTGCACAATCTGGGTGACAGCCAGTTGTGCTGTAGTGATGTGGGTACAAATTACAAATACCATAAATGTGTATTGATTAGGTTGAGCAAAATGGTCTCACAGAGAAGAAGAGCAAGTGTCATTTGAAGGTGGAACCTGTCAGAAATTGGCAAGAGATGTTATAAACACTAAATAGGACCTTGTAGATGCAGTTGGAAAAGCACCACAACCAACTAACAAAGATGAGCTAAAGTCATTTTGAAGACTGTGAGAATATTAGTCAAAATTTGTAAACAAAAAATGACGTTTGTAGAACCACTGAGATGGCTGTTTAAAAAAAGAGTCCCATTAGAGTGAACTAAAGATTTCAGAGAGGCTATGGAAAATGTAAGAAGAGAGGTTTGCAACTTCTTGCTAGGTAGATGGATTTCCATAGACACACTGCCTTTATTTACATGGATGCCAGAACCGAAAGGTTTATATAATATCAGGAACAAAGGTCATTAATTCCTGGATAGGAGAGAGGGGAGGGTTGAGTTTTGTGTCTATGAGTATGTGCAGAAGAAAAGGTAGGATAGTATGTGAAATCCTGAAGTTGTAGGGGTCTCTGTTTGGAGGGTTCTGGCTACTTTCAGTTGGACCCTCTCCAGCTCCAGTTCAAGTGCCAACGTCAGCAGAGAAACTTAAAGTGATGGTGGGCAAACGAAGCATCACTCGAATGTACGCAAGTTGATGTATGCAAGCTAATGCACCTGACATGATGCAACGTGAGAGTGGACAGTAGTGACGCTCGTAGCACACGTCAAAGGTTGCATAGCAAAGTATTAGTTGGAATGTAAAACCTAAGTGTCCTGACTGGGTGGTCACTGGTCAGGTGATATACGCATAAGCATTCATATAACTGAAGACGCACAAATCATTAAGCTGCTTGGAAAGGAGGTTGACCACAGCAGCAAACAAGCCAAAAGGCTCTATGACGATATGCTGTGTTGACTATAAAATGCTCAATACGGCTCGGTTATAGCTATGCGGGAAGGAAAGGTGTGTGCCATTGAATGGCAATGTCCACTTTCATTGGGTAACTCAATTCATCATCTCCAGATAATGTGGTGGATGCTGAATCCCAAAACGTTTCTTACAAGTTCTGGAGAACCTGTAATTCAGCTGAAATAATGGTAATGTGTATGTAGTAGCATCTAGAGAGGTGAGTTTTGCACAAGAAAGGAAAAAACAATTTTGTTGCATTACTTGAGTTCTTTAGATGTATGATTGTATATAAAGGATCAAAGGATGGAGAGGTGTTGGTGAGGTCAGAAAAGGACCGAATGTGAGGTCTAGTTTTATTTTGTTTTCTTCCAAGGTCATGTTAAACGACAAATTAGAAATGGACACTGATGACATTGCATAATGTATAGCAGTTGTAGAGAATAATTAAAAATCAATGTGCTAGTAGAATAAATAAACACAAAAATCTAAACCTGAGTAACTACCCAGAATAGAGAAAAATGATAATTTACAACTGGAGTTCAGTAAGATGAGTCCAGACACTTCCTTAACAAGTATACAGTAGCGGCTGGTGTTGTCCAAGAATGGTGGGCGAGGGGAAAGGGGCAGGGGTCAGCGGACGACAAGTGACAACATTTTTTAAAAATAACTTACCTGCAGCCAGCCGTGGCGTACTCTTCTGCTTCTCTCCTCTGCAGGCACAGGCTCCCAGACTCCACTGCGGCCAATCCTGACGCTGCTCTCATGCTGCTGGAAGCAGCGCCAGGATTGGCCTGAGCACTCTGAATTTGCGCTCTCAGTGAGACTGGGAGCCCGTGTCTGCTGTCTATAACCCGGCAGTGCAGCTTCGGTTGGAGACAATGTCAGAGCGCATGACGGTTTGGTCGGCTAGAGACAGCAGCCAAACCATCATGCACACTGATCACAGTGCACTTACCACTCCTCCTGCAGCATGTCATCTGCATGGCCCCGCCCCCCCAAGAATCGGCAGGAAAGGAAAAATAAAACGATAATAAAACGTGTTTATTATCGTTTTATTTGTCCTTTTCTGCCATTTTGTGGCACCTGGCGGGGGGAGGGGGGGTTAGGGGGGGGGGGGGGAGAGAGCCGCTGTATACCTACACACCTTCCTCCTTGGAAGTGAGTGACTCGTGTTCTTAACATGGGTAGATAAGTAACAAAAGAAGAAACAAGTGCCTCGAGGAGCTATTATTCTGGGCTCCCCACCACACGTGGCACAGGTGATGTCAGTGTGCCTCATTAACATAAAAGGAAATCCCCAGGAAAGTGGGAGGAGCAATAATGCCACGGGGTAGGAAATAACCTATTGGAAGACAAGAGTGCAAACAAAACTATTTTTACTATGGGCGTGGAATGTGGATTTTGATTTATCATAGTCAAACAAATGTAAGTATACACATATAACACTCGAAGAAATGCCCCAGAGGAGCAGCTTTGTTGGAACATTTGTGTAGGCAAATCAAGAAGTAGTGATTCTGGGGAGCACAGACATTTTGGTAAACAAACTGTTGACAGGGCCTCCCTCTGGCTAAGAATAATGTGTCTAATTGTGCTCCATCGTGTGGATGAACGCCAATCTTCGAATATGGAGCCAATCGTGAGGCGATGCGGGCTGCAATGCCTTTGGTAGGGGCGGGAGTCATAAAAGGATATGACGTCCTCACCATACAGCAGGTGAGTCAATGTGGGCGAATTGCCGGGTGGGCAGCCTCGAGCTCTCCAGGGGCAGTTGTAAAAAGTATTTCTAGATCTTGGTGCTCAAGCGAGGAGTCACCGATGTACCTGAGACAAGTTGTTCTGAAGGAGTTGAAGTATGAAAGCTCACACCATGAATAGGGCCATTTGGAGATCTCCTGGTTCCAGTTGATGATGAAGTTGAATATATTTAGACATGGAGACTTCATGGCTCTTTCCAAGTAAACGTGTTTCCACAGACCTGATAAGTGCCGTCCATATACTTGTGAGCCAGCCACCCTGCCAGCACCTCACAGGGCATCACATCAGCCCTCTCTAACCACCCCTTTGCACTATTCACACCTCTTTGACTACCACACACAGTAGCTCTCCTTAGAGACATCTGTAGCGCTTTAATTATAGAAGGTCCCTCCTCTAACATTAAAAATGCTTCTCCTACCTCAACTTTTCCTAGGAATGCATTGGCCGGAAGTGAGGTAATTTGGAAAGTTGCGTCAGCAGAATATTGTTTTTTTTAAATTTAAAAACGATAAATATTCTGCTCTTATTCAACAAGGCCAAGTAGAGATGAAACCTGAAGTAAGGAATGAAGGTATTGCTTTAACCCCCTCCCCCCTCCACCCCTCCCCCCCGCTGCTGTTGTCTCGAAGATACATCAGTCTCGTCAAGTCAATGTCAACGACACAGTCAAGGTCTGATGTGGTACATTAGATGTTTTATAATGTTGCGATTTTAGCACTCTGAGGCATGGTGTTAAATGCTAGAGTGCTCTGTAAAATCAGCAATTATGATAAATGGCTTGTCATATAGTAACTGAGAGGGAAGATTCAGATATCAGTTTTATTTACCGTAAATCGTGTATATCTCTTCCACATGGAAAAAAATAATTGAATTTAAACCTGAAGTTACCGTAGATGGCACATTTGCAAACTGCACTGTTCACTAGTACAGGTACATAAACAATGATTTGTGTTTTGAAAAGACTGACTGATTTGGTGACCTGAAGCACATACATTGCATTGTAATTGCATTTATATAGCGCTTACTATCCCCGACGAGGCGTTGAAGCACTTTTTCGGCGACTAGCACGGTACTCCGGAACCCCTAAAGGATTGGTGGTGAATTAGTATAGTGAAATATGAAAGTAATTTGAGTGGTGGGTATGTTAGTCAGTTATTTGGATTGAGAAGGATGGTGGAGGGTAAAAATGCATCTGGGCTAAGATGAAATGGTTTTCATCAATTAAAGGGTTTTGTCACCCTTTAACTCTTGCCACCGCATGCCTAGGTCTGCCAGGTTACAGGACCTGTTCTCACTTTTTTAATGCCCCTCTTCACATGTGGGGTGCAGCTCTCAGAGCCTTCCTCTTCACTGACCCTCAAACGAAGGATGTACGGCCCTTCTAACAGGCCTTATATTACTCTGTCCTCAAAGGATGATTGGCAACAATCCAGCTGTTGCCCAAGGGCACTTGCAATGCGCATCCAGTCGGGGACATTGTACCCCTACTGGGTTCATGCGAGAAAGTGGCATCTTTCTTGCATGGTATGCCCCCACTTTTTGCTGAATTGCTGAATGTACTTTGACTCAGTGTGCCTTGGACTCCTGCCAATCAGGTGCCCAGGGCCTATGTTCCTTCCCTAAAACCTAAAACCCAAATTGGCAAACCCTGGCCACATGTCAGCCCCTGGTAAATGGTACCCTAGGTACCCAGGGCCTTCTGACCAGGGAAGGCATCTAAGGGCTGCATCACTTATTGTGCCACCCTTAGAGGCCCTGTACCCTAACACAAACTCACTGCCCTTGCAGGCTGAGTGTCTGGGTACAAGACAAAACAGAGAGTCGACATGGCGCACATCCCTGTGTGCCATGCCCATCACCTACACTGCCCTGGCATACCTCAGTCACCCCTCTAGCTGGGTGCCCTATGACAGTGGTGTGGGCACAGGAGCATGAGCCCTGTGACCCTACAGTACCCAGGTCCATTCCTGGGTACTGTAAGTGCAGTGCTGCCATTTAAGAGTATATGGTGCTGGGAGCTCATCAAACACGAGCTCCACAGCACCATGATGGCAACACTGAAGACAGAAGTTTGGTATCAAACTTCTCAGCACATTAAACCTGCACTGATGCCAGTGCAGGATTTAATGTACAATGCACGGCAGAGGGCATCTTAGAGAAGCCCCCTGAAACTAACCTACAATCCACGTCTGGACTGAGGGGCTGCCTAGGCGGCCACACAGCAGACATGTTGCTGGACCCCTGGGTAGAGAGCCATCCGCCCTCCTGGGCCTGCAACAATGCACATCCTGGACAAGGTGCTAGGTCTCCTCCCCCAGGATGGGCAGGGAAAGCTTCAAAGGCATGCCGCCTTTGTGAACTTCTCCAGGCCACTTGCTGTACTCAGCAACTAGCCCCTACCGGTTCTAAACCCCCACTCTGGCGGGAAGACTGGCCGGAAACCCCAAGGAAGGACAGGGGGTGTGCAAGCCTCTGCCAACCCCACCCCTTAGGTGGGGGAGGCGAGGTGAAACACATCCCCGGGCTCTCGCCATCTTGAAGATGGGGAGCCCTGCCCAATCAGGACTAGGCCACTGCCCCCCTCCCACAGGAGAGTGGCAGGATAGGGGGTGTACCCACCCCGGGACAGGGACCCAGTGGTCCCTGCCCTCTACCTACCTGTAACACCCCTACATTTAGTATTTAGGGCCACCCTGAACCTTCCTTCCTTAGATTCCAGATTCCAAAAACAGCAAAGAAGATCAAGAAGAAAGCAGACCTGCCGTGCAGCTGCTAAGAAGAGGAAGACACCAACTGCTTTGGCCCCAGCCCTGCCGGCCTGTCGACCCTCGAACCTGCTCCTGCTAAATCCCGGCACCTCCTGTGGCCAGCAACCTCACAAACCACCGGAGGACCTGGCTACCTTGTGACTCTGAGCACCTGTGACTCCCACGAGCAGTGGCTCTGCTCAAAACAAGCATCTAACCCCTGGCATCAGCCCGGAACTGCGAACCCTGCACACTCTGCACCCACCAAGCCTGGCCTGTGCCGGAGTAGGCAAAGACCCCGAGGACGTCCCACCGGTGACTGTGACCCCGAATCCGGCACCCAAGGACCCACCTCGATGCTCCTGACGACTCCTGCAGCCTCAGAACCAGGGACCCCCCCAACCGCGATCAACAGAGGGTAAGATTTCCCGACACCAAAAGGCACCCCTGCACCCGGCGCCCTGTGGCCCCCTGTGCCCGACTCCTGGGTACCTACCTATCCTCCAACTACCACCCAACTTACCTCTCGAAGTGGTGGTGGCACCTGAAGAATCTTCGTCCCCGAGCTTACAGCCTTTGTTCGTCCTTGAGCTTTTCCATAGCAATCCATTGAGCGCCCGAAGGCTCAAAAGCACCCTGCACCCAGCCGCCCGAGTGGCCCTGGCAGTGCAACTTCTACTCCTACCTACATTCCTATTTGCCCTGAGCAAGTGACCAGGAGCCCAGCTCCCACAGCCGCGTGGCCTGCTAGTCAGCAGCCACCAACCAAGGGCCCCCTGCCTTCCATAGGATAACATTGGGCCTAACTCTCTCTGCACCCGGCTGCCCCTGTGCCGCTGAGGGTGTAACAACTGTACTTACCTGACCCTGGGAGACCCCTGATTCTATGCCCAGAACTTTAACTCTGCCAGTCGAGTACTTACCCAAAAGCCGATAACTCACTTTTCTTTCATAGGGTAACATTGACTGGTTTCTCTTGAAATTTCTTCTAAGTGTGGAGTTTCTAAACTTTAAAATATTCGCCTAAAATCAACCAAGTAACAAAAACGGAAATACTCACCTGCTGCTAGGAGAGATCCCAGTGCTGGATCTTGGTGCCCAGCACTGACCCTGAAAAGTACTTACGACCGTACTTACCACTAACTCAATTTTCTCCCATAGGAAACCATTGACTGTTTTTCTGAGAAATTTCTTGTGTCGATTTTTGCAAACTACAAATATTCTTTAAAAATAGTACCAACTGTGAAAACGTAATTACTTACCTGTTTTAGATAGAGGTCCCAGTACTGAGCCTAGGAGCCCAGCACTGGATTACAAAAGTAACAAGAACATACTTTACCCGTAACTTGAATTTTCTTCCATAGGAAACCATTGACTGTTTTTCTGTGAAATGTCTTCCAAGCGTCGATTTTGCAAACATAAATATTCCTTAAAAATCGCCTGTATAACTTGATTGCAGTTTCTCAACTGCTTACAGGTGGTACACTAGTGCTGGATCTAGGATCCAACACTGACCTAGAAAAAGTAACCACAACCCCACTTACCTGCTAAGTGAATTTCCTTCCATAGGATAACATTGGTAATTTGAGTAGAAAAAGTTTCCAAGTGTCAAAATATTGCTTGAAAATAACAACAGGAACTAAAACGAATTTACTCACTTGTTTCCAAGAACTGTCCCAGGGCTGAATCTAGGATCCAGTCCTGGAGTTAGAAAAGTTATCCTGAAAGTAATCAATTGCATATAACTTAAACTTCCCATTGAGCTCAATGTATTATTGTTTTTGAAATTGTGTTGCCTATTGCAACAAACTGTAACTATTACCTGCAAAAGTAAATTCCCTATTGCAAAGTATTTAACTAAAGCATCTCATTCTGAGAAAGTATATTTTGATACCTATTGTTGGTTCTAAAATAAAACAACCATATATTTTTTATACTAACCATTGGCCTAGAGTTCAGTTCTTGAGTGTGTGAGACCATTTGCTGACTGAGTGTGTACAACAAATGCTTTACACTGTCCTCTGATACTGCCTTACTGCTCGACCAAGCTACCACTTTAGAGAGTAAGGTTATATCTAACTTTAGCCTCTGCCAAACCTCTGGGGACTGTGGCATCTGTACACACTGTACATATTTGGGAACAGTATATACAGAGCCATTTTCCTACAGTTCACACCCATGGGTGCATACGTTTCCCACTTTTCAGAATGTATTGAATTGGTTCTGAAAAGGCCTTAATGTATTCCCTGACCCTATTGACCTCACCAGCCAATGAGGGGCCGCCATCTTGCCACGTTTCACTGTTCTTGCCCAGTCAAATTGAATGTAAACAGAGAAGTGTATGGACAATAGGATCCCAACTATTTTGTGGGCCAATGGACATTAACAAAAATTAGACATAATGAAGGCTGGGGGGTTTACCCCTCCAAGTGTCTTGATAGAAAGGATTATTGATACTGTTCATGAGTGACAGTTTGTGGGGTCACGCCAAAGTCATTGTTATTTAGTAAGCGGTCGGCGCTTTTTATAAAGTGGTGACATTGTAGGACAATATCAAAGGGAGGAAGTAGTGTGGCAATACAAAACTACACCCAGTAGTGTGACTGGTGTAAGTGCCTTTAATATGGTAAGAAATACTAAGAAACAAATAGAATTCTTCATGGATGAAAGGAAAAAAGAGTTTAGACAGAGGTGTTAGATGTTGTGGCCAAAATCAGGAAGTCCTTAAAAGAATATGCAACATGAAATTCGAAAAGATGTTAAGACTATGAGCCAGATGTACAAAGTTGTTTTCTGCTCTCAAACAGCCCAATTTGCACCAGAAATAAAGCATTTTCTGATTTACAAAACCATATTTGCGATTCGGTAGCCTATTACTGAATCGCAAATATGGTTTGTGATTCGGTGTTAGGATTGGGGGTGTTTGGGGCATCCCTTCCTAATACCGAATTACATTGGTATGTAAGAATGTTTTGCAACCGAAATGCGGTCGCAAAACATTCACATTTTACCACCAACTTCAATTTGGTGGTAACGCCTCCCCTTTGTGAATCGTGGTACAAATATTTTTTCAGAGCAGGGAGTGGTCCCACTGACCACTGCCTACTCTTAAAAATTAAAAGAAAACTTTTCATTTTCATTTTTGAAATGCAGCCCGTTTCCCTTTAAGGAAAATGGGCTGCATTTTTTTTTTAATGCTTTATTGTAAAGCAATCACAGATGTTGTGGTCTGCTGACCCCAAAAGGCCCCCATCTCTGTGTTGTCAGCGATTCACAATGGGGCACAAATCTTTAACACCAGATATCATACGATGTCTTCCTACATATTCACCCCATACCCGACTCTGCACAGCGTTCTGCAGGGTTTCTTGCTGCCTTCACAGTATCCCAATCTAGGTTCACCCCATGGACAATAGCTATGTTCTGTTCGAGCTTAGATCGAGGTGGGCCTGGGTAGTTTGGTGAAGTAATTCCAAAATTTGTTTAGCAAAGTTAAGCAAGTGAATCAGGGCCAACAAGCTGAAAGTGAACTAAGACACAACAGAGTTCCTGGTAAAGAAATACAATCGGTCTCGCATTAGTAAAAGTTAGAGCTATTGGCGTTGCAAATGACACCGTTTTTTGTTATGTTTTTTGTTTGTAGTGGAGTGATAATTTGACCTACGTAAAGAGGTTGTAAGGAATCCAGATACTTCGCCAACAGTGTATGCTGGGACTTGCAGGCCACAGTCATAATGAGAAAAGTGAAAAACAAGTCCCAGAAAAAGAAACCAGATGGCCTGGTCACCCTCATCATGACAGTGGGCATATTGGAAACACGAGTGGTCGTAGGGGAAAAAAAGTGAGACAGAGACGGATGAGAGGAAATCCAGTGAGAGAGTCAATTAATGAGGAGGGGAACATGGAGGGAGAGAAAGGAAGAGAATGGGAGAGAAAGGTTAAAAAGAAGAGGAAGAGAGAAAGGCAAAAAGGAAAAGAGAGAGGGATTGTGGGAGAAGGAAAGTGTCAGGTGGGAGAGATGGGATGCAAAGGTGGTAAGTGACCCATATTATGTGTGACAATATCAACCAGGCCTGACTTTCACCAAACACTAATTTGCATCCTGGGACTTGTAGTCCCACAATTAAAATGGGAGGCTTGCAACTACAATCGAGTCGAAACAAAATGATGGCGAATTAAAAATTACAGGCTTGGGTCAGAAGTAACACATGACATGGAGCCCTTGGCAGCCCTGCTAGAGGAGGAACGAGTTGGCAGACTGTCTCATTTATGGCCGCCCTTTCTGTATTTACACTTTGACCTTTGGTTTGGCTAACCAGACAGTGCCTGCAGCTACCCTTTGCCTGGACCATCACGCCAATGCCACCCCAAGCTTTCACCAGATCGCCTGTGCACGCCGAGTGAGACCGAGGTGTCAGTTACGACGGTGCCAGGGTCCACTTTGAACGAATATAATACATTTGGACTAAACATTTGAGCTTGTGACCTCTCCTCATGCACAGAGCTCTGCTTTCAGCACCTTAACCCTGTGCCCTCAAATCCCTTACTGGAATTGGGCCATGTGACTTGTAAGTTTCACACAGATTTCTGCGTCGGCTACATTAGCCCCCTCAGCCACGTTACAGGGAGTGCGCCCTGCGACATGAAAGTTACAGAAACATACATACCAATATGTTACGACAGGAAAGTGTTTTATATATATATATATATATATATATGAAAAATAATGTTTGCCTTTTCGCGGGAAGCACTCGCTGGGGACATGGTTCCATTAGGGAGCTGCTAACACCTCAAGCTCAACAGTCACTTGCGACGCGTTTCGGACCAACTCCGCCCTTCTTCCGTGGCAGACTGTCAATTGGTGGGTCAAACAAAGCCTCCAGTACATCCCCCATTTTAAATATAAAAATCACGCCCATGTGGGCCGGCAGGATACTCACGCCGTGCAAAGAATTATGGGACTGGAAGTTTTTATTTTGCAGTAGAAAATCCATGTGGATCTGTTTGAACCTCTCCCTACATAAAACAAAGTAAGATCTCTTTCAGAGTTTGAGTGTGATACAGTTCCCCATTCACAGGTGATCTCCAGCTCACGGAAAGAAACTGTCCCAATAAACAGTACCGGACACGCAGGGGTATCGCGGTGGTGCTGTCCCTCGACCTGGCAGGCCGATTAACATGAAAAATAAAGTTTGCCTTTTGCGGGAAGCACTCGCTGGGGACGTGGTTCCATTAGGGAGCTGCTAACACCTCAAGCTCAACAGTCACTTGCGACGCGTTTCGGGCCAACTCCGCCCTTCTTCCATGGCAGACTGTCGATTGGTGGGTCAAACAAAGCCTCCAGTACATCCCCCATTTTAAATATACAAATCACGCCCATGTGGGCCGGCAGGATACTCACGCCGTGCAAAGAATTATGGGACTGGAAGTTTTTATTTTGCAGTAGAAAATCCATGTGGATTTGTTTGAACCTCTCCCAACATAAAACAAAGTAAGATCTCTTTCAGAGTTCGAGTGTGATACAGTTCCCCATTCACAGGTGATCTCCAGCTCACGGAAAGAAACTGTCCCAATAAACAGTACCGGACCCGCAGGGGTATCACGGTGGTGCTGTCCCTCGACCTGGCAGGCCGATTAACATGAAAAATAAAGTTTGCCTTTTGCGGGAAGCACTCGCTGGGGACGTGGTTCCATTAGGGAGCTGCTAACACCTCAAGCTCAACAGTCACTTGCGACGCGTTTCGGGCCAACTCCGCCCTTCTTCCATGGCAGACTGTCGATTGGTGGGTCAAACAAAGCCTCCAGTACATCCCCCATTTTAAATATACAAATCACGCCCATGTGGGCCGGCAGGATACTCACGCCGTGCAAAGAATTATGGGACTGGAAGTTTTTATTTTGCAGTAGAAAATCCATGTGGATCTGTTTGAACCTCTCCCAACATAAAACAAAGTAAGATCTCTTTCAGAGTTCGAGTGTGATACAGTTCCCCATTCACAGGTGATCTCCAGCTCACGGAAAGAAACTGTCCCAATAAACAGTACCGGACCCGCAGGGGTATCGCAGTGGTGCTGTCCCTCAACCTGGCAGGCCGATTAACATGAAAAATAAAGTTTGCCTTTTGCGGGAAGCACTCGCTGGGGACGTGGTTCCATTAGGGAGCTGCTAACACCTCAAGCTCAACAGTCACTTGCGACGCGTTTCGGGCCAACTCCGCCCTTCTTCCATGTCAGACTGTCGATTGGTGGGTCAAACAAAGCCTCCAGTACATCCCCCATTTTAAATATACAAATCACGCCCATGTGGGCCGGCAGGATACTCACGCCGTGCAAAGAATTATGGGACTGGAAGTTTTTATTTTGCAGTAGAAAATCCATGTGGATCTGTTTGAACCTCTCCCAACTTAAAACAAAGTAAGATCTCTTTCAGAGTTCGAGTGTGATACAGTTCCCCATTCACAGGTGATCTCCAGCTCACGGAAAGAAACTGTCCCAATAAACAGTACCGGACCCGCAGGGGTATCGCGGTGGTGCTGTCCCTCGACCTGGCAGGCCGATTAACATGAAAAGTAAAGTTTGCCTTTTGCGGGAAGCACTCGCTGGGGACGTGGTTCCATTAGGGAGCTGCTAACACCTCAAGCTCAACAGTCACTTGCGACGCGTTTCGGGCCAACTCCGCCCTTCTTCCATGGCAGACTGTCGATTGGTGGGTCAAACAAAGCCTCCAGTACATCCCCCATTTTAAATATACAAATCACGCCCATGTGGGCCGGCAGGATACTCACGCCGTGCAAAGAATTATGGGACTGGAAGTTTTTATTTTGCAGTAGAAAATCCATGTGGATCTGTTTGAACCTCTCCCAACATAAAACAAAGTAAGATCTCTTTCAGAGTTCGAGTGTGATACAGTTCCCCATTCACAGGTGATCTCCAGCTCACGGAAAGAAACTGTCCCAATAAACAGTACCGGACCCGCAGGGGTATCGCGGTGGTGCTGTCCCTCGACCTGTCAGGCCGATTAACATGAAAAATAAAGTTTGCCTTTTGCGGGAAGCACTCGCTGGGGACGTGGTTCCATTAGGGAGCTGCTAACACCTCAAGCTCAACAGTCACTTGCGACGCGTTTCGGGCCAACTCCGCCCTTCTTCCATGGCAGACTGTCGATTGGTGGGTCAAACAAAGCCTCCAGTACATCCCCCATTTTAAATATACAAATCACGCCCATGTGGGCCGGCAGGATACTCACGCCGTGCAAAGAATTATGGGACTGGAAGTTTTTATTTTGCAGTAGAAAATCCATGTGGATCTGTTTGAACCTCTCCCAACATAAAACAAAGTAAGATCTCTTTCAGAGTTCGAGTGTGATACAGTTCCCCATTCACAGGTGATCTCCAGCTCACGGAAAGAAACTGTCCCAATAAACAGTACCGGACCCGCAGGGGTATCGCGGTGGTGCTGTCCCTCGACCTGTCAGGCCGATTAACATGAAAAATAAAGTTTGCCTTTTGCGGGAAGCACTCGCTGGGGACGTGGTTCCATTAGGGAGCTGCTAACACCTCAAGCTCAACAGTCACTTGCGACGCGTTTCGGGCCAACTCCGCCCTTCTTCCATGGCAGACTGCCGATTGGTGGGTCAAACAAAGCCTCCAGTACATCCCCCATTTTAAATATACAAATCACGCCCATGTGGGCCGGCAGGATACTCACGCCGTGCAAAGAATTATGGGACTGGAAGTTTTTATTTTGCAGTAGAAAATCCATGTGGATCTGTTTGAACCTCTCCCAACATAAAACAAAGTAAGATCTCTTTCAGAGTTCGAGTGTGATACAGTTCCCCATTCACAGGTGATCTCCAGCTCACGGAAAGAAACTGTCCCAATAAACAGTACCGGACCCGCAGGGGTATCGCGGTGGTGCTGTCCCTCGACCTGGCAGGCCGATTAACACGAAAAATAAAGTTTGCCTTTTGCGGGAAGCACTCGCTGGGGACGTGGTTCCATTAGGGAGCTGCTAACACCTCAAGCTCAACAGTCACTTGCGACGCGTTTCGGGCCAACTCCGCCCTTCTTCCATGTCAGACTGTCGATTGGTGGGTCAAACAAAGCCTCCAGTACATCCCCCATTTTAAATATACAAATCACGCCCATGTGGGCCGGCAGGATACTCACGCCGTGCAAAGAATTATGGGACTGGAAGTTTTTATTTTGCAGTAGAAAATCCATGTGGATCTGTTTGAACCTCTCCCAACTTAAAACAAAGTAAGATCTCTTTCAGAGTTCGAGTGTGATACAGTTCCCCATTCACAGGTGATCTCCAGCTCACGGAAAGAAACTGTCCCAATAAACAGTACCGGACCCGCAGGGGTATCGCGGTGGTGCTGTCCCTCGACCTGTCAGGCCGATTAACATGAAAAATAAAGTTTGCCTTTTGCGGGAAGCACTCGCTGGGGACGTGGTTCCATTAGGGAGCTGCTAACACCTCAAGCTCAACAGTCACTTGCGACGCGTTTCGGGCCAACTCCGCCCTTCTTCCATGGCAGACTGTCGATTGGTGGGTCAAACAAAGCCTCCAGTACATCCCCCATTTTAAATATACAAATCACGCCCATGTGGGCCGGCAGGATACTCACGCCGTGCAAAGAATTATGGGACTGGAAGTTTTTATTTTGCAGTAGAAAATCCATGTGGATCTGTTTGAACCTCTCCCAACATAAAACAAAGTAAGATCTCTTTCAGAGTTCGAGTGTGATACAGTTCCCCATTCACAGGTGATCTCCAGCTCACGGAAAGAAACTGTCCCAATAAACAGTACCGGACCCGCAGGGGTATCGCGGTGGTGCTGTCCCTCGACCTGTCAGGCCGATTAACATGAAAAATAAAGTTTGCCTTTTGCGGGAAGCACTCGCTGGGGACGTGGTTCCATTAGGGAGCTGCTAACACCTCAAGCTCAACAGTCACTTGCGACGCGTTTCGGGCCAACTCCGCCCTTCTTCCATGGCAGACTGTCGATTGGTGGGTCAAACAAAGCCTCCAGTACATCCCCCATTTTAAATATACAAATCACGCCCATGTGGGCCGGCAGGATACTCACGCCGTGCAAAGAATTATGGGACTGGAAGTTTTTATTTTGCAGTAGAAAATCCATGTGGATCTGTTTGAACCTCTCCCAACATAAAACAAAGTAAGATCTCTTTCTGAGTTTGAGTGTGATACAGCTCCCCATTCACAGGTGATCTCCAGCTCACGGAAAGAAACTGTCCCAATAAACAGTACCGGACCCGCAGGGGTATCGCGGTGGTGCTGTCCCTCGACCTGGCAGGCCGATTAACATGAAAAATAAAGTTTGCCTTTTGCGGGAAGCACTCGCTGGGGACGTGGTTCCATTAGGGAGCTGCTAACACCTCAAGCTCAACAGTCACTTGCGACGCGTTTCGGGCCAACTCCGCCCTTCTTCCATGGCAGACTGTCGATTGGTGGGTCAAACAAAGCCTCCAGTACATCCCCCATTTTAAATATACAAATCACGCCCATATGGGCCGGCAGGATACTCACGCCGTGCAAAGAATTATGGCACTGGAAGCTGAGCGGAGCACCCCATTAGTTTTGAAAATTTAGCGAGGATTCGGTAACCGGCGCCAAAGTTATTCAAAATAGAATTTTGAGATTTCCTATGGAAACACGGTCCTAACTATAACTATCTACTGGCGACCGCCAGTAGATAATATATATATATATTCACTTAAAAAACCATAGGTTTCACACATGTTATAGTTAGCTGGACATTTCACTCGTGAAAAACCATTGAAACGCGTTGGGGCTTATGAAATATTCAGCGCTGTTGCCAGTTTGACGCCGAATAAAGGACTCTACCAACAAGGCTGGGTTCGCCTGTTACTGAGTGCACCTTCAACTGTGGCAGTGTATGGGAACATATTACCGGCCGAGCCAGGTCGGGAAGGTAGCACCGCCACTTGGATGAATTGTGGGCTGCAGGCTTCGCGATTCACGGAAGCCGAATTGCAGAGTGACAGGTTCTGTGCATGTATTTACTGGCCCTGAACTGAAGGCCCTATCCAAGGGCATGATATGATTTCACAGAAGGCAGAACCCAATATGGGTCGTATTGTGGTAGAAGGACTACGAGTCCCAGAACTCTGAGAATGACGTCAGCCGATTGGAGAATAGAATTTGACAAATCGGGACTCGTCTCCTCTACGTCTGCACACTGTAACCGCCCCGTGAGCAAGGAGCAGAAGGAGCTTCGAAACGCGTTGGGGCTTATGAAATATTCAGCGCTGTTGCCAGTTTGACGCCGAATAAAGGACTCTACCAACAAGGCTGGGTTCGCCTGTTACTGAGTGCACCTTCAACTGTGGCAGCGTATGGGAATATATATATATATATATATATATATATATATATATATATATATATATATATATATATATATATATATATATATATATATATATATATATTATTTTTTAAACATGGGGCCACGTATTTTTCCCCACTGATTTCTATTAAAGCAGAGACGATTTCAGGCTGGGGATAGCTGAAACAAAGACGGTTTGCTTACAAAATCGGGACTCTCCTGCCTAAAAGGGGTCTAGCGGCATATATGCATAACAATCTTTGCAGCAGGCCCATTACTCCCCTCAGCTGCGCACCCAGGGAGTAGCCTGGGGGACGCTCATACCAACCCGCAGTGTGATTGGCTAGCTGGCGCATGCGGTTCAGGCGTTTCTTTATATTGGCTTGGTCCAGCCAAGCCGCTCCTCGGGTCCGGTTCTGGAGCAGGCCTAGTCCGTAATGTGAGCCCAGCGAGGACCAGTGGCAGACGCTGAGAGAGTGCTGGGCTGCCTCCCTCTGTGCCTGTCAGCAGGGCCGTACTGGGAACCAAAACCGGCCCTGTCAAAGTGCTTAGGCTTGGGGGTAGGGTGACCAACTGGCATTGGTGCAAATTCAGGCCGGTGAGTGTTAAAATTCAGGACAAAGGGTCAAAATTCAGGACACAAATTCAGGACAGGAGGTCAAAATTCAGGGCAAAACTTCAGGACAATAGGTACGTTTTACAGACACATCAGAGGAGGTCTCGCAATAGTATATAAGTAAGCCCAGCCATATCCAAACATATTCAACCATTTGCAAACCTATCCATCATGTATCCTTCCATCTATCATTTTACTCATCCATCCCTTCATCCATCCTTTTTACTCATCCATCCATCCACCCTTTCACCCTATCCATCTGTACCCTTATCCATCCACTATTCTACCCATCCAGCCATTCACTCATCCATCCAGCCATTTACCTTTTAACCCATCCAGCCATCCTTTAACTTACTCATCCTTCCACCTATCCACCCTTTCAGTCATCCATTCATCCTCCCTTTCTCTCTCCATTGACCCTTTCACTTAGCCATCCTTCCTTCCATCCATCTATCCACCCATCCATCTATTCATGAATTAATCCATTGACCCTATCACTCATCCATCCTTTCTCTCATCCATCTATCCTTTCACTCCTTCACTCATCTATTCATCCTTGTGTCCATATACCTTCACTCACTCATCCATCCTTACATTCACCCTTTCACTCATCCGTCCATCCATTCACCCTTGCACTTATCAATTAATCAATCCAGCCATCATTTCACTCATCCATCCACCCACTCACTCATCATCCACCTTTTCACTCATCCATCCTTTCACTCATCCATCCACCCTTTTACCCATCCAGCTACCCTTCCACCCATACATCCAGCTATTTATCTTTTCTCTCATCCATCCTTCCACTCACTCATCAATCCACCCATCCTCTCTCATGATCCATCTATTCAATCTTTCATTCATCCATTCACCCTTTCACTAATTCATCCAGCCATCCACCCATCCCTTCACTTACTCACTCGCCCCCCTTTTCATATTAATTTTGAGCTGAGCCTTTTTGAGAAGAGGCCCATCAAGAACTTCACCCTCGCTGCAGGAGCCATTCCAGGACTGGGACAGAAGCCACCCAGGGCAGAGACAGGATGCATCACAGTGGGGACAGGAGCCATCACTGGGGGGGGAGGGGGGAGGAGCCATCACAGGAGGGGGAACAGGATCCACCAGGGTGGACACAGGGGTGGGCATGCAGTATTCTAGTATGATCTTGGTTTCTTCCAGGGTGGGGTAGGGCTCCTCACCCCCTCCTGGACAAGACAACGAGAAAACAGGCTCTCTTTCCAAAATGTTAGTTTTGCCACCCCCCACTATGATGTACAGTACTTAAAGGAGATACTCCAAGAGAACTGATTTAACTGATTGTCCTCCATACTTTGTTAATCAGTGTGGGTGCGATTGTGCCATTTCTTTATTTTATTACATTATAGACTGCATGTTTGAAGAACCGAGGTTTGCTTACAATTTAGTGACAGTAATTAAGCTCTGTGCAGAGAACCACGTGCTGCCTCAGTGTAATCAGGGCCGGTTCTAGGATGTTTGGGGCCCTGGGCAGAAAGGGAATGTGTGAAGCCCCTCTAAATTGCAGAGACATGACGCATTCAGGGCTGTTTGCATCTGAATAGATGCCCCTGCTCCTGAAGCTGCAGCCCCTCCCTCTCAATAACCTTCAAGCACCTCTTAACAGCTCATCAAGGGCTGAAGGTGTGATGGTTGCCATCCCGCTGTGCCTCTCCAATGCTGCTGGGTATCTGAGCTTTGGTACTGCATCGAAGTCTGTTACACCCGACCTCAACAGCATCGGAGTCAAGAAGGGAGGTGGGTGGAAACGACGGAACATCGGCTTTAGAGTGGTGCGACTGGTGCCCGGTTAAAATTACGGACAAATGGCGTCCGTTAAAGAATCCTTCATGGACAACGGACAGACGGCTGAAATTACGGACTGTCCATGAAATTTATGGACGGCTGGTCACCCTACTTGGGGGAGCCGCCGAGCTCTTTGCCAGAGCTGGTTTTTGGCCGATTTTGTTACAGGGCCGATTTTGCAGCTATGCTGCAATACGGCCCTGTAACAAAAACGGCCCTCACGGGCCCAAAAACGGCCTCCACCCGTGCGGCGCACCGGGGGATTGCCCGGTGCCCGCTACGGGCAGTCCGGCCCTGCCTGTCAGCAGAGAGCGGTCAGTGCACTTCCCCTCACTCATCGCAGACTCCCTACGGGCGAGACAGGCGTGGACTGAGGAAGGAGACAGAGACCACGTGGGGGGCTAGTGCCTGCTGGGAGACAGGCGTGGACTCTCTGAGAGACAGAAACAGCTCCAGAGAGTCACAGCAGTGGGCTAAGAAAGGCGAGAGAGAGAGAGAGAGAGAAGTACAACTCCCTCCGGGCGAGACTGGACTAGTTGATTAAGGACCGGGAGAAGCGAAAGAATCAGCCATAGGCTGATGTAGAGTGGACCCTGAGAGAGACAGAGAGTGCGAGAGATGCAACTCCTTATGGCTGAGGAAGAGACAGAAAAGAGTCGACTCGCTCAGTGTCAGAGCAATCCCAGGTCCTATTTAGAGATAGGAATTTAGGGGCATATTATCAAGCACGGCATTAAAATTATCGCCACTCTAGCGGCAGAAAACTGCCGCTAAAGCGGCGATAATGGGCTTGATAATATGCCGCAGAGAATTCCAATAGAAGCCCATGTTTACACCAGAACATGGACTTCTATGGGAATTCTCAAGGGCATATTATCAAGCCCATTATCGCTGCTTTAGCGGCAATAATTTTAACGCCGTTTCTTGATAATATGCCTGGTAGTCGGGTGCCGGGACTGTAACAAAAGCAAATGAATAGAAAATAAAAATGGTGGACACATGTTTCTTTTTTTCTTTTTGTTTACTATTGTTACAATGGCGGCTCCTGCTCTTTAGCTTTGAACATCATAAGCTAATGCACTGGTGCCACGCTTGCTTCAAAAGTAAAGAAATAGGGAAAAAAATGCTTTTTTATTTTTTCACTTTTGAAGCAATCCCAGCACCTGTGCATTAGCTTACGATGTTTAAAGCTAAAGCGTGGGTGCCGCCAATGTTATCAAAGGATGTAAATATTTTTTAAAAGGCATGCGGCGTTAGGCGCTGCAAATAACAAACTAAAAACGCAGTCAACATTATTGGTGCCATGCTTGTTAAATTAATAAATAATTGTTTTTTAAAAACATTATAGCCTCGTGCACTGTATTCTTAAATGGTTTTCTCCAGCCTGCAAGAAAACCATTTAAGAAAATAGTGCTTGAGGCTGTAATTAAAACATACCGAGTAACGGGATTACGAAAGGAGAAAAGGCGGTACTAAGGAGGGACTACTAAGCTTATTGACAAATTAAAAGCAACAATTTAGAAAGTACAGTAACATGAGCCAATTGAAAACATGGATGGGGAAATGGGTGGAGCATCAAGTCTATACCTGAATACAGCATGTCTCGAAGAGACAGTGCAAACGCTGCCTAGGCAAGACTTAAATAAACAGTGATTGTCATCCTCCCACCTCTTAATTTTCAAGAGTTTTTTAAACTACAGGGGAAGGTGGTGTTGCTGGTTGCAGAGCATCTGTCAATTCTGCGATCTGGGACATCAATCCAGCTATCGTGGCCCTGACGGGAAAGGCAGCAGGGAGCCACAAACTTAAAGGTAACTACGCTGACATCATGAATGACATCATGGTCATTCTTTCTGGGACCACCATTGAAATCTTGAATGGGCCCAAACAAAAAAAAATGTTAAAAACGTCCCCACACACAAGATGACAACTTCAAGAACATGGAAAGCATTTGTGATGAGATTTGTGGACTTGGACAGGCACTTTTGAGGGATATGATCAGGTAGCACAGAAGTGACAACAGTTTGTTCACGCCGCCATTGCATGATGGACATGCCGCTATGGTTCATGTTCTCTGATGATCATCCAAAAAACGTAGCCCGGATTCCTTTTTGGAGAAAAAAGAGAAACATAACGGCAGTCAACCCCAAACATGACAACTTGGCTACTGCTAGTAAGTCAAAGACGTTGCTTCCACAAAAACAAAAATTTGGCGGCGGTCCACCAAAGAATAAATGAGGTCAATTGTTGCTACTTTCCACCTTCGTCACCCATGCTTGAAAACCACATTCTTACAATCTGATCACGATTCAGATCTGCTGTCATCCACCTCGACCATTCTCAAACCTCCCTTTCTGAAAATTGATGGCATTATAGTTTAATTTCCTCTTGGACACAAATCTTTCTCCTAATTCTTTGCTCTGCATGCTGGCCATGGCTCCTTGGAGGCAGTGTACCTTCTGCTAATTGCTGTGACGTGGGTCTAATCCATGTGTGATGGGGTGTCCTCATTCGACCCTGGGTTGCTTACGCTCCTTCGCAAGCGCCTTCGGTCTCAGCCCCTGAATGAACCTACCTTTGGCTGCATGTTCCCTGAGCCGCACACAGCTTCATTTAACAAATTCTTTGAAATTCTAATCTCTTTGAAGAAGCCAAGGCCAAGCCACTTTCATGCCCTATAAATGTACTCATGTTGGTATGCTAGAAAGCAAGAAGTCGGCGAGGCCGAAAGAATCTGTGCCTTGTATGTGAGTAATAACAAAAATATTAACATTTAAAAAAAAGGCTGTACAAAGCGCTCAATTTTCAAGTTATAAATTAAATGCATTTTGTATATTCAGCTTCACTTAACACAGGTGATCAGAGTTTATATACGGATGTATAAAATTAAATGTAAATATATGTAACTTTTTTAGTTTTATGTCTAAAAGTTTAATAGAGTTCGCAATTAGAGGCTCACAAAGTTCATTGCGCATGGAAATATGAAAATCACAAATGTTTCCATGCATGTTCCTAATCCGAAATTGGCAAGCAATTTTTGCTCCGGTAGAAAACCATATACTTTAGAGTGCACTGCAAACGTAGCTTTTTTCCCTCACCCGAAGAAATACATTTTAATAGGAAAAATATATTCCCCAACTCTGTAGGAGCCTGTTTTGAATATCCATACGTGTACGATTTCACAGGAGTTTGCCACACTTCTAATGGCCATAGGGCATGTCCTCATCTCTGTTAAAAATGGCCGACAATCTGGCGTGGAGGCGGATTTTCAGTGTTTGCAAGAAGGCTTAGGCGTGCGACAATTCTTAGAATCCTGATGACGCGGCTCCTGGCCGTCACTACCTTTAGGCGGGCCCGGCGGTTGCTCGGTGCACAGATGCGCTTCAAACACTTTCATTCCAAACATCGGCTGCATTTGGGTTGTTTTTGATATCCGTTCGGCCCTTCTTTTGTTCCTCCTCTGACTTCTTTATTTCCACAAACCAGGATTCTCGCACAGACCTGCCAAATGGTAAACAATTTTACTTATGTGTGAGAAAGCACTTGAGGTGGGCAAGCCAACAAATTCCTAGAGAGAGCCGAGCCAAGCTAAGGGTTGGCTATGTTCTACGAGCCGAGCCCTGAAAATATTTTGCACGCAAATTATACAACAAACATCATATAAAAATACCATAAAGTTCCTTCAAAATACCAAAAATGTATCTCTTTAGCCCGCGGAAGCATTTTACCTTATTACAACTGATTATGTTACTGAATTTATTAAATGTGATAGGTTTTATTATTCCCGCTCCCTCCCGCCGCCTTGAAAACAGCGCCATTTGTGAACTAAGAGGCAAGTCTTTTGTCATGTTTGCGCTATAATATGTGGCCTAGAACCTTAGTTGGAGCAACATTGTATCAAATCAAACCCAAGTTGTTTTCCTACAACTTGCATATTTGAAGGAGTTCCCATATGTAATAATTAAATAAAAGATGTGTCAAGGATCACACAATGACATGAAGCCGGGATTGATCTCAGGTTTTCTAGTTCCACATTGTACAGTTTAGCCACTGAAAGAATATCTCTGTCTCCTGCCCATTTCATATCAATGCTTTGCCTGTAATTCATGGCTCATGAGGGTACAGCGTAGGTGGCAGACAGAAGCCACATGGAAACTCGGCTCGCTTGGGGTTTCAAGGGTCAAAGAGGACCCCAGCTGAGCAAGAGCCTGGCGTCAAGCTAGAGTCTGGTTCGAGCTTTCAGTGGCTCGCCCACCCTTATGTGCCATGGAGAGGCGGGGCGTTGTACAGAGCACGGCTTGTGAGACACTCCAACAGCCCGCCCCCAAAACAAAAATATAGGCTTCGCGGTCTGCCCCTGACGTCCTGGGCTCCCACCTTGCAATAGGCATCAGCTGTTCAGCAGCAGCAAACACGAGCTGAAAACTAACCCACTTCATGGGTTTCCAGCCCACCTGTTCAACCTCACCAGGTGACACTGTGAAGGGAGACAATAGTGTAACACATAGGGGCAGATTTAACATGTATTCACGCAGTGCAGCGTAGCACAGCGCAGCAGCCTCAAATGTTGCGCTGCACTGCATGAAAAGGAGAGAGGATCAGAGCGCCATATTTACAGAAATATGGCCCTCCCTCCCCTTTCCCTAGCGCTGGTGCTGAAATCAGCTGCCGTGCGCTATGGAGACACATTTGCGCCATGGTGCAAGGGTGTCTCTGTGAGTCTAGCATAGGTTTTGTACTGGAAGTTTGTATGATAGAGGCACGCATGGCTAAACCACATGTGCCTCTACCATGCAGCCCGAACCACGAATGCTCTTTACCATGCATTCCTTTACCATGCATGCCTTACCACACAATTTTGCTGTAAAGGCATAAATAGTAAGGGTGTATGCGTGGTTAACCTTGCTCCTATTTCGACCCCCCCTCTCCAGCCCTAATCCCTAAATCCGGAACCCCCTACCTGCCCCCCCATCCTGAGGCCCAATACTGCCCTGAAAACTACCCCTTTCCCTGCCCCTGCCCTTAGGCCTAAAACCCTGCCCCTTAACATACACTACCCTGGCCCCCGCCCCGTCCCTAAACCTCCACAACCCCTTCCACTGCCCTGAGGCCTAAAACCATGCCCCCAATTAAAAGAAGCATTGGCGTAGCCAATAGGTCTTGCCTTTGGGGCCTTATAAGTGTTTAACCATGCAACAGTTAATATTGTTGCACCAAGAATATTGCGCTGCATAACTAAATACTTATAAGGTCGCAAAAACAAGATCTATTGGCTATGCCAATGCTTGTTTCCTCCGCGTCTAAACTAATAATGCGGAGTAGTAGAGAGTGAGTAGTAGAGAGTAATAGAGCGTGAGTAGTAGAGAGTGAGTAGTAGAGTGAGTAGTAGAGTAAGTAGTAGAGAGTAGTAGAGAGTGAGTAGATAGAGAGTATGGAGTAGGGAGTAGTAGAGAGTGAGTAGTAGAGAGTGAGTGGAGTACTAGAGAGTAGTTGGGAGTGATTAGCGAGTAGAGAGTAGTAGAGAGTAGCAGCGAGTGAGAAGTAGAGAGTGAGTAGTAGAGAGTGAGCAGTAGAGTGAGTAGTAGAGAGTGAGTAGTAGAGAGTAGTAGAGTGAGTAGTAGAGAGTGAGTAGTAGAGAGTGAGTAGTAGAGAGTGAGTAGTAGAGAGTGAGTAGTAGAGAGTAGTAGAGAGTTAGTAGTAGAGAGTAGAGTAGTAGCGAGTGAGTATAGTGTAGTAGAGAGTAGTAGAGTGAGTAGTAGAGACTGAGTAGTAGAGAGTGAATAGTAGAGTGTGAGTAGTAGAGAGTAGTAGAGAGTGAGTAGTAGAGTAGTAGAGAGTGAGTAGAGAGTAGTAGAGTAGTACAGAGTACTAGAGAGTCAGTAGGTGAGAGTGAGTAGTAGAGAGTGAGTAGTAGAGAGTAGTAGAGTGAGTAGTAGAGAGTGAGTAGTAGAGAGTAGTAGAGAGTGAGTAATAGAGAGTAGCAGAGAGTGCGTAGTAGAGAGTGAGTAGTAGAGATTAGTAGAGTGAGTAGTAGAGAGTGAGTAGTAGAGAGTAGTAGAGAGTAGTAGAAAGTGCGAAGTAGAGAGTAGTAGAGAGTGAGTAGTAGAGAGTAGTAGAGTGAGTAGTAGAGAGTGAGTAGTAGAGAGTAGTAGAGTGAGTAGTAGAGTGAGTAGTAGAGAGTGAGTAGTAGAGAGTAGAGTAGTAGAGAGTGAGTAGTAGAGTGTAGTAGAGTGAGTAGTAGAGAGTGAGTAGTAGAGAGTAGTAGAGAGTAGAGTAGTAGAGAGTAGAGTAGTAGAGAGTGAGTAGAGAGTAGTAGAGAGTGAGTAGCGTAGTAGAGAGTGAGTAGTAGAGTGTGAGTAGTGAGTAGAGAGTAGTAGAGAGTAGCAGAGAGTGAGTAGTAGAAAGTGAGTAGTAGAGAGTGAATAGTAGAGAGTACTAGAGTGAGTAGTAGAGAGTGAGTAGTAGAGAGTAGTAGAGAGTGAGTAGTCGAGAGTGAGTAGTAGAGAGTAGTAGAGAATAGTAGAGAGTAGAGTAGTAGAGAGTAGTAGAGACTAAGTAGTAGAGAGTGAATAGTAGAGAGTGAGTAGTAGAGAGTAGTAGAGAGTGAGTAGTAGAGTAGTAGAGAGTGAGTAGAGTAGAGAGTAGTAGAGTAGTAGAGAGTGAGTAGTAGAGAGAGAGTAGTAGAGAGTAGTAGAGTGTGAGTAGCGAGTAGAGAGTAGCAGAGAGTGAGAAGTAGAGAGTGAGTAGTAGAGAGTGAGTAGTAGAGTGAGTAGTCGAGAGTGAGTAGTAGAGAGTAGTAGAGAGTAGTAGAGAGTGAGTAGTAGAGAGTAGTAGAGAGTGAGTAGTAGAGAGTGAGTAGAAGAGAGTGAGTAGTAGAGAGTAGTAGAGAGTTAGTAGTAGAGAGTAGAGTAGTAGTGAGTGAGTATAGTGTAGTAGAGAGTAGTAGAGTGAGTAGTAGAGACTGAGTAGTAGAGAGTGAATAGTAGAGTGTGAGTAGTAGAGAGTAGTAGAGAGTGAGTAGTAGAGTAGTAGAGAGTGAGTAGAGTAGAGAGTAGTAGAGTAGTAGAGAGTAGTAGAGAGTGAGTAGGTGAGAGTGAGTAGTAGAGAGTAGTAGAGAGTAGTACAGAGTGCCTAGTAGAGTGTAGTAGAGAGTGAGTAGTAGAGAGTAGTAGAGTGAGTAGTAGAGAGTGAGTAGTAGAGAGTAGTAGAGAGTGAGTAATAGAGAGTAGCAGAGAGTGCGTA
Source organism: Triturus cristatus (assembly GCF_964204655.1). Lineage (NCBI taxonomy): Eukaryota > Metazoa > Chordata > Amphibia > Caudata > Salamandridae > Triturus > Triturus cristatus. The sequence continues at coordinate 139,538,478 of NC_140595.1, read as the reverse complement.
GTAGAGAGTGAGTAGTAGAGAGTAGTAGAGTGAGTAGTAGAGAGTGAGTAGTGGAGAGTAATAGAGAGTGTGAAGTAGAGAGTAGTAGAGAGTGAGTAGTAGAGAGTAGTAGAGTGAGTAGTAGAGAGTGAGTAGTAGAGTGAGTAGTAGAGTGAGTAGTAGAGAGTAGAGTAGTAGAGAGTGAGTAGTAGAGTGTAGTAGAGTGAGTAGTAGAGAGTGAGTAGTAGAGAGTAGTAGAGAGTGAGTAGTAGAGAGTAGAGTAGTAGAGAGTAGAGTAGTAGAGAGTGAGTAGAGAGCATTAGAGTGTGAGTAGTAGAGAGTGAGTAGCGTAGTAGAGAGTGAGTAGTAGAGTGTGAGTAGTGAGTAGAGAGTAGTAGAGAGTAGCAGAGAGTGAGTAGTAGAAAGTGAGTAGTAGAGAGTGAATAGTAGAGAGTACTAGAGTGAGTAGTAGAGAGTGAGTAGTAGAGAGTAGTAGAGAGTGAGTAGTAGAGAGTGAGTAGTAGAGAGTGAGTAGTAGAGTAGTAGAGAGAGAGTAGTAGAGAGTAGTAGAGAGTGAGTAGAGAGTGAGTAGAGAGTAGTAGAGAGAGTAGTAGAGACTGAGTAGTAGAAAGTGAATAGTAGAGAGTGAGTAGTAGAGAGTAGTAGAGAGTGAGTAGTAGAGTAGTAGAGAGTGAGTAGTAGAGAGTAGTAGAGAGTGAGTAGAGAGTAGTAGAGAGAGTAGTAGAGACTGAGTAGTAGAGAGTGAATAGTAGAGAGTGAGTAGTAGAGAGTAGTAGAGAGTGAGTAGTAGAGTAGTAGAGAGTGAGTAGAGTAGAGAGTAGTAGAGTAGTAGAGAGTGAGTAGAAGATAGAGATTAGTAGAGAGTAGTAGAGAGTGAGTAGTAGTGTGAGTAGTGAGTAGAGAGTAGTAGAAAGTAGCAGAGAGTGAGTAGAGTAGTAGAGAGTAGTACAGAGTGAGTAGTAGAGTGTGAGTAGTGAGTAGAGAGTAGCAGAGAGTGAGTAGTAGAGTGAGTAGTAGAGAGTAATAGAGAGTGAGTAGTAGAGAGTGAGTAGTAGAGTGAGTAGTAGAGTGAGTAGTAGAGAGTGAGTAGTAGAGAGTGAGTAGTAGAGAGAGAGTAGTAGAGAGTTAGTAGTAGAGAGTAGAGTAGTAGAGAGTGAGTAGAGAGTGAATAGTAGAGAGTGAGTAGTAGAGAGTGAGTAGTAGAGTAGTAGAGAGTGAGAAGAGTAGAGAGAAGTAGAGTAGTAGAGAGTGAGTAGTAGAGAGTAGTAGAGAGTGAGTAGTAGAGAGTAATAGAGAGTAGTAGAGAGTGAGTAGTAGAGCGTAATAAAGAGTGAGTAGTAGAGAGTAATAGAGAGTGAGTAGTAGTAGAGAGTAGTAGAGTGAGTAGTAGAGAGTGAGTAGTAGAGATTAGTAGTTAGTCAGTAGTAGAGAGTAGAGTAGTAAATAGAGAGTAGTGGAGAGTAGTAGAGAGTGAGTACTTCCAAACTCTTCAAACCCCGGCAAGCTGCGTATATTCAAAGCCATCAAACCCCGGCAACCTGTGTACTGAAAGCAGCCTTTTTAACAACAAAAACACACAAAAATGTGCTCCAAGTTACAGGGCGCGTGTTACAACAAAATAAATACAAACTCAGTGTAAGTAGCATTTTTAAGGAACGTGCTGGTTAAGAAAAATTAAATAACAACCATTTTTCGTTGCTAGGACACCTTCCACGCCGTACAGGAAACAGCGTTTTCATTGCTAGGACACCAAAATGCAAAATGGCGTCGGCTGTCCACAGTCCCTATGGAGTACGGACATGCGCATGCTGTTTGCTATGGACAAATGGCAAGAGCAGCCATGTTTGTCCATGCAGACGCATGCATGCAAGCCCTTGGCAGTATCGATTCCAAAAGGTAAGTGAGGACTAAAAGCTTACATGAAATGGGGCTACTTTGCAGCTATGCAATCACAGTGCACTCATTAAAAATACATTAATGTGTACTCATAGGGCTTTAAGCCCAGCTTACATTTGTAATACAAACTTTCGGTCATATTTAGCCAATTTACCTAAGTAAGAACTTATGACGTTGCTACATCTTTAGCTTCACTTGGACAGATATTATTCTAATTTAAAACGCACACTTCAGCTCTGTACAGATGCTACCACAATTGCAGACATTCCACATGCTGCCCAAAGAGCACCGTGAGTGGAAACCAATGTTTTTTCAACCCAGTATTTAGCTAACACCAGCAACTGACATGGCTGAGGAAACAGTGGTCAATTCAAGCAATAATAATATATTTTTTCTATAGTGCTTTGTGAGGAACTTTTGTATGTACAGTTACTATCACCCAATCGAAAATGGGACTCGTCTTTTCAATCTCAGAAAGACGGAAGACTGTATCAACTTTACAGTATGAGAACCTAAAGCTACCGTCCCAAAATCATTCACCCAGCATCCCCTAAATAAAGTTAGCATAAAAGGATCAACGAAAAAGTGATTTAAGAATCTGTTGTTCAGGTTTGTTTTGTATGGAAAAACCACTAGTTGGTTTTTGAACAACAGTTAAAACTAAACCCATAGGAAGCTGGTGTAGGAGAGTAGGGTCTGCAATCCTATGATCACCCAGATTTTTTGCTTTTGCTTCATTGGTTTACGACTTTCTCCGGCTGTGGGCCTGCCAATCAGACCCACAGCCTAGCTGTTCTCTCTCGAAATTAACACACATGTACGTTAGGTGCATCCACTAATTGGAACTGGGCCGCCTTGTCAGTCCCTGTCTCAGCATACCACAGGTATCCAGGGCATCGGTGTACCCAGGGCCTACCAGGGGCTGCAGCATGTATTATGCCACTCCTGGAATGGCCGCCCAAATCTGACACAACTGGCTGCACGACAGCTGGGGCCACGTGGTGTAATCACCCGTTGCTGTAGGTGTAGTATTCCTACACCTAACCCTAAAATGGACACATGGATTCCTATCAGTCACTCCTATGGCAGGCCTTATCAATCCTGAAGGCAGAGTGCGGGGAGTCATGTGGGATGGTGCTCTGGCGCGAGCCGAGCCCGTCGACGGCTTGCGGAACCAAGTCCTAATAGCCGTTCCATGGTGACGCGGGCCAACTATTTGCTAACTTTGGCATCGCATCACCTACACATGTCGCGTAAGGTGTCATACGAATTGGAATACGAACCCCTCGCTAGTTCTGGCGACGGGGTTAGCATTCCCCCCTTCTAGAGGGGCACGACATGGAAGTAACCCTGAACCCCGGTTAAAGTTGACTCAAGCCTCAGCATCACAAAATGGATGCTGCCACCAGACACAAGTCTGACCTCCTGCTGCTGGGGGACCTTCCAGCGAAGGGAGTTTGGACAAAGGGTTTCCTGTCGAGGGCGGTGTTAGCACCGTCCCAGACAGGGTTGTGTATCCCAGGTAGGCAGGGCTGAAAGGAAGGTGATTGCCAGTGGCACCCCGGTGCTCACTGTGCATAGCCCGGCTCAAACCAGTTTCGGGGGCACACCAGCCCCTGAGCTGGCGCGAAGCCGGACAAAGGATAGGGGTGTAACCACCCCCCTCCTGGCTCCACCCATAGGTAGAACCTAGTCACGGGCCAACCCCTTTTTCTTAGAATAAAGGTAGGAGCGAGTCCCCTTCCCAATTTGGATAATCGGATAATCAGATAATCGGATACCTCCGAATCACGAACCACTTTCCACGAAAGGAACTCTTGACTATTTCTGAAGACTCTCCCTTGTGGCTAAGGAGTAGCCACCCTGCTCCAGCAGGCACCAACTAAGCGCTTGCGGTTTGCTGTAAGTCTCTCCTACGGATCAAGACTGCCCAGCTCGACGAGACCCGAGTTCCCTGCCATCTCTGACCTTTTACCTCCCTCATCAGCCCAGCTGAGAGCCGTAGGTGTGACGAGACCTGCGGGACCGGCTATCTTCAGAACCTGCACGACGCTTATCTAGCACGCCCACCGAGGGACCCTCGAGTGAGTGCACCTAGGGTTTGAGAAGCCCTAAACCCTGAGCAGCTCCAGCATCGAAGTCTGTCTCCCCAGCATCCGCGAGATCTGCGTGGGGGGCCCTTCCGCTCCTTGCTGTTCACCGCGTTGTCCGACCACTTGCCGTCCGGCTTGTGGCCCTCTTCACGACGCTCCAAGATTATTTTTCATCACTAGTCTGGTTGCTCCAGACTGGCACTTGCTCCCCTTCAACAGAGGAGTACCCCGGACCCCCCTGGTCCACTCCCGACGCCATCTTGACTCCCCCGCTTGGGTGGCCACTGCCAAGATCCGCTGCCCCTTCCTGGGCCCAGCATCATCGACAGCAGACACCTTCGTGGGACAGCTCGCCCTCCATCCTGGTCGCCGCCGCGCCTCCTGGTCCGAGGAACAGCCGAGTCCGACGTCACCCACTCACCTGGTCGAGGTGACTTCAGCCGGTACCCTCCTGGTACCCACACGATCGCTGGCTAGCGGTTGAGAACTGAGTCCCCTCTGCTTTCAGGTTTTCCTTCATCACCGATCCAGGCTTGGATCGCTCTGAACATCGTCACTGGTCGCCTGCCAGCAACTTCTTCTTTCAGGCTCCTGAGACTACACGAGGACTCCCGACATCTTGACGAACTTCACGCAGCCGCAGCCTCCGGGCTAGGTAAATCGAGCATCTCGGTGCTCCATCGCAGGTTCGCTCTACAAGTGTCCAGTTCCTTTTTCGTTTAGTCCCACTGATCGGAACCCTCCGGAATCAGTACCTCCAGACTCTAACCATTCGCATTTCACTGTTAGTGTAGATGGTTTCTCGTGCCCCTCGGGCATTTGTGTAAATTGTGCAACTGAAGTATTTTCCTAAGAGTTTTGTAGTGTGCTTAGCTCCCTGACTCATAAAGAGCCAGGGTAGTCTTGTTATAAATAAATACCCTTTTATTTTCATAACAACTTGTGTGGTGTCCTTTCACTTGGTGTTCAAGGGGTATATGTGATGGTAAACAGCTGGCTTAACACGCCCTCTAGAGTTTAGCCTAAGACTGCTCGTATCCACGCTACTAGGATAGCTGGTCTAAAAGGTTGACTTACAACCAATCATCAATAAGGGTCGTTTGGAATGATACACAGTGATCACTAGAATAGTGAGCACTACATATCAGGCCAACTTCTCACATTGGTGAGCAGCGGTTGGGATTTGAGCTTGCTGTTGTTTTACCACACACGTATCCTAAGAATATCGCAGTGAAAGATCACATAAGTACCCAGGTACATATAACTTAACTTAGAATACTCCGAGTTCTACTGAACCGGCTGTTGTAGTGTAACAGGGCTTAGCACACCCTGACTACAACTCCTAGCAAGGGATCAGTAGGTAAACACATAGTGTAGGTAGGTGCAACACTTACACCGCACTAGACAAGCATGTCGGTCCACGGAGAGTCCTCGCAGACTCCCGTAGTGGTCAGTGACCCTCCACAGGTCGTGTCACGATATGCAACCCTTAGCTTCAAGGAGATGCGACAACTATGTGCCTCCAGGAAGCTAAACCAGGGTTCTAACCCTACCATCGCAATTCTGATAGGTCTCTTAGAGGCGTACGATGCTAGGAGGTCCTCTAACACAGGTCCCCCCAGTGCAGATGGGAACATGCCTCCCTTAGAGGGAACCCTCGGTGACCCCGACCTCGACCTCCACACAGAGGAGGAGGACGAGGACGAGTTATCGGGAGACGAGGCAGACAAAGGTCCAGCGGTAGTCGGCAGGCTTACAAGGACCAACTTAAGCAGGCATGAGAATGGAACTGGGGGAGCCCCGGGCCCACGCTCAAGCAGGCTTAACCTTGGGAACGGACGAGCTAGGTCTCTCTCCAGAGGCTCCGGCAGATCGGTTCATACACATGTCTCTCAGGCATCCTCTCAGAGAGGAATGACTTCCCCTCAGAGGAGGGAGCATGAAGCGAAGATGCGGGAAGTCAATCTGAGGATCGAGCGGGAAGAACTTGCCCTCGCCAAAGAAAGACTTGCCCTGGCCCGAGAGCAGAAATTAAGTGGGTTAGATCCCACTGGTGGCAGCAGTCTCAATAGAGAGAAAGACAGGGGTATAGACACTAGACACCTGAGTAAAATAGTGCCCCCCTTTAAACAAGGGGACGACATCCACAAGTGGATAACTGCTTTGGAGAGGGCCTGCACTGTCCAGTGCATCCCCCCAAGTCAGTGGGCAGCTATACTGTGGCTTTCCTTTGAAGGTAAAGGAAGGGACAAGCTCCTCACTACTAGAGCTGAGGATGCTAACAACTACCAAGTCCTGAAGAACACACTGATTGATGGGTTCGGCTTAACCACGGAACAGTACCGGGTGCTGTTCCGGGACACCCAGAAAATTCAGTCTCAGGATTGGACTGACTTTGTTGATTGTGCCACTAAGGCTTTGGAAGGCTGGTTGCTGGGTAGCAAGGTTACTGATTACACAGGATTGTACAATCTTATCATGCGAGAACAGATTTTAAACAACTGTCAGAACCAATTGTTGCATCAGCACCTTGTCGACTCGGATCTGACCTCTCCCCAAGAATTGGGAAAGAAGGCAGACAGATGGGTCAGAACAAGGGTCAAGCAGAACCAGAATCAGAACCAGGGTGGTCAGAAGAAAGCAGACCAAAAGGGTAACAAGAACGAACAAAATGACCAGAAGTCTTCGACAGGTCCCCAACAAACCAAAGAGGTTGGGGGTCAGGCTTCACAGAAGAAGAAGACTCAAGAAGGCCAGTCAAAAAGGTGGTGCCAGTACTGTAAAAGTAAGACTCACTGGTTTAGTGAGTGCACCAAGAAGGGAGGGCAAACTCCTACCACTGCAGCCCCTAAGGCACCTGCGCCCCCTAGTACAGTCAGCAGTGGTAGTGCGCCTCCCAAGGCATTAGTTGGGTTAACCTTGGGAACCGAGGGGAGTGACGACTTAGTCGGCACGCTCACTCAGGCCGTCCTTGTCTGTACAGGGGATATGGATATGTCCCCTGATGCCAGTCCCAATACTTTGGGCAAATACAGACAGACACCTTTGATCAATGGAAAAGTGGCTCAGGCCTACAGGGACACGTGTGCCAGTGTCACCATGGTGACGCCTAACTTCGTGGACCCTGGACAGATCATGCTAGGTACCAGTTACCTAGTGACCAATGCCAGCAACGTCACTACCAATCACAGTATGGCAGTTGTTGATTTCTCCTGGGGAGGGGTAAGTGGCCCGAAAAAGGTTGTGGTTAGTTCAGACCTCCCCGTAGAATGTCTGTTGGGCAATGATTTGGAAACGTCACAATGGTCAGAAGTGGAGCAGAGGACTCACATGGAGATGTTAGGCTTGCCAGCACATGTCCTTGCTGTGACCAGGTCACAGGCCAAAAGATGCCCCACTGAACAGGTGCTGGATCCTGGAAGAACGGACCAGACACCTTCCAAGAAAAGGAGCAGTAAGGGTAAGGCTTCGCCTTCCCCCTTGCCCCAGGTTGTGGATCGAGTCTCCGAGGAGGCTGACCTTAAGGAACTGAGGGAAACTGAGCCGCAAGAGCTTGAACCTGGTCAGGTTGAGTTTCTGGGCTCAGGGGGACCCTCCAGGGAAGACCTGGGGAAGGCACAGTTAGACTGCCCCTCACTTGAACCCCTCAGACAGCAGGCTGCTGCTGAGGCTGCAGGGAACGCCACAGGTACCCACAAAGTGTACTGGGACGATGGACTCCTGTACTCTGAGGCAAGAGACCCCAAACCTGGTGCGACCAGGAGGCTGGTCATCCCCTTGTCTCTGAGAGGTTTCCTTCTCACCTTGGCCCACGAGATTCCCCTTGCAGGTCACTTAGGCCAGAATAAGACTTGGGACAGAATTGTCCCACACTTTCACTGGCCCCACATGTCCGAGGATACGAAGGAGTTTTGCCGCTCCTGTGTCACTTGCCAAGCCAGTGGTAAGTCAGGCGGCACGACAAAGGCCCCCCTGATACCACTACCAGTGGTGGGGGTACCCTTCGAGCGAGTGGGGATCGACATTGTCGGACCAATGGAACCCCAGACAGCATCAGGGCACAAGTTTATACTGGTGGTGGTGGACCACGCCACCAGGTATCCTGAAGCTATTCCCCTTAGGACCACTACAGCACCTGTGGTGGCACGGGCCCTACTTGGAGTGTTCTCCAGAGTGGGCTTCCCTAAGGAGGTCGTCTCAGACAGAGGTGCAAACTTCATGTCGGGATATCTGACTGCTATGTGGAAGGAATGTGGTGTCAACTACAAGTTCACCACACCCTATCACCCACAATGCAATGGGCTGGTTGAGAGATTCAACCGGACCCTAAAAGGGATGATTCACGGACTACCTGAAAAGCTTCGGCGGAGATGGGATGTCCTGATACCCTGCCTCTTGTTCGCCTACAGAGAGGTCCCGCAGAAGGGGGTTGGCTACAGCCCTTTCGAGCTTCTGTTCGGACATCCTGTAAGGGGACCCCTTTGTTTGGTAAAGGAAGGATGGGAGAGACCTCTCAGAAAGCCGGCATCAAACATTGTGGACTATGTGCTCGGTCTCCGCTCGCGGATGGCGGAGTACATGGAAAAGGCGTCTAAAAACCTTGAGGCGAGCCAAGAATTACAGAAAGCTTGGCACGACCAAAAGGCTGTCCTGACTGTGTACCAGCCTGGACAGAAGGTGTGGGTGCTGGAGCCAGTGGCCCCAGCAGCACTCAAAGACAAATGGTCTGGGCCCCACACGATCATTGAGCAAAAGGGAGAGGTCACCTACCTGGTAGACCTGGGAACTCCCCGGAGCCCCCACAGGGTGCTCCATGTAAACCGGCTCAAGGCATATGTCGACAGGGAGGGCATGGGCTTGCTCATGGCCACAGATGAGGGACAGGAGGAGGAGAGTGACCCTCTCCCGGACCTGCTCTCTCAGAACCCTGACGATGGATCAGTAGATGGTGTTGTCTTTTGTGGCAGCCTCTCTGGACATCAACAAAAGGATTGCAAACAGGTTCTTCAATCCTTTCGACATATGTTCTCTCTGACACCCAGTCAGACCAATTGGTGTACCCACGAGGTCGACACTGGGGACAGTCTACCCGTAAAGAGTAAAATCTATCGGCAACCTGATCACGTCAGAGACTGCATCAAGACAGAGGTGCAGAAAATGTTGGAGCTGGGAGTCATTGAACCCTCGGACAGCCCCTGGGCTAGTCCCGTAGTGCTCGTGCCGAAACCTCACACCCAGGGCGGTAAGAAAGAGATGAGGTTCTGCGTGGACTACAGAGGTCTCAATGCAGTCACTAAGACTGACGCCCACCCAATACCAAGAGCAGACGAACTTATCGACCGGTTGGCCTCGGCCAACTACTTAAGTACGTTTGACCTGACAGCTGGGTATTGGCAAATCAGGTTAGCTGAGGAGGCCAAGCCCAAAACAGCATTTTCTACCCCGGGTGGGCATTATCAGTTCGTGGTAATGCCCTTTGGTTTGAAAAATGCACCTGCCACCTTCCAAAGGCTGGTGAATCAAGTTCTCACTGGGTTGGACGACTTCTGTGCGGCGTATCTGGACGATATCGCTGTCTTTAGCTCCACCTGGGAGGATCACCTGGTCCACCTGAGGAAAGTGTTAGAGGCCCTGCAGAAGGCAGGCCTCACTATCAAGGCCACCAAGTGCCAGATAGGGCAGACACAGGTTGTTTACCTGGGCCACCTTGTAGGAGGGGGTCAGGTTCAACCGTTGGAGAGCAAAATACAGGCCATACAGGACTGGGCTCCTCCAACCACCCAGACTCAGGTTCGAGCTTTCTTGGGCCTGACTGGTTATTACCGGAAATTTGTCAGAAATTATGGATCCATTGTGACCCCGCTAAACGACCTGACAAGTAAAAAGATGCCAAAAAAAGTTCAGTGGACAGCAAGCTGTCAGAAGGCATTCGATGACCTAAAGCAGGCCATGTGCACAGCACCTATCCTAAAGAGTCCAGACTACTCCAAACCATTCATTGTCCAAACAGACGCTTCGGAGCTGGGTGTGGGAGCTGTTCTATCGCAACTGAATTTTGATGGTCATGACCAGCCCATAGCTTTTATTAGCAGGAGGCTGACCCCCAGAGAGAAGAATTGGTCAGCTATTGAGAGGGAGGCCTTTGCTGTGGTTTGGGCCCTGAAGAAGTTGAGGCCATACTTGTTTGGCACTCACTTCAAGATTCAGACCGACCATAAGCCCCTCTTGTGGCTAAATCAAATGAAGGGTGAAAACCCCAAACTACTTAGGTGGTCCATTTCCCTACAGGGGATGGACTTCACAGTGGAGCATAGACCTGGCACTGATCATGGCAATGCAGATGGGCTCTCCAGGTATTTCCACTTAGAGCAAGAAGACTCACCTGGTCAAGGTTAGCTTATTGTCCCAAAGTTTGGGGGGGGGTCATGTAGGAGAGTAGGGTCTGCAATCCTATGATCACCCAGATTTTTTGCTTTTGCTTCATTGGTTTACGACTTTCTCCGGCTGTGGGCCTGCCAATCAGACCCACAGCCTAGCTGTTCTCTCTCGAAATTAACACACATGTACGTTAGGTGCATCCACTAATTGGAACTGGGCCGCCTTGTCAGTCCCTGTCTCAGCATACCACAGGTATCCAGGGCATCGGTGTACCCAGGGCCTACCAGGGGCTGCAGCATGTATTATGCCACTCCTGGAATGGCCGCCCAAATCTGACACAACTGGCTGCACGACAGCTGGGGCCACGTGGTGTAATCACCCGTTGCTGTAGGTGTAGTATTCCTACACCTAACCCTAAAATGGACACATGGATTCCTATCAGTCACTCCTATGGCAGGCCTTATCAATCCTGAAGGCAGAGTGCGGGGAGTCATGTGGGATGGTGCTCTGGCGCGAGCCGAGCCCGTCGACGGCTTGCGGAACCAAGTCCTAATAGCCGTTCCATGGTGACGCGGGCCAACTATTTGCTAACTTTGGCATCGCATCACCTACACATGTCGCGTAAGGTGTCATACGAATTGGAATACGAACCCCTCGCTAGTTCTGGCGACGGGGTTAGCATTCCCCCCTTCTAGAGGGGCACGACATGGAAGTAACCCTGAACCCCGGTTAAAGTTGACTCAAGCCTCAGCATCACAAAATGGATGCTGCCACCAGACACAAGTCTGACCTCCTGCTGCTGGGGGACCTTCCAGCGAAGGGAGTTTGGACAAAGGGTTTCCTGTCGAGGGCGGTGTTAGCACCGTCCCAGACAGGGTTGTGTATCCCAGGTAGGCAGGGCTGAAAGGAAGGTGATTGCCAGTGGCACCCCGGTGCTCACTGTGCATAGCCCGGCTCAAACCAGTTTCGGGGGCACACCAGCCCCTGAGCTGGCGCGAAGCCGGACAAAGGATAGGGGTGTAACCACCCCCCTCCTGGCTCCACCCATAGGTAGAACCTAGTCACGGGCCAACCCCTTTTTCTTAGAATAAAGGTAGGAGCGAGTCCCCTTCCCAATTTGGATAATCGGATAATCAGATAATCGGATACCTCCGAATCACGAACCACTTTCCACGAAAGGAACTCTTGACTATTTCTGAAGACTCTCCCTTGTGGCTAAGGAGTAGCCACCCTGCTCCAGCAGGCACCAACTAAGCGCTTGCGGTTTGCTGTAAGTCTCTCCTACGGATCAAGACTGCCCAGCTCGACGAGACCCGAGTTCCCTGCCATCTCTGACCTTTTACCTCCCTCATCAGCCCAGCTGAGAGCCGTAGGTGTGACGAGACCTGCGGGACCGGCTATCTTCAGAACCTGCACGACGCTTATCTAGCACGCCCACCGAGGGACCCTCGAGTGAGTGCACCTAGGGTTTGAGAAGCCCTAAACCCTGAGCAGCTCCAGCATCGAAGTCTGTCTCCCCAGCATCCGCGAGATCTGCGTGGGGGGCCCTTCCGCTCCTTGCTGTTCACCGCGTTGTCCGACCACTTGCCGTCCGGCTTGTGGCCCTCTTCACGACGCTCCAAGATTATTTTTCATCACTAGTCTGGTTGCTCCAGACTGGCACTTGCTCCCCTTCAACAGAGGAGTACCCCGGACCCCCCTGGTCCACTCCCGACGCCATCTTGACTCCCCCGCTTGGGTGGCCACTGCCAAGATCCGCTGCCCCTTCCTGGGCCCAGCATCATCGACAGCAGACACCTTCGTGGGACAGCTCGCCCTCCATCCTGGTCGCCGCCGCGCCTCCTGGTCCGAGGAACAGCCGAGTCCGACGTCACCCACTCACCTGGTCGAGGTGACTTCAGCCGGTACCCTCCTGGTACCCACACGATCGCTGGCTAGCGGTTGAGAACTGAGTCCCCTCTGCTTTCAGGTTTTCCTTCATCACCGATCCAGGCTTGGATCGCTCTGAACATCGTCACTGGTCGCCTGCCAGCAACTTCTTCTTTCAGGCTCCTGAGACTACACGAGGACTCCCGACATCTTGACGAACTTCACGCAGCCGCAGCCTCCGGGCTAGGTAAATCGAGCATCTCGGTGCTCCATCGCAGGTTCGCTCTACAAGTGTCCAGTTCCTTTTTCGTTTAGTCCCACTGATCGGAACCCTCCGGAATCAGTACCTCCAGACTCTAACCATTCGCATTTCACTGTTAGTGTAGATGGTTTCTCGTGCCCCTCGGGCATTTGTGTAAATTGTGCAACTGAAGTATTTTCCTAAGAGTTTTGTAGTGTGCTTAGCTCCCTGACTCATAAAGAGCCAGGGTAGTCTTGTTATAAATAAATACCCTTTTATTTTCATAACAACTTGTGTGGTGTCCTTTCACTTGGTGTTCAAGGGGTATATGTGATGGTAAACAGCTGGCTTAACACGCCCTCTAGAGTTTAGCCTAAGACTGCTCGTATCCACGCTACTAGGATAGCTGGTCTAAAAGGTTGACTTACAACCAATCATCAATAAGGGTCGTTTGGAATGATACACAGTGATCACTAGAATAGTGAGCACTACATATCAGGCCAACTTCTCACAGCTGGCCTATGTTCTAGACTGTACTGTGGTTCAAGACACCAGTTTGGTTCAGAAAATGTCTCTAACACATGTTTGATGGCCTGATGTGTGACTGGTGTTGCGCCAACCTTACTGACCTGAGAGGCTCCCGCAATCATACAAAATGTTACTATTCACCATTCCTCATAATATGTGACTAACTGCCCAGATCCTATACGCCTTTCAAGATCACAAGCCTGTTTTAAAATCCTGAGCTTTGTCTGAAGGCCTGCCACCCTCTGCTATGAAAGGATGCAGGTCACATGACACACAAACTGCATCTAAGAGTACAATTATTTGTTTTAAGAGTGAGTGAGGACGGGGAGGGCTGCTGGGAGAATAAGATTGGGACATATTTGTAGCATTGTGCAGTAAAGCCTACACTGCTGCCCCTCACAGGTATTAATCACAAAGCTGCGAGTAGATATGCTAAGTTAAAACCAAGTTTGAAAGAAAAAAAACGCTTCTCTGTACAATGACGATTCTTCTGCGAAGTGAACTGCTTGGAGGTCACACTATTAATAACGCACTTCGCAGAACAATAATCGAGCCCGCCTTCAAACTGGATTCGGGAGACACTGTTCTTTACCATACATGCATGCTACCAATCTTCATTAGCAATTTTCAAGGACATTTTTAAACAATGCACAATGAATTATTGCCACAAATTTTGGCTAAATGACTGAAATGAAAATACAGCACCTTAGGGTCAAATTTACAAGAGGATAGGAAAACAACTTAACAAACATGTGCCAAAAATACTTAAAAGCTACAGGCCGTGCAACTCTGGCAAACAAAGCAGGCACGAGCGTCACGGTATAATAAATAAATCATGGTCGCGTACTCTTTTCACATCAATGCCTTTTACTTAAGGATGAAGGCTCTATTTGTGTGCCACGAAACAAGCATAAATTATGGTGAATTACAATGCCGGTTTGCGATTAAAAATAAAGTCAAGGAAATTAGACACAAGCATAAGGACGGGTAATGGAAATTTGGCGAGAGAAAGCGAAAGTGATGGCAGAGACGCCCTCTGTAGTGGAGGAGGGACACAGCGAGGCGCTTGGGAGAGCAAGGCTTAATGAGCCATTAAAGCCACATGGTGGCTGCGCGCGTGCACACGCTCGTGAACGCAAGCTTGAGGCCAGGAAAAGATTGTGGTAGCACTTTGAAAAGCCACTAACTATATGTCTCGCAGAGCAGCGCATGCGCTGGCTCAGCGAGACCTAAAACCGACCCGATCCCCCCCCACCCTGAGCCCAATAACTCCCCCTAATCTCAGCCCTTAAAACTGCCTCAACCCCCTTCCCCCTCCCCCACCCTTAGCCCTAAAAACATGCCCCCTTCTTAAACATACCCCTCCCTGTCCCCTAAAAACCTGCCCCATTCCCAACAGTACCACAAGCCCACCTCCGAAAGAGACAACCAGACACGGCCCCAGCCCCACTTACTTGTCCGGAGATTCCTGTTCCAATGCTTCTCCCCGAGTCCCCGCCCATTATGAACACTAGAGTGCTCGCTGCTGTAACCATGCATATGCGTGGTTAAGGTAGATGCGTTGTTTGCGCAAGCTGGTTAATCTTGCGGTGTCCCGGGGCACGTGGCATTGGCTGCTTTGTTCTGTACATTTCCCGTACTGTAAGGGTACCCTTCCAGTGCAAAATACTATGCATAGACTGACTTAAACCATTTTCCCTCTTTGTATGTGTGCTGTTAAGTGCATCTCACGTACAAAGTCAGAAAAAGAAGGAGAAATGAAAGCATTTCCCCTTTTTGTGCCTACTTCAAAAGGGCACAGTTTTTTCACACTAAACCCTGTCTTACTTTATTTAGTAAATAGGGGTTATCATCAGAAACCTTAGGTGGTTGCATGGGAGCACCCATGCTCCTCCCATGGTACGCCCACTTGGCAGCAAGTAAGGCAAAGCAGTGCTATGCACTGCTGTGCGTTCATTTCACGTTATTTCTAGCGCTAAACAAATCTAGCGCCGGAAAGTAAATTGGAAAAAAGATTTTTGTGGTGTAAACATGTCATAAAATCTTTATAAATCCCCCTCACAGAGGCACCGTTTGCTGCTCACATCCATCATGTTGTGAGAGGGCTGTCAAGGTGACCAAAGATTTCTCAGTGCAGTAACACCACCGCAGTAGGGGAGCCGGTGGGTCTGATGATGGACTTGTGTTGATTAAACTTGAGCTTCCATCCAATTATATATCTATTTATTTATTTATAATTGTTTTAGTACATTACCAAAAAGGTGCTAGCGCACTTTACAATAAAATTGGATCATTACGTAAGCTTCTAAATTACGTAATCTGAAGATTCTGATACATTAGAATAGAACCGTAGATCATTACATATGGCGCAAAAATACATTATCTGAGGATGTTGGTGCATTACAAAGCCATGAACATTCAAGTAAAGTATATTTTGTAGCTGTGATAAACTTTGCGTAACTGGACATCGACTGGTGCCATGTTTAGGATGAAGTTAATGTAATGGAAGTAGTACATTAAGTCTCTAGGCACTAATCAGGGCGGTGACTAAACCAGAGAGATCAAACTATGGAGGGGAGGCTAGCTGAATGTCTTTGAAGAAGAGCTTTCTGCTCTGGTTTAAAGGTAACCTTTGCAACAGTGGTGTGTACGTTCAGAGGGAAGGATGGCCTAGTGCCCCCAGTTAGTTTACGTTTGTCAATCTTGTAACGTGGATGTGTGTAGATCCTTATTTGTGATACAAGTCGTCATGTACGTGACCTTGGCTGCGGTGGGCAGCCAAAGGAGTATAACCGGCATCATCGATATGTGGTCATTCCTTTTGGCCCCGTAGACAAAACATGCTGCCAAATGTAGGATTGATTTTAGAGGAATGAGAAGGGTCTTGGGCAGACCAGTGGATTCTGGAAAGTACGGGTGATTGAACTAGAGGTTTTAGATCTGGCTCTGGAATGTAGCGGCTTATTGCCGAGAGAAGACACAATTGATATTGCACATTTCTGGCTACAGTGCTGATTTGCGATTGTACTTGAGTCTTTCATCTAGGATGATTCCTAAGGGTTTGCCACTGTCAACAGTGGTGTGTTTGCTGTTAAGGATGTTGAGGGTGTGCATGCAGGATTGTACTAGAAGTGGTGAGTTTGATGAGGAAATGAGGAGGAATTCAGTTTCAGAAGATTCCGTTTTCAATGATGTGAAGTAATCTGGTCTTGAACTGTATTTAGAGTGTTGGTACGGTGTAAGATGCCATTTGCAGGGCCGTCCTTTAATTCAAATTGGGTGTCATCCTTACATTTATGATCCTCGATTTTCTTAGTAGGACTCCAACAGGCTCAACATGTAGGATGAATAAGGTCAGAGCAAGGATAGATCCCTGGGGGAATCTTTGATCTACAGCCATCAGTTTTGAGAAACAATCATCAGTTTTTAGGTCGAGCCAGGGCAGCACGTGCTCTGCTCTGCGAGGCATGCTGTATTGACGTAGGGACTTGAAGCTCCGCCCATATTTTTCATTAGCTTGTGTCATTGTCAAATGTACACTGCGGCTGTTCATTGGTCAAAAGGCTTACTAGTTCCTCCTTAGTACCACCTTGTCTCATTTTGTAACCTCCCATGGCGACACCCCCTGTTACGTGTGTTGTTGCTCGATAGGCTTTAATTACAGGCTCCGAGCACTATTTTCTCAAATAGCATTGTCTTGTCTGCTGTTGCAGGCAGGGCACGCTTTCTCCTAACACTTTTTAAAAATATTTATAGCACACATTTGCAATGCACTAGATCTTGCATTTGCAAGAGTTTAAGCTATTGGCATTATAAAGGACAATGCCTTTTATTTATGTTTTAAAAGCAAGAAATAAATAAAAGGCATTGTCATTTTCAATGCCAATAGTTCAAACTCTCATAAATGCGACACCTATTGCACCTCTGTGACCTGCCAATGAGGAATGATAGTGGTTTACTGTATCAAAGGCGGCTGATATGTCAAGAGGAGTCAGGAGGCAGGATTTGCCTGAATCTAGTACTCTAAGTGCACCATCGACCACCTGCGGCAGCGCTGTTTCAGTGCTGCAGCATTGATTAAAACCAGACTGGTATTTGTCCAAGAGGTTATTGTGATCAGTTGAGTGGGTTGATCTGAAATACATCTTTCTGTGATTTTTGTAAGAAAAGGGAGGTCGGAGACTGGGCCAAAATTGTTGTTTGCATTTTCACAGGGTATTTTGAAGACTGGGGTAAATTGTTCTGTCTTGAGACAATCAGGAAATATTTCTTGGCTGATTAAGAGAATAGGGTAAAAGGATGTGTAGGGAAGGATGTCTGTGTAAATGTCTTTGGTAATGTTACCTGGATACGTTCCGCAGAGAGGTTTTAGGGTTTAGCCTTCATGATGTTTTTAAGTAAGTCTTTCTCCTTAATGATGACAAATAGCTGCCAAGTGGTGTTGGATTTGCTCTTAGTGGTCAGGTTAGGATGGTCAGTAGCAAAAATTATATTTTTCACTATTTACTTTGACTAGTACAAGCAGATTTTGGGATTGGAGGACTCTGCTAAAGTTAACAGTTAACAGCTGGTGCCATTAATACTGAGATGTGCACAATCTGCATGTAAAAGCCAAAGGTTCCACATCCCCAACGGTGGCCAGCACGGATCAGAGGTAAGGGGTGGGAGCAGGACGCGAGGGAAGCAGGTATTTAAATATAAAATAGAAAACGTACCTTCTCGCCACTTCCTCGCCGCGTCTCGCCACTTATCCTCCCTCGCTGGCCTGAACAGGAAGCACACCAAGGCTCCCAGTCAGCCAATCACAATGCTGCATTAGCAGCATTGTAATTGGTCTGAGCACTGTGGCTTCACGCTCAGACGATGACTGGGAGCCTGAGCATGTTCTCCACGCAGGCTGTAATTCAGCCTACACGGAGAACATGCGAAGTGTGCAAGACTGTTTTTGGCAGGCCGAGAGGGCCGGCCAAGCAGTCATTGTGCACTTAAGAGGGTGCTACCACTCCTCCCCTGCCCCTACCCCGCCCTCTCACGCAAAGCAAGTAGGAGAAAATAAAATGATAATAACGCAAGTTATTATCATTTTATTTTCCGTTTATTTCACAGCTAAAAAGCGGTGGGGCGATGCTCTTTCGCCTTAGCGGAGGAGCTGCAACTGCACATCCCATAGGTGACTTGTCAACTCTTGCCTGTCTCAACGAGACTAAAGCTAGGCTAAACCCCTGATGCTAGTTTTTCATTCTTAATGCATAGGAAGCTGCAAGACAAAAACTAATCTAAGCTACTAAGGAATGCTGGTTTTATTTTTTATGAAGCTGCCTATCGATGGAGTTAAGATAATCCTGATTTTGTGCCAGTACTGTATCCCGAGTAATGTAGGCTTTATTTATATGGAATTTATATGGATACATTCTCTAACCCTAGTGTGAAGGCACTCGTTAATAATGTCAAATGCAACACTTACATGAATTAGTTGAACCATACATAAGACATGAGCAAAGTGCACTTTCAAGCTGTATCTCGCTTTTAAGTATTTGTGACGTATACAGGGTGGGCAACTTTGGCGCTGCACCCAAACTAGCCCAGAGATCAGATATAAAATAGCCAATTTGATAGATTGTCTCATTCTGGCTTGCACCTCTGTCCCATTGACTGGCTGTAGCAAGCACAGAATAGAATAGAGCAGAATGGAGTTCTCAAATGCTGTCAAGGACACTTGAACTCTTCCCTATAGGATAAAGCTGCCAATAGATCTCTCTGCTTTTCGTAGTGTGCGGGCTTAACACATATGCTCTATAATAGAGTTTGGGGTTGCATTTACACCCAAAACCTTAAAGTGACCTTCTAATTTCTTGGGTCATCCTAATTGTAGCTATCTTCCTTCCTCCCTTTAAATAGCACGCAAACCTATAAAACAGCCTTGACTCAACATGAAGTTTATTTGGCGTAGTTAATAGATTTACACAGTATCATTAATATAAGCTCCCTACCACCTTCTAAAGTAGGTATTGACTCCTCACTCTCTATAGTCTTGTAAAGTCAAGTGCACAAAGGGAGTAACTTGGCTAGTAAACTGGAGTCAATGGTACCTGGAGTCCTGCAACCGAGGCGGTGACTGGCAGATCCCACCGCAGACCCTTCCCGGTAACCACTGACTGCCACAAGACCCAGCGAATAGGCCTTGCGGAGCACCAACCCGCCTAGTCGAACAACATGCTGTTCTGGTTTTGGTAATCACACCCCTGAAGCAGTCACGGAGAGGAAATGATACATTGTCCCTGCTGAAGTCTGAACGAAGAAAGCTGGCCAAACAAGTTGGTTTGTCGCTCTCCTGTCATTACCCAGCGGACGAGGCACACCCAGCAGTTTCAGAAGACTCCAATAACAAAGGCTGACTGTTCAGTCCTTTCAAGCAGTTCAAAAGTCGAGCTATTTTGCAGCATGATGGTGCATGAGAGGAGAGCGCTGCACCATGTGGGAGGAGTGTGTCGTCCCGCCACACGCTATGTTACCACCAGCAGTAATCACCGCAGCTGCCACCTGACCCCATGTCATGAGCATCTCCTGAAGCTAGCATGGATTTAAGAAGCAAAGGTCACTTTGCATGCTGGGATTTGTATACCTACACTTGTAATTCAGATATCCCAGAATCCTGTGTGCTATTGGCTGGAAAACAAGCCCCGGCTGAAGGAAATCCTTTAGAAATCATTGTCTTCAGGTGCATTAATCCAAATCATTCATGTGAAGCAAGGAAGACTAAATCAACTAGAATGCATCGAATTGTAAAATAAATGGCAACAAATGGAAACATGGGCCCTCATTACAAGAGGCCCCTAAATTCCAAAGAACCTGGTAACACTGTTACTACCTCCATTCAAATTGTGAGGTCCTTGGACACAGCTGACCTCTCTGACACCGCTGAAATCTCTAGGGAAATTGTGGAGCAGAATGAGGAATTACAGGCGAGCAGGACTTGCAGATTCCCCATCCCCCAAATAATGCATCATTACTCTGTGAGCTCTCATGGTTCAACCTGGAATGCCTGTTGATTCTGCACCCCTAGAGGCAAAAAGACTCCCAATATCATTAGCCTGGGGTACATATTTAACACCTCTGAGTCCCAAGCTCTCTTTATGAGGTCCCCGGTGCTCTGCCATGGGGCCATCACATACACGCCAACATTTGTGAGCATGAAAGAGGTAGATTTTGAAAAAATAAATGGGAGCATTTATTTACCCCCATCGACTTGCTTAGAATGGGAGGCAATATCAGGTGGGAGAAACTTAATATAAAACTAATTTTGGCTTTAAAAATCAGGAGTCTCCCACCTGAATCGGGTCTGTTAACGCGTATGCATCTCCCACTGGTGGGCTGGTTGTTTTACAAGGTCCCAAGTTACAAACCATGGTATCCTTGCTTCCCTACAAGGGTTATCTACCCAGGAAGTCCTACCAGCTCAAGGTAGCAGGTTGGTGATTGGATGATCATTGTGACCCCTCTCTTTTTTTTTGCGCAAGTGTCAAGTTATACACCTCGCTCCTCACACCCAAGTGCTTGCAGTTTTTCCTTTGCTGTGTCTTCTGTTCCTTGTCAGTTAAAAGCAGCTAGGTGGGGCTGTCACAAGTGGCTTCAAATTTGGTTAATAAAGCAGGTTCCACTGAGGAGCCCAGTACTGACAAATGTTTCACACTTTGATATGTGCACTTAGCTATTCCACATAACATGCTATAGAAGTGTTCTCACTCAGTCACAAAATAATTCTTGAATGTAACCTGAAGGTAAAGTAAAGCAACAGGTACCAGAATAAAAACTTATTTTATTTTAAAAGCTAGGACTGGCTGAACTTCACACAACTAACATATAAAACTCTATTGTGTCAGCAATAAAGTTGTCAAACGATCCTTCTGTCCCTTAATTTCTTGCTTGGTATTTTTGTAGTATTGCTATTAGTGAGGCTGTGATAATGGACCAGGACTTTAATGAGTGTTTCTAATTCATTGTCTTTTTTAATACACTCACCTATTTTATTTTTACCTGATGTAGTTGTGTCATGTAAGATGTTTTGGAACGGTTTTAACTAACTAAACAAACTTGCATTCATTCTTTCATTCAGCCTTACAGCTGTATTCTTGTTTTTTACTTGCAGGCAGTGGTGTTCACATACATACAGTGTGTGGGTAGATTTTAGATTGCATGAGGCCTGTAGAACTCAAAAATGCCTCCAAGTCAGAACCCTGGATCCCTGAACCCGTGCTCTCTCTGCTGCCCTTCCTCACATGAGAGAGTAGCCTGTCCACCAAAATGATGGTCAGTCTGGCCTATTTAGGGCCGAAAGGACCTTCAGCTTTCCATCAACAGATCCCTCATTGACTTCATCGAAGGAAAGCAGTACAGTGCCCTTTATATTTTGGGTGGATGGCTTGATGTCCTCCCTTCCACCCATCGGTATGGGGGTGAGGGTCAAGAATTTTGATGGTAATCATGCCATAGTATCAAAAGTTTCTGGGTATGTCGTCATTAGTGTTTTGTTTTCCATTAACAAACTACCACTTTGGGTGTTTGTTTTAAAAAAACAAAAAGTTTGCAAAAGTTTGGTGGACAGCCATCAAAACTGACAGAGACTGACTGATGTTCCTGTCAAGGAACATAGATCACCAGTTGCCAGCAATGACCTCCAATATAGGGAATGGTAGGCCATCAGAGTGGCAGCCATCATGTCCTCTGCCACCATGTCCTCTGCCAAAGTCTAGATTATCCCCTTTGTGTCTTTCCAGCAAAATAGCCATGTCGGCTCTATCAGCAAAATACACAGCTCACTGAGCCCAGTTAGACAGTCTTCTGAATCTAAGAGACTCATTGGCTTGTTTTGAGAACTCTAAAGTCTTAGTTAGTGGATCCACCACTTATAAACGCTTCTCCTGGTAGGAGACTCAGGCCCTCTCAAAGTCAGTCTTTGGATCACAGAAACAAATACAATTTTACTTGTTTCATGGAACCTTGAAGTTAAATTTAACGTAACAAACACATGACCATGGAGAATCCAGGACTAAAGCCCTTAACCTTCAGACTAAGAGTCTTACATCTTACGCTTTAGGCCACAAGTTGTGAGAAAGGAAATCATTCTCAGATCTAATACAGGGGCAGCTGTGGACCATGGATACTGAACAAAAGATGGATCGATCAAACATAGGTTTAACATTGGCATCTAGATGGACTGGCATTAGTTCTGGGATAATCCTGTTTTTAGGGACAGGGGCCATGGGCAATCTCTTGTGTTTTTTAACGGGTCAGAACCAAAGCATAAGGTATTGATAATAATCCTATTACCGTTGTGTGTCAACGGTGTGATAAATATCATAACCCTGCTCTTGTGCATTCATCAGAACATTAGGTTATTTCTTCATCTTAAATTCTATCTCCAGACTGAGGGTCAAAGTATTGACCAAGGGTCAACATCTTTGGGTGGTTGAGGATCGCTCATCACAATACCGACAGTCATAAATCCACTGGCTAGAAAGCTCCTGGACCTCATGAGACTGAACATGTTTAAATTTACAGAACGTTTAGCTCTTTTGTTTGAAGTCTGAATTTCTCACCAACGGAGTGCGCACCGGCAGAATGGGATGGTGGCAGCCTACACGTACCAGCAGGTGAATGCCAGGTGTTCCATAACTATACATGCCCAGGAGCCAATATCATAAGCCATGAAATTTAAAACAGAAATATCAAAGAAGGAAAAAAGATTATGTTTTTATCAATTCTTCCACTTCAATTTCAGAATCATATGAAGTCTCAAGTTTATGCAAAACCAAGAGCAACACTATTCTCACAAATATATACATAGAATTCCAAGGTTTAGAAATCAAAAGGCCCGCACTCAGGTTAGCTGTAAAATTACATTTTACTGTTCATGTGATGCACCAAACAATCTAACTTCTATGTGCTCAAAGCCATCAACCCCCCTCCCCCTTCAAATATTTTTGCCAATGCTTCCTCAGAAAGACATGGACAGGTGTCCCAGGTGAAAGCCATAAATTCATTGGGCGGTCATAGGACATATTGTGATCGGTCATAGGACATATAATTAGTCAATTGCTCCAGTACTGAATCTCTTTTACAACACCAATGCGTGCTTGTCATTGTTGTGTCCTTGTCATGTCTTTAAACGCATGAAATATAGCGTGCCAGTAGTGGGAGCCCAAGTAGCAGGAAAAGGGAAAAAAAGCCCTAAACTCTATCATAATGGCTTCACTGAACACAGGAGTATTTGGTACCAAATGACTACTCTCAATAAATCCACACTGATGCCAGTGTAGGATTTATTGCCCCATGTACCCAGAGGGCACCTCAGAGGTGCCCCCTGAATCCCCACCAACCCGGGCGTGGTCTCTGACCGGTTGTAGGCAGCCGGCCACCACCAGACATGTTTCTGTACCCCTGGGCAGAGAGCCCCTGCTCTCTGGGACCAGAAACAATGCACATCCTGGGCAGAGGTGTCATGCCTTCTCCCCCAAAATGGGCCAGTGCTCGAAGAGGGAAGCTTCAGAGGCCTGCTGCCTTTGTAATGTGACCCACAGCCTCTGCTACTAGCAGCAGATGGCAGACCCTGGTTTATACCACCACTTTGGGTGGAATAATTTGAACAGGTAGGCGGTGTGCCCACCTCTGCCAACCCCACCCCTAAGGTGGGGGGGAGGCGGGGTGAAGCACAACTTTCAGTCCCCATCATCTTGAAGATGGGGACCCCTCCAATCAGGGCAAGGCCTATGTCCCCTCCCAGGGGAGGGTGGCATGATAGAAAGTGTAGCCACCCCAGGTATGGTGCCCATTGACCCTACACACTGCTCCCCTACAATGTCTCCTAAATTTAGAATTTAGGGGGCTCCCCCAGACCTGACCCTCAGATCTGCAACAACCTAAGAAGCAAGAAGACAACCTTTCAGAGAAGACTAAAGACAACGACTGCCTTGGCCCCAGCCCTACCGGCCTGTCTCCAGCTTCTGCAAACCTGTGACCCATCTTGCAACCAGTGACCTCTGAATCCCTGGGAGGACTGCTGCCTTCAACAAAGACTCCAATCTCCCACAGACAGTGGACCTGTACAAGAAGAAACAAACGCAAAGAACCGCCAAAGGGAGGACCGACACTGGTCGATGCAACTCCCTAATACAAAAGAACTCCAAAGACTGCAGTGGTAGAGGACCGGCACTTGTGTCAACATAACTCTACCCTGCGCAAAGAAAGCACCGCAATTAGATGACCTCCATGATCTTGAGGGATCCTCCCGGTCCCATGACCCAAATTGCCCACAGCTCCATGCCCGAGAGCCTGTACCCTCCTGCTAGTAGCCCTGTATGTCACCTCTTACACCGCCTGTCCAACAACGATCTTCCCTGGAGGATCTGACGACCGTGATGGTAACTGTGTTAGCCGCTGGCTGAAGCCCATCCCACTCAATGCCCCCACCAACCGTGAGGTTAAAAATCATTGCCAGTATCGACCACCTCAGAGAAGATACTGAAATCCTCACCCTATGGGTGCCCCAGCCCCCCTCGACCGACCCTGTATTCAGTGTTGGTCTGACCACCCAAAGACTGGAACGGTAAGTTGTATACTCGCTTGATACATCCCTCCTTGGTTTCTCCAAAGGTTAATCTTGAACTGTTCGAATATAGCATGGCCGACTTTTGAATGTGAAGAGTATGTTTAATTGAAACACACTTACCTTAGCAAGAAGGTCTTGGTCTTAAAATAAAATACAAAGTATAATATTTCTAAAGTTGGTCTGGATCTCCTTCTTGAGTTGTGTATCCATTACTGATCACAGTTGTGCAATAAATATCTTACACTCCTCTGTGTTAGGCCCAAGTCTCCTTGCCCACATTACAACAAATAGAGCACTTTGGGTTTTGCATTTAACCCTGTACACTTTGGGGAACCCCCTGGGCTCTTTTGTGCACGGTATAACCACCTAGTGGCTATATCACATACACAGCCAAGGTACTACACCCTCACTAGGGACCTGACTGTTGAGACAGTAGTGCCTGGTGAACATGTGCATAGATGCCCATGGTGCAGCCTGGCAGATGTTTAGGACAGAAACCCCTCTTAACACACTGCTGAAGTAGCCCTGAATCTGGTGGAATGACCCAATCCCAGGGCACAGTAAGTCTTTATTCCCAGACCTTCCACCTGGGTAAGGCTGGAAAGCTAATGGACTGAGCCACGTGGAAGAGTGATACAACCTCTTGTAGCGAGTAAACAGGAGTCCCCAGAATCAATTTGTTAGGAACGAAAGTGGTGTATGAAGTTTGCATGGACAGTGAGCACAACACACTGAGATGACGTGCAGAGGTGATTGAGATAAGGAAAACTGCATTGATAAAGAGGAGCCATAGAGTGAAGCTGTGCAGGGGCACAAATGGGGTGTGCATAAGGACCACATTAAGATCCCATTGAGCACAATGAAAGATAACAGTGGAAATATGTGCATCAGTCCTTTGGGTACTCTCATCAAAATGAGAGACTTGAAGAAAAAAGGTTGATACTATAAATGCCAAAAAGCCAAAATAGCAGATAAATAACCTTTAATGTACCCACCAAAAAGTTTTGCTGAGCCAAAAATAAATCAAACAGCAAAATATCTGATAACTTGGCCTCCAGGGGATCAAGCTGATTTGTACGGAAGTGGGTTATTAGTTTGGAAATATGTGAGTCCTTCACAAGTAATAAATCTGCAACCTTCTGTCTAATAGGGACCAAATATTGATACACTAGTTTTTTGGGAGCATCCTCTAAATTTCCTATTTTGTAGCTGGAACTGAGGGGTACTTTTTGATGACCAAGGTGCATGGTGTGCACAACGAACACTTAAAAAGAATGTTCTAGCCAGAGCTGCAGGGGCCACTCTGGACTTTGCAAAGCGACTAGGGTCAAAACCCCTCCCTGCACTACTGAAGGTCTATAACGCAAAATGCATTCCTATGGCTATGTATGGATGTGATATTTGGGGCTACAGGGTTGTGAAGGGAATACAAGTGGCAGAGAACAATTTTATGTGCAAACGTTTTGGGGTCCCTGTTGCTACCCCCGTCTTCAGTTTGCATGAAGAATTGGGAGTGGGTTATATTTCGGACCAGATTGCGGTTGCCCCGTTGTTACGTTGGCTCAGAATCTGGGCCCAACCTTCCCCAAATTTAAACCAACTCACAATCTCAGATTGCATTGTGCTAGAGGGGGCCCTACACATCCCTTGGCTGAAATATATAAAGGAGGAGACAAGATGTCTTGGTTTTCCAGAATTGTTTTTGACCCCGAGGCCCTTGGGCAAGACCGCCATCAGAGATTTTAAACAGCAGTTCATGGATAGGCGGCAATGCCTCAGGGAGGACATTGAGTTAGCTAAACCCTCGGTGAGAAGGTTTGTTACTTTGAGCTTGGGTCCGCAGCTGCAACCATATTTATCTTATGTTAACAAACCATACCACCGTTTTGTCCTGACGAGATTTCGTCTGAATATGGTTCCCTGGTTGCTGGCATTTCCGAGAGGATACTCAAAACCGGAATCACTAAAACCCTGTCCTGTGATAACTTCTCGGAACAGGATACCCTGCACCTAATATTCTTCTGTGCTTATTATGATTCTTTGCGAAGGCAGCACATTCTTCCTTTACTTAGAGATTGTCAGTTTGTCCAAGTGAGGCCAGCCCTTCTCTAGCTACAAATGCTAGCCTCACCTATGGTTTGTTTTGCGGTCGCAAGCTTTTTAGTCGGGCCATTAGACATAGGACTAGACTATCGCTGCAATAGCAATCTTGTGTTATTAGCTGGTTTAAATCTATTTTCTTAAACAATGCCTTGCATTTTTAAATGTGATATTACCTACTGACTTGGCTCACTAGTCTAGCACAGTTGCACTTTATATGATATAGCTTTTAAAGGTTTTTTAACACGATTACTGTAACAGAAATGCGGGATGATTTTATTACATAATGTATTTAGATGGAATGTGCATTTTTTATAATATTGTTTGCTTTTAAGGCTCTTGGCTGTCGAATAAAGTACTTTTGACTGACTGACTGACTGAGTGGGTCGGTCAAAGTAAGCCCAATGAGTGGGCTGTGGCACAGCAGTTTTCAAAATGCTGTAAAGCCAAGTCAGCTTTCTCTCTGGAAATTCTAGAACCTTCAAAGGGCATGTCCATTAGTGATGCTTGTAGGTCACTGGAGAAATCTGTGGCCTGTATCCAGGTACTGATGTCATGCCATGGGTGGCCCTCACAGACCATTTTGTCAAGACTTGCCCTTTCTGCATTGATTACACTACTCGGATTTCAGCTTCCCCCATGACTTGGAGCGCAATTGGGAATTTAGGATGGAGTGGTTCAGCATCTTGAAGTAGGAGCAGCCCATTACCTGGGAGGTGTTAGATTTGAAATTCCCCTTTCCCATAATGCACTTGTTATGTTATATTAGGTTAGCATTGTGTGGCTAAAATACATACATTTGTACTCGCGCTATGTAACCCACTGAGTTATCCCTGCAGCATGTAGGCCTCCGATTAGCCAGTGTGACTCCATTTTGTATTTCGTAATCCTTATTAGACTGCCTGGGCTGTGCTCGTATGAGGCCTAGTATTTAGAATCGCTTGCCTCAGCAGAACACTGTACTTCGTTATTATTTTCTTTTCTGTTCATGGCTGCAACTCGACTTGCTAACAGACAATTATTCTACTTTTGCATTCCATTGTATACATGTAGCTCTGCTCCCACGTTAGAAGACGCTAAGACTCGGCACAGTGGCCTTGGGATACTGATAGTGCCCCCAACTGGCAGGTGCTAGCTCATCTCTGTGTACCTCCTTTGTTCATGCCCTGCTCAAGCCGGTAGTTTTCCACCAGAGGGCGAGGCCGAAGTCTCCAGAGAGGTTCATTATGTATTAGCGTACCCTGGGGAGTCAGTCCCCTCGACAGACATCTTAGGGTGAAGGTTTGACTGGGCTCCTCTGCAGAGTACATACCTGAATAAATGTAAATTTTCATTCTCTACTGTCTGACTGACTCTTCATTTTGGGAAGCCATAGCAGGTGGTCATAAGAAGCGCGTGGTCCTAGAGGGCCTCATCCTTCAGAGGGGTTTACTGCTTCCAGCACAACACTTTCCTTTGCTCTTCGACACAGCGTTTCGCTTCCCAATCTCCTTCAAGTGCATCAGGGAGCATTTGTCTCTAAACTTAGAGTAATGATCAGAACTTTAGTACCAGAGGCAAACATTTTACGGATACCCATCTGACATCTGCTTCCTGCTGTTGCGGCATGCTTTAAAGCTTTTGCTGTTGGCTGGGGAAAGATATTTCCTTTAGCACACTGTTGAATTCTGGAATTTGGAGTTGGTACTACTGACAAAATTGAGAAGAGAGCACTGGATCCACATCGAAGGGGGCAGCTGTAATTTAATTGAGATAACCAGGGCCAGACTGGCCGTAGCGGGCACCGGGCATTTTCATGGTGGGCTGGAAGGGTGGGGGCGGTTCTGGACTGGTGGGGGCCATTTTTGTTGCTGGGGGCCGGTTTCGCTAAATTGGCCCCCTGTAACCAAAGTGCAGCAGCTGTGATTTTCGCTTTTCTTGGACATAACTGGCTCTCATGCACAAGTTCAAAATCTTCACATCCAGGTCACACTACCTTAACACTACAACCATGCGTGCCTGCCATGCACATGATCCAATGACAGGAAAACATTGCCATGAGATTAGGTAAGCTGCAGATGCTGAAAGCATCCAGAGATTAGAGGCAGGAGTAGTGTATTAAATGGGATTTGGCACATTCCTATCAGGGTTTGTTGTGCATCTGAAGAAAATCTGTAAAAAGCAAACCAGTGCAAATTCATATATCGAACACTTAGAGAGGGTATCTTAGAAAACTAAGCACAATAATAAAAAAGTTAAAAAGTTAACAGAATGTGTTGATTTTGTTTTTTAAAGAAGAAGAAGTAATTGAATTAGGCACTCAGCTGTTTCTGATAACACCATGATTTGCCTTCATTTATAAGAGCTTTAATCGATTTGTATAATTTGAAATCGCTGGGCTCCCAGTTTGTTCCATTCCACGTGTGAGTAGATCATCAATCCCTGGTTTTATGTTTTTTGCATTCTGTTACTTGTAGATTTGCTTTTTCTTCATAAAATGCATGTCAACATGACATAGAATGCAAATACAAAAACAGGACCAGATAACTACAGACACCCACAAGGGACCACATGAGACCTCTGCAATAGCTAAAAGTACAGGTTTGTATTCACAAGTGTAAATTGAAACTAGCAAATGGATTTACTAAAACATAAACTTCCATTAAAAGGTTGACATTTTTATGTGTGAGCAAATCTCCTCTTGGCGAAGGAACTTCGGGCTTTACAGAAAGGGATTCCTTCAACGTTGACGGACATCAGCAACCTTACAAATTTGAGAGGATTTGCAAACATCTGCAAGACACACTCTTACCCTGGATAGGGTCAAAGATTTACTTGCATCAACAGTAGAACAGAAACAACTGTAGGTTAGAAAGTGGGAGGCAACGTGATCCATATTTTTGGTAATCGGAGGAGTGTGGTCTCCCGATGGAAAAAAAAAGTTTTCAAGCGTAATCATAGCATTTTCACACACACAAACACGAATGGTCTAATTTAGAGTTTGGCAGATGGATATCCCGTCTGCCGTATTGTAAGTGCCTCAGGATATAATGTACTTGTAATAAGGTGATCGAGTAAGAGGATGTTGCCAATGTTCAAAGGGTGGGCGGAATTGCAAAAAAAGTTCTTTGAATAACACTCATATTTATCACAAAAATTATAAATATCTCACTAATATAATTTAATGCCCCCCTGTGAGAAAAATGTGTCTCTGAGCATGTCGCTTTCTGAAATCATGCAAGATAGGATAGGGGTCTAATTGAAGCAGAACATTTCTTGCGGTGACAGCACACATCAGTTTCACAGTTCCTGCAAGAGATTTTCTGCTGAAATCAGTCTTCCGTGGGAGGAAGTTACAGGAAAAAGGTTAAACAGGAGGAAAATTAAATGAAATACGTGAAATCCAATAGTCGTGAATTACATGAGATTTCACTCCAGTAATAAAAAAAATTCCCTGATCTATATGTTTGTTAAATCTACCACTCTTCAAGCCTTGGTACCCTTACTCAAACTAACAGAAAATATAATGCTGTAGTAGGCCAATTTACATGCTTTTGAAATTTTAAAAACAATTTATTTACAGGCTAGTAACACAGAAGTGATGGTCGGAATCATATATAAGCACCACCCCTACAAGCCAACATCCATTCCATACTTTCCATGCCTTTGTGTGCCGATCAGGAGCTAGCTAACACCTTTTTATCTTCAGTTGACAAGATTTTACCTCAAAATTCTTATTTTCCAGTGTGCAAGGTTAACAGGTACTCTCCTAAATCTACTAGGTTTAAACTGTGGCCAGTGAGTTGGACCCTTCTCCTGATACTGGGTTGGGTTCTCCATCTGGCCATTCCACGGAAGAGACAGCCTCATTTGCTGTGGCCATTAGATGCACAGCTGATACCCGTGACTTACGATTACCTACTACTGGGGTAAGAATCAATGCTTTGATGTATGTTCTACAACCATGACAACCTTCATCTGAGCCCTTGTTACCATTCCCTGACTGGCACTTGTATGGGTACCTGGGCTAAGCAGAGTTAACCCCAACTCATAGACAGAGTCAAAAAGAGTTGAGGCATTCAGGAAATGAAGGTTGTCCTCTGCCAGCTTAGCCGTTCAGTCAGTCAACACCAGCTGTTTGCTGGGTAGGTATTACGGGAAACAACCTTTACATCGCGGTCATTACACCGCGAGGCCTTTATAACGCGGCCGTTACAACGACCGTGTTGTTACAACGCGATGCCATTTCTTCGCAAGTCATTACATCGACTTGCAGTAGATGGTGCTCTAACATAAGGAATAGTATAATTTACTATTCCAACACCTTCCCTACTGTTGCGTAGGCTGGAGTTGGAATAGTAAATTATACATTCCTACAGTGCCATCTACTGCAAGTCGATGTAATGACTTGTGTGGTAATGGCATCGCGTTGTAACAACATGGTCGTTGTAACGACCGCGTTGTTACAGAACGCAATGTAATTGCATGCATTGTAGCATGCTATATTCAGGTATAACCACACATTACGGGACATGGTCGTCAAGATCTTGCCAGCAGTCATGGATGAATTCTATGTCAATCTGGTGCAAATGGTTCAAGACAGTCAGGAAGTGGCAAAAAACATCCTGGATCAGAACTGAGGACTACCGATTAC
Source organism: Triturus cristatus (assembly GCF_964204655.1). NCBI lineage: Eukaryota > Metazoa > Chordata > Amphibia > Caudata > Salamandridae > Triturus > Triturus cristatus. The sequence continues at coordinate 139,507,135 of NC_140595.1, read as the reverse complement.
TGAGGCAGAGCAGTCGGGACTAGAGTGTCACTCCGACAAAATGCATGTATGAGGTCCCCTGGCTTCCCTGGTGACGTCCAGGTGTCTGTTACGGATATGCTTTTTGATGGGTCTCACCAATTTGGGGAGAAGGTTGATTTCACATTGAGAAAGCAGAGTCACAGTTTGCTCCTTGTGCCTCTATACGGCTGCAAGGCAGTATCCCCAACAGTTTTGCATCTTTCGAGGCATCACCAATGGTTTGGAATATAGACAAAGCCATGGCTCACCACCCAAACAACAGGCACTCCAGTCCTTCCAGGGGACGGGAATCCAGTAGACAACGTAGAACCTCCTATCCCACCATCCCTCTGGTGGAAACCTGAATCCACATCGACATGTTGATGTTACAGACCATTTGCTTCGTACTGAATGGCTTCCTACCTCCATCAAAAGGGAGGCTGGTTTAGGTTCTCCCGGACAACACTGCCATCATGTGATCTTGCAAGAAACAGGGCAGGGTGGGTTCCTAACTGTGGCAGGAGGCCCTGCACCTCTGGAACAGGCTGAATCGTCATGGCATTTCCCTGGTTGCGCACCACCTGGTGGGATATTTAAACACCAGAGAGGACAAACTCAGTCACTGATGCCCAGCAGATCGCGAATGGCAGTTACAATGGTCTGAACCTTGACTCCATCTTTTTGCCACTGCTAAGAACGTGCAATGTCAGCACTTTTGTTCGCTGGAGTTCCCAAGAAGGCTCTCTCTCGGAGATGCATTCAACCTAGAGTGGAGCCCAGGCTTCTCCTGCCTCAAGTTCTGATGAAAGTTATGAATGAAGAGGCCCAAGTTATCTTAGTGGCTTCCATCTGGGCCAGGAGAGAGTGATACCTGGAACTTCTAGCCTTGAGCATCTGTCCTCTCATCAGGCTGCAGCTTCAGGAGGATCTTCTGTCGGAGCAGTAGCTGGATCTTGCACCCAGTCCTGGGCAATCTCCACGTTCATGAATGTAGATTAAGTGCCGCAGTTCAATGCATCTGATCTCTCTCCCAAAGTAGTGGATGCCACCCTTGCTGCCCGCCGTCCTTCTACAAAGTCTGTTTACACCCGGCACTGGAACAAGTTTGTGTCCTGGTGTAGCAACCATATCATGGACCAATTGCAGGCTAAACTGTTGGATGTCTTGTTGTTTGTTTTGACTTTGGTACAGCCAGGACTTGCAGCAGGCACTTAAAGATTAACAATTATTTGCTGGCACTTGCGGCCTTCTTGCATTTACTGGACCAGCCTTCAAGAGGAGATTCCTGAAAAGCTCAACTCATAAGTTTCCCTCAAAACCTTTGGTGATGCCACAGTGGGATCTTATTTTGGTCCTCACTTTTCTCATGTGCACCCAGGGGCGGCTCCTGCGCTAAGGCGGAGGAGCGTCGCCCCACTGCTCTCAGAGCAGTGGAAAAGGGAATATAAAATGATAATAACAAGATTATTATCATTTTATTCTTCGTTTTTGTGGGGCTGGGTTAGGGGCTGGTGAGTCAGGGAGGAGGAGTGGACTGTGCGCACTAAGTGCGCATGACTTTTTGGCCGTCATGCGCACTTTGCATGTTCCCACCCAGGCTGCTTTACGCAGCCTGCTGGAGAACATGTCCAGGCCCCCAGTCCCCATCTGAGTGTCGATCCACAGCGGTCAGACCAATCACAACGCTGCATTGCAGTGTTGTGATTAGCTTAGGGGAGCCTGTGTGCTTCCAGATTCCAGTGTTTTTTTGTTTGTTTAATATTTTGTTCTCTCCTGCCCCCGCACCCGTTCCCTGCCAGCCGTCACTGTGTGCACCCACTTTGAGCTGATACACAGCTGCCTATTACGTCTCCCAAATGAATACTGTTTTTCTCATTGCATAACTTCAGCTCATCATGTGAGTGAGCTCTAGGCTCCAGGTTCTGTCAGTCCAGTCATACTACATCACCTATTTCCCAGACAAAATAGTGCCGAGGATGAGAGCGTACTTTTTGCGTAAGGTTGTGACTTCTTTTCATGTCGGACAGTCCATCATTCTTCCAGCCTTCTTTGCACCACCTCACCCTTCAAAAGAGGAGGAGAGACTCCATCGTTTGGAACCCAAAAGACCAACGAGTTTTCACTTGGATCGCACCAAAGGCCATGGGTCGACGATCAGCTCATTCTGCGGTTCTAAGCGGTAAAGAATGGCAAGGTGGTGCAGAAAAGGGCCTTATCGAGAAGGATAATCCTTTGAATTAAGCTCTGCTACGCACTGGCTAAGAAGTCACCCCTAGATGGTCTGAGGTCTTACTCCACCGGAGCCAAGACTGCTACCACACCATTGGCACAAGGAGTGCCCGTTCTAGATATGTCAGGAAGCAACATGGCCGTCAGTGTACACTTTTACAAAGCACTACTTCCTCGATAGACTGGTTCGACTGAAATGGCATTTCGCTCATTCGGTCCTGGAGGACTTTTTGATCTGAACCACTCAACAGACCCGCGAGGAGGTACTGCTTTGGTATCTATTTACAAAGTGAAGAATCTGCAGTTAGAAGACTCCATCAGAAGAACAAGTGACTTGATTGGATTCTGTACCCAGCTACAAATTCTTAACTGCCCTTGCACCTTCTCGTTCTGTACAGCAGTCTTTTATATAATCTAAAAATGTCCCCCATTTCAGACCAGCACTGTGGCAAACCTAATTGATTTTTGGGCTCCGCGTCCAAGGGCGCTGACAGTGTCAACAAAGAAACAGACTTCAGCATGCAAGGGTGGCACTTGCATGCTGCTCATACCGTCACTTCCGGGGCAGAAAAGGGACATCGTGGAGCACACAGTGCTGACTATGCTGTAAAACTCTTCTGGAGTCAGTCTAGTGCCTGGGGAAATTCACAAGGCGAGGAATCGGAAGAAGCGCTACTAACGGTAAGTAACTTATTCGTTAATGCGTGGGTAAGACAAAGAGATCACACAATCTCATTCTGTGTTGACTTGCAACCGAATCAACACAGACCTGGACCCAGAGAGGGAGCAGTAACGATCTGTTCGTAACTCAGTAATATAATACTGATTTGCTTTTATACAGCATTTCTTGCTATTTCCCTCCGCTATCCTTCTCAATCCAAATAACTGACTAATATCCACCACTCAAATTACTTTCATATTGCACTATACTAATTCAACAATTATCCTTTATGGGTTCTGGAGTAGCGTGCTACTCAACAAAAAAGCGATTCGACACCCGATCAGGGGTAACTAGCGCTATATAAATGCAAACCTTTTTCACTCTTCTATCCCTCTACTACCTTTCTGAATCCAAATAACTAACATATCCATCATTCAAATTACTTTCATATTTCACTATACTAATTCAACACTAATCCTTTATGGGTTCCGGAGTAGCGTGCTACTCGCCAAAAAAGTGCTTTGATGCCTCGTCTGGAGTAGTAAGCGCTATATAAATGCAATTACAATACAATACAATACAATTTCTAAGCTATGTAAATAAAAGTGTTACAGTCACCCACGCTAATTGTACTTAATCAGCAGCCCCTTCGATAGACCCCCAGAGTCAGCCCTGCCGGTGTTTGAACATGTAATCCATGTATTTGTCAGCAAGTAGCTTTCAACTCGCTGAGCCACCATGCCCTTAGTTTTACAATTTAGTAGCCCCTCCAGCTTGATCTTGGGAACTGCAGTACCACTAGATTGAAAATGTATGGAGAAGTGATTTATTTGCTATACGAACTACTTTACACCTAAAACGTGTTACAGAGTTGCCACATGCCAGTGGTGTTGACAGCAACCTCAGCAGACAGAGTGTAATGAAGCAACACACTTTCACACCTAGAAGGGAAACTGCAGTCAAACAAGAAATGCGAAGTGTTATTTAAGCAGCCATTCACATTCTGAAACCAAGCCACAAATCAGAGCTGGAGAGACTCAAGTGAAATTAGTTTTTATGTCAAAATAGTCTCCAGGGACATGGGTCAACGTTTGCAAAGCATGGCACCCCAATTAGATGGAACAATTCTGCGGTGAGTGCTCAGAGCTGAAACAGCAGTATTCAGGAATGAGAGCTTGAGGTTTTTTGAATAAATACGTGTACTATATAAATGCTAATTAACAGTCCCTTCCATGATTTATGCACTTTTAGCATGATTTCATTAATTTTAAATAGAGGAAAGTAGACGGCTGTGTCCTTTAAAAATAAACTAATTATATAATTTCTTGAAAAACACCTCTCAAAAATGACTTTCTAAAAGCAATGTAGACATAACTTGATAAAACATATTCCCTTCCCAATTCCAAATTAACCTCATTGGTGGAAAAAAGTTACAAAAGTACATGCTGCTTTTATCTTTTCAAAGTCAACATGTATTAGTGAACTCAAAATGCAAAAGGTGAAAGGAAACCAGTTAGATTTGGCAAATGCAGCAAGAACATACACTGAAGCACTGCTCAAGATGACAAGATGACGTCACAGACCACACGACCAGAGACAACATTTCACCTAACCATTGACATCATCAGCGACTTAACCATGGATACTCAATTGTTTATTTGATAGTGTCTTGTTATTTATTGATGTTGCGCTGTCATGTGCAGTGGTTTGTCATCATTCATCACCTCGCCTTTGGCCAACTCCTGCAACCAGCCCGGTTTCTACATATTCCACTGGACATGGTCTTTGGCCGTGCGCAGCAGGGTTTGGTCTAGTCCTCCATCCATACCCCATGTGGGCATAACCCACTGTGCATTGGCCTTGAGCATGCACAATGGGATGGAATGCAAGGCCTGATCACTGTACCGAGCACCGATGTGGACATAACCCACTGTGCATTGGCCTTGAGCACGCACAATGGGATGGAATGCAAGGCATTTTCACTGTACCGAGCACCGATGTAGACATAACCCACTGTGAATTGGCCTTAAGCACACACAGTGGGATGTAATGCAAGGCCTGATCACTGTACCGAGCACCGATGTGGACATAACCACTGTGCATTGGCCTTGAGCACGCACAATGGGATGGAATGCAAGGCATTTTCACTGTACCGAGCACCGATGTAGACATAACCCACTGTGAATTGGCCTTAAGCACACACAATGGGATGGAATGCAAGGGCTGATCACTGTACCGGGCACCGATGTGGACATAACCCACTGTGCATTGGCCTTAAGCACGCACAATGAGATGGAATGCAAGGGCTGATCACTGTACCGAGCACCGATGTGGACATAACCCACTGTGCATTGGCCTTGAGCACGCACAATGGGATGGAATGCAAGGCCTGATCACTGTACCGAGCACCGATGTGGACATAACCCACTGTGCAATGGCCTTAAGCACGCACAATGAGATGGAATGCAAGGCCTTTTCACTGTACCGAGCACCGATGTGAACATAACCCACTGTGCATTGGCCTTAAGCACGCACAATGGGATGGAATGCAAGGCCTGATCACTGTACCGAGCACCGATGTGGACATAACCCACTGTGCATTGGCCTTGAGCACACACAATGGGATGGAATGCAAGGCCTGATCACTATACCGGGCACCGATGTGGACATAACCCACTGTGCATTGGCCTTGAGCACACACAATGGGATGGAATGCAAGGCCTGATCACTATACCGAGCACTGATGTGGGCAGAACCCACTGTGCATTGGCCTTGAGCACGCACAATGGGATGGAATGCAAGGCCTGATCACTATACCGGGCACCGATGTGGACATAACCCACTGTGCATTGGCCTTGAGCACACACAGTGGGATGTAATGCAAGGCCTGATCACTGTACCGAGCACCGATGTGGACATAACCACTGTGCATTGGCCTTGAGCATGCACAATGGGATGGAATGCAAGGCATTTTCACTGTACCGAGCACCGATGTAGACATAACCCACAGTGCATTGGCCTTGAGCACACACAATGGGATGGAATGCAAGGCCTGATCACTATACCGGGCACCGATGTGGACATAACCCACTGTGCATTGGCCTTGAGCACACACAATGGGATGGAATGCAAGGCCTGATCACTATACCGAGCACTGATGTGGGCAGAACCCACTGTGCATTGGCCTTGAGCACGCACAATGGGATGGAATGCAAGGCCTGATCACTATACCGGGCACCGATGTGGACATAACCCACTGTGCATTGGCCTTGAGCACACACAGTGGGATGTAATGCAAGGCCTGATCACTGTACCGAGCACCGATGTGGACATAACCACTGTGCATTGGCCTTGAGCATGCACAATGGGATGGAATGCAAGGCATTTTCACTGTACCGAGCACCGATGTAGACATAACCCACTGTGAATTGGCCTTAAGCACACACAATGGGATGGAATGCAAGGGCTGATCACTGTACCGGGCACCGATGTGGACATAACCCACTGTGCATTGGCCTTAAGCACGCACAATGAGATGGAATGCAAGGGCTGATCACTGTACTGAGCACCGATGTGGACATAACCCACTGTGCATTGGCCTTGAGCACGCACAATGGGATGGAATGCAAGGCCTGATCACTGTACCGAGCACCGATGTGGACATAACCCACTGTGCAATGGCCTTAAGCACGCACAATGAGATGGAATGCAAGGCCTTTTCACTGTACCGAGCACCGATGTGAACATAACCCACTGTGCATTGGCCTTAAGCACGCACAATGGGATGGAATGCAAGGCCTGATCACTGTACCGAGCACCGATGTGGACATAACCCACTGTGCATTGGCCTTCAGCACGCACAATGGGATGGAATGCAAGGCCTGATCACTGTACCGAGCACCGATGTGGACATAACCCACTGTGCATTGGCCTTGACCATGCACAATGAGATGGAATGCAAGGCCTGATCACTGTACCGAGCACCGATGTGGACATAACCCACTGTGCATTGGCCTTAAGCACGCACAATGAGATGGAATGCAAGGCCTTTTCACTGTACCGAGCACCGATGTGAACATAAGCCACTGTGCATTGGCCTTGAGCATAGCACAATGGGATGGAATGCAAGGCCTGATCACTGTAACGAGCACCGATGTGGACATAACCCACTGTGCATTGGCTTTCTGCACACACAATGGGATGGAATGCAAAGCCTTTTCACTGTACAGAACACCGATGTGGACATAACCCATTGTGCATTGGCCTTCAGCATGCACAATGGGATGGAATGCAAATCCTTTTCACTGCACCGAGCACCGATGTGGACATAACCCTCTGTGCATTGGGCTTGAGCACGCACAATGGGATGGAATGCAAGGCCTGATCACTGTACCGGGCACCGATGTGGACATAACCCACTGTGCATTGGCCTTCAGCACGCACAATGGGATGGAAAGCAAGGCCTGATCACTGTACCGAGCACCGATGTGGACAACCCACTGTGCATTGGCCTTCAGCACGCACAATGGGATGGAAAGCAAGGCCTGATCACTGTACCGGGCACCGATGTGGACATAACCCTCTGTGCATTGGGCTTGAGCACGCACAATGGGATGGAATGCAAAGCCTTTTCACTGTACCGAGCACCGATATGGGCATAACCCACTGTGCATTGGCCTTGAGCACGCACAATGGGATGGAATGCAAGGTGTGATCACTGTACCGAGCACCGATGTGGACAACCCACTGTACCTTGGCCTTAAGCACATACAATGGGATGGAATGTGAAGCCTGATCACTGTACCGAGCACCGATGTGGACATAACCCACTGTGCATTGGCCTTCAGCACGCACAATGGGATGGAATGCAAGCCCTGATCACTGTACCGAGCACCGATGTGGACATAACCCACTGTGCATTGGCATTGAGCATGCAAAATGTGTTGGAATGCAAAGCCTTTTCACTGCACTGAGTACCGATGTGGACATATCCCACTGTGCATTGGCCTTGAGCACGCACAATGAGATGGAATGCAAGGCATGATCACTGTACCGAGCACCAATGTGGACATAACCCACTGTGCTTTGGCCTTGAGCGTGCACAATGGGATGGAATGCAAGGCCTGATCACTGTACCGAGCACCGATGTGGACTTAACCCACTATGCTGCGATGTCCACTATGGCAGCAGGGGTTGGCTAAAGGCCGTTGTCTGATCAGTAAGGCCCTGTGCCCAGACCTTAAATGTGCATAATGCACCAAACATTGCCTTCGGCCATGTGCAGCAAAGGTTGGACGTATGACCTGGACTTGGGGTAGGCCTTGAATTGAGCCACAACAAAAGCATAAGCCACAACCTCCAGCTATGTGCGCTCAGGTTTAAGCACAGGGCCTGACTTTGGCCCATGTGCCACTCCAAGTAACCAAAACAGCCTCCTGCATCTTGCATCAATTTCCCCATAGTTCAGCAGCAGAATGAAAGTCAGACTTTGGTTTATAGGACCATTACATGTAGCAATTATGATTTTATTTTTCAATACTCCCCCCTTCATTGAATATCTTAATCGAATTTACATTGCCGCAGCTAAGGACAATGTGCTGTGTATCACTTTTTTCTTTCATTGATACAGAATTGCACTATCTAGGCTGCTATAGCGATATATTTGATGTTGATGGAGAGTTGATATCTGATGCCACCAGCGATTTCGTTGATGGTATCATCTCTGACATCATGTGCGAGGTCAATAATATCAGTCTCTTGGATGTGGCGAAAGGTGCGGAGGGGGCTGATGTGAAACTATTGTAATAAACCCGTTGACTAAGGTCTTCCCTCATTAGACCTCCTCTGTAGATCCGTAGATCGAGGGGCAGAAATCCAGAGGGTACATCGAGACCCGTTCAAACCAAATCCAGGGCGTAAGAGACCCAGGAAAATACTGGTTAACTTTCAGTCACACGTAGTCAAAGGATTAATCCTTAGTGCTGCATTAAAGGGAACGCCTCTCCAGGTCCAAGGGACTACATTCAAGATCAGGTCTGATACATCTCATGCTACAGATGACAGACGACGGGAAATGGGCAAACGCATGGAGGATCCTAGGGAAATGGGGGAGTTAAGATTTCAAGCAATTTTGAAAATTATGTTGGCAAACAAAATGCATAACTTCCTAGAACCAGAAGATGTGGATAACTTTATAGCCCACTTTAAGTCGGGGGGGGGGGCAAATGAAAGATGCAAAATATAGGATCAGAACACATTATCAAATAAGTGGTTCCCGTAGGAGTGGGCTCGAATAGGCACAAGAATGCCAAGAGGTCGGTGTGTGAGTGGTCCGGGTGGTGGGAGCACAGAAGGCAGGGGCGCATGGGGGAGGGGTCAAAAGAAAAAAATGTCCTCAATCAAATTGGGTAGGGCCACAGTTACTGGGGGAAACTTGATTAAAATTAATCTCGGAGATCAAGGGGGAAAGGATGACCAGCAAGGAGGCCACGTCCTCTCAATTCTGTGTTGGAATGTGAATGGGCTGTGGGTGAGGAGAAGGCAGCGCTTAGTCCTACAGTACTTAGAGATAATTCTCCTAAATCATTAAGTTGCAAGTAACCCATATGCTGAGACCAGAGTGCAAAAAAACTTTAGGAAATAAAGGTGGGCTGAGAATGTGGTGGCCACGGATAAGCAAGACTGTACGAAAGGGATAGCCATTTTAGTTAAGAAACTCTGGGGTTGAAATAGAGAGATATAAAGCCGATGAGGGTGGGCCCTGGATAGTAAATGAGATTAAGGCCTAGCAGGGCTTGTATATGTTAGCCAGTTACTATGGCCGAATACAGATGATATTTCGTCATTGTTCGCTCTTTCATCTAACATTGTAGAATTTAAACCCCTATTATCTTAGGTGGAGATTTCGATATCTTACAGGATAATCACCTAGACAGGGCCTCAGTTTGTATGCAAATTAGCTCACCAAGGATGAGGGCCTACCTCCTCTTGATGGTGGAAAATGTAAATCAATGTGACGTGTGGCGCAGGGGAAAGGGGAATTGCAGGAATTATACCTCTTGTAGCAAGAAAATGGCCATTCCTCAAGGATAGATTATTTCTTCGTCGAGAGTGGAGAGGTAGAGAGAATTTTGGGGCTGGAGCATCTTCCAACTCACCTATCAGACCATGCAACCTTGCTATTAAAGATCAGACTGTTGCTAAGTAAGCAATTCGAAAGGTGGGCAATTATAAGAGTTTACTCCTCCAGTCTGGAATCATGAAGGAGGTAGAAAAGAGAACAGGGGACTTCTTTAGGTGGAATATGACATCTGCCCCCATTTACATATAATGGAACGCATATAAGGTTTGGTTAAGGGGGCTCTAAGAGCTGCTCGATTGCGTGGAGTAGGAGAATGAGGATGCAGGTATCAAAAATAGAGGAGGAGGTTGTTGCTATAGAAACAATACTAAAACAACCCAAGGAAATGACTAGAAGAAAAATTGGAGGATTTGCAACTGAAGTTTAAGCTGAAACTAGAAGAGAAAGTTTTACAACGGTGGGAGACTTGCAAGGTCAGGGAATCTGAGCAATGTGAGAGTTGCGGAAAGCTGCTGGCATGAGAGACCAGGCTACATTGAACACAAAATTATATCAGGAAAGTTAGGGATGAGGAGGAGGACCTGATGGTGGAGGATAGTGAAGGAACAGAACATGTATCTCACAAGTTCTTTCAGGATTTATATTCAGAAACTTTGGAAGTGGATGAGGGCAACTTGGGTAGATGGCTGATGGATAACTGCCTGCCTAAACTCACACAAGAACAGCAGCAATGTTTGAGAAGTGAAAGAACTGGGAATGAAATTCTGATAGCTGTTAAGAGACTTGGAGGAGAAAAAGCAGCAGGCCCAGACGGAATCCCAAATGAGTTCCATATCTTGATGCCAGAGGTAGTGATCCCGGTCTGACTTGAGTCATTTAATGCTGTTTTACTGAAAGGTTCCCCCTTACCAGGATCTTGGAATGAGGCAGTTATTTCATTGACTTTAAAACCGGGTAAGAATCCCACACAGTGTTAGTCATACTTACCGATATCACTGTTGAACTGTGATTACAAAATGTTTGCAAACATCCTAGCGGCCCGCTTAGGTAAAGTAGTGGGCAGTTTAATGATTGAGGACCAGATAGGTTTTTTAACCTGGGCGGCAAATGAGGAAACTGACCCATACTTTAACAGGATCAATTGACTTGGAAGAATTATGGCAAGTATCAGTGAGAATGCTTTACAGTGTGATTACATCAGCTGCATTAAGGAGAAACCACTTCTTCATCCTACGCAGAGCCTACTGGACCCCGCAGAAGCTGGCCAAGATAAGAGGAGCTGGATATTCCGTATGTAAAAGGTGCGCAATCAGGGAGATGGATAATGGCCTTATGTTCGCTAGCTCCCTGGCCTTGGAAGGTTTTTGGTTAAGTGTGGGTAAGACAATCTCCGACATCTTGGGAATGAACGTGGAGGTAAGACCCACCTTGATTATGCTTGGTATGGTGCAGCGAGAGACTGGAGTCATGCGTCCCTCGGAATTGCAAAGTAAGCAGATCTTTTACTTGATTCTCCTGGCGAGGAGGGAGATATGCAAACAGTGGTGTCAACCCTCACCCCCAACTTTGTGAGACTGGTGGAAGTCAGTGAGGTATTTCAGGGAATTGGGCAATAAAGGTAATAAGAGTAAGAATGAGTTAGATGATGGGGCATTTTGGAATTTGTTTGAAATTCGATGAAGACTATCATGTCCAACGATTATACCTCTTGATCAGTTTTGGCCAAAGAGGTACTGGTAGGGTATTTCAGCCCATGAATTTGACTAAAGTCCAATCCGACATAAGCACGGCAGCCGTTTAGATCAAGAGAGTGCTAACTCTAGGTGATGAGGACAAAAACAAATCATATATGAGATCCTGAGCAGAGCACTGGCAATGAGTTTTGGTTACATTGCTAACCATCCCTGGTTAATTTAAGTGGCTTTTCTTATGAAAATTGTAATGATAACTTCACTTTAAATGTTATTATTGTAATTCATTTTTGAGTTAATCTTTTTAAAATCAAAGATTAGTTAATTAGCAAAGTAAGCCAGCAAATTACCATAAAGAGCTGTGCCAGGGGTCTGGATGGCTCTTTGAGCTACAACACAAGCCAAGCCGTCAACATATTTGCCGTGTAAATCATACAACAAAATAATAAATATGATAAAGAACTGCCAAGGAAATATGGACTGGCTGTGCTGGCAGGTAGGAGTCGTCCACTCCACTGGAGGTTCTGTTAGAGGCAGGACAGGGATGAAAATTGGTTTGTGCTTATGTAAAATGCAATTCCTGCTAAAAACCAGTCACCAGTGGGAAGTCGTCTTACTATAGCCTCTTGCAAAAAGTGAATGGGAAGCGTCAGGTGCTCCGGTGTAAGAGATAGTAAGTAATGCTGGAGTTCAATCGGTGCACTCTAATTTGCTGCCTCGTATATAGTTCTCCCTACATCCTCCCCCCATCGAGGTTACACAGAATTAACAAAGATACATTCCCGGTTCCCAAAATGTGCCATGCCCTGCACTAGCCCCCGACCAAATGAGCCTATTGCACATGTGGGCAGGTCCACACATTACATGGCAACAATGTGAACTTTTTTAAATTAGAAAAAAATGACTGCACCCTGCAGGGCCCGCTTTTGCACTGGTGGTGCCCGGTGCAACAATCTTTTTGGGTGCCCCTCCATCCCTCATGACCTCCTCCTCAGATTTCCTGACTACCACCTGGCAAAAGTGCCCCCTCTCTCACATACATTTCATTTGTTTTAAAGCACTGGTAAAGGCTGGTTTTACTAATCCACTCAGCTAGCCACATAAAATACAGATCTGTTCTTTGCAGCAGGAATATTAATCCTTTGCGCTACTTTATGGCGAGTCAAAACTGCCACTAGACAAAGCTCTGCTCTCTGTCTCTAGCAGGAACATTCCCACTAGAGTTATCTTGGCACTTTTATTGCTGCCTGAAAGCTGGACACACAAGGAACTCTGCTGCAGGTGCATTTAAATCACAGGTTATTGCTAGACACAGCGTCACCCTGAGGTCAGTACCCCCTCCAGGTCAGCGCCCAGTGCGTCCGCACCAGTCGCACTGCCTTAAAGCCGGCCCTGACCCCCTGGAATATCCCACATCCTTCCTGGGGTTATGGTGTGCTCCCACTGACCAATATTCCTGCTCCAACACATTGTTTTATGATGCTGATGTGGTACCGGACATCCTGCAAGGATGGCGCAACAGAAGTTTTCGGTTAGCGCCAGCCATTCTGATTGTCTAAATTTCAAATTTGTGTTACTCGTGGATTCAGAACTAGACAAAGGCAAACTTATTTTCCTCTAGTAAAATAAAACTAATTCATTTCCCACATCTGGATCCCTGTATCCTCTGTAGAATGTTAACCAAGGCGGATTTGGAAATGCAGCTATAACTTAACCCTCTGAAGACTGCCTGACACCTCTTTGTAATGCTAATATGCAAAACATAGCTGAACGAATTTACATCTAACCACAACAAGCCCCAATTCTGAGTAAAGTGCTCCTGTCATCCAAAGTTTTGTGTTAGACAGGGCAACAGTTTTTTCAGTAATCGAGAGAGAAAGTGTATACTGGAGCAAAAAGTGAAAATGGTTCTCATTTGAACCTCCCATCTTCCATCTTTAAGACAGCTGTAGTATTCTATATTTAGGTTCCAGTCCATTAAGGGTTTGTCTTCCTCAATGGATCTCCACGCCACACATGGCATGCTAAAACTAAGCCAGATGTGCTAAGCCAGGGCTACATTTCGTGCAGATTCGTCAAACAGCACAAGCGAAATTAGAAAACAATAAAAAGGCATTATTTTCTGGAAGGGGCCACTGATGAATAAATGCACAGTTGCTATTGCCACCTGTGTTTAATATAAACCTCCTTACTGTTTTCTAGACTGATCTGCTCTAAACTTGGCATGCCGAAACATATCTGGATGAACTAAGCAAGTGCCAAATTTCCTTCAGATCCCACAAATCACTCCAAAATTATTAGCAAACAATAAAATGCCTTTGCAATCAATCAATCAATCAGTAGATTTGTAGAGCACTACTTGTCACCCGTGAGCGTATCCAGGCGATGGAAAGTGCATCTGCACCAAAACTACACTGTGGTGACAAGAAATGCTGAAGATTGGAAGAAAAGTAAGAAAACCTGAGTTAAGGGTTGTGTTTCCATGGATCTTTCACCAACACATCTATTATGACTTCTGCAATTCTAGACATGTGATCCTTTGAGCGCTTGGACTACATAATGAGTATCCCGTCTGTAAATAAGTATATATTTTTTATCTTTTTTTAAGGACCCCTGCGATAGTCGTATATTCCAATGGCGTTTTTCTATTGCTGAAGATCTTGCTCTGATCTGGGTTGTCGTTTGTTGAAAAAGTAACTTGTTATTCAACTTGCGAACGGCTGTTTTGTAACTAACAAAACAATTTTGATTGATTGTCAGTTATTTGTGATTTATTAGGCAGGAATCAGGGGTGTTATATTTGGAATCTATTTAGTTTTATATTTGTTTGTATGCTACTTTTTACTGATTTCTTAAGCAAGAACAATGGTCTTTGAGATGCCAGAGAACGGTCCATAGAGACTTACTCTACCTCAATATGCTAGGGTGCAAGTTAGACATCAAATGAGCCACACAAGTTGTGCCAACAATCTCCTTAGCAAAGGTTAATTTTTTTTTTTTTTTTTTTTTTTTTTTTTGAGAACCTTTATTTCGAAATTAGGACACAGCTATTCAGCCGACAGCCCGAAGGTTCGGCAGCATTGCAAGTTAGATACAGTGATGTGTCCCCAATACAGTTCAAAGAGTAATGCAAAGGTCCGATTTTAAATAAACACAGAAAAAACACACAACAAACCCCAGCAAGGCAGAACATTGAAAGCCCATGGCGAAAGCCCCCAGGGGAGGCCGGACCCCACTCATCTACTAAGTATAAGACTGTGTGCGGAGGAAGAAGGGGAACAGCAGAGGCCCAGAACGGTTACTAAAACCAAACTGTGCTGGAAAGTAGATCAGGGGGAAAGCTGTTCCTCGGGAGGTTCCAGTTCCGGGGCAAGACATATTCCCCCCCTGTATTGGTTCCACCGCCCCCAGATGGCATGCCACTTCCGGGGGCGACCTCTAGAGCAGTAGACCGTCTTCTCCCTAAACATGCTCCAATCCATGTTCTCCTTCCACGCGGTCAGTGTAGGGGGTCCCGAGGAGCCCCATAATCGCGCGATATCCCTTTTAGCTACCATGTTACCCAGAGTCACCCATTGGGTCTGCGCCTCATCGAGGTCAGAGGGTCCCCAGACGTTCAGGAGGCAGCACCGCGCCTCCGGCTGTACTACAATGCCCGTCACCTCCCCCATAACTGCATGGACTCTCCTCCAGAATTCCACAATGACACCACATTCCCAAATGATGTGCAGGAAAGTACCCACCATACCACATCCCCTTCTGCACAGGCCGTCCTCCGAGAATCCCATGTGGACCAGCCTTGGCCCCGTCACATACACCCGGTGCAGTATTTTAAGCTGTACCAGCCTCAGACGTGACGGGATCGCAACCTCCTTAGGCGAAGAAACCGCTGACTGCCAGTCCTCATTATCCAACTCAAGGCCATCCCTGGTCCACTGTTCTCTCAGCCCCAATAGCAAGTCTGCCCGGACGTTTATCAACTTCTTATATATAAGCGAAATCGTGCTCTCGGGCATATGACCATCAAGGACTCGGTCCTCAAGGGGAGAGGACTCCGGCACCTTCTCCCCCTCCACGAGGACTGATCGGAGGGCGTGACGCAACTGGATATACCTAAAATACTCTGAGGGCCCTAGCTCAAACTCAGTCTGCAACTCCTCGAAGGACTTCACCCTCCCCTTATGCAGCACATCTCCCACCTTGGATATACCTATCAGATCCCACTTGTCAAAGCCCTTCGTATGCCAGAGTCTTCCCAATCTTTCCGATTCAAACAATGGGGTAGCGAGGGTTAGCCTATCCTTCCAGCCCAGCGAGTCGGTCGCCATCTTCCACACGCGCACCGCCACACCTGTGGGCCCCGTGAGGGACGAGTCTAAGGACCGCGAATACAACGCCCTGTAGTAGTTGCTGCCGCGCAGCAGCCACCTATCCATGGCATACCCAGGGCTGAGGGCAGGGCCATAAAACCCGTGGATGATCGCGCTCAGCTGCGTGGCCCAATAGTACCGTCGGATGTCCGGGAGCGCAATGCCCCCATCGTACCATGGGAGCGTCAACTTTGAAATAGCTATTCGCGGCCGCCCATCCCACAGCAACGTCCGTTGGAGGCCTTCGACCTCCCGAAAGTATTTGGCCGGTACCCAGTCCAAGGTGTTCTGGAGGGCGTAGAGGAAACGGGGAAGAGACATCATTTTGAACAGGGCCGCACGCCCAACAAGGGAGAGCGGCAGCCTCCGCCAACCTTCAACATCTCGCCTCAAGCGTGCCAAGGGGGGGAGCAGATTCCTCTCATAGCGCACAGCAGGATCCATGGATATAAAAATCCCCAAATACACGAAGCCCTGCTGGGCAACCTGTATCGAACATGTTCTAGGGATCGGTGGGACCTCGCCACTAAGAACGTACAAGTACGATTTGCCCCAATTAATCACAAGCCCCGAGTCCCTGCCGAACGATGCGAGTACGTCACAGACCACTATAAGTGACTTCTTAGGTGAGGCAAGATACAGCAGGATATCATCGGCATAAAGCGAAATACGGTCCTCGTGATCAGGCCCCGTATATCCGGGTGCCAACGTATCCACGCAGCCAACGGTTCGAGGGCGAGGGCGAACAACAGAGGCGACAGGGGGCAGCCCTGCCGAGTACCCCTACCAAGCTGAAACGGAGTAGATGCCCGACCATTCACCACAACATTCGCTAGAGGCCCCTCGTACAGCAACCGAACCCAACTCACAAACCCGCGACCGAAACCAAACTTGGCCAGCACGGCCCATAAATATGCCCACTCCACCGTGTCAAAGGCCATCGTGGCATCAAGAGATGCCACAACAGCCGGTTCACGCAGCGTGTCCGCCCTGGCGATGACGCCATGTAGCCGCCTAAGGTTCAATGCTGTGTTTCGGTGCGGGATAAATCCAGATTGGTCCGGATGGACCAAATCGCCAAGTACCCTAATCAAACGGGTAGCCAGGAGTTTGGCCAGAATTTTCGGCTCAGCGTTGAGGAGTGAAATGGGCCGATAGGAGGCGCATCTATCTCGGGGTTTACCCTCTTTATGTATGACCACGATCGACGCCAGCCGCTGATCCAACGGAAGGATCCCATCCCCCCGCGCCTCCAAAAACATGGCGCGCAGGTGAGGGGCGACCCTATCCGGGAACAATTTGTACAGGTCGATCGGCAGTCCGTTCGGTCAAGAGGCCTTACCCGAGTTCAACGCGCGAATCGCCCCCGCCACCTCGTCAATCGTGATGTCACCATCCAAATCGTCCCTATCTATGTCAGAGAGGCAGGGCAACTCGATATCACGGAGGAGATCAGACGAGTCCTCGGGCGGCCTGTCCGACACAGAGGAATAAACCCTATGAAAATACTCCGCGAAACACTCCACAATCCCCTCAGGTTCCACAATCGCCTCTCCCCCCTCTCCAATCAACTCTGGCACCACTCTATTGACCCGTTCTTTCCTGTCCAACCACGCCAGGAGTTTCCCTGCCTTATCCCCAACGTCATAAAGGCGGCCCTGTTGTTCCCTGCTGAGGGTCTTGGCGGCGTTCGTCACCAGGTCCCTATACTCCGCCTGCTTCAGGCAAAGCTCATGCAATGAGGACTCTGTAACATCATCCTCCATATCCCCCTCAAGGGCCGCAATCTCCTCCTCCACTTGCCGCACCTCGCAATCCCTCCGGTTTTTGGCAGCCACCACCAGGGAGAGGGCCTCCCCCCGAAGCACGGTCTTAAAAGCTTCCCACAGCGACACCGCCGAGTCCACGGTTCCCAGATTGTCCTTAAAGTAATTATCTACCTTTTTTACCAGGGCGCTGCGCATCTTGGGGTCTCGGAAATACCATGGGTTGATGGGGGCCACCCTCCCTCCTCCCTCCCGACCTAGATCCAGCCGGATCCACACTGGCGAGTGATCAGAGATACCGCGTGCCATGTGCCTCGCCTCGGATATCAACGAGGCATGTGCGGCCAGAGTGAGCAGGTAGTCAATCCTGGAGAGGCTACCATGCGCCCCGGAGTGAAACGTGTATTGACTCTGCGTGGGGTGCCGGAGCCTCCAGGAGTCTATCAGACCAAACGTATCCAGGAAGTCTGGAAGCCATTTCTGAGCCCCCCCTGTGTCCCTGGGCGGGTATCTATCCAACAGTCCGGAACCCACAGCGTTGAAATCCCCTCCCACTACCAGCATTCCCCCCGGGAGAGTCAGCAAAGCCCTGCCCAGTTCAGCAAATGTGGAGGCCTGCAGGGCCGGCGGGACATAAACCGAAACCAAAACCAAAGTCCTTCCTTCCCACCTCCCCGCCACCGCCACAAACCTCCCCCTATCGTCAACAATGGTGGAGTCCACCTCAAAAGGCAACGATGCTCTAACGAGGATGCCCACACCCCTGGACCCAGAAGTGAATCCCGAGTGTGCAATGAATTTATACCCCTTCCTATTCAGGGCATAGCACGTATTGCCTATGAGATGCGTCTCCTGCAGCAGGACAACGTCTGGCATTGAACGTTTCAGAAATTACAAAACAATCCCCCTCTTGATGCGATCCCCTAAACCATTAACATTCCAGCTTATAACACTTAAGCCTCTACCCCCCATCCTCAAACGGAAAGAGGCCCACCCCACACCCGAGGCGCCACCATGGAACAGTCCTGAGGATAATCATCATGCCTTGCAGAAATAAACCCCCCAACAACAAACTCAAAATCCCCATACCTCCCCCCACCCTGCACCCCTGCTGCAGCTTAAAAAGCCCCCCCAACTTGCAGTGTGCCTGTCGCCCCACAAAAACAAAAATCTACAAAAAGTACCCTAAGGGAGGAAAAGAGCACCCCTCGTCCTCCCGCAACCCTCCACAGTTACTGCACTCTGTTCAAATCTTCAAGTATGGTCAAATCAAGTCAGGCCGGCTTTGAGATTTCAGCCCTGTCCATCCCGGCCACTGTCTCCATGCTCGGCTGTGTCGTCCCCGGTCCGTCGCCGGGGCAAAGCGTCCAGCCATTCGTCGGCCATAACAGGAGAGTCAAAAAAGAATGTCCGATCTTCATGCACCACCCGTAGTCTGGCGGGGAAAAGCATGGCATACTTCAGGTCCAGTTCCCGAAGTCTCCGCTTCACCCCCAGGAAGCTCTGTCTCTGTCTCTGCACCTGCTGGGTGAAGTCCGGATAAAAATTCACCGACGCATTCTGGAAGGGGACTGGGCCCGTCACCCTCGAAGCTTGCAGGATAGCGTCCCGATCTCGAAAATGAAAGAGCCGGGCGACAATCGGCCGCGGCGGGGCACCCGCCTTGGGCCGTCCGCCCGGCACCCTATGGGCCCTTTCCACCGCAAAAAACTTCCCAAGGCCCTTAGGCTTCAGATGATTGAGGACCAAATCTTCCACAAGCAGGTCCGTCGAAGCCTCATCCGAGGACTCCGGGACCCCGATGACGCGCACGTTGTTGCGCCTGGACCGGCTCTCGAAGTCCTCCAGCCGGCGGGCGGCGAGGTCACTCTCGGCCCTCAGCTTCCGGACCTCGTTCTGCAAATCCGCAACATCATCAGTGAGGCCCGTGGTCTTGTGGTCCAGGTCCTTAACGCGTTCGTTTGTCTTGCCCAGGTCCGAGCGGATCAAGTTGACATCCACCAGGATGGCATCCACCTTATGCGCCAGGGCCTCGAATTGCCTCCCCATCGAGGTCTGCATCCCATCAAGCGCGCCCATGACATCCTGCAGGGAGAGCTCCGGTGTCCCAGGCGAGTCCTCCTTCTGGGCATCCGGCGCCTGGCTCGATCCACTCGGCGATGTCTTCAGGAGGGCGTAGCGGTCCATACTGTTGACTTGGGAATACGTTCCCCGCCTGGTGGACTTAGTCTTCAGCCGATCCCCTTCTGCTTTGCCCGACATAATGGACTCCAGGCAGTCCAATGCAGTGAAGACCGTTCCCTCTCAGAGAGAGGACTAAGGAGTGAGCAGGTCCGCCTCGTGCTGCCAGAGTAGCCCGCCGAGCGTCCTTGGGGTTATAAAGCCACCCAGCGCTCTACAGTGTCCGGGCAGACAAAGGGAACGAAATCGAAAGTGAAAGAGCGAGGGCCTCCGTCCGACAGTTCACACCTCACCAGGCCGTTGTTGATCAACTAGGAGTCGGGCATCCTGCCAACTCTAGCCCCTGGCATCTCCGGGAGTTAGGCCGCAATCTTTCGCCAGTCATAAGTCCGGTTCCCGATGGGCGATCCGACCGCGGGTAGCATCAATCGCCTCCCTGACAACTCAGCAACACAGTGCCATGCATACCAGCAGGATTAGAGACAGGATAGTCGACGGAGGGCGCGAGGGTCTCGGGAGCTCTAAGCTCACGCGGCCATCTTGGTCAAGCGCTAGGCTCCTCCCCCCCAAAGGTTAATTTTTAATCATCACTATAGTATCAATTATACGAAGGCACCAGGAGAAGACATTCAGGAGGAGATTTACTAAGATTTTACACAGTGTTTGAGTCACCAAAGTGACGCAAATTGGCGCAAAATATTTCTTTTCGATTTACTTTCCAGCGCTAAACTTGTTTTGCTCTGAAAATAACATAAAAAGTTACGCAAAGCAGCGTATAATGCTGCTCTGCATTACTCAGTGCCAAGGGGGTGTACCATGGGTTGAGTATAGGCTATCCCATGCACCCACCCAAGGGTGCATGGGATGTCTACTCTATTTACTAAATAGAGTAGACATGGTTTAGCGTCAGAAAACTGTGCCCTTTTGAAGTAGGCACAATGAAGAAAAAAAATGCTTTCATTTATCCTTCCTTTTCTGGCTTTGTACGTGTGCTGCACTTTACAGCACACATACAAAGTCGGAAACGGGTTGAAGTACTGGAAGGGTACCATTCCAGTACAAAACCTATTCTAGACTCATGGAGACACCCATGCACTATGGCACAAAGGTGTCTCCATGCATGGCAGCTGATCTCAGTGTCTGCACTAGGGAAAGGGGAGGAGAGTGCCATATTTCTGTAAATATGGAGCTCTCATCCTCTCTCCTTTTAACGCAGCACAGCATTTGCGGCTGCTGCACTGCACTGCGTGAAAAAGTGGTAACTGGCTGAAATGATGCTGGCCCTCAGTGTTTCCATTTTATTAAACATTAGTCATGTACATGTACTTGATATACTACAGTAGTTTGTGCCTCGAGTAGCCACACATTGGTGTAAAGGCCAATGACGGCCTGGGCTCAAGACCAATTGACAATGAGGTATGAGTGTGCCTCTTCTGAAGGTGTCTGACAGATTATACATATGAGATGTGCTGGCAAGTGGGGGATTGTCCAGTCCTCATTGGGTATCAGAGCTCCAAGTGTCCAAAGAAAACTGTGTAATTCTGCCTTAGGTATTTGGGAGCATGGAGGGGTATTTTGATCTCATTTATGTCAGCCATTTTCCTTGGCATGACCACTGAGTAGATAGGGGAGATGGGGACATTTTACAGGCTACACATTCACTCTGGAAGTCAACCATGTAGGTGTGGGTTGTGAGTCTTACACATTGGTCTCTCAATAATCTAAGGGGTGAATGGGGTGTGGGCGTGGGAAATAGTACTGCAGGAGTACTCCTTTATGTACTCCTACGTGCCTTTGGGGATCAGGCTTGCACCTCCAACCCTCGATTAGCAAAAGTGAAACAGACCTGCCCTTTCTATTAGTCCTAACTGTATATGAATATTCCATGAACATTCCCAGTTTAGATTTTTTAGGATCAATTTACAAAGGCATGTGAGGGTACATTGCAGAGTACTACATGGGTGCTACTTTACATACTATACAATGCTTGTGTGAATATGCCCCGTAGAGATTAGTTGCGACACTCTGTGGTTGTCTGGATTGTGTTAAACTCCACAGGTGACGTAGGAGTAGAATCTCAAATGTTTTAGTGTTGGCCATAAACAGCTGTTTTTTGTCTACAATTCTAGGCCCTGCCTTCTGCTGTGTGCAGCTCTTTAAGTGGTAATGCATAGCTGTATTTCGTACAACACAGTTACGTAGCCTTGGTCTAGGAGTCCTCATATATCACATATGGATGCATTCCATCCTTTGCGTCACTCGGACTGGTTGGACTTTTATACTGTTTACTAGGGCTCTGTCGCTGGTATCTATATTTCTTATCAGACACACCTGTTTGGTGTGGCTTACGTCACACACACATACATACTCCTAGCTGCTGGGTCTCAGCAGTCACGTACACACATAGCTGTTTTATAATCAGTTTTATTTCTGTTCCCAGAATTAGTTTTACCGAGCCTCATGTACATCAGCGCAGACAGTAACTTCCCCATTGACTTTGCTCTTTACTTCCTCCTAAATGTATCTATGCAAGGGAACCGGCATCGTGGGAGTCTATGGCAAATGTTCCAGTCTTTCCTCTGTTTCCATGCTGTGCCTTTATTCTCAGCCTTTCTCTTTGCTCTTCCATTACTTGAAAGGCATGTGGCCACACGCACGCATGACGTAAACGTGAATTTACTGAGAGCAAAAAGAGTCACATTAAATAGAAATGTTAAGGTGTAACGTGATTGAGGGGCATATCAGCAAGGCGAGGCGATAGAATTGTCCGAAAACGGCCGCAAATGCGGCGATAATTTTATCGCCTAATTAGCAAGCTCACGCTAACGTGTCAAAACTTGCGTTAGCGCAGGAATTCCTAACACCCAGCTTTGCATCTCTAATGAGATGCAAAGTGGGCGTTCCTGACCTGACATAACAGGAGAAATGTCGCTAAGCGACATTTCTCATATCAGCAAGCCCCACGCTATGAAGCATAGCGGCAAGAAAAGTAGCGATAACCCCTGTTATCGCTACTTTCCTTATGCCTGCTTCAGGACTGACTTAGCCATGATATCCTATGGAAGGTGGATATCATGGCTAAGTTTGTGAGTCCCTATCAACAAGCTAACGCCACATTGCGTGAGATTATCGCTGGGTTTCCAGCGATAATCTCACGTTAGGCAGTTAGCGCGAGGATTTTTATCGCTTTTGAGATAAGCGTTGCTAATAGCACGCTATCACGGCGATAAAAATCCACGCTAGCCGGCGATAATTATCCTAGCGCTAAGTGCGCTTAGCGATAATTATCGCCGGTTGTTGCTGATATGCCCCTATATTATCTCTAAAAGAATCCATCAAACAAGAAACTTTACATCAGGAACAATCCTTTCTTTTCCACTCCTGACTTTACCACCTTCCCACTTCTGCCCCTTCACCTGTGCTGATCCTTCCTTACCTGCTGTCTGGACACCTGAGGCCACCTACCCACAATGCACTATGGCTAACATCAATGGGATACCAACATTTTAGTGTAGACCGCTCCATCCTCAAGAGGCTTTCCTCTTTCCCTCCATCCTGCAATGCCTGTCCTCTGTGCCGATCCATCTTTTTTCCTCTTCTTCACCACCAGTACTTTCATGATGATGTAAAACGCTTCAGCAAAATACAAATTGTGCGAGTGCACTTTTCAAACGCACTGATCATAGTCTAAATTAACCGGCGATAATTATCGCTAAGCGCACTTAGCGCTAGGATAATTATCGCCGGCTAGCGTGGATTTTTATCGCTGAGATAGCGTGCTATTAGCAACGCTTATCTCAAAAGCGATAAAAATCCTCGCGCTAACTGCCTAACATGAGATAATCTCACGCAATGTGGCGTTAGCTTGTTGATAGGGACTCACAAACTTAGCCATGATATTCACCTTCCATAGGATATCATGGCTAAGTCAGTCCTGAAGCAGACGTAAGGAAAGCAGCGATAACAGGGGTTATTGCTACTTTTCTTGCCGCTATGCTTCATAGCGTGGGGCTTGATGATAGGAGAAATGTCGCTTAGCGACATTTCTCCTGTCATGTCAGGTCAGGAACGCCCACTTTGCATCTCATTAGAGATGCAAAGCTGGGCGTTAGGAATTCCTGCGCTAACGCAAGTTTTCACGCATTAGCGTGAGCTTGCTAATTAGGCGATAAAATTATCGCCGCTTTTCGACTGAAAACGGCCGCAAAAGTGGCGATAATTCTATTGCCTCGCCTTGCTGATATTCCCCTCAAGAACTAAAAGGAACATTCATCTAACATATCCATTACATAGCTCCTTAGTTTCCTATGCTGTGCATGTGCTTTGAAGATCATCTTTATGTCAGCAGCAAAGATGGGACTGTCCTACCCTACAACTGTCTCTAAACCCCTATTTGATCTATTAAAAATGGGATTCCAATTTTTACACATAAATAAAGACGGAGAGCAGTGTGTTCTCATGTTGGTAGTAATTTTTACTATGTCTGGGGCTAGGCAAGGCTCTTTTTTTGCTACAGTTATATGTATGACAAACGTACTTTTAGGGGCTTTGACTTATCCCGATTCATCTTTTGGTCTTCTGTTGAGTAATTCACATTATTCGCCGAGTCACAATAGCATACGGCATGGGGTGGTGGGTCAGCGCACTTCAGCCACAGACTAACTTCACTTTGAGTGAGGCATTCTGCTCTTTAACAAGGAGCACAGTTGCACACAAAGCAGTCCCCTTCGGAGTCAGTGACTACTATGGCAATATGTGCTTTATGAAACCAAAAATATGTATTTTTGCTTATATCCAATTTTCTCTCATAATGGCAAGGGCCAGGAAAACTCTCTCAATAATAAAGTTTTTAAAAACCATAACAAAACAAGGATTATCAAAGTCAAAAGCCTGGCAGCCAATACTAAACCTATTGGTTTTGACAATGCTTGCTAAAAATTGCAAATCAGAGGACACAGTTCTCGTTTTGGGTGATTCTCAATGCCAATGTATTGCAGATTCACAGCATGGGAGTTATAAACAGACGCAATGTCATTAAATAACTGAAGATATGCATGTGCTTATCCAATATTGCAAAGGCCTCCTTTTGACTCCACTGTTGTATTATATTTCACTGCTTAGAGTGATAAACCTGACAAGAATCCTAAAGGTGAGCACATTTATCATTGACCTTTGGGTAGGTCGCTCCCCTGCCCACGCAGCACCACCAGTGCTCTCCTGCCTCCTGCCTGCTGACTTGTGTGCCCGGTTGTGCCCCTTGTGTGTATCTGAGTATTTCCCCTTCTCTCCGTGTATCCTCGTATGAGTGCCCCACAGTTGATGGTCTGAGTGATTAATTTCCCTCTTTTTTCTTGTCTCCCTGAACGAGTGTCCCAGAGTGCGTGCTGACCCCTTCTCTCTCCTTGTACCCCGAGTGCGTGGCCCCCCCCCCGAGTGCCCGGTCCCTTTAGTGCTCGTTTCCGGTTTGTCCGCCTTTTTTTGGCCGTTTCCCCGGCCCCTCGCCGTTTTCTCGCCTTTTTAGGCGCCTTTTCTGGCCCCTCGCCGTTTTCGCGGACTTCGCCGTTTTCCCGCTTTTTTCTCCACCCTGCCTACCCTCCCGCCGCCCTCCTCCCAGCTGACCCCTCCTCCCCGGCTACCCCATATATGGTGGCCGCTGCGCGGCAGAGGTAGCGACCCTTGACCTTTGGGTAGGTCGCTCCCCTGCCCACGCAGCGCCACCAGTGCTCTCCTGCCTCCTGCCTGCTGCCTTGTGTGCCCGGTTGTGCCCCTTGTGTGTATCTGAGTATTTCCCCTTCTCTCCGTGTATCCTCGTATGAGTGCCCCACAGTTGATGGTCTGAGTGATTAATTTCCCTCTTTTTTCTTGTCTCCCTGAACGGGTGTCCCAGAGTGCGTGCTGACCCCTTCTCTCTCCTTGTACCCCGAGTGCGTGCCCCCCCCCCGAGTGCCCGGTCCCTCTTTAGTGCTTGTTTCCTGATTTTTCCTCCTTTTTTTGGCCGTTTCCCCGGCCCCTCGCCGTTTTCTCGCCTTTTTAGGCGCCTTTTCTGGCCCCTCGCCGTTTTTGCGGACTTCGCCGTTTTCCCGCTTTTTTCTCCACCCCGCCTACCCTCCGCCGCCCTCCTCCCAGCTGACCCCTCCTCCCCGGCTACCCCATATATGGCGGCCGCTGCGCGACCGCGCCGCTGGCACGCCGAAGGCGCGCCTAAGGCAAGCCCGTCTGCGCCCGTCCGAGCCTGGACTGCGCCCAGCGCCACGACCCCTGGTCCCTGCGACCCCCACCCCCCGCCGCCTCCGCCTGACCTACGACACCGCCTCCCTCACCGCTCTCAACCCCGGCCGCACGCCGGGCTGCTGCTGCGCCGCCCCGAAGTGAACCCACGGAGCCTTCACCTGCCGCAACTGCCGCTTCACCTGCCTACGAACCCACAACACACCCAAGAAGAAAAACTCCTCCGGAAATAACCTCGAATGCATCCTGATCAACACCCGATCCGTCCACAGGCACGCCATCGAACTATGGAACCTCATCGACTCAACAAACCCGGACATCGCCTTCCTCACCGAGACCTGGATGAACGCCTCCTCGGTACCCGACATCACCATAGCCATCCCCGACGGCTACAAAATCATCAGGAAAGACCGCACCAACCGCACCGGAGGAGGCATCGCCATCGTCCACAAGAGCTCCATCCGCGTCTCGACCTACACCGACGACTCACTCCCCGACGCAGAACACCTCCACTTCTCTATCCACAGCGACCCCAAGACCACCCTCAGAGGCACCCTCATGTACAGACCACCAGGACCACGCACAAAGTTCAGCGAAGACGTCGCAGACTTCATCAGCCCACACGCACTCCCGTCCACCGACTACATCCTCCTAGGGGACCTCAACTTCCACCTGGAGAACCGCGCCGACAACAACACCACCACCCTACTGGACAGCCTCGCCAACCTCGGACTGAAACAACTGGTCAACACCCCCACCCACTACGCCGGACACACTCTCGACCCCATCTTCTCCTCCAGCAAATAGCCTCAACCAGACCGACGAGAACATGGCTGCTCTCAAGAACGCCACCCGCAAACACCACCAACTCCTCCGCGCCGCACGAAAATCAGCCTTCCAGAACAGACTCAACGACAACGCCCACAACAGCAAGGAACTATTCGGCATCGTCAAAGAACTCTCCAACCCCGACGCCAAAAACAACGCCATCCCCCCCTCACAGGATCTCTGCGACTCCCTCGCAGCTTTCTTCCACCACAAGATCACCGACATCTAAAACAGCTTCGCCACAACCAACAAGAACCCACCACCGGAACTCGGCACCGACAACACCGCCATCCACACCTGGAACCCAACCACCACCGAGGAAACCACCCACATCATGAACTCCATCCACTCAGGATCACCATCCGACCCCTGCCCGCACCACATCTTCAACAAAGCCGACAACATCATTGCACCCCACCTCCGAGACGTCATCAACGCATCTTTCACCACCGCCACCTTCCCGGAGAACTGGAAACACGCCAAACTCAACGCCCTCCTAAAGAAACCAACAGCAGACCCCACCATACTCAAAAACTTCTGGCCCATCTCGCTCCTCCCGTTCCCCGCCAAAGTGATTGAGAAAATCGTCAACACTCAACTCACCACCGCCCTGGAAACCAATGACTCACTCGACCCCTCACAATTCGGCTTCAGAGCTAACCACAGCACCGAGACCGCCCTCATCGCAGCCACGGACGACATCAGATCTCTGACTGACAAAGTTGAGACCGTAGCCCTCATACTCCTGGACCTCACTGCAGCCTTCGACACGGTTTGTCACCGTACCCTAATATGTCGCCTCAGCAACGCCGGCATCAGAGGCAAGGCCCTGGAATGGATCATCTCCTTCCTCTCCGGAAGAACCCAGAGAGTCCGCCTTCCCCCCTTCAGATCCACTACTACGGAGATCATCTGCGGCGTCCCACAAGGATCCTCCCTCAGCCCAACCCTCTTCAACATCTACATGACCCCCCTGGCGAACATCGCACGAAAACACGGACTCAACCTCATATCCTACGCCGACGACACCCAGCTCATCCTCTCCCTCACTTACAACCCCGCCTCAGCAAGAACCAGACTACACGAAGACATGAAGGAAGTAGCGCACTGGATGACAGACAGCCGGCTCAAACTTAACACAGAGAAGACAGAGGTCCTCATCCTCGGCCCTACTCCCACCGCCTGGGACGACTCCTGGTGGCCCCCCGCCCTAGGCAGCACTCCCCAACCCACCGACCACGCACGCAACCTCGGCTTCATCCTGGACTCATCCCTCTGCATGACCAGACAGGTCAACTCGGTGACCTCGACATGCTTCAACACCCTCCGCATGCTCCGCAAGATCTTCCGCTGGATCCCCACCGACACCAGGAAGACCGTCACCCACACCGTCGTCACCAGTCACTTGGACTATGGAAACGCTCTGTACGCCGGCATCACTACCAAGCTACAGAAGAAACTACAACGAATCCAGAACGCGGCCGCACGACTCATCCTGAACATACCTCGCCACCACCACATCTCCGGACACCTGAAGAAACTTCACTGGCTTCCAGTCAGCAAGAGGATCACCTTCAGACTCCTCACCCGCGCACACAAAGCCCTGCACAATATCGGACCAAAACTCATCAACCACCGCGTCTCCTTCTACACCGCTCCTCGCACCCTACGCTCGACCGGACAAGCCCTGGCAGCCGTGCCACGCATCCGCAAAGCCACCGCCGGAGGCAGGTCCTTCTCCTACCTGGCAGCAAAGACCTGGAACTCTCTTCCCAGCCACCTGCGCGCCACACAGGACCACCTCTCCTTCAGAAGGCAGCTCAAGACCTGGCTCTTCGAGCACTGACCCCCCCCCAGCGCCTTGAGACCCCTACGGGTGAGTAGCGCGCTTTACAAATGCAAATGATTGATTGATTGATTTATCAGTTACATAGTATTTACAACTTTTTCTCTAAACACAAAGGTTTGACTGCCAGACGTTTGACCCTGTGGTTTTGTCATATTGTGTAAAACATTATTGATGGGGAGCTTTTGACCCCTTCAAATATAAAAACTAATATCTGATCAAATTAAAAATATTTTTGAACTACCGGCGCCATATTGGCCTGGTTTTAAAGAAACATAGAGCAATTAGAGCATGGAAATGCCAGTGCAGTAACAATCTACATGTCACAGCTCCTGAAAGAGAAAAGTTATTCCACATATATGAATCCAGCCAAATTCAGTAATTAGGAGGTATGAAATAGTGTCCAAGTAATCCATTGTAAACCAATGTATGAACCTCCAACCCTCCAACATACATAAAAATACAAAAAAACCAAAAGTAAATGAAAACACTGTAGCCCCAGTGAGCAATGCATTGGTACACAGGTACATTTACAGTTCATGTAGAATATGGTCTGTAATTGGATTGACACTGGGCAACACTATAGTACATCGTCAAAAATCCTAATGATAATAACATATAATGCGTGATGCAGGGGCATGAAAGCATGTAAAAGGGTGGTTATTTATCACATGTCAACATACAATGTAATCCATGGCTTGGCAGTCATTGATGCACAATAAAAACTATATGTGGTGTATATAAGGCATGTCAATATCCATCTCCAGCAAAATCTCATGCCATTAAGCCCACCTTCCTAGGCCTGATACATAAATCTAGGACCCCAAATAGGGTGTGAGAACAATCGAGTCCAAGTGGGCAATAGTATGTTACATGCATGTTGAAAGTATGACACCAAACCTATTTATGCCGCACCAGATACAGTTACCAATAGAATTCACTGCCTTGGCCTCTGAGGAACATAGATCAAATGGCACCCAACCTAAAATAACCAAAATTTGAGAATGGCACCTTATCAGTGATAGACTGTGAAAACACCCAGGTGTGTAATTGAAGAAAAGGGTAGGGGGTTCCCGTCCCAACGATCAAACTCAGCAGATCGAGATCCCCTTCCTTTCCTCCTGCAATAAAATAAAACAAATATACAGGTTAACATCGGGTACAAAACGACTCAAACCAAAAAAGGAGAAAGGCACTGGACAACACGATACGCCCTACTCCTCCCACAGGTGTACTTTCAATTCTTCATCAGAATTCAAACCTCCTGGACTCTTGGTTTCAAAATCCATAATATATCTCAACTCCTTCTTCCTCAGCGCCAGTGTCCTGTTTCTACCCCATATACTATGAGGTACTTGTTCAATGGCAAAAAACGGTACCTTAGATCTGTCACCAAAATGTATCTCATTGAAATGTCTCACCACCGGATATTGCAAGTCACAATTATCAAGTCCCCTCAAATTCCCCAAAGACACATATTTTAAATATCTCAGACTGTACAGGCCTTTTAGTATATAGACCATAAACTGACAGCTGCAGGTCAGAACTGTCTTATCTTTTTACTCCCCCTTCCATGGGGGACCTCATATTCTCTCCTACTTTTACTATGATTGCACACTTTACAGAGAACACAGGGAGCGACGCCTTTGAGGCTCTGTTCCGTAACCTTTTTGGTAATAGTAATATTGCTATGTACTAGCCTATCTCTTAGAGAATGTCCGTTTCGCCATGCCACACTGGGCTAGTCACTGATGAGGTGCACGAGGGTGGGATCACACTTCAGGATACCCCAATTCCTATGGATTATCTTGTGAACCGCTTTGAAGCGACTATTGTTAGTCATAACCATCCAAGTGTTCACAGGTTCATCCATGTCCCTTACTCTCTTGTGCTCACACAGAATTTGGTCCCTGTCAATTTCTCTAATTCTAGAAGTAATCTCTTCCCTGAATCTTGACAACATGAGCTTCTCTTCTTTCAGGAATGTTTCAACTGTATTTCAGTTCCTTTTAGCCCTCATGAGTTCCCCAAACAGAATGCTCCATTTTAGCGTCTCAGGGTGACTACTGAGGGCATGCAGAAGACTGTTACCGGCCGTAGGTTTTCTAAACAAACTCGTCTGGATCTTGTTCTGCTTTATTTCTATCAATACATCGGGGAACTGAATCCTCTCTCTGCTGATGATATGAGTAAAGGCCAGACTGAATGTGTTGTTTCTCAATTTGCCAACAAGCCTGGGGAGAGGGTGTGGCCTAAAGGCTAGGGTGGTCAGCCTCAAATCTGGGGAACCGGGTTTAAGGCTTGTCAACGGCAGCTCAACATCCCGTGATTCTGGGCAAATCATTAAATCTCCCTGGTGCTCATTTACAGTGCTTTGATACCTTTGGGTCAAGTTCACTCTATATAAAAAACACCCTGGAAAAAAAAACCTCTCAGCTAGCCCTTCAGGAGCAATTTATTTTGTATATATATATATATATTTAAACCGCAAGAAACAGCATCTGCTGTTGTTAGCCTCCCCCCTCACTCACTTTCGATGGCGGTTCGTGGCGAGGTGGCAATCCTCTAAAATTGCAAAAACGCCGTTATCCTTCCGTACTTCGTACCTGGACAAACTTGGCAACCACGAACACTCTTCAGCTTCACCACAGTTCTTTTATTGGGAGCAATTACCAAACGACCGACTCAACGCGTTTCGGGATGAAAATCCCTTGCTCACGAGTGAAGTGTCCTGAGCACAGGCAGTATTTTAAACAACAAACATCACGTGGTTTACAGATTCATTGAAAGAGAGAAAATACTAGGTGGTGGTTTACGGTATCCCTCTGTTTTTCAACAAAAACTTTAAATTTACCCAATAATACCAAAAAATTGTGCTGCTTTGACATACAAATAATTCACCGCAATTGGCACATTTACACTGAATAAATGAATTGACAGTCTGCCTAATGGCAAGTTTGATTAATACATGCACCCGAACTGCCTCAGTGGGCGTAATACAAATTTTTACAATTGGCTGTCAGAAAACGCATTGAAAGTCACAAATGTGACAATAATACAAACAATACTGTTTATGTACTAATTCGCTTCATGCCCAAGTGGGCCAATATATGAAAAATTAACCAATGGTGTAAAAAAATATACAGACTAATGACAGATTTTGTATTCATTAAGAAGTACAGTGGGCTAAAGAGAAAAAAAATTATACATTAAGCCTAATATCCAAAAAACCTTTAGTCTAAAGCTCAAATGGACATATAATAATACAACAAAATGCCATACTGGCAATGTTATGGTCAATAAAGGATATTCTCTTAGAAAAGATACTTTAGTTTTTGCGTTTCTTTCAAGTTTTAGCCATACTCCTTTTTATTCTGTAAACAAAAAAGAAGAAAATAGAGATTTCAATTACAACATAATTAACCACACCAAAAAAATACTACCTGACTCAAACCACTAAAACCTAATGATAAACTTTAATTACTTTAAAATATGAATTCGAAGCAGCTGGTCCTATGTGAGACTCAATGAACTCTCTGAAATGCTGGAAAAAGTTGTGCGTATAAAACTACCCTAAGTGTACAGCTAATTCCTCGTCACAATTGTGTCCAGTAGGCACCAGAGTACCATATTGGATAATAAGTTTGGATTCAAGACGTCTCAACTCTTGGACTCTATTTCCTCCTCTTTCATTTGCTTTCACTGAATCCAGAACACAAAAACTTAAAAGATTACTGTTCTGATTGTGGTGACTTACAAAATGGCGTGCCATTGGATATTGTTTGTCGCCATGCTTGATGGCGCGTAGATGTTCAAGGATTCTAATCTTCGCTTTGTGAATTGTACTTCCAATGTAAATTTTTTGGCAGGGACAGGACAGAGCATAGACTGCAAAATCAGTGTTACATGTTGTATGTTTAAGAATTTTATAAGGTTTTTCAAGAGGTGACAACACACATTCTTTACAGTTTTTACTGTATTTGCAAGCTTTACATTTTCTACATGTGTAGAAACCTTGTATTCCTAAAGTGTTAGCTCGTGTAGATTCAATTGCTTTGCACAGTGTATTTTTTAATGAAGCAGCTTTCCTAAAAGTGATTTGTGGGAAAGTCTCAATGTTGCTCGATATATCTTTATCAGTATGCAATACTGGCCAGAATTTATTTAGGCTCTTGCGTAATTCATGGGCTTGGTTATTGAAAGTGGTGATGAACCTGATTTTATCCAGTTCATCACTTTTGTTTGCTTTGTCAGCTAATAGTGACTCTCTTGATCTTTTGGCCACCTCAACTTGAGCTTTCGTTATCACTGATTCAGAGTATCCTCTTTCTCTGAATCTTTGAGTCATCACTGTTTCTTCTTTTTTAAAACTTTCAACTGAACTACAATTGCGCTTTGCTCTTAATAGTTCTCCTAGAGGAATACTATTGAGCAATGGTTTTGGGTGACAACTACGGGCATGGAGAAGGCTATTGCCAGCTGTTTTCTTTCGGAAAAGATTGCTTTTTAGACCGTCACTTTCGATGATGAGGGACAGGTCTAAAAATTCAATGGTAGTATTAGACCACTGGCTTGTGAAGTGAAGGTTAAAACTATTAACATTGAGATTCTCAATGAACCGGTTGGCCTCCAATTCAGTACCGTTCCATACGCAAAAAATGTCATCTATGTATCTCCACCATTTGATGACTTTGTTTCTGAATGCCTCATGTTCGTTAACTACTTTTTCCTCCCAGTACCCCAAATAAAGACCTGCAAAGCAAGGAGCAAAACAGGTCCCCATTGAAGTACCGAGAGATTGTTTGTAGATTTTTCCGTCAAAAATAAAGAAGTTTTGTTTTAGACAAAAAGTCATCATTTCGACCAACATTTCAGTATGGTGGAGATATGAGATGGATCTTTCTTTAAGAAAATGTTTGCAAGCTGCAATACCTAAATCATGCGGAATGCAGGTGTAAAGGCTTGTTACATCTAATGAAAGAAGGGAGAATTCTTTCCTCCATTCGAGTTTTTCTAGCTCTCTCAAAAAATGGCCTGTATCTGTATAATATATATATATATATTATTGCTGCGACTCTCCTTCTCACATCCACCATCCAAAGAGAAAGACAGCACTCACGGGGGCCGTTTCCAAAGTTTATTTAAATGGAAACTGTCACGTAAACAGGTTTTGTTTACGTGACAGTTTCCATTTAAATAAACTTTGGAAACGGATCCCGTGAGTGCTGTCTTTCTCTTTGGATGGTGGATGTGAGAAGGAGAGTCGCAGCAATAATTGAATGCGGGTACACCCCCGCACGAAGAAGCACCCCCGCCTGTGAGTGCACCTGACTGGTGTTTCGTAGCAGCAATATATATATATATATATATATATATATATATATATATATATATATATATATATATATATATATATATAAATAGAGTTGATAATGAGAAAAGTAATATAAAACCAAGAGCATTTGAGTCATTTGCACCTCACAACAATCTACTCCATATACATTTTAAAGGTTGTGCCACCAATTACTACTCTCTGAAGACCACCTCCAAACCACTAGCTAATCAATTTGCATAAATGATCACCAATCCCAATTTCATGTTCATTAAAGAAAGTAACGTTTTGTGTAACTTAGAATGAAATGTATTTGCTTTTCTATTCAAATATCTAAAATCCTGTTTATACCCTGGAACCCTATGTCTGTTTGTGACATCACTTCTAATAAAAACTCATCCTTTCTATATTCCCTCAAATTTATCCCAAAGAAGGAATTATGAACAGAAGCATTTTATGCAAAGGAAGAATGAAGAATCTACAGAATTCCGAATAAACAAACACGGATTCCATAAAATCACTAACTCGACATCACAATGCTGAAGATAAAATCAGAAGTTATCAAAAATGCTTCTGGTTCACTTTCACCCTCTCTCTATGTTCCAATGAGACTTTTAAAGCTTTAAATGCCTGCAAAGTGGCCTCAGTCTGGTTAAAGATCACTGGTTATCACTCACTGGTTATCTCTCCATACCCACCTCTAGTGCATAAACTCACCTTCACAAAGTGAAAGCTGTGTCCTTCACAAACAGGTCCCACTATTCAAATCCAATAGGCATGAAACTGCGGATGTAAAGCCTTGATACATGCAGCAGCGGTCCGTGCAGGTAAGCGCTGTGGGGCGGGGCGGGTGCCGACAGACGACAGAATAGGATTTATTTATTTAATTTTCCCTATTCCGTAGTCTTTCAACTCCCCCTCCCCCCGCCTCGCCATTCCACCACGTTTACCTGCACGGACCGCCGCAGGATACATGTCTTTACCACTCGGTAGCCATGGTGGACAACCCTTCCTTCCTCTGAATCATGGGGGTCATAATGTGCATGTTGCGATTCGCAAATCATTTGCGAATCTCAGTTTACCTTTTCTACACTGTGATTTACAATTTTGTGAATTGCAGGCTTTGCAACCTCAAAATCCTTTTTCACCTTAGGACCAAAGTACTTTAATAAGAGATGCACATACTTATTTCCTCAGCCTCTGGAGCACAACACGCTGAGTTGGCAATGCCAGGATTCGATTCAGTGCCTTTCAGCTTGCACAGGAGGACCCAGAGAGGGTTCATTATCACACTGACCTACCTTTTAAGTGTAAGTGGTACTAGCCCCTGTTCCCTGGTACACCCCTAGACACATCAGAAAGGAAATACTGTCTGTTTTATGGACAATTATTTGTCAAAGCCAATGGGAAGAGCCCATGAATTTACTGTAAAATTTCATGTGAGGGAGTAGTGTGAGTCTGTGGAGACCTAAGAGCTCAACGTCACCCTTGGTAGGTAGCGCGTGACAACAAGAGATGAAAGGAAAGGCGCTGGATTGCAGTGACGATCCATCATTCATGCTGTAGTTGCTTATTCCTGAAAGGTGATATGAAACATACTGCTACACTGAAATCCTCAGGGTTTCTTGTCTGTTGAGTTGTTGTTTTTTCCATCTTCTCTTCTGCATTCTTTTAATCTTTTGGTTCTTGTTTGGCTCTTTAATTTGTGGACGTGCAGAGCGCGGACTCCATCAAAGAAGCCTATAAGCGACTTCTCTGGTCAATTCTGATTTTTCTTATTAATATTTCAATGATATGTGTCCCATTGTACACTTGTTTCTATCTTATGTATTGTAATAATTTTTAATGACTATTTGCACTTATGACATTTTATGTGTTTGTGTAACATACATTTGTATCCTGTTTTCTTTTATTTGTCTTTTATGGATTCTAATCGTCCAGATAGAGATTTATTTGATTTGACGTCACTGGTCAAAATGAAGCTTCCCTGCATCTGTGATTTTGCCTGAAAAGGACTACCAACTGGGCAGTCCAGCAAGCATGGTGCAATACAGTTACTGTTTCCATGCCTACTGTCTCCCATTGATACATTCGGGGAGGGGGCACCTGTAACCAAAAGCGTACCCAAAAGTTTGAAATGCACAGGACCAGTCGTTAGCGGGGCCACTAGAATTAGGCATCAGGGGAATCCCAAATTATGTGGCTGGGTTGACTAAATTATGCGGCACGACAGGCAAATTATGTGGTGTAATATGATAGTACTGCTTAATTAATGTCATTTTTACACTTAACACTGTGGGCAAAGGTTTCACCTCATTGGTAGCACTTTAATATCCAAATAGTGCAACAAGCAACTGAAAGGTGACCACTGAACATCTACGAGGAGGTTTCCACTGCACAGCAACATGTGTAGCGACATTTTTTGCAACTTTTGATCCCTTCGAGCTCCAAAGTACTTTTTCTTAAAAATCTGCTAATTATGCAGTGGATGCCACATTGTGTGGCAAGTATATACTTATGCAAAAAAACGCTGTTGCTCCAGAATCACGAGTCCAGTTTGTCTATGGTCACATTATCAGCATGCCTTTGCCTTTTTCCTCAGAGGTGTACCTGTCAAACACCATGCATCATGAATGCAGCTTTTTGAGATCTAAAAGAAACAAAGTCCTTGAGACTGGACCAGAAAGGACTGCCTTGGGGTAGAAATGACCACACAGCTGGCCTTCTGAGAGGTGGAATCATGTTGGAGGGATGAAGAGGGTGTTGAGAAGTGTAAAAAAAAAGATTTATTAGTGAGCAACAGGGTGCCTCTCTCTGGAAAAGGAGGGACGTGGTGATGTTTCTACAACTAACCTTTCCCAATGCAGATACCGCCACGCCTCCCCGACCGTCTCCACCCCGCTGTCCTCTGTCTGGTCAAGCTGGACTGTTTCAATGTGTGATTAAAACATTCAGACAACAATATGTCTGGTAGGTACGACCATAAGCGATAGACTCTGAACTCTATCGAAAACGAAGAAATGCCCTGGAAAATAATTTGCATATGCAGTTGTATGTAAAAATATCAAAGCCACTACATCGGCCCACTACTACTTACACAGCGTAAAAGAAGTATATATTTACTATGACTTGGGGGCATATTATCAAGGACGGCGTTAAAATTATCGCCGCTTTAGCGGCAGGAAACTGCCGCTGAAAGCGGCGATAATGGGCTTGATAATATGCCGCAGAGAATTCCAATAGAAGCCCATGTTCTGGTGTGAACCTGGGCTTCTAATGGAATTCTCCAGGGCATATTATCAAGCCCATTATCACCGCTTTAGTGGCGATAATTTTAACGCCGTCCTTGATAATAAACCCCTTAGAGTGTAGAGGACAGGTTACTCCGTCACAATCGTGACTGACAGCCCGGCCGCCATATTAACAGTGCCATTAAATATAATGCACTTGTGACATGGCTGACGGAATATCTTTTGTGACAGAGAAACCAGTCCCCCAAACTCTAAATTAGGCCCAATATATTTCAAGCATATATTTACTATAATTAACTCCAACCGTGGAATTTAAAATAGTAATCATACACCTACTTCACAATGTATAGTCAATGTAGTGGACACAATGTCAGAACATGGGAATGTTTTCAGTTCCAGTCAAACAATTAAAGGGCTCACGGCTGATAATGGCTGGTGTAAGCCTTCTGCTCCAATCCTCCAATGTTTATCTTTCTTACCTTTTAATTTAGAATATTTGACCATCAGTGGTTGGAATGTTCAAACAGACTTAAAGCCCTTCTGCCTTAGGCCATACAGGTTGAAACGTCATTATAGCTCTGGGGTTCAGTGCCTTTAACAACTGATATAGCCCTCAGCAGTGGACTATAGGGCTATATTATTGCTACGGTATATATTGCACGTGCTAGTACACCCCTCCCCCTCACCTGAGTATGCTGGTTGTACGGCGAGCCCATAGGGACATTTTGTGTCTCTGCACTCCCTGACAATAACTGCAGAGCAGGGCTCTGCCAATCAGGGTGGTTAGCCATGATTTTTGTATTTATCCAGCATTTCTCACAGGTTTCCTCTTATGAAGAAACCTGCTCGATCAAAGCCTCGGTCGGGTTCCTGTCAGGCTCAGACGGAGACAAGTTAATTCCACAGAACTCATGTGGCGCAAAAACACTTTTAATGCCGAAATCATTGTGGACCTCTGTGGGAGGTGACAGGCATATGGGAGAGTAAATTTAGTTAGCGGATACCCTGGGGTGGTTCACCTCTGCTGACGAATCTGTTGTCCGGGGGACAGGCTTGAAAATAGCTGCGGGGTACAGCGTGTTGAACGGGCACGCGCTTTTCTCACCTCTGCAGCAGAGATAAAGTAGCAAGACGCCAATGTATTAATAGGGGAAGCAATGCGGAAGACGTCCCCCCCCCTCCCGGACTCCCCCCGCATGGGCAGATTTCCCAACATCATGCCACGGTTCACAGTGTCCGCTCCTCCCCATCCCACCCACAATCTGTGCCTGAATCTGTAGCCTGTGTACCATATGCAAAGAGCATATGCACTTATGCCGTCATCAGGTTAGAAGGAACGTGCAGCGCGTTCTATTTATGTGGCCTACTGTTGCTGAGAGCAGTCAACCAATTGGAATGCTGGACCTACCGTGACCGTCTGACCTCTCGTTACAAGTATGACGGTATTCTAAAATCGCGCGCGATTGGTTACCCGCAAATGGAACGTAGTCCCTGCCTCCTTGCTTATAAGGTTACCTGGAGGAAATTCTGTGGGTAAACTTTGAGGTAAGACAGAGGAGTACCATGATTTAAAGCTGCTCACAAAAAAGCGACTTGATGCTTTGTAGTAGTGGTATGCGGCCTACCTTGCGCGCCCTGTTCTACGCAGATAATTCACAGTCGGCAAGTCAATGTGTGATATAACAACCTAGTTCAAAAGGGAGAGGGGATTTAAAAAAAAGGTTGGTAGGGGGCAAGAAAGGTGGGGCAACTTTGGTTTGAGGAGCTCCCTCACCCCCCCCAAAAAAATGGAGTATGGGGGTAACATCTGTAAACTTTAAAAAACAATGGCAGGGTCAAGGAGGCGGAAACAGTTCATGGCGCATCCTTATTAAAGTTCACAGGAGATGCTACCCTTCCAGGAAGATGCCAGAAAGTTCCAGGGAAGGCCACGCAAAAGAAAAACCATGGTACAGCACAAACATGAGGAGGAGACCCTGGGAAGCGCGTTCTTCATTGAGGACGCTCGCTCGCTGGAAGGGTATGTCGGGGAGTTTCACACAGTGAAATATCCTAGGATTCTAAAAAGGCCAATCTTGGCATGTGGGAAAAAGAGGATCTGCACCTCCAGTGGACCACACAGCAGCATCTAACCATTATCTCCTCACGGACACAAACCCTGCTTCCGCTACCCTTTCTCACAGATCTCCCCTTTGACAACCTCTTGGAAGTGCTGTCTAAAACTTGGGGAGCAAAGCTCTAGAGTCTAGGAGGTAGACATGGGGTCTCCTGGAACAGATAATGGTTAGATGCGGCAATGCGACCCTCTGGAGGAACAGTTCCTGCATCCCGCATGTCAAGATTGGCTTTTTAAAAACATTGTTTAACTGCAAGATGGCTATGAAGCAAGATCTGAGTACATAAAAATCAACTGCATATGTTGCTCCGCATCTCCCTAAGTATCCTCTTAAATTCTGCATCTGACTAGGTTCCTCCTCCTACGTCTACTGGAAGGTGGTCCTATGCATTTATCAGGTGGTCTATCCGGAACCTCCTATATTGTTCAGGATCATCCAAACCCCACAAGGTCTTCTCAAACCCTTGTTTGAGAGTGTGTACTAACTAAACTGTGCTCAATGTTTCACGTGAGTTACACAGGGTGTTTGCAGGACCCCATAATAACGTTCTACCCCTCCTTCCAAGCAGACGGCACATACATCTCTGTATTGCCCTTCACAAGATTTTTGATGCAGACTTTGTGCTGTCTTGTTAAGATGTCCTAGACGGCTTTGGGGGCATATCAATAAGGCGGCGATAAAAAATAATCTCCGCTTTTGCGTCCGTTTTCGGACGAAAAGCGGCGATAATTTTATCGCTTTATCAGCAAGGTCACGCTATCGCGTGAATCCTTGCCTTAGCACCCTTTCCCGTAACGCCCACCTTTGCATCTCTAATGAGATGCAAAGTGGGCGTTCCGTCCCAAAATAACTGGAGAAATGTCGCTAACCGACATTTATCCAATTATCAATGGGCACACTAACAAGCATAGTGATAAGAAAAGTAGCGCTAACCTTGGTTATCGCTACTTTCCTTACGCCTGCTTTTCCTTTGACTAAACAATGTTAGCCAATGGGTGGTGGATTATAGGACTGAGACCACCCAGCCCTATCAACAAGGATATCACAGTTTTCCATGGAACATCGCTGGAAAACCAGCGATGTTCCATGAAAAACATCTCTATCACAGTAATAATTATCGCCATTGCGCTATGAGTTGGTAATACAGCGCTAGCATGGCAATAACTATCTGCGATAGCTGGTGATAAAATTCCTCACGCTAAGGGCGGCCAGCGATAACTATCGCTGCTGCTTGTTGATATGCCCCTTAGTGTCCTTTCTCCCTTATCAAGGGCCATAACTATCGCCAGTGCAGCACGTGCAGTACCACTGGCAATAGGCGGGAAGGGACAAAACCCCCATAATTATGGCTGTGTTTTACTATCCAAACAGTGCTTCCTGTCTCTGGCATTCATGATACGTCACTGTGCCTCTGGAAATTTAACCTGCCATACTTAAAACAG
The DNA here is from genome assembly GCF_964204655.1 of Triturus cristatus. NCBI lineage: Eukaryota > Metazoa > Chordata > Amphibia > Caudata > Salamandridae > Triturus > Triturus cristatus. The sequence continues at coordinate 139,466,112 of NC_140595.1, read as the reverse complement.
TTTTCAAGTTAATGTCTCACCAGTGACTTGTGCAGTGGTAACTATTTAATCTTGGTTTCTGCTGGAGAGATGAACTCCCGCTATGCCCCTTCACTCGCTTCTTCGTCTGGTGAACATCGCGGTGCTGAAGCCTGAGGTGTTACGTAGAGTGTAAGACCAGTTGCCGCTGTGGGCCTTTTTAGAAGGGGTCAGTATCTTATGATTAAGGCTCCCTGTTTTCCGTTTTTACTGATTTTTACAGATAAATACAGACAGAAACCCATTTATTTTCTTGGCTGTATTTATTTTTAAATGCGGATAAAAAACGAAAATTGGGTGATTTTTGAGTGGTTCTAAATACACTTTGCCGTGACTGTCAGGCCAATAACGGTGTGATTGATAGGTAAGGGGGTTAAAAAAGAAATGGATTTTAGTAAAAAGGCTTAAACAGCAGTAGATATGCACAAGGATGATACTGAAATGTGCACATTTTCATATAAGTGCATTGATTAATCTTCTGCGGGTGTTCATATCACTGAAACCTGGCAGGCATTCAAGCGTGACTCTATATTTATTGGTTAAATAAATGTAGAAATATACCAGGTTCAGCTTTATTTTTTTCACAATAACCATAATAAATATGGATAAATGCAGATCAAGTTGACAAAAAATAAATATGGATAAATACAGACGGAAATGTCCAAAAAATAAATACCATAAAACCGGGAGCCCTACTTATGATAATAGCTGGTCATACAGTGCATAACCCTGGGCCCGGAGGAATCTACCAGGTGGTGTACTATATGGAGTGCAGAAACGCAGCCTCTGGAGGAGTTCTGAAGCAACCAAAATATACACCATGTTGGGCCTACCCCAGGTAACAGTGGCAGCTCCCTGGGGAGCACTGGTAAGGAACTTGGGCATTTACACTGTCTGTGCAGTGTCCACCCACAAACAGCAGCAGCACAGCCTCAGGGGGCACTGTTCAAAATAGGGTATTTACACCATACATGGTCTACGCCAGAATAAACAAGGACACAACCCCTGGAAGCACAGAAAGGAAGTCTATGTATGGACGAATATGATCAATATTATACAGCCCCTAATGCTGTACAGTGTGCCTCACCAGTGAAGCAGGAAGTAGAAAACCAAGTAGGCCAACTAAGCAGAAATTAGACAGCCATTTATTTATTTATTTGCAGAGGTTTATATAGTGCTGGCTAGACCCGGAGGTATCAGAGCGCTTTACATGAATAACAGTTTTGCGTAGTTACATTAGTTACAGTAGCATAGTATAACATAAAAGACAAGTCTCCAAAGAGGATAGAAGGTAATGGGGGAGGTAATTAGTGTCAGGGGGCTGGGAAGCAGTTCAGATCTGGCAGACCAGAAATGGAAGTAAGTACATCATGGGGCCCAAAAAATTCAGATTTAAAGGTCCAGGTTTCACCAACTCCTCCAAGACCAAAAGAGGCCAAATTTTGAACACGGTTTGATGCGCCATGCCTCTCATGCTCCCACAGTAGGATGGGATCTATTCTCGAGAGTCCTAGTAAGTCATTGACCAGGCTCTTGTCCAACCAGTATCTGCACATCCCGAGCATAAAACAGGAAGCACTTCAAAGGTTGCTAACCTGACATAACAAGACTGACTCCGCTCGTCCCATGTTACTCTCTTGTCTCTTCCATGGAAGCCTGATATTTTCTTCTAGAGATCAGAGACCCTCTTTACTTTCTACTTTAAATGAGAAGGCCTTCTTAGGCCTGCTAAAGATTTCCTCCCAGACAATTTACATTTTCATTATAAGTGGGACTTAACATTTTTGTGTAAAATCGAAATAATTTGGAGATTTACACTAATTCCATTGATTCGACTAGGAGATCAGGGTGGTTTGGCTGTTTATACACCACCACATTAGCCAGGAGGTCGTTTTTAATCTTAGCACAGCTCTTCTCCATTGTGTGAGTCAAGAAACAGCTTCTACAGACATCTACACAAGTTGAGTAACATTCCTCCTCCCAGCCGCTTATCACCCCACCCAGCTACCTATTTTCCCACCTCTAGCAATAGCCTTTCATACGAACAACAGAGGGCAAAAGCTATTGTTTTAAGGCATAATTTCCTGTTCCAGACAACTCCCATCTCAGGCTTAGAGAATGCTGGCTCCAACCAGTGATGGCCCCCACAAAGACCAAGCCTGGTAAAGTAACAAGTAGAACATGTGGAAAAGGTGCCCGCAAAGACCTAACCAGCTAAAGAGACAAATAGAACATGCGAAAGAGGCATCCACAGAGACCTAACCAGACAAGGAGACAAGTAGAACATGCGGAAGAGGAACCCATTAACCAATCAAACCCAGAATAATAATATGGACTCTTATGAATCACGAACCGTACAACTAGATAAGGGGGTGCCACAGGGCTTGTGTTTGAGCCCTACACTTTATAACATATACATAGCCCTCCTTGCTAAAATTGCCTGAGCATTTGGTTTTGTACCATTGTCACACGCAGACAATACACAGTGGTAAAGATCTGAATGACATCATTGAGCCTGATCCTCTCGTAAAATCGATATCTTCAGTCAATGCATGGTCCTATTTACAATGATAAAAGAAAACAATAATCCCACTTAAAAAACAATAAACTAAATTAAAATAATGTTCAATACAAGTAAAATATTCTTCTATTCTTAATTATCATTTTTTAAATATCATTTAAAAAAAAAAGAGAATATCTTCTTAGCATCTACTACAATGTTATGTCACATCTTATTACCTATGATTTAAACTTAACCTAGGTGTACAACTAACTCTTAGCTAGAATTTAAACCTACAAGGTACAATGTTTCAAAGTCTATTATATACTTTCACTGTAAATAGAACCATGTATTGACTGAAGATATCGATTTTACGAGAGGATCAAGCTCAATAATGTGGACATACTGTTGAAGACATAAGTGTCAAAAAGTGAGGTGTTCTCTTGATCAAGATACTCAATTGCCCACTTGGGAGGAATAGACTGTGAATTCTATCTGAGTCATCAGGAGATTAACAAGCCCCCCAGGCGCAAGACTCAGATATTGGTATAATGCGGATATACGAGCATTTGATGATGTACTTAATGTCGTTTGGCATAATTTATTGAGATACCACCAGAAGGATCAAAACAGTAATGAGAATTATTTATCTGGATTGGGAACACCTTCTAATGAAATGTTAAGTGGTCTGTTACCAACATTGCACTAAGCACGTTACACTTTATTAGATGGCAGGGATGTCGAATTACATCAATGTCCTCGATGTGGAAGCATGAACACATCGTGAAATGCGCATTTTATTAAAAGGAACGGTTTTTTGTTATCATAAACATTATGCACTATTCACTTTAATTGTTTACAATGGGTGTTTCTTTGAGACACTCATTAAATTATTCTGATCATTTAAATTGTCTCACGCAGTATTTTGTATTTTATAAACTATTTGAGAATGTATTTCCACATTACAAGATGGCGCTGATACACAAAAAATCTTAAGCAAAATCGTCCACTTTCTATGTCAATTGCAGACAGTATGTAAGCGGAAGTTAAACAATACTTGCTTTACCGTGACCAAACCGTAACTGGCGAAACGCGTCGGTAGGAATCTTTCAATTCTGCAATAAAGAAGAATTAAGCATCCTGGGGTGTCCTGCGTTTCTTTTTCAAAACAAAAATAAATTGGATATATATATATATATATGCAGCCAATAACATAAAATATTAGGGAAAGTGTTGGATTGTGGAGTGGTTACATTTACTGTTCCCACTCCAGTCAGTGCAACAATAAGGAAAGTGTTGGATTGCGGAGGGGTAACATTTACTATTCCCACTCCAGTAAGTGCAACAGTAGGGAAAGCGTTGGATTGCGCAGGGGTAAAATGTACGATTGTCACTACACTCTACGCAACATTACACAAAGAGTAGGTCATGTAAAAAAAGATAAACATTATTAAACGTTTTAAAATATTTATTTAAAAAACAAATTACATGTATATAACAATCTTCTTTGCATATAATAAATGAATACAAATATTATAATTATAATACCAAACTATATTCTCAAAATGATACCAACAAATAAATACAATTTGTTTTTAAAAAAAAGCACAACACAATTAACAGATAACATAATAAAAAACACACTTTTAAAAATGTTTTGTATTACTTAAGTAACTTCCTACCCTAAACCTACACAAAGTACACACTGTACACTAAATTATATTTATTAAATGATATTTACACATTTTACATAATTATCAATTAAAATAATAATGATTACCTACTAGTACAATAATTATATTTAATTACCTTCCCACCCTTTAGCCTTAAAAAACCAAACAATCTGCCCTTAATATATGCATTTAGAAAATGTTAATGTAATAATTTACATAATTAATTATCAATTAAACAATAATAATTAACTAATAAATTAATTATATTTAATTAACCCCCCACACTTTAACCCTACAAATACAAGTGACACCTAAGATATAACACAATCAATACCTTAATTACACAATGTACAGTATAAATGATCAATTACATATATTTAATAAATTAACATTAATTAAATACTGTAATTAATTCCTTCACACCCTATACCCATACAAAAACAACAAACTACACAAAATGAAAAAAATACATTTAGCACACAATTTACATAATTAATTATCAATTACATAACTAATTATCTTAATAGAAAATTATTACCTAATTATAATTAATGTACTTCCCACCCTGTACCCCTACCCCTACAACCTCCACAACCCACACCTACAACTTAAATAAAACAAAGTAATTATACAATTAACATACATAATGACCTATTCAATTATTGATATCAAATAAAAATTAATTATTAATTTATTATAATTAATTTACTTCCCACCCTGTACCTCTATAACCCCCACAACTCGCTACAGAAATAAAAATGACAAAAACGATTACATTAAATTTAAAAAGTACTAAAGATTTGCAAAATATATTAGAACCATTAATAATATTTATGCAAGCAATTTAAAACATATACAATTAAAATATATGTAGTAAAATACATAAAAATTATAAAAAATTGATATTATCACCAACACAATTTTTAACATCGATATTAACAACAGAGATGTTTTTGTAATCAATATTAACTCTCTCTGCATTTTTATCATCAATATTACTTACCTTAAAATCGATATTTTTGCAGACAATATTTCTCTCTGATGATATTTCCAACTCGATATATCCATAGGTCAATATTCAAATTTCGATATTTTGTCCGTATATCAAGAAGAACATGCAGAAGAGGCAAGCGCAAAGATCTAATCAGATAAAGAGACACGTAGGCTACCACCTTAGACGAAGCTGTGTCTAATGCTCGTCAGGTTGGTGCTCGAGAACCTGCCGATTTGCCTATAATCATTATTTACATATTTTAACCTTTTTTACCTGTATCATTGCTGATTTTAATTGCTGACTTGCACATTGACTTGTTGACTTGCACTCTGGTCACGGGGCCGGAAGGGGAAATTATCTACTTTTACCGCCATTTGTAATCACTGCTAGCGGTTAGCGCTCTAGTGCTCCGACAGATTCCGGCATAAATCTCACGCTGGCGCAGACGCGCAGCGGACGCGCGCAGCGTGCGCGCCGCCAGCGCGCCGAAGGTGCGCTAAAGGCAAGCCCGTCTGCGCCCGTCCGCGCTATGTCCGGGCATAGGGCCATTTCCCCAGAGTCTCTCCCGTCCACCATTAGAAGATACTCCAGGGAGGAAATGCTGAGCTGGGACCCGAAGGGGGGTAAGGCTAACTGCCCCCGGATTAATCCTGACAGCATTAATGGCCTGCAGACAGAGCTATGCCAACAATGTGACTACATATGGATTGGGGAAAATGTAAGTACTATGGGTTGCAGACCTGGTAGTGGCAGACCCGCTTCATCTGAGTACGAACCTTTGAAGTGCAAGGCCACTAACTAAGCACAGTATGGAATGCGCTCTATTCATGGAAAATCACAATATTAAATTAGCTCTCATTACGGAGTCCTGGACAAATGAAACATCGGGCCCCGATCTTGTTAATGCCATGCCCCCTGGTTTTAGATGTTATACACTTGACAGACCGACCAAAAAAGGAGGAGGCCCGGCGGTGTTATATCATGAAACCTTAAAGTCTACCTTTACTAAGGCCTCTAATTCGGCCTGTGAGGCAACATGTATTAACATGCAAATATCAGATCACGATACTTTTAGGGCCATTCTTCTATATCGACCTCCTGGGCCCAAGGGCAAGTTTTTAGATTCTATTGGCACATTATTAGAGGAAGGGCTATGCAACAAATCTCTCACGGTGTTGGGTGACTTTAATTTCCATCTTGAAGACCTGTCCGACCCGGATAACATTAGCCTACAGCAGATTTGTAGCGGTGGGGATCTTAAACAATTAGTGACAGATCCCACCCACTCGGCAGGCCATACTCTTGATGGGATTTTCTCAAACAACCCCTCTCTTACTTACTCCAAAACAGTCCCTCTTGCCTGGACGGATCATAGGGCGGTTCTCTTTGATCTTGAAGTAACTAATCGTAATTTTTCTAGATCCTCCACGAAGGTGTCCACAATCACTAGGGACTGGAAAAATATTGATAAACGAGAACTGGGGAATTTGTTGGAATCATCACGGCCTGCTCTACCATTTAATGTGGAGTCAGACACAAATGCTTATACGAAATGGATAGATCCTGCCTGTCAGAAACTTGCGCCAGGCAAATAATGTATCCTTAAACGGATAGTGCCATCTGCCCCTTGGTACTCGGAAAATCTTAAAAAACAAAAACTTGAATGCAAAACATTGGAACGTAAGTGGAGGGAAAGATATGATACTCATGATAAAGAGATCTATAAACTATGCCTCTCCAAATACAAAAAACTGTTTTTTGAAACAAAGAAATTATATTTTGGAGATCAAATCAAGAAGGCCAGACCTTCATCTAAGGTTTTGTTTAACACAATTGTTAAACTTACCACTCCCGTTAGCCCTAAAACCGAGAGTAGTCCAGAACTTTGTGAAACTCTGGCTGCTTTTTTCCTACAAAAGTTAGGAAAGATCTTTTCCTCCTTTTCCTCTATATCTTCTGGAGCCGCAAAAGTTGTTTTAACTCAACCATCTGGCGGTAACATACATACTGCAACATTAGATTGCTTTATTCCCCCAAACCGATCTGAGGTTTTTAAACTACTCTTTGAGATTCGATCTGGCTCCCCTTTGGACCCATGTCCAGTATCTATTTTGCACCAGGTCCCGGAAGTGAGCGTGGAAGTTCTTACCCCACTGTTCGCAGCTATCTGTGACAGTGGTCATTTTCCAAGTGCTTGGAAAATAGCCTCTATCCTCCCCCTCTTAAAAAAAAACAATCTAGACCCTTCTGACCCTTGTAATTATAGGCCTATTTCTCGGCTTCCCTTTCCTGGGAAAATACTTGAGAAGGCCATGAATGGGCAACTCAGTTCCTTCCTTCAAGCCAACTCTCTGCTTGATAAGACACAGTTTGGCTTTCGTGCTGAACATAGCACCGAGTCGGCATTGATTAAATCCACTGAGGAGGTCAGGAAAGCCCTAGATCAGGGAGGTGCCGCCATACTTGTTCTACTGGACCTTTCGGACGCTTTTGATACGGTCCATCATGTGGTTTTGATGGACCGTTTATCTGCGGCCGGGGTTACAGGCAAGGCTTGGGATCTTCTTAGGTCATTTTTGACCAAAAGAACTCAAACAGTAGATTTAGGCAAATATAAATCAAGACCTTTTGCTCTTCCCTGTGGGGTCCCACAAGGGTCCTCACTCAGCCCTACCTTGTTTAATGTGTATGTAGCGCCGCTGGCCGCTGTGATTAGATCATTTGGTTTTCAGCTGACCACATACGCGGACGATACACAAATTGTGTTATCTATTAAAAGGGGGGCTGAAACTGACATTGGGTCCAGTTGTCATAATTGTATGCAGGAGATTTCTGCCTGGATGGCATCGAACTGTTTGAAGCTCAATGCTGACAAAACGGAAGTGAATTGTTTTTGGGAACAGCATTAACCTCTGGACTCCAGATTGGTGGCCAGTAGAAATGGGCTCACCCCCACTACCTGTGGTTCGAGCTAAGAACCTGGGAGTGATTATTGACTCCAAACTCTCCTTCGGTGACCAAGTTAGCAGGGTTGGCTCTTCCTGTTTTTTCATTTTAAGAACCCTTCGGAAAATTAAATTCCTCCTCCCTGAAGATAGCCTAAAGACAGTCGTCACGGCATTTATTCTATCCCGATTGGACTATTGTAATAGTCTTTACATCAATATCCAGGTGTGAGAAGTTTGCCTGGCATATGCTGTCTCCTAGTTATAGGGACACCTTGCACCAGTCCAATTCGACTCTTATTGATGATAGGTTTAAGACAACCTTTAAAGAAAGCTATCCTAGTGGTAGCTGTGGAGAGCAGCCTTCAGGCTAAGTCTTGAAGGAGTGTTAAGCTTATTGTTTTACCATAATAACCTCTTGAATAACCAAATGAAAGAGTAGCCCACACAGGTATATATATAAAATATATGTATTTATTCTAGACAGAATCCCACAGTCTCTTTATGAAGCTGTGGCAAAGTTACAATATCAAACAAGCATTGATAGACACAATAAATAGCACTATTAACATTGGGCCCCAGGGGGGGACCAAACCATATACTAAAAAAGTGGTATAAGAACCACGACAATTTTACAGGCAATGCCTAGGGCATTCAGGATCGCTGGCCCCTTAAGAATCCACCCCCGGTTATGAGGAAGGGGACCCACGGGAGGCGCGTGCAGTGCAAGTAGCTGCTATCGGGATCTCCATTACAGCCTATGGAGAATGTCGCGGTTGGAAATAAACAGTTTAAAAATACTTCTAGCAGGTGTACAAAGTTAAAACTTTAGACTTAAGCTTTTGAGATGCCCACTACCACGAGAGTACCGAGGTACCACTGTTACCTGCCCCAGGGAAGCCAGGGTGCATAGGTTGTTTCTGCTGTCGGGTCGCGGGCTGATTTTCAATGGGAAAATAGTCAAAAGTTCTGCTAGCCAAAAGCGTCGATGATGCCGTGAAGATCAAAGATGTGAAGATTGTAGAGAAGAGCCTGAAAGCAGAGGGGACAGAGTCTGGGTCACGGCAAAGTGACCAGGAGGCTCAAAGCAAAGATCCCTTCGATGTCGGGTGCTTCAGGTGGAAAGTGGTGTAGCTTGGATCTGCAGCCACGGGCTCCGGGAGGCTTCAAGGAAGCCCAGCTTCAGGAGGGCGACTGTCCCACATCGGATGAGGGGTGCTGCGGTGTTAGTGTCCGGATTGGATCCACTAAGCCTTGGCAGCCGCAAGCCACGAAGAATAAACAAATCTGCTACAGTGCAGACCCACGAGGTCTGGGAGAGGTCTCCTTCAAGGAGACTGTAGAGCAGGCCTGGAGCAACCAGGGGAACTCTTGATTGTAAAGGTTGACCTCCGCTAGGGCCCACAAGTCGAGAGACAAAGGACCGCGGGAGGCGGCAATTTGGCGTGCGTAAAAGGGCACCCACGGGCCACCGGAGGGGGCTAGGGCGCTGGTCTTTGGCACAATTGCTGTAGAGTGGTTGGTTCGTAAACTGGCTAAAGCACAACTTCCCCACTGGTCAGGGTCGTGTGCTATGCAAGAGGTGGCCGGAGTCCTGGGGTATTGGGGATCTCGGCACCCACGCGGTCCACGGTGCCCAAACTCGTTGAGCACGCTCACTGGCTTCTGGGATGCGCTGGAAACCCACCTCAAGGTTTCTGGAAGTCGTCAAAGTTCGTCAGAGCAGCGAAGTTCCAACCGGGTCACTTGCAGTGTTTCAGGTGCCTGCCAAGCAGGGGGATAACTCCTTTATCCCAAGGGAGATTTCTTCCGTCAGCAGGGCAGCAGCAAGTCGAAGGTCAAGACTGTAAAGTTCAAGATTAATCTGAGGCTCTGGGGCCACGTTATTCACCTTTATCCCCAAGATTAGGGGAGTGTCCAGAGTAGTGTCCACCAATGGTAGGTGAGGCGGGAAAGGGTGGCTACACCCTCTGCCCTTTGTGTGTTTCCCGCCTGGGCGAGGGGCAGGATGCCCCTGAACCGGTTCCAAGCGGTGTATGCAGAATGAGGCTTCTGCAGCTGCCTACGTGCAACTCTGAAAGGACTTTTGGTGCACCCACCCTGTTCCAATCCACATTATCCTGTCTGGGGAGATGCTAGCACCTCCCTGCCACAGGAGCCCTATTGTCCAGCTGGCGAGGCTGGGGTTTTTCCCAGCAACAGCCAGCCAGGGTCGTGTAGGTGGCGGGTAGTAGCCATTTTGTGAAACTTGTGCACTTTTAAATTGGTGTCTAAATTCTGCCGCTTGTCCCATATCGCCCCTCTAGCAGGGGGTTAATCGTACCCTCATGCCCATGGCTGGACTGGGGGTATGATTCCTACATGTTTGACATCAAACACGATATGGTTCTGTGTAGCCATTCTCAAGTTATCGCGATATCGCAATAGACTTATAATGCGGTTAAGAGTATATGGTATGGCTACACTACAAACAACCCAGCAATGATTTTACGAAGGTTGCAGAGAGGCCCTACTCATGTAGGGGTCCCCCCTCACACATACCTCAGCACCCTGCCTTGTAGGATTACCAAGGCCTGCTATAGGGGTGACCTATGAGAGTATATGTGTTGTAATGGGGTGGGATATAGGATACCTATATCCCTGTAAGGGGTGCTAGCACCACCTTACCCAGACTACAGTAGTGGTCTGGTGGTGTCAGTTTGTATGGCTGTCCCAGGGTGGCACAATAAGTGCTGCAGCCCTGGTAGGCCTACTGAGGGACCCATGCCCTGGGTACCTAGGGTACCATCTACAAGGGACTGTCAGGGCATCCTCAGCATCCAATTAGTTTTTACCTAGGGTACTTCACATTAGTTTTAGGGAGAAAGCAGATAGGCTGGGGTCCTGGATAGCAGGATCCCATCCAGACTAGTCAAAAACCACTCAAATACCAGGCAAAAAGTTGGGGGCAACCATTAGTCAGATTCCACCTTCCTACACCAGGAGAGACACTTGGCTAGACTACAGATTGTACAGAATGCGGCAGCCAGGCTGATCACAAGGACACCTAGATTTGTCTCTGTGAGAAAGGCTATCAGGACACTCCATTGGCTGCCCGTCAAGCAACGAATTCAGTTTAAAGCACTGTGCGTTGTTTTTAAGGCACTCAGTGGAATTGGTCCTGATTTTCTGAAACGTGCCTTTCAGTGGTATGTTCCTGGAAGAGCCCTGCGCTCCGCTCAGGCTAATCTGGTTACCCTCCCCCGCTTTAACAAAACTAACTGGGGAGGTAGGAGTTTCTGCCATTGCGCTGCTAAGGCTTGGAATGGTCTGCCTCCTAAACTCAGGAAGTTCACGGAGCTTCTTTCTTTTAGGAAAGAATTAAAAACATGGCTATTTAACTAAACCTCCTTATCAGCATTATCACAGACCAATCTCAGGTGGATAGCTTACAGCGCCAGGACACCTCTGGGTAACAGAGCGCTATATAAGTCTTTTTAACATAACATAACATAACGTAGAACATGTGGAAGAGGCACCCGCAGAGACCTAACCAGATAAAGAGACATGTAGAACATGTGGAAGAGGCACCCGCAGAGACCTAACCAGATAAAGAGACAAGTAGAACATGCAGAAGAGGCACCCCCAAAGACCCAACCAGATAAGGAGACAAGTAGAACATGTGAAAATGGCATCCACAAAGACCTAACCAGATAAGGAGACAAGCTGAACATGTGGAAGAGGCACCAGCAGAGACCTAACCAGATATAGAGACAAGTAGAACATGCAGAAGAGGCACCCCCAAAGACCTAACCAGATAAGGAGACAAGTAGAACATGTGGAAATGGCACCGCGAAGACCTAACCAGATAAGAAGAGAAGTAGAAATGCAGAAGAGGAACCCACAAAGACCTAACTAGATAAGGAGACAAGCGAAACATGTGGAAGAGGCACCCGCAGAAATCTAACCAGATAAGAAGACAAGTAGAACATGCAGAAGAGGCACCCATAAAGACCTAACCAGATAAGGAGTCAAGCTGAACATGCGGAAGAGGCACCCGTGCTGGAGCAGGGTTTTCAGTTGAAAATTTATTGGGTTTTAAGCTCCAGTTTTGTCTATGTGTCTTGACTAAATTATTAATTTGTAATCACTAATTATTGTTTTCCGTGATAGATTTTGACTAATCAACATACTAATAAGAGAAACTACACGTGGGAATGCATATATGTTGCTTAATAAAATGTGCGTTTAAATAAATGACGAGAGTGCTATTTGTTTTATATTCATGCTTTTTAATAATGTGTACTAATGCTTAAATATGTCGCAGATGGCTAGATAATTACATACACATAAGGGTATTAGTGGGAATTAACACTGTTTAATCATTGCGATGATGTAGTAATGTTGTTTGTGTTTCTTTCAATTAAGATGGTCCGTTTTGGCCTAAATGAAAATGGCTGCCATTTACAGCCTGCGTTCGAGTGAATGAGATGTGACGGAAGGCCTTGCTGAACATGGTTGAAAGTCACCTGATCACAGCCTCTGCACAATTCGAAAAGCTTCAATGATGACAGCGATTCCAGGCGTGCTGCCAATCCGCTGAGTTGTCCTTGGTTGAGAATGAAGCCACAATGAACTATTCACAATTGTGATGGCTTTGCTATGGTTCCGAGGAAGAGCTTCTATTAATGCAACATTTGCTAGATTGAGTTTCCTTCTTCCGTCTTTTTATTTTTGTGATTTTTCCTGAGCGGAGGTTTCTCAAATGTAGCGATGCTACATCCTTTCCTGCTCGCTCTGCTCAGCTCAACGGATATTCAGAACTTATTTGTTGCTATCATTTTGCAAGTTTCATTATAAATATTGTTAGACTAGGGAGGGTCTAAGGCCACTTCTTTCTGAACCCATGCTGGTGAGGATCGATGCTGTGAGGACTGCGACTCGAGAGACTTTACTGAGAGACCTGTCCTGACCCATTTATGACATTTAGCTAGAATAGGTAAATATGAGAATAACGATTTTGCTATTGATTGACTTTCACTTGAACTAATTTTAGATAAAACTACCTTATGTTTGAATTACAGTGTCGGGTGGTTATTTCTTTGTCAGTTATTGAATTCCTTATTGTGACTATTATTGTTTAAATCATGACTCAAGGCAATATCAATTTGGTCGCTGTGGCCTAAGTGTAGATGCAGAGTGATTTAGGAGTTTTCTCTCAGGTTCAGTGCGGATAGAGTAATAGAGCGTATGTCAGTGTGATGGGCCCTAGTGAATGATGAGTGTATGTGCGTGTATCTGTGAAATTACTCTATCTGTGGAAGTAGGGGGAATTTATATGCTCTGATCTGCAGCAATTTCCTGGTAGCAGAGTAATGGTTTTGATTATTGTCTTGATTTGATAGGTTGCTTGTACATAGGCTTTCGGTTTCATTGATTATTGATGTTGATATATGTACTAATACTATATGTTGAAGTCGTCATGTTGAGTTTTATGTAGTGCTTCTGGAACTTGGGAGCTGGTGACGGTTCTGTAGTAGGGCAGAGGGAAGTGTGTGCTGCTCTCGGAAAAGACGGGATTGTTGGAATTACCTGTACATATGCAGGAAAAAACGTGTGACAATTGAAGTTGCACGTCACATTGTCTGGGTTCGGAATTAGTGACATCGTCGTGTGTTACTACTAGAGATATTTCTGTGTATAAGAGGAGTGTGTATGGTAGCAAAGGTTATCTGTAAAACTCTGGTCTTAAGTCCCAGGGATCCGTAAGGTTTGCCGTTAAAGCTTACCACTGGAGAAGTAATAGGTATACTCTGAGCTTGCTTGAAGGACTGGGCAGAGGTAAATGCTGCTTGGTTAACGTGTGTTATAATTCTGTAGCGGGACAGACTGTTCGCTGTTCTGGGAAAAAGCAGGATTCTGTGTAAGTGTACTATATTTTCTTGTGTGAAAGTGCGTGAATGTATGAGCATTTAGTTAATTGTGAAAGCTCCTAGGAACAGTCCGGGAGGAAGCAGTTACTGGATGTGTGTTAGAAGGGCAGAGTAGAGGGATGTGCTACTGTGTCAACGAGAGTATTAATTCCGTAGTGGAGCAGAGGTAAGCGCTGTTCTAGGGAAAAGCGGGATTCTTGTGAGAAAGATTTCCTTTACTATTCTGTGGTTAGCGAAGCAGACAATGGAGATGTTTATATGTGGTAACTAACAGATTTTGTAGAATTTTGAGACAAGGCCAACGGAGACGGCTTTGTAAAGGAGGGGTAGTCGAGTGACAAGAGACAGGAGTCAAAGAGGCTGCAGCGACTACTGACGTCAGAGAGACCGCGCTGTGATTGGATAGTAGATCAGAACAGTACTCACGCTGTGATTGGTGTGTTAGTGTGAGTCGCGCAGGGATTGGAAGGAGTACAGAGTGACGTAGACGCTCCAGGATTGGTGCGTTGGTGTGAGTCGCGCTGTTATTGGACAAAAGATCCGCAACTGTACGGAAGGGACTAGAGAGTTTTGGTAAACGCTGAAATGTATTACCAAGAGGGAAAAAAGAAGAAATCCTTGTTCGGTAAAATAAAGAAATGGTTTGACAAGGATAAGGACATTAAAACAAGAGAAGGTGAATTGCTACCTCCGACAAAAACACCTGCATCCTTCATGGTTGCGAAATATGGGTATCATACTTGTATATGGTTGGACAATTGGGTTAGGTATACTAAAGAAGATGGTGTTTTAGCTTTCCCGGAACATGGTTCATTTAATCTGGCTGTGTTGAGAAATTTACGGGAAAAGATGTTGTGTCTTGAGCCGAGACCAAGGCCGACACAGTTCGAGGCATTGGTAGAATGGGAAGATGAGGTGCATGAGCGGGAAAAACAGAGAAGTGGGAGCCAGTATAGGTATATGTTTGGGAGGAAATATGATCGTGAAACTCATCATGATCGAATGAGGAGATGGCGAGATGCGAGTATGACAGAGGGATTATACCCTATGAGGACAGTTGATGAAAAGGAGGGTAGAAAGGAAGCAGGGAGGGTACCTGATGCAGAAGTGAAAAGGTTTGGAGCTAATGATTATGAGGATGAGGTCCTGGATGACATGATTTACAAGAGACCACCTCCATAAAGACCAGAATCAGAAGAGAACACGCCAGTGGCTACTCCAATAAGAGATACTTTGCGTATCATTGAGACAGAAGTTGTGTCTCCTGATTTGAAAGGTGGTAGCTCTTTCATGGAAAGGGAAAGAGAGAAAGAGCGAGAGAGAGAGAGGATCGAATTAGTGATGAGAAAACAAGAGAATTAGCCAGAACAACATCTGAGCTGACTGAAAAGATCAGAGAGCTGACGAAGAGTCTAGAAGCTGTTACGGTACCTGTAACAATAGGTCCGGTTATGCCTGTTTTTGATAAGCAGAGGACGGGTGAAAGTGGTTTAACGGTTCCATATATAGGGAATGGATTGACTGGTTCTTCGGGAGAGTCAGGAATGAAGACGAGAGAAAATCAGTTGAGGCATACCATAGGTGATGATGAGTTAAATGTACAGTCTAATTCAGGATTGAATACCAGTTGTTTAGGAATGCCAATATTGGAACCACAGAGGATGTCAGAACCAGTGAGCACAGTAAAAAGGTCTACGGAAATAACGGCTGAGGATTTGAATGATTGGTTGAAAGTTCTTCAAAAGAAGGAGAAAAATTCTCAAGCAATTGATGTAGCCAGGTTGCGCATAGAATTGGAGGAGCTTATTGCAGGAACAGTTTCTACTGAAATACTGAAAGATCATCATGAGGGTGAATTGTTATATATGTGCAAGAGTATCACCTGGAGGGCTAAAAGTACACATGATAGGTTAAAAGGAATAGCGAGTGAATTGGGAGTTGACATGGATAAAGTGAAGGCTTTGCAGAAACCTTATCGAGTGGATTTTTCTGAAAAGGACATAGAGAATCTGAATAATGTTGGCAGAACAGGGCAAATTAAGGAAATGATTTCCTTGTTGCGGAAATGGGGTGATGTAGAAAAATGGAAGGACAGGTGGTACAAGAAAAGGGAAGAATCAGTGGACAGGACTTATTCAGCATTTCCAGTGAGGGAAAAGGAGAAAACAGTGGATGCTTATCCAATGAGATAAATACCTGGAGGAGGATATGTACATGTTCCATGGACTAGACAGGATATTTTGTCATTTACAAATGATTTCCCTCGACTGAGAGAAAAACCCGTCGAGTGGTATAGGCAGGTAGACAGGTTTGTGAAATTGTCAAAAGTGCTGTGGATTGACCTGAATAGTCTGTTTGATATAATTGTTCCGGCAGACTTGTGGGCTGAGTGTAAAATAGTCATAGATTGGCCTGTTAAGGAATACCCAAGAGATCCAAAGACAGGAGCTCCAGATCCAGAAGTTATGAGGAAATACGAACAGGTTATTGTGTTTCTGAAAAACAAGGTACCTCCAAAAGAGACAGACTGGGTTAAAATAGATCGAACACATCAGGAAGCAAAAGAATCAGTTCATGCTTTCTATGAAAGGCTGATACTAGCTTTTAAACAGTTCAGTGGAGATGAACACCTGGGTGACAAAGATTTGAGTCATTTTGTATACAGATTTGTATATGGCCTGAGACCTGAGATTAGTGAAAGAATTCGTGAGCATACAGTTGATTGGCAGAGTAAGAAAATTGATGAAATCCTGAGACATGCTAAGTATTTCAGTGATGAAATTGAAGCAAAACAAAGGAAGCTGAAAGAGAAGGCAATGTGGGCACAAGTGAAAGTTGCAGAGAGACAAGAAGCACAGTTGGTGGAACAGGCAAATAATCAAGGAAATAGGCCCAGATATGCAGGAAAAGGAAAGGGAAGCTTGGAGGAGGCCAAGAAAAAGTTCCCTTGCCACAATTGTGGTCAACTGGGACATTGGAGATCCGAATGTACGAATCCACCATTAGTAAGTAATGAGAATAAATCTTTAAATCAACAGGTGCAGAACGAGGGGTGTAATCATCAGCAGCAACAGCAGAAGGGTGTTAAGCAGCAGAATCAAGAGCCCAAACCGCCCTTGCCGCAGAATAGAGGGTCCCAAAAGTACAGCCAGGATTCGGGATTCTACAATGATGAGCAGGTAAACAAACAGAGACGTTCGAACTCGGTACAGCAGTACTGGTTAAAGAATGAAGGGAGTGAGTCTGAGGGTGATTATTGACGGTGCCGAGGAGAGGAGGAAGAGTGCATACTTGGTGCAACTCTAGAAATAGACCAGGCAGGACCATTTGTGGATGGGAAAATAAATGAAGAAAGTGTTACCTTTTTAGTAGACACAGGTGCAACGAGATCAACTGTCAGGTCAGCAGATGTGAGAAATCTTCCTCTCTCGGACGAAGCAATCCAAGTAGTGGGTGTAGCCAACACACAGATTAAGACTCGTCTTACTGAACCAGTAAGGGTAAAAATAGGGAAATTTTCGGACATGCACAGATTTGTAGTCTGTGACACCAGTCCAGTGAACTTGTTAGGTAGGGATTTATTGTGCAAGATGAATTGTACAATTTTCTGTACTCCGGATGGAATAGCATTTGAGACACCTGATGAGGATGTCTTGTACAGAATGACTCTAGATAATAGAGAGAGTGAAATTGTTGGTACATATGCTGTCTTTAATCCAGATGACTTGCCTAAAGAATTAAGAGACACAGTGAAAACAGCAGTTTGGGATTTTACTGGAGAAGATGTGGGATTGATGAATAATGTAGATCCAGTGAAAATTTCAGTGAAAGAGGGAATTACTTATCCTAATATTCCTCAGTACAAAATGACACCAGAAATAATTGAGGGAATAACGCCTATAATTGAGAAAATGATCCAGCAAGGAGTTTTGAGAGAATTACTGAGTAGTCCGTGTAATTCACCGATAATGGGGCTAAAGAAGCCTAATGGGAAGTTCAGGATTGTACAGGATTTGAGAAAGGTTAACAAAATAGTGGTGGCATGTTGTCCCATTGTGCCAAATCCGTCAGTGATTTTGTATCAGATTCCACATGATGCTGAATGGTACACAGTGATTGATTTATGTCATGCTTTCTTTTCAATTCCATTGCATCATGACAGCCAGCCTATTTTTGCATTTAGGTTTGGACAGCGTATTTTAGCATGGTGTCGTATCCCACAGGGGTATACAGAGAGTCCTTCGATATTCAATCAGTTATTGAAGAAAACATTGGAGAGTTTAATCATGCCTGAAAGCTCAGTACTAGTGCAGTACATCGATGACTTACTTGTGGCATCGAAGACACGTGAAGCTTGTGAAGTAGATACCATAGCTTTACTGAATCATCTGGCAGATGGAGGGTTAAAGGTATCTCCAGCCAAATTACAATTTTGTAAGAAAGAGGTGCATTATCTTGGACACAATATTGAAAAAGGTCTGAGAAAAGTGACTGATGACAGAATCAGAATCATCAGAGGAATGAGAGCCCCGAGGACCCAAAGAGAAGTGAGGATGTTTCTGGGGATGGTGGGTTATTGTCGTCAGTGGATAAGTAATTTTTCCCTGATAGCAAGGCCATTGATTAAGCTGACCAAAAGTGAGGTGAGAGACCCATTGGAGCTGGATGGAGAACAAATGGCAGCATTTGAGGAGTTAAAAAGCAGAATGTGTGAAGCCCCTGCTTTGGGAATGCCTGACTATGAGAAAGAGTTTGAGTTGTACTGCAGTGAGAGAAATGGATGTGCACTTTCAGTGTTAATCCAGAAGCATGGACAACTGAGAAGGCCTATTGCGTACTTCTCATCGACACTTGACCCTGTAGCTGTGGGTTTACCAGGTTGCTTGAAATCAGTAGCTGCTACATGCAGAAGTTTGGAACAGAGTGAGGGTATTATCATGGGATATCCTGTAAGGGTATTCGTACCTCATAATGTGGCGATTCTTTTGACAAGAAGCAGAACTCAATATATGTCACATAGTCGGCTGACTAAATATGAGAAAATCATTCTGGGAGCATCAAATGTGACTCTTGAAAGATGTGTGAATGTGAATCCAGCGACATTGTTGCCTGATGTTGAAAATGTGGGTGTGAAGGATGAAGTTGATCATGATTGTTTGGATGTACTTGACTACTGTACGAAACCAAGACCAGATATTAGAGATCTTCCTCTACATGTGAGTGATCATGTGTTGTTTGTGGATGGATCTTGTCTGAGAACTGACGATGGTGTGCTGAGTGCAGCATATGCAGTATGTAAAGTTTCAGAAGTGATGGAAGCTTCTTCTTTGAAAGGAGTAAGATCTGCTCAAGTTGCTGAATTGGTGGCATTGACAAAAGCTTGCAAGATTGGAAAGAATCTGAGAGTGACTGTGATGACTGATAGTCAGTATGGTTTTGGAGTCGTGCATGATTTTGGCCAATTGTGGCTACAGAGAGGTTTCTTGACGTCGAGTGGAACTCCAATAAAGAATGCTGATGTGATTGGGAAGTTGCTTGAGGCGATACAGCTGCCTAAAGAACTAGCAGTTGTAAAATGTGCTGCTCATGGACAAGGAGATGATTTTGTTACCCTTGGTAATAGATTCGCCAATGACATAGCACAGTATTGTGCAAAGAATAACCAATCGATTAATCGGGAACGAGAAAAGGAAATGTCTTTTTGTTCTGTGATGTTTACTAATGTCCTAGAAACGTGGGATGAAGTGAAACTGTTGCAGGATGAGGCAGGAAAGGAAGAGAAGAAAGATTGGATTAAGGCAGGTTGTGCTCCGAGAGAATCAGATTATGTTTGGGTCTGTAAAGATGGAAGACCAGTCATGCCAAATAGCATGTTGTCAACAATGGCAAGAATGTATCATGGCCAGGGACACCTGGGGAGGGATGCAATGATTAGGTCTTTTAAGCAGACCTGGTATAATGCAAAGTTCAGGCTGATTGCAGAAAGTATCTGTCAGAGATGTTTGATTTGTCAGCAATTCAACACTGGGAAGAAGACAGTGGTGAGCCTAGGAACAATAGGCAGAGAAGGAGGTCCTTTTACCAGAATGTAAATAGATTTCATTGAAATGCCCCAAGTGAACAGATTGAGGTATGTTCTAGTGGTAGTCTGTTTGTTCTCGAGATGGGTGGAGGCTTATCCAACTAGGAGAAATGATGGAATAACAGTGGCAAAGTTACTGTTAAGAGAACTGATTCCTAGGTACGGGTTTCCAGTAACGATTGAGTCTGATAGGGGTGGACACTTCTATAATGAACTCATGAGTTTAATTTGTGAAGCACTAAGCATACAGCAGAAGTTACATTGTGCATACAGACCAGAGGCTTCTGGAGTTGTTGAACAGATAAATGGCACAATCAAGAACAGAATTGGTAAGATGTGTTTAGCTACTGGACTGAAATGGCCTGATGTCTTGCCTCTAGTGTTGATGACTATTAGGTCTACTCCAGATAGAACTACAGGTTTGAGTCCGCATGAAATCCTAATGCGACGTGCGATGAGACATGCATTTGTGCCTGTCAACAAGTTGATGACAATAACTGATGACATGATTTTGGATTACTGTAAAGGCCTGGCTGACGCAGTTCATTCTGTGTTTCACCAGGTTGGAGAAGACGCCACTACACTTGAAAGGAAGCAAGCCCATGATCTGAGTCCAGGGGATTGGGTGAGGATAAAGGTGCACAGGAGAAGAAATTGCTTGGTTCCAAGGTGGGGAAGACCGAGACAAGTCATTTTGACTACGACAACTGCTGTAAAGTGTGCCGGTGTGAAGAACTGGGTGCATGCAAGTCATACTCTGAGAGTTCCAAATCCAAAAGAAGGGACTGGTAAAGAGTATTTTGAAGAGTCAGATTCGAGTGATGATGAAGAAACTGAGCCAGTGAGAAGGGAAAAGAATCCTGAAAGAGCTGAAGGAGAAAGAGAGTCAGGTGATTCTTTCCTTCCAAAAGAGGCTTCAAGGGAAACATTGAGAGTTTCAGAGGAGAGATCAGATTCTGTAAGAGTGCCTGAAGTTCCAACGAGCAGTGGAGAAGAAAGGAGAGAAAAGAGCAATTGCACAGGGAATACTCCTGAATCAGATGAGGAGGTTGAAATTCCACTTGAGATTATACCTGAAGAAGCAGGGTCAGAAGAAGATAGAGAGGGACAGATTGCGGAAGACCCCCGAGGAGGTGTAGGGAACATTTCTGATGAGCTAGGTGAAGGGACAAGTAGACAGCAAGAAGATTGCGTGTTGGAGACCCGAGGAGGGACAGGAATAGGGAAATCTCGAGTGGTGGAAAAGAAGTCTGTGGAGCAAAAGAAGATTGCTGAGGGACAAAAGGCAGATGAAACAGAATCGGATGAAAGTGAGAATGAGAAACATGAGGGTCGAGTTCTGAGGAAAAGGACTTGGATTGGAGAAAGAAACAATAAAGAAGTGAGACCAAAAAAGGTTGTACGAGGAGATATTTGGCCTAACAAGATAAAGAGGCTGAGGTACAGACTGAAACGAGTGGATTCATCAAAAGCTGAACAGGTGAACGAAGTGTCGAGTCAAAACCAAACAAAAGGTGGAAAAAAAGGAGAATCGAAGGAACAAGGAAGAATCAAAAGAGTTAGACAACCCAACCAAAAGTACAGATCACCGGAATGGTCTTATGTGGCTCTATCTGAAGGAGAGGAAGAAGAAGCAGAGAGTCAAGACAATCCGGAGGGGATCTTGAGAAAAGTGGTTGAGGGAGAGGAAAAGTCTGTTGGAATCTTAAAAGTTATCCTGACTGACATTGGAGAAGAGTCGGATGCACAGGATGTTGTTGATGATCTGATACAATTCGATGTTGCTGAAGAAGAAGTGAAAAGTGATGAAAATCCAAACTGAATAAACTAAAGGAGTCACTTGGAGAAAAGTGAAGAAGAGAAAAATCTGAAATTAATTGTGTGAGATAATATAGAGTTTAAAAACTAAGTAGTGGAGTAGAAGAGGCTGAGTCAAAAGACACTGTCAAAGTAGTAAAATGGCTAACACAGAGAATAATCAAAGTAGATGTGCCTTTTTGAAAAGATGGTGTAGAATGTGCTGCTGCTGTACAGGTTTATTAGTGCTATTATGGTGTGTACTTGCTTTATTAGTTACCTTTAGGGTTACAATAGACACTTTTGGAATACATACTGAGAATATGACTAATGTAGGGAAAAGTTCACAGAAAATAGTTCCAACTAGGGTTAGTAACATTTACATACATAAAGATAGGTCAATTAATGGTTTTTCTAGTAATGTTTTTTCAAAATTATTGTACGAATATGTGAAGACAATGGAAGTAAGGGATTGCTATGTCTGTATGCAATTACCTGCCTCTGTTTCAGAAGGTGTTACTTATCACCATTTACCAGCTACGTATGGAATTTCATGTAGTGTGTTAAGTAGTGTTTTTTATTTGTTAGGGAAAATAGATTATGTAATGTCTAACAAAGATAATATTTTTGGGCAATTGCCTATGAACAAAAAGCTGAATCCAGCTAAAGAAGCTAACATTTTTGGTGAGATTTTTTATTGAGAAAGAAGAATTAACATTAGATTACATTTTTAGAAACAATTTAACTTGCAGTTTGAAAGAAGAAGAGAAAGCTTTCCTAGACATGGTAGAGGAAAGGAGATTGAGCATGCATGTAAAGGCAGGGAAATATAAGATGGGTGAGACAATTTGGGACATTGAAATGGGAAGAGAATTGAAGAATGGGGCCAGTCCAACTTTGGCTTTAGATGCACCACAGAAGGGTAAACTATGCATTACCAGGAGGAAATCCCAAAATGATAGTTATTTTGTTGGGACTAGTGAGTGCCATGATACATACTTTATTGCAACGGGATGGGGATTTAGAGGAGGAGAAGATCCAGTTTTCCCGGGAGTGTACTATATTTGTGGGAACAAGGCTTATTACAGGTTGCCTGACCATTGGTATGGCACATGTTATGTTGGTCTGGTCTTTCCAAAGATTTTTCATATAGATAAGATAGAAGATGTAGAACATATTAACTTACTAACACGTTTTAAGAGAGAGACTTGGTCAGAGATAGTAGGTGATATATTTGGAGCTTTAATTCCAGCAGTGGGAATTTCGCTAAATGCATATGGAATTCGGAAACTGTCAACAGTGGTGGATCGCTTATCGACAAGTACCGCTGGAGGGTTTCTTTTGGTAAATACGGAGATGGTTGCCGTACGTGCCATGTCTATGCAAAATCGACTTGCCCTTGATATTCTATTGGCCAAGGAGGGTGGAGTCTGTGGAATGCTGAAAGTTCAACATTGTTGCACTTACATTCCTGACGAAAGTAAAGACCTGAAGGTCTATATCAAAAATATTACTGATTTGCATGAGGAAATAGTACCACTGGAAGCTGAAAGTATCTGGACTAAATTAGCTAATAAGATGATAGCTGTTAAGAGTTTTATTGCTAAAATAGGTAGTACTATTATAGGTAAAGTGTTATTTCCTTTGACATATGTGATTGTTGCCTTATTGATACTAAGATTGGTGTGTTTGTGTTGTAAAAACAGGGGAGGGAAAAATAAAAGAATTAGAGCTAATATTGAAAAGAAACAAAAGAGGTCAAAAAGAGACCCTCAAGAAATAGAATTAGAAGAATTGAGAGAGAGTGTTTACTTGGAGACAAGAAGGGATGATGAAAGGGAGTCTGGTGTGTAAAGTTGGGAAGAAAGAAAGAGACATTTTCAATTTCTCCTAAATTGGGACAACATTTTTTTTTAAATAAATGACGAGAGTGCTATTTGTTTTATATTCATGCTTTTTAATAATGTGTACTAATGCTTAAATATGTCGCAGATGGCTAGATAATTACATACACATAAGGGTATTAGTGGGAATTAACACTGTTTAATCATTGCGATGATGTAGTAATGTTGTTTGTGTTTCTTTCAATTAAGATGGTCCGTTTTGGCCTAAATGAAAATGGCTGCCATTTACAGCCTGCGTTCGAGTGAATGAGATGTGACGGAAGGCCTTGCTGAACATGGTTGAAAGTCACCTGATCACAGCCTCTGCACAATTCGAAAAGCTTCTATGATGACAGCGATTCCAGGCGTGCTGCCAATCCGCTGAGTTGTCCTTGGTTGAGAATGAAGCCACAATGAACTATTCACAATTGTGATGGCTTTGCTATGGTTCCGAGGAAGAGCTTCTATTAATGCAACATTTGCTAGATTGAGTTTCCTTCTTCCGTCTTTTTATTTTTGTGATTTTTCCTGAGCGGAGGTTTCTCAAATGTAGCGATGCTACATCCTTTCCTGCTCGCTCTGCTCAGCTCAACGGATATTCAGAACTTATTTGTTGCTATCATTTTGCAAGTTTCATTATAAATATTGTTAGACTAGGGAGGGTCTAAGGCCACTTCTTTTTGAACCCATGCTGGTGAGGATCGATGCTGTGAGGACTGCGACTCGAGAGACTTTACTGAGAGACCTGTCCTGACCCATTTATGACATTTAGCTAGAATAGGTAAATATGAGAAAAACGATTTTGCTATTGATTGACTTTCACTTGAACTAATTTTAGATAAAACTACCTTATGTTTGAATTACAGTGTCGGGTGGTTATTTCTTTGTCAGTTATTGAATTCCTTATTGTGACTATTATTGTTTAAATCATGACTCAAGGCAATATCAATTTGGTCGCATTGGCCTAAGTGTAGATGCAGAGTGATTTAGGAGTTTTCTCTCAGGTTCAGTGCGGATAGAGTAATAGAGCGTATGTCAGTGTGATGGGCCCTAGTGAATGATGAGTGTATGTGCGTGTATCTGTAAAATTACTCTATCTGTGGAAGTAGGGGGAATTTAAATGCTCTGATCTGCAGCACCCGCAGAAACCTAACCAGATAAGAAGACAAGTAGAACATGCAGAAGAGGCACCCACAAAGACCTAACCAGATAAGGAGACAAGCTGAACATGTGGAAGAGGCACTCGCAGAGACCTAACCAGATATAGAGACAAGTAGAACATGCAGAAGAGGCATCCCCAAAGACCTAGCCAGATAAGGAGACAAGTAGAACATGTGGAAATGGTACCCGCGAAGACCTAACCAGATAAGAAGAGAAGTAGAACATGCAGAAGAGGAACCCACAAAGACCTAACCAGATAAGGAGACAAGCGGAACATGTGGAACATGTGGAAGAGGCACCCGCAGAAACCTAACCAGATAAGAAGACAAGTAGAACATGCAGAAGAGGCACCCACAAACACCTAACCAGATGAGGAGACAAGCTGAACATGTGGAAGAGCCACCCGCAGAAACCCGACCAGATAAGAAGACAAGTAGAACATGCAGAAGAGGCACCCACAAAGACCTAACCAGATAAGGAGACAAGCTGAACACGTGGAAGAGGCAGAATATAGTTCTTTATCCCCTCTCATGCCAAGGACTCTTAGGACAGACTTGGATTACAATAAGAAACAGGAGATTATCTGGAAACCTGGCGTCTTGCGCAACCTCCAGCATATCTCCACCATGGCTTCCACAGACAATTGATGTGGTGTGGAGAGAGAGGAGGAGCATCTATACAGGACAGAACGGCTCATTGTGGAGTCGTGGGTCATAAGCTGACAGTGAGCCGCCGCCTAACACTCATAAAGTGCTGTCTAGTTTCCTTGTTGCACCCACGGTGAAGAATACACAAAGACAGCTTCAATGACAGACTGACCAATTACATTCTCATTCAGACGGACACAAACCCTGATAAAAAGAGGATGTCCATGTCACGAGTGACTATAGCTCCTACAGAATCGAGGCTGCTACGATTGGCCCTACAGAGTCCCAAGGAAGATGATGGCTGGACTTCTACTTCTGTACCCCAGTGTTCCTACCTTTAAAACTACAAAACCTCATGGCTTCCAGAAACCTCAGATTTTAGAGAAATTATGGGTGGTTTCCAACAGCAGCTCTCAGCCATCCTTTATACCCGTATTCTCAGGCCATTGCAGTGTAAGTGTGCCATTAGGGGGAGAAAGAGAGTATGTTACTATGAGAGAGAGATTGAGGGAGACAGAGAGAGTGGACAGGGGTGTTTGTCTCTGGTGGACTTGGAGATGTGGCATGTAGGTATGTGGCAGGGATTGGTACATTACAATTGTGGCAGAACACAGTTATCCTGTTACCCAGATCACTTTGGATATCCTCTTTTTAAAGGGGCTTTCTTCTCTTCTTTAGCCAAAAATGTTGTTTGTCAACAATTTTCTCACTTTGTCATTCATAATGGATTGGTGAGTTTGCTTCTGCCCCATTATTGGCCTTTTTTCTGGCTTCGGAACAGCATGCGGGAGACTGCAAGAGTTCCTGCAAAAGAAACTGGCATTGTTGATGTCCTGCCTCGGACTTAGTTTGTGGCACAACTCCATGCCTTTGGCAGATTTAGGTCAGGTTTGGCTCTCACCTTCTATAGCCTTCCTAGGTGAGTTACTAACACATCAGCTCCCTTCCGTAGGACCCAGAGCCACAATCCCAGTGCTTCTTTGCAGCGGCGGTTCTTCCGCTAAGGCGGAGGAGTGTTGCCCCACTGCTCTGCGAGCAGTGTAAAAAGGAAAACTAAAACGATAATAACTAATGTTATCATCGTTTTTGTTCCTGCTCGGCTATGGGGTGGGTGGGCTGGGCTGGGCAGTGTAGGGGGCAGGGCACACTCTAAAGTGGGTATGACGGTGTGTCCGGCCCAAGAGGGCCGGTCAAACCATCATGCGTACTTTGCATCTTCCCCACCAGGCTGGATTACCCAGTCTGGTGAGGAACATGGTGAGGAACATGGAAAGCCTCCAAGCCCCTGTCTAAGCTCTGATCCACGTCACTCAGAACAATCACAACACTGCTTAAGGCAGCGTTGTGATTGGACAGGGGATTCTGGGAGTGTGGGAGCTTCCTGTTGCGACGCGGAGGAGACAGAGCAGAGGCAGCAGCACCCGGCGGCACCCAGGTAAGTCAGTTTAATTAACCCCACCACACGCACTTAGTAGCGGCCACTACTGCTTCTTTGTGGAAAACTTTTGAAACCAACACCACTCTTTTTTATACAATGAATTTCGCTTTTGTCCATTAGAACTTACGCTTGTTGCTGTGCACCTGAGAAAGAAAAGCAAGAGAAACCACACAATAGCTCTCAATTCTAGAATGTTCACCTTATGTCTAATACATTAGTTATTTTATAGAGCATAGACTGCTTACCTGTGTGGCATCCTAGTGCTTTCCAGTCTACGGTTGTGAGTTTGCCACAAGGGATCTTCTAAGAGGAGTGTCCACAGACATGCTCTGACCCAGATGAGTGCAATGCGGGCCAGATATATAATTATTTGATGCAGCGCAATGCAGCAAGACAACCTATCGTGCTGCGCCAAATGGAGGGAGCAGGTCTGCTCCACATTTAGAAGCATATGCCGCATTCCTGCTCTCTTTCGACGCTGGCAAACTCAGTTCAGCCTAGCGCCTAAGCAGGCACCCTTGCGTTATGGTGCAAAGGTGCCTGTGTTGCAGGCACAATTGTTTTTGTGCAGGAAGGGACACCTCCCCGCACAAAATACACCTGTTAGAGACGTCTCCCTTTTTAGGTCTCGCCTGACCCAGCGCATGCGCTGGTCTGGCGAGACTTTTTGTGAGGGCTCAAAAAAGTGCTTCCACTGTAGCCTAGAGCTACAGTGCATGTGCGCAGGCGCACGCGCCTCACTTTCGCGGCCGCTTTGATGTTTGGTCGCGATCGCGATCACTTTCGCGGCCGCTTTGATGTTCTCTTCGCTTTTTTTTCCTGTTTATTACTTCTATGTAGTAATGGCGGCACCAGTGCGCCGCCATTACTACAGAGCAGTAATAAACAGAAACCAGCATTGGCATAGCCAATAGGTCTCGCTTTTGGGACCTTATAAGTATTTAGTTATGCAACTGTTGCATGGCTAAACACTTCTAAGGTCCCACAAGCAAGACCTATTGGCTATGCCAATGCTTGAACTAAGTGAGCTGCAGATTGCAGTACTCTTAGAAAGAGGAAACAGCAGGAGAACTAACGATATTTCTCCTTGTTGCGCCTCTATCTGGAAGGCTAAGCATTTTGACGCATTGGGGAATTCAGCTTGTCACCTACGCCGATGACACGCAGCTGGTTGTTTCCCTGGTGAGAGACGATAAATTACATCAGGGGATTAACAATCTTACCCCTTGTCTCTCCAATGTACTTGATTGGATGACCTCGTCCTGTTTGAAGCTGAATGGAGCCAAGACAGACATCATGCTGCTGGGCTATAAAGCCCCAATCAACTTGGACCCTTGGTGGCCGCAGTGTCTTGGACCCCCTCCGAAGCCCAAGACCAAAATAAAAAGTTTAGGGGTCTGGTTGGACTCTGCCCTGAACTTCCAGCATCAGGCTAATAAAGTAGCCTCGACTTGCTATGGGCTTATGAGAGTTCTTAAAAAAATCCTAGACCTGCTCCCTTTTGAAGCCAGACGCATATTAGTACAGTCGCTGGTTCTCTCGCGACTGGACTATGCGAATGCTATCTATATGGGGGCCTCTGCAACTACAATAAAAACTTTGCAAGCCGTACAGAATTGTGCAGCTCGCTTACTCATGAAAGTCCCTAAATGTTCATCAGCTAAACCCTCAATTAGACTGCTACATTGGCTTCCAGTCCATGAAAGGATTGTGTTTAAGACTATGTGTTTGGCACATAAGTCTATTCACAACCTTGGCCCATCCATTTTGGATCCTCTCTTTCGGCGCTATCATTCGGTCAGATCTCTTAGATCTAACCAACGCAATCTGCTGGTTGTGTCAAAGGTCAGACTGGCCCGCATGGGTGGCCATCGACTTTCGGTCCTAGCAGCTAAAGAATGGAATAAACTCCCTGACAACATCAGGCATGAACTAAATCATACTGCCTTTAGGAAGCAACTAAAGACATTCTTGTTTAAGAACATCCTCTAATGCCTGACAGCGTCCTTGGTCTTTAACAGCGCTGGGATGCTCTAGGGTAGCCATGCGCTATATAAGAAGGTATTCATTCATTCATTCATTCCCAGTTTTACTTGTCTATGTAAATCTGGGATTGTGCCAAAATCCATTGGTGGATGCGTGGCAACACCCACTCTCCACCCAAGTTAAGCCTCTAAGTGCAGAGTGACATAAGACAGCGACTTGCACTGCCTTGATTACTCCAAATTTACCAAGCAACACAGGGCCAAGCAAGGTGGCTTTGCATGGCTTGATAAATCTGACTTAGTTGCGTTGCCCTTGGGTCACCCTGCGCAACGCAAGAGCAACACAATCCTATGATAAATCTGGACCTTTGTGCATGGAGGATGCTGAACTTTTCTTGTGGTAGCGTTCCATTGGAAGTGGGTATTGCAGTGTCCATCCAAACTCATTTGGATATGTTGTAAGTTCAACTTTGTCTTTGAGAGGTGCAGTGCAGGGGAATGCCGTTCTCCTGAGGCACCCACAACCCAACCCATATCACTCTGGTGGTGTGATTTATCATTTGATTGTCTGTCGCACTGCATGTCCTAGTTACTAACCTTTCCTAGGTGTAGAGTGATTGATTGTGTGAGTGGTCTAGGTGTTGTGTAAGTGACTGGTTGTTCCTCTTCTGCCCAGCCTCCAGATGGGATACTATTGGCATGGCCTTTTCTATTTATTTGACTTAATTGAGTGACTGTGTTGTTCAGCTCATCTTGGCATAATGTTTTGTGATGTTATTAGGGGATAAACGGTTTCGTCCAGTGGTCGGGATATGAGAGGCACGTCGTGCCCATACTTTTTTAGGTTTAGAAAAACAGTTCCCCTACTTTTTGTGACAAGGCAGTTGATTCCGACAGGTGGAATGCTTGAGCTGAAGTGTAAGGCACTCTCCTGCACGGTGAAAACGAGGGATGGTCAGACAGCTAAACAAGCCTTCTTGCCAGGGTGCCTGCTTGCCTGAAAGAAATGTAAATGTCCACAACCGGTCAATTTGCAAATGGGGTGGTTGGAAGCCTATATTAGCTTTAAGTGAATTAATCTCTTGAAGCTTCCTGATGACACACATATATTCTTTTCAGAGGTATTGTAAGGAAGCTACTAAGTAAGCTGTGAAGTGTGTGCTTTTAAGAGACAGTTATACAAATATTTTGCACTAGGTATAGTCTGGGTGTTACTAAGATCTATATTTTGGAAGCATTTTTTGTCTCTTAAACCTTTTTGTGCATTTTGTAGCAGCCTATTTTATTCTGTGTGTAATGCACATTTAAAATAATAACAAATGTTCACAGTGCTTCCTGTCACAGACTGGACCTTGTAGCACTAAACATACACGTCAGTATCCTCCACTGCACCAACCAGGATTCGATCCTATGGCTCTCTGGTACCGTGGATTAACTAACTGAGATTTCATATTGTACAATAGTATATTTCCCACTGAATAACATAACTTGCATTTGAATGTTCATTTAAGCTGTGCGTTATTTTATATGTAATAACCTGAAGGTAAAAGACCGAAAAAAGTTACAGAATATTTTGGTTTTTTAGCCACACCTTTGACCATACCACACGCTCACTCACTCCACCCCCATTGCATGCAGTATCACCGTTCCCATATTTTTTTGTAATGCACTTCGACCACTGGTCCCCTCTATCCATCTTATTGTGTTGATTGCTGTGTGATGGAGCACGTAAATAATGCAGCCGATTGTTACACATCCAGGTTGTAATCAGGTTGACATAGCTGGTTGGATGGCTATTAAATGTGTTCTGTACTCATGTGGAGTTGTGCTGGCTGTATGTACGGTACTCTTTTATGGTTATTACAACCGAAATAAAGAATTGAATGAATGAATGATATGTCTCCTGCAGTAGATTGTCTTCTAGTGTAGCGTTTTGAAAGATGTGGTAGGTTGATGATGAGTGTGCTGTGGTGTGGTTGAACTGAGTGTGCTAAACAGTGTTTGCTTACATAATTCATTTATTGTAGGGATTATTAAGAGTGATGTTTGAAGCTTTTAAATGAGCTCATGGTTGATTGTTGTGTGTGTGAGGGAGCATGTGCTGTGTGGCAGAGATGTCTTATGAGATACGAGGGTGTAGTCAGTTACCTCTTCGCCGTTTTATTTGGTAGATCAAATTTGGAAACATTGCTTGCGGTGAGGGCTTATGGTCTGTGCAGTGTTATAGCAAACACAACAAGATGATTGGCAGAGTGCTGAAACTTCTCAACCAGCTCACCCCCAGTCACAGATCTGGGTTTGATCCATCGTTCTTGTGCTCACTTCGCCACCCCAGTTTGGACCCAGCCATATGCAAATCAGTCTTGACCCTGTACCTCATGGGAACAGTCCAGCCCCAACAGCCAGACAGGTCCTCCCTGGACCGGAAACAAGCATCCCAGGACCGGTTTTGGGGTTTCACCCCTCATCAGCCAGGCTAGCTTGAGCAGTGTTATAATATGCCCTATGTCTAAGTTCGAGTTGTACATGATATCCTCTGTTGGGTGATGTTGGCTGCGCGGTTAATGCTATATTTTCTGGTGTAGTTGCATGTGTGTCCATGGAAAGAGCAGATGGTGTGGGCACAGTGTTTGCAAAAGAACACGGAGTGAAGGGAGATTGAAATCATGACGTATGGGTTTTGCAACATCATAAGTCAGTTTCCTTGGCCTGCAGCAACTGTGATGAGGGGAGAGGGAGAGGTGGGCGGACATGGAGGGTGAAAGGAAGCTTGGGTGTAAAGGTTGAGAGGGCAGAGGCTTTTAGGAGCAGTCGAGACAGCTGATGAAGAAGGGGTGACCAGGGTGAAAGGAATGGGAACACAAGGTTGGGGAGAAGGAGGAGGCGATGAGAGAGATTCTTAAGGTGGGGGAGTGAATTTACTGAGAGATATTTGTTTTGCACCAGCAATTGCTAAATTGAAAATTGTCTGTGAATACTTCTCCCTGAAAATATTTTGACGATTGCACGAACTGTTATGTTGTTTGTGATTCATGTGTCTATGCACCTTTTAAAAGCCGCCAAAATTGCACACTTAATAACCTTTTTTCATGTATATTAGAAATGTGAAATTCGTTAATATTAAATTGAAGCGTTGCCATAGAAATGCAATAGGAGGAACGAGCGAGTTTGAGTTTCTTTCAAGTAGCAGTCCAAGAAAAAACACAAAAAAGCAGACAATGGAGTCTATACAGCAAACACAACTCCACGTACGTTTGGCCAGGATTCAAAAAGCTAAAAATGTTACTCTGGGGGGTCTTTATATTGTACGTTGATAATTAATGAAGCGGTAGATACTGACAAATTTAAAAATGTTTAGGAAATGTACTATAGGACAACAGTTATTCATTCTGCAAACATATTGCATGTTAAATGTTATCCAGGACCATAGATGCTGTTAAATATTATTTCCCGTTTTGTGTATTTATTTGTCTGCATGTATTGTGATGGTCTTGAGAAATGACAGTGTTTAAACTGACATGAGAAAACTGTACAATTTGATATATTTTTCTCCAAGTCTTGGATTTGGCACTCAGTAATAAATGGTTGCTCGTTACTTCGCCCTGAAAACACACTACCTTGTGTACATTCTCGTTAAAGGATTAATAGTGCACTGTGTCATTCAATTTTTACAAGTGGAGGGGTCTTAGGAACTTAAAAAACAGCGCCACGTGCTGCCTCTAGTGTCGTCACTACCGGACGTTGCCACGTGGTGTCAGTGTGATGCCCAGGGGCATTTAAATCGTGCTAGGAGTACCACTGGAGCATAAAAAGGCCTCCGGAACGTATAATGGAAATATTGCTATTTATTTTGGAATAAAATGAAACATTCCTTTAAGACTGCATTATTTTATCAAACTGTCAGCTAACTGGTAAGCTCTCCAGAAACAGAAGCTCTTGAGTAAGCGTTGGAAATTTTCTATCACCTACTTTGTACTGAGTCGTACCTTTCCTGCAATTTTTATGTCTACCATTAGCCTTGACATATATAAATATGGATATATATATGAATATTTATATATGTGCGTATATATATATATATATTTTTTTTTTTTTCTTCAGATCTCTTTTAAACCTACCTCTTAGACCCCTTTATACTTGGATTTTGCCCAGAGAAAACTGGCACACAAGCTTGATTACAAATTACTAATCTTCTGGCATCGCTGGTGGTCCATTGAAGAGCTAGCTTCATATTCAACAGCAATGACTGGCCTTTTGCAACATCCCCAGGTAACCTTGATCTCCTGGTTTAGTTCCTCGAGAGGTTTACTCCGACGATTAGGGCTGGAGGCTTATTGGTCAAATCCTGAAAGCCTACCTTTAATATCAAAGGCTAGGGCCAAATCGATTTATTGGGAAACAATTGTGGAGAAGGATACACTGAATTTGGGGGGTACCTTGACTAGGGATTTTATAGATTTTAAGCCTGCCGCAAGCTATGAAGAAACAATAGATGAAATCATTCCTCCTCTGGCTCGCAAAATATTTATACAATTTCGATACAAGACTCTGTCAACCAAATTGTTTTGCAGTAAATGGAGTTGTAATGTTTGCTCAGAAAACCTCTGCCCATCGTGTAAAGACAGTACAGAATCTATAGGCCACTTGCTATTCTTTTGCCCCTACTACAAAAACATGAGGGGCAAGTGGATTATTCCATTGTGCAGATTGGTTGGTCCCAGGCACTAGCTTGAGGTGCTGAGAATTCTGTCTACTGATACAAGCAGGACAACTGTATTTTGCCTGGCCAAATATTGGCATGAATTGTGGATTAAGCGCGCCAAATGTATTGCATGAATTGCTTTTACACTTTTAATGTATATATTGTATTTTATGTCTTTTATTGTATTAATCTTGTTAGGTGCTCTGTACTTTTTAAGATCTATATGATTGAAATAAAGTTTTATGGTGATGATATATATATTTCTTTTTGCGATGTCATCCGTCTTAGGACAGCCAAACCGACATGCACACTTAGATCTCTCCACGAGAGCTGTGCTGCACAGACGTGTGGAAAAAACCAACACAGGCTTTCAGGGCCTGAGTGAGTGTCAAACCAGACTTCTCAGACCAATTCTGGTGCTTTTCTCATGCTGGGTATTACCAGCATGAGAGCAGAGTCTGGATTGGTGTAGGGAGTCCGGGAGCCTGTGCATGGAGTGCCGGTAGTCAAGAGGAGCAGAGGAACAGAAGAGTACCGAAGCAGCGGCCCTCAGGTAAGTGCTATTTTGTTCTCTTCTTTTTCTCCTCCGTGCTTCCCTCCCACTTTTATTTCACAGCAGCCGCCACTGATGGCCATGTGTGCTTTTTGAGACCGAAAAATATTTTTGCATTCAGACCGTGTTTTTCCTATTAAAGTTAAAAGCTCTAACGCCAAGAGTGTCTTTAGAAAAATTGGCACACACACACTGAGTGTTCTAAATTCTCACCCTATTGGTGACAAATCCTCGGCCATAGGTCTCTTTTGAATCTATATTTTAACTTACTACTTTATACGAGCACAAGTATTGTGGTGGGAGCGTAGTGGTAGATGGTGTAGAAGGTATGAAATCACATCTCAATTCCTTTGCCCAATTGTGGGCTGTGATTCTGGAGAACCAGACTTCGCAGCAGCCCCCAGGAAACACTGCGCTCCACCAAGCCGTGTCTCAGGTAACCAGGACAACAACAGAAATAATAACCCACGGGCTAGACTCCCATAAGGTTTTCTTTTTCAACATTTGTGCTTTGTTTCAAGTAATCACTGTTCTCTCAGTCTGCCTGAAATTTAACCCAAAGCCCCTGGGCTACCCAGAGCACCCATAATAAACAACTTTTTGAGGTGGGAGGGGTTGCATGCGAGTGACTAGATAATTATTGCATTAGTTGTCAGTCCAAGTTGCAGGAACCAGAGTAGCCCTCATGTAGACAGACATCAGGAGTTGGGCTTTGGGCCTGCCCTTTCCCTGGTAGGAGAGGCGTGTGCAAGAGGATCTCTTCTGGAGGGTCCTGGCTGGAAGACAGTCCCCAAGTTAAGAAGCAGGACCCTTGGGAACACATCGGATGGATATAGCTGCACTTGGAGACTGTGAGCAACCAGCAGGCAGGGTCCATGAACCATGGGCCCCCAAGGCCCAGCATGAGTTGGAATTGGAAAAGAATTAGTAGATATAGTATCCGTATTTGTAAAGCGCGCACTACTCACCATTACGGGTCTCAAGGCGCTGGGGGCCGTCGTGGAAATTAAGTGAGCTATTGCCCAGAGTCACATGGTGCTGAGCTGAGCTGCCGCCGGAGCCGGGGATCGAACCATGAACCCTGTGCTCCGAAGTCAGCTGCCCTGGCCGCTGGTTCTGTGCATGCCATCAACAAAATCAATAAAGTTTGCAACATAGTCTTAACAATCTTTAGAGAGCAGGGTACAGGCCAGGAATAAATATGGTAAGATACATCTCGAGAAAAGAAAAGACGAATCAAAAATGAATACACTGCAGTGCTATGATTAACTGGCACGCATAGTTACGTTGTTACGAATGAACTCGCTATTTTGCACATTAAACCCTTGTCTGGATGTATCCCAAATGACACAGTGTACGTACATAGTCACCTAAAGCCACGATAGTGGTGATTCCGGATCTGTTTGCACACAGACCCCACTTCACTACTTTAGACATAACATGTATAACCCTTTATTTGAGATTTTGACCCAACAATACTTTAGTATCGGTCCGGACAATATTATCTGTTATTTTAAACTTTGCAATGGTGAGGAAAACCACCACATAAGGAAATATTGCTCCACGCGATGTCAAGTAAGCGGAACTCAAAGTGTAAATAAGTACGCTGTCATATTCGGTGCTTTTTATGCTAAAATGTATATATATTTATTCTTCTGAGAACAGTTACAGGTTCCAGGTAAGTATTATTCTAGTAACGTTTCTTTTTTAAAAAAAAAATACTTCACTCTATTTATTGATAGAAAAAAAGTCAATACAGAGATAATTTAGAACAAGAATCGGGCAACTTGAGAAATCACAGTTTTTAATAGGCAAAGCATGCATGCGTGTCTGTACATGTAGATGTTACCACAGAGCTAGCGACTCTAAGGAAGACGTTCAAGGTACCATTGATGAGCAACGTGTAGGCATCACCCTTAATGGCCCTTGTTGTTGATCAATTCCAATTTGCTGCAGTTTTTGGGATCCACGTTCTTAAGGCGAAGCCCAGAGACCGCTGAAGTAGTCATCGCTGTTGCTGGAAAAAAATAAGCTACTGGTCTGAGGCACTCTGAGGAGTACTCAGTTATAGAGCAGAATTTAATTTTGGCAAGGTGCTCCTCTGAGAGTTAGGATATGATCCAGATCCTTCAAATAAACGGGTATGAGGTGGAACAGAATGGAGGGCAAAGAAGTAACAAGCAGAAGGTTGGGCGAGGAGCAACCGGGAGGGAGGGGGGATATAGCTATCCGTCGTTGGCAACGAGTCGCGATCTGCCAATCTAATAGTGTGATCGACCGCACAGTGGTCTGTCTATATCTTCTACTTCATTGGAATTTTAGGATACCCTATATTTGTATTATGTCAGCAAGGATTTGGGTTTTTGTTGTAAGTGTAGGTCAATCTTATACCAATGTTTCTTTCCAGAGATATTCCTGAAGAGTGACAGCCTGGGGCAGTGAGAATCAAACCATCATAAACAAAACATCTCACCAAGAAGGGTGAGACAGTCCTTCAGCCTATTTTACAATCGCAGAGGACTTTTTTGTGGCAAGAGAAATGAGTTGGTCTAAAAAGCTGCAAGTCATGACTATTTCTCATTGTGGCCGATGTGTTAGAGAGCATGCCAAGGCAAGATCCTTCTGATTGAGTTATAATGCGGACTTTTCGCATTTACAAGACAACAATTGATGGACAGAATGCAGAACCATGTCATACATTCACCCCAGTACAGAGATCTGGGCGTAAATCCATCGTTTTTTGCTCCCCAAGACATTCCCGTTTGAACCCAGCCATATGCAAATCAGTCTTGACCCTACGCCCAATGGGAAAAGTCCAGCCCAAACTGCCAGGCCAGGTCCTCTATGGACTGGAAACAAGCATCCTAGGAGCAGTTTCGGGGTTTCAGAGCTCTGTCCATCATCTCCTTGTGTTTGCTTTGTTCGCCCTAAGTTGGCAGGGTATGCCCAGACGTGGGTCCCTTGCTCACTTTGCCACGGGATTCAAGCTAGCCTGGCTGATGAGGGGTGTTAACCCGAAGCCGGTCCCAGGATGCCTGTTTCCGGTCCAGGGAAAACCTGCCTTTGGCAGTTTGGACTGGACTGTTCCCCTGCGGCACAGGGTAAAGATTGATTGAATATAGCCGGGTCTTAACTGGGATGGTGAAGTGAGCTAAAGAAAGATGATGGATTCAACCCAGATCTGTGACTGGGGTGGGTGTCTGAAAAAGTTCAGCGCTCTGTCCATCATCTCCTTGTGTTTTCTGACTTCTAGCATGCATTTAGGCTTGGGGCTGGGTGATGTCACTGGAACCTGGTCTGTGGACATTCTGGTCCCTTAGAACTAGGATCCGGACCACTGGCAGACCCTTGAGCTGATGACATTGAGCCATTCATAAACATATGCAGGTCAAGGTCGGGAGGTCAAACCTGCTGAAATTTACTGGGGGGAAATGTCAGTTAATTACTCAGATAGGCATAGCTTTCATTGGTGCAGCAGGTGCAGTGGCACTGGTGCACAGAGGCCCGAGGGCCCCCCGAACCCTGATTATTGCTGTATTTTATCATTCAAACAGTACCTGGGGGGGGATTTCCTTCCTTGAACTATGACCCTTGATGCACTGCCCATAGACACCACGTGGACTTCAGAATATGTACCTCTGTGGAGTCAGTATTTACCAGGTCCCATAAATAACTTAACCCCATCCTGGCCACACTTGTTCGGGGCCTTGGAAACTACATCTTGCTCTAATGAAAGAAATCCCAGCTCAAATGTGGTACGTATTGGAAGAAAATGTCAGGCGTAGGCAAAATGTGTGACCATAAGGGCGTAACAGACACAGTATGGTCCTTCAGTTATCTGGGAGCTAGTCAGACAGGCCAATATCCCCAAAAGATAGGTTGGGTTGGGAGAGAGTCAGTTTGACGACATGGCAGATGGCTGTGCTTGTCATGCGAAATTAAGTTAAAGAAGCAAAGAAAGGTATTTTTTTTAAAGCAGTAAGTGGTATTGCACCGAAACACAAGGATTCAATCGGAGGTCACAACTCGCCTCCTTCAAGCCCTCATCTTTCCAAACACTCGATAGCCGGTACCCCAGTGTGTAGCGAACCCTGGCTGTCTCGGTGGGTGAGAGCTACCAGAAACCTATTTTGGAGAAAAAAAACAGCAAATGCAACAGAAGTGAAACACAACGACTTAATCAGCGGCGACACCCCACCTCCTATAAAAGCCACCCTTCCAGACACCTGATGCCGTGGTTGCCATGACAACCTGGTACCCCAGTGTGTATCGAACTCTGGCTGTCCCCGTGGGTGAGACTATCACAAACATATTTTTTTTATAAATCAACAAATGCTGCAGAAGTGAAACACAATGACTCAATCAGCAGTCACATGTGCCCCCTCTCCCTCGCCCCCTTCAAATCTTTTCTTGCAAACACCTGATGCCGCGGCTGCCATGACAACCTGGCACCTCAGTGTGAGCGAACCGTGGCGGGACCCCTGGGTGAGATCGACCCAAAGAAACTTTTTAACTCTGGCGACTTTACTTTTAAAAGGAAAAAAAAAACTCCTCCCTCGCTAACCGTTTATACTTGTCGAGGGAATTGTGCTAACAAGTGCCGGGAAATCAGACGTGGCTGGGAGCAGGAACAGGACTGCTGAGGGTTGCGTAGCAACGGGTCCTGCTTTCTTGCGCGAAATTGCGATGTCTTCTGGTGTGGGTCTCATAATGTTCGCTTAACCTCAAATACTTCTCGGCGCCAGTCGGAGCCGAGGCTGGCACAGTGAGGGCATGTGGTTGGGTTGAGAGTCGAGGCACTCGTGCCAAGCAGCCGCGGTCACGATCTCCACAACTTCTTTAGTGAGGTGAGTGGATTGAAACGTCGCTTTTAGAATGTTTCCATGTGCTCTTGTGACACTGGTACCCATCACCCCAACTACCCCCGCAGGCGTGCTTGCTACCCATTTACTCACCAATACCCCCTGTGACCTTGACCAGATGACGTAATGTCATCAGGGAAACTGTGCCAGTTCCTGGGCATTCTCTTAACAAACCAATGCATTCTGGGGCATGTAGTCCTGTCCCACCTCATAAACGATGAAGTCTTATAATACAATTTTTCTGAAAACAAACTGGATTGAGATAGGGTGTCAGCAATGGACATGGGGTCATCTGATGACTCTATACCCCCGTTAAAAGAACAACATACCCCCCTCTCCCCCCCCCCCCCACCGTTGGGACTTGAATAACCAGTCTTGCGAGAACTGTAGTTTCTGCTGCTTGAAGATCAATGGCTCTTCACAAGCACAGGGGCTATTCACATCCGGATCAATCATTCGAATAAATCAGAGTCTGACGTAATCACTCTGCGTAGTTCGGGGCAGATTTACAATAACTGGCGCATCCCTGCATATCAGCAGGGATGCACCAGTTATTTTGCGTCACCGCAGACACCTCGTGCGCCGCAGAATAGACAGATGCGTGACGCATCTGCTGCCGTAAAGGTGATGCATTGCTGGAGTCGCGTCGCAAGTGCGTCGCAGCTCCAGCAAGGCTCTGGGTGCCCCTATGCCTAACATGCTGCGTCAATCCTTACGCCTGCTTCAATCAGGCGCAGGGTTTTGACACAGCATGGCCGTCAAAGTGACTGAGTGAAATCTTGTAGATTTCACTCAGCCACTTTTAGGAGGCGTTCCTGCGCCGGAACGCCCACATGTGGCGCAGGGCTTTACAACGTGACGCATCTCCCTAGATGCGTCACGCTGTAAATACCCCGCAGCATGACGCTGGCTTTGCGCCGCCACTGCGTCACAAATGTGACACAACGGCGGCGCAAATGTGGCGTACGGGGCTCGTAAATCTGCCCCTTAGTTTGTTAGCCTCCATGCAATGACTAGTTTCTGCATTACCTTTGCCATTGAGGTGTACAAAGTGGAGATGTTTTAAAGAGCCCTCCGCTTGTTTAGAGTACTTTTGCCCAGGGCCACACAATCCGGTCAAGTGGGTTAGCAGGGATTGGCTCAGAGCTCTTCTGTCTCCACATTTGCTGAATAAGGACCCTGGACCCAACTCACAAAATGCAACATTGGTGTAACTTTCTATGAACGGATGGCACAGCTGTGGAACTTGCACCAGGTGTGCAGATATCTGTAGCTGTACCACAGAGAAATAGGGAAGCGGCTGTTCTAAGGGAAGGGCAAAGGGTGCAGGCAATGCACAGTAAACACCCACAAAGTTGTGGGTATTCAAAAAACGTTTGCAAAAATACCCCCTCTCTAACTGCACTGTCAAACGGACACACAAATCGCTCAAGTGTAAGTGGTGCGGTGCTGTGTGGGAAAGAGCATGCCAGGTGGTGTAGGGGAAGTTGTACATCCCATGAACACATTAAAAAATCTGTGACCGATAGGCAACCTACACGCATAAATTAGAGAAGGAGGCATGCACTAGGGACTAGTACAGAGATACTCAAAGTAGGGCCTGGGGCGGCCCTCCTGAAGTTTAATTGTGGACCCCTGGCGAACGCAGGGGCGAGAATGTGGTCTTACGGCTATAGCGGTCGAACTCGAAGCTGTGAAACCGCGTTCGAGTCTCGGCAACGACACCCAACATCCTGTGATTCTGGGCAAATCACTTAATCTCCCCGTGCCTAATAAAAAAACATTTAAAAATGAATGTGTCCTTCTGTAACGAAACTGGGGCTCATATAAAGCGCTCTGATACCCGATGTCTTGGGTCTAGTTTGCGCTATATAAAACTCTTTAAATAAAACAAAACGCAGCACTGGCTTCTGTTCACTTGACCGAGCAGAAAGCTGTGAAACGGCCACAGTTTATGTACACGTTAACTGAGTGGCCTAGACAACTTATGTTTAGGAACACCTTCAGTTTTAAAGACACCTTGCACTAAACGTGTAAAAAAAACTTGATAAACTTTCTGCAAACTTCAAAAAAGTGTATTAAATACCATGCATGAGCGCTCTACCTCAGTAGATCAGATTGCATCACTTACTTGAGAGGCCTTTATTAGCAGTGATAGTTTTCAAACGTGATCTTGGAAACATTCCATCCGCCCCCCATTCTGAAAACACTGCCACTGCCACTAGTGAACCAAGAGGCATGCCATTTGTCAGTTGCACCTTGCCACGCATCCACAAAAAAGACTTTAGTAATGGCCACCCTTGTGGACAATCTTAGCAGGGAGGTTTTTTTCAATGGAGTTTGAGACATAACACTGCCCTCTTCATGGAAGCAGCATGTACAGCACTGGCCCATTTTGGAAGAACCTTAGACTGCATAGAACACCTTAATGCACTAGTGTTTACTAACAATTGTTTTCATGAAAAAGATGCTAAATTTAAAGTAACCCCAAGAGAAAATTAGGCGGCAGTGGGCAAGGCACTATTCCCAAACAATAACGACCTCATCACTGTGCGAAGAAGGCACACTTTAGGTACATCTCAAACACCTCTGACAAATCTAACCCTTACAAGAAAAGTTGAATGTGCTGTGCTTTAGGCCAGTTCGAGTACTGTCTTTGATTTATCTGAGGTGTCCCAAGATCACAAAGAGGGTCAGCGGGTTTGCAAAATATTTAACAGGAACATGGAGGAGATATTAGCCTATTGAGCTTTTACGTCAGACGTTTGATCCGTCTCTGTAGCAAACATCGCAATCTTTCTTCGATCAACACATGTAATGGCCTTTCTGATATGGAACAGTTAGCGTAAGCATGCACCTGCATTGCCTATAGCCACCATGCCTCTTAAAGTAGGTTACAGTCTGGTGTTGAGACTAAAAGGGTGTCAAAGAAACAGAAACATTTCTGCCCAAGTAGGGGTAATTTACAACAGTCAGAAGGGACAGGCTAAGCATAATGCATTAATAAATACAATAAAGCCTGCTTCCTGAGCATTTAACATGGATAATAAAAAAATTGTGTCAAAAAGATTTCTGAATAGGAACTTTGACACATTTCACTCCTCTGGTGATAATTCCAACCCGGCTGGTCTGGTCTACATGAAGACTACGTGAGGACCTCACACGGAACAGAGAAGAGTCGGTGCCAGCGGTCCTACGGAATTACTTCTACACTGAAGATCATGTAGACCGGCTGACTCGCCCATTTACAAGCTGCTGGCACAACTTTGGAATCACCAATACCCTGGATGTTCCCTATTCAATTTACAGAGGTTTTCCGTCATCTTTAAGATCGTGGAGACGTTGACCCACTGACCCACGGTTTTTCAGTCATTCACTTTTGGGATCACCGCTAGCCGGGGCTCCCCTAACATTATATTGGATCTCAGCACCTTTTTCTTTAACCAGACCAGCCGGGTTGGAATTATCACCGGCAGAGTGATTCCTCAACTTACACGTATCTTTTACAGCCCTGAAGAAGTCACGGGATACTTCCCATTGTGACGAAACATGTGTTGGCTGGTTATCCTTTTTCTATTTGAGATTAAAACTATTAACATTGACTATTCGAGTGGACTTTAATAACAGCTCTATAAATGCTCAGAACATCAACAAACATTGTTTTTATTATCCAAACGTGTGCCCTGGACTTGGCTTTTAAGTTAGAGGTGTAGCAGGCAAAGGGTTGTCTAATTCCAGAGGAAAACATTCACAAATTGGGCCCTTAACTCTATATGAAGGGCCCTGGAATTATGTAATTTGATGATTCGTTGGCTGTGGCGTTTTATGCAAAATGATCAACTAACCGCACTTGCCACATAATTCACCACCTGCTGCATACTTTGCAGATTTTAACAAAAATAATGTTTCTAATAAAAATGAATCAAAATGTACCCAAGAAGTCCCTTGCTTGGTGCCACACGATGACAAACCCTTTGCAGAGGGTAACTGATCACCTTTTATCTAGCACTTTCTAAATCCAGTTACTGAACTGGTACCAATGAGGCGATTCTTTTGCCAAAACTGGATTAGTGTGTCAAAACAGCAAAATAGTACTGACCGAGAAGGTGCAATATATAATGCGACATCATTTGCCCTTTCTTCATGTATTATATAGTCACCTCTGCCACATAATTTGGTCATCTATTGCCCAGAATACCAGTTATTCAAAATATATGTTAAGAAGCACATTCACCTCACATTAGCGAATCAGGTAGAAAGTGATTTCCTAACCCATTCAAATAGAAGTAGGGAAGCCTCCCTCGTCGTACGTATATTTATTTGTTGGTCTTGTATAGTACCAGCATGGTGATTTTTCCTGTTTGGGGGCTACAGAAAGCAGAGTTGTATCTAAACAATGGCATAACTAATCAAAAACAGTTGTGGCAAGCCAAAGGTTGCCCAATAGGCATGGAGGTATTGGCATTCAGTTTCATTGCTGCCCATCACTTTAATAGCTTGTGTTCCACTTTACCTCTGTATTTTGCCTAGTACACATGCTAAGATGTGGTAATTCAAGCAAAGAGGTTTGTGGTATTTTCTGCTCAGTTATCACCCGAATTGGACAATCTCTATCCCAAAAAGTCTAGTTATTGTTTCTGCCG
The DNA here is from genome assembly GCF_964204655.1 of Triturus cristatus. NCBI lineage: Eukaryota > Metazoa > Chordata > Amphibia > Caudata > Salamandridae > Triturus > Triturus cristatus. The sequence continues at coordinate 139,422,317 of NC_140595.1, read as the reverse complement.
CAAGCCCCTGCTGAGCTTACACCCCAAAAAACATGCACACAAGGGGAGAGGAATGTGCAGACGCCCCGTTGTTTTATCATAGACATGTCAACCTGTTATTGCCATCAACTGAACTCCTTTATACAAATCAATTTACAAATTACACTAGTTGCTACAAGCTTATGTGCAAAGCTCCAAACAGCAGAAGCTAACATTTTGCAGACAATTGTGTTCATCTGTCATACCAAGGCCTGGAAACCGCCAGTCCACTCTTCTACATAACCATGTTGACTTATTTGAAGAAAGATGGGCTCTTTAAAGACGAGGTTGCCAAGATACTTGAGAAAACAGTCTTATACAATTAAAACAAAATGTACCTTCATAGGACAATCATGAATTTTAGGGTCCGGAATAGCTGCCGGATTCACAACGCGTAACTTGAGGTGATGGTTACCGGTAGTGGGCAACTGCATTTATTTTTGGGGACCAGGACTTATTTTTCTGCAGCAGACTTAGGCCTAGAGCAAGAAAGAGAAGGAAGCAAATGGGAGAAGTAAGGGCTTGGAGAAAGGGAAAAAGCAGGAATTTTAAAAAGAACTGACAAGAGGAAGAGAAAGGAAGTGGAAGGTGGTGGAAGACAGAAGCATACGGTGGAATCAAGATTAGGCAGCCGTGGCACTCGGCAGCGGGCTCCTAAGAAAAACTCTGGACTCCTGCGCATTTTTTTAAAACAAATTAAGCCCTGCTGATTCATCAATCTTAAATGAAGAGTGAGGGCGGCGGAAGGGCGCCAAAGCGGAGGCAGCCTCATCTTTACGCGGTTCCTCTTCTCCACAACTTTCTTTCTTGGTTCCACCACCATGCGTTGACCTTGCAGCTACAGGGTCGACACAGAGCAATGAAAAAGGAACCAAGCAGGAGATTGTCTAGACCAGACCTATTTATAGCTCCGAGTTATTTATAGCTCCTCAATGCCAGGCGAAGTGTTGGAATAACAAAAAAAAACGTAGCCAACACGTTTTCATGGGCTGTATTAAAAGAACTGCTTGGTTAGCAACGGGCGTCCAATTTGGGGAAATATCAATAGAGCTTCTGTCTGCTGACCTCGCAGGACAAAGTAACTGTTTCCAAACAGCGCACACGGTGGGGGGCAAGGGGGGGCCGTTGAACTTGCTGGCTACAGTTTTAATGAAAGCAATTGTCGAGAGGACGCAGCTCATAAGCACAGGCCCGAGCACTACTAAATGTCCCGCTTTCAGCAACACTGGCGAATTCATAACCCGGAAGTGGAGGCCAGGGCGGGAAACCAGGGTCGGACCTGAGGAGCGGCGCCACAGACCCCGCAACCCGAGCAGAGTTTTAGTTTTATTACTTCGCGAGCAATTATAGGGTTTCTTGGAACGGTTGTGCAGAGCATATGGCGATTTTATGTAAACAGCCGTGCTTATGTCAACTTCGAAGCAATTAAGTTATGTCGGTCTAATTTGTGATTTACTAGAGTGTGATCTGTGGGGCACTGTTCTTAAATATATCTTCGTTGCAGATGCCGTTCATATGTTTGTCGCACCGCGCTTTATTGGTTGAAAAATGTATATTTCTTTGTATGTTTCCCAGGAAACTCAGGGGGATATGTACAAGGAAGTGTCGGAGCACGGCGTTAGCTACAAGCACGGCGTTAGCCACCTTGGCGTAACGCTTCTCTCTGCCACTTCAGAAACGCAAGGCTGTACCATATTTACAAGAATGTGGTGCCGCCTTGCGTTTCCCTCTGCGATGGCGCTAAGTTTAGCAACTTAGCGCCAACGCAGGCACCCTCGCACCATAGTGCAAGGGTGTCTGCGTGCAGGAAAGGATTGTTTATGTGTAGGAAGGTGCCCCTTCCTGCACATAAACAATCTTCATGCAGCGCACATGAAAGTGACAAAATTGCATTTTTTTTAAAGGTTTGTTTACGTACAGGAAGGGACACCTTTCTGTACATAAACAAACCATGGCAGTTTGTTTTTTCGATGTGTGCTGCACAAAGTAAAAACGAGGAGAAATAATGCATTTTTCATTGTTTCGCCAACTTAAGACCAGGATTTACCTGGTCCTAATTTTGGTGCTGCCTCCTATGTACGCCACCTTTGTATAGGGGGCAGCGTCAAAATGAATGGGTGTTGCGGTGGAACGCCCACCGCAACACCCACTGCTCACCCCTTTCACGCTAACCATAGCGTGAAAGAGGGCCTTATGTAAAAGGCAGAGTTAAGCCGCGCTTAATGCTGCCTTGTACATAAGGCGCAGCCCCTATCGCCACCACAACGTTGGTAAAAGTGACGTTGTGGTGGTGATAGGGGCTTGTACATATGTCCCTCAATTTCTCGAATCGTGTTTTTAAGTTTTCCGATCACATTTCAGTAGAATACAAACATTTTTCTCTGCCAGAATGGACTCTCAAACCTGCAAGGACAGATCTACTTCTTTTCCAAAGAGAAAACAAAAAATAAAGAACATGCACACAGGAACAGAAAACTACAGATACTGGAGAGCGTGTAAACATTTAGAACTATAAATGGGTAACAGTGAATTACAGGGATGTTTTTCAGTAAAGTGTTCTGACTGACATCAAATAGACACAGAGAGCAAAGCTCTTGATGTCTTTGATGTAGGGCGACCAGACGTCCCGGTCTTTTAAAGACTGTCCCGGCACTTTCTGGCAAAATAGACACATGTCCCGGTTTTTGAGAGAGGGCCGGCTGAACGTGCACATTAATCACAGGGTTGTGCAGGCTCATGTTTCATCTGGCCCTCTATTTACACCAAAGACACAACTTCACTTTTACAGTCACCTCTTGTGTTACCGCACCTCATTCAAGCAGCCCAGCAGAATTTAGAGGGGGGAATGAGGCCTTCAGAGCCCATAAGCCAGGGCCGGACACACCAATAGTCTGACCCTGGAGCTCTTGACAGCAATGCGGGGGGGGGGGATATACAGATATTTATTTATATGTACTTATATGCATATATATATTCACTGAAAAAACCATAGGTTTCACACATGTTATAGTTAGCTGTACATTTTACTGATAAAAAACCAATGAAATTCCCCCGTTATAGATAGTGCAGGCAACTATAACTCACGCGACCGTAATCCTCTGCTGATGCTAATACTGTATTTAGACACTTATTTACCCATGTCTTCTTCCATTAAATTTTAGCTATACATATATTACAAATATTTTTTTTTCATAAAGACACATATGTCATCAGCAGAGGATTACGGTCGCGTGAGTTATAGTTGCCTACAGTAACTATAACGGGGGAATTTCATTGGTTTTTTATCAGTAAAATGTACAGCTAACTATAACATGTGTGAAACCTATGGTTTTTTCAGTGAATTTGCAAGGTTTTTTAAATGCTAATTCCTAACTATAACGTGTGTGAAACCTATGGTTTTTTCAGTGAAGTTGTACGGTTTTTTAAATGCTAACTTACTTTGCGCCATTCGTGGCGTGCGCGCCCACTTAACGCAGTTCGTTCCGTGCGCGCACCGCGCGCCCACTTTACGCAGTTAGTGCCATGCACGCACGGTGGTCACGCGGTGCGCTGCGCGCACCGCGTGCCCACATTATGCGAGATGGGCCATGTACGCACGATGCGCTTCGCGCACCGTGCTCACATGGGGGACATATTATGCGCATCGTTGTGAAATGTTTTGTTTATTAATTTCAATTATTTCATAAGCCATGCTCAAATGGTGCGCTTCGGGCACAATTTGCACATGGGGTGGGGAGAGTGTGGATACTTTTTTTTTTTAACAAATGTTTTTACCGTACGCGTACGGTAAGCGTAATCGGCGATTTTTCGAAAAAAAATAAATATTTTTTGGCCTTGTGGGTTGTTTGGGGGCCCGTATATCATTGCTGGGTGATTATTATTTCAATATACTGCCCCTTTACCCATTTTTGGGCTTCATTTATGCTGCCCTACTCAGAGTGCGAGAGAGAAAATGGCGGCTGCCGCTTCCTGGTTTCGGCCGATTCGAATGTTTACTAAGATCTAAGAGCCAATCAGAATCGCGCTCGCGCACGTCACCGTACGCGTACGGTATGCGCACCGTAAGCGCACCGTAAGCTGGCTCAGATATATATATTGATTTAAAGGCTATTTTCTCAGAATCTACTGAACAGATTTACACCAAACCTACAAAAGGCACTTCCTTGACCTGAGGACTACCTCTCTGCCAAATTTCAAGTAATTCTGTTCAGCCGTTCGGGCTGTAGCTGTGTCTAAAGGTCCTATAGAAAAATGCATGGGAAAAACGCGTTTTGAGACCCCCCTTTTATCTCAGCCCCCGCTTGAAGAAACCCCCCGAGACTTTCAGGGTAGGAGCGGAGCGTAGCGCCCCACCTATTTTGAAAAATTCGCGAGGATTCGTCGACCGGCGCAAAAGTTATTCAAAATAGAATGTTGCGGATTTCCTATGGAAACGTGGTCCTAACTATAACTACCTACTGGCGACCGCCAGTAGGTAATATATATATAGATAGATATAGATATAGATATATATATATATATATACACACACACCTAATCGCAAAGAATGACGTGTCAGCATTTAGCCCTATTTCTATGTCTGTGCCCGTCCCGGTTTTTGGTTCAAAAAATCTGATCACCCTACCATGATGTCTCTCAGAACCCAGAGGTGAGAAACACACCCGTAATTCAGTTTTCCCATCTATGATCATCTGCTTGTGCTTTCAACTGCTACACAGGGACAGAGGAGTAATGTGGGAGCCATACATAACATAACAATACATGCCAATAGACCGGATTAAAAAAAAAAGTTAAAAATGGCTTTATTTTGCTTGTCTCCCTCCTGAAATTGCCTCTGCTTCGATAGAAGATGATGAGGGAAAATCATTCTCCCAATTATTTAAAAAAGAAATCCCTCACTGACATAACAGCCATCCCCACTGCTCTCTGTGCCTTCCCTTTCAACTCCTCTACAGACCTACCAACTCTGTTACCCAGCGTTGTTAATTCATAGCAGTGAATGATTGGAAGAGAAGAGAAACTGGATATAACAGGGCTATGGATAAGTCCAAGATGAGGAGATAGTACTTGTAAGCCAGATCAGAGGAACAGCATGGCGAGACATCGCGTTGTTGGACAAAAGGTCAGTTTTTCACCAATTTGTTCTGCTGGGCGAAACTGCAGGGTGCTCACAGACTTTTCATCCTTTCCATCTTCTCGGGCAAATCATCACAAACCGGTGGAATTTTGTAGTTTTTCACAGATATGGAAAATGCGAAGCAGGAATTCACCACATATTTTTCATTTCCACTTTTCACAGAAAAAAGCTGTCCAGGTTTATTAAGAGTGAAAGCAGAAGGCCTGTGTAGCACCGGCATCATTAAGCACCTAAAAGGCAATCATTTCTATTATAAACCAGACTTTGTGGCTAGCGGAAGAAGCCAGGCAAATGTAGAAAAGGACTCTTTACTACGGTTATTGTTGCACAGCTTTTTCACTTGCCCCATATGATCAGGGCCACTGGAATTGTGCGATTGTGGAAATTTCCGTATAATATAGATTTGCCACATTTTCCACATAATTTATTTATTTATTTGACGAGTTTTATATAGCGATGGCTAGACCCGGAGCTATCAGAGGGCTTTACATGGAAGTTGAGAAATTAAACAGCTGAACTTATTACATCAGTTACAGTTAAACTTAATTACATCAGTTACACAGGGAAACAAATTAGATAAAACAGGTCCCATGGAGCATGGATGGAGGCAGGAGAGGGGAGATGAGCTAGAAGCTGGCAAAAAGGTCAGGCCTGGAGAAGGTGATATATCCGGGGACCCACCAATCCACCGACTGCCACACAATCAGCTGATACTAACAAAAAAAATTGTTTCTAGCTCAAACGGTTTAAGTGTTACAAAAAATGCAGCAACACGTGTTGCCGCGTAGTGGAAGGCCCTTTGCAAAGGTTGAGTGGTCTCCTTCCTGTTGCTTATTGCTACTTTTGGGCAATAAATTGGATGGCTTGAGGTACTATTAATGCCCAGTCAATGTTAACCAGTTTAAAACAAAATATTTAAGTAATACTATCACAAAATGTGCCGCATTGTACCACATAATTTGCCATTTCATACCACATAATTTACTACTGCATAATTTGACCCTATCCTGCCACATAATTCCAGTGGCCCTGATCATGATGGTGCCTTTTAACCAGCCCTTTGTTTTCAGCCCAAAGCAGTAGGCATGCCTGGACTTGTCATTTCACTTTTCCCATTCTAAGAATTGGCGCACAAGTGCTAAACTCCACTTCGATATGGTTCACTACACTGACGTAAATGGAGGGAAGTGAATCATCGGCTACTCATGATGTGGAGGGTGAAGAAGGGCTAACTTCACTGGCCCCATTAATCATCGCAACACCACAACACAGGGACCATTCAACATTCAAATGGATGCCGCCCACCAGGGTAAATGTAATAATCCTGTGCACTCATAATTGTGCCTGCCTGCTGTAATTGGTTGGCCACAAATGACGTAGAGCACCCTGAAATCCTTCTGCTCGAAGCAGACCAGCATCTCCCTGTAACTCCAGAATTAACACAATTAATTTGAGCAGGAATGAACAGGAACGTTTTGGGGTAAAAATACAAGTCGACCCCATGTCTTCAGGGACACCACTTTCCAGATCTTGCTTTTCCACTGACAAGCTGATGCATCCTGGGAGTTACCGTGTTAATATTTTTTCCATAATGTATTCATTGCTTATCTGAATCTGTTTTTATTTTTCCTTCCTTATTGTTTTAAAAGCTGAAATGTATTTTATTGTACCTTTTAAGAGTTGCATTCTTGGCTCCTTTCAACGAAATAAGGCAAATAAACCCCAAAACAAATAATGTGAAGCCCAGGATTGGAACATTGTGTTTCTGGTGACATGCAGTCATCTTTCAACCTTAACTTTATGACGTGCGTATACTTCTTGTAAGTGAAGAACAGTGCCATTAGTGCAGGGAAAGGTGGACAGGAAGGCAATTGTTTATTACACCAACAGCAAGCCAAATTCCCCCCATGAAGCCACATATATGGATCAAATCCAAGGGAAAAGTGACCAAATGCTTTTCCAGATAAGTCATCAGAAATCCTTATACTTTCCTTGCATGAGAATCTGGAGAAGAAAAAGCGCGTCCCCCTATAGCGCACTCACTAATATAGAACTTGACAGGCAAGTACGGAAGCCATTGCATCCAGCTGGACCAAGTCCACCAAGAAATCAATAAAGACAATGGACTGTGAAGTTCACCTTCAGCCTGCCAACCCAGGTATGTAATTGCAGTCTCTGATACCCACAGGAAGCTGTGAGACAAAAGTGGGCGTGGCAAATGAATGGACATGGTCAGAAACCAAACTTGATGAAGGATATGGCCACAGACGTCTACAGCACAGACGCAAAGGATATGACCTAACCTGAAAATGGGATAAGGCATCAGTGTGGAACTAGGATATAGCTACAGGGAGGGGGGATAACATGTATGTTGTGAAGAGGGCACAGAACAGTGCAACCAACCATTCACAAAATGGCGTCAGCAGCCATACTTAGTGGGCACAGAGATGTTGGGCTGCTGGACATCTGTATTGTATTGTAATTGCATTTATATAGCGCTTACTACCCCTGACGAGGCGTCAAAGCGCTTTTTCGGTGAGTATCACGCTACTCTGGAACCCATAAAGGATTAGTGTTGAATTAGTATAGTGAAGTATTTAATCTGGGGTGCTCAGCACAGTCAGGAGGCTCCGTTGCTGCTTATAAACACTCTTCCAGCTCCCAGGACAAGGCAGATGGAGGCTATGCTGACACCAAAGAGGACTGAGGCTAGACTTTCTGGCCTTAAAAAGGAGTACCACAGCGAAGGGTCACTCAACGGAGCAGGAGAAGGTGCTCAACAGGCAGACTCACCTTCCCCGAGAGAGAAACTCATCAGCACTTTGTAACTGGAGCTGCACTTCTCAACCACCACTTCGTGAGGGCTCTCTAGGAGCATCCATGGTACTCGGGACACTCCTCTGTATACCACAGGCATCACTTCCAGATAGCACTTAGGAGGACAGAAGGACTATCGGTTGAAGTTCTGCTATAGTCCCAACCATGAGGGAGACATGCAGCACTAATCGACATTCCAGAAAACACCATCTGGTCACCAGAGGCCCGTTCTGCGGTTCCTCAAACTTTCGCAGTACAACGGCTTCTGAATTCCAGTCACAGCGGTTACAAAGTTTAAAGATTTGGCAGCCGCCAACCAGGCTGTCTTTATCATTATTGTATTTGCAACTTGTGGCACCAGGGCTGGATTGTAGAGTAACCGTCAAGACGTTCCAAGCGATGGACCATGCTCGTAACAGGACGAATGCGGTGTTGTCCGCTCCCAGCAGGTCACGAGGACTGCCTCAGGGTTGTGACCGGCCTCGTTCCTAAAGAGGATGTCTGGATGGGTAGCTTTATGATAACCTCTACCTCAGGAAAGGAAGAGCAGTGTGTGGGAGTGGACATACCCTCACCAGTTTGTCGTACACCGCTATGACACAACATTATAAGCCCCAATAACACGACACTCCCATAAAGGTAACAGGGAATTATAACAGGATACTACTGGTCCTTACAGAGCAACCACTGGGGTTCATGGAGTTGTACCCACTAAATCAATGTGTTGCCAAAGCCAGGAATCGCACTGCAAGTGGTGGCGAGAAGGGTGACCCGATCAGGGAAATTTGCAAGGAGACCCTCTGGGATCCCCTGTACCCCAAGAGTAGGCTAGAGCACAGCTGAGATCTACACAAGTAGGTGGATTAGGAGTCAGCTGGGCACACCGAAAAAATCCAGGTACAATCCGAGAAAATGAAAAAACAGCAGCTGGTACAAAGACTTGTGGGCTTTCCTCTTGACATCCAATGGTGGTAGAATGATCAACTATTGGCAGAAAGGTTGGCCACCTGGGTTGGATGCGGGGCCTGGCCACAGACTACAGGCAGGCCCCATTGCCAAACCCACATGCTTGGGGGAGTGGGAATGGTAATAACATACTACTGTACATTCAAAATAAAAACACAAAAACTAGAAATTCACTGAAAAACCAAAGGTAACAGTGATGTTATAGGTGAAAAAGTAAGATAAAGCGTAACATTTTAAACAAACAAATAAAAAAAAAAACAGAAATTCACCTGATTTGTTTTACATTATTTATAACATCACTGATGACATCTGAAATAACATCATTAATGGCGTGACTGTGCATGGCGAGTACACAAGTTATAGTTACTTCATTTAACTATAACTTGCGAATCTCAGTGGTTTTTGCAGTTGAAAATGTTTACGTTTTGGCCTACATTTCAACTAACTATAAAGTTGCTTTAAACTTTTTTTTAAATAGTGAAAAAAAAAAAATATATATATATATATATATACACACAAACATACTTCGAGATTTAGAGAAATCATATGAAAATTCTCTATATTTATACTTCGATTTGTATCTGAGACGAACATACAAAAATAGAACTAAAAATGTTTGACCTCTCAACTCTATCCACAGGTCGACTCATAACCAAGCTGTAAATGAGTCTAGTCAGATTCACATGGATGGAGTAGCGCGGTTGGCGACGTAGCATTCAGTGGGCTCCTGGCCAAACATGGTCTTTAGTCGCACATGGCGTCCTTTGAGCTCTTCCCCAGGTATGTTATTGGAGCGTGGCAGGAGGTTCCCAGTACAATCTCTGCTTCCTTTGGTGGGCTGGCCTTTGCCATCTTCAGTTTCCCAAAAGAGGGAAGTGGTTACAATGAAAAAAAAGCATATTTGGCCAACAAAAGCTCCATTCATACTTAGAACAAAAATCGTCCAAATAACGTGGTTACGCGACTGTATATTTCCTCGCAAAAGTACAAATTAAGCTCTATAAATGACATTTTAAATAAACACTTGAGACTTCTAAAAACTCACTGCTGCTACATGGCAGATGTGTTAGCCAAACATTCCTTCTGAATAAAATTAACACATTCTCCGCCAGTGTGTGCGCAATGTATTAAGAACACCTCTGAATAAACAGGTTTATTCGAGACCTGGTTAAGCCTGGCTCCTTGGTGGTCTAGTTTGCTTATTTTGACTTCTGCAGAGAGGGAGCTGTCTCTGAATTGTTAGTTGAGCAGTCATTTCTTCATTTTTGAGCTATTTTTAGTTCTTCTGCTGGCTTTTAAGATGCTTAGCATCCAACTACGAGCACTGCGGTGTGCCCATAATGATTAATTAATAGTAAATATAGAACCAGGTCTGAAAGCCCCTTCTTCGGTGGTCTGTAGGAAGGTGATGGTGGTCTCGCTCGCTCTATGAAACGAGTAGGTGGCCACATCAGAAAGAGAAAGTCATGTCAAATTAAATGGTGGCCAGGACTACCAATGACTTTGATTGCAGCCATCCCTCAGGCACAGTTTTCTGGAAAACATATATCCAACTATGCCACCCTGGGGATGTCGCCGAGAGATAAACAGCAGTAAGGTTTGAGACAATCGCTCTGCGCAGCAACCGGGGTGGGGGTGGTCAATGGCCTGACCTGCGTCTATGGGAACTGTTCGGTCCGATTCCACCGTAATCTAGTGGCTAGATGTTCATTATTGTCATGTAGATCTAAATCAAGGGTTTGCAGCTAAGAAAGGTGGAAGACATACTAAAGAGAGATTGGCTACAACTGCAAAGAAAGAATTTCAGAGCTGGACCATCCCAGCACAGTTGGAGAGCACAGCATGACTGGAGATGGAACTTCTAATAATCACTGATCAAGAGACAGAGAGAGATATCTGTAGACTATGTATTGCGACATTAAAGTGTTCAACCGTGCGTGGACACTCCGCTGCTTATACATGGTATTATAGAGTCACACTGTCATTGTGCTGATTGGATAAATTGTGACATTGAAGAGCTGATCTCCTGACTATAACCTGACTAGAAAAACAGACTTTTTAGGGCCATGATATCCATTCCACGTTGGACCAAAGAGGTAATCAGGATTTGGTATGTTTCTTCAGTAATGCCATTTGTAGTTGTACCCAGTTAGGTGGGTAAATCTCCACAGACAATGGCAGGCAGTCAACCAATAGGACATGACGTCTAGCGAACATCTGCTGAGGTAAAGTCCAGCCCTCTATGATCACTAGAAAAAAAAAACCTTAACCGATTTGCAGCCTCTGAACAGAAAGAAGGTAAGGCTCGACACCTTGCACGGAGGGTCTCCATGAATAGGAGGCACGCGTGTACATGTGACAAACACCAAGTGGGTACAGGTAGACATGGACCGTGGAAAGCCACTGAAAGAAACCACTCAATCACCCAAGTGACGATAAAAGGTCACAGGTTTAGGCTTTAACAACGAAGGTGCCATCATTTGCCCAACTCCCCAGAACCATCGGTTGGAGGAAAGGAAAATGTATCTCAAACCTGCTGCACGTGATGGAATCCCGTGAGGGCCAGAAGGCTAAAATGGTGTGGGTCTCTGGTGGGGCTAGATTAATGTGTTATAAGCATTGTAATGGCGGCGATGAGGTCACAATTCCATTGAACTTGAGTTCCGAAAGTAAAATGAGGTCACACGAATGGCCAATAAAGTGTGTGAGTCCCTGTCCTACATGACCCTGAAAGCTAGGTATATCGCCTGTTTACACGCCCCTTATTATCAACATACCCCTAATACATTTAATTTATTTCGCTTACATTCTATCACACAATTAAAGACTGCCTATGAGCGATAGCTCCATTTAACGTCATTGAAATAAGAGGCGAAACTGGTGTATATTTTATTAGAAACCTTTCCAAATTCTACAAGTGACTGAGAAAGATGCAACAAGGCAGTAACATATGCCACTATCAACCTATTGGGAGAAGTGCCCATCCACACACATTAAGCAAATGCCAGCACCCCAAGGCAATTCATTGTGCATGATAGGAGACAAAACCTACCTTGCCTCCATTAAAATACTAAAAATAAGAGCGCCAGGACCCAGGGGTTCATTAGCGATCCGCTGAATAGCAAAAAGTAAACAATGAGGTAGACAAAAAAAAAAGAAGCAGGGAATTTTGTTTAAACTGAGGCGCGAGGAGAGAAAAATATATTTAAAAAAAAAAAAAAAGGTACACAGTAATCCTGCAACCTTAGTTCAGATGCCAGCTCCAGTCGGGAGTCTAATTGCCTCAATCATAGTTATTGTGCCTCAACTTTAAAAGGATTCACGCCATGGAAGGAGCGATTGACTGATTAATCACGCGCCATTGAGAAGTGGCGGGGCATCGCGGGATCGCGAGGCTGATTATAGGCGCCTCACAAAAGCTCCGCAGGGGCGCCAAGGAGAACATTGTGCCACGCATTACGGAGCCCGATGCTCGGAGCTTGGCTGCTTCGGAAGAAAACAACTTGAATTAAATCTTAGCTAAGATTAACATGCAACATTACATTCCGGAGGAGGCCAAGTTCTTCCCCAATGCAAGAATCTGTGCAGGAAATAGCATTCAAAATTTGAATAAAAGTGTCATATTTTATAAAGGTTTAATGTCGGATAAACCACTCCTTTAAAAAAAAAAAAAAAAGGTTATATAATTTAAAAAAAAAAAAATTAAAACTATCTCAATAGGATACATAATTCATCATCGTATTTAAAATTCTCAAAAAAAACTTTCACATATATTTTAAGCAGTTTAGAATTTTTTAATTATACATTAGGTCTTCCTGACACATTTTATGTTCTGTACTTGTAAGAAGTGGCAAAATGCGCCAATATCTAAGTATAAATAGGGTTTCACGAACTAAAAACAATGCGCTGGAGTTTGATTTGAGCACATAATCTAAACCCAATGCTCCAGAGACACACCCAACATTAACAGTCTTTTTTTAATTTAGCATAAAATTGCTCTGTGTAATAAAATTGGTCAAATGGACATGGTAATAAATTCAGAATACTTTCAGGATGTTGGTCACCGTAAAAATCCCTTGCTGAGCCAAGTATCTTCAAAGGTGTGGAGCCTCCTGGGACAGGAGGTAAGACCCCACCACACCTTGTGACCCCTCCTCACTTTTATTGCTACATCACTACCTAGAGGTCATGTGACCTGTGAGATCCACCACCAACCTCCATTTGATGGTCAACAGAAAGGCTTTCAGGGCCAGCCAGCTAGCTTTAAACTCAACAGGTGGGAAGCCACAGATCACTGATTCCCACATCTCCCAGGTGACCCCACACCACCCACGCCCACAGTTGATGCATCAGTCACTCCTATGAGCTCTAGGGCTGGTAAGGAGTGCGGTTTGTGCTAGGTGGGTCGGTGTCTGCTTACTGCCACAGAAGGTCCCAAGCCTTCTCCCCCACCAAGATACAGCTGATGTCGGAAAGGCTATCCCGATGCAGAGCCCATTAAATCCTAAGGTTCCACTGTAGGGCCCACATGTGCCATGTGGCGTACAAGATGGGTACGATGCAAACAGCAAGGAGCCCAAGCAGCTGCAGACCCATATTCACACCCAGGGTTGAGCCCAAAACATCCGGGTCAAATTCTTAATGTTCCAGACTAGCTATGGAGGTGGAAAGGCCTTCAACACCAGTATGTACAGAATATCCCCTATAAAAGGGAATCCTGTATGCAGCCCCCAGGTGGTACTTTTGTATGCTGATGCAAAAGCCCAAGAAAAACAGAGGGGCATCCATCATACGGATATGATCTGTGACGGACTTTAAGCCTGCCTTGAACAGTCAGTCTCTGAAATACAGTAGTACATGCATCCTCGACCTGCAGACATGTATGTATCAGTTCAGAAGACAGACCTCATTCAGAGATCATAAAGCTAGGCTCACTGAAGAGAATTTCATCCCAAACATGCTGATGCGCTTGGATACCTTATCTAGAGTAGCAGAAGGGAAAGCATTTGGGTTAACCTTCTTTTTTGCTCTTGCACCACTAGGCTTTCCGGAGTCAAGTGTTGGGTGAGGACTGCCGTATCACCAGGGGTTGGTCTGTGTCACCTAGTCACGGGACAACTGACTGAAGGAGCTGAGCATGCATTTGGTCAAGTGGCTGTCAGAGTGTCTATGTAAGCTCAGGGGCAGCTGTGGCTCTCTAGATGCTGGCCCAGGTTGAAGAATTTCACTCAGTAGAGTGTACTTTGCTTCTGTAATGGGCAGTTCTCTATCAACTACTTTCGCTGCACCTGTGTACTACAACTGACTACCACTACAAAAGCAGCACTTTCCTTAGTTGGTGGAACATGTGAGAATTCCAACTCAGTGGCTTGCATACCTCTCCAGGAACTAACATTTTGTAGGTTCAAATAGAGTCCTGCATCAGTGTAATGGGGGGCGGAGTAAGTGGTCCCCCTCCTCAAGGTTTTGTAAAACATTTTGAATCCCCTTGATCCGCTGAAAGCCTCTGATAGTTTTGGTGCCGAGGAAAAGACAGGGGGGAGGGAGTCGGGTTCCAGTACAGTTGGCTGTACCTTTGCCATAATGTAGTACAAGATGTCAGCTCTGGATCTGAGACCAGCACTCAAAGCTGAAGAGGCACGGGCACCTTCAATGTTGGCAGTGGCCCTGGTGTTATGGGATGACACTGACCTTGAAACCAGGAGAGACATCTGGACTGGTGGCATGTTCGGCAGGATCAGTTAGCAATGGGGAGGGACCTACCGGCAGATGTGAGATTGTCGACCCCTACGGTTCCCGGGAGCCCAAAGATGTACCATAGCAAGATAGTAGAGTCTTGAAAATCTGCAGCAAGGTCTCTTTGAAAGACTCGGTCTGGTGCTGGGTTGATGACCTGGGATATTCAGAGCATGCCAGGACCAGCCTCAGAATGGGCTCAGAGTCAAGTGACGCCGGGGAGAAGGGTCATTAGAATGTAGGCTGTGCGGCTTCCATTTGGTCTTCTTGTGTCATGCCTTGGTCCTTGATTTACCTAAAGACTGAGCGGAACCGGGACTCGGCTCAACGATCTGAAGCAGGAGCGCTGCCTTAAATGTGACCTCATCTTGTGCTCTGCTACTTATCACTTTTCTTACTGCTCTTTGATGACCTCCAGGTGCATCAGGGCACACTTATAATATGACTAAGTCATGGCAGACGTCTAGACATCAGAGACAGAAGTCATCAGGGTCCATGATTGCCAACTGCTTCTTGTAGTTTCAGCATGGCTTGAATTCCATTGTATTTTTTTTTTTGGAGGCGGGGGTTGTGGGAACTTAATTCTTCCATGGAGCAATATATCGAAATTTAAAATTGTCAAAAGATTGCCAAATGTTGGGGCCAGAGCTTTGAATCCGCAACATAGAATGTAGGATGAAAGTAACAGCAGCATGCAGGGAGTGGCATCTATGTGCAGCTGCAACCCGTCACATCTGGGGTAAGATAAGGCTACAGCAGAGTCCAATGTGGCAGCTGTACGAATTGCTTTAGAAAATTCCAGATCCAGTCTGGTGCCTTTGACGAGTCTAAAGGTCAGGAATCTGCAGTTAGAAGTATCCATCAGAAAAGAAGTGCTGAATTTAAATAAACCCAGTGACTACAGCATTCAATATATCACTTGAGCTTCTAGTCATACCATAACAGCCAAGGTTAACACCTAAGGGGTTGATTTAAATGGTCCATTTAGATATTTACGCCTGCAAAATCAGTTGCTGCCTTACCCATTGGCTGCAAGGTTCACAATACTGTAGAAGATTACCCACATTTAACAGATGCCGACTTCTTTAAAGGGATGAAGCGTCCCACCACAATTGTTGCAATAAAGTAACTGAAGGCTTTTTGTTTGAGAGTGCTCTTTCTGTCCTGTTCTGCTTCTCAATTCACTCTTCTTGGGCACTGCCAAACCAATATAGACTAATACATTGACTCACCATGTAGAGATTCCAATATCAAGTGCTTGGATCTGAATCATTTAAATGAGAAATTTGAGGTACGTTAGATGTAGGTCTTGCTATTGTTCAATTTTCTGCTTGATCCTCCTCTAAACTGGAATTGAGCACACATTTAGGGGGCGCCCAAGTGTCTTACTTAATAAACAGGTTGGATCACGTTCAATTTTCCACAGACAAGGCACACAGTTGGTCTGCAATTCAGGTAAATGGTGCATTTGTCACTGTGTTTTTCTCCTACTTCAGGTAGGTGGTATGCAGCAAATCCAGTTGCAATAGTCCTGACCTCGCAGGGCCTTAGGTGGCACTGCAGCTATAAAGAACAAGGTACTTACTTTTGGTAACACCTTATCTGGTAGAGACTTTATTTAACCGCAAATTCCTTAATCTAGAATATTTCCCAGGCGTCTGTTTCCGCAAAATTTTGAGCAGTACCTCTGTGCACCGATTGGTGGCACCGATCAGCTCAGCGTTGGCTGCACCAGAAGTGATGCGTCTGGTGCCTAAATAGGCGCTGTCGCAGCTCGCTGACATCAGTTTCTTTTTGTGACACTTCTGTGCCAGAAGAACTGAGCCAAGAGAGTAGAATGATGGACCAGTGTGAACATACTACAGACCTACAGGGACCTTCTAGGCAGGAAAAAACAGTTTGCAGAAGCGGGGAGGTTCAGTAAGGAATCTGCGGATAGAGTCTCTAACAGATAAGGCATTACCGAAGGTAAGTAACTGGTTTATCTGATGGGTACTTCTAGTCAGATTCCTTAGCTTAGAATAGATACCAGAGCAGGTGAGTCTGCGAACAAGGTGCCTGTCATGCAGAACCGATTATCAAGGCAGTAGTATCTGAAGCCCATGTAGAAGCCTGACTCTGTGATCGAACAATGGTCGCAGCCGTGGCTCTGGTGGAATGAGCCTGCAAGCCTTCAGGGGGTAGTTTTCTTGGCCAGAGCATAGCAGACCTTAATGCATAGCACAATCACTCTGGAGATGGTCCGTTTCTACACTGCTTTTCCATTTTCGCTCTGGCGCACCCAACAAAGAGTTTATCATCCACCAGGTGTTCTCTGGTGTGATTGATGTAGAACGACAACGCTCTTTCTTAGGTTCAGACAATGCAGTTTCTCCTCCTTCTTAGAAGAGTGAGGCGGATCAAAGAAAATCAGCAGTGATGCTTTCGCCAAAGTGGAAAGGTGTCATCACTTTGGGAGCAAAGAGGCACGGGTGTAGAGAATCAGACTGACTGGGAAGAAGCTGCTGTCTGGAGGGCGTATAGAGGGCACACCTATAGCTCGCTAACCCTTCTGGCCAAAGTAATGGAACCAAGAAAACTGTTTTGATAGTCAAGAAATGCAGGGGCAGCTATGCATAGGCTCAAAGGGGAAACACATCAAAAGGTTAAAACCAAATTAAGGCCCCATTGGGGAATAATGAAGGGGTTGGGTGGAAATGAGTCACAACAGGAAGGGCTGATACCAAACCCACACATTCCTGAAAACTAGACACCCGGGGAAGTCCAGGAAGGTATGGCTTGCGTGGATCCCCCAAAGTTTTCCTACCCAGAATGCCCTGTAAACTTTAAATTTAGCTGAAAAAAACAAATTTTCCACATATTTTTGGGTTGAATCGCCGTGCCAGCACAAATGTCCTACCCCACAGCGTTCCCCTCAGTCTCTTGAGTAAAACAATACCTCATTGGACTCCCCAGGGTGTCTAGTTTTCAGAAATGTGTGGGTTTGGTAGGTTTCCCTCGCTGGCCGCCGAG
Organism: Triturus cristatus; assembly: GCF_964204655.1. Classification (NCBI taxonomy): domain Eukaryota; kingdom Metazoa; phylum Chordata; class Amphibia; order Caudata; family Salamandridae; genus Triturus; species Triturus cristatus. The sequence goes on along the minus strand of NC_140595.1, from coordinate 139,404,631 downwards.
CCTGGGGCCAAAAACTCATGGGACCCCCCTTGCAAAACCAGGTTGTTTTGTGCTAGGTAATTTTGATATCGCCTCAATAGGTTTTGGGCCCTTGTCTGTTGCGGGTACTTGACCCACCCACGCGAGTGAGGTACCATTGTTATCGGGAGACCTGGGGGAACGCTGGGTGGCAGGAAATTTGTGGATACACGCAGATTCCAGAACTTTCCCACACAGACATTTGAGAAAAAAGTGATTTTTTCAGCAAAATTTGAGGTTTGCAGTGGATTCTGGGTAGGGAAATGCTGGGGGACCCATGCAAGCCATACCTTACTGGACTCCTCCGGGTGTCTAGTTGTCAGAAATATACGGGTTTGGTAGGTTTCCCTAGATGGCCGCCGAGCTCAGGGCCAAAAACTCAAGGGAACCCCTTGCAAAACCAGGTTGTTTTGTGATAGGTAATTTTGATGTCCCCTCAAGAGGTTTTGGGCCCTTGCCTGTCACGGGTATTTGACCCACCCACACAAGTGAGGTACCATTTTTCTCGGAAGACTTTGGGGAATGCAGGGTGGGTGGAATTTTGTGGATACACGCAGATTCCAGAACTTTCCACCACAGAAATGTGAGGAAATTATTTCTTTTTAAAACAAATGTTGAGGTTTGCAAAGGATTCTGTGTAACATAACCTGATGAAAGCCAGACAAGTCACCCCATCCTGGATTCCCCTGTGTGTCTAGTTTTTTAAAATGTATAAGTTTGGTAAGTTTCCCCAGGTGCCGGCAGAGATAGGGTTCAAAATCTACAGCTAGGCACTTTGCAAAAAAAGGGTCCGTTTTCACAGTGAAATTGTGGTGTGGCCACGTTGTGTTTTGGGCCGTTTCCTGTCGCGGGCACTAGGCCTACCCACACAAGTGAGGTACCATTGTTATTGGGAGACTTGGGGTAACAGAGAATGACGATTCTCCAATTATCATATAGAGAGAATCTTGATTTCATTAAAGACAACGGAGGCTGACATTATGCAATAACTTTTATTGTTGCCCAAGATATGCAGCCCTTCAAAGTGTAACCATTACATCATAAATAAAACATTCTAACACAGCATAGCAAAGCGCCATAGCAACCAAGTGTCTTCCTCTTAGAGCTGCGAAACGTTAAGACAACTTCATCCACGTTGAACGATGATCAGGATTTATAAGGAAGTTGAATCTGGAAAAGAAAATAAATTTGAAAAGCAACAAGGTCAAAGATAAACAACCACCAGGGAGCGGTGGGAGGGATAATGTCAGCCTCCGTTGTCTTTAATGAAATCAAGATTCTCTCTGTATGATAATTGGAGAATCGTCATTTCATTACAAGACCGGAGGCTACATTATGCAAGTTTAAAGCTTTGCAATGCTATGTTGCTTACATGTTCTACAGGCTTAAGATAAAATTTAACAACGGTTGAAGCATTTGACCAATCAGCTGCTTTGAGGATATCTGAAAGTGAACCTCCACCCCAGAAAACCTGGCTAGCCATAGCTCCACATGAGGAGGGAGCACCAAATTTTGAAAGGTCAATACCGGCATCCAACATCACTGTTCTAACCCATCTAGAGATAGTAGCAGAAGAAGCAGCCTTGTAGGGTTTAACAAACGAAATCAGTAACTGATTCTCATTAGAAGGTCTCAAAACACTCTTTTCTCTTCATAAACTTTCATACAACTTACCACACAGAGTTTGGGACAGTCAAAAAAGGAGGGATAGAAAATATTTTCTGACATAGTCTTAGTTCTTTTACAAACTTCAAACAACACGCCATCAGGAGAATAAAACCTATTAGAAATCTCTAAAACTTTAACGTCTGACACGTGCCTGAAGGATATAAGGCATAATAAGGTTGCTAACTTAATGGAGATTTGCTTTCTTGTTAGTGAAGAATTATCAGGCCAAGAAGAAAAAAGTTCAAAAACAAGGTTTACATTCATAAGGAATCATACCTAGCTTTAGGAGGGCGTTTGAGTTTAATTCCCGTCATCACCCTGCGAATTAGGGGGTCAGAACCTATTGAAAAATCATTTAGTAAAGAATGTCCTGCAGAAATTGCTGATCTATAACAATTAACCGTTCTATAGCAAAGGCCTGACTTAAATAAATCTGCTAAGAAGTTCGCAACCTCAATTACAGGTGCATCCACGGATCCAAATCCCGTTCCAGGCGTCAACTATGCCATTTTTTCCAAGAACCGGTATATCTTCTCCTTGTTCCTGGAGCCCAAGATTCATCCAGAAGAACTTTAGCTTCTCCCGAAAGGCCAGAATATCTTCTTGAACCCCTGAAATCTTCCAAGAAAGAAGGTTCATTTTTCCTTCTGAGAGAAGAGGGTGTACTTGCCCATCTGGGCCCTGAAGGAGATCTAAACTCCCTTGGATGAAGCGTGGAAAATCTATTGCCAACTCCATCACGGCTGGGAACCAAACTTGAGAACTCCAAAAAGGAGTGATTAGAACAATGCGGCAACGCTCCGTTCGAACTTTCAAGAGTACTCTCTGAATTAGTGCGAAAGGAGGGAACGCATAACAGTTGGGTATGTCCCATGATTGAAGGAGAGCGTCCACTGCAAGAGCTAGAGGGTCCGGTCTCCAACTGAAAAACTGATCTATCTGAAAGGTTAGCCTGCTCGCAAAGAGATCCAGATTGAAAGGACCCCAAAGGAACTGCAGTTTCTGAGAAATCAAAGGACTGAGTTTCCAATCGCTTGAATCCCTCAGAAACCTTGAATTCCAGTCTGCTCTTGTGTTCAAATGGCCTGGGATGAATTCTGCTCTTAGAATTATTTTTTGATTCCAACAGAAGTACCAAATCCTTTGTGCCAGGTCCGCAAGGATTTTGGATTTGGCTCCACCCAAGCGATTGATGTAAGAAACAGCTGTAAAGTGGTCTAGCTTGATAAGAACTACGCTGTTTTTCAATATATCCTTGAAACTCATTAGAGCGTTCAAGCTGGCCATCATTTCCAGACTGTTTATGTGTAAGGAAAGTTCCTTCTGGGACCACCTCCCTCCAGTTTCCAAACTCCCTAATCTTGCACCCCAACCCAGACTGCTTGCATCGGATTCTAATGTGTGTTCCGGAATGTTCCCGAAAATCGCCTTTCCATTCCAGCTGTCTAGGTTGTGGCGCCACCAAAAAGATCTTCCCGGGCTTCCAACGACAGGGGGAGAAGGTCTGAATACCAAAGCCCTTGCCTTAGCCCTGAAGACTTCAGTCTCTGTACGGCCCTGTAGTGTAAAGGCCCCATAGAAATTGCTTGAATCGAGGAAGATAAAAGACCTATTATCCTTGCTAATTCCCTTAAGCTGACTGATTCCCTTGAAAGGACATAAGAGACCTCCTTTTTTATCTTTGCTAACTTTTTCTGTGGAAGTTGTAACTGAGTTATAGGGGTGTTGACTTGAAACCCTAGGAACTCTAGATTTTGTGAAGGGACCATGATGGATTTCTCTACATTGATAATGAAACCCAGACTCTCTAAAAGGTCTATAGTCCATTTCATGTGGGTCAACAATTCGTCCTTGCTCTGGGACATCAGTAAGATATCGTCCAGATAGATAATTAGACGAACTCCTCTTCTCCTTAGGGATGAAACCACTGGTCTCATGATCTTTGTAAAACACCAAGGAGCCGAGGATAGACCGAAGGGAAGACAACGAAATTGATAAGTTACGTTTCTCCACACGAAACGTAGGAATCTCTGAGATAAAGGGTCCATAGGGATCGTAAAATACGCATCCTTCAGGTCCAATTTTATAAGCCAATCCTCTTCTTGCAGGATGTCCCTCAAGAGGTGAATATCCTCCATTTTGAAGTGTCTGTACACAAGGAAAGAGTTCAAACCCTTTAGGTTTATAACCGGGCGCCAACCCTTTTCTTTCTTTTTTACCAGGAAGATTGTACTTACAAAACCCACACTTGTGTCTCAAATGACCCGAATCGCCCCTTTGGATAACATCTGCGAGACCTCTATGTTTACTAGTGAAGATTGTTCTTTGGTTAGGGAAAGTTCCCTGGGCACTCTTTCTTGGTAGGGAGTTGTAGTAAAGTCTATTTTGAAACCCCTGACTGTCTCTAGGACCCATGCGTCTTTGGTTATGGTAGACCAATTGTGACTGAACTCTAAAAGTCTTCCCCCTACCCTTGGGAGGGAAGAACCAACACATGGACTTACCTGGTTGTCCTTGAAATCTTCTGCGACTGTTCCCGACCCGGGCACGTGAACTGCGGCCTCTCTGGGGGTAGAAATTGTTGTTTCCCCGATAGTATCTTGAGGATCCCCGCGGAAAGGGGTTGTAAGAGGACCTGTTGAAACCTCGGCTGGCAGACGGTCCTCCCGTGCCAGCCCTTCCAAAAACTGTTCCGCCGAACAATCTCCTCATATTGCTCAGTGCTCTATTAAATGCGGAAAAGGTTGAGACGTAATTCCCCAATGTTTTGATAAAGGCCTCACCAAAGAGAAGGCCATTGGGATCCTCTTGGATGTTTTTATTGGCTAAATCTCCCAACTTTGGGTTCATCCGCATTAGGATGGCTCTACGCCTTTCCGATGTTAGGTTTGCGTTTGCGTTACCTAGAAGGCAAATAGCACGCTGACTCCAACCTCTGAGGAGATCTGTATTGACAGGAGAGCCGTTCATTGCAGATTCCTCAGCTAGATCTAGGATTCTAGCGAGGGGACCAAGGATGTCCAATAACTTGTCCTGAGATTGTTTCAGACAACGCTCCAGACCTTTACGTGGGTCTCTCCCAGACTTGAAGAGAAAGGTGAGTAATTCTGGATCTAGGTTGGGAGCTAAGCCCGCTTTATTGTCTAGAAAAGGTTTCGGGCACTCCGACCTCATGAATTTTCTAATATTACTTTCTAGAGGTCTTCGGATCCATGCCTTAATGAACTTTGCGACATGGTCCATGGGCCACCAATCAGAACCCCTTGGGTGTGTAATTTTAGATGGATTAAACATCTCGGACCCAGAGGGGTCCCTCACGATGTTACTAGGATGTGGAATAGAATCCCCCAAATCTTGGTCAAGGTCAACCTCCATTTATTCGTGAGGGTCAAAGACGTATTCGTACGCGTCCTCGGTCATATCGTTTGGAGACAGATAATCGTCGTCATCGACATCAAGGTCAACCGTGCTGAGATAAGCACCAGATCTTATTGTGTCGCGGGCGACACCCAAACTCTTTGCGCCATTCAGGTCGCTCTTTCTTTGCGTGCCGCTCGGGGCACCCAGGTCTTTTGTAGCGCACAGGCTACCAAGAGATAAGATTCTGTCTCTACAAGCAGCACGTAGGCTAGCTGGTTCAATGTGCTTCGTTTTTTTGGTGGCTTTTCCGCTTCTAATTGGAGCAGGGTCATGTTCTTCATCCGAAGATGAAGATCTCTCATTATTCGCATTACTTCTTTTCCTTTTACATAGAGCTGACTCTACAGCCTCCTTTAGCGTATTTTTAATTTCCCTCTCCAGAAGGTTCATTAAGGAGGACTCAGTAAGGTTTGGGTCATTGGTAGACTGAGCGTCACCTTGAGACATAGTAAGATTCTATGGAGAACAAAAACCCAAATATTCTTCAGATCCTATGGAAAGACCAAATATTCTTCCCTTTTTTTTAAAAAATGGATTTAGCCTTGAATATCAAAAACAAAGCTCGTTTCCAGAGTCTGAGAAACTATTATTCCAAGAGTGGTTTAGAGATCAGCCCAAGCGTTAACTTAGCAGGCGTGTAAGCCAAAGCAGGCGTACAAACGGCAGAAACTTAATAATTATCAAAGTATCTGTCCCAAAAGAGCACACGCGAGTAACGAACAGCTTATCCACTCGAGCACAAACAAGTCCGTTGGATCGGCTGTCCGTTCCCATGGCAACGCTCGTGGTTTCGTCTAATTTTCGCCTCCCGGTCACATTTTCTTTCACCTCTGGGGTCATATTTATTTGGCAGGACCCGGAAGGAGGAACGCCAGGACAGAGAGAACCACACGGCAAGGCAAAGGGAGCCGCACTGCTTCGCAGCAACTCCAGCGAATGCACACGTCCGAAACTCGCCGACGAGTCCCGGACGAAGACAGGACTCACCGTGCCCGCATCCAAAGGGAGCCTCCGTAAGGGAGCCTCGGTAACAGGATAGAGGGGGGAAAAAACTCCGGTCCGTGTACGGAGATGCACGCGAAGGAGAGGGTCAGCTCTCCGCTTCTTCCGGGCCCATGAGGGGGGGGGGGGGAGGGGGGGGGGGGCAGATCGCGATGCGGTATAAAAAGGAAAGAAACCCGACCATAAATTGGAGGGGTAAGGAAAAGAAGAAGAAACACACTTAAGAGGGAAAAACCCTGAAAGGAAAGGTACAGACAAATGGCATGTACAACATAAGAGCAAAGGCGATTCAAAACTCGTTAAATCATGTACAGCTATCATACAGACTATGAATAGTCATCATAAAAACAGTTCAAACAACTATCTTAGATATAACATGTTATAAATTCTGAAAAGGCATAAGAGATACTGAGAAGTTGTACTTAACTTGTCCAGAGCAGCGAATAAAAGAGGAAGACACTTGGTTGCTATGGCGCTTTGCTATGCTGTGTTAGAATGTTTTATTTATGATGTAATGGTTACACTTTGAAGGGCTGCATATCTTGGGCAGCAATAAAAGTTATTGCATAATGTAGCCTCCGGTCTTGTAATGAAATTGTAGAGCAACTGTCATTACCTATTGACTCGATGCATTTCTGCCTTCCAAATGAAAGACAATGTGTAAAAAATAAGTCACTTTGAAAAATGTCCTATAATTCTCATGCTTGTATGGGTACTCACAATTTCGGAAATGTGCAAATAGCTACTGTTTCTAAACTCTATATTTTGTTCCAATTTCAGAAATTCATAGGTGTCTTTCATACCAATTTTCCCGTGTATATATTTTCCCAAATTAATTGCTATATACCCGGTACATAATTGAAAACCACTGCAAGATGCTGCTCAGTTATTGGCTTTGGGTTTGTCGGGTTTTTGGGGAACCTACAAGTCCTATATATCCCCACAACCAGAAAGGTCCAGCGGATGTAACGTTATATTGATTTCAAACAGCTGTCCTAATTAGAAGAAGTCACAGGTGAAAACGTTGGCACAAATGGCTGTTTTTCCTATATTCAACTGTTAGTTTCTATAAAGAAACCTTGAAGAATCTACACAAATGACCCCTTGCTGAATTCAGAATTATGTCTACTTTTCTAAAATGTATAGCTTTCCAGGATCCATTATTGCTTTCATACCCATTTCTACCATTAACTGGAAGAAGGTTGAATAGGCTATGTCCCAGTAAAATGCCAAAACTGTAAAAAAAAAATTGGTTTTCTGACAAAAGTCTGTAAGTCTCTAAAAGCTGGGAAAATGGAGATTACAGCCCCAGAAACCCTTTGTTAATACCATTTGCAGGGAAAGAACCAGACACTTTCATTTGCAGCACCTTTTATCCAATTTTTTCCCCAAAAACAAAATATTACTGTATTTTAGCTGATTTCTGTGTCCCCTCCAGGGGAATCCTCAAACCCTGGGTACCTTTAGAATCCCTATGATGCTAAAAGAAAAGGACGCAAGTTTGGTGTGGATACGTTATGTGGTCAAAACGTTACAGGGGCCTAAGCGCGACTATCCAAAATAGCCAAAAAAAGGTTTAGCACAGGGGGAATAAAGGCCTAGCAGAGAAGGGTTAAACCGGGTCGATTGGTCCAATAAATGCAAAAATGCTTAAACGGCTGACAAATAATGGGCAGACTCCAAGTGCTTGCAGGGCCAAAGACAGAACTAATAGTAACACATCCAACGGTTAAGCTTGAAAGTGGTCTGTGTTACAGGAGCCAAACAAAGCCACAAACTTGTTGCATCATACTGTGTAAACAGTTTTTGAAAAAAGTCTGCAGGCTGCCAAGATCAGTTCTTCAGGAGGTAGATCGAATGCAGTCAACTGCGCCACTCAATCTCCAGACAGGGAGGTGTCAATTGCACAGGCCGGGGTGAAACATCCTGTCCTACTGCTACCACAGAAGATCCTCCCAAAACAGTAGCCTGATTGAAAGATAGATGCTCATGCCCAGAGGTTTATGGTACCACAGTCTGCAGCTGAATCCAGAGCCACTAGGATGACTTGTGTCGGGTAGTTCCTGATCTCCTTCAGAACTCGAGGCGGGAGAGGCATAGAGGTATATAACAGGCCTGCGCTCCACTTTAAGCAAAATGTGTCCGAGAGGCTTCTTTGAAACTTGTGCATAAGTGCTGGCATCACGGGCCAGCGTGATCATCTTGAATCTGTGATTTCCCAGGAGGACATTGAGAGGTGGAAGATCTAAAATAGGATGAAAGCCTTCATCCTTTTTCGCACAAGAAAATAGGAGGAGTAACATCCAGTTCTTACTCCAGAGGCCGCCCTCTCTCTGTGGGTTCTTTGCTCAAAAGATCCTGAACTTCCTGTAGCAAAATGAACAAATGGCCCACCGAAAGCCGCTCTTACGTGTGCAGAAAATGTGTCGGGCCAGAAAGGAATGGCAGGGCATAGCTCTGTTGAACAGTCTGCATGACCCACCCATTTTATGCTCTGCCACCCATGGAGAAAAGGAACGGTCCTGCTTCCCACTGGGCAGTTGTGGGCTGTTAAAGGCAAAATAAAACAACTTAGAGCCTGATTGAAGAGGGATGGGGACTGGGAGGTTTGCTGTCCCTGAGGACCTGGACGTTGTCAGCTGGATCCCTACCACGATAGGAGTGGGGTAGTTGCTGTTTGGGTGGTAGGCTTTAATGCGATAGGCAAAACCACTAGCGATACCCCAAAGGGGGCACACTGGCTGTTTATTTTGCCTTGCAAGGGTGGAGGGACCGAGGGAGCGTGCAATTGCTCTTCCCTTCAAAATGCTTGAATGAGAAGTTGACCTTTTTACCGAAAAGGCATATCCTTGAGCAATGCTTGAACGTCACTTGAAAAGCTTGTGGATCTCATCCATGTGTGGCGACGGACCATCACGCTAGTTCTGACCGCTCTGCCGAAATAGTCGGTCATGTCCAGGCCTGACTATAAGTCCTATTCGGCCACATCCTGGTCATGTTTAATGGTTTGTGCCAAATTGGTATGAAGGTGCTCTCGGACTGCTGCCAAGATTTGAGAGACCATGTCCCATACCGCATACGTATAAACCTAGAAAGCATGTTGCACTGACTGATCAGAGGGCAAGGCTAGTGGAAGAAAATTCCCTCTTCCCAAATGCCTCCATTCTTTTCGACTCTCTGTGTGAGGGAGTAGTGGGCAAAGAATTGGGGTTAGCCCGGCCGGTGAAGGCCTGTACTACCAGGCTTCTATGAGTGGAATGCTGTATTTGAAAAGCTGGGTCACTTGGAGCTAGGTTGTAGCTCCTTGCCACCTGTCTGTTCACAAGTGGACAGGAGCAGGGATTGACTCAAGTGCCCATGAGGCGGTCGCTCAGGGCCTCATTGAGCAGCGCTAGTGGTTCAGAGGAGGACTTTCTGGGTTGTCGCACCTCTGGGAATACCTTTGGCTTTACCTTAGAGCTCAAAAGTATTTCTAATACCTCAGCCACCTGTCTAATAATCATGTTGAACTAAGCAAACTTTTGTAGAGGTACCAGCGAGAGAGCCCAGCCCTGTGTCAGCGGAAGAATCTTTCTCACTGGCCCATATGAAATTAGTCATCACATTATGGGGTAGACTTATTTCCACCATCACCATGATCCTAAAACTTGGTGGATCCATGTCAGAAATAGATCCAACCAATTTGAGGAGCACTTGGATAGCTCTTCAGCAAGAGAACTGTTTGTCAGAGTGTGGAGGCTGGCCGCGAACGGACTGTGCTCGAGCGGGTCTTTAGCAGAGAAGGTTTTGGCTCAAAGTCTGATAGAACTATGGGATTGACATCCTTCGCATGGACTGGTCTGGATAGCGGTGCCTGTCGGGCAGGCAGCTCTAGAGTCGGAGCAGCACAGTGGCACGGAGGGTGCACTTGTCTGCGGTTACCAAGTTGGGAACCTGTGTGGATCCATGAGACCTGAATATGAGCCAGGGGGAACTGGTAGCCTGCTGCAGAGACTGACAAACCAGGAAACACGGGCTGCATTGGGATCAGTTGTGGAATCAGTTCCCGTCAGACTCCGGGAGTGAGACTAAAGGGCACCTGGACATCCTGGTGACTTCTCAGGTGGGCAGTGGCACAGCTGAGATGAGATCTGCTTGGACGACTTCTCTTTTTTCTTTGATTTGACCTACCCAAAGACTTGGACCTCGATGATTGGGATATCACTGGGCCTGCCCAGAAGATTAGTCCAGGTCTGTGTCCGTGACTGACTGGGAGCAGCCGTTATGCAACTTCCGATGGTAGTCGGTGATGTGCAGCTTGGCTTTGTGTCCGTGGATTACCTTCTGGTACATCAGCATGACTCGTGGCCCGACCCAAAACACCAGGGACACACCCGTGGGGATATGTCACAGACATTTGTTTCCAACAGTCACTACAAGGCTAAAATCCTGTAGTTTTAGGAGTGGACATGTTCACGTGCCCACTGGTAAGAAACTCTGAACAATGATTTGCCAAAAGACAAGAAGAAAGGAGGAACGGACTACTGATCCACATACAAAGGCCCAAACAGAAAGGAACACACATCAGTGTACTGGAAGTGGTGCCAATATGTGGCTTCCAGCTATCTCAGTACTGCCCTGAGAAACTCTTGAAAAAACAAATACAGTACTAAGTACCGTTCAAGAAATACCACACAAGTATTATGTTAACAAAGATTTGTATAGCGCTCTATTCCCATTAGTCAGCCTTGCAGTGCTGTAGGGTTCAGGTCCCTTCACGCCCAGGTCTCAAAGATTCAGGTCAGCAAAATCTGAAGTCACTCTTAAATCACTTGGGGGCATATCATCAAGCCCCGGAGACAAAATTATCGCCGCTTCAGCGTCCGATTTCAGACGGAAAGCAGCGATAATTTTATCGCCTAATCAGCGAGGTCACGCTAACGCGTGAATCATTGGAAAAGAACAGTGTGGTTGACCATGGTTAGGCACCTCAGTTTCAAAGTCAATTTGTAATTCTTTGATTTGTGCACAACACGTCCGGAGCGCGCCACACCTATGCTCCACTGTAGAAACAGATACCAAACTGTTTGAGGGCAAGGACGGTGCACCATATGACACAGTTCAAAAGAGCTTCCAATCTTGCGAAAATAAATCCTTTATTCTTTTTCAATCTTTAAAACAAGGCTCAGCCTAATCGCGTGAATCCTTGCATTATCGCCCTTTCCCCCAACACCCATCTTTGCATCTCTAATGAGATGCAAAGTGGGCGTTCCTGCCCTGACATAACTGGAGAAATGTCGCTAAGCGGCATTTCTCTAATTATCAATGGGCACGCTAACCTGCAGAGCGACAAGCAAAGTAGAGATAACCTCTGTTATCGCTACTTTCCTTACGCCTGCTTCAAAGCTGACTTAGCCATGATATCCTATGTAAGGTGGATATCATGGCTAAGTATGCCTTGCCCTATCAGCAAGCTTTCGCCAAACCTTGTGCGATTATCGCTGTATTTCCAGCGATAATCGCACAATTGGCAGCTTGCGCTCTGAATTTTATCGCTTTGGATATAAACGTTGCTGATAGCACGCTATCTCCGCGATAAAATTCAGAGTTGGCTGGCGATAATTATCCTTGTGCTCTAAGCACTTAGCGATAATTATCACATGGCCTTGATGATATGCCTCTTAGACTGTCGTAGTTTGCAAGGATAGGTTGCATTATTTCCAGGAGTAGGAAATACCAAATCAGATATCCTCTGATACATTTTTTGCCACAGAGGGATGTTAATAGCCTTACAAGTCGGTTAGAGTAGATAAAATGACCAACATTTTGTCAACTGATTGCGTAGTCAGAAAACCAAGTTCTATTCTGTGTACCTAATCTAAAATAGGGGCTTGGGGGCCCACCAGGGAGGTATGCACTCCTGGGCGTTTTGGGGAAGTGGTTCGGTCCAGGAGGACAATGGTGTTTTTTTTTTAGCTATGCTAGTAGGGAGTTGTAGGGCTACCATTCACCATTTTGTGATTAGGTGGACACGGTGGGTGGATGGTAGTTTTAGTCAGGGCTGAATTCTGGTAGTTAGGTTGAGCTTTAGCTGGTTGTGTTGCGTGAACAGCAGAGTATCCCAGAGTGGCGGCGGCATTTCTGATGGTTAAAGAAGCAGGCCGCCCTCACCTGCGAGTGCGGGGCGATGAAGAGGAGGCAGTGCAAGAGGGCCAAGTGAGGTCTCCACGCCGGGCCTATGAGGGCATGGTGGCAGCAAAGTTCAAAATGCTCCCTGCCGCGCCCAAAACTTCTGAAGAGAGGTGAAATGGGGGTGGGTGTGGGAGTGGAGGGACAATGAGCCAGTTGGGCCCAGAGGGCTTAAGCAGCAGGAGGGGAGCATCTGTGGCGGGCCAGTCAAGCATGCACTGGAGGAAGGGGTCAAGGATAAGATGGCGCCGCCCAGGACAAATTATGGAGTGGAGGCTGGCTGGAGCCAGTTAGGAGGCAAGGAGGTTGGCAGCAAGCTGGGAGGGCAGGGGGCCCACAGCAGTGCTAAGAGGTAAATTGTCTCCCTAGACCGGGAGAGAAGTGCATTTTTCAGCAGGACAGAGTCCTGTAACAAAAAGAGGGAGATGATACAAGGAAAGGGCAATACCCATATCAGCTGAGGCAAAGGGGAGTGCATATGAGAGCAGCAAGCTGCTTAAGGGCCCGCAGAAAGAGGGAGCTGATGGCACACCTCGAGGGCCAGCAATAGAGCAAGCCATGCTTGAGTGGAGAGATGGGGAGGACGGAGAGCAAGATTTTTGGCCAGAAGTGGGGGTACAAGGAGTGTGGGAGGTTCCTAAAAAACCTTTGAAGGTGTATTGGCAGGAGGGTAGGGGTCAGACAGCAGCAATGGTGGGTATGCCAAGGAGGCAGTGGGGCCAGGAGAAGGGAAGTGGGGAGTAGATTGGGCGGAGGAGGGGAACAGGTGGGGCATTGAGGGGCATGGGGGTGGACAGGCAGAGGGGACAGGTAGATGTATATGGATGAGAGACTGAGAAGAGGGCATAGTGCGAGAGGAGGAGGTACTCAGTACACCGTGCCTTACCACAGGCAAGTCACTTCTAGGCTCGGACGGCGCTGTAGACTGGGGAGAGTCTGGTGTGGCTCAGTTTCCCTGAAGGGAAGGGAGGGCATGATCTTAAGCAGCCAGCATGAAAGAGGCACTGGACGTTGACAGCACAACCTGGGGAAGTTCTGGTAGGGCCTCCACAGAACCTGGGATGGGAGAGTCTGGTGTGGAACCTTCAGCGGCGGATGGAGCAGCAATCCCATACGAATGGAGGGACGAGACAATATATGATGCAATGCCAGGCCCAGGTCAGCAACACAGGTTGGAGAAGACAGTTGGCGATTAATGTGTGTTGGTGAAGCGGAAGGGCCGCTGATTGAGCCGGATGACACGACAGATATGCACAGGATAGGAGGTGTCCCTTAGTTTATTACAGGACAGGATGGGATGGGTACAAGGTTGCATCAGTGCATCAAGCCAGGACTAAAGTCACCACGCGGGCAGTGGTCACTATGTTTTGGCATTGGCACCGACCTGGCGGCCAGGTAAGCAGGCACTGGCGAAACTGCAGCCTGCAATGGTTTTGACAGGGGGTAGGAGTTGGCACGGGGGATGGATGGTTGGACACAAACATGTTGTGGAGAGGGACACATGTAATGGATAGGGGGTGGGGACAGAAGAGGCTGGAGTAAAAAAAGAAGACAAGGCAGAGGGATGGAAATGACAGCTAGGAGGTAAGACACAGATGACAAAGGTAGCAAGAAAAAGGAGGTATCAGGGTGAGAAAAAAAAGAAAGCAAGGAGCTAAAAGTAAAAAAAACTGCCTTACATGGGTGCAACCAAGCCTTTGGGGGCTCACTTAATAGGGGACATGAAGGAACAGATTTGGAAAGAGGGGTATATAGGGGTATTCAAACTTCTGCATGGGGAAATACGCGATAAGGAAGGGTTGAAGGAAGAGGAGTATGAGGTAGCAGAGAGGCCAAGAGTTCCGGTTACCATCGAAAATTGGACAGCGGCGTTTTTGATCTACGTTCACTTCTAGTTCGAAAAATTCCCTGAGCAATCTGGGGCTTTAAGAACATGGATGTGATAGGCAAGGCCCATATCACTTTTGCGGGATACGATTGGTGATTAAGTGACAATGTAGAGTGCAGATGCAGGGACAGATGGTCGAGTTGGGGGGTAAAATTAGGGGTGTGGGGTAGGACAAGCAGTGGGTGCTCTTCATGTATAGTGAGGCAGATAGTTTTGTAAGGCAATTTCCCTAGGGTGTTAACATGTTTTGTGATGTGCACCGGTTTCATTAAAGCAGACTTTTTCACACTAACAAGCGGTCAGTGTGGTACCTTCTCGCCCAAGAGCTCAGGTAGTGTGTGGTTTAGTCTTTCTCAGTACCCATAAAATTGTGTAAGGTAAAGAAAAAAAAAAAAGGAGATTGGTACTTATCTAACCATGGGGGAAAACTAAATGAGTTACTCCATAGTTTGAGCTTTAGAATGCGGTTACCGACATGCCAACTCACCCGGTACCACCGTGTGTCACACGATATAGGCTCCCATCACACAAGGCAGTCTATGTACATTAAGAGGTATAAAAACACCCCAAGACATTAGTAGCAACCTTTTATTTTTAGGTGGAACCTGGGCTGCGCATGCGCTGCACTGTGAGGCATGCTGTATTAAAGTTAGGCATAGACACCCTGCCCGTTTCCCACCAGCCTTTTCAATTGGCTCCGGTTACTGTCCTTGTGAAATCGTTGCTTTTTATTTGTAAATAGGCTTAATAGTCCCTCCTTGGTACTGCCTTGTCTGCATTTGTAACCTCCCATAACACGGTCTGCTTTATAAGTCGTTGAGCACTATTTTCTTCAATGAGGTTTTCCTATTCCACCCACGACATCGCAGCAGCCACACTTTTTTAGTAATGTAGTTATTTAAATTACAGCGTGGTCCGCTTTAACTATAGCGGGCATGCTTATTTAATTTACGTCACAGTCTGCTTTCACTTTAGCGTCCGCGCTTATTTATTTTACAGCGTGAGCCCCTTTCACTTTAGCAGCCATGCTACAGAACCTGTGTAAATTAATTATTTTTTTCACTTTGGGTTAAAGCGCCCTGTACGCGCTTTCACTTTAATATTGTCTGCGCCCCTTTCTTTAGACGCTGCTCACTGTAACCTAAATACGGCAAGCAGCGTCTACAGAAAGGGGCGTGGCCACCAATAAAGTGCTCACACATTTTAGAGTTTGAGCTATTGCCATTAAAAATAACAATGCTATATGTATATAGCCCGAACGGCTGAACAGAATTACTTGAAATTTGGCAGAGAGGTAGTCCTCAGGTCAGGGATGTGCCTTTTGCAGGTCTGGTGTCAATCTGTTCAGTAGTTCCTGAGAAAATCAAAAGTAAAATCATATATATATGTGGGCGGAGCCTAACCACACATCTCATCCTGAGATCTGATTGGCTGTCAGCACTTCATCCAAGAAGTGTTGGCAGCCATCTTGGGACCAATAAACATGATAGCACCTCATTAAAAAGCATTGCAGTTAATAGAAGGTTTTAAGACTTTAGTTACATTATAAATCATTTGTTGATGGTACCATGCTCATTTTAGGAATTGTGGTATGTTCTAAGGTGATTTCACCATGTGAAAAAGCCTTCTGCTGGGATATCATGATTGAGAGAAAAATATTTTCTCATGCTTTTCCCACAGAGGTTTGGAAGGTGATCTATAAGCTAAACTGAGAGCTTATTTTCTGTAAATTCACATTATCTTTCTCAGTCATGTGAGAATGAAGTCTGACATTCTCAGTAAAACATGTAAATCCAACAAGGGCAGAGACTGTCAGTTGATTCCTTTGTGTTCTACTGCAGCTTCCCAGAGTGTTCCAAAGAACAACTAGAGCGCTAACAGTCCTACTTATGATAAACGTATGGCACACCTGAAGCCATCTTGCTTGGATTAAAGTGGTAACTCTTAAAACATTTAATTTAAAAAGGAACAAAATGAGGGGGTTCATTTTTCCATAAAACGTATGATTAGTGCTGCAGAAAGAAAAATTAGGGCACATTTTGAGTGACTTCTCAAATCCTCTTCTATTTCATTAAAAAATTCTGACATACAGACTGAAACATGCACTTTCAATACCAGCAGCAGTTTTCCCTGGTGAGCAGTAGCTTTACTACAGTGATCTAATGAGCAAAAAGAGTGCTAACATTCTGAATTTATGGCAAATGTGTGACACATCTGAATGCCTTTGGAATCAAAGTAAAAAACTGAAAGTATTTCCTACTGAGGAGACTGCAGTAAATGAGGAAATTAGGAAACTTCATAACAAATAAGTCTGCCAAGATGGCCACCAGAGACAAAAGAGCCCAAATGTAGCCCAAATATCACCCAGATGTAGCCCAAGTATAGCCCAATGACAGAATGTCCCAGAGTGTTCTTAAAAACAACTAGAGCGCTTACTGTCTTCATTATGCCAAAAGTATGGCACACCTGAAGCCATCTTGATTGGAATAAACTGGTAACACTTAAAACATTTAATTTAAAAAGGAACACAATGAGGGGGTTCATTTTGCCATAGAAATTATGCTTAATGCTGAAGAAAGAAAATGAAGGCACATTGAGTGACTTCTCAAATCCTCTTCTATTTCATTAAAACATTCTGACATGCAGACTGAAACATGCACTTTTAATACCAGGAGCAGACTTCCATGGTGAACAGTAGTTTTACTACAGTGATCTAATGAGCAACTAGAGTGCTAACATTCAGAATTTATGGCAAATGTGTGACATATCTGAATACCTTCATGATGGAATCAAAGTAAAAAACTGAAAGCATTTCCTACTGAGGTGACTGCAGTACATGAGGAAATTAGGAAACTTCATAACAAATAAATCTCCCGAGATGGCCACCGGAGACAAAAGAGCCCAAATGTAGCCCAAAATCACCCAGATGTAGCCCAAATATAGCCCAATGACAGAAGTGTGCAAAACACTTATTATTTTGTGTTTTTGCAGTGTTATATAGTGCAGACTTGTCAGGTATTGGAGTGCTTTACATGAGCATTGGCTACATCACACAAGAACAAATTCATTTTGGTTGTAGACATGGGGAGACTAAGTGATTTGACCAGAATCACAAAATGTCGAGCTGAAGCCGAAACTCCAACCTGGTTCCCCAGTTGCAAAGTCCGCAGTTCTGGAAGTAACACCACATCCTCTCCCCTAAGTGCAACATTTAATCAAGTGGTCAACTGGATAAAAAAACAAAGATAACAAATAATTTAAAAGTGCTTTGTCGCTATTTGAAAACTCAGAAAATATGTCCTTATTTTAGTCTTTTGGAGCACTAACCATAATTTTGATGCCAATAAGACCCTCTCATATATGTAATTTCTAAAGGAAATGCTCTAGGTATAACAGTTTTGATTACATCAAGATGACGTCAGGCGTTCCACACTTTTGTAATAAATATAGAATGTTAGCAATCTAGTTGTTCATTAGGATACTGTTGAGAGGCAGAGGCCAGGGGCACGGACTCAGAAAATTGAAGGCAGGTAGGAGGGTGCAAAGGCAACAATTTAACCACACTGAGCAGGCAGGAAGGGCCGTGGCAGCACAACAGACTATGAAGGGCAGTGGAAAGGGGGGCAGGGGCAACAAACCAACAATACAGGACTTGCAAGAGAGGCTGTGGCAATGTAATAGACCATTGTGGGCAGAAGGAAGAGGCAATGGTAGTACAACCATACATGCCAACAGACCCGATTCAGCCAGGAAACGTCCAATGTTTTTAAGCTCAAATGGGCTTTATTTGATCTGTCTCCTGTCTACAATCTCCTCTTTTTCAATGTAACTCAAAGGGGAAAATCAATACCCCAGTTTTTTTTCAAAATCTCCCTCTTACCAAGTTCAAAATGTTCGCAAGTATGGTACATTGGATCATGGAAGGAAATTGGGTAGGGACATGGACTTGGATAACAGAGGACAGGAGGGACATGGAGAGGTGCACCAAACTGACCCTGCAGGGCAGGCATCAGGGTTTGCAGCAGCACAATACACCACACAGGGCATGCGAGACGGGAGTGCAGCACAACAATCCATAGAAAGCAAGAGGGAGGGGACAGGACCATGCACATGGACAACAGAGAACAGAGGGGCAAGAGGCAGGACCATAATGGACAGACAGGAGAGAAAGCTGCAGCATAACAGACCATAAAGGGCAGGAGGGACGGATCAGGGGCATTACAATGGAACAGACAAGCCAGGAGGGAGGGAGTAGGGGTCTGCATATGTAAACAGAGGGCTGGGGGCAAGGGGGCAGGGCAGGAGCAGCAAGATAGCCATGGAGGTCAGGCAGGATGGGCACTAGAAGCAAGACACACCATGAAGAGCAACAGTGAGACTGTGATGGCATACACACAGACCATGGAGGGAAGGTGGGAGGGGGTCAGGGGCAGCTAACTGACCACACAGGGAAGGTGGGAGGGGCCATGGCAGCACAGAAGACCATGCATGGCAAGTGGGAGGGTTAGTGGCAGCACAATGGCTATGATGGGCAAGAAGGAGGGTGCAGGGGCATGCACAAAGGACGATGGAGGATAGAAGGGAGGGTCAGGACCTGTGCACAGACAAGAAAGTTCAGGGGAAGGGGCCTCACAACAGACTGCACGGGGCAGGCAGGAGGAGCAGTTGCAGCACAACAGACCAGGGAGGGCAGAAGGGTGTGGCAGCACAATGGACCATGTAGGACAGGAGGAAGAGGATAGAGGCATGGCATGTGGACAGGCAGGGTGGAGGTGGCAGGGACAGGTTACAGTCATCTGACAATGCTAGGCAGGTGGGAGGGGAGTGGCAGCTCAACAGAACACTCAGAGTAGATAGGAGTGGCAGGTCCATGGAACATGGTGGGCAAAAAGGATGGAGCAGGGGCATGCACAAAGACATCGGAGGGCAGGGGGAAGGAGAATAGGGGCAGCAAGCTAAGCACAGAGTTTAAGCAGGAGGTCAATGATGGGGCATAGAATTGGGCAATGGAGGGCAGGAGGAGGGGACTGGTACATCATACTAAATTGAGGGCAGTGGCAGCACATCAGACCATGCATGGCAGGTGGGAGGAGGCTAGTCCATGGATTCACACAACAGAGGATAGGGAGGAGGGGAATGGGGCAGCAAGCTAACTGTTCAGAGAAGGCGGGTATTCGGAACTTTATTGTTTTAAAACGTGTGTCTGTGCGAACTACTTAAAATATGAACAAGTATGCAGCATAATCTCACTTTAATTCAGGAAGAAGAGGACGTTTGTGACTGACTCCGGGCTCACTTGGCAGAAACACCCCCTGACCCTCCACCCCCTATCGCAAAATGTAATGCCCATGAAAAGGGTAGGTGAACACAGTGTTATATAGAACATAGTCCTGAGAGCACGATTGAAAATAAAAACTAGATATAGTGTATGGTATAAACTATGCACCAAAAAGTGTGATATAAGATGAACCGGGCGTGAAGTATAATATGCAATACATTGTGCGCAATGACAGATTCATTGGAGAGCGCGAGATAGCACAGGCACTAGCGCGTGCTCTGCGATATGCGCCTTGGAGTGTAACATGCACAGGGCTGTGTTGTGTAACCTAACTAGTCTCTAAAGTTGTAATATAAAATATGTGCTGGGGAGTGTAACGTTGCATATGCACTGTGACAAAGATATGGATCCCAGATTGTAATATGTATGGCATTGCACTGTGCGTTATAACATAGGCATTGAGGAAGGCACGTTAGATGGGGCAATATAACCCGTGCGAAGACAAGTGTGGCATGACATATTCACGGGGTGGTGTTACAGTGCACATGGGCTAGAGAGTGTCATAGCATATGCACTAGCTAGTGGAATACAACACAGAGGTGTGTGGCACTCAGCAGGCAATGGTGGGTGTAACACAGCATTGGGCTCTGCCAGGAGCGCGCTGTGACTCTCAAGTGATGTTCGTCCCCTTTCCAGAGAGTAAAATAAAAAGTATTATACATCCGGCAGTGGATGTGTGTTTTATTAACTGTGAGGGGGGTTTCTTGCATAGTTTTGGTCGAATTTTTGTCGAATCCCCTTTGAATGGCTTGGTGTGCATGTGTATTAAATGTGCCCGTCAATAGCTACCCATGTTTGTATAAATAAACGACAAGGGTGTCTACCGGGATTAGGCACGGTAGGGCATCAGACATGTCAGAGCTTCACTAGTGGTGTAAATACATTCCACGTGGATTCATTGTATGCATAGTCGCTTTTTAATGAATATCACTCAAATCGTCATGGTGATAGGTACGTACGGTTTGTCCAGCATGTCCTAGGTGTGTCTATAAATATATATTTTTTAAAAATAATAAAAAACAGTGGCCGGCCCTGGGGATTGGGGTCCAAAAATATAATTAGGAGACAGGCCCTGGGGGATGGGGTCATCAGGGCCAATAAATTAGAATAAGAAGGGGAACCACACAGCCCCCCTTCTTAAAAAATTAAAATAAATAAAAGACTGGCATTGTGCCGGAGGCCACGCCCCCTCCTTGCAGCACTCTGCAAACGCGCCCCCTGGCGAGTTGTAAGTTGGGGAATTAATTCCTCTTCAATACTGAGGGTCCCTGAGGGCCAACTAGCCCAACAGGCATCTCCAGTATGCGCCAGGGAGCTGCGCTGCAGATAGGTGTTCTGAGGCCAAGCCCCTTTTTACACCTTTCTGCAACGCAGCTCTGTGGCGCTTACTGGAGGTACCTAGTGGTCTAGTTTGACCCTAGGGACCCTTAGGATTCAAGGGGACTTAATCTCTCAACTTAGAACAGCCACAGGGCGCATTTACACAGTGGTGAAGGGAGGGGACGGGCCTGAGGTGACGTGTGCAAACACGCACTATGGCACGTTTTAAATTGGGGATATAATTTCCCTTCAATACTGAGGGCCCCTGGGGGCTAACTAGCCCACCAAGTGCTTCCAGTAAGCGCCACTGAGCTGCATTGCAGAGAGGTGGTCCAGGCTGTGCCACTTTTTACACCTCTCTGCAACGCAGTTCTGTGGCACTTACTGGAGGTACCTCGTGGGCTAGTTGGACCCTAGGGACCCTCAGGATTCAAATGAACTTAATCTCCCAACTTAAAACGGACACAGGGCGTGTTTACACAGTGGTGAAGGGAGGGGACGGGGCCTGAGTTAATGTGTGCAAAAACGCCCTGTGGCCTGTTTTAAGAGGTAGTTTTAATCCCCCTGCCCTATTATATACTAGGAGCTTACAGAGGAGGTCATGCTAATCACAGGGGGACCCCAACGCATAATGTTCCCTAGTGTATGTAGGTGTTTTCACTGTATTCTAAGTGTCTTTTAACATAGCACTGGCTCTAGGACTGGTTAGTCAGACTCAGTTACCACCAGTATCCGTCTGAAAAAGTTGAGGGTACAGGATGATTTTGCAACAAGGATTCTTTCTGCTCTTCTTTTTGTTCTTTCTGCATGTTATCCTTCTTCCTGCACTTTTCTTCGTCTTTGAGGACTTCTGTTGCTTCTTTCTGCACTTCTTTTTTTTCTTTCTGCGCATTTTTCTTCTTTCTTCACATGTCCTATCTGTAGGCATAGTTAGAAATTAGCATTTAAAAAACCTTTGAAATTCACAGAAAAAACCATAGGTTTCACATGTCCTATCTGTAGGCATAGTTAGAAATTAGCATTTAAAAAACCTTTGAAATTCACAGAAAAAACCATAGGTTTCAGGCACGTTATAGTTAGGAATTAGCATTTAAAAAACCTCAGAAATTCACTGAAAAAACGATAGGTTTCAGGGGTGTTATAGTTAGCTGGACTTTTCACTTGTACAAAACCATTGAAATTCCCCCGTTATAGTTAGTTAAGCTAAATATAACTCACGCGCCCGCAATGCACTGCTGATGACGTCACATATTACATCACTCATGACCTGGTCAGTGACATCACTCATGACATCACTGAGGTTCCCCTTCTTATTCTAATTTATTGGCCCTGATGACCCCATCCCCCAGGGCCTGTCTCCTAATTATATTTTTTTGACCCCAATCCCCAGGGCCGGCCACGGTTTAATATTTTTAAAAAGTATATATTTATAGACACACCTAGGACATGCTGGACAAACCGTACGTACCTATCACCATGACGATTTGCGTGATATTCATTAAAAGGCGACTATGCATACAATGAATCCACGTGGAATGTATTTACACCACTAGTGAAGCTCTGACATGTCTGATGCCCTACCGTGCCTAATCCCGGTAGACACCCTTGTCGTTTATTTATACAAACATGGGTAGCTATTGACGGGCACATTTAATAAACATGCACACCAAGCCATTCAAAGGGGATTCGACAAAAATTCGACCAAAACTATGCAAGAAACCCCCCTCACGGTTAATAAAACACACATCCACTGCCGGATGTGTAGTACTTTTTATTTTACTCTCTGGAAAGGGGACGAACATCACTTGAGAGTCACAGCGCGCTCCTGGCAGAGCCCAATGCTGTGTTACACCCACCATTGCCTGCTGAGTGCCACACACCTCTGTGTTGTATTCCACTAGCTAGTGCATATGCTATGACACTCTCTAGCCCATGTGCACTGTAACACCACCCCGTGAATATGTCATGCCACACTTGTCTTCGCACGGGTTATATTGCCCCATCTAACGTGCCTTCCTCGATGCCTATGTTATAACGCACAGTGCTATGCCATACATATTACAATCTGGGATCCATATCTTTGTCACAGTGCATATGCAACGTTACACTCCCCAGCACATATTTTATATTACAACTTTAGAGACTACTTAGGTTACACAACACAGCCCTGTGCATATTACACTCCAAGGCGCATATCGCATAGCACGCGCTAGTGCCTGTGCTATCTCGCGCTCTCCAATGAATCTGTCATTGCGCACAATGTATTGCATATTATACTTCACGCCCGGTTCATCTTATATCACACTTTTTGGTGCATAGTTTATACCATACACTATATCTAGTTTTTATTTTCAATCGTGCTCTCAGGACTATGTTCTATATAACACTGTGTTCACCTACCCTTTTCACGGGCATTACATTTTGCGATAGGGGGTGGAGGGTCAGGAGGTGGTGTTTCTGCCAAGTGAGCCCGGAGTCACAGTCACAAACGTCCTCTTCTTCCTGAATAAAAGTGAGATTATGCTGCATACTTGTTCATATTTTAAGTAGTTCGCACAGACACACGTTTTAAAAACAATAAAGTTCCTAATACCCGCCTTCTCTGAACAGTTAGCTTGCTGCCCCTATTCTCCTTCCCCCTGCCCTCCGATGTCTTTGTGTATGCCCCTGCTCCATCCTTTTTGCCCACCATGGTCCATGGACCTGCCACTCCTATCTACTCTGAGTGTTCTGTTGAGCTGCCACTCCCCTCCCACCTGCCTAGCATTGTCAGATGACTGTAACCTGTCCCTGCCACCTCCACCCTGCCTGTCCACATGCCATGCCCCTATCCTCTTCCTCCTGTCCTACATGGTCCATTGTACTGCCACACCCTTCTGCCCTCCCTGGTCTGTTGTGCTGCAACTGCTCCTCCTGCCTGCCCCGTGCGGTCTGTTGTGAGGCCCCTTCCCCTTTCTTGTCTGTGCACAGGTCCTGACCCTCCCTTCTATCCTCCATCGTCCTTTGTGCATGTCCCTGCACCCTCCTTCTTGCCCATCATAGCCATTGTGCTACCACTAACCCTCCCACTTGCCATGCATGGTCTTCTGTGCTGCTATGGACCCTCCCACCTTCCCTGTGTGGTCAGTTAGCTGCCCCTGAACCCCTCCCACCTTCCCTCCATGGTCTGTGCGTTTGCCATCACAGTCTCACTGTTGCTCTTCATGGTGTGTCTTGCTTCTAGTGCCCATCCTGCCTGACCTCCATGGCTATCTTGCTGCTCCTACCCTGCCCCCTTGCCCCCAGCCCTCTGTTTACATATGCAGACCCCTACTCCCTCCCTCCTGGCTTGTCTGTTCCATTGTAATGCCCCTGATCCATCCCTCCTGCCCTTTATGGTCTGTTATGCTGCAGCTTTCTCTCCTGTCTGTCCATTATGGTCCTGCCTCTTGCCCCTCTGTTCTCTGTTGTCCATGTGCATGGTCCTGTCCCCTCCCTCTTGCTTTCTATGGATTGTTGTGCTGCACTCCCGTCCCGCATGCCCTGTGTGGTGTATTGTGCTGCTGCAAACCCTGATGCCTGCCCTGCAGGGTCAGTTTGGTGCACCTCTCCATGTCCCTCCTGTCCTCTGTTATCCAAGTCCATGTCCCTACCCCATTTCCTTCCATGATCCAATGTACATACTTGCGAACATTTTGAACTTGGTAAGAGGGCGATTTTGAAAAAAAACTGGGGTATTGATTTTCCCCTTTGAGTTACATTGAAAAAGAGGAGATTGTAGACAGGAGACAGATCAAATAAAGCCCATTTGAGCTTAAAAACATTGGACGTTTCCTGGCTGAATCGGGTCTGTTGGCATGTATGGTTGTACTACCATTGCCTCTTCCTTCTGCCCACAATGGTCTATTACATTGCCACAGCCTCTCTTGCAAGTCCTGCATTGTTGGTTTGTTGCCCCTGCCCCCCTTTCCACTGCCCTCCATAGTCGGTTGTGCTGCCACGGCCCTTCCTGCCTGCTCAGTGTGGTTAAATTGTTGCCTTTGCACCCTCCTACCTGCCTTCAATTTTCAGAGTCCGTGCCCCTGGCCTCTGCCTCTCAACAGTATCCTAATGAACAACTAGATTGCTAACATTCTATATTTATTACAAAAGTGTGGAACGCCTGACGTCATCTTGATGTAATCAAAACTGTAATACCTAGAGCATTTCCTTTAGAAATTACATATATGAGAGGGTCTTATTGGCATCAAAATTATGGTTAGTGCTCTAAAAGACTAAAATAAGGACATATTTTCTGAGTTTTCAAATAGCGAGAAAGCACTTTTAAATTATTTGTTACCTTTATGTTTTTTTATCCAGTTGACCACTTGATTAAATGTTGCACTTAGGGGAGAGGATGTGGTGTTACTTCCAGAACTGCAGACTTTGCAACTGGGGAACCAGGTTGGAGTTTCTGCTTCAGCTCGACATTCTGTGATTCTGGTCAAATCGCTTAGTCTCCCCATGTCTACAACCAAAATGAATTTGTTCTTGTGTGATGTAACCAATGCTCATGTAAAGCACTCCAATACCTGACAAGTCTGCACTATATAACACTGCAAAAACACACAATAATAAGTGTTTTTTACACTTCTGGTATTGGGCTATATTTGGGCTACATCTGGGTGATTTTGGGCTACATTTGGGCTCTTTTGTCTCCGGTGGCCAATTTGGGAGATTTATTTGTTATGAAGTTTCCTAATTTCCTCATGTACTGCAGTCTCCTCAGTAGGAAATGCTTTCAGTTTTTTACTTTGATTCCATCATGAAGGTATTCAGATATGTCACACATTTGCCATAAATTCTGAAAGTTAGCACTCTAGTTGTTCATTAAATCACTGTAGTAAAACTACTGTTCACCATGGAAGTCTGCTCCTGGTATTAAAAGTGCATGTTTCAGTCTGCATGTCAGAATTTTTTAATGAAATAGAAGAGGATTTGAGAAGTCACTAAAAATGTGCCCTCGTTTTCTTTCTTCAGCATTAATCATACTTTCTATGGCAAAATGAACCCCCTCATTGTGTTCCTTTTTAAATTAAATGTTTTAAGTGTTACCAGTTTATTCCAATCAAGATGGCTTCAGGTGTGCCATACTTTTGTCATAATGAAGACAGTAAGCGCTCTCGTCGTTTTTAAGAACACTCTGGGACATTCTGTCATTGGGCTATACTTGGGCTACATCTGGGTGATATTTGGGCTACATTTGGGCTCTTTTGTCTCTGGTGGCCATCTTGGGAGACTTATTTGTTATGAAGTTTACTAATTTCCTCATTTACTGCAGTCTCCTCAGTAGGAAATACTTTCAGTTTTTTACTTTGATTCCATCAAGAAGGCATTCAGATGTGTCACACATTTGCCATAAATTCAGAATGTTAGCACTCTTTTTGCTCATTAGATCACTGTAGTAAAGCTACTGCTCACCAGGGAAAACAGCTGCTAGTATTGAAAGTGCACGTTTCAGTCTGCATGTCCGAATTTTTTAATGAAATAAAAGAGGATTTCAGAAGTCAAAATGTGCCCTAGTTTTTCTTTCTGCAGCACTAATCATACTTGTTATGGAAAAATGAATCCCCTCATTTTGTTCCTTTTTAAATTAAATGTTTTAAGAGTTACCACTTTAATCCAAGCAAGATGGCTTCAGGTGTGCCATACGTTTATCATAAGTAGGACTGTTAGCGCTCTAGTTGTTCTTTGGAACACTCTGGGAAGCTGCAGTAGAACACAAAGGAATCAACTGACAGTCTCTGCCCTTGTTGGATGTACATGTTTTACTGAGAATGTCAGACTTCATTCTCACATGACTGAGAAAGATAATGTGAATTTACTGAAAATAAGCTCTCAGTTTAGCTTATAGATCACCTTCCAAACCTCTGTGGGAAAAGCATGAGAAAATATTTTTCTCTCAATCATGATATCCCAGCAGAAGGCTTTTTCACATGGTGAAATCACCTTAGAACATACCACAATTCCTAAAATGAGTATGGTACCATCAACAAATGATTTATAATGTAACTAAAGTCTTAAAACCTTCTATTAACTGCAATGCTTTTTAATGAGGTGCTATCATGTATATTGGTCCCAAGATGGCTGCCAACACTTCTTGGATGAAGTGCTGACAGCCAATCAGATCTCAGGATGAGATGTGTGGTTAGGCTCCGCCCACATATATATATGATTTTACTTTTGATTTTCTCAGGAACTACTGAACAGATTGACACCAGACCTGCAAAAGGCACTTCCCTGAGCTGAGGACTACCTCTCTGCCAAATTTCAAGTAATTCTGTTCAGCCGTTCGGGCTGTACCTTGGACTAAAGGTCCCTATGGAAAATTGCATGGGGAAAACGCGTTTTGGGACCCCCCTTTTTTCTCATCCCCCGCTTGATGAATCCCCCCCGAGACTTTCAGGGTAGGAGCGGAGCAGAGCGCCCCACCTATTTTGAAAATTTCGCGAGGATTCGTCAACCGGCGCCAAAGTTATTCCAAATAGAATGTTGCGGATTTCCTATGGAAACACGGTCCTAACTATAACTATCTACTGGCGACCGCCAGTAGATAATATATGTTACTTTTAAAACATAAATAAAGGGCACTGTCATTTACAATGCCAATAGCTTAAATGCTCTCACATGCAACACCTATTGCATTGAAAATGCTTGTTTTGGAGGTGGGAAGGAGGTCTAGTGTAGAAGTGCCTCTCAGTGAGGTCTCAGCACCAAGCCCCGCCCCTCTAAGGCCACACCCCCTTCCCACACATAACATTTTATTTTGAGGTTGTCAAGTCTGCTGTTAGCGTGGACAGTCAGATAGGCAGGATACTTTTCGAAAAGGGACACATCTTAAATTGTTGACCACCACAAGTTGGCTACCCAAGGCTGGGCCCTAAAATAGAAGAGAAGTAACACAATGACAACACCGTACCCCCCCCTCCGCACACAAAATAAATGACACCAGAAGGCTCTGACGACAGGCTTGGCACTATGTCCCTAAAGAGAGTA
The DNA here is from genome assembly GCF_964204655.1 of Triturus cristatus. Taxonomy (NCBI): domain Eukaryota; kingdom Metazoa; phylum Chordata; class Amphibia; order Caudata; family Salamandridae; genus Triturus; species Triturus cristatus. Next base: position 139,376,795 of record NC_140595.1, on the reverse strand, counting down.
TAATAAAGTTATTCTTTTTTATTTCTATCACTAAAATTATCATTGTTTAAAAAAAAAAAGGCAATCTTTTTGTTAGCTGTTTTCTCTTTATTTCAGCTTCCAATTACAAGAGAACACTTATCTAGCCATCCGTGAATGTTGAGAACAACGGTTAAACAGGTAGTATCCACTGCAGTGCTTAATTTGTACCGAAATTAGGTGCAGGGGCCCCAATTTTTTTAGGTCTCACCCGACCCAGCGCATGCGCTGGTCTGTTGAGACTTTTTGTGAGGGCTCAAAAAAGTGCTACCACTGTAGCCTACAGCTATAGTGCATGTGCGCGGGCACGCACGCCTCACTTTCGCGGCCGCCCGGCCGCTTTGATGTTCTCCGTGAGCCAGTTTTTTTTCCTCCTGTTTATTACTTCTATGTAGTAATGGTGGCACCCGTGCGCCGCCATTACTACAGAGCAGTAATAAACAGAAACAAGCATTGGCATAGCCAATAGGTCTCGCTTTTGGGACCTTATAAGTATTTAGTTATGCAACTGTTGCATGGCTAAACACTTATAAGGTCCCAAAAGCGAGACCTATTGGCTATACCAATGCTTGTTTTCCTAGGAGCCAGTTTCCGGGGCTTCCGAATACCAAGGCTGCCAAACCTCAGGTCTCTTCTCCACACACATTATTATTATTCGTGTATTTGCCTCAGGCCTACCGCAGGCGCCCCCTGTGGTTGCTGTTTTCTTCTCCTTATCTTCCTCCCCTCTTTTCTGCTTCTCTCTGTTGCTCTCGCTCAAAGTCTCAGTCCTGACAAATGAGTGCCCGTGGCCACCACGGCATGCACCGGCACAAATTAAGCACTGTCCCGTTCCCCACTATAATTTCCTTGCGCTGTTTTCAAGTTTCGAAGTGAAACTGCGCCGATCTTCGTTTTTGAGGGCAGATGGCCAAACACCAACCTGTTTTAGCTTTTTGTTTTCAATATACTTTACACATGAACTAGGCCCATTGACTTTGACAGAGGCAAAAGAGGTTCCTTCTTTCAAGTATAGACTGCCTGCTCGGATATTACAGCCAAGCAACACTTCAACATGTATTAAACGAGTGGCTTACATGGAACAAGGGGGTCACCAGGATGACCCTCACCTTCGCAGTACATTTGGCAGTTTCCATTTAGCGTTTAGAAGCCCAGTACGCATACTAGCAGCAAGCATGATTGTACCATGTACACTTTAATATGGGGGTACTGTCGTCTTCGGTAATTTAGGTGTAGCCCTTCCCAGATAGAGTGGGGCAAATATTGAGCTGGTATGCGCACTGCCAAACCCTGCCCACATAACTCTTCTTTCCAGACACCCCATTACAGCCTCTACTAGGCCACCCCCATCCTTACTTCCATTCTCCTGCCTTTTCTGCCGCCCCATGCAGAGATGCCGGTCTGTTCTTTTCCATCAGCAAACTACTGCCGAGTTAGTATCTCACTTTACATCCAGCCCTCTGCTGCCACCAACTGGCTACATTGATGAACTGCGTGCACCGACTATCAAGTCACAGATACCGTGGCATTAATACCTCCACTTATAGCTTAAGAGCCTGATGCACGGAGTTCTTTAATAATGACGTAAACGAGAGAACCTTCATAATGAGATAAATAGCTGCGTTAGAGCCTTCTTAAAAACGCATTTTATTTACAGAGAGCAGCAAGAAATGACACCCTGCCGAGGTGGGTACAAGGAAAAGGAACAACCTAAAACAGGTCAGTCAACCATGGAGGCAGGCAGGGCCCCGAGCGGTCACTGCAGCATTAATCAGGGCTTTAAGTGGGATGAAAAAACTGGGGAGGGGTCTCTCAGAGGGGCGTGGCCATTGAAATTAAGGGCGTGGCTTAAAACCTCGTAGGGAAAAATATGCGCTTAGCATAATGTGCCGCCCGACTTGTATTTTGCTGTTTCTGGCATTGCATCCAGATATATGATACAAGAAGTAACATCATACCTACAACAAGTCAAGACTATTGGCTTTGTCAATGGTTTGTTAGTTGCATAAGATAAATAAGCAGCAACTATGGCTAGTACATAATATTGAAAAAAGCTTCCACTTAAAGCCTTGGTGACACCACGACAATGTTGCTGCTCTTGAGAATCAAAAAGAGAAGGGAAATCCAGAGATAAAATGACTCTTAAGGATTTCCCTTCCCCTACTAGGCTCACCTGGCATGACGTCATGACGTAACTTCTTCACTAGTGAGTAGTGTGAGCAGTGCATATTGATGTGCCTGCTGTCACTGCAGTCCGAAAAAAACGGACCGCCTGTGCCAGGGCACGAAACAGAGCCGAACGATAGAGACCCGTTTCGAGGCCACTTTAAAAAACTGCCGGTGCTCAGACCCGGTGAGACCCGGCCCACTTAAAGCCCTGACTTTAATGCGGATTGCTTAGTGGCCCCTGCAGCGTCACAGCTTGGATACCATGGGCCCTGGAGGAAGCACGGAAAATGGCTTCTATGTCTGTTGCTGGGGGAGTAAAATATAGTAATGATTAGGTTCACTGGACCCCTCTGGGCCCCAGTGCCACTGCACCAATGGTAGCTACGCCCCTGGTGATATGAAGGGTGTCCTACACCAGATAAACAATCCCTTCGACGAAAATTAGCCTCCAAGCCCCATTGACACTCGGGTAGATTAGGAATCCAAGGCCTGGTGAATGGGAGGTAAGAGTTGATAGAATTGTTACTGTACATTAAAAAACACTTTGAACACACAAATATATTTATTACACACACATACACATTTGTACAACAAAATCAGTTACTAAACACTAAATCGCAAATTCAACAAAATACTAAATACTACTATATATGTGAGTAAAAATGAACTAAAGGCAACCTGTAGGAGAGCACTACAAGCGTGTAGTACAGTGTAGGGCCTATCAGCAATATCACAAAATAAAATGGGCCGAGTGTTGAAACTTTTCAAACTTTCTCTCTAGTCACAGATCTGGGTTTAATCCATCGTTGTTTTGCTCACCACGCCACTCCAGTTTGGACTCAGCCATATGCCAATCAGCCTTGACCCTGTTCCTCATGGGAACAGTCCTGAACTGGACCAGAAACAAGCATCCTGGGACCGATTTTGGGACATCACCTCTCATCAGCCAAGCTAGCTTGAACCCAGGGTATGCCGGACGGAAAATACTATCAGCCCCACAGCCTATGAAAAAAATCCCAACTTTGATAGTGCATCAAAGGAAAACCAGGCCGCCACTTCAGTCAACCTTCCACAATCCATCCCTAGAGCAGTAAACATTGTGAAGATAAAAGAAATGGAGAAGTCCAAACCTGAAGTTAGATGCTCCCTCTTTGGGGCATGGAAAGGGTTTCTTCCCATCAATGTCCTCCATGACAGCCAAGTGGCCCCTGCCAAGCTGTAAAGTTAGCAGCGCACGGGGACCCTTTAGCATCAGTGTTTTAACAATCACAGAATTCGAGTTTCGTTTAAATCAACAGTTGATGAATCAGCGTTTAGAAGTCTCTACCAGAACCTTCACTCGCATCACAAAGTGAGCAAAATCAGCGGTGCATCATTTTCTTACATCTTCTGAATTGGAATCATCATAAACTCCTAAAGAAGGTCTGTGACCAACTGAACCTGAAGGTGTCCCCTAGAGGATCATTCAGAGGGAAGTAAAAAGCACAAATCAGATAACACTTCCTGTTCTGGGCCGAAGCAAAGATGTCCACACATCAATAACCCCATCTTGAGAAGATCATGTTGGTCACTTTGGGGTGCAACTCGCACTCGTGGTCCTCCAATGGGAGGATACATAGAGCATCCATGCTCACGTTAGAGGAGATTGTAAGGTTGGCAGCCACTGTGAACCATCTGAGCCTCTCATTTCTACAGAGCAAGGTTGTAGCAGATGAGATTAATAAAGACTGTGCATTGTCATAGCCCCTAGGGTAAACATCTACCAAAGGCACCATCCAGCACACTAACTTGAGCATCCCTTGTAAAGCCAAACAAGCTCAGCCGGGCATGCCTTCGAAGGACCATGCAAGAACCAATGCACACGGCCACTGAATCCATTGTGTCAGGACCAGACCTAAGAAGCTGTTTAGCGACTTAATAACCCTCATGAACCACTTCAACGAAGTGACCTCTGACCTGCAAAAGAGGAACTACCCTTCACGCGATCTACCAATCAACAACCTTAACAGAAAAACTTCTTAGAAGGGACATCAAAGTGGCATCAAGAGTAACTGAACCAGAAGGCATAAAATCATTTAGGCCCTGGAGCCCCAAGGAACTCTATTATAGTCAGGATAGGACCACACTGAATCCACTGCTATGTCTACCTTATAGTCAGGATAGGACCACACTGAATCCACTGCTATGTCTACCTTGGGTACAGCAAAACGGAGCAAGAAATGTGTAAGGTACTAAAGATTGGCGGATATTTCCCCAAAAAATGTGGTCAGGAACAGCTGTAGCGGTGTAGATTGTGTCTGGCTCGATGCTGGATGAAGATGGTTAGGCCTTTGGAGGCGACATAAAGTGTGAAACAGGGTCAGGCTTCTAAGCACGAAGCACTGAGGAAGAGTACACCGGCAGAAACACAGCTGAAGCAGCCACTGTCACCTAGTGGCGTGAAGGCAGACCAGAGGGGGCGGAACAGAAGTTAACAGAGGTTGGGTTTTATGTCCACTAAGACAGGACATGGCTCCAAAAATAACATGGAGCTCATAGTCTGGGAAAGAATTTGCCAACCTGAAGACGACCAATGGCCTGATGAAGACGAGCCACTTCCGAAGTAATATCTAAACTTGGAGTGCAAAGCCTTCTGCAGTGGTGTGCCACATTGCTGCACCTATCCTCAAGTCAGGACCAGTAGAGGCATCACTGTCAACACTCGTTGGGGCCTCTGGACCTGCAATAAGGTCTTACCCAGCTGTCCAAAGGCACCATATGCAGTCAAAAACAGGCCAGAGGTGCGCACTGAGTCCAGACCACACTGATGGAAGTTGGGTGAACTTGCAGGGGAGCCTTGAAAGTGGAAGGAATGTCACTCATGTCAAACTGACCTCTTTGTCAATAGCATTATCTATAAGCACTGCAAAACAGGGTTTTTGGAGCAGGCAAGAACTTGGTTGAAGTGACCAGAAAAAATACACAAGCATTGGCAAAGCCAATACATCTCACCTATGCAAGGGCTATTGGCAATGTGTTTTAGACATTTTGTACATCAGTGTGGCTGCTGTTTAGCATGGAAAAAAGTGAGTGGGGTCAAGTAGGGTAGATTGGGACATATTGTGGTGGGGCAGGTTGTGGAAGATTGGGGTGGGGTAGATTAGGGTGTGCAGACTGGGGTGGGGGAGATTGGTATGGGGAGATGGGGCAGATAAGGTAGATTGGGGTGCGGTACACTTGGGAAGGTTTGGTGTAGATTGGAGTAGCTGGAGTGGGGTAGATTCAGGTAAACTGAAGTGGTTTAGATTTTAGTGGGGGGTATACTGGAGTGGGATAGATTGGGTGGGGTAGATTGGAGTGGGGTAGGTTGGGTCGGTCGGATTGGGGTAAACTTGGGCAGGCTGAAGTGGGATGGAGTGCGATGACGGGGAGCAGAGGACATGCAGGAAATGGGAGAAGCAGTGGCAGGAAGATGGAGGAGCAGCGGTGTCTTGAGGAAATGGGGGCATTATTACGATGAAGTGAATGTTCTCCTCTATTATCAGTAAATGTGTAGGAAATTTGTTTTGAAAAGTGAAAAAATACTTTTCGGGCCCAGGACACATTTGACCCATTGCAGGTACACGAAGAAAAACCCAACTATCCAGTTTAAAATGCTTGGGACCCATTGTAAATGTCGGTATTTGGTTAATAAAACATTCATTTTGTGTAATTTTTTGTCCATTACACGTACAGGTCGCCCTGGTTTGACTACTAATAACTTTAAGACTTCGAGAACTAGCCGGCTAGTGGCTGGTGGGTCCACCAATAGACAATCTTCCTGAGGCCCTTGATTGCGTTAATTTGATTTAAAGTGCTCCTCAATAATTAACTTAAAGTGCCTCGTGCAACATTTTAAAGTGCAATGCAAGCCCAACGGAAGCGCTCTAAACAGATCCTACGCATAGCCCAGTGCAGATATTACATACTCCTGTAGGTGCTTAACAACACATGGTGAAGTACCTCTTGTTGCGATATGCATTTAGTTGCATGCTAACCAGAGCCGGGCTGTTGTATTCACAGGGAGAAATACCAACCTTGGGCATTTTATCCCCATTTGAATATGCAGACAAATGCCCGATTACTATACGTAAGTGGGAAAACCTTCCTATCTGAGATCAGCTGAGTAGTCTTGGCGGGAATACATTTTGTGTGAGCAGAGCTCACGGGCTGGTGTGATCCGCAGAAGCCTGCAGGGCTGAATGCACTGTTTATAGGAATTTCAGACCGCGGGCTGACAGCTGGTTGAATTCCCCCTTTAAACAGCAGTGCATGTCTTCATTACAGGACCGAATATTTGGGGACCTCAGGATGGGACGTAGCCAACATATTCGGTAGGGCCACAGGGGTTCAGAGATGCAGGCTATGTGTATCAAGGACTCCGCTCCTACGGCCTTCACCGTTTTTCCTCCTCACCCCCCTTCTGCCATACTGATAGACATTAAGGAGAATCCGCCCAGCTCTTAGTTTTATCAATTGAGCTTCCAGACCCTTGGCCAGGGATTGGCGGGTACATATGTCCTGGTCGCTGTTGAAGAGCTGAAGAATGTCTTATTCACAAACCAAGAGAGCCTTGGACTGCATCGATGAGGCGTGGAAACACAAGAATTGACCCCAGCAGGACAGTTGACACTCAATGTACGCCTATGCCATCGCATCCCAAGTGCAGAGCTGCGGGGCAAGCTACACAACTATATCTGGCAATGATGAGAGCTACTGAGGGGGTACAAAGTTTCTTGGTCCTGCCTGACACCTGGAGGCTAGCACTAAGGAGAGGGAGCTAGGAGAAGATGAATCGACCAGAAAGGGAGTTTTAAATTGTTAGGTATTTGATGTGTGCCAAACAATTCCTGCTGGGGAGAACAAAGGTCCCCTCCATATGGATCAGAAAATAGGAGTGAGTGGTCTGAAGGAAGCAATGTCTGAAAATGGGGAGGGTTGCACATTCTCAAAATTCTACGTCCACACATAGGTCGTCAAGATACCAGGGCACCTCCTCCATTAGCAGCCAGATAGAATTATCATCAAAGTAAAGGAACAGGCATGGAACACAGCTACTGCCACTATTCACAGCCACATTGGAAGATCTTTAACATTTGAGTACATTACTATTACTTTCAGAACCCTAGAAATGAAATAACTGTACCCGCAGTGATCATAACCCGAATCTACTTGGATTGAAACTGGGCTCCGTGCTAAAATCATTTCATAAGCTCGATGTCAGAGGTTATCATGTTTATCGCAGACTAGTTGGCATTTGCCTAAAGTCAAAAGCGCAACTGCTCAACATTATTCATCCATTTCCATAAGAATTGACCAGGTTACTCGAAAAAGAGGCTCGACACACAACAGTTCCTCATACGTGCAGAGGTTTTATTACAGATAGAAATCATAATTGCTTTAGCAGCGGAAACAAGACATGATACAGTCATGGAAAGAGATGGTTTGACAGCGCTCTAGCACAACACGCAAAATGGCTGACCTTCCGGATTAACAGTGAATGTTGTGCAACGTGGCAGCCATTAGCGCTTACAGGCTACGTTGAGCGCATTTGGTGTGGCTTGGCATCAGTAGTGCGGAAGTCATTGACTGCGATCTATCTAATGAGGATTTAAAGATATCCAAGGACTCAGACTGACACACTCAAGAAAAATTAAATAGTGACAGGAAAAAACATTTGTCAAGTCTAAGTAACAGAAGGTCACGCAATATCGACATAAATAAATTTCCGTATTTGTACTATAACACGACATGCATGAGCTCCTATGTCCGCATACAGTGCAGGAAATCATTTCAACAAAAACACGCAGAATGTTTCATAGGAATAGAATACTTTAAAACTGATCAGCATCTCTTCAAATGTGCAAAAAAATCTGAATATTCAAAAACAAATAGTGAAATAGGTCACAAATATAAACGTTTTCAAAGCCATTTTGAAATATTGCTTTGGAGGGGTTTACGTTAATCGCACGCAAAATTACATCCTATTGGAAAGTACAAATTATAAGGCTAATCTGCAAATACACTGACATAGAAACGGTGCTAAAAAGCACACTGATGCAATTTGTCAAGTAAAAAGAACAAATCAGCTGCACCATTCACAGAAAATGTACTGATGAATATCTGATGAGACAGTGAGCGGCTACAACTGTGGCATCTATGAACTCAGTGAATGGAGGAATACACAACTGACACTGGACATCAACATGAAGGCGAGTGGGAGTATATATATATATATATATCCCTGTAAAGTACCTTACCTGGTCAGCTTAAGACAGGTTGGCGTATCCATTCTACATTAGTAATAGTCCAGCAGTCTTAGCCGCTGGCTGCTATGACAATCTTAGGAAAAGTACCCATGAGCAGAAACGGGCCAGTTACTGGACATGGTAGAAAAGGCAACCAGATAGTAAAAGTTATCAGCTTCTTAAAAAGCCCAAGCTTACCACTGTCATGCAACCTAACTCCCCACCCCAGGAATCTTCTTTTTCAGGCAACAGTGATTTTTTTTTCTTCCACAAGACGGGGCGCTATAGGTATTCCCACCCAACACCCGAGTGAAGACACTAAAAGTGTGGTGGTCTGCATCCAATTTCGAGCAGCCGATGGACAAATTGCTTTAAAATAAAATCACTTTGATGGCAGTAATCAGGGTGTAGAATAAACAGGGATAACAAGTCATATAACGAACTACTATCATATTAAGAAAGTAGTCACATTGGACACTGCATTCTACACAGTTAATGTGGACTCACAAGCCAAAGTGTGGTTACTTTAATACACATATTTAAAAATAAAAACCATTAAAAGCTCTAAAACAATAAAACAATCAACAAATGTTAATTCACCTACTGGACAGTAGTCTGTGGTGTTCGGTAGAAAGATGGAACTTTGCAAGAGTGCGATACAGAATGATTCTTTGACCTTGCCAAGGCTTCATGTGTGCCCGCTATCCTTTTCACAGAAGTTGGGAAATCTCCATAAAGCCCTGCATCAATGCACGGCATCAAGCTGCAAGAAACCATGCTCCCATCTGCAACTCCCCCCCCCCCCCCCCCCACCCGCCCCCATCCCCCTTGACACTACTGTAGGAGTAACTCAGATCGGCAGTATCATGAAGTTTGAGACAGAGGGAGATGGTTTCCAAGTCTGAAGGAGAGTGACGGGAAGGGCTGGGGCTTGTTAAAATTTGCTTAGCCAAATTCAAAGTTTTTTTTGGGTGGGTTTCCGGCTCAAGACAACAGCAAATAAAAGCCTTAACATAAAAGGTCAATCTTTGCTAACACTCAATCTAAAAAAGGTAAACAGAAGCCTCTCTAAATTGCAAATGGAGGCTGTGACCTTTCTCATATCTGACCTTAGCATGCAGGTAGCTGAAAGCCACTTAAATGAAGAGGCAATCAGCACGAGGTCACGCGATAGGACGACCCCCATGGTGGCAGTATGAATAGAATTAATGATATAATGTGCCCCCTGTTAGGGGTAAACTGATGAAAACCCGTGGGAACTGCTGCTGAAAGACAAAGGGCACATTTAACTGTAAAACAGAAGAAGCCGTAACCAGTACCGCCTCAATTATCCAGAAAAGAACGCCCAGCGCTGCTTTCGCAAATTAGGGAAACGGAGCATTTGCAAAGGTGCTGTGCTATTTTTTTTTTTTTTTTAATTAATCTCTCACTTTGTACAAAAAAAGTGGCAGGCAGTGCAAGATGTTGGACACGAAAGTTTAAGATCATTTATACCGAAATGGCACTGCCCTGCAGCAGAAGGAATTAGCTTGCCATGATTTAGGTGTCAAGGCGACCGCAAATATATATACACAAGACAAGCAAAAAAAAAATCAAATAGTTTACAGTAATTTAAAATGTTAACATAAAAATCTTAAATAAAAATTGTTTAAAGGCGAAGGGCTCTCAGACTCACAACCGTTACTTAAACCAGTAATACCTGGTTGTGCCACTAGATGTCAGTGCACCCGTTTAAATTGCCGGCCAAAGAAAGGATCCGTTACCTTTTCTACACTAATGTTTTATTCACAAAGCACACCATGCGCCCATCAGTAGGTTGCACGAGGTTCCTCCAAAACCGTTTTAAAGATCTTATTTTGATTTAAATGCGTCCAGTGATTATTGCGGAGTTAAAAGTAATAGCCAAAGGCCTTTATCAAAAAAATAATTCTACAGTTATCCAAAGGAAAAGGTTAGGTGGGCATGGCGTATTATTTGTGGCTGCTAAGCATGTTAAAAGCTAAAAAGAAATACCATGGCAGCAGGGTCAGCTGAAAAATGCTTTTCTACATCACGAATTCTGGATAACACACCATATTGAAATGCCGCCACAAGAGAAGAAAGTGAAAAGTAGATACAGGGTCTCGCACAGGCCAAATAAACGAAGGCGCACGCTTTTAAAGACCTTAGCCGGAAGTCAGCATTTTACATATGAAAGAATTACCACATTTGCAACTCTGAGCCGCCCTTTGACTCGACTCCCAGGCGGCCTGGCTCTCTTGCTCAGATATTCGGTGTGTGCCGAGCTACCTTGTGCTTTTGGTCTGGTTAAGGGCACATTGCGAATTCACAATAACTTTCATGCTGCAGTCAAGCCATTTTAGGGCTAAAAAGGTAACGTACAATGCCAGAAGAGGTTTTTCACTAATTCAAAGGATTTTCAAAAGTATGCCGGCATTACACGACAATAAAAGATGGGCTTCTTTTAGCGGAATACCATGGCGCAATGTGAGAACGCCCCCGAGTCCCGCCCACCCCTCGCTTTCTGTATGTGGGTGGCGGCGGACAGCAGGCACACTGAATTCAGTTAGTCACAGAGAGACAGAAAGGGCAGAATTTCGAATGAAACATGAAAATCGATAGCCACCCCTCCATATATCGGGACTCCTCTTTCTCCACAGATCTGTGACAACGCTTCTCGTTCAAGGTCAGTTCCAGGATAACTAGCCCGATGGCGGGCCCTGTGTGCCGAGACCACTACAAATCGATTTTCTATAAAGAGCGACTTATTTCACAGGTGCAATGCTGCCCCCTCCCACTACACACAGAAAATGGGTCAGAGCATTGAACTTACAATGCAGCAATGAAATACATTTACACAAAGTCATCAGTAGTCTCCCTTAAGATACAATTTGACAACTGTGATCTGGGACAGCAGAACAGGAAAATAGATTATATCAAATGTCTGCGGCAGACCAGCAAACAAAACTCAACATCAGGGCCTTGGTGACGGCGTTGCTCATGGTCATTCCATTGATTAATGAAATAAAACAAATTAAAACACATTCCTAAGTCCCACCCCTCACATGCCATTCTTTACAGCTGTGACCTTGACATCTCAGCAGACAAGGACACATCAGCCGCCAACTAGAGTAATACAGAGAACCACTCCGCCGTCTGCCTCCAGCCCCATCCACTACCAAAGCCACTTCGCTTCGCTTCCTCAAGACATTCCTCATCACTGGCGCATTCCATCATTTTCAATACATCATGGTCCCTAAACAATGGTTCACTGTACTGGAGGTGTTGTGGTGCTAGGGTGAGGCGTGCACCGCTCCAGCTTGAAGGAGACCGTGGTAGGCTCAGGTTCATACGCTTTATGCAGCTTGTTGAAGACTAGGTCTGCACCAACAATTTGAGCACTCCCAGCAGCTCAACAACTTTTCCGAAGAAGCTTGGCCCAGCCGGAGGAAATCGGATTAAAATAGGTTTAAACACTCATCCAGGTCTGGAGTTCCCCGACTGATGAGGCACGTCAGTGACGAGTATGACCATTCCATGCTTCGCAAGAGCGAGACGTCCGAGAACATAAACAAAGAGAAAAGTAAATGCTTCACCTGCCAGGTCGCAGACCAAGCCATTAGTGACCTCCAGGCGTCTGCGGATGGCACTGATGTAGGAGAAACACATTTATAAAAAGCAGGTTAACTAAAGCAGCATAATCTTCCACTGGAGGACACAGTGGAAAGTCAGACCATTTCAAACAGGGCTCCACCCTGCCTTGGTCCTTGGGGAGGTCCTACTTTGGTAAGGTGCTCTCTCTCTCTCTCCAGTCATACAGCAGTGCAGAGTTTATGTAGTGTTCGAAAAAACTATGAACGCGAGCAGTAGCCGTGGTGTCTACTGTGACCATCGAGCTTTGTCCGTCTTGGCTAAAACTGTAGCATAAGCAGCCAAACTTGGAACCCTGTTGCTGGGTTTCCTAGTGCAGGGTTTGGGGATCCGGCCCAACGTTTCCTTCAAGGGGGGAGTTCATTTACTTCTTCTTGAAGAACTTCTTATTCAGCAGGAAGATCAGAAGGTTCACGTTGACCTTAGCTTTACTGAACATTTTCATAACAGCAACACCTTCATACTGCAGTTGGAGGAGGTCCTGAGAAGGAATAAGGAGATATGAGACATTACACACTACCATCGCAAGCAAAGACATTTCAGCAAAATAGTTGCCAGCTATAGAGCCCCAACTGGGCCTCCAACCCGATGACAGATACAAGGGTGGAGGGTGACGGCTCTGCAGTTTGGAATAAGATCTCCCACAATTCAATTTTCTTTCGAAATTAATCTTTTATAGAAGTGAAGAAACGAGTACAGTAAAATTGGCATGTTAAATGTGCAACTTAATTGGACGAGGAAAATTGAGTAGTTCATTGAATAAGAATCCAAAATACACATCCTATTGATCGATTTTCACAACAAATAAGAGGTGAAACACTACAAATGGCAACATTTACACCTTCTTACACATCATGCTACTTAGGGTGGCCCTATTAGTCAGGTAAGTACAATGTTTATTATTCCAGGCTGGGGCAGGAAGTACTCTAGATGGGATCCACTGCACAAGGTCCTCCACAAAGGCCTTGATAGCGGGGGCTTTTGAAACGAGAGGAGCATTCTCGGTTCTGCATGTATGCGGCAGTAGTGGCTAGGTATAGCCTGAATGATGTATAAACCAACCCCCAATTCTGATGGTGCGGGAGATGGTAGAGAATATGCTGAAAGTAGGGGCGAGTGGTTCAAGGTTGTTTGGGGCACAGTAGCAGACAAACAGTTTCCACTATGCGGCATAGCAGGTACATGTGGTGGGCCTGCGGGCTTCTCGGAGTAAGCCAATGCACTCCTGTAGCAGTCCAAGGTAACCAAACTAGGACTTCAGGTGCCAAATCGGAAGGTTGAGCTGCCTGGAGTCTGACCGTACAGTGGTCTTGAGTGAGAATGTACGGCCTGTCGGGGAGCTTGTCATACAGATCAATGGACATCTCGAGCAGGGAGGAGAACCTTGGTTGTCTAGTCCATGTTGGAGCCACTAGAATGAGGGTAATGGAAGTCTGTCTCAGTTTCATGAGTACGTTTGGGATCAGTGGGAGAGAATGGAAAGCATAGGGAAAGAGCCCTGACCAATTTATCGACGGGGCACTGTCCATGGCCTGGGGGTGTGGAAATCTGCTAGCGAGGTTTCAGCATTTTGCCTTTTCTGCTGTGGCAAAAAGGCCTATGACCAGGGACACCACCTGTGGAAGCAAGGGAACATTGTGTTTGGGTGGAGTTCACATTCATTAACTTATTGATGCATCCTGCTGAGCAGATCAACAAAATCATTGTCCACTCCTGGTAGTATATACTCTGCCAGGAGATGAACCTGGTGAGGGATGGCCCAGCGCCAAATCTGTTGGGCTAGGGCAGACGGGGAAGTGTCTCTCCGCTTCTTCAGATCGAACATGGCGGACATGTTGTCAGTAGGCACCAGGACTACATTCCCTTGAATCTGAATGAGAAACATTTTGAGAGGTAGTTGAATGACTAACGGCTTCAAGCGGTTGATATGGAGAACATCTAGAGACCTTGGACTATCATGTTTAGTGGTACCCCACAGCCAGCTAGGGGTGCGTCTGCGGCGATGTCACCTGCAGGACAGGGTCTGTGAAGGGCCTGTTCTGCAACAGATTGTTGCTGCTCCACCACCGCAAACAGTGATATTTGCGGGTCTTTATCAACATTTGATTATCAATTCAAGAATACTTTATTCGACAAATTAATGCCATAAAAGTGATCATATCATACAACAGTACATTTCAGTTACACAATTTAAAAAAAAGCTCAAGTATTCCTGATGTCAGACCCTATAACCATAATCTAAAAATACACAATAAAATACAAAAACATTATAAAATACAATGTGCAAAAGAGCAAAATCATTCAAGTACAAGTAGTCCTTGTTTATCCTAATTCCACCGTAGATATTGTGTGGAAATCCATACAAAGCCTGCACAGACGAATGCCAAGAGGGTCTCTGTAAGAGTGTTTCTGGTATCAAACCAATAAGCTTGAGACCCGATATGTAATGAGGTACAAAGTATTTATAAAGTGTAAGGCGCGGAAAGACAACTCGAACAGGTACCAAAAAGTCCCTAATAATGGCATTCCCAATATCGGGCCAATAGGTCACGATCTAAAGGCCTCCACCACCGCAAACAGTGATATTTGCGGGTCTTTATCAACATTTGATTATCTATGCAACCCTCCACTGGTGACAACTGGCTGGAGAGGCACTCTTGAAGCAGGCACGTATGAAGCGTACCATGGGGCACTATAGCTATGCATATGGCCATCATTCCTAGCAGGCGCATAACAGTGCGGATTGAGAGATGACGGAGTAACTGAATAGATGCAGCAGTTGTTAGAAAGCATGCACATTCGGAGGGCTGGGAAAGGCTTTGTGCACGACAAAACGGAGGATTCTCCCTAACAGCTGGACCTGGAATGGTTCCAAGTGGGACTTTGTGGCATTTACTGAGA
The DNA here is from genome assembly GCF_964204655.1 of Triturus cristatus. Lineage (NCBI taxonomy): Eukaryota > Metazoa > Chordata > Amphibia > Caudata > Salamandridae > Triturus > Triturus cristatus. Next base: position 139,361,790 of record NC_140595.1, on the reverse strand, counting down.
ACCCTAAACTGTGGAGGGGGAAACTGCAGCCTGGGTGAGAGCCAGGCAATCTTGTCTGCTTGCACGCTTGATCAGCGAATCGTCAAGATAAGGTTAAACGTGGATTCCCTTCCTGCTTCAGTGGGCAGTCACCACTGCTAAACACTTAGTGAAAACCCTTGGAGCTGTGAGGACTCAGAAGGGCATCACTTTGGATGGATAGTGGTGACGACTTACTATGAAGCAGAGGTAGCGCAGATGAGCTGGATGAATCAGGATGTGGAAACAGGCGTTCTTCAGGTCACGGGTGGCCATTAAGCCACCTTACAATAGGAGGGGATGACATCCTGTAGTATAACCATGTAGAAGCGATCTGACAGGATGCATCTGTTGAGAGGACAGAGCGAGGATTGGTCTGAGGGGTCCGTCCTTTTTGGCATGAGGAAAACTAGTAAGTAAATGCCTTTGCCCTGGTGTCGGTGGGGCACTGGCTCTATGGCTATTGACAGGAGTGTCTGGACCTCCTCTTGAAGAAGTGTAGGATGCTCCGGGCTGAGGGTGTGAGTGGGTTGTGTTGGCGTGGTAATGAGCTCTAGGCAGGAGCAGTGCTTGACAATGGACAAAATCCACTGGTCAGAGGTATTCTCCCAACAGGGAAGAAATCCCTGAAGTTTTACCCTGACAGGTGTTCAGTGATTGGTGGGTGGTGCAGAGCAAATCAGCGTTAGGAGGTAGAAGCCCCCTTGCTGGGGTACCTCTGCCTCTACCCTTAGAGCTGCTCCCTCTAAAAGAGCCCCGTGTGAAACATCTACCGCCCTGCTGGCAATTGCACTGGTGCTGCCTGTGGTAGGACTGGGAAGATTTTGGTGAATTGGCTTTGGAGCCTCCACTGGACTTACCTGCGAAGGAACCCCTGACAGAGGGGACCTGCAAGAAGACTCCCATTGCCTCAGGTTCCCAGTGTCTTTTTTGATCGTCTCATGCACTGTGTTAACCTGAGGTCCAAAGAGGTGCTCCCCATCGAAAGGCAGGTTGGTCAAATGCTCTTGCACCTCAGGCTTGAAACCAGACACGTGGTGACAGGAGTGGTTCAGTAAGATAACCAAAGTGTTCACTCACCTTGCAGCAGGATAAGCCACATGTAAGGCACACTGGATGTTGGCATTAGAGATGGCCTAGCGTTCCTCAACTAACTCTTGCCCCCCTCCTACGGTATTGATCTGGGAAGTGCTGCAAGAGCCACTCCATTTCATCCCAGTGGGCTCTGTCGTATCTAAAGAGGTTGCCTACCGAGGTGGTGATGAGCCAATGAGTTGCTGCATCTCCAGTTAATCTTTTCCTTACAGCATCAATTCTCTTACTCTCCTTGATAGGAGGTCGAGTGTCCTCGGTGGCAGACGTGATTGCTAGCAAGTCGAGTGGAACCTGACCCACGATGTAGAGTGCGTCAGAGGGGGATGGCTTCTATTTCTTCTCAATGCGTGGCATAAACACGCAAGATGTGACTGGCTCCTTAGAGATGTCAGGGGCGGATTTAATCATCCCCTAAAGCATTGGGAGATACTGCACAGAACTTTCTGTTTAAGAAGCACAAGTTCCTACTTGTGTAACGATATATCTGTAAGAGACATTAGTTACTGATAGATTCCTTACCTTAGAATATCCCCAGGCGTCAGATTGGATCCGGAAAGTTTTCGTCAGCAGTACCCCTGCGCGTCAGAAGGTGGCGTCGTGCGGCTCCATGTCCGTCGCTGGCGTCGTATGCACCGAGATGACGTCAAAAGAGACTACTTAGGCACCACCCATGCGCGCTGACGTCAGTTCTGTACACTACTTTCCGCGCCAGGAACGCAGAGCCATGCAAAAAACTGACCACTGGTGCCATGAAACTAGGGCCCTGAAAAGGATGACCTTAACCCTAGAAATCAGTTCGCAGAGCGGGGAGGATGGGTGGGGCGGTAAGGAATCACTAACTAATGTCGCTTACAGATATATCGTTACACAAGTAATAACGTGTGCATCTGAAAGAGACACGTTCGTGATAGATTCCTTACCTTAGAATACAATACCAACTCCAGTGGTGGGTCTGCGAACAAGATTACACCAGAAAGTCACAGAGGACAGAACGGCCAAAGAAGCTGTCCCTCCGGACTGGACTGTCAAGGCAATAATGCTCGGTAAACGTGTGCAGCGAGGTCCATGTAGTTGCCCGACAAATGTCCTGCAAGGGAACGCCGCATCCCAAGGCAGTAGTGGCTGCCGTTGCCCTGGTAGAATGGGCACGCAGCCCCACAGGAGGCTCCTTCTTAGCCAACGAGTAACATGCTTTGATGCACAGAACGACCCACCGAGAGATGGTTCGTTTGTGTACGGACCAACCTTTTTTGGCGCCCACGTAGCCAACAAAAAGCTGGTCATCCACCCGGAACTGTTGTGTGCGCTTTAGATAGAACGATTGCGCATGTTTTGCGTCCAGATGGTGGAGCCTCTCTTCCTCTTTTGAAGGATGCGGAGGCGGAAAAAGGTAGGCAAAGTGATGGTCTGCCCGATGTGGAACGGCGTGACAACCTTCGGCAACAAAGAAGGAAGAGTCCTTAAAACCACCTTGTCCGGATGAACAGAAAGAAAAGGAGGTTTAGAAGAAAGCGCCTGGAGCTCACTCACTCTTCTGGCAGAGGTGATAGCTACCAGGAAAGCCGTCTTGAGAGTGAGAAGACGTAAGTGACAGTTATGAAGGGGCTCAAAGGGAGCGCACATCAGATATGTCAAGACAAGATTTATGTCCCTTTGAGGAATTATGAAAGGCACGGGAGGAAAAGTGTGTGTAATGCCTTTGAGGAAGCGATTAACAACTGGGGACTTAAAAAGAGACGGCTGATCTGAAAGCCGTAGAAAGGCAGAGATGGCCGAAAGGTAACCCTTGATAGTGCCCAGAGCAGAGCCCTGCTCGGCCAAAGAAAGAAGGAACAGAAGGACCTTGGAAAGAGGGGAAAAATGGGGGTCCACACCCTTTGCTGTGCACCATGCCACAAATTTGTTCCACCTGCAGGCGTATACCGTTTTTGCGGAGGGACGCCTGGCTGCCAGAATGACATCACAGACTTCGGGAGGAAGGTCGAAAGCTGTCAACTGTCGCCGCTCAATCTCCACGCATGGAGGTGGAGGCTGGACAGGTGCGGGTGGAGGACTGTCCCCTGCTGCTGCGACAGAAAATCCTCCCAAAGAGGCAGTCGGATCGGGGGATTGATCGCCATGCTGAGTAGCTCGGGATACCAGTATCTTCGTGCCCAATCCGGAGCCACAAGGAAGACTTGGGCCCGGTGGCGCCGAATCTTCTTCAGCACTCTGGGCAGAAGTGGTATAGGCGGCAGTACCACATGGCGGTGGTGTTGTCCATGAACACCTGCACTACACTTCCCAGGACAGAGGGAAGGAATGCTTTCAGTGCAAGCCGGATCGCCCGAAGCTCCAAAAGGTCGATATGGAGCCGGGACTCCGCCGGAGACCAGAGGCCTCTGATCTCCGCCTCTCCCAAGTGGCCTCCCCATCCCAGGAGGGACGCATCCGTCACCACTGTATGCTCTGGTTGGGGAAGGGAGAGGGATCTGCCCTCGACCCAATCGAGATTCGTGAGCCACCACTGTAATTGTCATGCAGTGCCCTCCGAGATTTGGATGTGATCGGACAGGTTGCCCTGATGCTGTGCCCACTGGAACTTCAGTTCCCACTGCAGAGCCGGCATATGCCACCTGGCATGTTGCACTAGCAGGATAAAGGAGGCCATTAGGCCCAGGAGCCGGAGGGCCATCCTGACTGAAACCCGGGATAGAGGCTGAAAGTTCGGAATCATAGCCTGAATATCCCGGACTCGCTGCTCGGGAGAATAAACCCGAAACTGTGTCGAATCCAGAACTGCTCCGATGAAGAGGAGCTTCTGAGAGGGGCTCAGGTGCGACTTCGGCACGTTGATGGAAAACCCCAGCAAATGCAGGAGGTTGGAGACGACTGCCTTGGGCGAGCCCGCATTCAACAACCAGTCGTCGAGATCGGGGAAGACTAGAACCCCTGATCTGCGCAGATGAGCTGCGATCACCACCATCACTTTCGCGAACACCCGAGGGGCACTGGTAAGGCCGAATGGGAGCACGGCAAACTGAAAATGCTCTTGGCCTACCGTGAACTGCAGGTAATGCGGTGGGCCGGCAGGACGGGGATATGAAAATATGCGTCCTGCAAGACCAACGCTACCATCCAGTCCCCAGGGTCGAGGGCAGCCAAGACCTGAGCCAGAGTCAACATCTTGAACTTCTCCTTCCGGAGGAAGTGATTGACATTCCTGAGGTCCAAGATGGGGCGCAGGCCCCCTTTCTCCTTCTTGGGGACCAGAAAGTAGTGGAAATAACAACCACATCCTTCTTCTGGCCCAGGAACGCGCTCAATGGCTCCCTTGGCCAAGAGGGCCGTGACTTCCGGCTGGAGGAGTCCGAAATAGTCCCCCGACATGCGGTTGAACTGAGGTGGAATGGCTGGTGGGGCAGACTCGAAGGGGAGGGAGTAGCCCCTTCGGACGATTTGCAACTCCCACCTGTCCGAGGTAATGGAACGCCAGTGGGGGAGGTGATGGCGAATCCTGCCGCTCACCGGCGTGGGGTGTGCCCCAAAGCCTGGACAAGGAAGGCTTCGAGGCGGATGCTGCGGGAGCAGAGGTGGACTGACCCGCACGCTGGCCCCCTGTGGCGTGAACCACGTCCGCGGCCACGCTGAGGTTGGTTCTGCGCAGGCTTCTGGCTGAACGAACGTGTCGTGGCACCCAAGGACTTGGCCGTAGCCCAGGAGTCCTCAAAACGCTCTGCCTTATCACCAAACAGACGAGTACCATCAAAGGGCATGTCCATAAGAGAACTCTGAACATCCCCTAAAAACCCAGTGGACCGCAGTGGAAATCGCCCTACCCAGTGAGTCCGCTGTGTCCAGTCCGCACCGGATGGCAAACTTTGCTGCATCCTTCCCCTCAGCAACAGCTTGGGAAAGCACTGTCCGAACCTCCTCTGGACACTGAGGCAGCACCTGTGCAACCGTGTCCCACACAGCGTGGGAGTAGCGGCCCAAGAGGCATGCGGTGTTCACCGACCGCAGCCCTAAGCTGGCAGATGAAAACAGTTTCTTGACAAACTGTTCCAGCTTCTTGGATTCCTTATCCGGTGGGGCCGGTGGGAATGCGCTTCAGGAAGTGGAGGCCTGGAGGACCAGGCTCTCCGGAGTTGGGTGGGTTTTCAAAAAATCAGGTTCACCCAGGGCCGGGCGGTGACGCCCGGCTACGTTTTTATCCACAGGAACCCCCGTTGCTGGTCTAGACCAGGTGCCCATCAATACGTCAGTTAACGCCTCATTGAATGGTAGCAGGGGCTCCATAGAGCTTGCCGCCGGCTGAAGTACTTCAGTGAAGAGGTTAGTTTTGAGGGTCACCGTAGGCAGGTCAAGGGCCTCAGCCGCTCTACGGAGCACCATAGTGTATGTGGTGCCCTCCTCCACAGCCACAGCCACAGCAGGAGGAGAAAGAAAACCAGGTTCAGAGTAGAGGTCAAGGCCACCTGCATCCTCCCACTCTTCTGTCCATTCCTGTTCCGACCCGCACTGCCATGCGAGAGGGTCCTCAGACCCCTCCCAGTCGTCCCCGTCCACCACTGCCCGTGGAACAGGCTGCGGCGGCGGGGGAGGGACAGGGGAATAATAAGGGTCCGGCTCCGTGTCCCAATTAGGGTCCCAACTAGGGCCAAAATTGCCCGGGAAACCGGGCAAGGGCGGTGGTGGAACGAACAGAACCCACTGCGGCGCTGGGAACGGAGCCGTGGGCTGCGCCAGCAGAGGACCTTGCGGCACTGGGGCCAGAGCCGCCGGCGGCAAGGGAGGGCCCTCGGCTGGGACCGCAGAGCCCGAAGGCGCGCCGGCGGGAGCCCTAGGCCTGAAAAGGCGGTACATGTCAGCAAGGAAAGCTTGCACCTGGGCAGGAGTCGCCCATGGACCCGGATAAGGTGGGTAGGCCGCGGGACACACAGGCTCCAAAGGAGCTGCGGGGGAGGTACCCCCGGCCCCCTCGTCCGCATCCGGAGACCGACGGGGGGGACGTCGGAGTGCGAAAACGCTTCTTCGACTTCTTCTCATGACATCTCTTACCAGATTCAGAGTGTGAAGACTTAGACCCAGAGGAGCGATGATGATGGCTCCACGGTCGGTACCTCGATCGACCCCTGGACCTCGAACGGCACAAAGACGACTGCCGGGCCTCCAACAGCTTACGGGACCGCTCCCGTAAGGCCTTCGGAGCCATGGCCAGACAGTCAGAACATGACCGGGAGTCATGGTCACGCTCCAGACAGTAGAGACAGACGCCATGGGGGTCGGCCACCGACATCTACGGTGACAAGCCCCGCAGGATTTAAACCCAGGCATCCCTACGTGGCACCAGGAGTCAAAGACTCAAAAATGAAAGACAAAAAGTCTCAAAAGTTAGTCAAAAAGTGACTAGGGTACGTGGTCTAACCGGATCTGCGCTTTCTGGCGCGGAAAAAGAAAGAACTGAGGTCAGCGCGCATGGGTGGCGCCCAAGTAGTCTCTGACGTCAGCTTGGCGCATACTACGCCAGTGACAGACGCGGAGCCACACAACGCCACCTTCCGACACGCAGTGGTACTGCTGACGAAAACTTTCCAGATCCAGTCGGACGCCTGGGGATATTCTAAGGTAAGGAATCTATCACTAACGTATCTCTTTCAGATAGAATCTCCAACAGGAAGTCCTCTTCCTCAGGGGTGGTCTACATGTCCACCTTATGGTAGGTGGCTGCGCGTTGGATGATGCTGTGGTACGATATACTGTCATCTGTGTGTGAGGCCCTGAAAGGGGTATGTAATAAAAAAGGACCTGTGAGAGGTTAGGTGGCCCACAATGTAGCCTCCCTGGGGCCCCCTAAAACACCAGGGTGCACAGGTGCAAAATCCTCAGCTGGGGAATAAGGGCTAGGGCTGCCTGTGTAAGAGTAAGACTCCGGGGACCTGTGAGGAGAGACTATGGGAGATGGGGGGGGGGGGTGTAGGAGGTTGTGGCGATGGAGGAGAAAGAGGAGTTGGAGCTTTGTCTGGAGAGCTTTTTTTCCTGAGGGAGGTGGGAAGGGGGGCATTAGTGTCTGATGGCTGGACCTCTTCGGAAGCAAAGCTTACGTTTCTGGGGGAAAATCTTGTCTGAAGTGAATTGACAAGACTTCTTTGAGGAAAACAATTTGCAAATTCCGAGCCCAACTCTTGATTGCAGGAGTATACACAGCATGCGTTTCTACAGCTATACATGCTACGAACATAAGATGTAGGGTAGAGAAGCATGTACATCTAGTCGCTAAATTGCACAATGTGAAACCAGAAAACCTGCGATCAATCCTGGATTCCCCATTTGACCTAATTTTGTGATCCTACGCAATTGTTTTGTTTTATTTCACTTGGCCTCCTTTTTCTTCATTATTACACATAACAGCACATTGAATTACAAAAGTTCAGGATGTGCCCTGTACACAACCTTCTCTTGTATTCGATATGATAAACTATATTGTGTTCCATGTATAATGACAATGCAGGCCACCCAGAGGTGGCACATGACAACTGACTTGCCTTCCTATTGGCAAGGTGGGGAGAGACATGAATGCTTCTATATTCATGTTTTAAAACTATTACTTTAAGAAAACAATACTTCTCAATGCACTGACATAAGAAGATGTACTAAAGTGAACAGGTTCTCACGGCTGATGGAATACACTTTTTGCATTTTCAAGAGACTATCATATTTTTATGTTTGCTGCAAGAAGTCTTAAATGAAGATGTTCCTAAAGAATAAGGTACTTACTTACCTTCGGTAATGCCTTATCTGGTTGAGATATCTAGCTGCAGATTCCTTACCGTAGAATTATCCCCAGAGGTCAGACTGGATCCGCAAATGTTTTGAGCAATACCCCGGCATGCCGGTAGGTAGCGTTGTTCGGCTCTGCGTGGCGCTGTAAGTGACGTGTGCTGTGCTTATATATGCACATCCCAGCTCGCTGACCACAGTTACTTTGAGACTTTCCAAGCCAGAAACACAGAGCCACGAAGTACACAGACCACTGGTGTGGAGAACTAGGGCCCTGAAAGGGGAAAGCCTTGCCCCTACAAATCCATTCTCAGAGCAGGGAGGATGGGTGGGTCAGTAGGGAATCTGCTGCTAGACGAAGTCTCTACCAGATAAGGCGTTACCGAAGGCAAGTAACTTGTTCATCTGATAGAGACTTCTAGCTGCAGATTCCTTTCCTTAGAACAGATTCCCAAGCAAAACCTCCCCAGATGTGGGTCTGCAGGGAAGTCCTGCAGGACTGAAAGGACAAACTGGCCATTCCTAAGGACCTGCCTGTGCTGGGTAAACGTGTGCAAGGAACCCCACATTGATGCCTGGCAGATGTCTAGGACCGGACCTCTGCGTGCTAATGCAGTGGTTACAGCTTTAGCTCTGGTGGGGTTGCTTCTTAGCCAACGCGTAGCAGATTATGATACAGAGCACCTTCTGACCGTCCCATCCTTTCTTTGCTCCGACATAGCCCAGGAAGAACTGGTGAAGGTGCTCTTCCTCCTTGGAGGGATGCAGCGGAGTGTAAAAAGCAGGCAGAGTGATAGATTGGCCTACATGAAAGGGAGCAACCACTTTTGGTAGAAAGGAAGCTCTCGTGTGAAGTACCAGATTGTCTGGGTAGATGTTCAAATAAGGAGGCTTGACTGACGAGGCCTGAAGCTCACTAACCCTCCGGGAAGATGTTATAGTCAAGAGACAGGTTGTCTTGATAGTAAGGAGCCTGAGTGGACAATTGTACAGAGGGTCGATGGGAGCGCACATAAAAAAAGTGAGGATGAGATTGAGGTCCCTCTGGGGCATAATAAAGGAGATGGTGGAAACAAATGTAAACCTTTCAGAAACCTATGTACAATAGGGTATTTCAAAAAGGATGGCGGATCAGGCAACCACAGAAAAGCTGAAATGGCAGAGAAATAGCCCATCAGAGTGCCTAGAGGAGAGCCCTGCTAGGCATGGGAAAGGACGAAAAGGGGAACCCTTGAAATTGTGATAGAAAGGTAATCTATTTGTCTTTCTCTACATCATGCCACAAATTTCTTGGTAGACGGATGTCTGGCTGCCAACATAAAGTGACAGACTTCGGGCGGAAGGAAGAAAGCGGTCATCTGTCGCCACTCAATCGCCACACAAGAAGGCAGAGCGTTGACAAGTTCGAGTGGAGAGCCCTCCCCTGCTGCTGCGACAGAAAATTATCCCGAAGGGGCAGTCTGATTGGAGGACCGATTGTCATGCTCAACAACTCGGGAGACCAGAAACTCCATGCCTCTATTCAAAGCCACAAGGATGACTTGGGCTGGTCGTTCCTGATCTAGAGAACCATGGGCAGGAGTGGTATGGGAGGAAAGGCATACAGGAGGCCCGAGCCCTACTCAAGAAGAAAAGCGTCTCCAAGAGAGAGCTACCTTGGAAACTCCAGCGTACAGAACTGCTGACATTCTGCATTGCCTTCGGTGATGAACAGATCTAACCAAGGCTCTCCCCACTGCTGAAAGACCTAGCACTACCTCTGGATGGAGAAGCCATTCATAATCTGCAAGGCATCTGTGGCGGAGTTCACCCACACTGGTGTTCGGAGAGCACGCCAAATGGTGAACCACCAGGGATATGCCCTGCTGTTCCAGACATGTCCAGAAACGTAGGGTCTTCACAAAGAATCCACAACCCCACCCGCCCAGCAAACAGGGCCACATGGCGGGGGTATTATTCGTGAATACTCGCACTAGACTTACCTGAATGGAGGGTAGAAAGGCTTTCAATGCTACTTGGATCAGTGCGAGCTCCAACAGGTTAATGTGGAGTCCAGATTCTGCAGGAGACCAGAGTCCTCTGATCTCCACCTCTCTCAGACGGGCACCCCATACCATAAGTGACGCATTTGTCACTACTGTCAGTTCTAGTTAGGGAATGGATAGGGGTCTGCTGCTGACTCAATCGTGGTTCATAACCCACCACTGCAGGTCCTTTATAGTTCAGTCTGTGATCTGGACCATGTCGGAGAAATTCCCCTGATGCTGCACCCACTGGAGCTTCAGGTCCCACTGCAGATCCTACATATGCCAACTGGCATGCATCACCACCAGGATGCAGGAGGCCACGAGGTCCAGCAGCCACAAAGTTAGTCTCATTGAAATCCAGGATAGAGGCTGAAACATCGGTATCATAGCCTGAATATCCTGGATTCTCCATTTTGGAGGATAGGCCCAAACCTGCACTGCGCCCAGAACCGCTCCGATGAAAGGGAGCACCTGAGAGGGAGTCAGGTGTGACCTCAGCACGTTTATAGTGAATTCCAGAGAATGCAGGTGGTCTGCCATAGTCTGGAGGTCGGAGACGACAGCCTTGGGCGAACCTACCTTCTACAGCCAGTTGTCATGATAGGGGAAGACTGGCACCCCTGATCTCCACAGATGAGCTGCAACCACCACCATCACCTTGGTGAACACCCGAGGGGCATTGGTGAGGCCTGAGGGGAGGACAGCGAACTGAAAGCGGGCGTTTCCCACCGTGACCCCCTGTAGGAATGTGGAAATGTGTGTTCTGCAAGTCCAACAATACCATCTAGTCTCCTGGGTCCAGGGCAGATAGGACCCGAGCTAGCATGAGCATTTTGAACTTCTTTTGGAAGAAACGGAGAGCGCAAGTTGAGGATAGGACTAAGGCCTCCGTCCTTCTTGTGCACCAGAAAGTAGCAAAAGCAGCAACCAGGACCCACTTCTGGCGTCGGGACTCTCTCTATGGCTCCTTTGGCCAAAAGAGCCGTCACTTCCTGGTGGAGAAAGGATAGGCGGTCCCCCATCAGCCTGTCGGAAGTAGGTGGCATGGAGGGAGGGGTAGTCTCAAAGAGAGGGAGTAGCAGCTTTGGACAATCTGAAAAACTCACCTGCCCCATTATGGTAAACGGGCAGTCTAGAAGGGTTTGGAGGCTGTGGCTGCTGGTTGGGGGGTGGGGGGGGGGGGGGGGGGAGGGGGGAGGTTGGTGGGCCGGCCCGATCGCTGGCTACCTGACCCACGGGGTCCACACACAAATTGCAAATCTTGCAAGCTGCGGTGGATGGGCAGAAAAGGCCGTGGCTGTAACCCCTTTCAATGGCCACAAAAGGAGCGAAAGTTGAATGGAGGGTCACGTGAAGCCATGAAAAAAATCCCCAGGGACCTGGCCATAGCTCTGCTGTCCGTAAATCACTCCAGCGCTGAATCCGTCCTGCTTCCGAAGAGGAGAGCCATCAAAGGGCATATCCACGTGTGATGTCTGGACATCCCAGAAAACACCCGTAGTCCTCAACGATGAGTGGCACCGCAGGGCCACTGTCGACAAAACTGCTCAGTCTATTGAGTTGGTGGTGTCTAGTTCACATCTAATGGTGAACTTAGCTGCATCCCTCCCTTCAGCAAGAGCAAGGCCAGGGCTTTCTCCGGGACCATAGGCTACACCGATGCAACTGTATCCAACAGAGCTTGGGAACAGCTGCCCAAAAGGCATGTGGTATTCACCGACCACAATGCCAGGCTGTTGAAAGAAAACATTTTCTTGCCTAAACTGTCCAGCCTCTTGGATTTCGGATCTGGCAGGGCAGTTGGGAATGCAGCATGACTTACGTATGAAGTAGAGGCTTGGACCACCAAGATCTCTGGGCTAGGGTGTTCTGTGAGGAATTTGGGGTCCCCTGGAGCGGGGCGGTGTCAGTGAATAATTTTTCTGTTCACAAGAGCCCCTGTGCTGGGCTTGGACAAAGTCCCAAGCAGGACATCAGTAAGTTCTTTGTTGAATGAGAGAAATGACTCGGAAGGGGACATTCCCAATTGAAGCACTTCCGTCGAGACATTAGTTGTGAGTGCTGCCGCGGGCAAAGCTATGGTCCAGCACCTCAGCCACCCTCCCCACCATGATTGCGAATGAAGCTCCCTCCTTCATAGCCATGGTAGGGGGAGAAAGCATGCCAGTATCTGGAGAAGTGTATAGTCCATTGGCTTCATCCAGATCCTCACTCTAGTCCAGGGAGTCATAAGGCTGGTATTCTTCACGGTCCAGCGTCCTCTCCTATGCTTCCCAGAGTACTAGCCCATAGTAATAGGGCTTAGGCTCCAACCTGGAAGTCATGGTTTTAGTTAGCACAAGAGTAAAGTTGGGCGTTGCCCCTCCAGCTCCATGTCAGAGCCAGGGATGTAAATGGGAATGGCACCGCCGGTGGGCGCCGGCACGGCGCCAGGTAAGTTTGACATGGCACAAATGGCTTCAATCTGGATCAATCTGTAGACCCAAGGGCCTAGTCTAGTGCCGGAGGTGCCAGCGTGGATTCAGTAGGGGCCCCTCCCAAACCTGCAAGGCTGAAGCTGTGCCATAGGGAACGGGCCACCCAAATATGATGTGCATAGCCTCATAAAACTCTCAACTGGGTGGGTGTTGCTCTGGATCCCTGAAACTTGGGGAGGTGTGGAGCCGGCCCAGGCGCTGGCTCAACCATGGAGCCAGGCTTTGATTGATGCTTCCTCATCTTGTCAGCCGACAAATGAGGAGAAGTCGAAGCATGCTTGGACTTCTTCTTGTGGTGAAACTTACCCAAATAACCGGATGGATTCAAGGGCTACGAGATTCTTTGACTTTGGACCGCTTCTTTCCGCTCGACAGGGATCTGGATCATCGCACGTCGAGCCGCCAGGGGCTTGAGGGATCCCTCCCTCAAGGCCTTCGGGTACATCATGTTGCAATCGGAGCAGGCCTGGGGCACGCTCTTGTCACCAGAGGCACACAAGTTGTGGGTCTGTCACGACATTGAGCGGTGACAAGCACAACAGGGCTTGAAGCCAGCCTTCTTGGATGGTATATCCTACCACACCAGGACGAAAAACCTCAAAACACTGACAACATTTCGAAAAAAAGTAGTAAATAAATTGACTAGGGGTAGCTCTTCCCAGATCTGCGCTGAGGTCAGCACGCTGAGGTGGCGCTTATATAGACACCTTGCATGCCTGTTCCGGCATGGCTGACGCAGACAACACAACACGGAGATAAACAACTCAACCTACCAGCGCGCAGTGTGCTGCTCAAGACAAATTTCCGCAAACAGTCTGATGCTTGAGGATAATTCTGGGGTAAGGAATCTGCGGCTATAAGTCTCTACCGGATAGGTGAGATTTAAAGGGGTTGATGTCTTCGGACTCCACCAATGTACAAACTTAGTCCAGCAACCTGCAAAGATGGATTTGGTAGTGGGTTTCCTGGCCACCAAGATGACATTTTAGCCAGCATCAAGAAGGCAAAAGGACCTGATGCTGCTTAATCTGCAGACGTTGAACGGCAGCATTTGAGCATTGGGGTTGAGGACACAACCACCCTGCTGTTAGAGCAGGTCTGAAACTAGGTGGATCTGAAGGTATCCCCCAGAAACCATTGAGAGGGAGATATATAGATATTTCCTGTTCTGGGCCATATCAAAGAGATCTCCAAATAGAAACCCCTAACTTGGAAAAAATAGCCGCCATCACTTCAAGGAGCAATTCTAACTTTGTGGTCCTCCAGTAAGAGACGGATGGCATTGTATGGCCTCACTCTGAGGGAGCTACTAGGTCAGATATTACTGCAAAGGACCCCCTGTCACTCAGTCCAGTTCCAGAGCCAAATCTTCTCCCAACATAGGGTCCATTAAAGTCCGTTGATATAACGGATGGTACTGTTGTCATCAGACTTCAAGAAATGTGTGTGTTAAGGCCACATAGGGACATGCTCTAAATGAATCATGAAATGCCAATGTGCTGTATGCACTTCCACAGGTTAGTGGCTTAGGACATGGAGTAGAAAGTGTGCGAAACTATTGGATTCAATGATGGTCCCAGACTTGCACTTCCTCAAGAGAATCAAGCCTTAGGAGGCAGGCAAATATGGTAAGGCAGCAGGGCGGGTGGGGGGGGGGGGGGCAGGGGGAGTGAAAGGTGGTGTGAAGTAAGAGATGACGTGAAAGACTGGTCTTCACTCAGTGACCAGGACCTGTTCCTGTATAAGGGAGCACGCACGCCTTGAACGTTTTCCAATTTGGTCCCAGCCAGACACTGCGATCTCAGATTTGTAATCGGTAAACTGCTTGTTGTTTATAGGCCACAAATAATCCCTTCTTCTCAAAAGGGAGCTCAATACGAGTCCCCAAGGTCTGGTGGTGGTTCAGGGGGGAGTGGAGGTTGGAGGGGGGGGGGGGGGGGTTAGGTTAGAAAGTGTTCTGGCAGACTTGGTGCCTTGCAGTGGCCCTAGGTTCTGGCCTGGAGCAGTGGTCATCTATTTACATTAAGACAGAAACCAGAATGGGAATCGACTTGCTAACATTTGGTGGCAGTACGGAACAGATTACACCTTCTTCAGCAAGTACAAGCAAGAACTCAGTTCAAGGATCGATATATATTACTATCAAGAAATAGGCGACCTACAGACACAAATCAGGATGGTGAGGGCAAAGAAACTGAAGTGGAAGAGAAGAGTAGGGAGAGGTAGGGTGGGTCGTTAGACAAGAGCCTCTGCCACCGAGAGGAGCAAAAGAAATTTGTAGTGCCACAGACTCCACTCAGTGTGGGTTATCTGGTGTTAGAATAGGCAGGGACAATGATGGAAGGGTTGTGCCTACCAATTCTGCCTCATTCCAGTTTTCACATTCTTTTGCACTCAAGTTACCCTGGCACATTGTGTGACCATCATAGCACACCTTCATAATTTGTTGCACCATGAGTGAATTTGTGAGGCCACTCACCTGATAGTTAAGTTGAAACTTCTCCATATCAACTCCCATGAACTTTGCCTTTACTTGGAATTTGCCAGGCTCATCACAGGGAATTATGTCAAAAATCACATTCCGAAACCTGAAAATACAAGAAACAACCAAGAGGTAAAATCAACCCCAAGACCTGCAATGCTTAAGTGGCTTTCAGCAGTTCAACAGTATATCCTTTGCAAATGTGGGTACCTTGATAGCAATGTAAGCATCAGATCGGTTTAAAGAAAGGACCCGCTGTTAGGCGTCCAGCACACCACAGAGCAACTGCTGCCTGCGCTACCCAAATTCACTATAAAACACTTGTTCCGGTTTCAGAGTGAACCTTTATCAGAACAAAGGCAGACAGCTGCCCTCTGTTCACCCCTAGCACTTCCCATGATGACACCAGATATGGAACAAGACTCCAACACACGTGGAAGATTGCAGCGGTAAATTACATATAGTTCCAGGATGTAATACCTAAAGAAACGAGTCAGATGCACAAACTCAAACACAAATAAATGCACAGCAGAGTCTGCATTCAGTCAACGTACACGATACTAGAGCAGCTGGTCAGTTGCATTCATTAGATAAAACCCAAACAAGGCCTAGTATTAAGCATCACCCTAGATAACACAACGTACCCAGCCACCAACCTGGACCACCTCAGAATGTGACCTCCAGTTGGTATTTATGGCCCTTCGATCAGTAGGACCAAGCATCAAAACACACAATTTTCGACCCACTGTACCAGTATTTTCTGCCCAAGGGATGACTAGCATCACTATTGCACCCAGTGTACAGTATAAAGCATGCCATGTACCTAAAGCAAACTGAATTCCAACACACAACCATAGAGATGTGGCTGCTATTCCCGAATGTTATTTTTAAATTAAACTTGGACTTTTCCTGGTTGCCAAGCCTCTCTGTTCTCCTTTCGATAATCAGAACCTGTTTCAACAGCAAAATATTTTTTTTTGTATTTGGGTTAGCATTTACGCAAGAGAGCCTAACTTGTTCTTGCCTAGTGCTCCTTCAGTGGAGTTTTTAAATGATGTCTGGTTTAAACATAATAAGTAGGAAATAACCACACTGGAAAAACATTGTCAAATTGACTCACTGGCTGATGGGAAGATCCTCTATTTCTAGTAGGACTCCCTTTTCAAAAAGTCTGGCAGCGGTGTAATTGAGCGAAGCCTGCTTCTTGCTCTTCCCGGACATCCTTGGAGTGAAAAAAAATGAAAAATACACTGAGTAAAACAGAACCACTTATGACAACCGCACAGCTGATTAGGTAAACGGGACTGAGCACAAGGTGGACATTCAAATCTGGGACATTCACGCAGAAAGACACTTAATTGGTAGGACCCATGTAATACTTCACTGCTTGCAAAACAGACGAGGCAAATAAATGTCACAGGAAAAAGCAAACAAAATAATAGCTTCTCGCCACATACTACTCTGCAGAGATACTGTAAAGTAAACAGTGGTGGGAGAGCTTTGTGAGTCTGCAGGTGACCTAGAGAACCTGGATTTACTGCAGAGTCAACAGAAAGTGATCTTTTGTTGGCTAAAAATCTATGCACCATCTGTTTCTTCAGGTGGGAGATTACTGCAGGTCACAGTAAAAGAAGAGGAGGTACAAAGAGCCTGCTTGAGATTCAGCGAGGTAGAGTTAGGACAGGTGTAAAAGTACATGCAGACAGGTCTATGAATCAAGACAGTGAAGATCCCCCTTCTTACTAAACCAACATGACCTGCTAAACCCAACATGCAAATCTCTAACTGTTAAAAGCCAAGAGAAAAACTGTCAAGAAGTCAATGGTCAGCTAGTTTGTCTTGTGACATGGCCTAGTTGGGTCCTGTGCTGTGAGTAAAGGTATCAGATGCAAGGAGATGGAGACAACCTAAAGCAAACCGACATTTATTCAGCTCTACATCCTTACAATGTCAAGGGCAATTTTTATCTTTGGACCAGTCATTCACACCAATCAAAAATCCAACTGCTTTAAGGACGGTTGGTATTACGATCAATACTTTTAGCAGTTTAAACACCAACGTCACAAAAATGACTACCATTTTACTTATCTCTTCCATCATTGTGCAAGGAAAGCCTCACACCCTCCTAGAGGATGTAAAGATAATGTAAATCCATAACTTACTTGCTGTTAGCAGCCAAGTTATCCAGACAGGTTTTAATGTATAGGTTGTAGTAATCTATTTGTTCCTCGTAGAATGCAGTTTTGGAATTCAAACCCTGGGAAGTTTGCTTGAGTTTCACCCGTTCATTCCTGCGGTGCTGTCGGTATCGTCTCTGGTTCCTAATTTCCTACAATAAAACACAAAGGCACTGCACGTTATTAAATACATTTGTTTTTTTTTTTTTTTTTTTTTTTTGGAAAACCTTTATTTAACAGTATGCGCAGACAGATACGGGCCTACAACCCTCAGGCCGGCCTCGACAAAAAAGGGCACATCAGCAAGCAATTATACGATTCAGCAGCATATCAGTACAAGCACGAATAGACCAAATTACGTTATACACAATTGTGCCGCCGAGCGCCAGGATGATGAGGTTTAAGTTTTATAAAGTTTTGAAATAAGTCCATAGCAACAGGTCTGGAAGGATCCGAATCAGAGCAATGCAGTTAGGACTATAGTGGGCAACGATCATCAGAAGAGTCAGCAAGCATTATCCGTAAGGTAAGCAATCGCACTCAATGAAATCAGGATAGAAAAGAAGCATATCACATGACGATCCCCAAGCACTACCCACAAGTTCCCAATCCTCCCCTCGACCCAAGAAATAAGAAAGGAAAGAGCAAACGAGAAAAGTAAAGAGTAGAAAGGGAGAAGAGAAAGAGAGAAAAGAAAGAAAGAAAAAGGAGGCCCATAGAAAAAAACCAACAAGGAAATATACCCCCCACCCTACACGCATGCAGAGGCTACGGCCTACCCCCCCTAGCAGTGTGTCTGTCGCCCCAAAAGAGTACCCGAAATGTAGGAGAAGAGAAAGAGAGGAAAAAGAAAAAGAATGTCACGGTTGAACGGAGGAGGGCCAAGGATCTATTCAATGCAAGCAAAATCGTTACCCGCGGTCACCCAACCCCAGGCCCCGACCTAACCCCCTGCTACATGTACCTCCAACAGTCACAAGTCCCAGTCCCAGCCATATACATATCAATGTGCAACAAGAAAACCCCCCTTCCTCAGCCTTGGCCCCTTCGAATCTGCAGTCCAACAGAATCCAATTGCAGTACAGCCAACCTGGACGGGATGGGCCACCATGGAGTCCGTTGCAGCAATCGAGGGGTAAGAGACAAGTCAAACTGGAGCGAAGCTCGATAGTAAAGGACCACAGAATGCGCCACTGCTATGCGGTGGCTAGTACAACAGGGAGCAGGACGATGCATAAATCCCAGAGTAGCGGCCGGCCGATGTACAGGAAGCAAGTCCAGGAGGACGCTCAGAAACGTGGCACCAAAGGACAAAGGAGATGGGCAAAACGGCGGCTGAGGCACAAGCTCCGGCCATACCAAGGGAGCAGGATTGTCAGACTCCTCCAGGGCCGAGCCGAGGAGTACCGCAGCGGGCACTGGGACACGGCCCCCCGTCACTGCCACACACCTCAACTCGGGTGATCCACCTACAGTCGACTGAAGATGTGGCTTAACATGCCGCACTGGAGAATCATCATGGCCAGCTGAAAAAGTCCGATCAAACCGGTCCTCCAAACCAGTGGCAGCGTCGCGGAAGGCCAACCACAGGTCCTCCAGTGCTGCCAGGATGTCGCAAAGCCCCAGCGGTGGATCAAGGATGGAGGGTGCTGTTGCGTCCGCCATCTTAGGCAAGCAAACATCGAGCGCCCCGGGAAGCAAGCCCCCCTCACCAGCCATCGGTATCTGGAAGGTGATAAGCTCCCTGCGGGGCCCCGGTGGTGCAGGAAACGTGGAGGCAGCCGGTCGTGGAAAGGCTTCAAGGACAGGGGAATCTGTGGTGCAGGGAAACCCACCGGCGAGACCAGGGCTCCCGATGCGAAAGATGGCGTCCGCTGCTGTAGGCTGCAACAAAGACGCGATCCCGGCCCTCTCCCAGCTGGGCCGGGATACAGTATGCGGGAGCTGGATACAATGTTGCGAGCGGGGCGCGCTGGGCAGCCGAGCATGGAAAAGGCTGCTGTGAGAATCCCAGCGCCGCGCTCCAGGTCCGGTGCACCGGCTCCTCCCCCTCCACAGCGGCCGCTGCTATCGTTGTCGCCGCCGGCCGTCCCCACTAAACAATGGCCCGGCTGCGACCGCTTGGAAGGCCGGAAGGGAAACCGGGGCCCAACTCCGCCGGGGCAGCTCCGTTTTCGACCGGAGTCAAAGTATCGTGGTCAGGAACGTGGCGCAGGTACGCGTAGGGCTCGGAGGCGCAGGATTCTTGCCAGGATATCGACGAAGGGCGAAAGGGTCGGCGGAGCCGAAGAGCTAGGCGGCCATCTCGGCTGCAGGCTAGGCTCCTCCTCTTAAATACATTTGTTATTTCAGAAATTATGAGGGCTTCGTTGGTCTAGAGAGCTTTGCTATTGGTATATGGTCTGGTGCTTCCTTTGTACTTGTTCTGAATTGTATTCAATTTGTAATTTGTTGTGATTTTATTATAATTAGTTTATTTGATCTTTTGCGCAGTGTTCTGAAGGCCTGGGGGGGGATCAGATTCACAAAGTTTAGGTGTGTGAGCAGGTATGTGTATGAGGTTAAAATGTTCCAACAGCATAGCATAGCCAAACAAAAATTGGCATAGTCAATAGGTCTCGCCTTTGGGACCTTATAAGTGTTTAACCATGCAACAGTTGACGTTATTGCACCAAAGATATTGTGCTGGATAACTAAAACACTTATAAGGTCCCAAAGGCGGGATCTATTGGTTATGCTAATGCTTGTTTTTATTGGAGGCGAGGTGGAGGAGAGGAGCTATCAACAAAACAAAACGCGATTCTATTCATTTTTTTTTTTTTTTTAGGTAAAGAGAAACATGCAAAAGGACAAACCAGCATTGGCAAAACCAATACGTCTGACTTCCATTTTGAGTCATGACTAAACATTGATAGAAAGCGTTCTTCTGAGAAAAAGCATAACCATCGATAATTGCTGTCTGTGTACAGTTTATCTATGAGAGAAGTAATTCAATCTGTGTTATTTTGAGATAAAAAATCTTTTTGTTGCAGTTTTATATAGCGTACACTAAACCCGAAGGTATGGGGCGCTTTACACGAGCAGTAGCTGCGTTACAGACGGACACAATTATTTTTTTAGGCAGAGGGAGATTAATTGATTTGCGCATAATCACAGGGTGTTCCAGCCGCCCCCCAGACTCGAACCTCGTTCCCCAGCTCCAAGATCGGACGCTCTGGCCGTTAAGCCAGACAATCGCTCATGAACGTCAATGCACGCGGATAGGAGGTGGAATTTTGATACACCAAACAGCCAATCGCATTAGGTGAGAGAAAAATACTCCTCTGGGTGACGCCAAGCACCCTGTATACATATTTTAAAGCACTGGGAACAATAGGTTTGCACATAGCTACGCTGTCAGGACAGACCCAAAAATATGCATTATGGAGGCAGAGAGTAACAACTACAGGCCTGCCCTGTCGTGTGAGCTCTTGGGTTTCCAGGGGGATCACTTACAGGCGCAGTGGCTAATAAATCACTGGCCCTGTGCGGTTGTTACCAGCCCAGCTCTACCTGCCAGAGCCTCCTTGAATTTGCAATGTGGCATGCAGTTATTATCACTTCATCACGTTAATGGCCACGGGCAATTAAAGGTATCCAAAGGTTTTAGATAATTGGATGGCCTTAAACAGTGATTTAAAGCTTCACGAATTGAGCTGTGCAGAAACCGAGGGGAGAGGATAACGTGGGGTCAGTGGGCGCATTTTCTTTTACAAGCAAGGGTCGGCAATTCTGGTTCAATAGCTATCAAAGAGGCGCGTTACTTATTTCACTGCAGCGTGTTCAATAAACGCGCCTTGGTTTAAGAACTTCGGGGCTCGCTTACAAGGACAGAAAAAGTGGCGTACGGCAGCGCAAGGGTTTGTAAATCAGCTTTGATTTTTACGATGAAGACACTGGCCCTGATGCCTTTGTATGAATGGAGGGGAAAGAAACGTTCAAGGAGGATGAAATGAGCAGTGATTATTAAACCAATATCCTCCCCTTTTCAGAGACCGATGGTGGGGTCGGGAAACGTCATCAATGTTCGTCCCAGGGGAGGAGAGTCCGCTATCTAAGCGTGGGTAACGGGGAAGATGGGGTTAAGAGGTGCTGCGGGTAGGGAGGGGTGCTGATGGCAAGGGGTATAGAGAGGGGGTACAGAGAGGGGAGCGGGCGTTGGGTGCACCAGGTCGTTAACTACCCGCGCCCCGGGGGAGCTCACGGATCCTTCTTCCTAGTCAGCCTCCCCCTCTTCAATGGCGGGGCTGCGAACCGGACAGCGGAGCAGGCGGGTCTCGGCAGCGGTAAGAGCGCGGACTGCAGCCAGCGGCGAGGCAGCACCGCGTGTGCTGCAGAGGCAGGGAGAGGGAGATGCCTCCACCGGCTGAAAGGAAGCGAGTACTGGGAATTAACATAGAAAGGGGAAAGTTGTACCGAGAGTGGAAACAAGGGAACGAGGGTGAGAGACGGAGATAGGCAGTGAGATCGAAAACAGGAGGAGGACAGAATGGAAAGTGAACGGCTACGAAAACCCCAGAGAGTGGGAAGGAGGAAGACAGAGGGACACAGGCAGGGAGCAAAGATAAGGGGACGGTAAAAAGAACATGCGTGCGCGCTTCATGCTCAAAAACAAGTTTGACGAGAGGCAGCAGGTGGAAGGGAGAGAGGAGCGGGCCTGCGCCGGTTTCCCTTGCGGGAGCCAGCAGGAACCATCTGTTTGTAATTAACAGATGGTTTGAAAGCTCGCTCCCGCAAGGGAAATCGCTAAACGTGCATGCGTTGCCATTCAAAGCAACGCAACGCATGCACATTTTTGCCTGCAAAGCTGAATCGATTACTAAAGGTCTTTTTCCTATGCAGCGCATGCGTGCTGTGTCGGCGAGACCTAAAAACAACATTACTAGACCATATGTACCAGGCCTGTGAATGTAAATGTATTGACTCTGTGAAATTGTTTAGTAAGCATCTTCCAAAGCCAACAGATTTTATGGTCAGACACCCCCGTTTAAAGTTACCATCCAGAAGCCATCTTTAGGGCACGTTTTCACCATTTAAATTCAATCCATGATGGACAAAATGAGGAGAAGAAAGGGAATGGGCAGGCCAGCTAGCAACTGTTGACATTTGCAGTGTTGCAACACATATTGGTTGCTTAGACTAGGAGAATGGACACTTTTCAAAATGCGGAGCCAAACCCCTGGAGGGTGTAGTCCCTGTTGCTCAACAAAGTGGACCAGGCACTGCTATTGGTTTCCCAGAAGACACCCACTCTATATATTGTTCTTAAAGATATCTTTTTAATTGAACTTGGAAGAGCTCTCATCTTCTTTAGGATGAGCAAAGAAGGAAATACAGAAGTTAGAGAATCCATATTCAAACAGCCTTACTGTGTCTTAATTTGAGGAAATTGGACAACACTGGACTAACATTGATAGAACATCACAGACTCGCAGAGACGTGGACCATTAAATTAAGGTTCTGTGCTGGTTCTCCATGGCACGTATGAGATCCGACCCAGATTATGAAAAGTAGGATCCTATTCCATAATTGGGTGTGTATTCAAGTAGGGCAACTACAAACTAGTCAAATTGAACTTCAACTGCACAAACAAAGGTGTAAAACCTTCAGGATTTCTACAGTGCATGCTCGGGACCAACCATAACCTAAACTAAGGGGACGCACCCTGCATGCACACTTCCTGAAGAGCTCCAAACACCCATTTATTCAAAGAGGCTTCCGAATCCCAATCTACCACCGGTCATTACCATCAAATGGAACAAGCATTGGCAAAGCCCAGTGTTTCCCAAACTGTGGTCCACGGACCCCCAGGGGTCCGCGACACATTCTCAGGGGGTCCGCAGGCAGCAGTTTTAAAAGCACTGCAAAGTTCCTTGTAAAATTAGCAGTTTGAGCAACAATAAAAGTGTCCAGATAACACCAGTGATAAATGTACCTGCTAGAGACTTGCGTTTTGTCCAGTGGCAGCTTTGAGTTATCTAATGTAACACAGAGGGTTTATGTGCCTACTGCAAAGAACGTGTACCATGCATTTTAAATAACAGTATTTAATGTGCATAGGCGAGTGGGTTACTGCTTTTGTCACAAAGATTCTTTTGTTACTGTGCAGATCATAAGTGACAACCATAATCTAGCACAGTGACGTATAAACTGTCATCAAAGAGCTGCTTGCAAACTGCATGGTACAAGTTAGTAACTTATGTTTTTCCCCAGCCTTTCATTATCCCAATGCTGCTAAGAAGGTTTATTAGGGTGGAAATACATTTTTGTTAAAGTCAATGCTAACCATTGTGTTATGTTCTGAGTTTTTTGTGCTTCTCCATACCAAGCACTCTTTAAAAATGCCTACCAGTATGGATGACATGTGAATCCTACACCTTGTAGTCCTCTTTACCTTATATAACATTTTCTATACACTGATTTACAGGTATGATGAATTGTCTCTATATGTGTGTGATGGTAAAGTGCTCTGATATCCGACAATGGTATGAGAGATGCTATAAAACAAATAAAACACATGTGAGAGGGGCTATGGAGAGATGAGAGGCACTGTTGGAGGGTGATAATAAGGGAATCATTGAGGAACCCCAACAAAGATTGTTGTATCCTGGTGCACAGTAAGGTCTTCCTTTACTGTTCGTTAAAAGCGAATACAATTCAATATACAATGATAAATGTGTTGTAGCATGCACCATTGTTTCTTAAATTTCTTGGGGGGGTGGGGAGAGCCCCCAAAGCCCCCTTTGTAGTGGTGAGGCTCATTCACTGCACTTGGTGTGCACCGTATGGGGACTGGTTTGAAAACATTTGCCAGGGCTGCTTTGGGTTTCCAGTCTGGCCCTGGCAGTAGTAGGAGGCTCGTACTGCGAAATAAAACCAACCATTTAAAAGTTAGTCACAGAGATGCAGCACCAACCTTCCCATTACATTTTTTTGCAAATTCTTTCAATATAAAATACTAAGGGAGATATTTACAAAAGAAGTGGCGGAGCGTGTCGTTGGCCTCCATGGTTTAACGACACGCTCCGCCACTTCAGAAACGCAGGTCTGCACCATATTTACAAGAATATGGTGCAGCTCTGCATTTCCCCCTGCGCTGGTGCTACACTTAGCAGTGTAGCGCCAACGCAGGCACCCTTGCATCATAATAAAAGGGTGTCTGCGTGCAGGGGAAGATTGTTTATGTACAGGAAGGTCCCCCTTCCTGCACATAAACAATCTTGAAATGCTGTTTTGTCACTTCTGTGTGCTGCTTAATGCAGCACACATGGAAGTTACAAAATGGCATTTTTGTAAAAGATTGTTTATGTGCAGGGAGGGTCACCTTCCTGAACATAAACAATCCAAGGCGTTTTGCTTTTTCCATGTGTGCTGCACAAGGCAGCACACATGGAAAAAGCAAAAACGAGGAAAAATAAAGCATTTCTCCTTGTTTCACCAATAAAACCTGGTTTCCCCTGGTCTTAATTTTGGCGCTGCCTCCTATTTACGCTGCCCTTGTAAATAGGGGGCACAGGGCTCAGGCTGACTTGTGCTGCTTCTGCTGGTTGGTTAGGCATTGGGAGAAGTGTTGTGCCCAAAAGCAGCTCACTTCTTAGTTTAGACTAGAGGAATCTCTACCCCTTGCATGGAAGGAGGGATTGAAGAACTAAAAGTGTTCCTGGGTCATGCCACACCCCTGCAAAGGGCACAGCGGAGGCACCACATTCAGATCAGCAGAAACTAAGCATGTCCATTGAGGCTTGCTTGATGGCGGCTCAGGTGTAGGTGTCTGTAATGAGAGAATACTTGAAGGGAAAGGGATTCAGGCCAAGGAGGGAATTTTGACAGATGAATGGTAGAGTTTAGAGATGGGAGTCTTGCGCCCCATCTACAACAACAAAATGCACACTCCTCCAATGCCAACCGCACCATATCCTGAAAAAAAAAAAGAATTCTAACCAGAGTTTGCCCTCACCCTCCACTTTAAGTGGCCCTAATGTCAAATCCAAGTTATTTTTACAAGGCAATGACATGCTTTATGGTCACGATAACAGCTATCTTCAATTGCAGCAGAAAGGAGAGAGGCCACATGATAATTACAAAGAAAGACAAACCTATGTATAATATATATATATATATATATATATATATATATATATATATGTATCTATATATATTTGTATCTATATATATTCATCTTTTTATTACAATGGTATATGATGTTTCTATCAAAAAGGAGGGATATTGTGAGGAAAAATATATATCTATATGTTTGCATCAGCCAGATAAGGCAATCAAACCCAATTCTCCCCCATACTATCTCACACCCACTGAGCTAGCTATGTCTGTCACTGACCAAACTGCTTGCTCTGTGCTCCTAGAATCCCCTGTCCTTTACAAATCTATTCCAGCCTGACCCAAGGGCCTTTATTGCCCTCTCTGACACGTTCTTGGGTAACAGCTGTCAAAAGGCCTTGCAAGTTTAGCTTAAACTTATTTTTTGTTCCCTTGTGTCCTTCTACGGCAATAGGTATATTTTGCTCTATGTCTTGGGCCTCCATGGCAATTATATTTGTATATATACCCGTAAATGGCCTTGTCCAGAGAATTTTACTGATGACAGAACTTTCTGCCCTATATAAGCTCCCCTGACAGATCTGTGGGGGGAAGAAGAAGCTTGTTCCAAGACGTGACACTGGGGTGAGCGTCTGCCTTCCGCCTTGGCATGCCAATAAAAGAAGAAAGGTGCAAATACATTTCCTCTGTTTTGTGGCTGCTGGTGTCTGTTTGCTTTGCTTCGCTCTGAGGAGGGTTGGAAGATTTATTACCCAAAACTCCACCGCTCAGAGTAATTTACTGCTTAGGCAGTGAGTGTGGTCTAATGTTAAAGCTCTTCATGGAAAATAATGAATTTGATAGACATACCTTGGCAATCTCATTGATGATGTCCTGATATTGGTTTGCAGAAGTCACCATACCCAGGCTCTCCAGTTTCCGCAAGTTCCGGATGATCATTCTCTTCTTGTCTTCTATCGACTGTTTGCTATTTCCTAACAAAGAGCGGTGTCGCTTGATCTTGTCTGGAGTCTGAGCTTCACGCGCAGCCTTCCTGTTCATGAGATAATAATGGGACGCTTCCTGAAAGAGAAAAGAATGCTCACATAACCAGTTGAAATGCAGAGGTCCTCTTAGATGAAAAGGAGTGGTCTTTAATAGGTTATGACTTTACATCTTTCTTGCATTGGATTTTAAATACCATTTCAACACTTTAAATTGTAATTCAAAGTAAGGGTGAAATGAAAAGAACTGAATAGTAGATGAGTAGTGGGAGAAAGACAAGTGGAAAAGAAGAGGCAGAGGGGCAAAATTGAGTGAGGAAAAAAAGAATGGAAGAAGGGGAAGGCAAAAACAAAGAAGAAAGAAAATGAAGGAAACAATTCGAAGGGAATGGGGTTGAATGCTGCTAAATCACCAGCCCCGTTTTCAGTATTTCCAGTGAGTATATGTCTATCATCTACCACAGTATACCCAAAAGCTAATTCAAGTCAAAAGAACATAAAAAGGTTAAGTCAAGTGTAAAGATGAAGGGGGCATTATTTTGAAATGTTGACTAACAAATTAGCTAGAAAGACCATAGAGTGGTGATGAAGCAGAACACGGGAACTAAAGATGAAACTATAAATATGGTTATTTTGCCAATTTGGCCTGCAGGTGGAATGTCATGTAAAGAAGTGTTAAGTCAGCAAAGTTTGAAGAAGGGGAAAAAAATCTTTCCGGTTGGGGAATTGCATTGTCAAATACCCATAATTTAAAAGTTTCCTGGAATTACTAGACTCCTGTCTTTCAGTCCCGAGGGAAAAAGTAAGTTAGTTTGGATTGAGGCCATCAAATCATGGAGCAACGTGTGCTATTTAAAGCTCAGTTTCCCAAAAACTGGAACAGGTAGTGATTTGTAGTGCAGCGGAAAGAACAAGTCTGCAAAGAGCGACTCCATTACTGCAGATCGAGTAAACTAATCTTCCCCTTGAGAGCCAAATGAAGACCAAGGCTGTGTTGCAGGGGGTGGACCAGTCCTGCAGTGATCAGACATTCTGATTGACATACCTTGTTAAGGCCGCTGCAGCGTACGGGAACTGGTAGTGTGATCCCGTTGTTGCCGGAGGCTGTTCAAACACTGAGCTTGAAGAAATCCCTAACTATCTTCTACCCGGTGTGAGAGCAGCACCCTTCTCAAAGGTGCAATTGTTGCTCCGGGGAGGTAGGGCTTTGCCCTCTTGATTAGTGCCGGGAAACTAAGGCTTTGCACTGGTCCTGCCAAGTTCTCTGAACAAAAGAAATGAGTGAGGAGGAATAGAGTTCAACATGACACAGAATAAGCCAGAAACAAAGGGAGGAAGGAGGACTTCTTTGCCTCAATGGGCTCTGGTTCTGAGGGTGTAATTATTTACGGAGATGGACAAGGGCATGGAGGATCTCTCTAGCAAAGAGTCCAGTTCATGCCTACAGTGGCATTGAAGGCACTTCAAGCCACATGTTTTAGTATACGAAAAAAAAGGACATCAATCGAAGCCAAATAAAGATAATTAAAGGCAGGCTGATGAATGCTGAACTAGGATTGAGCAATTGGCAGGAAAATAAAGGAGAAGGAGGTGGAGATTTCTACACATCTTAAGCATAGTGGCTCCACCTGCAAAACAGAGCGGGCTGAAACTCCAAACTCCACAAAGCAAAATGTCATATTACTAACACCCTAGAAAATTACAAAAGGTGACAGGAGTAGTGCGTTACTGTTGGGAACGAAGCAATCCAAATTTCTTTCAAACAAATGCTCCCAATATGTTTACAAAGAAATGCAAGTTGCCTTATAAATATGTATAAAATCTGCTACCTCCTTTGAGCAGCTTAAGCTATGGGGGAGCGTTTACTTCATGCATACAATTTTAGTAGAATACAATAATGTCTTTGCATTGTAGCTGTAAATCTGCCAGAATTCAAATGCTCTATGTTTGATGGAGGGACAGAGTATCCTATCCTCTTCTAATTCTTTCCCTTAAACAGTATAGGACTCGAAGATTCAAAATGCTTTCTGAACATTGACTACTTGCCCATAGTCATTACAAAACATCCAGGATTGTAGATTGAAGCATCCATCTTACAAAGTTGCCCAGAAGGGTAAATGGGGGGGGGGGGGGGGGGGGGGAGGGGGGAGAGATAGAGAGAACAAGCATTTGTAGAGCCAAACGTTCAGGTCTTTGAGACGTAGTAGCTTTGCCAATTGCCTTTGTTGGGGCGGCAAAGCATTTAGAGCTGTCCACAATTGTCAAAATAAAAAAATGTAATATGGCTGTGGAATTATTCCACTGTTGTACTTGTGTATCAGAATGCATGTGCCCGTCAGCAGTATGACATAGGTGCAATTTGCTTCAATTTTATATTTTTATTTACGGATTCAGTTTGGCAGACGGCAAATAGAAAAATAAAGATTGTTTTAGCGCAAAAGCTCCAATTAAACTAAAAAAAAAAGCTGGTGTGAGGTGGAGGGGTTGTAATTGAGGAGTGCGGAGGTAAATGGGAAAGCACACGGCAGGCAGTGGAGTTTGGGGAGGAGAGCAGAAGGCAGAGTGAACATCACACAAGCACACAAGACCAAGCAGGAGTGAAAAGCACACGGATTACCAAGCAACATGGAACTAGAGAAGCACAAGAGGGCTACAGCTAGAACACACATGCATTCTCGTGAAGTGCTTAAGCAAAATGTAAAAATGTGTTCCGTGAGAGTGGAAGTAAACAGGGTATGTTCCAAGTGAGTGACAACCACACTATGAGAAAGGCAAGCCATTGAATGTAAGTCCACTGTAAGAGGTTGGTAAGCCGACAAAAGTTATTTTGCAACCAGACAAAATTGCACTGTCTGGTAGACTCAACCTAAACCTTTTTAGTTTCTTCACATTTTTGATACTCTGCTCTTGGCCTTTTTTTGCTGAGCAGTAGCTAGGACGTACATGAAAGTGTATCAGGACACTTGCCCACAGACTCCCACCCAAACTTGCACCTGCAAGTACGGTTACTCGTTTCCGATTTAGACCAGGCCAAGGTAGTCGTCCTTCCATAATGTCATCCAATTACTAGATCCATTATTAGTTAATGGGTCACAAAATGTCTGCACAGATGCCTGCAGAAACACTGCACCACCTTTAATCGCAAGCATTCATTCCCTCTCACACCTTAGGTACTAGTTGAGGACCGCCAAGCACTGAAACATTGCAAGAGACAAATCATCTTAGAAGATTAATGGAGCACTGTACCAGCACTACCTTTAACATCAGAACCCATAATAGAGAGTTTGACAGTTGAGACGGAAAAGGACTCTGCATGGTAAAGACATACCGCAAGTGACCAACTATACTGTTGTTTTGATCCCTAATGCTTTTTTTTGCCATAGGCGAACACAGATCATACTTGCGCACCTTAACAAGATGTTGGGCTGAGAGGGGCCCCCAAAGGTCTACCCTCATAGTAGTGGAAGGGTGGTGGCAACATAGCATGTAGGGATCTTGTTTGACTTTTTACCATGATTGACTAAATACATATACTCAAATGGAAAGTGCATCGGTTAAACTAATTTGTACAACGATATATGACCCACACCTATCTCAGGAGGACGGCAGTGCATATTGAGCTCCGTTTAGGATATGCACTTCCTGGATGCTGAATCCCAGAAGCTACACAAAAAGTAAAGAGGTCAATTATATTCATCCATTTATTCCTCTTATGCTAGAGGGGTGTCTATATGGGTGGCCCCAGGGGTACGATTACAGTTACGAGGGCATGTGGCTGACCAATGTGTGCTTCTACATGGGGTGCTGGACGGTAGGGAACCTTGCCTGCTTAACATATATGCACCTAATGCTGATGAGGAATGGTTCTTTGGAGCACTGGAAACTGAGTTACTTCCCTACGTTGGTATGGCTATTACATGGCCAGTTGACTAACTGCATTTTAGATGGGCGACTAGATTGGAATACGCCCAGGATGGGCACAAAGCCTCGTATGGTGAAAGGATTGCGGAAAAGTAGGATTAGACTGCAACTGGTGGACATATGGAAGGAGCTACACCCTACGAGTACGTAATTCCACGCTTACTCTCCCACTCATGGGGCCCATAGTTGTCTGGACCGTTTTCTTGTTACAAACAAGGGTTTCCTGAATGCCACAAAGGTAGATTATCAGGTGTGGTTTCTCTCTGACCACGCTCCCCCTACTTTTGGAGTGCGGGAACATAGACCTTGCATCCCCTTATGGAGGCTGCGACCTAATGTATGGGGGCCCTGAATACCATATAAACATGATGGAAGCCCTGCAAGGATTCTTTGCTACGAACTGGCACAACGCCCGGACACGGAGAACAGAGCGGGAGTGCTCTTAAAGTGGTTGTTCACAAGGAAAGCCTAGGTAAGAACTATGGGATCAGGAATAAACTAGACCATGAACTGGGGGGGGGGAAAGAGTGCCTTGTGGGATTACAGAGACCAAAGCCGTGCCATGAGGTGGGAGATGAGGCCCTGGCAGAAGCGCATAGGAGACTGGCGGCAGTCTGGGAAAGACTGGACTGTCATGTCTGGAAGGACTATAGGCAGCGTCTTCACAAACAAGGCGATAAATCAGGCTGCATGTTGGGCTGACTGCTCAAATGTGAACGTCCCCTGCCGATTATCTTCACCCTCCACAGACCGGATGGTGCGTTGACCAGGGCTCAAGTAGCAACTAACCTGCTCCTGCATGATCACTTGGCAAGGGTGTATGCAGCCCCAACGCAAGCAGAAGCCTCCGCTGCTGAGGGCTTTTTGGCGCAGATTGACATGCTCAGGCTGATGAATGCCCAAGCGGACCGACTCTGAGAATCACACTGGAGGAACTGGGTGAGGCCCTTTGGGATATGGCCAGGGGGGAAATGTCTCCCAGTTAGATACTTCTAGGCATTCTCCGCCTCTTGACGCTTCTTGAAACTTTACAGGAAGTACGAAAAGTCAGCGAATTACCAGCACACATGCAGGGAACCCTTATAATTATGCTCCCCAAACCAGACAGACCCTGCTGACCCTTATAGGCCACTATCGATGCTTAGTGTCGATGTCAAATTATTAGCCAAGGTCCCAGCGCTGAGGCTACGATGGGTGGTCACGCATAAGGTCCATGAGGATCTGTGTGGCTTTATGCCTGGACGGGGTGCACACATGAATCTGAGAAGGCCATCCCACATGATGCACAAAACTCGTACCACAGGCGTATGAGCTGCACTAATAGCCTTAGACATAGAGAAAGCACTCAACACCCTGTCCTGGACATATCTCTGGAAGGTTCTCCGCCGGATGGGACTTGGTAAGGAAATACTGATGTGGGTGAAGCTCCTCTATATAGTGCCAAGTGCGAGGGTGCGCACAGGTAGTGAGGAGTCAGATTCCTTCAATATTGAGAGTAGCACGCGACATGCCCATTGTCGCAGCTCCTGCTTGCGCTCACCATGGAGCTACCGCCGATACATCTTAGAGCCAAACTGCGAGACTGGGGCATTCGGGTGTGTAGACCAAGACTGCGCCCATGCGAGAGGACAGGCGCCCTCCGCCCAGACTCCCCTGCTTCCTCCACCACCAGTGGGTGCCCTTAAGGGCTACGGACAGCTCCCCTCTGCTCAGTACTCCTTCTAAGACACTGGAGTGAGTGTGTCTGTCTGATGTTGGTCTCCACCTGCCCCCTCCCCCAACTTTTATTAAATTTTACACTAATATCGAGATGATTTATGAGAACGCGCTACTGCACACTTTTTTGTTGTGTATTTTGTATTGAAAACTGAATTAAAAGATTTTTTTTTTTTTAAAGATAGAAAAGGTTTAGTGCTGACCAATGCGTGCAGATGGAGTGTGTGTGCTGAAAGCATGTGTACATGCAAGGGTACAATGCATAGAGGTATTAATAATGAAAATAAAGGGTGCCAAGAATATGCACTGAGAAAATCTGCCAGCAATGGTATATTGTAAGGAGGACCCTGGATTCCATTTTCAGAAGTCCTGGACTGCCTGGTAAAGACACAAGAAGAATCTCCCACAGACAGATGTGTATTGCTGCATTAAGGTGAGCTGGGTGGGGACACACTGAGGGAAGGAGGAGACTCCCTTTATGTCTCAAAGGACTTCTGTTTGATTGAGTGATAGATCACAAGGAAGGCGCCAGGACACACTTCAGGAAGGGAGATGGGGCTGGTGAGAGAATCATAAAGTAGGGCTGGGGTTCTGGGATTAACTCTTTGATGCACATATCATTATCGCTGAGATCCAGGTGTGAAATCTGGTCACTCCCATGAATTGTGTTGTGGACATCAGCTTCAGAGTAGTGCCTGCTATGGCAGACCTCTTTCATGAAGGAAGATGAAAAGTAGTGCCCACTTAAAAAACAGCAGAACCCCAACATAAAACTTCATGGCCAGGTGCAGGGTGCAATTTCTGCATTGGGCGACCAATGCTATTCAATAGAGATTCTGGTGTTGAACAACAGGCTGCAGGTGTTTCACCGGAGGTTACAGGAGGAAGACCAACAACCAGATTGTCAAGTAGAGGTGTAGGGGGTCGTAGGGGCACTGTCAGTTCAGCACACCAAGGCCCAGGTGCTTGGGGAGCAGGGTTCCTTTTGACTGAGCCTTCTAACTGAAGCCTGTAGCCAGTCAGGGGGATCCTCTGGATTCACACTGCAGGAGCAGTCTTGGAGATAAGGGGAGGTCTGCCAATGCTGGACTCGAGGTCAGGATCACTGGGGAGACTTCACTGGTCAGATGAGCCACTCAGACTCGGCCATGGGCGTCAGGTGCAGAATGGGCAGGAGACATGGATCCGCCTGGATCCGGGGTCCTTGTAGTGGGATTCTTATGGACAGGGCTGCTGTCCTCGGGAGATTAGAGTCTTTTTCAAAGGCAGCAGTCCTCCTAGGGCTTTCAGAGGTCGCTGGCCGCAAGACAGATCACAGGTTAGTCAAAGCTGGATACAGGCTTGTAGGGCAGGGGGCCAAGGCAGTCGTCTTCAGTCTTCTCTGCAGGCATATCTTCTTCCGTCTTAGGTCATCGCAGATATAGTGTTCAGATCTGGAAGAGCCACCTAAATACTAAATTTAGGGGCGTTTTAGGGGAGTAGAAGGTAGGCTAAATGGGCACCTTACCTGGGGTGACTACACCCTCAATTATGTCACCCCCCCTGTGGGAGGGAGCATAGACCTAGCCATGATTGGAGGGGTCTCACCATCTTCAAGATGGTGGTGACTGAAAGATGCGCTTCACATCGCCTTCCACACCTAGAGGGGTAAGTTGGCAGAGGTGGGAACACCATTTTTTTTTTATTTTCATGCCGGTTTTCCCGTCGAAAGTCAGGGTGTAAACTGGGGACTGCCATCTGCTGCTAGCAGCAGAGGATGAGGGTCGCATTATAAAGGCAGCAGGCCTTAGAATCTTCCCCCTTCGAGCACTGGCCTATCTGGGGTAGGAGGTGCGGCACCTCTGCCCAGGATGTGCATTGTTTCTGTCCCAAAGAGCAGAGGTTCTCCACCACGGGGTCCAGAAACAGGTCTGTGTGTGGCAGGCTGCCAGTCAGTGCCCACACCAGGGTCAGTAGGTTTGCAGAGGGCATCTTTGAGATGCCCTCGGAGTACCTAGTGTAAAAAAATCTCACAGTAGCATCAGTGTGGGTTTCTTACAAGGAGTTGTTTGGTACCAAACATTACAGGTTTCAGTGAAGCCATGATGGTGCTGTAGAACTCTAGTTGTCAAGCTTACAGTCCATGTACTCCTCATGGGTCCCTGGCACTTGGTATTGTAGGGGCATATTTACTCATGCAGATATGCCTTCACCTGGGGTATAGTGCACCCTGCCTTAGAGCTGTAAGACCTGCTAGAGGGGTGACTTACCTACAGGCAGTGCTGGCTGAATTGGCACCCAGGCAGGGTGCCATGTAGACTTTGTCGTTTTTCACCTCAGAAGGGAATTCGAGCTGCAAGAGCAGTGTCATGGTTCTAGTGATGGGGGGGGGGGGGGTCCCATGGGACCCTCTACAGCTCCCAGGTACTCAGGGTACCATTTACTAGGGACTTACAGGGGGGGCAGAAGTACCAATTGTGGGTATACTTTAGGGAAGAAGCACTAGCACAGGGGACCTGGCAGGCAGGGACACTGTGCCATACAATCCAAACCAGGCAAAAAGTGGGAGCTAACCATGTCCAAAGAGGCACGTTCTCACAATACGTGTTATTTTTATAAATTGGTGTGGATCTCTTTATTGAGTTATGTTAATCATTTATTGACTATTGTGCGTATTGGCAGATATCTAACACTACTCTCTGATAAGCCTAAGGCTACTTGACCCACTACCCCCTAGAAGAACACCTTAGGATTGTAGAGCAAGCCCCTGTCCACTCTTAAGGGAATACCTAGACTCTTTGCACAGTAAACCTCCTTTTGGTATACTATATAAAGAGCCAGCTTCCTACAGAGGATAGATCCCTAAAAATATCAGTTGGCACAAAGGACTGAGGGCCAGATGTACTAATTCAGGCGTCTCAAACCTTTTCTATAAGGAGAGCTACTTCTGAATGACAAAATAGTGCTGAGCTACTAATGACTGACAATTGTTTCAGTAGGGAGCACATCCGAGCCAATTACAAAAGAATGCTCATTTTGCAGTATTATTAGATCTCTTTTTTCAAGATAAATAGATGCGGAGTAAAGAACATACATAAAAGTATACATACCTTTGTATACTTACCTTCATGATATTGCGGTAGTCTGTAGTGTGGATCTTGATTGGACAATACTTAAAATTCAATATTGTAATAGAACGCAAGGAGTAGTTTCTTACCTGTAACTCCAGTTCTGTAGTAGGGGTATCTCTGTTATAGTCATAATCTATGAATAATCCCCGCCCATGTGCGGGGACCCCGGAGTAATCAAAAATATCTCTTAAGCTGTCCCGCATTTGCAAACCTGCAAAGACACTTAAGAGACAGACAAAATAATACAGCCTAATCACAACAAGGCTGCACTGGCCAGCACTTCCTCAGAAGTGAACACAAAAGCCAAAATAAAGTTGAAATGTCATTTTTATTCACATCTGACATGTTCCTTTATTATCACACACTCCCTTCACCAAAATCCCTTTAAACAATAGAGAGGAAGGGTTGGACAGACAAGCCCTATAGGCTGTCATTATGTGTCTGCTAAAGGGATACCGTGCCTTTAAGAAAACTCTCCAGAGACCCCCGGTATCCCAGGATGCACAGCCAACACAAGTTACTTTCAGTTCTTTTTGAAGGTGTATAACAACAGGCCTGATACTATCAGGTTACTCCACCGGGGAGGAGGGAGGGTCGCTTATGACTATAACAGAGATACCCCTACTACAGAACTGGAGTTACAGGTAAGAAACTACTCCTTCTGTAGTAGGGGATCTCTGTGTATAGTCATAATCTATGAATAGAATGGCAAGCCCATCCCAACCAACAAGCAGCGGTGGAGTAAGCCCAACCACCAACAAATCACGGTGCAAACAAATTCCTCAGCGAAGCCTGTCCAACCTGCGCATCTGCCCTAGCATCAGAATCCAGGCAGTAATGCTTCGTAAACGTATGGACTGACTTCCAGGTGGCAGCCTTACAAATGTCCGCAATGGGAACATTCCTAAGCAAAGCTGTAGTAGCAGCCTTGCCTCTAGTCGAATGTGCGGTAGGCTTACCCCCCAATGTTTTATTAGCTTTTTGGTAACAAAGCTGAATACAGGAAACAATCCATCTGGAAATGGACTGCTTTGAGGTAGCTAAACCAGTTCTTACCGAACCATAATTAACAAACAGTTGATCCGACCTGCGGATATCTTTTGTCTTATCCAGGTAGAATTTCAACACCCTACGTACATCAAGTGAATGCAGAGACCTCTCCGCCGGAGAGGAGGGATGCTGAAAAAATGTAGGCAAAGTTATCATTTGATTTACATGGAAATCAGATATCACTTTAGGTAAAAACTTAGGATGAGTACGCATTACTACTTTAGAAGCATGGAATACAGTATACGGCTCTTGACAACACAGAGCCTGAATCTCACTTACTCTCCTGGCCGATGTAATGGCCACAAGGAAGGCAGCCTTCCAAGACAAATGCTGCAACGAAGCCTTATGGATAGGCTCAAAAGGCTCCCTCATCAACCTAGATAACACCACATTCAATTCCCATGGTGGAGAAGGTCTTCTAACAGGGGGAAACACCTTACGCAAACCCTCCAAAAAATACTTAATCACAGGGATTTGAAAAAATGAGGTTTGAGAAGGGCCCTTCCTATACGCAGTCAGAGCTGCGAGATGAACCTTAATAGACTGAAAATTAAGCCCAGATTGAGCTAACTGCAGCAGATAAGGCAAAATAACATCTTCTTTACAGGATGTAGGGTCAAAGTCCTTTGCCTTGCACCATAAGCAGAATCTCTTCCACTTATATGCGTAAGAAGCCCTCGTAGACGGTCTCTTCGCCTCTTTCAAGATCTCCATACAGTCCTGAGGTAGGTTCAAGTGTCCATACTGTACTAGCTCAGGAGCCATGCTGCCAAACTCAAGGACGAGAGATTGGGGTGAACCATCTGTCCTCCGAACTTCGTGAGAAGGTCCGGCCGACACGGCAGGCGTCTGTGTGGCAGAACAGACCGGTGAAGAAGGTCGGTGAACCACCATTGCCTCGGCCACTCCGGAGCAATCAGGATCATTCTGGCTCTGGATTGCGACAGTTTGATCAACACCGCCGGGATCAGGGGAATGGGTGGAAAGGCGTAGAGAAAGCTGTTGGACCAGCTGATCCATAGGGCATTCCCCAGCGTCCCTGGTTGGTAGTACCTGGACGCGAAGTCGCGGCATTTGCTGTTTTCTGCCGTAGCGAACAGATCTATATCCGGAGTGCCCCACTCTGCGAAGACGTCTCTTAGCACGTCGTCGTTTAGCACCCACTCGTGGTTCTCTTGAACGAGCCTGCTGAGCGCGTCTGCTTGGGCATTCTGCACCCCCGGCAGATGGGTCGCCGTGATCGTCAGGTTCCTGGCCACCAGCCAGTTCCAGATTGCCTGTGCCTCCCGAGACAGGGTGCGTGAACGTGAGCCCCCCTGCTTGTTGAGGTAATACATGGTCGTAGTATTGTCCGTCTGAACCAGCAGGGAGTTCGTCCTGAAGGAGGGATGGAACGCCTTCAAGGCCAAGTGTACCGCTCTGAGTTCCAAAAAGTTGATATGGTAAGTCGTCTCCATCTGCGACCATATCCCCTGAATCTGAAGAGGGCCCGAATGCGCTCCCCAGCCCTGGAGAGACGCATCGGTCACTATGGTCTGGACCGGAATATCCTTGTGAAAAGGAGTCCCCTTGCAGACATTCTCTGGGGCACACCACCATTTCAGAGACTGCCGAGCGTGTTGAGACAGCTGGATCTTGTCCTCCCAACGCCCCCGCCTCTGGTCCCATTGATCCTCCAGACATTCCTGTAGGGGCCTCATATGCAGACGTGCATTGGGGGTGAGAAAGATGCAAGAAGCCATCGACCCCAGTAAGGAAGACACCGTCCTCACCGTAGGAGAGCGGGCTGAGATGAGATGCCGCGCCTTCCCACGGATCGATAAGCGTCTCTCCTCCGAAGGACACACGCTTGCGGTCAAGGTATTGACTGAGGCCCCCAAGTACTGGAGACACTGCACAGGGATCGGCACTGACTTCGACATGTTGATGTGCAGTCCCAAGCGATGCAGCAAGGCAGCTGTCCTGTTGAAATGGCACTGGGCTTCCTGGTAAGTGGACGCTTTGATCAACCAATCGTCCAGGTATGGATACACAAACACCTTGGTCTTCCGCAGGTGTGCCGCGACCACCGCCATGCACTTGGAGAACGTCCGTGGTGCAGACTTCAGGCCAAACGGGAGTACTGAATACTGGTAATGGTTGTTGCCTACCAGAAACCTCAGGAACTTGCGATGCTTTGGTGCGATCGGCACATGAAAGTAAGCGTCCTGCAGATCTATGGCGCAAAGCCAGTCTCCTCGATGCAACTGAGGGTAAATCTGATGCAGGGACAACACATGGAACTTTTCTCTGCGGATCCACTTGTTTGCTTGACGCAGATATAGAATAGGCCTGAACTCGTTCTTGTCCTTTTTTCTTACGAGAAAGAACCGTGAGTAGAGACCTCTTCCTTTTTGCTGCAAAGGAACCGCTTCTATCGCCCTCTTTTTTAACAGAACGTCTGCCTCCCGCTGGAGCTCCCTCACCATGTAGGAGGAGCGCACTGGTGGAATCTGTGGAGGCGGGCTGGTGAAACGAAGACAGTAACCATTGCAAACAATATTCAGCACCCACTTGTCCTGCGTTATTGTCCTCCACTCTGCCAGGTAGTGTTGAATACTTCCCCCCCACCGGAGCGGGTAACGGATGAGGGGGAAGTAACTTTTCAGGGCTTCGACCCGGCCGGGCCTTTGTTCCCCGACGAGTACTGATGCTGTCCTCTGCCCCTCTGGCGCTTCTGAAAGGACTGCCTCGGGAACTGCTGTTGTTGCTGGGGCTGTTGTTGGTGGCCCGACTGACGCCCTTGACCTCTCTGCTTGGCGTAGCGCCTGCCCGAGGATCGGAAGGACCGCCTCTGCTCCTTGGGCCTCTCCAGCCCCACCGCCTTCAGAGTTTCCGCCTCAGCCTTCATGCGGGCCATCTCGCCATCCGCATGCGAACCGAACAGCGTCGTGCCAGAGAATGGTAAATTGGCGATCTTCTGCTGTGCTTCAGGCTTGAGCGGGGTCAGCCGCAGCCAGGAATGCCTCCTCATGTGTATGCCGTGGCAGTACCCATGGGCCGCCAGCAGCGACACATCCCCCGCCGCACTGATGATCTGATTAGAGACCATCATGCCCTCGTTCAGCACCTCCTGAAAGTCCTCCCTCTTGTCTCTAGGCAGGGAGGCAGCGAACTGTTGCAGGGAGTCCCAAAGAGATCTGTCATAGCGCCCCAACAGAGCGGAGGCGCTAGCGGCCTTCATCGTAGTGGCCGACGTGGAGCACATCCTCCTCCCCAAGGAGTCCATTTTGCGACTCTCCTTATCCGGAGGAGCCGTGGAGGAAGGCGTCGTAGAGTGTCGTTTACGAGCCGCCGCCACGATAACAGAGTCCGGTGGAGGATCCACTCTGAGGAACGCCGGGTCCGAGTCAGGAGCCCTGTACTTTTTTAGTAGTCTCGAGGGCGCCGGTTTCACCACGGCCGGCGTCAAGAACACCTCCATTGCAGGTTTCTCCAACCCCGGAACCAACGGGAGGAGGGGGCGCGACAGATGAACCTTATGCAAAGTTTCAAAGATCACAGAAGTAGTGGGAATAGGGGTAGTGACTGATATCCCCAACTTCGCCGCCCCTCTCATCAGCACCTCCTGGAACGTGGCAATGTCATCCACCGGCGAGACGCGGGTAGGAGGCGTCTCCGACAGTGAGGGAGAAAACCGTCCAGTCCCAGAAGAGTTCGTGCCCCTCGAGCCTCTGGAACGAGACCGATACCTCCGTCGTCCATGTCCAGAGCGAGTGGACGATCTGCGCCTACTCCGAGATCGCCTGCGAGGGCGAGAGCAAGATCTCTGCCTGTGAGGAACCCTCGGGGGCGGAGGCAGTGGCTGCGGTGGAGATGTAGGCAGCTGAGGCACGGGCAGAGGCAGCGGAGGAGGGGTAGGAGGGAGAGGAGGAGGAGGAGGAGGAGGAGGAAGATCAGGCACCGGTGGAGGAGCCGGTGGAAGATCGGGCGCAGGAGGCAGAGGCGGCTGCTGGGTACGCAGCGGGGACAGATGTTCCGAAGCCCCATCACTCCTAGCAGGAGAGCCCGCACCAGAACTGTCCGGGCTCGCGGCCACTCTCCTCTTCTTGGCGGGCCTGTCCCGCGTGGAGGCCACTGACGGGGAACGTCCGCGTCTCCCCGATCCCCGACTGGAGATCGTAATCACTGAGGACGTGTTCCCCGATGTCCGTGACGTCGAACTGTACGTCGACCTCGTCCGGCGTCTCTTAGCCCTCGACGTCGAACGCCGTCTCGCAGTCGAGCGTCCTCTCGACGTCGAACCACGCCTCCTCGACATCGAACCATGCCTCCGTGACGTCGAACCACGCCTCGACCTCCGTCGCCGCGGCGTCGACTTCTGCCTCGACGTCGACTTCTGGTGCTTCGACGTCGAACGCTGGTGTCTCGACGTCGACGTCCGATGCCTCGACGGCGACCTGTGCCTCGACGGCGACCTGTGCCTCGACGGCGACCTGTGCCTCGACGGCGATAGTCTCCGCCTGGACGGCGGGCGCCGGGATCTCGGCGTCGACTCCGTCAGCGTCGAGCCGTGGGTCGACGGCGAAGGTGGTGAGTGAAGTCTTCCATGGGGCTCGGTACGACGTCGATGGGTCGTCGACGTTGACCGTGACACCTGCGACGGCGACCCGGTCCCGGGTCTCGCCGGCCCCCCTCTCGACGTCGAACGCCGAGGCTGCCGCGACCCAGAGCCCTGGATCGACGGCGAACATACCGGTGCCTTCTCCCTCGCCGTCTACGTGGTCGCCTTCGACGTCGAACGCGACCTACCAGCCGGTAGGCGCCGTTTCTGCTCCCTGCTCTGCCCGGAGGTCCCTCCAGGGGCTGAAGCATGGGCGGAGGAGGGGGAATGAGATCCTCTATGCCCCGAAGTCCCACCGGTCCTCTGCTGCTCCTGTCCCTGAAGGCGAATCTTCTCCCTGTCCCTCAGGGTCCTCTTTGAAAAGGTTTTACAGATGGCACATGTAGCTGGGACATGTGAGGGCGACAAGCAGAGGATACAAACATCATGTGGGTCCGTCTTGGCCTTTTTCCTCCCACACTCAGGGCAGTTATCGAACAAAGCCATGCTAAGAGTGGGCCAAAACTGCTCCAGATTGCAGGCAGTAGTAAACAAAGGCTCTAGACGTCGAATGAAAACACTATTTATCCAAAAAATCCAATTTTAATCAAATAAACCACCCAAAAGGGTAGAGCTCAAGCTCCAGGGTCCTGCTAGCAGGAGCCGGAAAAAAGAACTGAAAGTAACTTGTGTTGGCTGTGCATCCTGGGATACCGGGGGTCTCTGGAGAGTTTTCTTAAAGGCACGGTATCCCTTTAGCAGACACATAATGACAGCCTATAGGGCTTGTCTGTCCACCCCTTCCTCTCTATTGTTTAAAGGGATTTTGGTGAAGGGAGTGTGTGATAATAAAGGAACATGTCAGATGTGAATAAAAATGACATTTCAACTTTATTTTGGCTTTTGTGTTCACTTCTGAGGAAGTGCTGGCCAGTGCAGCCTTGTTGTGATTAGGCTGTATTATTTTGTCTGTCTCTTAAGTGTCTTTGCAGGTTTGCAAATGCGGGACAGCTTAAGAGATATTTTTGATTGCTCCGGGGTCCCCGCACATGGGCGGGGATTATTCATAGATTATGACTATACACAGAGATCCCCTACTACAGAACCACCTTGACACATGACAGCAGTGTCTTGAAAAGTAAAGTTATATCATAATAAAATGTCTCCACATGGCCACTGACATAACAGTCACAAATGTAGGTGTCCATTGGCACACAAGAAATCCAGCTAGCTATAAACCTCCTCAACTCTGTGTGAACTACCATTCAAGGAGCAATTTTAAATAGGTTTTGGATTTTCAATCATTTTGTTTTCATACATTAATATATTGGTTGCTCGTAATAACAAATAACATGATTTTGTATCAAATATGCACATTCTATTTGGGGTTAACGCGCTCAAAGAAAACATTGTCTTTTCCTGCAAAGTGATCTTATTCAATATGGCTGGGTTGACCCTCTGAAATGAGTACTATGCTGAGCTGCATCACGGGGAGCTACTTTCAGGGTATTGGTGAACTACTGGTAGCTCCCGAGCTACCTGTTGAAGACCCCTGTACTAATTACTGCATGCGAAATACTGGTTGCAATTTGGACCAACACTTTTGCAGCCAGTACATAATTATCAAAGCGTACTTATGTCGGAATAGGTCAGGTCGGAAAATTCAGATTTAGAATGGAATGCAATCAGACCTACTTAATTAATATACATAGGATGTTCGCAAATTGTGACTCACTCCAATTGCAGGCCATCACAGGGATGATGCACTGGGCATTCTACCAGGTCTGTGGACGCATTTCAATAAAGTAATTTTTTTAAAATCAAAATTCTGCCAGTTTTACTTGATGAAAATGGGGCCACGTTTAAAAATAAAAGAATGTTTTGCTTTGGAGTAGACAGTGGTCCCGTGGATCACTGTTTACCGCAACATTTTTTTTTCCCATTCACAAAGGGAAGGGTCCTCAGGTAACCACTTCCCTTTTATGCATGGGTTACCACTCCGACTGGAGGGACAGAATATGTCCATTATTTAAGACTGCAATTTCATTCCGAATGCTTTGAGGCACTTGGATAGGAAC
Organism: Triturus cristatus; assembly: GCF_964204655.1. Taxonomy (NCBI): domain Eukaryota; kingdom Metazoa; phylum Chordata; class Amphibia; order Caudata; family Salamandridae; genus Triturus; species Triturus cristatus. The sequence goes on along the minus strand of NC_140595.1, from coordinate 139,319,218 downwards.
TATTTGGAAAGGATGCCCATAACATGCCCCTCCAAATACAGATTGGTTATCCATTTGTAAACCCAATTTAAGAGTTGGAAAAAGGTTACTGACTCCTAAAATGGGGTTAGCACATTGCGAAAAGTATTTCTGCTGTAGCAAACTCTGATTCTGAGCATCTGTGACCAGAAAAATGCTTTGTACATCTGGCTCCAGGTGAGATAGGGCAGAAGGGGTGGTGTTGCAGTAAAAACAAATGTTGCTGAAAGAAAAGCAGGCTTTCTATGGAGTTCCTAGATGGATCTTTGGGCTTGAAGTGAAGTAGAATCTGTGCATTCAGGACATTCACATTATATTGGAAAAAGCAGATTTTTCAATTGTGGGTTTTCTTCGCATTAGAAGCAGCATAACACTATACCATGTAATATAAACCAATCCCTCGAGCATTTGCACAACCAGCATGCATTTTAAGAGACTACAAAAAAAGCAAGTATTTTATATTTCAATGCGGCGATGAAGAAAGTTTGTATATCTGCTTCAGGCGTGAATACCAAAATCTGCTCCCATTAACTTGCATTTATACTGAAGTTAGCGCTTTTAAGGACAGTACAGTGTACCACCAATAAACGGACTCCTCATTACGAGGCCTTTTCTGTTCCTCTTATTGTTAACTTATGTAAGCAAAGTTTTAAAGTACCCATGGTTGATGTGGTACAGTACCTTTTATACACGCAGAGCATAAAACCCACCTGATCGACTGATGCAGAGGTCCTTAAAATCTCAGGTATGGAATCGCCAGGTTGGGACTGAATAACGTCAATAAGCATGTGCTTTGTGCTGAAAAGAACAAATAGGGTTTAACTATGATAGTGTCTCTAGGAGGAAAGCAACAGCCAGACATCAATTGAAGCTATAGCACCACACAAGGAATGTGTTCATATCTACAGCTTGCTGACACAAGGAGAGTAAAAGACATTGTAGAAACCTAAAATACCAGTGCATTGTAATGCTGCAAAGATAACACGAAGCAGCGAATCATTCAGAATCTCAGAATACCCTTCATGGGTTATCAACATGTATACCAATGAGTGTAAAATGCACAACGTAAGTACAAGGACCTTCCACTTATGTCTACGATAACAATGCATCCTTTACTCAGCATGAATTCTGAGGTTGCTTCAAGTGACTCTCCTGTCACTTGATGACTTGGTCTTCTTTGTATATTCATCCTGGCATCTATAGGATGTGAGCTAACACTTTTCTAAAGTCGCAAGCAGTCACCAATCACTCATGCAGGCAACTTTTGAGGTACTCTGAACACCTGTGTGCATACAAAAGAAAAACAGCTGAGCAGTGATGGGAGTAAAGAGATAGGGAGGGATTTGACAAGCCTTCAAGGGAAGAGGTCTTTCCTAAACCACAGCTGACCTCCAAAGATTGACAATGATAGAATTCCAAGGCGGTCCTCTCAAAAATTACCCGGTTGGCTTCCCAGTCCGAGCCTGCAGCCTCTTTACGCGAAGACCCATCCCCATAGAGTTAAATTGGGCACCCAACACTATTTTGCACCCCTGCACCCAGCCGCCCTAGTACCGCTGGTGGTGTTCTGGTGCTGCCTTGCACATTGCCCACCACTTACATTTACTCTTGCAGATGGGTCTCGTAAGTCACTGTACTGTACCTGAATGCCGCACTGAAATTTCCTCTTGCAGGATAACAATGCTGCTTCTAAAAACTGTACTAAGTTTCGACTTTTGAACTGAAAAGAATTTCTATTTCAAGCGTCCTTATCTGAACGATTATCTTTTTTATAAATTGGTGTGGCCCTCCTTATTACGTCATGTGTCTCATTTATTGAGCAGTGTGTGTATTTTCAGATGTCTTGCACTTCTCTAAGTTAAGCCTAAGGCTACTTGAACACACTACCCCCTAGAAGAGCCCCTTAGGATTGCTAGAGCAAGGCCCTGTCCACCTACAAGGAATCCCCTGGACTCTTCACACAGTATGTAATATAAAGAGCCAGCTCCCTACAAGGATGAACCATCATCAGAAGTGATCCATAACAAGAACAAATAAGCCCAGCAGATCCTTCAGACCAATAATGGTACAACAGATGTTTTGAGTTCAGGAAAGATTTTTTACACATCATTTATATAAATCAGGGAAAACAAGGCAAGAGAGGATAATACCAGTGCGAATAATGGGCAACCTGCACAATTGGCCAAAGAAAACTAACCAGGCATCTCTCGCATCGAGAATTATATGGGATCCCCTTAAAAAACTCGGGGAGAGCAGGTTGAAGAGGTTGGGTGTGAGAATAAAACAAATTCAGAACGAACACCAACCTTAGCAACAAACTCTTGGCATCAGTTTCCTCACTGCTGGACTCCATCATGTCAAACTTGTTGGTAAGAACAAGAGAGATCTCCATCTCCTCTTCACCAGAATTAAACGAGCCTTCTCCTGTAGCATTGTAAACATATGTAACGTGAAGGAGGTGTAGTATTTTTAAAACCAAAGTAAACAATTAAAATATTCTTCCAGTTTAGAGAAAAAGACAGTTCTGTTTACCAAGCCCTGCATGCCAAACAATCGCGTTTCTGAAAGTTCCTTTGCTTGATGAGATCTGCTTGAGTGTTGAAAACTATTATGACATCTTTCACCAGAAGTTCCCTTGAACAATATTTTACACGAAAAAAAAAAAAACCCACAAACGAGCCTAAAGAACCCACCCCATCAAAACAAAAAGAAAAACTTATGTGGATTAATATCCAATTTAAAATTATGTCAAAACTGACACTTATTGGTCAAATAATCACTAATGAAGGCTAAAGGGAAAACATTTTAAATCTATTTTATTGACTTTTTCAGTATCTTTGGAGCTCACGGTGCCAGGGAAGCTCCCAAAGATAACTGATTACATTCCAAAACGTTTATAGAATTAACAGTGACAGTCGTTGTAGATTTGCACAAACAGCACTATTTTACCAACAGTCATGCACACAGCAATATCTAGATCACAAACTGCACCACTGGGCTGATTTTACACATGTTCCCTGAAGGGAAAGCCTTGCAAAATTTCGTACCACGTTTTAATATTTTAGCCCCAGATATATGGTTGATTTGAGAAAAGACTCAGATTTATTCTTTAACAATTACCCACAGACTCCAGCATAACATTATAGAAGGGAAACCTTATGTTTACTGGCATGCTCAGAAGTTCCAGTTCTTACATACCTATCAGAGATTGGACTGTGGGCAACTCCCCCAAATCCTCCAACAACTCATGCAGTGGGTCTCCATGGTCTGGAGAAATAGAGTCCTGGTGTTCCAGCAAAAGCTTTGGAGAGAAGGAAAGTATGTTTAGAAGCAGACCCAGTGGCATCAGGTCCCCAAATGACGAGTGAACCCATAATTCTACACATTAGATAGTCTATACTAATAGGATACACACTGTATAAACTGTTTGTGCCAGGTGTGTGGCAATCTATGACCAATATTTATACCTTGTGAGTGTTAATGAGCTCCAAAACTGTCATGTAGATCACTGGTTTGATGACATTGACCATCTCGGAATATTCATCAACGTTGAAACGATCTTCTGGCTCGGGAACAGAACATGCCGCCTGGATAAATTTCCTATATATGGATGAACATTTAAAAATGTGGGTTGTAGAATGTTTTTACTGCTCCTCAATATGCACAGCTGTCCCCCATCATTTCCTCGACATTGCTGTTCCGTGAATCAAAGAACGCATGCACAATTCTCTAACTTAGTGTTCGTCTTGCACACAACAAGGACAAACCACACTGATATTGTGCTTAAACAACAGTGTAGAAGGCAAAAGGATGGTAGGAAATAAGATGCTCTAAAAGGGGCAATAACAAAGTGAAGTGCACATGTGGTAATTGGTTAAACCCATTCTCTGCAGTTTATTCGAACGAAGCACCGTCACATGGATCAACGTCCTAAAATTGGTCAAAACGAGCACTAATGCTGAAGAAGAACCTAGTGCTTCCTATAGGCAGTAAGCACTCATTGCATATCCAGATTGTTAAGAATGTGCGGCCAGTAGAATGAAGGGTATTTGTTCCATCGACACTGGATTGGGTTATTGGTCACTCACTCTTTCTTGATCTCTTTGTAGTGTACAACTACAACTAGTTCAAGAAAGTCTCCCTTGACCACTTTAATAGTGGCTAAAATATGGAACATGTAAACGAAAGGTCAGGATATTCTTTTCCAGTCTACACACAAGTGCAAATAGAGCACACTCTGATCATACCACCTTCAGCTGTTCTGCAGATGTTCTACCAGCATCTTGGATGCGGTCAAGCTTAGTACTCTACAAACGAAGCCTTTTAAATTGTATTCCTGTTTAATACTGCACCACAAAGTCACCCTGATGGTTTTCCTAGTAGAAACAGTTTCTCAAACTACTAGTTTCCCTCTGTAGTTTATTTCTGGCCATTGGAAGGCACACCTACATGTTACACTACGCACAAAGGAGAGATCTTAATTGAAAAGCAACACTCATTAGGAGCATAGTTTGATGGCACAGATATCTCAACACGCAACAAGGCAAATATAAGCTTTGCATTTAAGTGCAACTTCATCAATCTTAACTAGTGGGTTCAAAACAAACTCCATTCACATTGGGTTGGTTCATCAAGGGCAAGCCTGACTTCAACTTGATTGGTACTTTCCACCATTTGAGTGCATAATAGATGCATGGAAAAGGGTTAATGTAAGATGCTGGCCTTGATAGTACATCCCTATCTCAGAGGGACACTGCCGAACTGGTACATTTTCTTGCCATGTGTTGCAAGACCACCATGACCATATGGCACGAAGCTGGCTTCTTCAAGGAATCATCCCCTGCCAAAACAGTGATAAAGACTGACTGGGTCATACACCTATTTTTCAGTTTTGTATACCTGGCATTCGAGGAGGAGTAAGAAATGAGAAATGGTAACTGGGAAAAAGCACCAGGGGTCCACATGGATTTGGTACGTTTTTGAAATTATTTGTCCAGCTATATCTGGTTAGATGGATCACATAAGTCTATCCTGTCCACCTTCAAGTGGAGTCCATATGTTGGTGATAGCCAAAGAAGAGCCTAAAGGAGACTGAATTCTGAGAGGACGGACCTCATAGAATAAAAGACTCAGGATTCCACCCGTTCCTCCTGTAGAAGGTCCAGGAGGGATGATAACAGTCACATACTCTGAGATACGGTGCACCTCTGGTGTCAAGGCAGGCTCCAAACAAGACTGCTGTGGTTAGGCAGCCCAAGAGGTTTTCTTTGTGGTGGCAGTGCATGCGTTTTCCTTTTCTCTCTTGTGATTCACTTGGACTGATTATATGCCCGACAGTGGGGCTTGGCTTTTTAAATTGCAGAAAATTCATTAAGAGCGTCTTCCTTTCAATTTGCACTGATATCATAGGTGCCTGGTTTAACCACACAGAAAGAAGAGGACTCGGAAGGAGGAACTGCCGGTCTTTGGGACAGACCATCCATGGGAGGATCTCTGCTTGACTGAAAAGAGCAAATCTCTGGAGCCACCTGAGAAATGCATGTGGTCCCATCACCTCTACCAAGAGGTAGGAAACTTGCTCGACCTCTGGGTGCAATGGAGTTACAGCACTGCTTTCCTAAGGAGACGACTGATAGCCTGGCTCGATCTTAATCAATCAATCAATCATCTTAGAGTGCAACGATGGCTTAAGACTGCCATACTCTGATGGGGAGCTGGCCTTGGATCAACAATGCAATGGAGCAGAAAGGAATTTTGTCCTGGATGGCTCCAAGGCATTTGCCTACCCATCCCCAGACCACGAAAATTAGATCCACCTGAGACATGCAGTACCAGGGTGCAAGTGTAATATAGCCATGTTACTCCAACCACTTGTGTAGCAATAATAAGGATGACATGCACACGAAAGGGGTGCCAGGTAAGGTGCGTCGATACATTGGTGGCATAAAGGGTGCTCAGAACTCCAAGCCTGTGGCAGAGAGTTTTTCCTTCTGACATCTACCAAATGATTAACTTCACTGTCTGCCGATGAAATAAGTACATAAATTAAAACCTGAAATATATAAGAGGAAGTGGTGTCACAACCTCTTACTATAAGTCGATAAGAGAATCAAGTGCCAATCCCCATGGCTGTGCCAAAATGATGAACTAGCAAGATGTGCACAGGTGCAAGAAATGGGGCAACGGTCTGAATGATCAGAGATGAAATTTCCGGTCCAGACCCCATGAGGCAAGTTATGCAAACTGTGGAGTATGTGAGAGAATCAGTAGTAAAAATACTGGAAATTCTTCTAATAAATGAAAGCATGTACAGGTCTCAATGTTAACGATACAGATGCAAAGATAGTTTTAGCAATCACATCCATAATACTCAACTGCCTAGCTCATGTTAAAGTGAGATTGCTTTAGGCCTTTCTTGGTGTTTGCTGCACAAGGCCGTCCGCAGCCAACTGATTTGTTAGATAGAAGGGATAACCCATCAAAGGACTGAAAGTTCTTAGCAGATACCTTGAAATAGCAGTTACAGAAGCAGGCTTCTCCTGTATGTCCGCTTTGGGTCTTGAAAGCCTCAGCAAAAATATATGCAACTTTACGATCGGAGCTATTTATAGGGTTATGCCGGGGTACACACCATAGTGAAGGAGGAGTCCTTAACAAAAGCAAATCTCAGATGCAGGAGTTGGCAGGATTTGATTTTCAAAAACATGTAGTGCATTATCCAGGTCACTTGCTTTATGTACGTCTTACCTAGTTCACTGAATCACAATCGTCTTTCTACTTTCCCTTGTGTTTAGTTTACAGATGTTTTCATTTACCAAAATGCATAACCCAACCATGACATGTCAAGATTAACTTCAGAAGAATTCATCTCTAGAAACAGGCATTATTTTTTAGACTGAAATTCAAATTGGGCACTGAACATTGCATCACAGTATGCTATTGCATAGACAGCATCACTACATGGCTTCAGGGAACCAGCCAGTCCACTCATGCAACCTTAGGAAAACCCTCTGAGGTGGCTGCTTTGATGGCTTGAACGGCTCAGACAAATTCTGCAAGCTTCACAACTGTGAACCTGCGCGCTGCTTTGACTTACGATGCCCAGTGCCACACATACACAGTGCATGCCAGAGTCCACTTTCTCCATCGAACTGCTGAAAAAAAATCTCAGTTTCAAAAGAATCAAAATGTGCAATTACTGTTGCCACAGACAGCAGAGACACTCAAAAGACCAATCCACGGGGCGTGTCCAATGACGACGGACAGGTGAGATGCGATTCTCATTTTCTCCATCCTGCCGCATCTGTTGCTTCGCTTTGCATCCCTCCAGCCTTCTCAAGTGGGTCACCATCAAGCACCAGTAGCTCAGCAGTGAGAGTAAAATGGGTGGACCTAATCTTCAAACCCGCCGCCTCCCCACCCCCGATTCCAGGGAGAGCAGCAGGAAACTACGTGCGTCCATGACAGACTGACTGGAATGCTGGATGGATTTCCTGCACACTAATGCAAAATAAAAAAATCTCAAGAGCTAGCCCCTCTTTTGACCCGACTTTTTAGCTTCTTTTTTGACTTGGGTACTCTGACAGACTCTATACTAGAGGTGTCCATTTTGGTGAATCTTAAGCCGTAGAAAGACCTTGGGTACTGTGCATCATATAGACCCATTTCTCTTCTTAACATATACGCCAAACTCTTTGCAGGCATCCTAGCCACTTGACTGAATCCCATCATGCTGGGTTTGGTCAATCGTGACCAACCCGGCTTTATCCCTATGAGGCAATGCGGAAATAATACAAAACGGCTCCTGCATCTCATTGACGTCATCCAACGATCACAAATGGAGGCTCTCTTCCTTTCCATTGACGCAGAGAAGGCGTTTGATTGGGTTCATTGGGCATACTTGCTTGCAACTCTCCACCGATTCCGGTTTGGAAATAAATTTATTGAATGGATACAGTGTATCTATAGCACCCCCAGGGCCTCCGTCTGTGTCAATGGGACTTTATCCTCTATGTTCCCTGTAGTGAGCAGGACCCAACAGGGATGTCCCCTTTCTCTGCTCCTATTTGCGCTATACATGGAGCCTATGGCGCAAAGACTCCAGGACAACCCGCTGGTCTTCTGGATTCGGTTTGGCGCTGATAGTCATACCATCAGCTTGTACGTGGATGCCATCATCTTATCTTTGACGAAGTCGATTACCTTGCTAGCATCCCTGCTCACGGAATTGCGATCGTTACGTGAGGTGTCTGGTTTTAAAGTTAACCTCCAAAAATCCCAGATCCTGAACCTCTCGGTCGCCTCTCCGCAAAGGGACGTTCTGCATGCACGGTTTCCATTAGTGTGGGCAAAGGAGACCATACAGTATTTAGGCACACAGCTAGCTTCCACAATGGCGAAGACACTGGGGGTTAACGATGAGGCCTTCTTCACCAGACCAATAAGACGCTTTCCTCTTAGAGCCTTCTGTGACAGTCTTGGATGGGCCGCATCACCACAGGTAAAATGACAGTGCTCATGCGCATACTTTTTATCTTCCAGACCATACCCCTGCTCCATCGCCTTCAGTCTTATGCACACTGCATGTTGCAATCAACCGGTTCATCTGGAATGGCAAGAAGCCGTGCCTCCACCAACACCAACTATCTCATACAAAAGCAAAAGGAGGCCACTCAGGCTTCATAACTTCGTTATACTGTACAGTGGAATCGCCCACTCTCAGAAAAACAATGGACCAGACAGTACAAGCTACTTTGGAAAGTGAGAACTGGTGGAGGGAACAAAACCATCTGTATTGACTTATAATACCTTAATCACCCAATAGGATCTGAAATCATATTTAACAGTGGTTTGTAACGACCAGCAGAGATTCATCTTAACCGGATTTAGGGTAAATAAGCTCCTGTTGAGGTTAGGTTTCCCAGATAATTGTCATTCTATGTCTGAACTATCATTATGCCTGTGTGATGATAAGTCCACAATGACTAACTTGCACAATATATTTTTTGGGGGAACATTTTATGTAGTACCAAGGAGGACATATAATACATACTCCATTAATATGCTGTGCAATATCTTCCTATTTGTCCTGAAAATAAGGAAAAGTATGCAGGGGTTACAATGTCGGAAAATCCAGCGTAAAGATTTTATCTGGCCTATATAATGTATCATATATATGAGATGAGTTTTAATGGCTTTTAAGTGTTTTTCTTCTATTGTGTATTGTACTTTTATGTTACTGAAAAGTAATTAATACACTTAAATGATTGATTGACCAGACGGTTGCCGGTGTTAATATATGGCGTGAGGTCCGGTTGCCTCGCAAGCATAGGGCCTGGGGGCTGTACTCATCCCTGGTAACCACCACGACATTGAAAATATAGGACTCTGTTGCCTTTAAACAGGGGCCAACGACGTTTCCATCCCCAATGACGGTGATTATTGACAACCCCAACTTCCCTCTGGGGACCAACTCTGGCGTTTTTAACCGCTGGCGCAAACGGGGCTGCAAAGGCGTGGGTTCCCTTTTCAACTCCTCAGGGGTTATTCCCTTTGCTCAACTTAAGCAGGACCACTCTCTCTCTTTGTCAGATGTGTTCTAGTATTTCCAGCTGAGACACTGGGTGACCTCCCCCTGCTATAAACCGGGTCCTCCCTCACCAACTTTGAGAAATGGTCGGCACGTAAAGATGGGGATAAGCACCTCATTTCTGAACTCTCTGCTCTACTCTCAGATTGTGGCTCCGCTCTGAAATCCAAGGGCCAACTACGCTGGGAGGAAGAAAAAGAGTCCTCCCTATCTATCAAAGAATGGAATTACATTTTCTACAGGGTACATCTCACAGCACACAACATTACCAACACGGAGTCAGCCTATAAAGTAGCTTCTACTGGTACCTCACACCTGCACGTATATATAGATGGAATAAGGGGCGGTCTGAAAAATGCTGGCGAAACTGTAGGCAAACGGGCCCTCTCCTTCACCTCTTTGGGCACGATCACCAATTGGCCACGTTTTGGGAACAGGTCTTGAACGATATTGACCCAGCGTTTGATACGGCTCTACCCAGATTCCCTACCTATACAATCTTAGGGCTACCCAACCCCCTGACTTTCCCCTTATGATCGACACAGGGCCGGCAAATAGCTTTAGCGTTAAGCACTGTGCACCAAGTAATCCTCGCGCTCTGGGAGACAGAGAACATTCCGGACCATATCTTGAGGGTGCACAAATTATGGTTTATCCTGGCAATGGAACGTATGTCATTCACAGTCGAGGACGGGGGAAGCTGTATAGTCATACTTATGACCCCTTCTATCTGGATCCTCTTGGCACAGTTTAGAGAGGTGACCTGCCCGAAATACTTGCAGACATTACGCTTGGTTCCTCCCCCCCCCCCCCCCGAGAAGAAAGGGAGGATACTTAGACCCTCATCATATCACTGGGCGTCAACCCTGACCCTTCTCAACATCTTTTACAGTTAGGCGCGAGAAGCTGGGTGAAATGGTGCGAAGGAGTAAGGGGTGGGAAATGTTTGGGGTCTTTCTCCCTTTTTTTCCTTCCCTTTGACTCTCTCTCGTTATTGTTCAACTGGTCCATATATCGCTGCCGGTCTCTTGGTTGTAGGCTATAAGCTGTGTACTATCTTTTATAACTCGAGGACGCTGCCTGCCAATGGCTGTAGGCAGAAAGCTGTGTTACTAAGCTGCAGACCTCAAACAGAATTGTTCCTAAAGACCAATCCATGAAAGACTATGTACTTGTTCTGAAAGTAGTTTTAGGAAAAAAACAAATATCAGACTTCTGCTCACAATCCCTGAACAAGGAAAGAGACCTTTTCATATTTTCCAAGAACTGAAAATGACTAGAACATTATTACCATCAATGGCCCATCAAAAGACTACATGCAAGTCCTAATGACTGTGCAAAAAAGAAAAATGAATTCAACTGGTTTCGATCAACTAGTGCCATCTAGAAGCTCAAGTAATCACATGCAGTCTAGGACATTCATGCGAAACCAAGGATTATAGGTGGCACTGTAACAGAATGCAGAGTTGCCAGGGTTCCAGCCTATGGCTGGTGATGGTAGGAAAAGTAAAGTACAGCATAGGCAACAGTGAATTGTTTTTTGAATAGTTCTAATATTATTAAATGTTTCAGAAGCTAAACAGGACCTCAAAAACAACCGAATGAACAAATTTTCAACCCTAACAGGACTGGATTGCAAATTATGCAGGAACTCAATCCCTTGGTGTCAAATGAGAACTTTTGAGGAATCTTGTATAAGCTAAATAACAAGTGCTTTTATTGGAATCTTATGCTACCAAGTCACTTATCTTGCAAGCCTTGCAGTTAAATGTCTCGAGCCCTTAAAGGTAATAGTCAACTTCAGAGGAGCTAGATTTCCCAGTTAATGTTCAAAACCATAATCTAACCAGCATGTATTCCAAGCCACTCCAATTTGATTGGCTACAATGAACACTTTAGGCTACAAATGTGTATATAGCTAAGGTACGAGTCCACTTTGTGAAGTCACTCTTTGTGAATGTATTAAGAAGGAATGAGACAAAGAACATTCTGTAGGTTATAATATCACAAGTGCCCCACTTTAGGATTCCTCTAATTAAACGTTAACAAAGTACAAAGATTTAGTTACAGAAACGCACAAACCTGAATTTCCAATGAGTTTCTGCCAGATAATCATTTACAACACCTAGGTGAGAACTCTCCCCTTCAAACATCTTGTTGGACACTGCATGTTGCAGGATCTTAGCAATGGAGCCCAAATTTCGACGGTGATCAGGATGCAGAGCTCCTCCAGCTGACATATCTATGATATCAAAGGCATCTGGGGCGACAACAGCTGGGTTCATAAAGCGGTAATACAGCAGATTTCCTACAATCTGTGAAAAAACAAATATTTAGAGGACAATATAGTACGCACACTGAAAGTCTCCGAAAGACAAGGATCACTAACCTCGAGAAGTTCTAACTGTCAGAAAACCTTTGTATATAGGAGAAAAAAAAAAGAAACTTCACCCGCTCTAGTTTTCAATTAGGGTAATATTCACTAGATTCATGAATACAGTACAGCTCTGACTGTCCTTTGGGTCCCAGAAACAACAACAAATAATTTATCCCTGGCACATATAAAATTCTTCAAACGTGATACTATTTTAAAACGGAACTGAAAAAAATACAATGAAGCTTTTCATAAAGAATTCCTGCACTCCACATTTAAGTCCCAAAAGAACAAAGCTTCTACATCTAACTAATAGTGTTTTTAGAGGACTAAAATAGTGGTTCCTAACATTTTGACTTCTGTGGATCCCCACTAAATAATAACCGGAATCTGACCCCCCCCCCATTGAGTTGTTATAGGCAATTTTTATGATTTGAACTTCAAAACAGTACATAAAAATACAAAAACAAAATATAAGCCAAATAAATACTCAGATATTGCAATATTTTGCTTAATTCAGATGTAGAAAAGGTTCACACTGTCAATTTTGCTTATTTATTTGTATGACCTTCATTAATTTTAATGTATTATTTTATTATTGAAGCTAATAGAGCGCACGGCTACCTCCAACGGAGGTGTCCCGATGCTAGCAGTGCATCCAACCTGTAGGAAGTGAACAAGGCTAGGCCATGAGCTCTAGGGAAGGCCGAAAAGCCAAGTTATAAAAGCTTTCCTAAACATAGATTACGACTTGGTCTTCCTCAGATGCTCAGGTATAGAGTTCCATAATGTGGTGGTTTTCACCGAAAAGGCACAGCCACTGATCCTGGTCTTTGCAAAACGGGGGATCACCAGTAGTTTCTGGTCATTCGATCTTAGTACTCTGTTCTGGCTGTATTTCTGAAGTCTCTGCTTCAAATATTGAGGACCAGTGTCTCGAACTGCTCTATGCACCAGGGTCAGTGCCTTATACTCGATCCTTCTTTTTACAGGCAACCAGTGTAGACTACGCAAGTGGGGGGTGATGTGATGTCGCAATGGCACGTTGCTAATAAGCCTGGCTGCCGCGTTTTGAATAATCTGTAACCTCCTGAGCAAGTACTCAGGGAGACCAAGGTAAAGGTTATTAGCATAGTCAAGCTGAGAAATTACTAGTGCATGAACCACAGTCTTCCTACAATCGATAGGCAGAAAGTGAAGGAATCTCTGGAGAGCCTTCAACTTCCAGAAACAGTGAGGAGACATGAGAAATTTGCACTTTACCAGTAAGTTGTGAATCATACTTGAACCCTAGATTCCTGGCAGAAGCAACAGGAAGGGTAGGTGGATTTAGCTCAGACAGCCACCAGAGTACCGACCGAGGGGGGAATGGATTGATTGAAAAACAGGACCTCAGTTTTGTCGGTATTTAATTTTAAGCAACAATCCGTCATCCATGACGAGATATTAAGAAGACACTGCTTAAAATTGGTGAAAGCTGTCTCGTTGTGTTCCCTGAAAGAGAACAACAGTTGCGTGTCGTCGGCATACGAGACAACTTTCACCCCACATTACTCAACAATTGCCACAAGGGGAGTAGCGTTGGGGCTATAGGGTAGCTTATAGGGTACGAATTGACTCTTCTTGGATGCTATAAGGGTGCAAAATAATTCCTATTGAAAGTCATGAATATTTCAGTCACGCATGTCCTTTTCCCAATATATTTGGTTTATCTACTCGATAGAAGGCACCATGGGACTAATGAGCTATTAGATGTATAGATTCTAGAATAAGAATCCTGAGGTTAGAAAGTTAAGATTAACAATTTTAAAAAGGGCATTTATATTTAGAAAGTTAAAACATTAGATTATTTAGGATAAGATTAACATTTGAAGATCCAACTGCACAAGTAACATGTGCAGAAGCTTTACATACCTTGTGAATGTCTTCTTCTGCAGCATCTGGGAACTTTTCAGTCAAAGAACTCTTTAGCACTTTAGCAACATACCGCATCCCATACCTAAAGTAATACAGCAAGGAAAATGATTAAAAAGGCTTCTGCTACACCTCAATAATAAACAGTCAGTGAACTTTTCCAAGACTAATTTAATTATAAGACGACATTCTCCACACTTTAAGGATTGAGAACCAAAATATGTCTTAAGCCATGAATAGTGTGCTACAGCATATGTTACCGATTCATGGAAAGGTCCCATTAGACAATGAACTTTCTTTGTACGTTCTGAATAAATAAGTTACCTCAGGTAAAATATTTTCCGAAACACACAGACTTGATGAAGATCCATCTTTTGAAATATCTCCCAAGCATCAGGCTAGGTTTGAATAGTCCTTTAATCTTTATTCAACAACGTGTACCTATGAGGTACTAAAGTGAAGGTCGGTCGCACAGTCACAAAAGTATTACTTCCAAAATGACTCCTTTAATATGTGGCACATCCATGGCACACAGGTTTAACTAATTTCCCCACTCAACAGGAAATTGCCAACTGAACAGAGCAAAATTTCCCCTAAATTATATCAACCATCTTCATTGTTGGTAAGAATGAAGACACAGCTATATAAAAAAAAAAGAATCAGCAGCAAACATAAGAATACTTCTTGCCACAAATTGTCAATCTTTTAAATGTAATTAAGTTTAGCTCCTTGTTTCACAAGCCAAAAAGGAATGGAGTATAAAGATAAAAAGACTGATACAAAAACACAATTTGAAATACAATAGTAATTTTAATATTAAACAAAGTAATTTTATCTACAATAAAAAACTAACCAGTGGGTACTGAAATATCCCCCAAAAACATTTTTCTTACGAGGTCTGAACAATCCAGTACGAAAATGCCATTTCATAAACAAGGTTGGCAAGTGCCATAACCTTTGTATACATTTTTTTTTTTTTTTTTTTTTAAACACCACAATGGGAACTCGTAAAAAATGCAGAAAATGTATAATGTACTGAGCACAAAGAATATTGATTAGGTCCACTTATGGCTTTCAAAAGGCCACTCTCCCACAAGCCATGGCCTAAAGCCAAGCTCTAGTTAAACATTTGTGCTCCATGACTTCTATCAGACAGATAAACCCCATAGATTTACTCAGGAATTCCAGCATTAGGCAATCTATTTTTTTTTTACAATTTAATATGATAAATCTAGTAGTGTGCTCTCAAGAAAAGCAAACACAAGGAGATGATGGACGGAGCGTTGAAACTATTCAGACACTCCCCCCCCCCCCCCCCCCCCCTCCCCGTCACAGATCTGGGTTGAATCCATCATTGTTCTTTAGCTCACTTAACAGCCTCAGTTCAGACACAGCTATATGCAAATTAGTCTTGACCCTGTGCCTCATGGGAACAGTCCAGCCCGAACTGCCAAGCCAGATCATCCCAGGATGTTGATTTCCGGTTCAGGGAAGACCTGGCTTGGCAGTTCGGGCTAGACAGTTCCCATGAGGCACAGGGTCAAGACTGATTTGCATATAGCTGGGTCTGATCTGAGGTGGTGAAGTGAGCTAAAGAATGATGATGGATTCAACCCAGATCTGTGACTGGGGGTGAGTGTCTGAAAAGTTTCAGCGCTCCATCCATCATTTCTTTGTGTTTGCTTTGTTCGCCCCTAAGTTGTCAGGGTATGCCCAGACGTGGGTCCCTTGCTCACATTGCCACTGGATTCAAGCTAGCTTGGCTGATGAAGGGTGTTACCCAGAAACCGGTCCCAGGATGCTTGTTTCCGGTTCAGGGAAGACCTGGCTAGGCAGTTCGGGCTGGACTGTTCCCATGAGGCACAGGGTCAAGACTGATTTGCATATAGCTGTGTCTGAACTGAGGTGGCGAAGTGAGCTATAGAATGATGATGGATTCAACCCAGATCTGTGACTGGGGGCGAGTGTCTGAAAAGTTTCAGTGCTCCGTCTAACATCCCCTACCAAGACGAAAACTGGGATGAGGAGCCTGGAGATACCAGTGGACTGGATAGGTCTCCAGATGCTGGCCTGTTCTCATTTCCGGAACCTGCCATGGTGGAAGGTGCATCCTTCGGCATAGTGGTGAGGAGGGCAGCGGAGGTCCTCGACCTGAAGCTTCTCTTTGTGCAGGTTAAGACCAACATCTTAATGGAGGTGCTTTAGTTAGGGTTATCCCCTGCTCCCTCCCCTTCACTGATGCCCTTACAGACACTTTCTTGAGGAGTTGGGCCAAGTTCTGCATTGGTGTTCCAGTGCACAGGATGAAGGCCCGTCACCACCGCCCCACTCTTGGGGACCCAGCTTTCTGCACACAGCACCCTAAACCTGAGACCCAGGTGGTGCACGCCTCGACCGCCAAACTTCATCCCAGCACCTTCACCACTGCTCCCATGGACAGTGAATCCAAAAGGCTGGCAAACTTTGGAAAGAGAAACTCCTTTCACTGGCCTAGCACCTAGCATTGCTGTCAGTTAACACTGCATGTCTCTTGGGCTGCTACTTCCACACCTTGTGGGACACGGTCGCGGAAGTGCTCCCCATTGTCTGGGAGGAGGCCTGAGCCATATTAAGCTAGGCCATTATTAAGGGCAGAGACACAGCAAAGTTCTCTATCTGGTGTGGGTTGGACACCACTGACTTGCTGGGCAAGGCTAACTCCTCCACTGTGGTACTACACCGCCATGCTTGGCTCCGATCGATTAACTTCTCAGGGGATGTCCAGTAGGCTCCAATAGACATGCCCTTTGGTTGCTACCACATGTTCGGTGACAAGGCCCATATCGGCCTGGAGCTCTTTAAGGAGAGCCAAACTACCGACATATCTTTGGGCTCTTACCTTGTATTGCTTCTTCCGCGACTATGGTGGGAAATCTCAGCTGTGCACGCAGTACCAACCATACCCCAAGGTCAACAGGCCACCCAGCCTTTTTGTGGCCATGGGAGCAGCTCCCACAGAGGACGTGGGAACCAAAGCCAGTGTGTTGCCCAATCTCCTGCCCTTCCGGCGGCTGCAGTCTCTAAGCCCCTTTAGCATGCCCTCCAGACAGCGCAGCCATCCTGTTGGTGACAGAGTCCAGTACCATCTGCCCCAATGGCAAGCGAAAACATCCAAAAAGTGAGTGCTTCAAATTGTTTAGTGTGGTTACAAGTTTCCTTTTCTGGAACTCCCTCTGCCTTTGCCACCATCCTCAGAACCGCTGACTAAGAACCATCTCATCTTGCTCAACTAGAAGGGCAGGCTCTGCGGCCAAATGAGTCATTTAGAGGGTGCCAGCAACAGAAGCAGGATGTGGTTGCTATTCCTGTAACTTTCTGCTGCCGATAAAGGACGGAGGCGTTTGTCCCATACTAGATCTGGAGCCCCTCAACACCTTCCTAAAGAAAGGGAAATTCAAGATGCTTACCTTGGTTCAAGTCTTGTCTGCCCTAGACCCTGTGGACTGGACAGTAGCATTGGGCTTTTAGGATGTTTATTTTCACATTCCCATCCTGCGAGACCACAGGCATTACCTGCAGTTTACAATAGGTCACAAGCATTTCCAGTTTACAGTACTCCCCCTTTGGCCTCACCAGTGCCCATGGGTGTTCATGAAAGCGATGGTGGTGGCTGCCTCTCACCTTCAGAGGTCAGCGGTCCTAGTCTTCCTCTAGCTCACCCCAGGCAATCGTCGCTCACCTCTAGACTATTGCAAACCTCCTGCATTCACTTGGGTTCGCTATCAACATGCTGAAGTAGCACCTGACTCAGTCTCAGACCCTCACTTTCATTGGAGCTATTTTGGATACAGTGCAGTTCTGCACCTACCCTCCAGAGCCAAGAGTCCAGGACTTCGGGCTAGAATTCCAATGTTCAAAACTCAGTCCTTGATTTTAGCGATACTGACTGAGGTTGCTGGGCCTGGTGGCCTCCAGCATCCTGCCGGTAAAGTACACCGATGGCACATGCAGGTTCTGCAGTGGGATCTTAAGTCCCATTGGGTGCAGCAACAGGGGAAGCTCTGCGACCTCATCCAGTTTTCAATGGAGACTGCAAAAGAACTGCAGTGGTGGCTAATGAACTGCGATCAGTCCAACAGCAGACCTCTCCTCCTTTCCCCACCCGGAGTTGGGGCGGCCACCTGGGAGAGGTGGTTAAGAGTGGATTTTGGTCTCCAGCAGAGTCCCAGCTCCACAACAACCTTCTGGAGTGAAGGATGATTCACTTGGTATGAAAGCTTTCCTCCCATCCATCAGGAAGGTTTGCTTGGTTGGTTGGTTCAGGTGTTCACGGACAATACCGCTATCGTGTTATTGCGATAAACAGGCTGGAGTGAGGTGGGGTAGTGATACAAGTCCTTAAAAAAAAAAAAAAGTTAAAGAGGAAGTGGGGGGGGGGGGGACTAACCAAGTTAGGCAGTATGCAAGTGATATCATGGTGCATAACATCACAGTGCGTGACTATCACAGAAGTGCCATCACAACCCATGATCTTATAGGAAGTGACTTCACAAGAAGGGACATCAGATCTTAAGGCCTCCCATATGTGTTTAGCAGGTCTGTCATGAATACATTTAAGCGCCTTATGAGATTTAACAGATGAGATTTTGCGGTGGGGTTTTGCTAAAAAAGGTACAACCCAGACGCAAAATCTAGGCCTCAACCTATAAATTTTTTTAAACTCTGCTACAAAGAAATTTGCAACAAAGAGAAACATAGCAATAAATCTGTACTGTTCAATTTGTTGCAAAGTCTGGATTTTTAAACATCTTATGGGGTTAAGGTACCTGCTGCAGATATTTTTGTGACAAGTAAATCTCATAGAATAATAATGGTAAGATAAGTATGGAGGTCAACACATCTGTGTTTTGTCTAGTCCCAGTTTTGAATCAAATAGCATAGAGGATTATTGCGTCACCTGCAACAAACATCGTTAAACATGCAGGTGGCAGCTTTTTATTTTTTGTTGTTCGGTAACTGGGTTTCAGAGTTTGTTACTTGCAGTTCATAACTTAATCCTTCTAATATAGCACAGTAAAGCTATGGATATGTGATTCCTACACCTTGTAACCCTCACTGTATTATGCAACACATCCTGTACATGGATGTACACTCATGCTTCCTGTACATTGATTTACACACTATTTATTGTTAATGTAAACATGTGATCTAAAGCGGTCCGACGACCTGCGTAGGGATGAGTAGCTCTTTACAAAAATATATAACAAATGAGTGGTATTTAAAATTGTTATTTTTGTAAATACTGGGAAAGACTAACAGATATGACATTCTTACAATGCATATATCTCACGCATGAGAGGGTTCAAGTAAGTACTAGGCTACATAATAGAAACTTCTATCCTATATGTCTTCCAAACTCATAATACCCACACAATATATAGGGTAGCACTACTAGAGGATATGTGAAAGACCATGAAACTGGGCATAACCAGGTTATGGACGAAAACCCTCACTCACCCAAGGGTGACATGCTTCATCATTTAGCGCCGAGACACCCACGGGTATTTGCGCGCTCTATAAATTGCTCAAATAAATAAATCATAGGGTTCGTCCAGCACACGGGGACCACAAGGTACCCCGTGTGGGCTACAACTTTACCCAAGAGGGAAGGAGCAGGGGTGCAAAGCACGTGTTGGTTCTACCAACTCGGTATAGTAAGGAGGAGCAGAGTGCAAAAGAAAAAGTAAAAAGTGTATTAAAAACTATCTACATAGGGGCAACAACTTTATTCTTCCTTCCTATGTGGTAGTTAGTTAAAATGCAAGTGAATATAGGGTTCTAAATAAATACCCTGTCTAGTGATCAACATGTTTCTGCCCAAATGACAATGTAGTTCAAGGCATTCATCAGGATCAAAAGACAGTCACTCTGCTGTATCAAGTGTATAAATCATAATGTGGTACTTAGGCCTCAATTTCTTGACCATCACGCGCATGTGTCGATCAATATGATAGGTCAGAAGGCTCTTAAGCATGTTATGTATGTGTCAAGTCAACCTTCTGCAGAGTCTCACACCATGTCAGTTATGCTTATATAGCTCATGGCGCTTATTGCGAAACTCTGGAGAGAGCATCTCACCCTCGGGTGAGTGAGGGTTTTCGTCCATAACCTGGTTATTCTTACAATGCATGCATAACTCTAATATACAGTGTGCCTTTTTCCCACCTCTGCATTGCATTTAGGTGGGAGGCTCCAAATAGCTCCCAGTAAGGATGCTCGAACAAAAGGCCAGATGGCCCCTTAACTTCAGCCTTTGTTTTGGGCCCAAATGGTATTTTAAAAAAACAAAGCCCCCTCGCCAACTGCACATTGCTACCAACGAAAACAGACAATGTGCAGGAACTGCTGAATGTGTCCAGTGTCTGAAAATTACACGGGAAGAGTTCAGCATATTTCAGTGGGGCCCAACATCTTGGCAAGTGGAGTCAACCCTATGAAAATAGTGGCTGGGCGCCGTCTACCCGTAGGTGGCCCAGACTTGTGCTCCGGATAGTGGACCTGTGCCAGGGGGCCCTTCGCTTCTGGACCTGGCTGGAGTGACAGACAATCTTCCAGATTGTGCAGCATCTGATAAAATCTCTGAACGCCTGGGCAGACAACCTCAGGTACCCATGCCTTGCTAATCACAAAGGAGGTCTTCATCCAGACGTGGCACAGGATCTATTCCGAGAATGGTGAGAACCATGGCTCAATCCATTTGCCACTGCTGAGAACGGTTACGGTCAGCACTTCTGTGTGTTGGAGTTTCCAAAGCGGCCATGCTCAGAGACACGTTCCATTTAGAATGGAACTGGGGACTCATGCACGCCTTTCCGGGTATACTGCTCCTGCCCCACAGTTTTTAAAAAGATCAGGACAGACTAGCCAGAGTCATCCTAGTCCCTCCGATCTGGGTAAGGAAAGTTTGGTATAGGGAACCCCTGAGCATGAGCATCTGCCCTCATCAGGCTGCCCCACTTGGGGGACCTTCTGTTGCAGTAGTAGGGCAAGGTTCTACATTCGAACCTACGCATAACCCACCTTTGTGTACAGCGACAGTTAAATGCATTTGATGTGTTTCCCAAGATCTGTTATGCTATCTTGGCAGCCAGGAGTCTCTAGAGTACGGCTGTATACACCTGCTGCTGGGAAAAAGTTGTCGCTTGGCGCCCATCTCGTCACGTAGACGCGCTTTTAAGACCCCTTTTTGGAGGACCTACTGTTTGTGTTATATTTAGCCCAGCAAGGCCTTGACCTGGGCACCGTTAAAAGTTAAATTTCGGTGATCAGCTTTTTGCGGTTGCCAGATCAGCGCCCACCATTTGTGACTCTTTTTCTTAAGGAGTTATAACATGTGTTCTCACCTATCCCTTTCATCATGTGTCAATGGGTCATTAATTTAGTCCTATGGTTTTTCATGGGTTCTACATTTTAATCCCTGCACATCACTCCACTTCAACTACTAATTCTCAATAAGGCTTTCTTGGAAGCCATTACATCGCCCAGGAGGGTTTGAAAGCTTCAAGCTCTTTCAGGTAACCCTCTGTACACCAGGTTTTACTAAAAGAAACTAGTTCTTCGGAAACATACCTCTATTCTACCGGAGGTGGTCACATCTTCATGTAGCCAGAACATCACGCCTCGTAAATGTTTCACTCCGCCTGATCCTTCTCAGAGGAGAGAATCCACCATTTGTTAAAAGAGAGGGCTCTTTTTTTTGTCGTTCAATAGTACCAAGGAATACCAAGTGGACGAGCAGTTCTTCATTGGGTACACTAGAGTGAAAAAGGGCAAGGTGCAGCAGAAATGTACCATCTCTCGATTGATTGTAATCTGCAACAAAATCGACTATGCATTAGCTAAGAAGCAGCCTCCTGAGGGCTTTTGGACCCATTTCGCCAAGGCAACAACTACTGCGTTAACACACGGAGGCCATGTCCTGTCAAGCTGCTATGTGGGTGTCACTCCACATGTTCACGAAGCAGTATTGCTTGGACAGTCAGGTCTGTCAAGACAGGCATTTTGTCCATTCGGTCATACAGGTTTTTCTCGTCTTAGCCAGTCGCATACCCACCTCCGGGAAGGGAAGGTACTGCTTGGATATCCATCTATCTATCTATTCTAAGGTGAGTAATCCGCTGTTAGAAGTCTCTATCAGAAGAACAAGTTACTTATCTTTGGTAACGCCTTTTCTAGTAGAGACTCTAACTACAGATTCCACACTGATCCTCCCCACTCTGAGACATTGGCTCTTCTATCCCTAACAAGCTGTTAGATTCTGCATGCTGCTCACTCGTGGAAATAGTCATGAAATAAATGGATGTCAGAGTGCCAAGGTGGCGCGTATAAGCACCACACAGGTCACTTCTGACACAGAGCCGAAAGATACCACCTACTGAGGTACTGCTCAAGATTTTCTGTTTCAGTAGGGAATATTCTACGGTGCGGAATACGGTTAGATAAAGCCTCAACCAAAAAAGAACTTGTTCGGCAGTATTCAGACTCAAAAACTGTCACTCCTCTTACTGCATTCTTTAGAAGAAATATTTTTGGCAGATGTCATATTTTGAGGTATCCTAATCAGGCTACCGACAAGATTATACACTTAAACATTTCACTGACAAGACTGATCAAAGATTCAAAAGCACCCTTCATTCAGACAAGAAATGGTACGGATACAGTAACAGTGGAAGACTAATCCCGGGATGTCATATGTAGAAAACAATCAGACTTTAGGGTCGGTTAAAGTAAACAAATTTAGAAAATCGTGCAAATACAGAGCTTTGTTATGTTCACTTTTCCATGTTTCACGACCATTCTTCTCTTGCCAAGCAGAACATTCAAAATCATAAGTAAATCTACGCACTGTTTGACAACAATCGTTAGGATACCAACATCTCTCTACTGTGGTAAGGCAAGCTTGCTGGAAAGTATTTTGAAAACTTATCAGGAGATATTGGGCTTCAAACTGTTGACTTATCAGCAACAACACTACCGTTGCTATAACCTTTAAAATATCTGTTGTACCAATTAGATGCAAAATGTGAAAACACAGCAAATGGGAACAGGGCAACAATAATCACAGTGCAGAAAGGTTCAGCCAGAGCCATATAAAAAACCTTGCTAGAAAAACAAAAATTCAACGGAAATGGAGGCTAAGTGCTATACAATTAATTGATTTTAGATCGACTTTATAGATACATACGGAATCTTCTCAACGTTGGATGTGATGGTGGAGAAGAACTTATCCGTGACTGCAATCAAGTTACGAATGGATATGTCGAGGCGTCTCTGGACCTCAGGATGGCTCAATGCCTGCTCAGGGCTAACATCATAAGGGAGTTGGCTGCAAGGAGAGGAAAAGAAAACAAGGACTAAAAACATAACCTATAACAATTAAATGGCCAGCTATCATACAAATACACAAGAATGTATATCTGAACTTTATGAGTCAGTTACTTTTGTGCTAATAAGGTATATTCATGAACGACCCACCACAGTGCATTTGGAGTTTGCTTTATCAAGTTACTCAAAATCATCAGATCGAGGCTTGCACACAAGATGGATAAAACAGGACTGAAAAGAAAGTTCTATGATGAAAAAAAAAGAAAAAGTTAACCAGACATCTTACTTTTGCACTATCAATGCAGGCTTTCTGGATCTGGATAATTTGTTATCAAGAGGAAACAAACATAAAAGAATTAACGCACAAGTTACTACTTGTGTAACGATATATCTGTAAGAGACATTAGTTAGTGATAGATTCCTTACCTTAGAATATCCCCAGGTGTCAGACTGGATCTGGAAAGTTTCGCTTAGCAGTACCCCTGCAAGTCAGTAGGTGGTGTCGTGCAGCTCCGCGTCCGTCACTGGCATCGTAAGTGCTGAGATGACGCCAAGGAGAGTACTTAGGCGCCACCCATGCACGCTGATGTCAGTTCTGTACACGACATTCCGTGCCAGGAACGAAGAGCCATGCAAGATACTGACCATTGGTGCAGAAAACTAGGGCCCTAAGAGGGAGGACCTTAACCCTAGTAACCAGTTCGCAGAATGGGGAGGATGGGTGGGGCGGTAAGGAATCTATCACTAACTAATGTCTCTTACAGATATATCGTTACACAAGTAGTAACTTGTGCATTATGACGAAGACATGTTAGTGATAGATTCCTTACCTCAGAATAGATACCCCAGCAATACCAACCCCGGTGGTGGGTCTGCGAACAAATTACACCAGAAAGTCACGGAGAACAGAACGGCCAAAGAAGCAGTCTCTCCGGACTGGACTGTCAAGGCAGTACTGCTTGGTAAACGTGTGCAGCGAGGCCCACGTAGCTGCCTGACCAATGTCCTGCAAGGGAACGCCGCATCCCAAGGCAGTAATGGCTGCAGTTGCCCTAGTAGAATGGGCACGCAGCCCAACAGGAGGCTCCTTCTTAGCCAAGGAGGAACATGTTTTGATGCACAAAACGACCCACCGCGAGATGGTTCGTTTATGCATGGCCCGACCTTTTTGGCGTCCACATAGCCAACAAAGAGCTGGTCATCCACCCGGAACTGCTGTGTACCCTGCAGATAGAATGCAAGCGTACGTTTTGGGTCCAGACGATGGAGCCTCTCCTCCTCCCTTGAAGGATGCAGAGGCGGAAAGAAGGTGGGCAAAGTGATGGTCTGCCCGATGTGGAAGGGCGTGACAACCTTCGGCAAGAAAGAAGGACGGGTCCTTAAAACCACCTTGTCCGGATGAACAGATAGGAAAGGAGGTTTGGAAGAAAAAGCCTGGAGCTCACTCACCCTCCTGGCAGAGGTGATAGCTACCAGGAAAGCCGTCTTGAGAGTGAGAAGACGCAAAGGACAGGTATGAAGTGGATCGAAAGGAGCGCACATCAGATAGGTCAAAACGAGATTCAAGTCCCATTGAGGCATGATGTACGGCATGGGAGGAAACGTGTGCGTAATGCTTTTAAGGAAACGGTTAACAACCGGAAACTTAAAAAGAGAAGGCTGATCAGGAAGCAGGAGAAAGGCAGAGATGGCTGAAAGATAACCTTTAAGAGTGCCCAGAGCAGAGCCCTGCCAGGCCAAGGAAAGCAGGAACAGAGGAACTTCCGAAAGAGGGTCAGAAAGGGGATCCAAAGCCTTCGCTGTGCACCATGCCACAAATTTGTTCCACCGACAGGCATATACCGTTTTAGTGGCGGGACGCCTGGCTGCCAAGATGACATCACAGACTTCAGGAGGAAGATCAAAAGCTGTCAACTATTGCCACTCAATCACCACGCATGGAGGTGGAGGCTAGACAGGTTAGGGTGGAGGACCGTCCCCTGCTGCTGCGCCAGAAGATCCTCCCGAAGAATCAAACGGGTTGGAGGATCGATAGCCATGTTAAGCAGCTTGTGATACCAGACTCTTCATGCCCAATCCGCAGCCACAAGAATGACTTGGGCCCGGTCACGCCTGATCTTCAGCACTCTGGGCTGAAGTGGTATAGGCGGAAACGCGTACACCAGACCGCAACTCCACTCGCAACGAAAAGCGTCGCCTAGCGAGTGCCACCTTGGAAATTCCAACGTGCAGAATTGCTGACATTGCGCGTTCTCTTCAGTGGCAGATAGATCTAACCAAGGCTCTCCCCACTGTCGGAAGAAACCTTACACCACCTCCAAGTGAAGGCGCCATTCGTGATCCATCATGCACCTGCGGCTGAGTTTGTCCATCCTGGCGTTCAGTGAACCTGCCAGGTGTTGAACCACCAGGGATATGCCCTGATGTTACAGCCATGTCCAGAGGCGGAGGGCCTCTTGACATAGGGTCCAGGACCCTACCCCGCCCTGTTTGTTGCAGTACCACATGGCGGTGGTGTTGTCCGTGAACACCTATACTACCCTTCCCCGGACAGAGGAAAGGAATGCCTTGAGTGCATGACGGATCGCCCGGAGCTCCAGAAGGTTGATATGGAGCCCGGACTCCGCCGGAGACCAGATGCCTCTGATCTCCGCGTCTCCCATGTGGCCACCTCATCCCAGAAGGGAGGCGTCTGTCACCACTGTGTGCTCTGGTTGGGGAAGGGAGAGGATCTGCCATTAAACCAATCCTGGTTCGTGAGCCACAACTACAGTTGACGTGCAGTGCCCTCCGAGATCTGGACACAATCGGACGGATTCCCCTGATGCTGCGCCCATTGGAACTTCAGGTCCCACTACAGAGCCCGCATATGTCACCTGGCATGATCGATCAGCAGGATGCATGAGGCCCAGCAGCCTCAGGGTCATTGTGATCGAAACCCGGGATAAGGGCTGAAAGATCGGAATCATAGCCCAAATATCC
The DNA here is from genome assembly GCF_964204655.1 of Triturus cristatus. NCBI lineage: Eukaryota > Metazoa > Chordata > Amphibia > Caudata > Salamandridae > Triturus > Triturus cristatus. The sequence goes on along the minus strand of NC_140595.1, from coordinate 139,292,978 downwards.
CGGACTCGCTGCTTGGGAGGATAGACCCGAAACCGCGTCATGTCCAGAACCACTCCGATGAAGAGGAGCTTCTGAGAGGGAATCAGGTGTGACTTCGGCACATTGACGGTGAACCCCAGCGAATGCAGGAGGTCGGCCGTAGTCTGGAGGTGGGAGACAACAGTCTGGGGAGAGCCCGCCTTCAACAGCCAGTCGTTGAGATAGGGGAAGACTGGCACCCCTGATCTGCGCAGATGAGCTGCGACCCCCACCATCACTTGCGTGAACACCCGAGGGGCGCTGGTATGGCCAAAGGGGAGCACGGTAGATAGAAAATGCTCGTAGCCTACCGTGAACGGCAGGCAACACCGGTGGGCCGGCAAGACGGGGATGTAAAAATAAGCATCCTGCTAGTCCAACGCTACCATCCAGTCTCCAGGGTCGAGGGCATAAAATGCCTGAGTGAGCGTCAACATCTTGAGCTTCTCATTCCAGAGGAAGCGGTTGATGTTCATGAGATCCAATATAGGACGCAGGCCCTTGTGCTTCTTGGGCACCAGAAAATAGTGGAGTAACAAATACGACCTACTTCTGGGACAGGAACGCGCTTGGTGGCTCCCTTGGCCAAGAGTGCGGTAACTTCCTGTTGGAGAAGGCCCAGTTGATCCTCCGACATACAGTGGTATTGCGGTGGCATTGCTGGCGGGGTAGCCTCGAACGGGAGGGAGTAGCCCCTTCGGATTATTTGCAAAACCCACCTGTCCGACATCATGGTGCGCCAGTGGGGGAGGTGATGGCAGATTCTGCCACCCACTGGTATTTGATGGGCCTAAAATGTCAGACTAGGAAGGTTTAGAGGCTGTTGCAGAGGGGGGTGGTGGGGTTGGTGGACTGGCCCGCCTGCTGGACCCCTGAACCCCGGCGGTGGTTCCCACGTCCCTGGCTGCGCGAAGATTGGGAAACTTGCTGCGGCCTGTGGCTCTGTGTAGGAGAGTAGGATCTGCACTTATGTTGCCACCACTTTTTTTCTGATGTTTACACTGGTTTCTGGCTATAGTCTGGCTGGGACCCTGCTAATCAGGGCCACAGCCTCTCTGTTCTCTCTAAACAACTTGGAGTGCATATTAGATGCACTAGTGATTGGATACTGTGGTACCTTATGAGCCCCTAGTATATGGTACCTTAGGTACCAAGGGCATAGGTACTTCACAGGCCTACCAGGGGCTGAAGCATGTATTATGCCACCCCTGGGAAGCAGACTAAATCTGACACCACAGGCCTGCCACTGCAGCCTGGGTGAGGTAGTGTTAGCACCCCTCACTGAGGTATAGGTTCCCTATATCTCTCCTTACACACACATATAAACCTATCAGTCACCCCTAAGGCAGGCCCTATCAATCCTGAGGGCAGGGTGCTTGGTTTCCATGTGAGGGGGTGCCCCTGCCTGAGCAGGGCCCCTCTGCAGCTCAGAGTCCATTCTCTGTGGCGGTTTGTGGATGCGGTTAAACCATATACTCTTAAGTGCATTATAACCTAGCGGTAAATGCTAGCTTTGGGATGGCTGCATCAAAACACGTTGTGTTTGGTGTCAAACGCTTTGGAATCATACCCCCACACCAGTAACTGGGGTGGGAGTATGATCCCACCCTTCTAGAGGGATAGACATGTACACACTGTGGAAACACGCTAGAATCCTGAAGAGCCCTGGCATCACAAAATGGATGCCGGCAGCACAGACACTGGGCTGCCCTCCTGCTGCTGACCAAAACGCGCAGTGGAGGAGGCCCAACAATAGGCATCCTGTCACAGGGAGGTGTAACCACCTTCCAGACAGGATTTAGTGTATTGGGGCTGGGTGGGTGCACTCCTAGTGTGCTTTGAAGTCCTGCACTGGGGGAGCAGTAGGCTCCTCTGTGCATATGCCAGCTCAAACCGGTTCAGTGGCTACCAGCCCCTGCTCTGGCGCGAAACTGGACAAAGGGAAGTGGGTGTGGCCACCCACTCCCCTGACCCTCCCACAGGAGTGGTCATAGAGCTAGTCCCTCCCTTCCTTGTAGTAGAAGATAGGGAACCCTTGCCATTGCAAACTAGATATCCCTGGACGACGCTCTGAAGAAGAATCCTGGACCTTAGACGTTCCACTACCTTTGGAAGACTGAAGAATCTCCCTTGGAGTCAAGGAGTGACTCCCCTGCTTGGCAGGCACCAAAACTTGAATCAACGGTCGCAAACTTTCCCGCTCCCGCCGGAGTCCGAAGTCTATGCAGCCCCGGAAGTGTATTTCCTGACTTCTCCAAGGCCATCGTGAGTCCCCAGCGACGCGGAGGCAAGTGGACCCCACGAGTGACGAGGAACAGCAATACCCGGGTACCGTGCGCTATTGTCGAGTGCAACCCCTTCACGACGTTCTACGAACTTGTGCATTGGACCACGAGTAGTCCAAGCCTCCAGCAGGTTTTCCTCCGAAGATCAGAGGCCTACCTCGTCCCGAGTGACCGTGGGCTCCTGGTGAGTGAATCCTCCCAAGGCGTCTTCGCGACCACTTGCCTGTTGGCTTGTGGGTCCCCAGAAGACTTTTCTACAGAACCAAAGGGCTCCCCTGGTTGCTCCAGGCCTGCCCTGACTTACCCTCGCTGGGTGAGTCCCTCAGACCTTGTTGGTCTGCACCACTGACTTTTTACACTTTCCACGAGACTTGCTGTTGCCAAGGCTTGTTGGCTCCAATCTGGTCACCGACACCTCAGTAAGCTGCAGACTTCGTGGGACACGCCAAATCCAGCTCCTGGTCGTCGTCGACACCTCCTGGACCTTGTGGCTGAAGAGTGAAGACACCCGTGATCACCTGAAATCACCTAACGACTGTGGGCATCCAGCTTCCTTGCCCCGGGTCACTGCCAAGTGACCATGAACACTGTCCCCTCTGCTTTCAGGTCTGCATGCGTGTCCCGTGGGTCCTTTACTTACCTGCCTTGGGTGGATTAGTGAGGCCCCAGCGCTTCTGAGGGCCCTAGGCCTTGTCTCTTCTCAAGTCGATATTCCTAAACCTCTTTTTTAGTATATGGTCTGGTACGCCCCTAGGGCCCCAGCCATATTTGTGCTTAACTTGTTGTGAAACGTTGATTTGTGCATATTTCCTTGACTTCTAATCTCATAAAGAGATTAGTAGAGTGTGTCTAGTAAAATATATATATATATATTAATATTACTTACTGGCGGTCGCCAGTAGGTAGTTATAGTTAGGACCCTCTTACCACAGGAAATCCGCAACATTCTATTTGAAATAACTTTGGCGCCGGTCGACGAATCCTCGTGAAATTTTCAAAACTAATGGGGCGCTACGCTCCGCTCCTACCCTGAAAGTCTTGGGGGGATTCGTCAAGCGGGGGCTGAGAAAAAATGGGGGTCCCAAAACGCGTTTTTCCCATGCATTTTTCCATAGGACCTTTAGACACAGCTACAGCCCGAACGGCTGAACAGAGTTACTTGAAATTTGGCAGAGAGGTAGTCTACAGGTCAAGGAAGTGCCTTTTGTAGGTTTGGTGTAAATCTGTTCAGTAGATCCTGAGAAAATAGCATTTAAATCAATATATATATCTGTGGCAGCTTACGGTGCGCTTACCGTGCGCTTACGGTAAGCTTACCGTACGCGTACGGTGCCGTGCGCGAGCGCGATTCTGATTGGCTGTTAGATCTTAGTAAACATTCGAATCGGTCGAAACCAGGAAGCGGCGGCCACCATTTTCTCTCTCGCACTCTGAGGGGGGAGGAAAAACAAAGGCAAAAAACATGTAAAGGGGCTGTTTAGACAGCTCCTAACCACCTAGCCTTGATGAAGGTGTCCCCAAAGAACCCCCAAGGGCAAAAATGCAATTTTATTTTTTTTGAACAATCGCCGATTACGCTTACCGTACGCGTACCGTAAAAATTATTTTAAAAAAAAAAAAAAGAAAAAATCCACACTCTCCCCACCCCGGGTGCAAATGGTGCCCGAAGGGCACCATTTTTGCATGGCATATTTAACGAATGAAAAATTAAAAGATTACCATTCACAACGAAGCGCATAAAATGTCCTCCATGTGCGCACGGTGCGCGAAGCGCAGCGTGCGTACATGGCCCATCCAGCGTAACGTGGGCACGCGGTGCGCGTAGCGCACCGCGTGCCCACCATGCGTGCACGGCACTAACTGCGTAAAGTGGGCGCGCGGTGCGCGAACCGCACCGCGTGCTCACTGTGCGCGCACGGTGCGCGAAGCACACCGTGCGCGCACGGAACGAACTGCATTAAGTGGGCGCGCACGCCACGAATGGCGTAAAGTAACTTAGCATTTAAAAAACCGTACAAATTCACTGAAAAAACCATAGGTTTCACACACGTTATAGTTAGGAATTAGCATTTAAAAAACCTTGCAAATTCACTGAAAAAACCATAGGTTTCACACATGTTATAGTTAGCTGGACATTTTACTGATAAAAAAACCAATGAAATTCCCCCGTTATAGTTAGTGCAGGCAACTATAACTCACGCGACCGCAATCCTCTGCTGATGACATATGTGTCTTTATGAAAAAAAATATTTGTAATATATGTATAGCTAAAATTTAATGGAAGAAGACATGGGCAAATAAGTGTCTAAATACAGTATTAGCATCAGCAGAGGATTGCGGTCGCGTGAGTTATAGTTGCCTGCACTAACTATAACGGGGGAATTTCATTGGTTTTTTATCAGTAAAATGTCCAGCTAACTATAACATGTGTGAAACCTATGGTTTTTTCAGTGAATATATATATATATACACACACCTGTGTGGTGTCCTTTCATTTAGTGATTCAAGAGATTATAAGGTAAAACAAGCTGCTTTACATTCCTCTAAAGACTTGGCCTGAAGGCTGCTCTCCACAGCTACCACTAGGATAGCTTTCTTAAAAAGGTTGTCTTAAACCCATCTACCATAAGAGTCGAATTGTACTGGTGCAAGGTGGCCACTTAACTAGTGACCAGCATATACCAGGCCAACTTCTCACACTCTGGGTGGGACGTAGAGGGGCACCCCTTCCGTAGCCACGAAAGGGTCAAAAAGCAGACTGCTGCAGGGCGAGTGGAGAGGCCCAATGACTTGGCCGTAGCCCGTGAGTCCTTGAAACGCTCTAGAGCGTGGTCTGCTTTGTCGTCAAAAAGGCGACAGCCATCAAAGGGCATGTCCATGAGGGTATTCTGGACATCCCCAGATCTCATCCAGGTGTTGTGTCGAAGGGCTACTAACGTGGAAATCGTCCTGCTGCTACCGACGTGGAAATCGTCCTGCCTAGAGAGTCGGCGGTATCCAACCCACAAGGAATGGTAAAACTTTGCCGCATCCCTCCCGGCTGCAACAACCTGGAAGAGCACTGTCCGGGCCTCCTTCGGACACTGAGGCAGCACCTGCGCAACCATGCCCCACACGGAGTGGGAATAACGGCCCAATAGACGCAGTCCCAAGCTGGTGGAAGAGAAAATCTTCTTACCAAGATGATCCAGCTTCTTGGATTCCCTTTCCAGTGGAGCGGTAGGGAATGCACATTTGGAAGTGAAGCTTGGACCACCAAGCTCTCGGGGGTGGGGTGTTGGGAGTGGAAAATGGAGTCGCCTAGAGCCGGGCAGTGGCGTCGGGCAATCATCCTATCCACGGGAGCCCCCATGTTGGGCCTGGACCAGTTGCCCAAAAGGACATCAGTAAGGGCCTCATTAAACGGCAGCAGGGCGCTAGAGCTCGAAGCCAGCTAAAGCACCTCAGTCAGGAGGTTGGTCCTGACTGCCACCTTAGGAAGCTAGAGGTTGAGAGCCTCGGCTGCCCTACGCAACACCACGCTCCCTCCTCAGTAGCCACGGTAGGAGGAGACTACATGCCAAGATCAGGGGAGGTGTCCAGACCACTGGCATCCCCCAGTTCTTCTCTCCAACCCTGTTCAGATCCTAGCTGATCAGTAAGAGGGTCACCGGACCCTCCCAGTCCTCCTCCCCATCCTCTGGGTACCAATGGCTGAAAAGGGACCCCAGGGGCACAAAAAACCCTCTCTGCACCGGGTCACACGTCGGACGACGCCGGTCTGGCTCCAGGTCCTCATTGGGATGGAGGTGGGGGTCGACGCCAACCAGGGACACGACTGCTGTCGGTAGCGGTGCCAGAGGAAGAGGCACTGGTGGAGGTGTAATAAGGTTAACCGGCACCGTTCCGGATCCAAGTGGGACTTGGGGTACCGGGACCGGAGCCGATGGTAGAGAAGGCCTAGGCCCCCCCCAACCGAGTCCGTGCGGCTCGAAGGCGCACCGGCGGGTTTGGGCCGCCCAAAGATGGCGTGCATCGCCTCGTAAAATTTACGAAGCTGGGCAGGAGTCGACTCTTCGGGCTCCACGCCCGGAGCAGCGGGAGGGGCACCGCCCGCATCCCTCATCGCATCAGCCGACCGACGAGGAGAAGTCGAAGAGCGATGATGCTTCTTCAACTTCTTTTCATGCTTGGACTTACCCGACCCAGAGTGCGAAGACTTCGAAGACTTGGAAGAATGATGATAGCTCTGCGACCGGTCCCTCGACCTCCCTTGCAACAGGGACCTCAAACGGCGCGGAGCCAACTGCCGGCGCTCAAGGAGGTTTCGGGACCGCTCCCGCAAAGCCTTCGGAGCCATGGACCGGCAGTCGGAGCACGACTTGGGGTCGTGGTCGCGCTCCAGGCAAAAGAGGCACACATGGTGCAGATCCGTAACCGACATCAGTCGGCTACAGGAACCGCATGCCTTGAAGCCGGGCATCCCTACATGCACCAGGAGTTGTAGACTCAAAAAGGCAGTCGACAAAAGTCGCTCAAAAAGTTGAATCAAAAATAGACGTAAGGTACCGCTCTCTCCGGATCGGACGTCAGCACGCAAGGGCGGCGTCTAAGTAGCTGCCGCAACATCATCCCGACGACCACGACGCCAATGACTGACACGGAGCCGACCGACGCCACCTTTCGACGCGCAGAGGTACTGCTGACAAAAGAACTTTCCGGATCCAATCCGACGCCTGGGGGTAATTCTGAGGTAAGGAATCTATAACTAACATGTTTCTCTCAGATCCAGCGTTCTTTTGCTCACTACGCCACCCCAGTTTGGACCCAGCCATATACAAATCAGTCTTGACCCTGCTCCTCATGGGAACAGTCCAGCCCGAACTGCCAAGATTCAAGCTAGCCTGGCTAATGAGGCGTGAAACCCCGAAACCGGTCCCATGATGCTGGTTTCTGGCCCAGTGAGGACCCGGCCTGGCTGTTCGGGTGGACTGTTCACATGGGGAGCAGGATCAAGACTGATTTGCACAAGGCTGGTTCTAAACTGGAATGGCGTGCAAAAAAAACTATGGATTTAACCCAGATCTGTGATTGGGGGTGAATGTTAGATTGGTTCAGCATTCCGGCCATCATCTGTTCTTTTTGAGCAAATCATATGCTGGCTCAACTGTTTGCATTTTTACGGTGTCTTCAACTTCTCTATACCAATGGTAAAAGGACCTGGGGTTTCACATTGATCCTCAATCTCATTAAACAATATGTGAAAAAGAAATCCCAAAGTGTGCGATTCAACATAAATGTATTGCGTTGAATCAAAACCCTCTACTGTTCAAATTGTAATTTCAGTTTTAAAGTGCAACCACTGCCCCACTCCCGAAGCAACATGGGTTATATCCTCCACATTATACTTTCGGAAGACATCTTCAACCTCAAAAAGCCTTCTTTATGCTTTTTCAAGGCAAGCCAAGTTATACTACATCACCACACCCTCAGATACCTTCACCAAATGCCCTTACCAGCAGACATCAAGTTCAAGTCAATATGCATCATTTACAAAGACACTCAAACAGCAAACCAGGCAGTTACATAAACTAGCATTGGCACAGCCAATAGGTCTCGCCTTTGGGACCTTATAAGTGTTAAGTTATCCAGCAAAATATCCTTGGTGCAACAACATCAACTGTTGCATGGCTAAACACTTATTAGGTCCCAAAGGCGAGACCTATTGGCTATGCCAATGCTTGTTCATTTAAGATGTGTGCATTATATTTCATATCAGTTACCTGTAGGTGAAAGGCTAACAAAAGAAGTTACAGAAGATGTTGTTGCTTTCAGCCATATATCTAACACTGTCCCCTTTGCAGCTAGTATCACAGGTCCCATGCTTTTCGTTTCTTCCACCGCTGATTAAAACTCAGTTAGCCTTAATGAGCTGAAATTCAGTATCGGGTTTTCAATAAACTTCGTAATCCCCTGTACGTGATCAGTGTTATTAGAATCTCAGCCTTGCTGTAAATTAATTTCTGCTCACTTTGCTAATCCTATTGCACTTCCAAAGTTATGTCTCTGCGTCCTTCCACCTTCACCACAGCGTTCGTCTGCTGAGTCGGCTTGCAATAGTCTACCGCAGCCTGGCCTCCTTTGGGGTGGGCTGGAGCAATGACCTCGCCTGAACAGTGCCCGTGTGACCTGCTGGAGATGCAGATGCAAGGATCAGAAACCTCCAGCAAACCACGGGAGCTAAAACGTCAAGGGAACTCTGAAGGGGCAGCCGAAAATAAAGCGCTGCCTGTTGCGATGCTGCCCTTCAAAAACTTGTGGAGACGGCAGTCTAGATTTATTTTCCTCCCCAATACGAGAGCGGCCATAGTTCAAGAAAGGGGGACACACTTCCCACACCAGTGTGGGCCAGTAAATCTAGTGACTGTAGCTGCCGACCTTGAATCACTGGCGCACAAAGGTTCGAATCCCGACTTCAGCTCAGCAGCATGTGATTTTGGGCAAAACACATATTCTCTTTGTGCCCAGGAAATAATGTTAACGTAAACCGGTTCTGTTGTAAAACGTTCCAGTGCCCTAGGCTCACACTATAAATAAACTGTAAACAAGCTCACCACCAAGTAGATATTTGCAATAAACCGTAGAAAACAAAGTCAGAGGCAACTTGGAAAAAATTCTAGAAAATCAGCATAACCATAGAGCTCAAAAAAAGGGCTATGATGCCGTCTGACGGAAACAAGAAATAGCAAATGAATCTTGCAGCAGCAAATTAACCAAAGAAGATCACAACAACAATATCCAGAAGGAGGGCTGGGAGTAAGGCACAAGGATTAAAAGAGCCTGACTCAGTAGTGAGGAGTGTGGGAGGGCAGGATGGAGGAAGCAGGGAGGCAGCGGGGAGAGACGGATGAACTGGATAGCAGATAGTAATCAAGGTCAGAGGACAGACAGATTTTGAAGAAGAAAGGGGGGGGGGCAAGGGGGCCGCCGTTGAGTGTGGGTCAAAATTCAATAGACAGCAGGAGAAGGCTCGGCATGAATCAAAACAACGCAGAGTTGGAGACCAGGAGGTGTGCAGGGCTGAAGGAGACTGCAGACACATGCACTGATGCACTCTCAGTGCATGTGCAAAAGTAGATAAAAACAAGACGTGCGGCTGCGAACGGGAGTGCGCGTGTGCGAATGTGGAGATCTGTGGAGGGGGAGGGAATTGAAGCGCAGAGAGAGGCGCACACATGCACTCAAGCTCTAGGCCGGCCATGGCAGCATCTGGTAGCACTTTTTTTTTACCCCTTTACTAAAAGTCAAGCAAGCAGCGCATGCGCTGCTCTAGGCTCGACCTAAAAAGCACTTCTTTTCTTGACCTATTCAAAACACAGATCTAATTTAAATAAAGATCCCCAAGGAAAGAAAAACACAAGATTTCCTTTCCCTACATGTGCCCTTCAATCTCTTTAATGGTCCAATACCTAGATCTGAGGCGGCCCTGTTCAGTCTTGACCCACATAAAAGAAATGGGAGGATTTCATTTTCTCCAGATACTTCACCTAGACACCCTATAAAAACGATTCGGGTTTTTTCTCAATAGAAGAGTTTACCTTCACCCACGATGCCTCCTGAACATTTGTGAATGCCACTATACATAGATTTGGAATTTATCCCCATTTACTACTTGAAGCTCTCACATGTCCAGTGGGATTAGATTTACACTGTAAATATAGTCCCTATACAATAATTTTATTTTTTTAAAAAGTTTTATATAGCACGAACTAGACCACCGAGGGTATCAGAGCGCTTTACAGTTTATACATCCAGAAAGGATACAAGAAAACAAAAACATAGTCTAATAGAGTCCGAAATGCTTGTGAACCAGGCAGCTGGGTTACAAGTCCACGGCAGAATCCCCATATCAAATGGTGTCGCCCGACTGAGGCAGAAAGGTCTTTATCAGAAGCCATTTGACTTCTTTTTGGAAGACGACAGTGGAAGGGTTTACCCTGATTTCGGGGTGGAAGGAAGTTCCAGATCCTCGGAGCCATCCCTGAGAAGGCTCGATTGTAGGTCTTTTTCTTGAATTTTTGTGGTTTGAGCAATAGAGTGCTGGCATTTCTGGAGGCTCTCGAACCACATGAGAGCTCCAGTTTCTGAGCGAGGTATAGCGGGGTATTGAAGTGTATGGATTTGTGTGCCATGCATGCGATTTTTAACTGTATCCGAGCTTCATGTGGAAGCCAATTCAGGGCCATTAAGTCCGGAGAAATATGGTTGAATTTTTTTGTACCAGTTATGAGTCTAGCAGCAGAATTGAGGGCAACCCTAAGAGGAGCAGTCATCACTCTGGGCAAGCCGCAAGGCGTTGCGCTACCATAGTCCAGCTTACAAATCACTAATGCTTGCACTGCAACCTTTAGGTCAGGAGCAGGGAGATAGGGTTTGATTTTCCTTAGGATGATGAGTTGGAAGTTCGAGCCTTTGGTGAGGGTACTGATGTGCTTCTGCACGTTCAAACTTTTGTCTAAAACAATACCAAGAGAGGTTGCAGACTCAAAGAGGTGAGGTCTACAGTTGAGAGCCGTAAGCTGATTCAACCATTGTTCCATGACCAGAGATTGCTTGCGGGATGAGATTAGGAGGGATTCCATTTTGAGAGCATTTAGCTTCAGGTAGTTACGGGTCAGCCAGCTTTGTGTTTCAAGGAGGACTGAGTTGAGGGACTGAATGTCCTTGGGGGAGGTGATCTTCAGGTATAGTTGGGTATCATCCGCAGACTTGTGGTAGTGAATGCTGGATGCTTTCAGAATTTCTTTCAGTGGCTGCATGAACAGGTTAAAGAGCGTGGGAGAAAGTGCGGAGCCCTGGGGAACCCCCAGAGTGACCGGCGAAGGATGGGACAGGGATTGATTCACCCTGAAGCTTTGGAATCGGTTATGGAGAAATGAATAGCACCAGTTTAGAACAGGCCCAGACAACCCCATCCTGTGTTATAGGAGGTCAATTAGATTATCGTGTTAACAGTATCAAATGATGACGAAAGGTCAAGAAGGATCAGTAGGCACGACTCATTATGGTCCAACATTCTAAGCGCATCATCGACAATGTGCGTTAGCGCAGACTCTGTACTATGGCACGGGCAGAAACCAGATTGGCACGGGTCCAGGAGTTGGAAATGGTCGATGTGATTACAGAGTTGGGAGAGTACACATTTCTCCAGGAGCTTTGCCAAGGTGGGGATGTTAGAGATTGGGCGAAAGTTGTGAAGGTCAGTGGGATCAGCAGATGGTTTCTTTAGAATCGGGGTAACTTGAACCGATTTAAGGCAATCCAGAATAGCACCTTGCCGAAGTGATGCATTGACGATCGTAGTCCAAAGAGGTTCTGACTTCCGGGAAAAGGTTTGATGGCAGGGGGTGGTTGTAGTGATTGGAGGGTTTCAGAGTCAACAGTTTTTTGCGAATAGTGCATTCATCCAAAGTTTGGAAAAGACTCCAGGATGCGTTGTTTTGGGGGAGGTGGGGCTGCGCAGGGAGGAGTAGTTTCTTTTCTGTAACTCCAGTTCTGTAGTAGGGGTATCTCTGTTATAGTCATAATCTAGTGAATAGTCCCGCCCATGTGCGCGGACCCCGGAGCAATAAAAATAAGCTCTTAAATTGTGAAGCCATGCAGACCTGCAGCTACACTTAAGAGAGAATTCAAAGACAGATAATGCAGCCTATATCCATAGGCTACACTGTCCAGTACTTCAACTAGAAAATTCCACCAACATCCACAAACAGCACTGCCTGCCCAGCTTTTTCCACAGAGAAAAACCTGCCTCCACCAGCAAAAGCCTCTGGAATGATAGAGTGGGAGGAATGGACAGACAAGCCCCATAGGCTGCCATTATGTGGCTCAGAACAGGATACTGTGCCTTTAAGAAAACTTTCCAGAACTTTTCCAGTATCCCAGAATGCACAGCAGGTTCCTTCTACTTTCAGTTCTTTTTGAAGGCGTAGCACGCCAGACCTGTAGCATTCCTTATATTAACATTCATCTCTCCACCGGGGAGGCGGGCGGGCGCTTATGACTATAACAGAGATACCCCTACTACAGAACCGGAGTTACAGAAAAGAAACTACTCCTTCTGTAGTAGGGGATCTCTGTGTATAGTCATATTCTAGTGAATAGAATGGCAAGACCATCCCCCAACACAAAAACTGCGGTGGAGAAGATTACAAAATAATACCACTACTGTGCGAACAAATTTCGCAGCGAAGCCTGCCCAACCTGAGCATCTGCCCTGGCATCCGTATCCAGACAGTAATGCGCAGCAAAGGTATGGACCGACTTCCAAGTGGCCGCCTTGCAGATTTCTGCAATCGGAACATTACGCAGCAAAGCAGTCGTGGCAGCTTTGCCCCTGGTGGAATGAGCCTTAGGTTTACCCCCTAAGGTCTTATTAGCCTTTTGGTAACACAATTGTATACAGGACACAATCCACCGAGAGATGGACTGTTTGGAGGTAGCAAGACCGGTCCTGACTGATCCATAATTGATAAACAATTGGTCTGACCTACGAATATCTTTGGTCTTATCAAGATAAAACTTCAACACCCTCCTAACGTCCAGGGAATGTAGAGACCTTTCCGCTGGAGAAGAGGGATTCTGAAAAAACGTAGGTAAAGTTATGGTCTGGTTGACATGAAAATCAGATCTAACCTTAGGAAGAAATTTAGGGTGAGTACGCATAACAACCTTAGCAGCATGAAATACAGTATAAGGTTCTTGGCAACACAACGCCTGAAGTTCACTCACCCTGCGGGCCGATGTAATGGCCACTAGGAACGCCGCCTTCCAAGACAGGTGCTGCAACGAAGCCTTGTGAATAGGTTCAAAAGGCTCCTTCATCAATCTGGACAGCACCACATACAATTCCCTTGAAGGCGAGGGAAGTCTGACAGGAGGAAACACTTTCTTCAAGCCTTCCAAAAAAATCCTTGATGACAGGGATCTGAAAGCAAGGAAGCCTGTGAAGGGCATTTCCTGTAAGCAGTCAAAGCAGCGAGATGAACCTTAATGGAATGGAAATTAAGGCCAGACTGCGCCAAATGCCAAAGGTACGCAAGGATGACATCTTCCTTACATGTCGTCGGGTCAAAGTGCACGGACTTGCACCAGATGCAGAATCTCTTCCACTCGTTGCTGGTAGATTCAAATGTCCACATTGCACTCTCTCAGGAGCCATGCCGCCAAACTCAAAGACGAGAGGTTGGGGTGCCCCAACTGCCCCCCGAACTTCGTGATAAGGCAGCCGTATGTGAGGACGGAGAGACCGGTGAAGCAGTCCGTGAACCACCACTGTCTGGGCCATCCCGGGGCAATCAGGGTCATCCGCGCCCCGGACTGGGACAGCTTGATGAGCACCGCCGGAATCAGGGGAATGGGTGGAAAAACGTACAGAAAGCTGTTCGACCAGTCGATCCATAGCGCATTCCCCAGCGTACCCCGCTGGTAGTACCTGGATGCGAAGTCTCGGCATTTGCTGTTAGGCGGTGGCGAACAGATCTACATCTGGAGTCCCCCACCTTGCAAAGACGTCCCCTAGTACTTCGTCGTTTTTTACCCATTCGTGGTTTTCCTGAAGCAGTCTGCTCAGTGCGCCCGCCTGAACATTCTGCACACCCGGCAGATGCGTGGCCGTAATTGTCAGTCCTCTGGCCAGAAGCCAGTGCCAGATCGACTGCGCCTCCTGCGACAGAGTGCGTGATCTCGACCCCCCCTGCTTGTTGAGGTAATACATCGTGGTTGTATTGTCTGTCTGGACGAGCAGCGAGTTGGTCTGGAAGGACGGATGGAAGGCCTTCAATGCCAGGTAAACGGCTCTGAGTTCCAGGAAAATCATGTGGTACGTCGACTCCAACGGGGACCACTCTCCGGAATGCGCTCCCCAGTCATGGAGCGACGCATCCGTCACGATACTCTGCGTGGGAATGTTCTTGTGGAAGGAAACCCCCGAGGAGATTTTCCGCCGAACACCACCACTTCAGCGACAGAAGAGCATGCAGAGACAGCCGTATCTCGTCGTCCCAAGAACCTGTCCTCTGATCCCACTGATCCTCCAAGCACTCCAGCAGTGATCTCATGTGCAGCCGTGCGTGAGGAAGATACATGATGCCATCGATCCCAGCAGCGAAGACACCTTCCTCACTGTTGTCGATGGAGCGGTCATAAGGGCCTGAGTCTTCCGAAGGAGTGACAATCGTCTCTCCTCCGAAGGAGACACGCTTACTGACAGCGTAGAGATGGAGGCCCCCACGTACTGTATGCACTGGACCGGCATCGGGACAGACTTGGACATGTTGACGTGCAACCCCAGCTTGTTCAAGAGAACGCACGTCTTCTGGAAGTGCGCTTGTGCTTCCGAGAAGGAGTTTGCCTTGATCAACCAATCGTTGCAGTGCAGAGGAGAAGACACATAGAGCTATAAAGCCCAGAAGAGACGAGACCAGCCCCACCGTTGGGGAGGGCATGATTATGAGAACTCGAGCCTTCCGAAGGATCGAAGAGTGTCTCCCCTCCGAAGGACACACATTCGTTGAGCCAAGACAGACCTCGTGAGGTTGGTGCGGAGGCCCAAACGAAGTAAGAGAGAGAAAGTCCGAGTGAAATGCAGGCGCGCTACCTGAAAGTAGCTGCCTTGATCAACCAGTCATCCAGAAACGGATAGACAAAGACACTGTTACTCTCATATGCGCAGCCACTACGTCCTTGCGTATGGAACATTCCGAGGTGTTTACTTCAGGCCGAAAGGAGGCACAAAGCAATGATAATGGTCGTTGCCCACTGTGAAAAGCAGGAACTCGCGATATTTTCCCCGCCAGGGGTACGTGAGAATCTGCGGCCTTCAGATCTAATGCTCATAGTCAGTCTCCCTGATGAAGTTGAGGGGAAATCTAATGCAGGGACCTCCACCGGAATTTATTACTCTTTGACCCCACGAGTCGGCCTGTCGCACGCCGAACACGGGTCCAAACTCGGTCATGTCTCCCTTGCACACTAGAAGGAACAGTGAGTACCATCCCATTCCATTCCGTCCCAGAGGAGCCGATTCTATCTTCCTTTACTGGAAGAGGGCGGTGGCCTCCTTCTACAACTCGCGCATGTAGCACGATTGAGTTGGAGGGAGCGCTGGAGGAGAACTGGAAGAGTCGCACGATATTCAGCACCTGAATGATTCAATGGCGGCCCGAGACAACAAAAACAAAATCTGGGAGGCATAACGCCGCAGGAAAGGGCGGACGGCCTTAAGCCGTTCTCCATGCCCCTCCAAACCTACAGCCTTCAAAGCCTCTGCCTCGGCCTTCATGCGGGCCACCTCGCTATCCGCATGGGAGCAAAAGAGTTGCGCCAGAGAACAGGAGATTAGAAACACACTGCTGTGCCGCAGGCTTCAGAGATGTCAGACAAATACAAGTATGTCGCCGTAGAACAAAACCATGGCAATGCCCGGGTTTCGCCTGAAGCGAGATATCTGCTGCAGAGCCGAAGAATGTATATCCGCAACCATCAGGCCCTATAGACTATCCCTGTCTCTGGGCAGGAGATCCACACTTTGGTGAAGGAACTCACACAGGGATTTATCACAACGGCCCAGCAAGAGGTTTCATCTGTAGAGTCTTACACATCACTGATGTCAGCTATACAGGAAGCTCCGAAGCCAGAACCTACTGGCCGGTGACGGTGTACGAAAGTCAAGTACCACACACCAGTGAACAACCCCCTAAAGGGGAAATTCGTAAGAGCAGGAGAGCACCTCTCCATACGCACTTAAGATGCATCCCTGGCATGCCTGACCCGAGACCTTCCATAACAGTGACGACGGGACCTTATGGAAGACAGCGGAGTCCATGGGACCGACGCCCCAACACGAGACCTCGTTCTAGGGACATCAAGATTCCACAGGGGGATCGCTGGCTGAGGAGCCACAGGCCCCTCGGTGAGTGGGAGATGAGACGGAGAAAATTCTGCGGCATCCCCGTGGTATCACCAGTGGGGGCGGAGCAGGAGGCGACCTAGATGGTGAGCCGGTACGCAGACACTCCCAACTAAGCGAAGGGACCAAAGTCCCTCGCTTCTGAGCGGACCACGTGTAAGTAGCCCCAGACTCCGAAGGGCTCCTCGGCGTCCATCCCCAGCTCAGCGTCGAGAGTCGACGCTGCCGGGAAAACGAAGTCCCCGCCTATGATGATAGGCTCACTACGGAGCGAGGTCCAGAACGGGACCTAGACATCGAGCGCCAGTAATGTCCCCTCGACGTCACCCATGACATCACCATCACTTCACTGCGCCTCGACGTCAAGCATCACATCGCCTCGACGTCAAGCATCACATCGCCTCGACGTCAAGCATCACATCGCCTCGACGTCAAGCATCACTGCGTCTCGACGTCAAGCATCACTGCGTCTCGACGTCAAGCACCGCCTCTCGACGTCAAGCACCGCCTCTCGACGTCAAGCACCGCCTCTCGACGTCAAGCACCGCCTCTCGACGTCAAGCATCGCCTCGACGTCAAGCACCGCCTCGACGTCAAGCATCGCCTCGACGTCAAGCATCGCCTCGACGTCAAGCATCGCCTCGACGTCAAGCATCGCCTCGACGTCGAGGTCTACTCCTTGACGTGGGCTTTTGATGTCGCGTCGACCGGAGTCCTGGGTCGACGGAGAGCATATCGGTGTCATACCTGCTCTCGACGTCACCGTCCTCGATGCTGACCGGAATCGCGTCGTTTTACAGTCGCGTTCCTACTGGGGAAAACCTCCGAGGACACAGCATGGGACGTGGTAGAGGAACTACCCTCTCCTTACCCAGAGGCTGAAGAAGATGCCTAGACAGGTGTCAAAGACATAAGACACAGGCAAGCACAGAAGACAAACTCTGAGCTTCAGCTTTGGCCTCTATTTCCTACCGCAGTCAAAGCACTTGTCAGATTGTATAGAGACAAGAAAACTGCAGAAATTCTGCCAAAAAACCACAGCAGAATGTAGACAAAGGCCAAAGACGTCGAGTGAAACTTCAAAAATCCAGAAAAAAAAAAAATCACTAAAAATGAATTAAAAGCTCAAAAAATGGTCCTGCTAGCAGGAGCCGGAAAAAAGAACTGAAAGTAGAAGGGACCTGCTGTGCATTCTGGGATACTGGAAAAGTTCTGGAAAGTTTTCTTAAAGGCACAGTATCCTGTTCGGAGCCACATAATGGCAGCCTATGGGGCTTGTCTGTCCATTCCTCCCTCTCTATCATTCCAGAGGCTTTTGCTGGTGGAGGCAGGTTTTTCTCTGTGGAAAAAGCTGGGCAGGCAGTGCTGTTTGTGGATGTTGGTGGAATTTTATAGTTGAAGTACTGGACAGTGTAGCCTATGGATATAGGCTGCATTATCTGTCTTTGAATTCTCTCTTAAGTGTAGCTGCAGGTCTGCATGGCTTGACAACTTAAGAGATTATTTTTATTGCTCCGGGGTCCGCGCACATGGGCGGGACTATTCACTAGATTATGACTATAACAGAGATTCCCCTACTACAGAACTGTGGTATCAAAACCTGGGGGAGGGAGGGTGGTCAGTGGACTGCTCGACAGGTGATCAAGGGCAGAACGTAATTCAGTTTCAATCTTAGTGGT
Source organism: Triturus cristatus (assembly GCF_964204655.1). NCBI lineage: Eukaryota > Metazoa > Chordata > Amphibia > Caudata > Salamandridae > Triturus > Triturus cristatus. The sequence goes on along the minus strand of NC_140595.1, from coordinate 139,275,048 downwards.
CTTATTTTTTGGGAAGTTTTTTTGCTTGCTCTAGCTGATTTCTGAAAAAGGCGGCCTCCGAGCATCTGATGCGTTTATTGTATATGCTTTTTTAGAGATCTCAGATGGGAGAGATGTTCAAGGGAGGGATAGGATCGCCACGACCTTTCTGCAAGTCTTAAATTTCTTCTTTCGGAATTAAGACTATCATTGAACCACGGTTTGGAGATTTTAGAGGATATTTTTTTAAGCTGTAGATGTGGAACTGAGTCTAGAACATGGAGCATTGAGTGGTTGTAGTGGGCCGTAAGGTATTGGAAGTCAGACATGTTCACGGGAGGGGGCAGTATGTTCTCACAGAGAGCAGTCAGATCTTGAGAGTGAATGTTTAGTAGACATCTTTTCAACTGTTTAGGGTTTTTAGGTTGGGCTCTGCTTGCTCTTATCGACTCCAGGATGAGGAAGGTGATGCAATAGTGGTCTGACCAGTCAAACAGTAAGATCGAGTCCAGAAGGATGGAGTTGGGCTTACTAATGACAAGATCTAAGGTAGCTCCTTTTATACGAGTAGGGCTGTCACAGATTTGGATTAGGTTGAGGTCTAGTAGGAAGGATGTAAGGCTAATAGTTCATTTAATAATGAATTTGGAAAGTAAACCAAGCAGTACCTAGATTCAAAATACCGAAAAGGATCCTCTTTAATTCTGGAGTTTGTATGAGCAAATAAATTCACTCCTGTGTGAACAACATATAGGAAAATAGGATACTGTGCAGTTAATCTGAAATAGTAGAGGAAAAAACCTCTAAACACATGCACAAGAGCATGGTATAAACTACACATGTTCAACATGGAAGAGGAATTTCTAAAAGCACAAGTGTGTGCAAAATAAAGATGTACATAATTTAGAGTTTAAAACATGCAATACAATATTTTAAAAAAGATATAGATTAGAATCAGGCCCAATACATTACGTTTTTGGCCATACTTAAAACTAGAATTCCAGAGGCTATCCAAGGTGGCCACAAATTTAGCTAATGTTTTTACCTTTTCTGACCAGTCTGAGACTCCATCTGGTTGATCCAGCCCTTGTATATGTCCACTGGGTTGGTCCGAATGTTGAGCGTTTTATCCTGCAGCACATCTCTCACCACGTTCTCTAAGATTTCTCGCAAGGCGTTCTGACCTCGACCATTACGATAAAAGCTCACGACTAGCTTAATGACCATTGGGTTCCCAGTCACGATCTCTTGGATATGATCCACTTTTGACCTAGGAAAGAAAATAGCTCATTAACTATGAAGATTTAACACCACAGTTGCATATTTGCATTTTTTATGTTTAGAGTATTTCATGCAGTCTGTGTCGCAATATGTATAGCCACATATATAATGGGATGGTTTCTAGTGACCAGGTGTAGTTAGACACCGTCATGTTTAGGTCACGTCTTGGTCTGAATGTTTTTAAAGTGTACACAATTGCAAGAGGATGCCACACTTTGGAAACCTTTTTCTTTACGCCTCTTGCCATCTTCATCTATGTAGTGAAAGTTACTAACCATAATTTTGTATTTTAGCCAAATATGACAGTCTTTTTTGTCGGTATATTCAGAAACGTCTATACTTAAAGACGCCCATCAGGGTCATGAGGTATCCAGAGATGTGTTCTTTGGAATCTCTGCTGTTTTACTTCGCTCAAACTATGAAAAAATGCATCAACCTTGACCGACAACAAACAGGTAAGGATCAAAATGGATTTCTAGCCAAGGAAAAAAAGTCAGCCCGACTGCCAAATTCTTCAGCCCTTCCGTTCGGTATCGCTTATCGCTAATTTTACAAGCAAACACTGAAAACCTACTTGATTTCCTCCTGGAGGGCTGTTTTGAAGAGCTGAAGCAGTAGGTAGGCCTCTCTTCGGTTGGAGGCATAGTTGTACAGAGAGAAAATGACAGATTCCATGAACTTGGTTGACTTGTTCTGCGGCATCTGGAAGATTAGCTTGGCCATGTACACTGGGTGTGTCTGGAAAAGAAACACTTTATGGAACAATGGAAGAACACTGCATTCACAGTGAGAGTGTTCTATTGAAACTCCCTTAATAGTGGCTTTACAAATTGATTTAACAGAAAGACAGAGCCTGCAGGAATAATAGCTATAACAGATCCTGCCTTGTGCAGAGGGAACTGAACAACAATGGTTTGTTAGAGCTGCATATGCTGGCCACCTGTAAACACCCACACCTAATTTAGTTCAGTACCACAACGCATTCCAAAACTGTAGCCTTTTAAAATATTGATGTGTACGTGGTCACATTCCGGCACCAAAGTGTCACTGGTCGATTCCCCCCACCCCCCTTCAAGTCAACTTTCTTTAACAAGTAGTCCAAAATAACACGGTCAATCAAAGTTCTACAGTTGAAGAGCGGAATTGCATCCGCTTCGAAGCTCCAAGTATTTATCTTGGTTTGTGCTTTATATTGCTCTAACATTTCACCCTTCATTCACAAAGTTGTCAGACAGAGTGCAAACAAGCTACATACCTCTAAATGCTGCCCGCTATGTGATATTTGTGAAGTAGCATCCCTGAATTGCTCAGCAGTTCAGCTTAAAACATTTTGGTGTAAGTGAATCCAAATATTATGAGTCAGTAGTTTACAGTGAGCAGTGGCTGGCCTACTGCAATAGTCTCCATCTGTTATTTTACACTATACCAACTCCTCACTCAGAAAATGAAGTAAACCGTGACTACTAAAACAATCAAATCAGAGCTAGTCTCTAATTTCATTAGATTCTCCTTACAACTTTCAGATGTGGATTGGAACTTGGGGACTGGCTCCATACGATACTAACTTGTGCCAGACTAGGAGTAGTCTGGTCTAATATCTTTAATGAAATGGGAAATCAGATAGGGCAGGTAATCATTCCTGATCTGCTGGGAACCCTTTTTCATACTCCATTTGGTTAGAATAACCTCCCTATTGAACTAAACCAGCTCTGCTTCATGGCTTCTCTAGTGGCAAAGTACCTAACATTAGCAAATTTTGGAAGTCGACAACAATGCCCACTGTTCATCAGTGGCGCAATACAATGCGTTAGATTAGGAATTATGAGAACCTGTATGCAATGAGAGTGGGCGCCAATAAGTGGTTTAATAAAATTTGGCGGATTAGGGAAAGAGTAGATAAAAGTGAATCCAGTACGTAGTGGGCTATTCAGTCAAATACGGGGCATAGGAGATTGTCGTTCCTATGTGTGTTAATGTCTGTATTGGAATATGGGTTTACATAAATCAGCGTTCAGATTTAAATGTGATGTATCTTCTGCATTCTTATAAATGAAAATATCAACAAACAAAAATTTTAAAAAAACATTCTCCTTGCAACAGATGAATGAATACTAAGGATTGGGACTAAAAAAATACACGCCACATTTACTTTCGCTGAACTGATTGTTATTTATGTATAGAAATGTCAAAGGAGCAGCAAAAGGGTGGTAAAAGGTTTTCATTGGGCCTCTTAGGCACAGCAAGAACAGCTTCTATTTTTCATGCTGATTCAAGAGAACTCCTATATATCCAACTATCACTCAGTAGATCTGACCTAGCTAACAAGCAATACTCTGGGATTTTACATTGGCTGTAAGAGAAGGGTCAGGTCAGTTCCCTGATTCCAGAATCACACTTTTATGTCAGAAGCCAAGTAGTGTTGTGCACTCTAGATTTCATAGTAACTTTCGGGTAGTCACGTGAAATGCTTAGCTTTTGAAAATCAAGACCGGCAATGATCATGAATGACAAGGCAGCTTCCAAGGGCTGGGGGATGCCAAATTCAGACACTGCAATTAGGAACTGGAAACTCAGAAAAAAAAACAATTTTGCAGAACGAAGCTGAGACATCTACTGAGTTTCTGGGATACAAAATGTCATCCATGTAGGAGTTCTCAATCAAGAGAATAGAATCCACAACATAAAAGCGGGCTACTGGTGCAGGTAAGTTGGCCCCAGATTTGTGGCCTGTAGATCAAGTGAAGTAGTTAGCATATGTCCGGTACCACAGAGTTAAAAACAAAACATCCAAATCGTCCTGGAACAGCACTGGAGCTCAAAAACCTTAAATGTGCCTCTAAACCTTCCTCTGCCAATCGGTCAAATGGGTGGATACTTAAGAAGCTTAAGGATTTGAAAGTTGCGAGTAGCAATTAGATTCTACAGAGCTCAGTCTCAAGGATTTTGGCTTCTCTATGCAGCGGTTGGGAACATTGGGGGGGGGGCATGGTGGAGATCGTCAGAAGGCAAGGGTGGGGGCTTCAAAATTCACCTGGATCCGTCCCATACCCATGTGGAAATAAATACTATCCCAACCCCATAGAGCAAGAGTATCATAGGTGAAAACAAGGCCTTCATGCTATCAAAAAAGCCACCAAATCGCAATCTTGCAAAAGCAGCACAAATTGGATTGTATTATATGTAGAATCTGGGAGATTTCACTTTCTTACACACTGTAGGTAAAACATTTATTGTTGTCAATAGACACACTATTTTCCTATTCATCTTCCAGGATGTTGCACTGAATATGCTGTGTCTTCAGACAACAGTAATGTTATAGGCTGCTTATATGGGGCCTCAGCTGCACTAAGGGTGCTTTAAGACACTCACTGAAAGTCACTGGCAAGTATATGTGAATGAGTGACCTCAATTCAAGCCGAAGTTGCAAATGGCCTTTCAAAGTGTGCAGCAACAGCAGAAGTGGAAAGTGGTCATAGGTTAGACGAAGAGGATGGAGAGCTGAATAGCTATATTAAATGAAATATTTTATAGAACACCAATGTCAAATAGGTATGTCTGCACGCTGTAAGAAATACAGGGGCAGATTCTACCTCTGGAATCTTCGGTCTTCAATTTTCTGTAGTTTCTATGTACTTCCACTTGTACACTAAAGCATCGGAACACACAATTTAACACAAAAACGTAAGACACAAACAAACTTTCCCCAGGCTTGGTGCAATGTAATCACAAAGAATGCAAGGGAAAAAAATAAAATTAAAATAAAGCTTAAGAAGAGAAAGAGACAGATAATCGCCTTTGGGAAAGGCCTGAGAATTTCTGGACAACTGCCCATGTCTGCAGCACACAGTAGGTTTTTGGAGTGACCTAAACTTTGTCATCTAGCCTAGTAAGCCAATTAGCTTCTAGCAACGGAAACGGATAAAAAAAATAATAATAATAAATCTCGATCACTATCAGTTCTCGCACAACCATGAAGAGCTGCTGTGCCTACATTCAACATAAACCTATAATAAGACTACTGCAATGGGCTGCATGTAGCATAAAGACTAACGAGTTGGCAGCAGAGGAAACTAAGTGCAGCCGGACAACTGGTGAAACGAAGACAGAACATCACTATTCAAACAGCTACTTAGCATGCTCATCTGACAGAGTGAAGTTTAATGGTTCCTTATGGTGCAGAGTTTGGAGCACAATAAAGACCCAATATTGGCTAGGACACCGGCCTCCTCCTATAAGGGAATGCTCACCATCTCTACAAGGTAGAGAGCCCAGGTGTACTAAATCTAATGCACAGAAACAATGGTTTGGCTCAGCCCCCAACAAGGTCTCCGAGAGACGGGCAGCAATACCCTCTTTATGCACCACCTAAATCCTGACTCACTGTCAGGATAACAGATGGGTTAGTGGGCAGTTTCAATGACAACTGCCTTAGTTAAGCCAATGGCAAGAAGCAATCTGTGGTCCACAAGGGTTATATAAAGAGAATATTAGAACACATAGCACAGACTTCCTGAATCTTCTACGGAGCCTGGATTTAAATGCCCTTGTAATGCAGTTGGAGTATAAACTCTAGGTGCTGATAGGGTGGCTTGGAATAAAGTCATCTTCAGCCACCAAAGTCACCATATAATGGTCAGGTACCATTTCCAAAAGAAGGAATCTGAATGGGCTCCCATAAACTGCACCAATTTGTTGTTGCTAACGGATTACATTGGATGAGTTAGATGTGGGAACCATAGACCTAGCAGGTGTGTAAAATGCCAGGAGGAGGAATTTCACACAACATTCCCCCACTAGTTGGTCTTTTGTGAGCCGTATTTAGAATCAGAACTACCGGTTGTCTGGCTAAGTAGTACACAGCTGACATTACAGACAGCTATTTTCCTTTTCCATGAACATACAAACAGTTCAGGTAGTTGTGGAAGTAAACTCATGTCAGGAAGGGACTTTTAGAAGACCGCTTAGTGATGCAGGGGGCACGCAGTATATGGCAACAAGAAACCGCCATAGGACAGGAAATTTAAGAGTGCAAAGATGCTAAAGGTTCGTGAAATAATAAATAAAGCCCACAGCTTTCACAAAGATAAACGGTTTCCTCTCTCCCTTAGCTACAGAACGGTTGCTATGGATCATCAAGCACTGCCCCTCATAGGCGCAGCAGCAGTAGATCCGTGCTTCAAGCTCAACTGACAATACAAAATACAGGTACTCCATTTAATCGAAAACAACAAGATATTATTGCGGTTTTATTTTTATTTTCAATTACCTAACTGCTGTGTTTTGTTGGACTAGAAGCATGAGTGACGCCCTTCCCTCAGAAAAGAGTTGGGTGCTACAAAGAGAGGACTTCTGAAAGGATTCTGAGAAAATTCAACACTCACAATCAGAAAAGTGCCATGACGTTGCACAAAATCTACAAGTGGGGGGCATGGTCTATCTAGTTAAATACCAGAACACTAGGGCCTTATTTAGTGTCTGAAACACAAGATACTATGTCAAAACGTGGATGCTATCCTGTCCATCATACTCTAAGACCTTAAATCAAACTAAAGACACAATAACTCAGAATTGTAAACACACAAATCTCCTCCTTCCTCAAGAACTGGCAAAAACACCCGCACTTAAAGAAAAAGAAGTGTAGGCAAAATATAAGCAAACAAATTCAGGTGTTTGGGTAGTTGCAAACTGAGTTCATAATTTAGGTGTAAGGAAACATCCTTGTTACATGATCAGTGTAAATAGTGGACCAAAACGTGAAAGGAGTCCAAGCAAACTCCAATTGGCTTACCGAGGCAAAAATGATAACCCATTTCTAACACCCACACTAGAGCATTTGGGTTTTCAGGTAGGCTAGGGTATGCACCTAAGCCAGGCAGAATCCAACCCTCCTGTCAGGATAAGGGGATTGCACATCTAAAATAACCCCTGCTCACCCACTTGGTAGCTTGGCATGAGCAGTCAGGCTTATCTCAGAACCAGTGTGTAACGCATTTGCCCTTAAACAGCAGTAATACAGTGAAAACACTACAAAAGGACACCACACCAGTTTTAGAAAAATAGCCAATATTTGTCTGTGTAAAACCAGACTAAAAAGATAAGCAAAAACAGAAGAAGTCGAGAGCTCTGTCCGGGGCTATCAGGGCCTCATGAACAAACAAATCCAACAGTTCTGGCGGACCGTGGCGTCATGGATCCGCTACGGTGTCGGGAAGACCCACCGAACAGTATCTATAGAAATGCACAACATCGGGGACCTTGCGATGAGCTCCGTTGAGCCAGCATCAGCAGGCGTTGCTCCTGGAGGTCAGTGCAGGAGTCTTTGGGCCCTTGAATTCACACACGTTGCAGGTCGAACTCCTTTTGGTTGAATTCGGGAGTGCCAACTGGCATCGGGGATGCAGTGCGAAGTGCAGCAGTGCGGCGTACGGTGCCCTCAGGTAACGGTGCAGGCAGCGGCTCTGTGACAAGAGTCCAGCAGCGGCGGTGAGACCAGGGTTGCGGGGCGAAGTGAGGCAGTGTTCGTTGCGATGCTAGCAGGTCAGGGTACAGGCAGTGGCGTGGTCATTGCTGAAGCACTGTAGTCGTCTGACGAACTGGAGTCGATGGCGCCGATGTTGGTGGGCCAATGCTGTTGTGTGGGACGGGGCGGTGCATCATATAACTTACGAGCGGTGCCCTCAAACCAAGGTGCAGGCAGCAGCATCAATATCAGCTTGGAGCAACGTAGGGGATGAGACCAGGGCTGCGGTGCAAAGCAGGACGTGCTCAGTGTTCTCTGCAAGCGGTGTCCACAAGTCATGGTGCAGGTGCAGGCAACGGCAGTGAGCGTCGTCGTCAGTGAAATAAGGGGTGCGGTGCAAAGTGCAGCGGTGCCTTCAGGTCAAGGAGCCGGCAGCAGCGTCGCCGATTGCATCAGGTTGCTTTTTCTTCTATTGTCGACAAAAAACAGTTCCCAGTGCTGGCAGATGAACTTAGTCTTTATTGTTCCTGAGACTTCTTGAACAGGGGGCAAGGTCTACCTCAAGCCCTTGGAGAAATTCCGAGAAAACAGATGCAGAAAGTCCAGTCCAGTCCTTTCACTGTCCAAGACAGAAGCATCCAATGTAGGCCAACACAGCAAATCGCACAGTAAAGTGGTAGTCTCTCCTCACAGCTTCTCCAGTACTTCTTCTTGGCAGGTTTCTTGATCCAAAAGAGTTTAAATATTGGAGCCCTGACCCTGGAACTTTAAAACCACATTTCTCTTTGAAATGGGCACAAACGAAGTTCCTCTGGCAAACAAACAAGTTCTGTCTGGCTCAGGCCAGGTTCACTCCAGGAGGGGGGAGACAGCTTTGTGGAAGACAGCCACAGTCCATTCAGGCGCAAGTGACAACTCCTGGCAGTTGACTGGTGGGCGAGAGAAAACTTTGGTCCATGCCTCTAATTAGGCCTCATCAAGTGGCAGGAGGGGCTCGGAAGATGTCTGGCCCAGCTGGAGAACTTCCGTCAATACGCAAGTCTTAACCTCCAAGGTGGGGAGCATAAAGTCAAGGACTTCAGCCGCACTTTGCATTACCATGGCGTAGTAGGTGGAGTCCTCTGTGGCTGGTCCGTGGGGTTGAGAGGAGGTCCAGTTCAGGGAACGTATCAAGACTGCTAGCCTCCTGCAAGTCATCATACCAACTGTCTTTGTGAAAGGACTTAGCGAACTAATCATCTGCATCATATTCTTTGTCCAAGTCCATACCAAAAAAAAAGAATGTAAAGTGTGTTGTTGTCCTTGTGAAGGTGGCAGAGAAAGCAGAGCCTCAACTGCCATCAGCCGAGGTTTGACCAGTGCAGTCGGAGTCTCACAGGACTATTGCTCCATGCCTCGAGTAAAATAAATTAGTATTGGCATCAAAGTCTCAGGGACCAGCATGGATTGAGGCATTGGAGGCGTTATCCAGACTGGGTCCAGATGTGTTGGGATGGAGTCAGAGGGTCAAGTTGGAGAAGAGGACCAACCCACCCGTAGTACTTCAAGATGGAGGGCCTCATTTCCTTCAGGCCAAAAGACACGCCAGAAAGAGTCAGTAGGGAGCCAAAGAGTCGAAGCATGGCTGCGCAGAACTCTAGGATCTGTTGCCAGGTGACAGATGGCTGCGGAAACTCTGGTGTCGATTACACAACTGGTTTCGCCACAACCTAAGTCGGAAGCATGATCTAGTTTGGTGGAGCCACCCTCCCACCTGTTCAGACAAATGAATGGTAAGAGGGGCCTGAGACCCACTTAGATTTCCTATGCTTCTTATTAGACTTACAGGACTATTTGGATTGAGAACAAGACTGGCCTCACGAGCGGCTTCAGTGACTCCTTGAGCAGGAACGAGACAAGGACTGAATCTTGGACTGGACCACGACTTACAGCAGTCCCAGCGAGGAGGCGTCTTTGCCTTGGCAATATAAAGTTTTGTCTCACAGTCCCGGATGACCTTTGGATACATCAAAGCACACTCACTTGGAGTCATGGCTGAACCCCCAGACGCAACAGGCACAAGTGATGGGGATTTGTCACAGATTTTTGCCTGCGACAGTCCCTACACGGTTTAAAACCTGTCATTTTAAGGGATAGTATTCCTGTAAAATTTTGTATCATATATAAGAGATAAAGAGTTGAGTCAAGAGGAAGCTCCAGATCAAGGTCAGGAGTCGCAGAAAGAAAGGAACTATTGTCAGCATGTGGGAGTAGCACTTATATAGGCTCCGCACATCATTTCAGGAGAGGAACTGTGTCAGTGTGAAGCCACATGTCACTTTATGGTGCACAAAGGTACTGCTGATAAGTTTCTAGATCCAGTCTGACACCTGGAGAATATTCAAAGGTGAAGAATCTGTGGCTAGAAGTTTCTATCAGAAAGGCAGATAGCAGTGGAAGAGCCACCTAACAAATTGTTTATTTTTTTTATTTTTTTGATTTGGGGTCAGATTGTGTAAACTATGAACACCACTCTGTATTATAGACTGCCCGATAGTTGCAAACACAAAACCATTTTTGCAGATTCAGAGTATTCTGTATTCAAATGGAGTGCATTTGGCAATACACACAAATCACTTTTCAATTTGTATTCCATGTAAACAGTGCATCCTTCATTGTGCTGTATACAAGGGAAAAATCTACTGGAGTATGTAAGGCAGCTTCATCTTAGTTTTTTTTTTAAACAATTTTTTGGGGCATTTGTAATTTGAGGCATTTATATACACACACATTTCTCAGTTATTCACTTTACATTGCCTAATCATTATTATGTAGGCATTTCCATACACATTGCAATCTGATGACTAAGCGTAGAACCACTTCTCATTTCCCCGGGTCTATCTTTACCCTTCCTAGAACTTGTCCACCAGTCAATGATTAATTGCAACCATCTTTTCCCTGGACAATGCCCATTGCTACTTCTCGGTCCCATCCCAGTGCCTGTAATCCAGCCACAGACCAGGGCTCAGTAATGTCCTCATCAAATCAAACTCAGTATTTAAAACGTAAACAATTAACCCAACGTTGTACAGAAGGGGGTGGCACAGGGTACGGGACTCTACGGATGCGTCATTGCTCTTAGCTACTAAGCTTTAAGCGCCAAATGTTGCGTATCTACTCAGTGGAGGGGTCTCTTCTCTTTCTGCTTCCGACCATATCTTAACCTATGGCCTTGTCTCCGCTTAAAAGGGTCTATTTTTTTTTTTTTCACTACTGTCTACCTGCACACACCCGTCCCGAACAGAGAGTGGCCATCTACTGTAGTAAAGGGTGAGCTACCCACTATCTCTCCCTGTCTCTCCACCCGTTTCCTGCTCTGGTTCTGGATTCTCCCAGGCTGCCAAAGCCACCTTTCAAAGGTCTGCTATGGGCTGTCTCCTTATTCCCTTCGATTCCTCCCAACTCAGGGCTATGCCCTCTGCTCCTGCCCAACTAATAACATCCCGGTTCCAGCTGGCTACCCTTGGCCAAAATGAGAACTTCCATTCTAATGCTATCCGTCGCTTGGCCAGTCCCAAGGCTAAGGCAGCTTCATCTTTCTCGTACAAAAAGGCATTTCATTTACCTTATTGGATGAGTGAGAGCATTTGTGTATTTACAGGATGAGAAACACAAGTTACTTTCCTTCGGATAATTCTTTCTGGTGGCTACTCGAACCAGAGATTCGTCACCTTCAGAATATCCCCTGGCACCAGACTGGATCCAGAAGATTTTTCAGAATACACCCTTCCGCACAAGTATGTGACGTTGTGCTCGTCTGCATTCACTCTACTCCGAAACAGCCTGCTGAATCCACAATTAGGCGCAATACGAGTACGCTGACGCCAGTTTCCTCCTGCACAACCTCTATGCCCTCGGACTTACAGCCCCAAAAAAGATTCTTCGTGCCAGTATGCATCTCTCTAATTTGGGACATTTTAGAAGGAAAAAAGAGTCCATCCCATGGAAAGTGAGATGGGCGGGTGGTGAGATATCTGCAGTTAGCTAGGGTATCCACCAGAAAGAGCGTTATTGAAGATAAGTAACTAGTTCTTCTGATGGATACTTCTAACCTCTAATTCCCCACCTTTAGAATAGATACCAAAGCAGTACCTTCCGTTGTGGTGGGGCTGTGGAATGACTCCGACAAAACAGTCCTACAGGACTGAACTTCTAAAATGCCCTTCCCATCTGACTTGGCTGTCAAGGCTTCATGAAGGTGTGCACTGATGCCGCCATGGCAGCCTGACAAATATCCAGGGCCAAGCGTGCTACCTACACAGATGTAGCAGGCTTGGCCCTGGCGGAGTGGGCCTGAATCATTCTGGAGGCTGCTTCCGAACAAAAGCATAGCTAGAGCTTAATCCATGACTTTTAACCTGTATACAGTCTTTTTCTGCACTGCCTTGCCTTGCCTTCTCTTGCCTCAGAGAACCACACAAAGAGCTGATGTTGCACCCAAAGGTCTTTGGTAAGATTGGTGTAAAAGCGGAGCGCTCTATTGGGGTCCAGTTGATGGAGTCTCTTCTCTTCGTTCGAGGACTGAGGTGGGGTAAAGAACCCCATAAGAGGAAGGGACTGTCCGACATGAAAGGGAGACAAGACTTTCGGCAGAGAGGCCACTCCAGTCCTCAGAACCAATTAGTCTGGAAATAAGGTGGTAATGGGCAGCTGGATTGACAAAGTGTGAGATTTACTCATGCGGCAAGCTGAGGGGGAAGGTCTTCTTCAGGGTCAAGAGACATAAGGAACCACAGCTCTAAAAGGGTTACACATAAGCAAAGTAAGGGCCAAATTATGGCCACTCTTTGGAATCATGAAAGGTTTTGGAAGAGAAATGTGGACCAAACATTTGGGGAAACACTTCAAAACAGGTGATGTAAACAAGGAGGATTTGTCCTGTGAATGAAAAAAGGCCAAAAAGGCTGAAGGATAACCTTTAAGAGTGCCCACTGATATTACTTGCTGGGCCAAAGACAGCACATATAGTAACACTTCCAACAGCTTAGCCTACATTGAGTCCTTGTTACCGGTGTCGCACGCTTGTACCAGTGTTCAGCCGAGTCATATTTTGTAGAAGTACTACTTGCAGCCAGGAGGACATCCACCACTTCAGGAGTAAGATAGAACACAGTCAACTGCTGCAGTTCAATCTTCACACATGAAGGTGTAGATTGCACAGGACTCTGCCCTGCTGATGGGAGAGAAGCTCATCCAAAAACGGGAGCCCAATTACCCAATCTGGAACCACTAGGATGGCTTGGGCCCAGTTGTTCCCGATTTTCAGAACTTGGGACAGGAGAGGTAGAGGCTGGAAGACATACAGAAACCTGGTGCTCCACTCTAGGCAGAATGAGTGTCTGAGAGAGAGAGCCTTCTTGGGAACTCCAAAGCACAAAAGTGTTGACACTGCGCGATCGAAGGTGGACAAAAGCTCAAGCCAGGTTTCTCCCCATTGCTGGAAGAACCTCTGCACCACCACAGAGAGTAGCTGCTATTCGTAATCCACTAGGCACCACTGGACGAGTTAATCCACCCAGGCTTTTAAAGATCCCACTGGGTGATGTAGGATCCCGATGAAGCTCGACAATTCAGCCAAGTCAGAGGCACAGGGTCTCCTGGCCCAGAGCCCAGGACCTGGCCCCATCTAGCTTGTTGCAATACACTTGGCGGTAGTGTTGTCCATGAGGACCTCAACCAGCCTCATCCTGATGGATGGCAAGGCGGCTTTGGGCGCCAAGCAAATGGTCCATAACCCCAGCAAGTTGAACTGGAGACTGGTTTCAGCTGGAGACCAGAGTTCTCCATACCCCATCTCTCCCAGATGAACTCACCAATAAAGCAGTGGCATGTCCGTCACCAAAGGGGTGTACCACTGATCCAACTCTGGCCCACCACGGCAGAGTTTTTGCAGTCTCCTACGAAACCTGAATGGAATCTGACAGATTTCCAGGTTGCTAGGCACCCTGAGACTTCAGATCGCACTGAAGAGTAAATTCTGTAATTTTGTGCGCATGTGTTTTGCCCATATACGCGCAATCACCTTTTTGAGCCAGGTAATCAAGTTCAATGAAGCTTTTGTTCCTTTCGGTGATGCTTTTGATTGTGGATATTTAGTTTCCCCCATTTACTCAAAGTTAATAACTATGGAGTCAGAGACCTAACCAATACCAAAGCAACACAAGTTGTAGATCTCACAGCATTACTCCTGTAAGTTGTACAACTCAATCAAGGCGATGCCTGCAACTATATAAACCAGTTCCATCTATGTCCCTCCTCCACAAAGGCTAAATTGAGATGGGAAAAAAAGGTGTCCATGAATCGGAATTTCATAAAAGGCATTATTAAATAATACAACCATGCTCCTAATTTGGGAATGTGGCAGGGTTATTAGGAATCCACTGAGAGATCAAGTATTCATCAGAATTGCAACTCCAAGAGGACAAACCTTTCAGCAATTCCCTCTTCTTGGAAAGACTCCCACAGCAATAGCGAACTAACAGGAAGGTCAAAGGACTGATGCATTGTAACGCCTATGTGAGTAACATTAAAATATATATATATATATATATATATATATATACAAAAAATGTCACATTTGCACTCATTCATCTCTTCAGGTCCACAAAATGTTGGAAGGAACAAGCAAGAAAACATCTAGTTTGAATTAAAAGCTTAGTCTGGAAATTATTCGAAAATTCATATTATATTGAAATGAACATTAGGTCGAAGCACTTAACTGGAATACATATTCAGTTAAAATGATTTTTTGTTCATTTTGGCCTGTAATCCTAAATCACAATCTTAATACTAATCCTTACCCTATCTCCAATCACTAGCCACACTCCTTCTAAACCTTCACTTTACCATAACCTAGTACCTAACTCTAACCTTTAATTTTTTTGTTTTAAACTTTTTTTTAAATTAGACGTTGAGTGTAAACCAAAGCATATGCAAGGGGTTCGAGACAAAAAAACGTAAGTCCCAAAAGGAATGCACTTACTTGGAGCAGGTAGAAAAGATGCTGGTATGCCTCAAGCTTTTGACGGTTCTCTTTGCTGAGGGATTTCAGTCCTTTCTGTTTGTCAATGGCCATCATGTCAGAAAGCTGCTCCTTGTTCTTTTTGGTTAATTTCTTGCAGTGGGATACCACCTCCTAAAGTATTAAACAGAAGGTTGCACTATTAGGCTGCACTCTTGAACAATGCTTTAAAATTGGATTAAGACAACTAGACTTCTTATAGAAATAAAAGTCTGATATGGTGAGAAATCTACAGAGATCGTATAAAACCAAGTGCATTACCAATAATGAAGTATCGCAAGAACAGATATTCTAGTTTATATCTCCACAATGTAGAGTGCTTTCCCATTCCACACACAACTACAGTCATACTTGCCTTTAACAGGAAGTGAGACTGACTTGTTACCATTGTATGGATAGTTTCAATGTACCAAGACTGTGTGGCAAAACAATACTATAATCAGGGCTTAAATTTGTAACAAAATGAGTGCCAGTGCCCAAATCGCGGCTAAAAAGACAGCGGTCAGTTGTAGCAAATATGCCAAGGCTGCGTAGTCCCAAATCCATCTCATGACTCTCTAATCCACAGCAAGACACTCCCTGCCACTTTAGGTCACTCTTGCATGCTCCTGCTTTCTCCATCGTTTACAGTTTTTTCATCTTCTCTTTTTTCCATTTGGATGTTTTCCCTTCTCTTGCGGAATTGTACGATAAGGAAAAATAAGTGCTGGTGATTTCCACCTGCCAACTAGATGAGTGCCGGTGGGCCCCACCATTTCAAATTAAGCATTGATTAGAGTATACCCAAATGTTTGCAACCTATCCATAGCTATATCCCAGCACACAGGCCTATGTAACATTCATTAAACACAAATAATCGCACATCACTAGCCAACTGGAGCCTCTCTGCATGACCACAGAGGCCAAAAGCATAATTTTATTCCGAGATGCAGAATCGCACCCAGTGAGCAAGTAAAGATTTACAGAGCAGTTTCCAGCACAAGAAACACACTATGTCATGATGATCTGATCTGGGAAACTAAAGCTTTTCATTATATCCACTTGGACTTAAGGGCAAAGCACTACATTCAGAAAAGACTAGATGGAAAATAAGCGGATTGACGTGAACAAAATAAAAATAATAAAAAAACAGTAAGGACCTTAAGAAGCCATCAGGAGAACATGCAAAGCGCTAAAGAAAAACAGAGGGTACACAGAACACTAAGAAACCCTAAGATCACACTCTACAAGGAGAAAAAACTAACCTAAAACAAAAAGTTCCAGGTCACCAGCTGAAGGGCACTGTTGGCCACATTTTCTGAAGACCTTGGAGCCAAAGCTGAAAGGATTAAAAGAAGAAGTTACTTACCATTAGTAATGCTCTTTCTGATGGATAATCCAACCACAGATTCCTCAGCTTTAGAATATTCCCTGGTGCCAGACTGGATCCGAAAGATTTTACCAGCAATGCTCCCCGGTGCTGGAAGGAGACGGGTGCTGCTCAGTGGGGACTAAACTCAGCCCTGAAAGTGACAATGAAGCTGCTTGCAAGAGCCCCCCCCCCAAGCACACAGACATCAGTTGCTTTCTGGGCTCTGTCCACACTCAAACACAGAGCCCAAGAAGAGGTACCACTGTGCAGATTTCTAAAGTGGGACCATTTTAGATGGAAAAGAGACCATCCACCAGTATGAGCAGGTGAAAAGCAGCGAGGAATCAGCAGTTGGATCAGTCTGCTGAAGTAGTCAGCGTGTGCATTGTTAAGTCCAGCTCACAAGAGGCATGTGTCCAAAGCAGCACCCATCTCCAAAGATTAGTACAAAAACTATTCAGACAGATGGACATTGAAAGCCCGTGAACGATATTAAGCGGAGGATAGACAAAAGAAGGTTGGCCTCCTATAACAGATTGTTCAGGCTTTCCTGGACGGCTGAAGCCAAGGCTTGCTAGTGGAAAAAGACCTGTTCCAGCACCAGACAAGATGCATCCAAACCTTTCACATCAAGGGAGCATTAGAGCTACCTCGGGATACAAGTTAATCACACCCAGAAAACTAGGTGGCCAAGTGGAAAAACAGAATAAAAACTGAGAAGTCAGTCAAGAGGGGGGAAATAGCTATGCCAATCCAGGTACATCGTCCCACTCAAAAGAATGAGAGACTATTTCACAGGCCTAAAAGATGACAGAAATGGTTACCATGAACACACAGGAAAATAAAAGGTTAAAAAAAAAAAAAAAAAAAAAGACCTACAAAAGGTTTACAGGTCTGGAAATAGGATAGTAGGGAAAATAAAATCATACAAATGAGCATCAAGTTAAGAAACAAGTAGGCAAAAGAGCCTGAAAGAAATAGTTAACCGGGAGACCAGTGAAGGCAATTTTCTACAGAAACAAAGAGGAAATACAGGGGCAAACAAAGGATCCAAGCACAGATGAAGTAAGATTGAATCTAATGAGAAAACCTTGAGCTAAATCAAGCAGAACTGTCTTGAGTCAGCTAGCCTTGATAAAGAATTTAAGACAGCTGCCTAGGCTGCACATCTTTAGGATTACGTCTTCCTCTGTGACATCACTGTGTTTTGTGAGATCACTGCTTAACATTCCTTTTCAGTGGCATTAAAAAAAAAAGGATTTGTTAGGGAGTTTTTAACTGGCTCATCTTTCAGCCATTAATGTACATGAAGGTCACCGTACTATAAGGCTGGCGCTGAACATATTGGCACATTAATGCTGTATAGCACAGGAACACTGCCGCAGATTTTCAAAACTGCCCTTAGTGTATGCAAATAGATCACAATTAACAGGACTATGGCCTGGAATGCTGAACAAAACATGCAGATAATAAAAATTACATAATCTATTTCATTTAAAATAATTTGGACCGGAATCGGTGTGCACAAGAGTATTAAGGAGGTAGATCAGATCATAGACTTAATTTTTAGATGGTTACATATATAGGTGTTTAAAGTATGTGTTAAAAAGGGAACAAGAGAATAACTGTACTTGTAAGATATATTTTTTCAAATTTTATATGCACCTCACTTGAAATATAGCCCTTGTGTGAGGTTCAGGAATGGTTAGCGTTGCGGTGTTCCAACACTTCTAGCCCACCCATATCCATACAATAATTATTCCCACTTAAATCTTTATGATCGTCACCAGTAGTATATATGAGGGAGCCCCATTTGGTAGTTGGGGACCACTGGTGGGCCTTTGGAACCTTTAGTTGCTTTGGAGACATGTGGGCACTGTTGACAGCAACCTTGAGGTTTTGCTGCATCATTTAGAATTTCACCAATAGAATTTCAACCCACAAACAGCAAGGTGCGGTCTCTGGTCCCATATACAATATGAGTGCTGCACGTGGTCTGCGCTGGAAGCATCGTCCAGAGGTGCCTTTTGGGGTGCTGAAGGCATGGCTTAACAGAACTGAGACTCTGCCCTGTCCAACATTTGGTGATTGATCTTACGTTTTCTCCAGCAAACACCAAAGTCTTCAAGTCCACTGATGTTGCTCCATGCCATGCGTTCAACAGCAGAGCTTGGGTTCCGCTGCAGAGGGGACACTCACAAAGCAACTCACAACCAGAGCCAAGGGTGGCTATAGCCCACCTACAGTAGGCAATAGA
Organism: Triturus cristatus; assembly: GCF_964204655.1. NCBI lineage: Eukaryota > Metazoa > Chordata > Amphibia > Caudata > Salamandridae > Triturus > Triturus cristatus. The sequence goes on along the minus strand of NC_140595.1, from coordinate 139,256,660 downwards.
GAGAACAGCAGATTCTGGGATCTGAAGATTAACTTAATCCTTGTGCTTTTACCTTGTATGCCTCGCATGGAGACAGTTTACCACCTTCACTGTAAACAATCCACCTTGTTCTCTATAATTGAGGCCCTTTCCTTTCTAAAGGATTCTGGCATGAAGTGTTAAAAAGTGATGGGGAGCGAAAGTGCAGAAAAAAAATGACGAAGAGCAAGGTCCAACTGACTAAAGTCTGCATGAAGGAAGGCTTGAGGGGCTGACCTACTCCGGAACTGTGAAGACCTTGCATACACATTCATGGGCTACAAACATGGTGAACCTCCACCTTTCCAATTTGCTGAGTCACCCAGGGTTAGTTTTTTTAAAATGTATTTATCAAATCCAGCATCAGCAAAACATATGGATGTTTTTTCTTTTAACCCCAGGGTTTGTAGTCTGAGAAGTTGAAGAACCATTAGCATCATGTCAGTAGTACTAACTATAAACTAGAGATACACGCTTAAAAGGTACAGTTTGTCCCTACCCAAAATTGAAGGTCCCACGTGGTCTAGTCTGTAGTTTGTGTGTGTTCTTTGGCCACCGGGTGTCATAGCCAACTGACAATTATTAACAACAGAGGCTAGTCCAGTTTGCCTAGCAGAGCCGTTGAATTTTTTTTCCTAAATTAACCACATTCACATCCATACCTAAAGGAGATTTGGCAAACGTCTGACAAAGTGCACAGAGCAAAGGGTAAGGATTTTTATTAAGCCTTCTAAAACTCGATTGGACTAGCCTGAATCTCTTGGGCAAAGCCTGTTCCCAATGCTGGAAAAAAGTGGCGTTGTAATGCAATTTTCTCGTTTGGTAGACTGAATACTAACCACAATTTCAATTGAGGGGTGCCACACTAGAAAGAATAAATACAAATCCAGCCAACATGATGTCTTCCAAAGCATTTGCAAGAATCAATCACCGCTTCGGCACTGCGCAAAAAAACAACAAGCATTGGCATAGCCAATAGGTCCAGCCTTTGGGGCCTTACAAGTGCTTGTTTTCAGAAACAGCAATGGAGCAATAACAGCACTCTGTTTATAATGTGCTGCATTGATATTATAGCCAGATATTGATTACAATTTATTGTAATGGGGGAAAACACAAAAGCAATATTATTTAAGTAAGTAATAAAGGGGCATAAAAGTAAATTACGTAGGTGGACGGGCACAGGCTGTCTGAACATGCAAGCTGTAGGGAGAGATGAAGACAGTGTTGTGCAGCTAACTCTGTATTAAAATTAACTTTTACCCAGTTTGTGGTGTACAAAGCACAATAGCAGTGACAGCTGCCGCCCTCCCTGGAAACGCCTGCGGCTATTTAATGCAGAGTCCGGGGTGGGAAGTGTTGTTGGTTCCAGAGAGCGTCTTGGCCAGGTTGTTGGGCAGAGCTCACTGAAGCTGCAGGCAGTAGGGCTGTGGGTGGCCGTCTGTGCTACTTGCTCTGGTTGTGGCCCTGTGATGGCGTCGGTCCCGTCCTCGTTCAGTACTGCGAGGCACAGCTACAAGCAGGGCAGAGAGCAGCGCATCATTCTCGTGCGCCACTGATGGCCCAAGATAACTCCGTGACGTCAATGCAACACGGTGGTCCCACAAGGAGCGTTCCAACATCCTCCTCATACACGTTCCTAATGCAGAGTGGGGCTGGGAAAGGAGAAGTATTCCCTCCTTTATACACTACTAAAATGAATCATTAATGGACCTTGTGGTTAACACGAGGCTTCTTAAATGGGCAAGAAATACTAACGAAAAATGCTGAAGCAACTATGCCGTTATGCAGTGCATCACCTTGAAGCACTGTATTCGATAAAAGGGAAAGAAAACTTGCAGTACATGTCTAAAGCCACCTAGCAGAGACATACTCCAACCACAGCATTATTAATGCAGAGTGCACAAGGCACAGCTCTAAAGGGCTGCATGCAGGGCTCACATACACCCCATTCTACACCACCCTGGACAAGCCACAGGGGCGGACTTGAGATTACCCCAAACACCTGCCTAACATTATCCACCCATTCCAGGAGACTTCAAAGTGCTGTCCGGGGTGAGGGGTGCACTAGAAAGGGGTGAATGGACCCTGTCCGCATCTGCGGGGCCCTCGCAGGTCTGGCGGGCTCCGCCTAAAGCCAATTAGCCGTGCTCCGGGCCTGCTGACCAGATGGAGCCTGGTGCAGACAGAGCTGCTGAGAGCTTTACTCTCAGGGGCTGCTCGCCTATTAGCTGCTGTCTGCTCTACTGCAGTGGCAGAGACATGAAACCGGACTCTCAGGAGCAGCACCTGCCCTCTGATGTGCATCATACCAAACTGTCAAGGGATTAGCGAGAATACGATGACATTTCTTAGAGTCAACGCTACCAGGCACCATGCACTCAACCATCTAGAGCAGTGCAACTAATGCGTGTGCTGGCTGCAAACACTGGCAACACAAAAGAGAAGCATTTAAAACATCAAAATGCCTGGGATGACAACCAAGGTGGAGACAGTATACCCAGAGGACTCACTTGTTCCTACTCACTGCTTCTCCATTTTACCAGTTGGTCAAACTACCTCACTCCATTGTATCTTGGCTACCAAGCCTAACACTACTACTCATGTATTAAAAAAATAAAACAGGCTGTCACCCAGAAATTAACTGCACTAAAATAAAACTCGAATACTGTAGGTACCCCGTGCAAGCTGATCACAGCTTCCAATGTGAAAACGGCTGAACCGGTCATTCATCCTCAAGATGCCAATAAAAAAAAAAAAAACACAAATGTGACGTTGATAACTATACTGTAGTGGAGACGGAGTTCCAGGTACACACATTGCTAATGTTAGCATAAGCGTCTTGGATTTAAAACGCCATTTTGCCACTTTTGCTGCTTTTGCACACGACACTGCAGGTAGCTGTTATTATAAGAAAAACTGCTTGCGTGCTTTTTCTTCACATGAGAACGGTCTGTTCACATCCCTAGACATGCACCGTGACCTTGGTCTGAACACTGTGTGCAGAAGCCGTCAGGGCCAAATAACGTATGCTTTTGAATTCATGTTGATCGGCCCACGCTCTAGCCATAACACGCACACAGCTGCAAATATCTGAAACTCGAGTGCCTTTAATATTGCAGTTTGCATGCATGAGATACATATTCTGGACACAGAGCAAAGCTGACCCTGTGATGTGATTCACCTAAGCTGATATTTACGGTATGGGGTTCCCCATTCAATCCTAGAGACCTTCTATTAGTTTAATAATACTAGCTTTCTTATGAAGGGAGGGGGACTATAATCCACTATCATTTATAACATGATTTCTCCCTTCATTTTATATGGTATTGTAACAATGCTGATGGTTTTATTTTTAATCATTTGTCTGCTTATGTTAGCCAAAGTACTGCATCTTAGGGCTCGTAGTTAAAAATAAACGTTTTAAACTATAATGTGTCTCTGATTACTCCTGTTGTGGACTGATATGAGAATAATAACGAAAAGGTGTTCTTGATTCCCACCATTCCTGAGAGTATTCTAAGTCGCTTGTTCTGGGTTGTCTAATCATTGGTAGCTTCGAGATGATACGGAGAACGAATGACACACTGATGCTAGTCGGATAGGGGTTCTGGGTACTGAGGTGAGTTTTTGGTACACCGCAATTCACTGAGGTCCTGGTTTCCTGCACATAGTTCTGTGCACGAGCAGAATCCCTGCAACAATACCGGAAGTGTTAAAAGTGCAACTCCAAACAACGAGCCACTAATAGTCTTCACAAATGCAGCCCAAGTCTTTCTTTAAGCAGTGGAGGGTCTTTGGGACAGTCTGATCACTCGGACATTATTTGTTTTTCTGCTTGTTTAAGATGCCCAGAAGCAGTTTTTCGTCAGCAGGGTATGGTGGCTCATCAAAGGCAGCAGCCGTGTCATCAGGGCTTTGGAGGGCAACCTGGCCCAGGGGGTGGGTCATTTGGCTCCTCGAAGTCAGCAGACCAATTACTGATCACTTCAAAGAAAAGACTAGCAGTCCCTCCCTGTTTTTCTCCCAAAAAAAGCGATTTGGGCAATCTCAGCCCAGCCAGCAGCCGGGCACAGATACAACCACTTTTCTTAACAGTTGATAAAAGCAAGCAGTACCGTTTTTTTCTGCAGACTATAAAGGGTCCTCAATAGAAGCAGGCCTTTAAGAAACAAACAAACAAAAAAAAAAAAAAAAAAACGCAACATCAGAACTGAGTTAAAAGCCAGGTCATTAATTTGTTTTTACAAAAGAACGGAAGATGTCCTTCCACCCTTAAATGTTCAGGCAGAATATTTTCTCCCCCACCCCACTTTGAGAACCTGCTGTGTGCAACAGTCATTGCAGTAGTCAGTACATGACAAATCAGTAAGCATATGTTCGCCGAGCAACGTTGTGCTTTAAAACTTTTCTCGCGCACGGACCACGTGATAAAAAAAAAAAATGTGCAACCGCGAAAGACAAGATAACGATCAGGGAGGAAAGCAGCTGGCACAATGCGCGCCGCTGCTCGCTCTCGAGACCCCTATGCATGAGAGTAAAAGTTTTGAGGGAAGGCGGGACATGCACCAGACCCACACAGAGAAGTCTCTTGAAAGTCTGAAGTGATTCCAAGAGGACCTCTCCTAGAGCAGGGCATGCGTGCTGCACTAGGCGAGACCTAAAAACTGGTTAAGTGACTGGCTAACCTCACTTTTTTGTGAAACATGGGCTCATAGATACCATAGAATGTATGGAGGAATAGCCAATTATAAAACTTCAATAACATTTAATAATAACATTCAGCTGTTTCTCCAGATTTCAGCTCAGATCACAGGTAATGTGACTCACAATGAAGAGTGTTAAAATAAAATTATGAGATGAATTCTTAGCCTTAAAACAAATTACTTCTCTAGGGACCCAAATCACAACACCCACTTGGATGACAGGTCATGAGGTTGCAGAAATACATTTACAGTATATAGTTTAAAATTAAAGTGCTACACTACATGGACAGGCAAACATACATTTCCATTGGAAGAAACCCCCACACCTTAAGGATAGGAGCCGAAGTTACAGCTAACAGTTTGGCATATCAAAAATAAGAGAGGCAATAATAAACTATTTACAGAAACGCCATTTGAAGACTCTTATCTGTGAGCCCATTGAGTTCCATTCAAATTTAAACCCAAGGTCAAATAACTGCTCCCCCAATCATTATTTGGTTCGCTTTATGCTTGGTCACCTTCTGCCCATCACTTTAATTACCCAGGTTGAGCTAATCATAAATGTGTATTTGTTCGGCAACAGCAGATAGTGTCGAACTATTCTTCAATGCAATTGGTTGAATATGAAGAATGCTGTCTTTGACCAATTTTTTCCATGAACCAGCAAAACTCAAGATCACTTTCAGAGTTGAAAAAGTTTTTGCCATTTTTATGCTATAAAAGGATCATATAAGTTAATCGAGCTCTCAAGCCAACAAACGTTTGGGACACCGAGATCTCCAAATAGGATGCAAACAGTAAGATAGTCTAAAGGGGTAAAATATTCTGGCCTAACAAGCTTGAAAACAATTAGCCATAAAAACTGACATGAATGGACTTTCACAATTGTTAGGGTGTAGTCATTTTATCAAGAAATATGCTCTACAAAGGATTAAATATAACACAAAAATGGGAAATACTTCTGTGAGCCCAATAAGCAGCTATTCATCCATATTCATAATACCTAAATGGACACTGGTCGACAACAGAGACATATGTTCGACTTACTGACATGGAGCGACACTGAAATAGTTCTATGTTACTTTTTGGGGGGTTACCACACAGTGGTGATGGTATATTCAGTTATAACCCTCTTTTTATTTTTGTAAGGCTCCAATAACCATAGCAGAGGGATCGGTTTACACTCCATATTTCTGTAGGAAGCATATGGACTTAAAGCCACTTAATCTAGGTTGTCAATTCCAGACTACAAACTCTCTATTCTATCCTCGTGCCAGATCACTAGCATGGTTTACAAAACACACACATTTTCTGTACGTATGTTAATACATGGACAGTAGGTCTGCTTCAGATCATTGGGTGATAAATTACTTCCAGAATAGGCTGCTGCTCCCATCTAGTACCCCACTCTTCACCCCTAAAGATAATGATCTCACCTTCATAATGTTCACAATAAAATTTGTCAAAGTAATGGATCACTTAACAGTCTATAAAGCAAAATACTGAAAACAGGTCTAATCACAGATGGTACCACCACGGGTAAAGAGAGATGGCAGTCACTAATAAAGATACATTTTCCTTAGTAAATTATCCCAGCCAACTATGGGCACTCTGCCTCAGACACAATCAAGTAATAATGGTGAAATCCAATGCATCATACAGAGGTAAAGGGTATCGAGGAGACAGGGAAGAAGCATTGTTTAGGGCTCTTCAAGTACAATTAGATAATCACTAAAATCGCTAGAATTCAAGACAAACCACAGAGAAGGAGTTTGCCAGCTAGTCCAAAAGGAAAATAATACTCATGTACAAGGCCCGAGATTTGGAGAAGGGAAGTTGGAGCCAACAGAGACACCATAATGGTTACAAGTGATAACAACCCTTAGGAGGCGCCTATTTACCTGCAGAGTAATACGGTTCTTCACAAGCAGCCCAATTTTAATGTCCATGATGTTAAGGTCATTCTCCAGTTGTTGGTTGGAACGGATTTTCTTCACAACTTCTTCGCGCAGCTTCATCACCTCTAGCTCTTCCGAGAAGTCATGCTCGTTCTGCTCCAGCAGGTGGGCGAACTTGCGAAGGGCACTTAAAGGTGGGTTTCTCGCATGCACTAAACGGAATAGAGCAAGAATTTCAGAGATACATAAAATTACTAAATAAGCAGGGTGAACAAAAAAAAAAATATTAAAAAAAAACAAAAAAAAAAAAGGTACGTCTGGTGATAAGTGGTGATAGATTCACCTCACAACAAATTCCAAGAAGACATTTTCTTCTTAAACTGCAAAACATTAGCATACCTTACATTCATTCTAGGAATAAATAACAATCTGATTGCAAGAGCAAAAATAACAACAAAGATTTTAAATATGGCCAGTCTCCAATTATGGTCTTATTTTCGCGCAACTATCTAGATAAGAGAGTAGTTTATGAAATCCACTGCAGTTCCAAACTCCCTCAATCTCCCAGTCAGACCATGAATGCTCCTTCAAGTAAGTAATTAGTACTGGTTTAGTGAATACACTTTTTTATTTTAGATCAAGACAATGTATACTACCATTTCTATTCCAAGGGAAATCCATTGCGTAATGATGTAGTTAGCCAATTTCAATCTTATTGCCCTTGATGTACCTGTAGAACAAGTTACTTACCTTCGTTAATGCTCTTTCTGGTACAGATTCTATCTAGCTGCAGATACCTCACCTTTTGAAAATTCCCAAAGCGTCCGACTGGATCAGAAAACTTCAGTAGCAACTCTCTGCGCCAGTAGGTGGTGCTGCGCGGTTCCACACAGACCAGTTCAGGAAAAGACATGCGGAGCCTATATAGGGACCACTCCTACGGGCAGACATCAGTTGCTTTCGAGAGTGTCCTCGCCCACAGACACAGAGCTTCCAAAAGCAAATTGGTGTGTCCAATGTGCAGATTCCTCAACTTGTGATCTTTCTAATGGGTAGAGTTCAATCACAAAACTAAGAGGATCGGAAAAGAATATGCGACTAGGTAGTCTTTACCAGGCAGTGTTACCAAAAGGTAAGTAACTTGTTCTTCTGACAGACTTCTAGCCTCAGATTCCTCACCAAAACAGTACCCATATCGAGGTGGGTCTGTGACTGGACTAAAAAAAGTCTTGCAGGACAGAGCAGGCAAAATGCCCCTCTCAGCGGACCAGACAATAGTGTCCAGGATAGGGGCTCTGCATGCCAAGGCATCAGAATCAGGCCCTGGTAAAATGTACATGCTGTCGTTCCAGAGGCTGCTTTCTAGCCAATGTGTAGCAGCTCTTAAAGCAGAGACCGATCCAGCAGGAGATGGTTCTCTTCTACACTGCCTTGCCTTTTCTCGCTCCAGAGAATCCTCCTAAGAGCCAATCGTCCGATGGGTGTACTAAGTAATATCTACGTAAAGGCACCAGGATCATTTGGGGACCAAGCAATGAAGTCCCTCCTCCCCCTTAGAGGGCTGAGGCAGAGCATAGAACGTCAGCAATGTGATGTACTGATCATCATGAACTGGCGTCACAACTTTAGGCAAGAAAGATGCCCATGTCCTTAAAACCAGTTTGTCAAGGAAGGTGGTGGTGGTGTACGGTGTGTTGACGCAAAGAACTTGAAGTTCACTTACATACCTCTCCAATGTAGGCAGTCTATTCCAGACTATGACCTCCCTACTATATCCTTCCCTCAGAGCATAGTAAAAAAAATTAATTTAAAAAAAACACATTTTCTGTGATGTTAATACAAGATTTATGAATGACAGAACATGAGGTAACAAATGACTTTCAGACTAGAGTGCTGCTCACATCTAGTCCCCACTCTTTACCCCTAAACATAATGATCTCACCTTCATAAAGTTCACAATAAAAGCAATGCATCACTCAGTCTATAAAGCAAAGAAACAAAAGCAGCTTTGATCACAGACTGTACTAACCGGGGTAAAGATAGACGGCAGTCGCTTTAAGGTTATAGCGATAAGGAACACTGTCTTGAGGTAGAGAGGCCATAAGGAGCAGCTGTGAAGCGGCTCAGAAGGAGTGCACATCAGAAGCGTAAGGACCAAGTTAAGGTCCCACTGTGGCATGAAAAGGAAGTGGGAGAAAACAAATGCTGTATATGTAAAGCTTTCAAAAAGCGCAATACAAATAGAGATTTAAACAATGAGGACTGATCCAGAAACCTCAAAAAAGCCAAAAAGGTAACCATTAACTGTGCCCAGAGCAAGGCTTACCAGTCTTGGGACAAAACAAACAACAAAATGTTAGATAAGTTTGCCGAGGTGATCCATCTGCGGAGCACCGCACCAAGCCACAAATATGTCCCAACAACATTCGTACACAGTTTTTGTCCAAGGATGCCTTGCTGCCAAGATGACATCAACCACTTCCTGAGAAAGGTTGAAGATGGTCAGCTGGTGTAGCACAATCTCCAAGCATGAAGGTGGAGATTGTGAAAGCCTGTATGCAGGACTCTAACCTACTGATGCCACAGCAGAGTCTCTTGGAGGGTCAGCTTGATGGGAGGACAAATGTTCAAGCCCAGGAGTTCTGGATACAATACTCTCTGTGTTCAATCCTGAGTCACTGGGATGGTCCTGATCTTCTTGAGATCTTGGGGTAGGAGTGGTATCGTTGAAAAGGCATACAGAAGTCCCAAATTCAACTAGAGGTGTAACACATCTCTGACCGAGAGATGTCTTGGAAACTAAGATATGCAGACCATCTGACAGTGCACAGTCTCGGCAGTGGTGAAGAGATCGAGCCAAGGTTCTCCCCATTTGCAGAAAAGATGTTGCGTCACCCCTGCGTGCAAACTGCCACGTGACTCGTTAGGCACTTACAGGTAATTTCATCCTCACTGACATTCAATGATCCTGCCTGGTGGTTACCGCCCAGGAAACTCTCTTGGTGATTGAGCCATTTTCAGAGGTGCAGGGCCTCCTGGCACATTGTTCACAGAAACCCCCCCCCCCCCCCCTACCTAGCCCTGCTTGTTGCAGTACGAAATAGCACTGGTGTAGTCCGTGAGTACCTGTATCAGCCCCATCTTTTACGGATAGAAGGAAGGCTTTCAACGGCAAGCAGATGAAGGTTGGTCTGGAGTCAGCACTCCGCCAAGACCAGAGGCCTCTGATCTTGACCTCTCCCAGATGGACATCCTACCCAAAAGCATGAAATTCCATTCATGACATTCCTGACATTGCATTCCATGACATTCATGACATTCCAAGACATTCCTGACATTACAATCCATGACATTCCATGACCTTCATGATTCCAGACATTCATGATGACATTCCATTCATGACATTCCTAACATTGCATTCCATTCCTTGACATGACATTCCATTACTGACATTCCATGACATTCATATGACATTCCATTCCAAGACATGACATTCCTGACATTGCATTCCACGACATGACATTAGTGGCATTGCATTCCAAGACATGACATTAGTGGCATTCCATTCCAAGACATGACATTGCTGACATTCCATGACATTCTTGACATTCCATGACATTCTTGACATTCTCTTCATGACATTCCATTCCAAGACACGGCATTCCATTCCATGACATTCCTGACATTCCATTCCAAGACATGACATTCCTGACATTGCATTCCAAGACATGACATTCCTGACATTGCATTCTAGGACATGACATTCCTGACATTCCATTCCATGACATTCATGACATTAAATTCCATGACATTCCAAGACATGACATTCCTGACATTCCAAGACATGACATTCCATGACATTCTTGACATTCTATTCATGACATTCCATTCCAAGACACGACATTCCATTCCATGACATGACATTCCATTCCAAGACATGACATTCCTGACATTCCAAGACATGACATTCCTGACATTCCATTCCAAGACATGACATTCCTGACACTCCATTCCAAGACGACATTCATGACATTCCATTCCTTGACATTCATGACATTTCATGACGTGACCTTCCATTCCATGACATTCATGACATTCCATGGCATTCCATTCCATGACATTCATGACATTGCATTCCAAGACATTACATTCCATTCCTTGACATGACATTCCATGACATTCCATTCCAAGACATTCATGACATTCCAATCATGATATTCCTGACATTCTATTCCATGGCATTGACATTCCTGATGACATTCCATTGCATGACATTCCTGACATTCCATTCCTTGACAACACATTCCTGACATTCCATTCCATGACATGACATTCCTGATATTCCATTGCATGACATTTGACATTCCATTCCAAGACATGACATTCCTGACATTCCATTCCAAGACATGACATTCCTAACATTCCATTCCAATACATGACATTGACATTCCATTCCAAGACATTCCAATACATGATATTCCTGACATTCCATTCCAAGACATGACACTCGACATTCATTCCATGACATTCCTAACATTCCATTCCAATACATGACATTGACATTCCATTCCAAGACATTCCAATACATGATATTCCTGACATTCCATTCCAAGACATGACACTCGACATTCATTCCATGACATTCTTGACATTCCATTGCAAGACATGACATTCCATTCCAAGACATGACATTCCTGACATTCCATTCCAAGACATGAAAATCTTGACATTCCTGACATTCCATTCCAAGATGTGACATTCCTGACATTCCATTCCAAGACATGACATTCCTGACATTCCATTCCAAGACATGACATTCCTGATATTCCAAGACATGACATTCATGACATTCCATTCCTTGACATTCATGACATTCCATGACGTGACATTCCATTCCATGACATTCATGACATTCCATGGCATGACATTCCATTCCATGACATTCCTGACATTGCATTCCAAGACATGACATTCTTGACATTCCATTCCTTGACATGACATTCCATGACATTCATGACATTCCATTCCAAGACATTCATGACATTCCAATCATGATATTCCTGACATTCTATTCCATGACATTGACATTCCTGATGACATTGACATTCATGGCATGATATTCCATTCATGACATTCCATTGCATGACATTCCTGACATTCCATTCCTTGACAACACATTCCATTCCAAAACATGACATTCCTGACATGACATTCCTGATATTCCATTGCATGACATTTCTGACATTCCATTCCATGACATGCCAACATGACATTCATGACTTTCCATGACATGACATTCCTGATATTCTATTCCATGACATTCCTGTCATTCCATTCCAAGACATGACATTCCTGACATTCCATTCCAAGACATGACATTCTTGACATTCCAAGACATGACATTCCTGACATTCCAAGACATGACATTCCTGACATTCCAAGACATGACATTCCAAGACATGCCCTGACATGCCATGACATGCCATGACATGCCATGACATTTTTTATGACATTGCTGACATGACAGACCATGACATGCCATGACATTTTTAATGACATTGCTGACATGACAGACCATGACAGACCATGACATTCCATTCTTGACATTCCATTCTTGACATTCACGACATGACATTCCTTGACATTCATGGCATTCCATGACATAACACTCATGACATGACATTCCATTCCATGACATCCACGACACTCCATTCCACGACACTCCATGAGACGACACTTTTAATCACACCACTTTACTTCACTCTACGCCAGACCAAATCGCGATTTGGTAATTGCAAAATGTTATGTAGGTAGGAATCTCAAAATATTTAGCGATTCCTTAATATTACCCAATAGTGATCAGGTAAATACTGAATCGCTATTAGGTAATATGACTCCATTAGTTCCTATGGGCCAAAAGGTTCATAGTTGCGGATGGCTTTGCATTTTCTAATTTGAGATTACCTAATTGGTAATCGCAAATTAGTGAATGCAAAGCCAAGGGTGCCCAGGGGCATGAGCCCCCCCTTAAGCACCCTCAACATTCGAATTGTGCACATGTAAAGCGCACACATGCTCTAAGGGCATGTGTGCGCAGCATGGCACTTTGAATAATGCATTTTTCAAAATTCCTACATGTTTACCATCAACTTGAAGTTGATGGTAATTAGCAATTCCTAAATTCACAGTTTGCATTTAGGAAAGGCTTCTTGCATATGCATTAGGGATTTGCAAACTGCCAAATTTTGCGATTCACGCCATTGGCGAATGCAAAATGCTTTAATACATCTGGTCCTACTCTACGACACTCCACTCTACGACACTCCACTCTACGACACTCCACTCTACGACACTCCACTCTACGACACTCCACTCCACGACACTACTCATCCCCCACTGTACGGCACGCTACTCTACGTATCTCAATCTATGCCACTTTACTCTATGCCATTCCACCACTCTCCACCCCTCTGCTCTGATCCCCTCTCCCCCCCTCTGCTCTGATCCCCTCTCCCCCCCCTCTGCTCTGATTCCCCTCTCCACCCCCCTCTGCTCCGATTCCCCCCTCTGCTCTAATCCGCTCCCCTCTGCTCTAATCCACCACACTCCACTCTATGACACTCCACGCCACTAACGTTTAGCCATGCTAAACAGCAGTCATGCTGGTGTACAAGATGTCTAAAACACATTGGCAAACCCAATAGCTCTTGCATAGGCGAGACCTATTGGCTTTGCCAGTGCTTGTTATGCTTGTTCTTCATCCACCCTTGGGAATGTCAAACTGTTTAAATTTGGTAAGCTTTAGGAACCAATTTTAAATAATGCATTTAAAAACATTTGAACTGCTTAAACATATTATGGCAATATTTGCATACATCTTTTAAGAAGTTCACTGTAATTATAAGAACATACCTTTTCTCTTAAAAATAAACATCCCCATTGCTTCAGTTCACTGCTTGTGAGAATGTTACCCTTGTTGCAATACAATGCTAGTAACTCATTCATCTAGCCATCCTCTAAAAGAACATATTCATTGTGCAAATTAATATTTAAACAAAGGCAAAGTAATATACAGATCCTGAATTTCTGATACAAGCATTAAAATGCAACAATAGGCATTGATGTCTTAAGGCTACTTGCCAAAAACTATCTATTCATTTTAAATTGTATTGCATATTATTGCACCATCATTTTTTATTTGCAGATAGGTATCAAATGGCATTAGTGACCCAAATTGCTTTTAGCAATCTATAGAAGGCCACTAATAATTTTTAGACCCAAAAAGTTTAAACTCAATAGAGAAAAAGGTAATTTGAATGGAAAATATTTGGAAAAACACAGGGTTATGCAGCTTTTACTTTGATATGTCTGTCTTTTCTGCTGCTAGTTTCTGGTGAGCAAAGTGTGTTTAAGACAGCAGTACCGCCTCCTATCCACAGGGGCAGAGCTGAGTAAAAATATAAACACACTTCATGAAACACAGGTCTCCACAAGGCAATTATTTAAAAAGTTGCAAAAATCGACACAGATGTTCCTGGAGTCATTTTGTTATCATTTAGAAGACATTCCCTTGTGGGGACCTGGGTTCAGGTCCCCACAGTGCAATTAAGTCCCCACAGCGTGAGTGTTTTATCACACCCAAGTCCCCACAAGGATAGTAACACACACACCCCCACACACACACACACACCACCACACACACACACACACACACACACACACACACAACCACACACACAACCACACACACCACCACACACACCACCACACACACCACCACACACACCACCACACACACCACCACACACACACACACACACACACACACACCACCCCCCCCCCACACCCCTTATGAGCAGACATACATTGGACTTCAATGTTCGCACTTTGAACCTAGAGAAACATTAAATCTGCACTAGGTTCACAATGATTCCACTTGCAGGGCACTCAGTGATCAAAACAGCAATTGTAAAAATAAATGTGGTAGCCCAAATGACCCCATAAACTAGACCGCTGTTGAAATTGGAATATCAACTCACCCAGCATTCTGTAGTCACCCCTTGCCTTGTTGGCTCTCACAAACGCCTGGATTTTGATTATATAACGGACCTAAAAAAAACAAATACAAATTGAATACCTCCTGAAATGCTTAATTCTGCAAGATAACTACTTGGAAATGATTTTGAACATGAAAAATTAAGTGACTTTAGTATGAAGTTGTGCATCTTTTGGGATGCACAAAATATCACTGGGTGTATTTGCGTAGAATTTAACAATATCAGCAGTAAAAGGTGTAGTACATTCTTTAACGCAGAATAAATTACAAGAAGCAGACAGTACCTTTAACCAAGTGCCATGGAGGTAGAGTGTACACTACAAATCAACCAGACACAGATTATTTCTGATTTCAGAATAAACCAAGGCAGCTTTGTTTTCAAGCCCACTTCATAGATGTCCATGCAATGCAGCTCTGCCCATCCTACAATGCCACAAGTAATTTTTGGTCCTATTTAGTAAATGTCGTTTCATCTCCCGAAGACTGTTTTGCACAAAGAGGCTAGTTTGGCGACAGTGGAAACAAAAACATAAAAACTGAACAGGGTTAGTACTTAGTCCGTTGTAATTGTTACTACAACTCTCAAAGCGCAGATTGCGAGTCTTTGTGACTCGCAAAGAAAATGAGGCAATGCCTTTTTCTTGTGATTCCCAAGTGCAAGCATCAACAGTTTCCACCTCCTGTGCTGGTCACAGTCATATGTTGGTAAAAACAATCACAGCTGGAAACTGCCCACTAGGCACATCTTCCAATGTGAGAGTGGCAGCCGTGGACATCGAGGTACCTTAGAAACCTGAAGTCCTTTTTGCAATGTGCCTTAAGGGACGGGAGCTATAATGCGCAACACTGCAAAAGCAAATACAGAGAGGAGTCTAATGTGCCTTGCATGACTATGATGCTGCAGATTCAGCCATATGCAAAAATTCTCAGAAGAATTTTGCTCCAAATAGAGGAATACGGCAGGATTTCTGTGAATGCCTAAAATAAGGCCCAATGCACTGTGGTTGACTTATCAAATCAAATCATGGGATATTTATTTAGCGCACATATCACTCGAAAGTCTCATGGCGCTAGCGGACAGCTCAAAAGATCAACTTGGCTAGATGCATTTAGATGTCAAACAGCCATGTCTTTAACTTCCTGCGAAAACAGTTGTGATCATTGATGATGCATAGGTGTGGGGGCAGTTTGTTCCAAAAAGCCGGAGCAAGGAAGGAGAAGCTCCTCCCTCCGTTTGTGGTAGTGCGGATTCTGAGAGATGCGAGAAGTGATTGGTTACTGGATCTCAGAGTTTTGCCGGGTTGGTACCAACTTAACATTTTGGCCCAAAAGCCTGGGCCTCTTCCGTACAGATTGTGCGTTAAGCATAGAATCTTAAAAACGTATTCGTTTTCTGACAGGGAAACAATATAAGAGTTTCAGGTTGGGTGCCGACGGGGATCTTGGTGGAAGATGGAGTACTAACCTGGCTGCGGTGTTCTGCAGAACCTGCAGCCTTGAAAGAAGGTCTTCATTTATTGACACCAGCACCCAGCAGAGGGCAAAGACATTACTGTTCATATATCGGATCATTACCGTTCATATATCTGATCATTTATTTCTTTACCTAGGGGGAAGCAAAAACACAATATTGCAACTCTACTCCTGTGAACAGGATCACACGAAAATCATAGACTGGAAGAGAAGCTGAATGGATCCATTGATAAAACAAGGTTGGGGCACCTCAACTAACGAATAATTTCTCACTGACTAGGCACCTCCGTAAACGAGTCAATAAGAAGTCTTCATGTCTGCAAGTCGCTTGTTGCTCCTGGCTTCCAACATTGAAAGTGCATCAGTCTCAGTTCCAGACGCTGCTTCCAAGAGATTTTGGGAGAAATACAATGTGAAACTCAAATCAAATTTATCCCTCAAAGAGTTTAGACCTATAATCTCCATCAACTCTGCGAAACATCTAGAGCCTTAAGATCTTTAAAATTGAAAAAAAGATGCGTAAGCTCAGATTATTTTGTAAGCTAGAAGAAGGCACTGTGTCTATATGCGTCAGGAGATGCAGGACAATTTAGTGGATTTCCCCCCTAACATTTAGAGTCTCAAAAAAGAAGTAGTCAAGGTGTGCATCACATCTCAACACAAGAAAGATCACAATTAACAACACAGCCACTGCATGGTTCTTTATCAGTTAATTCTATGTTTATTCATGTCACCAACAAAGCATCCTCATATTAGCCGAACACTGCTACATGACCAGTGCATCACATTTTAAAAATTACGCAATAATAATTAAATAAAACCACAAAAAGTATATTTATATAGTGCATGTTCACTCAAGAGCTCTCTTTGTGCAATTGCCAGATAATAAACGTTTACTGTTCCCCAAATCAATGGCACTCATTTTCTGACAGAAGAACAAAAGATAGGTTCAGATCCTAATGGGCTTTCATCATGGGGGAACAAGCACAGCTGCCTCCTCTGGGTCAATTACTTCTCTCACCTCCATTTCTGACAGAATGTGCTCCTTCGACAAATTAAGAAGGACAAAAGTATCCAAAATATACGTTTTACAGCCCATGTTAGAAAACAAGGCTAAGTGGCGACCAGGTGGAGCTTACAATTGTATTCAGTTGCTCAACCTCAAAGACTAGAAGTTATTTTTAATTTGCCAGGCAATACACCACCTAGGTAAGGCACACCCAAGCAATTGCTGTGAAGTAGTCAGTATTGGTGTGGTGCTACACAGAAAACCTTAACAGAATATATCTGAAATTTGTGAGATGGGCTTGGTTATTTGCTATAAACTTTGGTCATTGTATACGCAAGTAGGCCTAAATGAAATTGTGTTTCTCGCTTCTTATGAAAAGTGAAACAAAGAATATCCATCCAGACTAAAACCAGTGATCAGCCAAGGATTAATTCACCTGCTATCCAATAACAGGCTTCTGAGTTAGGCAATATCTGTAAAGATCTGTGCAGTCACTAGTTTGGTTCAAAGCAGGACAAAAACAGCCTATAACCCTGTTCAGAGGTTGATAAACCTTTAATACGGAGATTGGTAGGAATCACACTAATGATCTACAGTACTTGGTACTTAGCTACCATGTATGCATTTCAGTGCTCTATAAAAAAAAGGCATGCTCCTCTAATGACTTCGCCGCAAATGAAACTCCAAAAACTCTTGGGCTGTGAAGCACTTGTTGCAAATTGACACAAGACCAAGGGAAAACTCAAGAAAAAATTTCAAACAAGGTGTGTGAGCAAATTCTTCAAAGTGAAGAAAAACAGATGAATGGCTGGAAAGAGCTTTAAACTGGTTTATAAGCAATTCTAGTAAGCAATCTAAAATAAACTGGTGCTTGCATGCAGGTATGTTTTCCAGAAAGCATCTTTCAAAACGGTTTCTGCACTCACTCCTGGAAAAAGATAGTAAATGTTTTATACAGTTAGTGGATCAGAGGATGGGTCCCATAGACATCAAAACAAGCATAATGTGCACACTCTTTCAGGTTGGATATTTTAAGTGCTTTTTTCATAACTGTTTGGCATTTTAAAACTAAACTTTATGACTTTGTCGAGTAAGTAAAACTAAGTGAACCAGTCTTTTCCAGATGCGGTATTAGTTTCCCATGTATATTAGGTATATGCCAGCCCCAGCAAACACCAACAATTCGACTGTTACTAAATTACAGGGATTTAAAAAATAAGACTCACATTTCTCCTGAAAAAACGCAGGCGAGCTCTGTACTTTTTGCGGGCTTGCCACATCCTCACATAAGATTGGATCTTGGGAACAGAACAGAATCAATGTCAAAAATATTTACAACAGGCATGCAAATAGCCCGACCTTCTCATCTTTCTGAAGTTAACACATGTAAGGCAAGCCGAGAGCAAGAAAGGCAGTAGAGACTAGAATCAATTATTGCTTAGAGGCAGGTGCTTAAACAGTGCTACAATTTACATTGTTTACTTGTATTTTAATTTGGCTTAAATCACCACCTTTTAAGCTGGCAATCCTTCTTACCCCATAGATGGGGTGCTCCTCCAAGAACCAGTTAACTTTACTCTACAGATGACCCTTAACACAGTCTTCCCTTACAATCATGCTCCTAGACTATTTATAGAATATTCACCCAGGTGACCGGGAACTAATCAGACGTTGACAGTCACTGCACTTATTTTTATTTTATTAAAAATAGAGTACATTCATAATTTCGTATTAATACATTCTATTGAAGAACAAAGCTAAATTAGATAGCCACAACATTTTTGTACATATAATTCACCTGCAAAATACTTTAATGGATGAGGTGGACTTTAGAAGCTACTCTAGCCATGTAACACATTGAAGAACTCCAGGAACCATGTCTTTTGATTGATGGGAGTCCCCAGTGAAGCATTAATAGCCAATGACCATCAACCGCACAAACAGCAAAGGTATTGAAAAAGAAAAATGGCTAGAGTAAAAACCAGTTCTGTACCTTTATTGCAGCACCAGTACACTTTCGGAAGTACAAAAGCCTTTGCTGGTAAGCTCGTCGTTGCAAGAATCCTCGCCAATGTGCCTGCATATACACAAGGATAAAAATCTTATCCGGACCCAAAAGACTGACTGTGCCACAATTAATTGAACATATTAAACGAACAACAAGCTTGAGTACAGATTCAAAACGAACAAGGCAATGTAGATATTCACTGCACTAAAGCAGTCCGAATGTTTCACTAGTTGGGGGTGGAGTTGAACTCTCAATTTTCTCCAATCCATAGAGATCAGGTCATAACCTAGATCAAACAATTTCATGGAGGACACTTCAAATGTGCTTACCATAGCCTTGGTTGAGAAGTCAGACCTAAAATGGAATGGGCCAGGCTCCAAATCATTACTTCAGAGATGATGTAAAACCATGTGCGGGGGGGGGGGGGGGGTATGCATCAGATTATTCTAAACGATATAGTAGTATGGAATAGTAGTATGGATCAGTGTAGTCACAGAAACACCCTACAAGAGACAAGGGACACAAATATTCTAATTAAGACGTTAGAGAGAAATCTGAAGGAGAAAATGGGTTGCAAGTACTTGGCATGGGAAAAGGAGTAGCAGACAGCAAATATGAAACAGAATGAGTTGCAGGTATTAGATGTTCAAATCCAAATACCTTAAATGCACTGAAGGAAAAAGTCACCAAGAAGTAATTACCAAATTAAATCAATACTTTTTTGGTGGGGCTAACCACTGGGGCGTTTCCCTTTTCACATATGCAGTTAATGTAAAAATATACACAGTCCTCATAACATCCTCATGCATCTCACACCAAGCACTTCAAGTGGTGAGGCCAGCTTAACTAGGCTTTCACAGCATGCACCATGATCACAAGATACCTGGATTTTAATAATGGCTGGCAATTGCTTGCGAAGTAGAAAGGTTCGGTCTGCAAACTGTTTGCGGACCAGGTATCCTCGCATTAGGGCCTGTAGTCGCACTATGATCTCTGTATTAGCTTCCCACTGCTGCTCACGTGTGTATGCGGCGTTCACTGCAGTGATTGTAGACTAAAACAAGTAGAGAATTTTGAAAATGGTTAGAATGAGATCAGTCATACTTTGAAAAGAACAAACATGGTAACGCCAAAACATGATTTAGCAACTTCAATCATTGTGCAAACCGTTGCATAGCACTGTGCAGAGTAAGACACACCTGCACGGTTTCATATTCGGGATGTACAGCATACCAGGTCAGTGGTTTGCCTCATCAATAAGGTTCCTAAGCAACAATCTGCACAGGCTTGCGGTGTGATACCTTCACCCACACACAGATGGTTCCAAATGGCACAAACTGTGAGACACTTGGAACAGTACAACAGTTGATCGAATAAAAAAATATATAAGTCAATAAACAAGTAGCGAATGGACCTGTAGAAGGTTTTAGTCATTTCTGGTGGATAAGGCATGTAACATTTTTTAAAGGAGTTCAGCATAGCACCAGTAGAATTCATGTCACAGCCATTTAAGAACACTAGTAAACACAAGCAATCTGATGAGTGTCAAAGGTAATCATTGCAGCTTGATCAACCTTATAGTATCTCAGGGTCTCCCCTAATGACCTTTAATGAGACTTAGTAGATCTAGGAAAAAAAGGACACTCTGGTGTGAATTGCAATTCTTGACTTCCATCAGATCCCGAGGTCCCATTATTAAAGGGGTGATCATGTTCTATTCAAGGGGTTTTGTGGAATAAAGTAGCTTTTAGATCTTGCATGATTTTGTAATAAAGTGGTTAGCGTGCCAAACCCAGCATGCGCCAGAGTTTGGCAATAAGGGTCTTTATTGTTCTGCTCCTATGCTTTTTGGTCTTAGTTTCATAATGCATAGCCTGTTTTGTCTCAAACCACCAGAGCATTAAGTCAGGTTTGGAATTGCTGGGATGGGCTTCCTGCTAAATTCTGTCTTATGTATAGAGACCTGAAGTGCGTCCGTTGTTGTGTATGGGCAGAGAAAATCCTCAAAAGAGAAAGGATACCCAGTAAAACTTTAAAAGGAAGACACAGTAATTGAATACTATCCAGTAGAATTACAATGATTTGATTTAGAAGGATTCATACAGGTTGATATAATTTTTTTATTACCGCTAGGTTGTTCCATTACAGACTGAGGCTCATTACATAGAAAATGTTGTTGGACCAGCCCAAAAGCAGTTAAGCCAGGAGTCCTCAAACTGGGGGGGCAACCCCACTAGGGAGACCGTAAGTGATCCCAGGGGTGGGGGGAGCCAGGCTCGGTCCAAAAGAAGCATTATGCTGATAATAGTGCTTTCTTACGAACCCCCACCCCCATTTCTAATAATTACACTATGGATACTTAATTGCAATGTTTAAATAAGTCTGGACATCCATAAACCTTGCCAATTTAATAGAATTGTGAAAAATTCTGAGGGGGGACCCGATTCATATTTTTTTTTCGAATGGGAGGGCGCAGCATCAAAAACGTTTAAAGACCACTGAGTGAAGTAGGGAGCCAGAACTGCTGGACGACATTCCACTTGAAATGTCAAGCCAAGATGCTTTTCAGCATTATTGGGTTTCAGTAGTGAAGTCCAGCTTGAGTTATTACAAGGCCTGTGTTGTTCTGAACCCCAGGCAAGAGTGTCGCTTTTTCTCACAGGAAGGGCTTTATAGGAATGCTCCAGTCAAACTTGCTTCTCACCCCTCGAAATTGTACATTTAGGTAAGCATCTGCATTATTAGATTGTGCCTGGGCACACAGAAATCCCGCAGTAGTATGCAAATATAGAGCAAAACACTGAATAGGGATACATATTAGAATGGGAAGCACTGATGCAGAGTGAGTGAGTGTGTGTAAATATATATATATATATACATACACACACACACACACACACACACACACACACACACACGTGTGTGTATATGCATGGCAGGCCTATGGATCACAACTCCTATTATGATTCGTCTACTTGGTCATCAGAGTCAATAAACCCTTATGCACACAAGCTAAGCCAATAATCAGTGTTCATCCTGGTCATTCCTCAAAAATGCCAAAGAGTTACCCAGATGCAGAAGAGACTCACAGCAAAACACAGGATTCAGGGAAAACAATTGATCAAGCACTGCACAAAATGTCCATTGGTTCTCTGAACAGCAGACTAACGCAGAAGGGTGCAAATCTGAGTCAATTTTGAACATAAATATTAAGCATCACTCATTCTGGTCCTAGTGAGTGGCTCTTTTGTATACAGAGGAACCTTACTCATGTCGTCTTTCTCGTGTTGGGGCTGAAGCAAATGGCATAGAATGTGATCTTATATCGCCATACTAATAAATGGATATTATGTACAATCGATGCATATGCAGCACGATAGCAGATGCCCTTGAGAGGGCCTGCATTCCATCTAAATCAATATGCACAATAACTAGCACCATGAATATCTCATGCCGCAAGGAAGAGTTCCTGGGACGTGACCCATTACTGAAAATGACATTGTTTAAGGTCCTTTTGGAAAAAAAAAAATCAACTATTTTCCACCAATTCCTTTTGTTCGTACTCAGAGGGGGTCAAGTGTGGTTTTAACTGGATGGATTCACCATTTGAGCAACATGGTAGAGCCAACTGGTCTGTGTCAAAACTGGGATTCTGCTTCTCACCAAAGTTACACTTCATGTTTTTTTTAATTTTATCTTTTTTTTTTTTTTTATAAGACACCACTTTCATATGCTCATCGGCACAGAGATCCAATTGCCTGTTTTCTTTTTTAAAGAGGGGGAAATCTCACCAAAGGACTAAAGTGGCGGTCTTAGTTTTACATCTCCTGCTTGTAATAGCTCAGTTCAAGGTCAAGACAAAATATCAAGAAACGCTGAAAAACACCTCTCCTTAGATGGTTTTGTGCATCAAATCATCAGGGCTCTTTCAAGAAAGGAGAACACATCTTTTGTAACAATTCAGACTGAAGAGCGCATCCAATTTACCCATCAAGCTTCTGCCTTTCCAGATCAAATCGGATCACCGACACAAGAGTAATCTGTGGCCAAATGAGGCATCCATAAGTAAAAGGGTTACTGAAAGCAAGTATTGGTCCATGTCACCTCACTGCAGACTAATACCCTTTTACTGAAATATCTACGATTATCTTATAGATCACACAAACTACAGAGTACAAGGTCACTGCTCCGAATAAGCTTAAAATAGCCACAAGAAAAGAGGCTCATAAGGCAAGTTTAGTGTAGGAAATGCAACAGAACTGTGCCAGTCTTTTAAGATGCTTTTACCAAAACACACAATTGCTCTAGTAAGGACTTCAATTGTGAGTAACTTACACTTTCAAAACAGGACTAAATGGAGTACAGCTTATAGGCTTCACAGCTACCATTGAGGAAACAGGAATAGGGATTTATAGCAGGTCTTTGTTGTCATTGTCTAACCTTTGCAAACACAAAGAGATGATGGACGGAGCGCTGAAACTTTTCAGACACTTACCCCCCCCAGTCACAGATACCCAACCTTTTACCACACCTGAAGAACCAGTCAACATTCTCGGAGTAAGAGGACTCATCTTTTGGGCACCACAGACATACTGAATTAAAGACCAATCACTTTTTAAGACTATTTGAAAACCATACATCAGCATTTCAAACACAAAAGAGGTTGTAGGTAGCTTGGGTGGCAAGGGCCCATACAGCACTTCATAGAACCCACCTGTATTTCACCTCTGCCCAGGTGAGTGCTGTTGGAAACGAAGCCTTGCGGCCGCTCCCAAGTCCCTTCGAAGGTTCGCAGGTGAAAATAATATTCTCCACCGTCATTCAGGTTGTGCTTCACCCAAAGGTTTTTCACATCACCTGCACATGGCCATCAAAATCAAAAGTTAGAAAACTTTCAAAACTGTTCGATGTTTAAACAAAATATATGGCTGTACTTTCGTAACACTCACAGTTTTGAGAAATTTAAAATCGTTTAAAAACAGGAAAAAAAACATGAAGTCCTTGCAGCACTATTGGTCAGTAGACCCAAATAGCAGATGGCCGCTATAAATCTGTCTGCACTCATATGTTCCCTAGTTTTTAAATCAACAACTAATGTATTGCAGACACTTGGATAAAAGTGTGAAACCGTAGAATATTCAATCTTTGTCATAAAGCAGACTGGCTGGGCAGGAAGGCAAAAACACTCCTGTTGTGTTACTCATCGCTGCAAACTAAGCGTTGGTGGTCTGGCCAACTGTGACATCAGATCTACTATGACATCACACCTACCAAGCAAGTTATCCCAATACACATACTGACAAAAGGATAGACACTCCTCAACCACACAAAGGGAAGAAAGATACAAAATTAGGCCTCAAGATACTACACTCACTATTACTAGGTGTAATGGTTTAAATAGACTTCCAGGCTTGTAAAGCTACAGCACAAATAGAACATGGTCACCATTCATAATGCAGGCCCAACCCCAAATCCGGATTCTGAAAGTTACACTTCTTGTTCTCAAAGGAAAGAAAATTATACTTACCAGTTTGTCTTTTGATATTCATCTTGTTGGCAAGTTCAGCCTGATATGTAGCAGCACAATCTGTCACGACACCACACAAGGCTACATCTGGATTGCACAGCACACGGACAGTCTGCAATGGCTTTCCTTCCTTTATAGACTGATTAATAGCAGCTATACCCAAAGCCACTTGGTGGTGAGAAAAGTGCAAGCATTATCATATCTGCAATCAAGTATGAACACACTCACATATTTACTAAGACAGTAAAGGCAATAATTAGATTTGAGTGGTCCTTTACTGACACGTTACTGTAGTCAAAATATTATTTAACATCTGGCTATGGGAAGACGAAAAGCAGAATGTATCTGAGGAATAGGGGGACATCTCAAGGAGCAGAATAGGCTTAAGATTTGACCAGCCCTCAAACCTGTTGAGTAAAGGAGACGACCCTCCCACCTCGTAGTTTTACAAAGTCATAATCCAGCCCAGAATGCTTACTTTTTCTTGCCCTCTCGGAGTCTTGGTTGGCTTGGGTCACACCTTCCCGGATCTCCTCCAACCAAAGTAAGGCTCCTTCATCCCTGGTCGCCTGAAAAAGAACAAAGGGAATTGTATTTCCACTTTAAGCATCCTCCTTGCTAAACTAGGTCACCCCTAGGACTAGATCTTTAAGAAATAATTACCCAGACATCCGAAAGCATTACTTCAGTAAATCAAACAGTACTGAAAGTTAGCAGAACAGAAAATACACATCTAAAGATGCGGCAAGGGCTTTTTGCCATTTTTGTTACTGGTTAAAAATGTGAGCCGGAACAATAAAATGCAGGTATTAACAAAAGTAAATTATCTTCTTGCTGGCAATAGCAGTATACATTAAGGCCAGTACTTTTAGGTTTACTCCCTAGAGGGTAACAACATGGTGTTCTGTTGTAAACATATCTGTCAAAATGGATGTAGATCACTAGAGGCTGTAGAGTAGAGGGCCCTTAAAATACCTGTGCTTTACGTCGACGAGCACCGGACAAGACATGATGATAGCGCTTGGCAACTGGGAGTACCACGTCAGTCAGCCCAACAGCAGGCATCAGCAGAGCAGTAAACGTTTTCTCTGGGTTACTCTGTTCTAGGGCATCATTAATGAGGCCAATGGCCACAATTTCTGCAATGAGATGAAAAAACAGCTCACTGATGATGGAAAAATACATCTGAATTCATGCTTTTGATTGGATAGCAATATTGTAGAATAGAAAAACTACCTCCAGGAAATTCCAACCATTTTACTAAGATAGTGAAAAAGAGGGTTAGACTTTTTCTGAAAAAGCTGCAGATACAAAATATGTTCAGACTAAATACCACGTTCAGTCAATGTGGACCACAACAATCTGCTGCAGGATTGTCAAGAATTCTTACAATAGGGATCCACTACATCACACTTATACTATCCTAGTTATTTAACTCATTCGTTATCTAATAAACTACATATTGAAATGGGTAACTCCGTAATGAAAAAAGCTGCAAACCAACACTGCTGCACATGCAGTACACTGAATGTCGCCCACATTTCCTACAAACAATATAACCAGGGCCACTAGAATTATGCGGCAGGATAGAGCTAAACTATGTGACAGGGTTGAGTAATGTTAGACCCGGCCTCGTGGTATGGCCATCCCTGTCCCCACACCACATACCCTGACCCATGCACCTCATGCAGCCCCCGAGCACACGGCCTAGCCGATCCTTCCCACCAGACCACAGACACCCGACCCGGACTTCCGTCCGTGGCCGTCCTCCTTTCGGCCACACCGGGCCCGCGTGCCCCCTTCATGCACCATGATGGCCGCCCGGCCCCAGCGCGACCCTGGTCTAGAGGCGCCACTCCGGCTGGAGGACGTCGCACTCCCATTGGGATGAGAGAGGGAGGAGCAGTTTCCATCGCACCTCTGGGCTCCCCTGGGAAGGTGGGTTTCGATCGGCCGTCCGGCCTCCCCGAGGGCTGGCTCCACGCCTGCTGGGTGTCTGGGACTCCTCCCGACCCGGCTCTGAAAGGATCAAAAGACAATGGCAGGAAACCCCGACAAGCGACCCCCAGGTGACAAGACCCCTGCCTGCACAGACTTCGGACATCAAAGAGGAGTCGACCTATAACAAGGGGTGCTCTGGGACTATCCGGCAGATTCGCCTTTGGAAACACCTGAGCCCTGCTGAGTGACTCGCGGCTCCCTGAAGATCGAAAGACCTCCGAACTTGTGCTTGAGCCCTGCTGAGTGACTCGCGGCTCCCACCGACTCTCCTGGACCCGCCGGACCCCGACGACGACAAGCGTATCCCCCAGCTCGAGGATTGTGAGCTGTGCGCCGGGTACGCTCCTGCATTTGATCCATATCCCCAAAGTCTGTCCCGCTACCTCCTACTCTCCCCCCCCCCCCGAGACTCTGTGAGCCCGTGCTCTACTTGTATATACTTTCCTCGCTGATCATAAAGATCCTACGACTCCGATTTGATAAAGATTTGTTCTTAAGAACTCACGGTGTGGCGTCTCTTTGTCGTGTGGTGCAGAGTGTACGATCCTAGATACGAGATTCCTCCCCTGAGGAGTCTCCCGCCAGTGCCCGGCTACGATACCTCGAGGGTTGATCTCAGGATAGTCAGGACCCCCTCCAGGCTCCTCTGAGGTTGCCTTCTAACATTGGTGACAAGCGACGGGATTCGGGCCCATAATCTAGAGATCGTACCGTGAACGGCTCACGCACGACCGACAAAGATGGCAGAAGGAAACGCCATGAGTCTCACAGAAAACGACACCAGTACCGTGTTCCAGGCGGAACAACTGGAAGAATACACGCACAGGGAACTGAAGCAATTCTGCAAAGAACTAAAAATCGCTACCACTGGTCTCAACACCAAAGAAGATATGCAGAAGGCACTGAAGGCTTGGATGGATTCTGGAGACCCCCGCCCAGAAGGAGCGGTGGAACTCCACGACGAAGCTGGACACTCCCAAGGAGAACGTAGCAGCAACCAGGTGCGAAGCTTCGTACCAGACGGGGGCCTATCCCCGGAGGAACTCGCAGACAGAGAGAGAAGTCGCCATCACGAACTCGAATTGGCCAAACTTAAAATCGAGGGCGAGTTGAAATTAGCCGAGAAAAAGCTAGCAGTGGAACAGATGCGAGTACAAGGAGAACTAGAAGAGAAGAAACTCTAACGGGAACACGAAGGAAGGAGACTTCAACTGGAGCACGAACGCAGCTTGAAGGAAATCGAGCTAAAAGCAAAAAGCGAAGAAGCGCGGCCCCCGGGGAACCGAGAGGCGGCCTCCCCGGTGGAGCAGAAGGTCCACATCCCCAAGGATGTGGTCAAAGAATATTACAAAAACGATGACATCCAACAGTGGTTCAGGGCATACGAGGTCGCCATGACCTCCCATCGGGTCCCGCAGGAGGATTGGGGGGCCGGGTTGTGGGGACGATTCCTGAGCGTAGGGAGAGACACCCTGCTCGACCTACCAACCTCCATGCAGACCTCCTACAACCACATGAAAGAGGCCCTCCTCACAAGGTACGGCCTCACCCCGGAGATGTACCGCCAGCGGTTCTGGGACTGCAGGAAGATCCCGGGCACCACCTGGGTGGAATATGTAAACTTCTTCAGCCGTGCATTCGATGGGTGGATCAAGGGCAGCAAGGTAACCACCCTAGAAGAACTAACCGACCTCATGTTGTGGGAGCACCTGGCTGCGAACTGCGTTGTGGAACTACGCCAGCATCTGCTCGACAGCAAGCTCACGGATCCGAGAAAGCTGGCTGTCGAGGCAGATCGCTGGACCAACACCCGGGTCTCCCGGGGCCCCGTAGGAGAGTACCCCCGAGCCAGTCAGGGACCACCCCACCAGAGAGGGGGGGGGGGGGAACCAGGGAGGGCAGAGAGAGTCCCAGTCCAGTCCCCAAAAATCCAACCTCTGCCTTTCCCGGCGCCCCCACCAGCTGTATCCGGCCCACCCGTGAGACGGGGGCACCGGGTGACCATCACTGGTTTCCGTTGTCAGAAGCCCGGGCATTACGCCAACGACCCTGAATGCCCCATGGCCCCACACATCACCACGACAGCACCCCCCGCTAGACAGATAGCCAATGTAGCACTGGGGGAGGAGGTTGAGGAGACCGTAGAGTGGGAACCCGCCGCCATGGCCCTAGTAACATTAGGAGATAGAGAAATGGTCCCTGGAAGCCTCCTACCCTCCAACACGAGGAAATATGGGCAGCTCGTAACGATCAATGGCCACCAACTAGAGGCCCTTCGTGACACCGGGGCCAGCATCACCGGTGTCCTCAGTCATTTAGTCAACGAAGACCAGGTCCTCCCCAACGTCTTTTGCCTGGTAATTTCCGCTGACAATACGGAAAGTCTGTGTAAGGTAGCCCTGGTGCCTTTTGAATGGGGAGGGGTGGTCGGTAAACTGAAAGTCGCAGTGAGAACCTCCCAGCCAGTCGACTGTCTCCTGGGGAACGACCTGGAAAGTTCCCCCTGGAAACAAGTCGAGCGCAAGATCCACCTAGGGATGATGGGTCTCCCGGAGTGGGTGTGCGCCACCACCCGATCCATGGCAGCCCGACTGACCTCCCTTGGGGAAATCGAAGACGCCCCGACCACAGAAGACAGGATGGTCCCCCGCCGAGGGTCCCCACATTCCCCCACAAGGAGGGCCGGTCGCCAGCAACGAACCCCCACCTTCTGACTCCGCACAGGTCACAGAGTTAGGCGACCTGCCCGAGTTGGCCCAGTGGCGCCACAAGGGGGGCCCCTCCCGAGAAGAGTTCTGCCGGGAACAAGCTACCTGTCCTTCCCTGGTCGGGCCCCGGCAACAAGCAGAGGCCCAGGCCACGGGCGGCCAAACTGGAACACACCGGGTGTATTGGGAAAATGACCTTTTGTACAGCGAACCGAAGTCGGTGGAGCTAGGATCCGCCCGGGTGCTGGTGGTACCCCTACGCTTCCGAGACCTCCTCCTGGGCTTGGCCCACGATGTCCCCCTTGCAGGCCACTTGGGCCAGGACAAAACCTACAGTCGCCTCGTGACTCACTTCTACTGGCCCAGAATGAAAGCGGATGTAGAAGCCCACTGCAAGTCCTGTCCCACGTGCCAGGCTAGTGGAAAGAGCGGAGGAAAGCGCAAGGCTCCCCTCCAACCCTTCCCTGTCGTCAGTACCCCTTTTGAACGGGTCGGGATCGACATCGTGGGGCCCCTGGACCCCCCCAACCTCCCAAGGTCACCGCTTTATCCTCGTCCTGGTGGATCATGCCACCCGATACCCTGAGGCCATACCCCTGCGCACCGTCACAGCCCCCGTGGTGGGCCGGGCGTTGATGGGAATCTTTTCCCGTATGGGTTTCCCCCGCGAGGTCGTGAGCGATTGCGGCACGAACTTCATCTCCAAATACATGAAGTACCTGTGGCAACAAGGTGGAGTGTCCTATAAGTTCACCACCCCGTACCACCCCCAAGGACATGGCCTGGTAGAGCGGTTTAACCGGACTCTGAAGGGGATGATCGCGGGCCTGGAAGAGCCCCTCCGGCGTAAGTGGGACGTCCTGCTCCCCTGCCTCCTGTTCGCCTACCGGGAAGTCCCCCAGAAATCCTTGGGGTTCAGCCCATTTGAGTTACTCTATGGGCACCCCGTCCGGGGGCCCCTCAGCCTGGTCAAAGAAGGGTGGGAGGCGGCGCCCCAAAACACCCAACGAGATGTGTTCCGATACGTCCTGACCCTCCGGAACCAGACTAGGAAGTTCCGAGAGCTGGCCGAGGCCAACCTTTAGGCGAGCCAGGAAGAGATGAAGCGCTGGTACGACCAGAACGCCACTCTGGTCGAGTTCCAGCCGGGCCAGCAGGTATGGGTTATGGCCCCCGTGAAACCTTGCGCCCTCCAGGATAAATGGACCGGGCCCTTCAAAGTGGTTGAGCGGAAGAGCCAGGTCACGTACTTGGTGGACGTCCAGTCGCCACGGGACCCCCTCCGAGTCCTTCATGTGAACCGCCTCAAGCCTCACTTTGTCCGGACGGAACTGAGCCTCCTGCTGGCCACCGATGACGGGGCCGAAGAGGAGTCGGATCCCCTCCTTGATCTCCTGTGTACCAAAGAGAAGGATGGCTCCGTCACTTCCCAGCAACGGGAGGATTGCCGCCAGCTCCTCGGGCAGTTTTCCGACCTATTCTCTCTGGTCCCCCAAGTCACTGACTGGTGTTTCCATGACGTGGACACCGGAGACAGCCCGCCGGTGAAACACCGAGCCTACCGCGTCCCTGATCGGGTCCGGTCCTGCATTCAAGCCGAGGTCTCGAAGATGTTGACCTTGGGAGTGATCGAACCCTCAGACAGTCCCTGGGCCAGCCCCGTGGTCCTGGTCTCGAAAGCAGCTGCCCCCGGTGTCGCCCCAGAACTCCGCTTCTGCGTGGACTACCGGGGACTCAATGAAGTCACCCGAGCCGATGACCACCCCATTCCCCGAGCCGACGAGCTCATTGACCGACTCGGGGCTGCTCGGTTCCTCAGCACCTTCGATCTCACCTGCGGCTATTGGCAAATTGCGCTCACAGAAGGAGCCAAGGAGCGGTCCGCCTTCTCCACCCCGGATGGGCACTATCGCTTTCGCGTGATGCCCTTCGGGATGAAAAATGCCCCGGCCACCTTCCAGCGACTGGTAAATAGAGTCCTGGCCGGGCTGGAAAAGTTCAGCGCTGCCTATCTAGACGATATCGCGGTTTTCAGTTCCGAATGGAGTGAGCACCTCCAGCACCTCCGGAGGGTGCTAACCGCCCTGCGCCAGGCAGGCCTCACCGTGAAAGCCAGCAAATGCCAGATTGGGCAAGGTTCGGTAGTCTACCTGGGGCACCAGGTCGGAAGCGGCCAAGTCGCCCCTCTACAGCCCAAGATCAACGCCATCCTAGCCTGGGAACCGCCCACTACCCAAACGGAGGTCCGAGCCTTTCTGGGCCTCACGGGCTACTACCGGAGATTCATCCGGGGGTACGGTAGCCTGGTCGGTCCCCTCACGGAACTCACGTCCAAGAAACAACCCAAGAAAGTGCAGTGGACCTCTGCCTGCCAAGAGGCGTTCGATGCCCTGAAAACGGCCATGTGCACTGCCCCCGTCCTCCAGGCCCCCGACTACTCCAAGGAGTTTGTGGTACAAACGGACGCCTCCGAGCATGGCATTGGGGCCGTCCTGTCCCAGGTGAATGACCAAGGCCTAGACCAGCCCGTAGCCTTCCTCAGCCGAAGGCTGTTGCCCAGGGAACAGAGATGGAGCACCATCGAGCGCGAGGCGTTAGCCGTAGTCTGGGCCCTCAAGAAGTTACGCCCCTATCTGTTCGGCACCCATTTCAAAGTCCAAACCGACCATCGCCCCTTGCGATGGCTCATGCAGATGCGAGGAGAAAACCCCAAACTACTGCGGTGGTCAATCTCCCTCCAGGGGATGAATTTCACCGTGGAACATCGCCCTGGTACTGACCACGCCAACGCCAATGGCCTCTCCCGGTTCTTCCACCTCAGCGAAGAGAAGAGAACCCCCAAGGAAATGGGTAGTTCTCTCCGGCTTTCAGCTGGGGGGGGGGGGGGGGGACGCGTGTTAGACCAGGCCTCGTGGTATGGCTATCCCTGTCCCCACACCACATACCCTGACCCATGCACCTCATGCAGCCCCCGAGCACACGGCCTAGCCAATCCTTCCCACCAGACCACACACACCCGACCCGGTCTTCCGTGGCCGTCCTCCTTTCGGCCACACCGGGCCCGCGTGCCCCCTTCATGCACCATGATGGCCGCCCGGCCCCAGCGCGACCCTGGCCTAAAGGCGCCACTCCGGCTGGAGGACGTCGCACTCCCATTGGGATGAGAGAGGGAGGAGCAGTTTCCATCGCACCTCTGGGCTCCCCTGGGAAGGTGGGTTTCGATCGGCCCTCCGGCCTCCCCGAGGGCTGGCTCCACGCCTGCTGGGTGTCTGGGACTCCTCCCGACCCGGCTCTGAAAGGATCAAAAGACAATGGCAGGAAACCCCGACAAGCGACCCCCAGGTGACAAGACCCCTGCCTGCACAGACTCCGGACATCAAAGAGGAGTCGACCTATAACAAGGGGTGCTCTGGGACTATCCGGCAGATTCGCCTTTGGAAACACCTGAGCCCTGCTGAGTGACTCGCGGCTCCCTGAAGATCGTAAGACCTCCGAACTTGTGCTTGAGCCCTGCTGAGTGACTCGCGGCTCCCTGAAAATCGTAAGACCTCCGAACTTGTGCTTGAGCCCTGCTGAGTGACTCGCGGCTCCCTGAAGATCGTAAGACCTCCGAACTTGTGCTTGAGCCCTGCTGAGTGACTCGCGGCTCCCACCGACTCTCCTGGACCCGCCGGACCCAGACGACGACAAGCGTATCCCCCAGCTCGAGGATTGTGAGCTGTGCGCCGGGTACGCTCCTGCATTTGATCCATATCCCCAAAGTCTGTCCCGCTACCTCCTACTCTCCCCCCCCCCCCCGAGACTCTGTGAGCCCGTGCTCTACTTGTATATACTTGCCTTGCTGATCATAAAGATCCTCCGACTCCGATTTGATAAAGATTTGTTCTTAAGAACTCACGGTGTGGCGTCTCTTTGTCGTGTGGTGCCGAGTGTACGATCCTAGATACGAGATTCCTCCCCTGAGGAGTCTCCCGCCAGTGCCCGGCTACGATACCTCGAGGGTTGATCTCAGGATAGTCAGGACCCCCTCCAGGCTCCTCTGAGGTTGCCTTCTAACAAGTAAATTATGTGGCAAGAAAAGGAAAATTATACTACATAATGTGGCACATTTTACAATAGTTTTACTTCATTATTTAGTCATTTTTTTAACTTGGTAACACTGTTGGACATCGGTTACATCTCATTAGTACCAGTTTAATATCCAACCATAGCAATAAGCAACAGAAAGGTGACCAGTCCCGCTTTGGAAAGGGCCTTCCACTGCGCTGCAACACGTGTTGCTGCATATTTAGTAACTTTTGAACTGTTTGAGCTAGAAACAATTGTTTTTGTTAAAAGCTGCAGACTGTGAGGCAGATGATGGATTATATGGCAAATGCATCAAATCTATAACTATGCGAAAATCGTCACGGCCGCACAATCGCATAATTCCAGTGGCCCCAACTTTAACATCACCATCTATTTGGCATATCCACCATTAAATACAATTTTGAAATAAAGGGCTCTGCCGGTACAATGTTGTAAAATAATTTTCATTTACCTACATCCAAACGGTGTATGTCACAATACCCCAAATAAATAACATTGTAAAATTGTATAAATTTGTCACTGGCCAACAATTGTGCAAATGTCTGCTTGTGTTGAGTAGAATAGAACAGATGGTGAAAACAGTTAATATTCATTTTAGGTAGCGCTCAGATTGTGGTACTTTATTTGGGGGGTAGGGGTTGGCTTTAACTTGCGAAACAACTTAAACCTATTGATGAAGCTTGCGCTTCCCGGTATTTGCAAGAGTTGAATGCAAACAACTACCAATAATAAAACTTTGTCGTATGTGTCCGATTTCCAAGACATATTTAGGCCACCTGTCGCTCTTATTGATGAAGCTGTAAACATACTCCCTTCGTTCAAGACAGTTGCCAGGCAGTATGGGGTTTGAAGTATTAATGTTTGCTGTTAGGTCACATTTACTGGTTTGTTCGTTACCTCTTTTATCATTTAAAGAATATTTTATTCATCATCAAACACACTTTGTTTTCAAAAGGTTTGTCTCTCCCTTTCCTCCCTTTCCTGCCTTCACCCAACCCACCACTGAAACCTAAAATCATCCTTAGCTCCCTTTACCTCTACTCACCCGTATCTCTCATTGCCTCTACCCACCCCTGAACATTAAATTACCCTCACCTCCCTTTACCTCTACTCACACACGAACCGTAAAATCACCCATACCTCCCTTTACCTCAACCCACACCCAATACCTAAAAATCACTTGGAACAAAAAATAAATGATATGAAAAAAAAAAATAGTTACCTGTGTGGTAAACACAGCATGGTAAAGGTCATGCATAGGAAAGGCTGCAAGGGAAAGGCGGTCTCCCCTCAAGAAGAACACTTTCTTGCCCCTTCCTTAATCATTCTCCTGCCTTCACCGTAGCAACCCTAAAGGATTTGTGGGCAAGGTGCACAAGTTACTACTTGTGTAACGATATATCTGTAAGAGACATTAGTTAGTGATAGATTCCTTACCTTAGAACATCCCCAGGCGTTAGACTGGATCCGGAAAGTTTCCCTTAGCAGTACCCCTGCGCGTCAGTAGGTGGTGTCGTGCGGTTCCGCGTCCGTCACTGGCGTCGTAAGCGCCGAGATGACGCCACGAGAGTACTTAGGCGCCACCCATGCGTGCTGATGTCAGTTCTGTACACGACTTTCCGTGCCAGGAACGAAGAGCCATGCAAGATACTGACCATTGGTGCAGAAAACTAGGGCCCTAAGAGGGATGACCTTAACCCTAGTACCCAGTTCGCAGAACGGGGAGGATGGGTGGGGCGGTAAGAAATCTATCACTAACTAATGTCTCTTACAGATATATCATTACACAAGTAGTAACTTGTGCATCTGAAAGAGACACGTTAGTGATAGATTCCTTACCTTAGAATAGATACCCCAGCACTACCAACCCCGGTGGTGGGTCTGCGAACAAGATTACACCAGAAAGTCATGAAGCACGGAACGGCCAAAGAAGCGGTCTCTCCTGACTGGACTGTCAAGGCAGTAATGCTTGGTAAACGTGTGCAGCGAGGCCCACGTAGCTGCCTGACAAATTTCCTGCAAGAACGCAGCGCCCCAAGGCAGTAGTGGCTGCAGTTGCCCTGGTAGAATGGGCACGCAGCCCAACAGGAGGCTCCTTCTTAGCCAAGTAGTAACATGCTTTGATGCACCGAACGACCCACCGAGAGATAGTCAGTTTGTGCACCGCTCGACCTTTTATGGCGCCCACGTAGCCAACAAAAAGCTGGTCATCCACCCTTAACTGCTGTGTACGCTTGAGATAGAAGGCAGGCGCACATTTTGGGGCCAGACGATGGAGCCTCTCTTCCTCCCTTGAAGGATGCGGAAAGAAGGTAGGCAAAGTGATGATCTGCCCGATGTGGAAGGGCGTGACCACCTATGGCAGAAAAGAAGGACGGGTCCTTAACACCAGCTTGTCCGGATGAACAGAAAGGAAAGGAGGTTTGGAAGAAAGAGCCTGGAGCTCACTCACTCTCCAGGCCAAGGTGATAGCGACCAGGAAAGCGGTCTTAAGAGTAAGAAGACGCAAAGGACAGGTATGAAGGGGTTCGAAAAGAGCACACATCAGATAGGTCAAAACAAGATTAAAGTCCCATGGAGGCATGATGAACGGCACGGGAGGAAACGTGTGCGTAATGCCCTTAAGAAAACGGTTAACAACCGGGGACTTGAAAAGAGAAGGCTGATCTGGAAGCCTCAAAAAGGCGGAAACGGCCGAAAGATATCCTTTGATAGTGCCCAGAGCAGAGCCCTGCTGGGCCAAGGAAAGAAGGAACAAAAGAACTTCAGAAAGAGGGACAGAAAGGGGATCCAGAGCCTTTGCTGTGCACCATGCCACAAACTTCTTCCACCTGCAGGCGTATACCGTTTTAGTGGAGGGATGCCTGGCTGCCAGAATGACACCACAGACTTCGGGAGTAAGATCGAAAGCTGTCAACTGTCGCCGCTCAATCTCCACGCATGGAGATGGAGGCTGGACAGGTTCGGGTGGAGAACCGTCCCCTGCTGCTGTGACAGAAGATCCTCCCGAAGAGGCAGACGGATCGGGGGAGCGATCGCCATGCTGGGTAGCTCAGGATACCAGTATCTTCGCGCTCAATCTGGAGCCACAAGGATGACGTGGGCCCGGTCGCGCCGAATCTTCTTCAGCACTCTGGGCAGAAGTGGTATAGGCAGAAAGGCGTACAACAGACCGCAACTCCACTTGCGACAAAAAGCGTCGCCGAGCGAGAGCCGCCTTGGAAATTTCAACACGCAGAACTGACGACAATGCGTGTTCTCGTCGGTGGCGAATAGATCTAACCAAGGCTCTCCCCACTGCCGAAAGAGACCTTGCACCACGTCCGAGTTCAGACGCCATTCGTGATCCATCAAGCACCGGCGGCTGAGTTCGTCCGCCCTGGCGTTCAGAAAATCTGCCAGGTGTTGAACCACCAAGGTAATGCCTTTATGTTCTTGCCACGTCCAGAGGCGCAGAGCCCATAGGGTCCAGGACCCCACCCCACCCTGTTTATTGCAATACCACATGGTGGTGGTGTTGTCCGTGAACACCTGCACCACACCTCCCCAGATAGAGGGAAGGAATGCTTTCAGTGCAAGCCGGATCACCCGAAACTCCAAAAGGTTGATATGGAGTCGGGACTCCGCCGGAGACCAGAGGCCTTTGATCTCCGCCTCTCCCAAGTGGCCTCCCCATCCCAGGAGGGACGCACCACTTGGCTGTTGGCGAAGGGAAAGGGATCTGCCACTGACCCAATCGAGATTCGTGAGCCACCACTGCAACTGCTGTGCAGTGCCCTCCGATATCTGGACATGATCAGACAGGTTGCCCCGATGTTGCGCCCACTTGAACTTCAGGTCCCACTGCAAAGCCAGCATATGCCATCTGGCATGTGTCACCAGCAGGATGCAGGAGGCCATCAGGCCCAGAAGCCGGAGTGTCATCCTGACTGAAACCCGGGACAGAGGCTGAAAGATCGGAATCATAGCCAGAATATTCCGGACTCGCTGTTCGGGAGGATAAACCCGAAACAGCGTCAAATCCAGAACCGCTCCAATGAAGGGGAGCTTCTGAGAGGGACTCCGGTGCGACTTCGGCACATTGAGGGAGAACCCCAGCAAATGCAGGTGGTCGGCCGTAGTCTGAAGGTGGGAGACGACTGTCTGGAGCGAGCCCGCCTTCAACAACCAGTCGTCGAGGTAGGGGAAGACTGACGCCCCTGACCTGCGCAGATGAGCTGCGACCACCGCCATAACTTTCGTGCACACCCGAG
Source organism: Triturus cristatus (assembly GCF_964204655.1). Lineage (NCBI taxonomy): Eukaryota > Metazoa > Chordata > Amphibia > Caudata > Salamandridae > Triturus > Triturus cristatus. The sequence continues at coordinate 139,218,917 of NC_140595.1, read as the reverse complement.
GAGCACTGGTAAGGCCGAAGTGGAGCACGGCAAATTGAAAATGCTCGTGGCCTACTGTGAACCGCAGGTAACGCCGGTGGGCGGGCAGGACGGGAATGTGAAAACATGCGTCCTGCAAGTCCAACGCTACCATCCAATCTCCAGGGTCGAGAGCAGCTAAGACCTGAGCCAGAGTCAGCATCTTGAACTTATCCTTCCGGAGGAAGCGATTGACGTAGACCCCCTTTGTCCTTCTTGGGGACCAGAAAGTAGTGGGAATAAAAACCACTCCCTACTTCCGGGCCAGGGATGCACTCTATGGCCCCCTTGGCCAAGAGGGCCGTGACTTCCTGGCGGAGAAGAGTCAAATGATCCCCCGACATGCGGTGGCACCGAAGTGGCATGGCAGGAGGGAAGGACTGAAAGGGGAGGAAGTACCCGTGACACATGATCTGCAGCACCCATCTGTCTGATGTAATGTCGCGCCAGTGAGGGAGGTGGTGGCGGATCCTGCCACCCACCGCGTTGGGTGCTCCCCGAAGCTCAGATTAGGAAGGTTTGGAGGCGGAAGCATCGGGGGTGGAGGTGGACGGACGCGCACCCTGATTCCCTTCCCCGCCCCTGCGGAAACCGCGACCCCGATCGCGCTGGGTCTGCCCAGGCTTAGGGGACGGGCGCACCCGACTGCCTTTACCGTGCCCTCGAAAGGAACGAAAACCCGGAGAGGCCGAGCTCTTGGTAGAAAGGCCCAAGGACTTGGCCGTAGCCCACGAATCATTAAAGCGCTCCAGGGCACTGTCAGCCTTGTCGCCAAACAGGCGGGTGCCATCGAAAGGCATGTCCATGAGCGCGCTCTGGACATCAGGCGAGAACCCAGTCGAACGCAACCAGGCGTGACGCCGCAACGCTACAGTTGTAGAAAATCGCCCTGCCCAATGAGTCAGCGGTGTCCAACCCACACCGAATGGCGAACTTAGCCGCATCCTTACCCTCAGCAATTGCCGGAGAAAGGACAGTCTGCACCTCCTCAGGACACTGAGGCAACACCTGACCAATGGCATCCCACACCGCATGGGAGTAGCAGCCCATCAGGCAGGCGGTGTTCCCCGACCTCAGCCCCAAGCTGGCCGAAGAGAACAACCGCTTCCCAAACTGATGCAACCGCTTAGAGTCCTTATCCGGCAGGGCCGTAGGAAAAACACACTGTGACGTTGAAGCCTGAATGACCAGGCTCTCAGGTGTAGGGTGAGTCGTCAAAAAAGCAGGGTCACCGGGCGCCGGCCGGTGGCACGTGGCGACGTTCTTATCCACCGGGGCCCCCGTGGCCGGCCTCGACCAAGTGCCCAAGAGGACATCGGTAAGGGAGTCATTGAAGGGAAGTAACGGCTCCAACGAGGTCGACGCCGTCTGGAGCACCTCGGTGAGGAGGTTGGTCTTGAGGGCCACAGTGGGGAGGTCAAGATTAAGGAACTCAGCCACCCGACGGAGGACCATCATGTAGAAGGCACCTTCCTCAATCGTAGGCGGGGGAGAGGCGAACCCCGGGTCCGACGAAACATCGAGGCCGCCCGCCTCCTCCAAGTCGTCCACCCAATCCTGCTCAGAGTCACATTGCCGGAGGGGGGGGGACGGAGAGCGAACATGCTTCTTTGACTTTTTTTATGGCGTCACTTAACGGAGTCAGAGGGTGAAGACTTGGATCCGGATCCAGAGGAGAGACAACTGCGGTCCCGCGAACGGTCCCGGGAGCGGGTCCTAGACCCAGAGCGGCGGCGTGACGGACCTCCAGCAACTTCCGATGCCGCTCCCGCAAGGCCTTGGGGGGGGCCAAGGCACGGCAATCCCGGCAGTCCCGAGAGTCGTGAGCAGTCTCCAGGCAGTAGAGGCACACATCGTGGAGGTCCGCCACCGACATATTCCGGCAACAGGCCCCACAGGACTTAAAGCCGGTCATCCCTACGTGCACCAGGAGAAAGAAGAGGAGACAAAACGTCTCAAAATAGTAGTCAAAAAGTGACTAAGGTATGTGTTCTATCCGGATCTGCGCTTGCTGGCGCGGAAAAAGAAAGAACTGATGTCAGCGCACAAGGGTGGCGCCCAAGTACTCTCCGTGGAGTTCTCGGCGCTTACGACGCCAGTGACGGACACGGAGCCGCACAACGCCACCTACTGACGCGCAGGGGTACTGCTAAGCGAAACTTTTCGGATCCAGTCTGAAGCCTGGGGATATTCTAAGGTAAGGAATCTATCACTAACGTTTCTCTTTCAGATCTGTTGTTTTATGCCCTTTAGTATGTTTGGGGGTGACTTTCACCCCTTTGACTGTTTTATCCATTCTCTCCACACCCACACCATTTACTTTAGGTCTTGCTTGAGACCATGTAGGCGCTGACGTTTGGGAGACATTTTAATTACTTATAGGGGTCTAGTGCCCCCCATACCTTACGACTGGTTACGTTCCTCACAACTCATTTCCTTGCTTCTCTTTGGTCAGCGAATGCAGACTTCACTTCCTCTTCGTGCATTTGTCTCTATGCTGAAGCGTGGCCCTAGAGGTGTGGCGCCGCGTCCAGGGTGGCTGACGCTGAAATCTGGGGCCCACGGTTCGATCGGCAGCAGGTCAGCCGAGCACCATGTGACTCTGGGCAATAGCTTGCTTAATCTTCCAGACGGCGTCCAGCGCCGGGATGCCTCCAGGTAACTATCCATGCTTCACAAATACTGGATTTACATTTTACTACTTCCCAATGTCCTTTCATTCCTTGCCGCTTTCAGGAGGTACTTTATTTTCTTTTGACCTGCACTCACTTTCTCCCTCCACCCTTGCTGTTGCGTTCCCCCCCCCCCCAACCAATGGCCCCACCTGATCTGTTGCTGGTCTCACCCTACCACCACTCTCTGGGGTTGTTGCTTGGCTTGTGGGCGGCCCACCTCCTCCACCCTCCCTCCCTCAATATTGCTTGCCCCCTCCCATCCCACCAGAACAATAAGCACTCAAAAGTCACAATAGGTTTCAAGAGGCAACACAAATTCAGACAGAGCAGCAGTCTTTTTGGTGCGGTCTTCATGTGAGGGACAACATGGCAAACTTCAGTTCGGAGTTGAGACAAATTAAACAAGTGAGGTTTTTTCCTTGGATGCCTTTTATGCATCGGTGAGTTTCAGACATCGCAACCATGCCATGACCATTTTCGTTTCGGACAACTTTAAACCATTTTAAGTAGATTGCGGGCCTCGCACCAGTTTATGGGTGGCAGTAATTTAGCTGCGTTATTACTGCTTAATTTAGGTTTTGCCCAGCAGCCTCAACCTTTGGCTTACATTCCCTTCACCTATCCATCTAAAAAAAAAAACATTGATGCCTTAATGGGTATCTTTAAATGGCCCTCTCCTTACTTCCCATCCTCTGCATGCCTCCACTCTCCGAGTGCGGCCTACTCTCAGTCATGTGCATGATTGCATTAGTCTGTAACATTGTATTTTTGAAAACTAACCACACCTCATCTCAATGAACATACCGGTCCTCCTTTGAAAGTAATACCCTGCAACCTAGCAATATGTAATCACTCCTAACTCTCTAATAATCCCACCAGCCATCTCCATGAACTCACGTACCTCCCCACTAAAGAGAACATTTAAATCCTGCGGATTTAATCCCCCACAAAGGCACTGGAGTAAATGCATGGAATGATCTCCCTCGAAGTACATGACTAATCCCAGTAACCAAAAATCAAGCAATGCACACCGATGAATCACAAACCTTGGGTTCCAGAGTGGGGCGCTGCACGGAATAAAGTGTTTTAACGTTCCGTGTAGTAAGTGATATATAAATGCAATTACAATACAGACATAATGATTTTTATCCCCCTGTACAAAGCAATACATCTTTGGGTTGCAGAGTGTCCACATCACTTACTATCATGTTCATCTTGTACTGATCCGTTGACATCATTCACGCAGGCCTGTAGGTCATTCCAGCTCAAGAAAGCACCTCCCAACTTTTGGAGTTGAAGCTTCTGTTTCCACAACTTATCAAAGTAACTGAGGAAGAAGACAGAGCAATTTTAACTACAAGTGTCTGCTACTATGTCGAATCTACAAGGCCACTTGCTGAAGAATGAATATTAGAATAACAGCTGTAGGGATTAAGGCAGGAGGATGTGCTGGCTTGCTGGTCTCATAAAAATACGTTCATCGTACAGTCTACAGAACAGAGACAAGAATAATAAGAAGCCAAACATAGGACACCAACTAACAAGAAAACCCTCTGCTCCCACATCTTCCTCTATGGAATCATGATGCAGGACTCCGCCAAAGCTCAATGCACGTCAGATCTTAATAATGTAGGTTGGCCTCACTGATCATAGCCTAACAGCTCAATATACAGCACATCAATCCCCTACTTTGTGGAAGGAACTCCTCTTACACAAAGGGGGAAGCTGAAATTGCACCATTAGAAGGGAGGTGAAAACGCTGGGAAATTATGGGGGTTTTCAACAATGTCACAAGAAAAAACAGATAGCCCTATCCTAGGATAGTTGCCATCTCATCCACCAATTGACATAACTGAAGCATTTGCATCCTTTTATGGGGCCAGTACAGTTCTGATTCAGATAATTCATCAACAGCTGAGGAAGAGGTTCTAAAATCTCTTAAAGATCCTTTTTTTTTTTCTTCACCAGAAGGGAGATCAGTCCGTGAAGGCAAAATCATGCTGCAAGTGACAACCAACAACATAAACCTTCCTACCTGTATATCCCCTGGGGAGGATGGTTTCCCAAATAATGTTATAAAGTTTGGCTCTCACAATTAGCACTAATGATTTAAGCCACCAACAAGGTTACAGAATGGATAGGCACACTCTAGTATTTCTCCAATAGGACTATCATAGCTCTCATTTCCAAAGACTGAATGGACCCCATACATTATTGCAGTAATTATGAACAATCCTTGAATAATGTGACATGAAAATATTGGCTAAAGCTTTAGCCTCCAGGCTATACAAAGTGGCGCCATCTCGAATACTCTAAACCAAAGAGAGCTTTATACCTAGTCTCTCCTCTAGGAAACCTATCCACACGCTTGTACACTTGACATGGTCCACCCTTGATCAACGACTGGATGCTAATGTGCCCCAACACTGAAACTGTGTTTGAATAGAATGTGGGTACCCAGATTTTGAGCAGGATGTCTTCTGTCACGACGTCATATGGAAAGTTAAGTGGCTCGATGAAAGACCCACAGCAAAGATGAAAGGCACAAAGTTATTTTCCTGTCTGTTTACCATCGATAGGGACACACAGCAAGGCTGCAAATTGTTCCATTCACTTTTCTTGCCAGTAGTAAATTCAGTCTCAATAGCAATTAGTGCTTCTGCTGGTGGTAAGCTTGACTTTGACGGCAAGCAATGAACGGTTGACGGAGATGTCCCAGACTGCCCCTTGTGAAAGTACCCTTTACAATCAATGACCCACAGGAAATATTTCACCAGATTTGCAGCCCATTCCTAAATGACTAGATACAAGTATGTTCTTGAATGCATCAAAACTGGTTTCCATATGTTGAACACCTAGCTGTGACTATTAGGACTTTAGGCTTGGGACTATGCCTGAACTCCCAGTCCACCATTATTGCCATCGCCATACGACACACAACTCTCTTGAGCGGTCAATAACTTTATTATTCGTTAGAACATACCCTTCACCTGGACATTATTTGGATGCATTCTCTTCTGTCTCTCTCTCTCCCCCATATTTATGCCAAACATCTTACAGGCCTCTATATGGGACAGGATTCGAATTTCAATCTGTTTGAATAAATGCATTTCAACAACTTTGGCTACTGTCCTAATTTTTCTAATTTACGGTAGGATGTAGAATATGTTCATGAAGTGACGTGAGCTAGAATATAAATGCTGTTGAATGGATTGATTTGATATGAATGATACGTCTAAGTAAATAACATGTTCTAAGCACTTTGATAACAGAATCTTGCCACCTTTGGATTGGTAAAATTCTCAAGTTTCTGCAGAATTTCACTGCCTCAAGGCATGGCCACAGTAATGATTTTGGACATTCTACGCAAAGAGGCCATATTGGTTGTTTTAGGGAGCAATTGAACGCAACCTAGAGATCTCCTCAAATTGACTCTTTTCATACTCAGCTATGCTTGTAGTTGGACTAGGAATGTTGCAAATGTAATAGACAAGTCACTCTATACTATTCTAGATTAATTCAAGCAATTGTACTTTTTAATCCAATCCGAGCCACACAGAGGTTGCTTTAGACATGGAAGGAGTCCATCGTTGCCGTAGAGAGCAATTAATCTTGAACCAGGAGTCAGCTGTGCCACACATACAGAGAAAACATTAACAACTGCCATTCTTCAGCCACTTAGTTCAGAATTCAGGAACAAAAGCTGCTCATGCACAAGGCAATATAAAAAAGGAAATGAGCACATAGCATAATATACCATGTGGACTACCTAGAAATCCATCCTGTACCAAGTACCATGAGGCAAGTAGTGGACAGTCATGGGAGTATAATGGGAAATGCACACTTGCCTTCTATAAAAGAGACTGCTCTTGTGTTATTACTTAACATTTTTTTTTCCAGTTTCAACCACAATTGTTGCTTTGCACACCAACAAAATAGTCAACAATTAAAGGACCTATTTACATAATACTTTTCAAAAGTCATTAAATATTGAAAATGAGATCTCTCAACACACGCACCGCTGGATATTCTCTTCTTCTACATCGGCCAGCCCAGTAGCAGCATTAGTTAGATTTTCCCAAAATTCGTTCAGGTCTCTGGATTCTATGGCTCGATTGATCAGAGCGACAGCAGAGAGCATCTCTACAGCAACAAACAGTTCCTCCTGCAACAAATCCCCCTGCATGGACAATTAAAACAAAGTCCTACATCATTGCTGCATTCAGTGGAAAATAAATTAGATTATGCTTAGGAAAAGAAAAGTGGGAATGCAAGAGGATCGCCTTAGAGTCAGAAAACCATCAGGAGAGAAATACAAAAAGAATCATGCCGATAGATAGGTAGGTAACTCATGTTACTTGCAACATAAAATCCACCTATAATTTAAAACTATGGTAATATTAAGTGTATTATAAACGGCAGGTTGATCGAAGATAGCAAACATAAGGCCTTTCAGAGCTGAGCAAGCACCACTTTAGCACCCTTACTATATAAAATAAGTACAGTTGCCTAGAAATTACTAATCCAATTCAATTGTTCATTAATTTTAAAGACTAATCAAATCAACAAAGCATCAAATGTACCTTTAATAACTTATCATCTAATAGAAGACAGAAGGGGTGACAGAGAGCACAAATAACAATCCATCACTTTCTTCACGCCCCAGACAGGATTTCATAATGTAGATTGCTCCAAGCCTAAACATGGCCTGTTGCAGTAAGGTTAAAGATTCCAATTATAAAGGTGCGAGTATGCATAGGATCGCACAGTAGATGCAATTTGTTCAAATACATGCAGTTTACACAAACAAATGTTTTGGAGTTTAAATATTTTACCTCTGTAGGGGTGGGGAGACAATTCAATTTGTAGATATCAGTAACCCAGACACATCACAGTTTACACAGCTTTTTCCCCCCGCACACCACCACTCACAAATTTTGCCTTGTCCCTTTCAAAAGTTTTATTTCTAAAATGCATTAAAACGGGAACCAATACCTGCAGCCGAAGAGTGTCACATTACCAGAAAACCCAAGTTGTCAGGCCATGGATTGCTCCTGTGCATACTTAAAGCACATTCCATATGCCAGCAACCTCCTTTAAAGCTGGGTATTGCAAGCACAAAGGCAATAAGGTTTAGGGGGTGGCCCAACCCAGACTTGTGGTGTAGTTGGGCCGACGGATGCACAGAGCATGCTTTTGCAGTTAATAGCGGTAGACAGTGGCTGAGCAGAAGGCCAAAAGGAAAAAAGTAGTAATGGAACAAAAAGCAACTCATGTGTGGTGCCTTTGACCTCAAATACTCTTAAAGAGAAATACGTTGGAAAGGGGCACCAGGTTAAGAGAAAATGGTTCCTTCAGGGCACCAAGTCCCACGGAACACATATGTATTTGGTGTATTATAATATTAGAAATATTATGTGCACTGGAAACCATGCATTAGTTTAAATGGAAGAAGTAGATACATGTCTGATATTTGCAATCTCTTTAAAACACCCATTGAAAGGTTTCAAAACACCTGTGGTAGAAATGATGAGAATTAATAGCAACTTCACAATTGTGGATTATTGGCTACACCTTCAGCAATCCTCTGGTGGCATCAATTTAGGACATATAGGGTCTAATGGTGGATTGTCACAGGGGTACCCATAAACTTTGAGATTCAGCAACCCGATTTAATACCTATAAAGAAAGTGACACTATTAGTGACCTGCGGTTTCTGCCTCTGCAGAACAGACAGCTCCTTCTGATAAAGTTCTGCTGCAAATGTGTACACTTCAGGCAGCTGAGCATCCGGATTCCCAAGCTCCTTCACAGTTTCGGCAGCAACCCCCTTTCGGATAGCAGCGTTTACGCAGGCAACTGCTCGGTTCGCTGTAAGATAAGGAGAGAGAATCAAAGAAAGCTTCTAGATGCTGATCACCACTACCCAACATCTAACATGAAAGGAAAAAAAGGCAAGCAAAGAGTTATATTTTTGTACTTTAAACACACAAAATGGATCATCTGTATAAATTTAACTATGGGAGTAAGGCATTCTAAAAGGTTGCTTACTTATTCCTGTAGAGCCCCAAAAGGAGCTCAGCACCATTGCATGATCCGTGTTCTATTTTATTCCTGTCAACCTTCAAGAGACAGCTTGTAAAAGAACATTTTGCTATATATCTTGGATACCTAGAAAGAAATCTCAGCGGAACAAGACACGTTGCTTACTAGCGTATTCTTGGTTTGCATTCAGGTTGGCTGCATCAAGCCCTGCCTGGATCTCCTCCTTGTCCAGCAGATCCACACAGCCCAGTTCCTGTAATGTAAGGACAAAAATATACTGACAAACAAGCGGGCAACTTGTCACCAGATCACCAAGCATTAGATATTTTGAATGAGCGAGCTAGAGCATTCAAAGCTTCAACGTCTATTCTAAACAGAATAGATCACCATTTTGTTCTCAACAGTAGTGTTTGCTCTTTGTCAGTACTTGGTGGACTTCAGCATCCCTTGAACTTTGTTACAACCATGAGGGATTAGCAACCGGACATTCTAGTTTCTTGTACAAGAATAATTGTGGTAATACAGAAGGAAGATGCAAAGTGTTTTCACAACAACAGTTCACAAAATGAACAGCCCTGCAAAACAGGTTAATAATAGTTCAGCCCACTAGGAGAAAGAACTTGAATGTACAGATATCTACACTCTTACTGGGAGGGGACGTTTATTCCAAGATAATCTTTGTTGCGAGGGAGCTGCCAGTGGAAAGAGTCACACCAAAAGTTATAGTTTGGATGCTGTATTGTAAGAATAAATTAAGTAGCGTATGACTTAAGCTCATTCATAACGTATTTATTTATTTTTAAACAAAAGTAAGTGTTTAGCATATTAACTAATAGCAGAACAAAACACCCTGCCATACATTTATTGTTTAAATGTATTCTACACAGTGCCGGCCAAATGCCAGCTAAAAAGCAGCACTATGTCCATAGCTTACCAATGCTTTCTGCTCTCTGTCAATAGTAAGCTGCTCCAGATACCATTCTGAATTTTCCCGGTTCACTCTGCGCAGCGCAAGGACAGGGTCCTGCAAGGCTGTATACAAGGCAAGGGGATCGGTCCTCTCCAGCGCTTCATCCACATACTCAAGTGCCCCATGCACTAGAATAAAAATAAGCGCAGCTCTTAAAACGGACCAGTCTCATATACAGTAAAATATTGAACAATGTAGGTGTTAGTCCATTGTAAAAACTTCCAGGAGAAAAAGCATTTGAAGTCCAAAATACTTTAAATATCCTATACCCAGTGCAGGATTTTGAACAAAGTGATTTTTAGCTATGTGCAGAGTAGAACATTATGCTATTGTGCTATAACATAAGTATGAACTATTTAAATCTGTACCATTTGAAAAACCTCAAAATCAGGAAAAAGTATTCTTCAAGATCTAGCAAGGGTGCATTCACTTAACCATAATCAATCATAATTAAAAACAACTATTTGAGGGCACTGAACATTTGTGGGCTAAAATACTTTCCAAGGCTGATGCTCCACCCCAATTACATCTCCATTACAACACCACTAGGGCAGCCCACTACACCTACTAAACATGGCAGAGGTAATCTTCCGGAGCCTCCCTCTTCTAAATCTCAGGTAACAGAGGTCTTTTTTAGTAAGTAGAATAAAGCAATAAGTTAACTCCGCCTTTAAAAGAATGTTCATGGGTACTCGTTTTTTGTAGGTAACCCAACCAAAACAATCATCTTGCTAAAGAATTTATGGATTACAAGCGGACGATGATGAAGTGGAAACATAAAAAAGTTTTTTTTAAAACAAATACACTCAATCAAGCTTACGGTTGACTTTGTTGAGATTTCCTTGAATTTCTGCTTGAGTCAAACACGTGTCATAAATATCTCCATTTTCTATTGTACCTCGAAGCCCCTAAAAATTTGGAAAAGATAAAAGGGAATGAAGTCTTCATCACAACAATCATTTTGGTTCATATACAATGAGAATACACCAAGATCTGTCCAGCAATGGTGGCACGGGTAGTATGAGTGACCTAACTTTAGACAACAGAGCCAGACCTAGAGGTACTAGTGTTCCAGTAGTCACCTAAACCAAGAAATGTCTGAACATCTTGGTTATAGTATGCAGGAAAATCAAGTAGGGTTAGGAGAGTTGAAGTAGGCCAGGAACTCGGAGTCTACAGCATTCCAATAGGTAAGGAAAACTAAATATCTGCAGTTCGGCAAGAAAACCAAGGGTCTAAAACCATGGATGATCTGCTGAGGTAAAGTATAGGCAGACACCATTCTGAAGGTTGCTACGTCCAGTTGAGAGCTATATTACGAAGTGGCCCAAGTGATGATCTTTCTAGACGATACAAGAAAAATCAAACAACTGAAGACATTCTTTTACAGGAAGATTATAGCGAAATTCAGAGCAAAGTACCTGGAATATAAATGAATGCTTCCAGTCTCAAAATAAAAAAATTCTTTCTAAATAAATCTCTGGAATAGACATGGATTGAAGAGCTGCCCAATTAACACCCACCATACTCTTGCCAAGAGCTTGCCAATGTGGAGAACTTGCCATCTCAAAGTGCGACTCATTTGCAGAGGGAGAGCAAGTTCCCGAGGCAAAATCAGCATCACCTTGATAAAGAGACCACTCCTACAACTCTGAAAAATCAAAAGGCAATGGGGAGGAATAAAGGCAGGATCACATCCTGATCTGCCTCTGATCAGGATCAGGATCCAAAGCCAACCCTTTAGAGCAGGATGATACACCAGCACACAAAGGGTTGTTGATAAGCATTAATAGCTTTCTAATAGTACCTTAGGTTTTGACAATCCTGGTGCTTTTATAGCTCGGGATAAATGTATTGCCACCAGTTATAATACACAAATAGTATACAGGTTAGAGCAGGTGTTGGCTTAAACAAAACCTTTTTATGCAGGGACGAAGCATGGTTCCTTGTATGCTGCATCTGCATTTCATGCTGGCACATGCCGGGGCACAACTGCTCTGATGGCAGTCGATAGTAAAAAAGTATTTGATACAGTAGCCTGCCTGTTTAACAGTCAGGTAAAAGGATCTCGCTCCTCCTCCTCCTGTGCAACACAGCAGCTGGCATAGCGGTCTCTACCCCAACGCACCCCGACTGTTAATCCTTCATTTTGAACCCCTTGCAGAAAGGATGCAGTGGGATGCCTGATTATTAACAGCCTTCAGTGGATCAGTGAACTTAAAAACGAAAGCTCCCTGTACGCTGTTGATAGGCTACTTTTCATTCAACAGCAAAGCACCACCGTTCCATAATTAATTACAATTTTTCAGAACTTTGGAGATCAATCAAGTCTAAATAAACTAGGGAACATGTATCCATGTCTGACAAAGGGAAAACCAGCAGATAGCCTCAGTACAAGCTCAGCTCAATACTGCAGGCAAACATTTAAATATTTGGGAATGCAAGTGACAAGAGACCATCGCCAGAGCTGGGACTAAATATCACTCCGCTATTGCAGCACACTCAGCATGATCTAGAGGGGTGATGAACATACTACTTTCCATAATGGGGAAGAGAGATAGTTTTTAAAATGATCTCACCGCTTACGTTCTTATGTCTACACTCCAAAGCGGACTCGTACTCCACAGCACCTAAAATATGTACGGACCCACAAACCTCAATAAGTAGATTTTTTGGCCAGGTAGCCTCGCAAAAGTCTTCTTCACAAAAAGTGTGCAGGAAACAATACGATGGTGGACTGGGAGTTGCGAATGTCTGTCAATACTACCTGGTTTAGCAATTCATCCCAATTAATGACTGGTTGGCAATTATAGTCAAGAGAAAACTCTTGTGAAGGCCAAGCCTCCAGTCCACACTGTACGGCACACCGCTTTCACATGCATTATCTCCCATCACCAAGATACCTACTTTATGCAGACACAAGGCCATAAGACACACTGAATGGCAAGCAACAACAAACGGCAATCCCTTGTGGCAGGCACATTGCTTTCACATGTCTCTAAACGCAAGGCATTATATCCCTTGGTTTTCACATTTATTTCAAAATTGGGAGACATCTGGGCCACTGACCATATCCAATCATTTGATCAACTGACCACAGAGATTTCAATGCATAAATCTACAGATACTTGCCGCTGCGGTATGCTCGAGCCCCACAGAAGAAAAAAAATGCAAATGCTAGAGTTCAAAGCCTTAGAGCCAAAGCTGGCAATGGAGCATCTGGGAAAGAAGTGTATTTCTAGTGTGTACAGATCACTACTAATCAATACTCCTAATCGATTAAAAGACCTACAAAACAAGTGGGATTGAGAATTTAGGGAGATGCAGGATAATAAATAGAATAAGGCAAAGGTGGTTGTGTGCCTGCTGGGCATTCCCTCACGCCTCAAATGGATCCAAGTCAAATCTTCTTAGAGGATCTATTTTGATCCGAAAGGACTGTGGGCACCAAAGATAGGGCACAACATTCTAACGGCTGGTGTTACAAAAACATTGGCACTCTCCTTCACACAATATGAAAATGCCCAATTATTACCCAGTACTAGAAAAAGAAAATACTTTGCGCTGAGGAGGGTGGTTTGCTGCACCCAAAATGGCAATCAATGCCATAATGGAGAACTGGGACGGTTGCAGAGGTGCCAGCATCCAGATAGCAGTGGTCCTTCTGATGCCAGAAGGGATATCGCACGCCACAAGTGATGACCCCTCAACCTTAGTGGAATGATTATGGGAAATTAACTATTGCTCGAAGGCAGATGAAATGATTTACCAAGCAAGAGGTGCTACAAAGAAATATAAAAAATAGGGAGTCCTGGTGGGACTACTTCCACATGCATCAGCCTAAAACAGGACAGGATGACTAGAGCTATAAATAATTGATTATATAATGAGATTGCAACACTGCATCACTCATTGTCGCATGCCTTATGTCAAAGGTTTTGTAATTCAATTTACATCAATAAAAGGGATCATATAAAAAAACACTAGAAATTAAAATAGGACTGCAACAAACTAACCATATTACGATGGCTGTACAGAGCAATATAGTGCTGAAAGTGGAAATGGACAAAGCCAATAAGTCTTGGCAAGCTGCTTCAGAAGTTTTTTAAAATATATTTTATTGTAACTTTATGTCACCTAAAAAGGATGCAACTTGAGACAATCACATGCGTGGAAAAAAAACATTTAAATTAAAAGCCATAATTAACCATTCCCTATTTCTAATGAACTGTACAGGTGCTTACCTTGTAGGCAGATGTACACTAGCTTTAATGCACAAAACACGAAAATATGATTCCCACGTGTAGGAGAGTAGGGTCTGCTATCCTATGGTCACCCCAAATTTTTGCTTTTTGCTTCACTGGTTTTTGACATACTGAGGCTGTGGGCCTGCTAATCAGACCCCCAGCCTGCTGTTCTCTCTACTAAATGGACACTATGCACTATAGGTGCATAACCAATTGGAATTGGATCACCCTGTGAGCCCCTGTACCAGTGTACACTAGGTACCCAGGGCATTGGTGTATCTAAGGCCTACCAGGGGCTGAAGCATGTATTATGCCACCCCTGGCCTGGCCTAGCAATTTGACACAACTGGCTGATCACTCAGCTGGGGTAAGTTGGTGTAACCACCTCTTACTTAGGTGTAGTATACCTATACCTAACCTTAAATGGGACACGTTAACCTGTAAGTCATTCCTATGGCAGGCCTTGACAATCCTGAAGGCAGAGTGCTTGGTTCCAAGTGAGATGGTGCTCTGGCATGAGCTGAACCTGTCTGCAGTGGTCGGAAAAACTTCCTTCTACCGTTTCCAGATATCGTCATACCATATACTCTTAAGTGCATTATGAACCTCGCGGTTAAATGCTATCTTTGGTTTGGCTTTATCAAAACATGTCGTGTAAGGTGTCATACGAATTGGAATACTAACCCCTCGCCAATTCTGACGACGGGGTTAGCATTCCACCCTTCTAGAGGGACACGACGTGTACAGTACCTGAAACCCGGGTAAAATCAGACATTGCCTCAGCTCCACAAAATGGACGCTGCCACCACAGACACAAGTCTGCCCTCCTGCTGCTGGGAGTCCTTCCAGCTTGGGAGACGTGGACAAAGGGTTTCCTGCCAGGGGAGGTGCGAGCACCACCCCAGACAGGATTTTGTGTATTGGTCAGGTAGGGCTTGAATGGAATCAGACATGTCTGAGGCTCACAAGGAGCCTCGGTGCATATGCCAGTTCAAACTGGTCCTGGGGCACACCAGCCCCGGACCTGGGGCGAGCTGGACAAAGGATTGGGGGTGTAACCACCCCCCTTCCTGGTCCCACCCTTAGGGAGGGACCTAGCAGGTAGTCCGGCCCCTAGAATCCGCTTAAAGGTAGGAGCTGTGTCCTAAGACTTCAGACATCCTGGAATCAACTTACTACAAAGAAGAAGACGGGAACTTCGACGCTCTGCTGCACAGAGGACAGAAGGAAATCTCCTCTATGGTCAGGGAGTGACCATCTTGCTAACGCAAGCACCAACCAGCTACTCGACGTCTGCTTTGCCGCCGCCTCCTGCCGGAGCCCGAGCCCAGAGCCCGACAAGAACTGGACCTCCAGACCTCTCACAGCCCGATCCACAGTCCCTGCAAGGAAGGAACCCGTGGAGGCACCGAGACACGTGGAGCCAGCCATCTTGAAAGACCCACGACAAGCTGCAAGCACGACAACAGAGGCTCCCTCCAAGTTGTGCTTTGGGTCCTGAGAAGCCCAACACCCGAGCGGCATCTGCACCAAAGGTGAGCCCTCCAGCATCTCCACGATCTGCGTGGGGCCCCTCTGCACTTTGCATCTCGACGCGCCTGCCCGGTCCCTGGCCCGTTGGCTAGTGGCCATTTTGGCGACGAACTTTGAAAACTACGACACTGGTCTGGTTGCTCCAGACTGGCCCCTGCTGCCCTCCAAAGGAGCAGCCCCTCTGACCTTGCTGGTCAGAACCATCAGCTTTCTTCATTTTTCACGACTCCTGCTTTTGTCAAGGCTGGTTTGCTTTATTCGAGTCACCGACACCGCCGACAGCGAGAGCCTGCGTGGGACAGCTCGTGAACCGACTCCTGGACGTCGTCGACCTTCAGGGACCACGTGGCTGCGGAGACAAGCTACACCTCATCCCCTGTTTGCACCCGACATCGCCTGGTACCTACCTGGTGCCACGCCGGTCACTGGCTAGTGACTGAACACTGTCCCCTCTGCTTACAGGTCTTCTACAACTCCGATTCACCCTTGGATCCACCGCATCTCTTCTGGACCGACCGCCTGCAGCATCTCTGTCATCAGGCTCCATTGAACAGATAGACGAAACCCGACGCACTTCGAGACCTATGCACCCGCTTCCTGTGGGTGAGGTAAAGCTGGCACTCCGGTGCACAAGTGTAGAGAAACATCTCTAGTGTCTGTGTTTTAAGTCTTAAGTTCGTAGTCCATCCAGAAGACCCTTCTAGCAGTAACTTTTGAACTTTTACGCACCCATTGAAAACCTATGGGAGCCCGCGTGTAACTTTCCTCACTGCACACGCGACCCGTGGACCTCCTGGTCACTAACTGAAGTTAGCTCCTTGTAGGCCCAGCGATTCTAGAGGCCCAAGGCCTTTTCCCTTTCCTGTTCGTGGTACTTATACCACTATTTTAGTATATGGTTTGATCGGCCACCAGGGCCTATCCATATAAAGTGCAACTTCTGTATATTGTAATACTTTCTTGTTTAACGATTTGTGCTCCTGTGCTCATAAAGAGTCTAGGGGATACTTTGAGTAATAAATACATATATATTTTGAATATACATCTGTGTGGTGTCCTTTCATTGGTATAAAGGGGGGTTACATATGGTAAAACAGCTTGCTTAACACGCTTTAACGAGTTTAGCCTCATAGACTGCTTAGCCTACGCTACCACTAGGGCAGCTAGTCCGAAAAGGTTGACTTACAACCACACCATAAGGGTTGCTTGGCATGGTACAAGGTGGTCACTTTAACTAGCGAACATCGTATACCAGGCCAACTTCTCACACCACTATACAAAAGAGAAATGATTGGCTTTGAACTGTTGAAAGCCCAAACCGGTTTAAACAAATAAGAATGAAAAAAAAGAAAGGAAAAAAAACAAACACTGGCAAAGCAAAGAAGTGGGTCACCAGTCCTTGAACTGTAGTGTACCTCTATATAGCGGGTAGTCACACGTGATAAGGCAAAATACTGCCACGCAGAGTTCAAAAGGGCCTGTGGCTGAAGTGGGCCAACCTACTGACACGTTCTGCATGACATGGTGGATGGAAACAAAATGTGTACGACCGTTGAGCAGGCCAACAGATTAAGGGCTTACCCAAAAAAATAAATTTCAAAACAAATATTAATATGCTGGAAATCAGAGTTATTCTTGCCAACCACAACGCCTTGTCTACAGCAGCTGCTTACAGATAGAAGAAACATTTTACAACAAAAGAAACGCAACAGGGAAGGAGTAGCTCCACGCTAAGCAGGTTGAATGCAATCGCAGTTGGGTGTAAGGAATGTCTTACTCTGTTCCGGGCATTGGCCGCTTTTTCTGCCTTGGCCTGGTAGAGCATTTCCTGATAAACAGCTGCCAGGGCATCCTTCAAATGGACCAGCAGAGCATTGGGATTCCGCAGTGATGCCATGGTTTCATGCACAATCCCCCTCTCAACTGCTTCGTTGATAGCAATGACAGCAGCATGAACTGAAAGAAATAACAGGAAAGTAAATGTCACATGAGAAGAAAAGCACAGAAGAATGTGTTTATGCAAGAGAAAGATGTACCTGAATGCACCAATACAATGTGCAAAGCGGTAAATAATGGCGATTTTCTTCTTTCTTTTCTAAGGAGCACTTAACTTTCCATCTTCCCAGTTTACAATGGTAGGGTTAACAGACATCGAATGATCGGTATGGGATGTATCAACACGGTCATGGTGGAATTCAGTGGGCTAAAAAGAGTCTGTATTTTCGCAGACTGTGGCATGGTTATTTCTTATCCAACATCTAAAGCATCAATATGGAGTTGATTTGATTTTTTTTTTTTTATAAATCAAACCTACCAACTTCCCCCAGCCGAGTAAAGAATGAAGCAAAAGAGCCATTACCAGTCTAAAGTAAGTAATGTCTCCCCAATCACTCTCTGGAACCTTCAACAGCATGCCCCACCCCCAACGTTTTACATTCAATAGAATTGTGCCGAGTCCTAGGAGGTAAGATTTCGGGTACATTGTTCAGATCTGACTGAAGGCTCTGCGAGATATCTAAGCCCCATCAATTGCCACTTTCACTAGGTGAAGAGCGCTACTTTCAGAGTCCTCCTTCTACATAATAACATTTCATATTTCTTTTCAATAACGTCTTATGAAAGCAACGTCTCAGCCACGACATCTTAATGATCTTGCGGACTATAGACTTAAAGCATTGATCTACGTTTTCAGCTTTCAGTAAGATAGTGAGGTCTGCAAGATCTACGATTTAAGAAAGGTCACTGTAAGCGTCTTCTCTACTCTACATGATGCTCGCCTTGGACGATAGAATATCTGAAATCTGCAAAGTCTTACACAGTAAATCACCCTGAAGCACCAAAAGACCAGAGGAAACTTTGTTGTTCTTATAACTCGTGGAAGGAATAAAAAGCTTAGTCAAATTAAACAAATGTTAAAAAAAAACAACAACAAAAATATATTAATAGTGGCATTGCCTGCAGCTTCATCCACAGAGAGTTCATTGGCAAGAATTCCTCCAATTTTACTGAATGCCGGCATCTGCAGTCCATACTTGTCCAATTCAGACTTCATGTTGTTAACTTCTTCCTCTGCAAAAAATAACCCAAAACAACTAATTCAAATATTTTAACAGCCTCATTTTAGGAGCAGGAACTTCAAATACAGAAACTGGATTTTTTTTAAAACCCACACAATTTTAAATTTCATTTAGTGGGGCACATCAATTGGGTAAGGCACATTCAACTAGTTTAAGGTATGGGCTTGTAATGGTAAGAGTTCACATTTTTGACTACTACATGCATAATGTGAACCTCCAAGTGACGTCCAACTACCACACAAATTCTTCCATTTAATAGCTCGTATTAGAGTTAAAGGAGAATAATTATTTGTCACAGGAGCACAGTGTTGCAGGAAGAAACCCATATCACAGTTCAGGAATTAAAAGCCATTGGTATATTGGAGTATGAAGGGGAGGTTTTTCAAAAATGAGTCAGGTCACACCTGAAGTGAGGACAGTAACTTCTTTAGACAGACTTAACAGCACCCACCCCCTTCACACCCGTCCTTCACATACCCTATAGCATCTTCCACTCTCACCAATAGACACCAGTTTAAATCTGCAGGGAATGGGGAACACAGAAGATACTACCCTACTATGTAAATCAGTCAACTTTATCAGGAACCTTCATTCTTTGTACGTCGTGCCCTTCATTAAAGACAGATCTATTTTCTTACCAGTAAAATTCACTTTCCCGTACAAGTCTTGTATTTGTGGAGCCAAACCAAGCTTAAACAAGAATAAACTGAAATAAAACATAATTAGGCTATTAATACATTGAAAAACACCTTCAAAACTTACCAAAATTCTACCAGGAACCTTAAACAGTAGTAATAACTTATCACATTTAATGAAGAAACACTTTTGCACCGGATTTCTTGAATATCCTTCCTTAGTTGTCAATTTAATTTCTTAACAGAGGAATTACAGAAAGCATTTGAAGTCCCTGACATTTCGTCCCTATTTTGATTTTCTATTACTTTAAAATACATTCCCCGTCACTCACATATGTAAACAAAACCCAAACTGTATATATCCAGTAATTTACAATTTAGGAGTTCATTTTTTTCTAGACAGCGAACAATTTGGTTTCCTGCCTATGTCTCTGCCTAACAGAAGAAACCAACACGAAACAGGTCTTTTAGTCAGCACTGGTCAGGTACTGTCAACAATCCTTCAAGGCCAATAAAGGTGCAGAATAAACCTTGCCAGTAGAATGCACTGTATCCATTTAAAACCCCTTTCCTTTTGCCATTTTAACTAGTTTAAGAATGCCCTTCATTTCAACTAAGAGAAAGTATGCTCTAATGTGGCTGTTATATAAGTGATCACTCTGCTATAACTAGTTAATATTAACTAGTAATTAATATCCGTTAAAACGGTCTTAAACACTTGAGTTGTACATGGCTTTATAACAGCGCTAAACCCCTACAGATATTTTAGCGTCAATGTGTCTTTTGCCTACTGATAAATGGGAATAGGGAAGGAACAAATGTATTATTTAAGGAACAAAATAAAAGTGATTCACAACTGTATTTACCAGTGCAGAAAACTTTGAATCGAGCAGATATGGCAAAACAAACAGATAACTTGACAAGAATCACACTCTGGTTAATAGGATAACTAGATATAAAACCCAACTCCCGGGATTCCCAAAAATGTCATCGGACACCACATCTCCCATTGTCAACATTTCAAAAAACAGCTGCTCTACCACAAACGTACTGCTCACGTGGTTCAAACAAACTGGACCAAGAGACCAGTCAAACATAACCAAAACCAACACCACAAGTGTTGCTCAGCCATTGATGAATAAGGTTTTAATGCCAAGGAATTTTCAACACAAGACTTTACCAAAGGGCTTATGGACAGTAGATTTGGAAATAATTGGTGGAAAAAAAGTTGCATGACATTTAATACGGACAAGATCGGGAAAGTCTGCTCAAGAGCATTCGCTTTATCATTGCTCGAATATCAAACTTTGTCAGACTGGTGCCACAAGAAGACTCTGGAATAATCGAAAATGTGAATTGGTAGCACATTATATAAAGCACTATTGCTTTACCGATACTAGTAATTACTACTCAATTAATATGACAGTTATTCGAGATCAGAGGGCATTTATTGAACGGTGCTGCATGATACTGGACCAACGTCCTGTTGAAAGTACAATAAAGTAGTTTGTGTAATAAATAACATTAGAGAGGAGGCAAATCAAAGGAGAAAAAAATGTAAGCAGTAAGAATTCACACTAAACTTGAGTTTATAGGGTAAAGGGTGCTGGTGAATTAAACAATTATTCATAGTTATCTGGAAGAGAAACCTGTGGAAACTGAATACATACATTTACCATGGCATGGAAAGTACACAAATAAAGGAAATTGTAGTAATGCTATTCATGTATAAGTAAGTACCTCACAATGTGGGTCATGATAAATTATTTTAAATACTGAAGGATATACCTGGCAAAAACTGTAAATTAGTTAAAAATAAAAGAATATTGAAAAAGGAGTAGTAAAAATGGAGTCACTACAAGCAACGTTCTATTCCAGATGTAAAATTATGTTCAAACTCACATTGAAATAATTTATGGAGACACAAAATAACTTGCTTCCAAATAATATATGACTGCTGATCATGACTCTTTAGGTTTTTAATGGAATCTTTTTACTCTATTCTGATCCGTTAACCCAACAAATTTAGCAAAATGGAAGTAAATAAGTACTCCAGGAGGAGATATATAGGATAGCATTGCAACCTCCATCCAGGTTGGCAGAAAACGAGATTTATAATCCTTGAAATTTCTGTTAAACAGCACTTGAAAGATGCATTCGTCCAAAATGATTTCATGGAAGGAACCAAGGTGAAGCATTCAATATCATAGAAATGATGACACAAAAGCCCAAACCTAGAAGCACTTAATTCTAACATGGCTTGGAAGTGGCCTTCCAGTGAGAAACGTATATTTTTATTTTATGAAGAAGGTGGAAAAGCTACCAGTTAGGCTACAAGCTGGAGCCATGTATGACGAATTAGTAGTTTTGAGAAAAAAAGTAACAACCAAATACCATTTTTAAATTGACCCCTGAACTCTATTACTAAGCTAGCAGAGGATTTCTGGGTGAAATTCAAATCAATTAAACGTGGCTAGGTATTGCCGCCCCTAGATTTTTAAAATGCAAGAACACAATATCGAATGTAACCGGCGAGAATATCCAGTCCTGAAAATCACTTTTGGAACGTGCTGCAGAGCAGCCTGAACCTACTCCACACAAGACCATCTCAAAGAAAAAGGCGCACGTGATGCTCCCCTTCAGACAACATCCTCTCCTTCCTAGTTCCACCTTACACACTGCACTTTTCCCATAGATATCTACCACCAGCTTTCAGCAGGTGGTAAATATTTGTGTTAAAACCCAAGTAATAGGGATTCCATGCAGAATTCCACCTGGTGAATCAAAGTCCACACAGCTATTCTGTGGGGATTACCTCTTAATAGGTGAGCATATAGATGGTGAACTGGCTGGAAACAAATTCCTTCCAAAAGGACTGTATACCAATACATATATATCCACCCAACATGTAATTAGGGCATTAAAAATTAAATGGTTACAAAATTATCAGTTTCAGAAAAATGGTTAGCTCAAGAAAAACCCAGCTGTAGTAGAGCGGATTCTCAGGCATCTAAAGGAGAACAGTGATCTCACCTTAAAGCATGAATACAGTAGACAGCCCGAGGCATGTTTTTCTTATCATAGATGTCTGTGGTTTCCGGCTGAAAAATCTATTTAAAAAAAAATAAAAAAAATAAGATTCAAAAGTGGAAATTAAAAAAGCATCGATTTTTAGAGACAGAGCGCCTATAATCAACAAACAACTGAGCTTACTTTTAATTTTAAAAGTTAGCTGAAAGCTTAAGAGAAATTTCTACCCAAGCACAGAGGAAAAATATATAGGAAGTGTTGTTCTGGTTAGCACAAGCTTACAAAAGTATTGCTAATGTTCTTTTCTCATTTTTGACTCAGTGGAAAACAGCAGAACTCCAACTGGAAGATTGGCTTTAGAGTCATACTGCATACTAATTAAAAGAAACCCATAATAATATACAAAGCACAATTAGGCTATTTCCATTTAGCCCCATGAAGACTATGTGCATGCTGAACCCTTCAATATTTGCTGTGAGCATGGACAGCTCACCGCCCTTATTCCCCATCCCATCATACTTACTGAACCCTACTAGAACTCCTCCATGGCACACTACTTAAACACATGGCTGCATGCAGTCTACTACGTAGGACTTCCAAAGCACATAAAACGGTCGTGGATCTAGTGTTGCCAACATGTCTTTGCATTTTAAACCTCAATATCATCCATGGCAAAGCACATTATGCACTAAACACATCCCATGTCTTCCTGTGGAAGTCATTAAAATAAAATCAACAAGTACAGTGAACAACAAGCACCAAACGGTACATTTACAAAAAATAAAAAATATGTTCCACATGTTAACCACATATTAACAAAATAACTTGGATCAAATTCCAACCGTGTGTTGTAATTCAAGTGTCTTGTATAGTGCATTACCGAAGGAAGGCCAATATGGTTCATAGCACTCCGCCAGTGGTTGACATTATCGGTATGTCGAAAATGAAGGCCAGTTGCCTAAAGGAAGATATCGCATATTAGATTGCATTTAAATCCGAGACAACTGCTTAAACAGACGTCCGCCACATTTATTCAACAAAACATGGACATAATACTGTGTGATGTTACATTTTGCTTGACTGTCTCACCTGAATCGAATTTGTAAACTTAATCTCATCTATATGGTCAGTGGGTACATCTGCTCTTTACCAGAACCCCCTTTTCACTGATAAAAATATAAATTGTGTGAATTAATTGCTAAAAATAATCTGAGCCACTGGTAATTTCTCGAAGCCACATTCACGTCTATTGAGGTTTGTGTTCTATGCGTCACTACACACAGGAACCAACCATTGGTCCTGCCCCAAGGTGAGTAGTCCAGTCCACACAAACAAACTAGATCCCCTCTGAATGAGCCTAAAAACACTGATGAGCCCCAACAGGGCGGAAATCGCTAAGGTGCAGCTTTTGTCCTATGGCACAGAAAGCATCAGTTGTTCAGATTAATTTCAAGCATTTTATAGATCACTTTATGTACTTCACGTAGTCCATTTTCAGCCAATAGGGATAATGCATCGATATAAGCTAGATATAGAAACTATATTTGATCTGTACTTTATGGACCGTACAATTCTTCCATGTAAAAGCTCATACCAGCAGACCTCGATGGCACCCAAGAAAGAAAGAGCGTCACATAAGTCTTTACATTAGAGACGAGTACAGTCAATGAAGGTAGAAGGATGGAAGGATTAATTTTTTAGAATCTCTATCCAGCCCAAGCACCATTTTAGTGGCCTGGTTGTAACTAGAGTACAATGATGGGCTTGAATGTTAACCTGCATAATAGAAATTAGATACACTGTTTGGAATGTCAACTGGGTACGTCCAGAAGAAGATGCCAGCAGATAAAGAAAGTGTTCTTGGAGGGGTCAGTGGGGAGTTAAACACAATTAAATGTGTTTTTCCTTTTTATCCTAAGGCACTCACACTGGAGTTATAAACTTGAGAAAGCACCGATTTTTACCCAGGTTTCAAAGGATTGTATGTGGTATCCTCATTTTTAAAAAAAATCTATTTTATTGAATTTTGCATGTACAGGCGTTCTTTTAGTCAATACATTTGGTATGGTACATATATATTAGGGAGTCACAGGTACACTTCAGGTGATAATATAGCCCCTATTCTGATCCTAATTGTTTGTATGTGGTATCCTAATTTATAGGGATCTGTCACAGAAGAGGTTTAATTGGAAGACAGGTAAAAGCATTTGCTGCAGCCAGAGACAAAGAATTGTTACACTTACATATGTGAAGATTCAGAGAAAAGTAAGGTATGTTAGCAACTATATGGGGAATACAGAGCTACTAGTTGTCCAAATACATTGTTTTTGATTTACATACAGATGAATGGTGATCTAGCATATACACCCACATGACTGCACTTTGTGATCCTCAAACATGTTTTCTACTCATTTCAAGTAGCTCCTTCTGTGACTAGGCAGCATGTGAACTGTGACAACCACACACACACTTGATATGTTCTTACACCTGACATGCATTATTATCCCTTTACTCTGGTTTAAACACTCTAGTACAGTCAATTTAATTCCAAGTTTTTTGGTAAGTACATATAAATTCTGACTATTTACCTTATATCGCTGCTGCTCACTGTCGTAGATCTTTTTAAGAGGTACAATATCTGGTGCAAAGAAGTGACCCAGCTTTGCCAAGATGACTCCATTCCGCAAGCTTTCTTCCAACTCTGTTGGTGGGGGCAATTCTTCATTCAAACAAGTTTCCATCCAGCTGTGCAAAGGAATTGGGGAACACATTGGGTTTTTTTAAACAACTTTATCAGAATGTAATCAACATCAGCAGAAAGAGTTATAAAGCGAAGACACACTTATAGACACATTTATGTACCAATGAAGAAAATGCTACTTAAACAAACTATACAAAATCTTTATATTGTGTGCCACGGTCTACTTTTATAAGCCTTTAGAGTCATTCCAAGTATCGGAACCTCACTCAACATTCAATGCTCTTTTACATAACTCAGAACCAATCGTTTTCACTACATTTCAAAAAGCACTGAAAATGAAGCAAGCATTTTTATGACAAAGGAAGCAGACTACAAAACAAATCGTGCATTTCTATCAAAATTAGTGATAGAAAATATTGGAAATGGCTTATTCTTAGGTTCTGAATCCACTTCTCAAAAAAAGCCAATAATAATGCATTTATAATTAATAGGAGGAAAAGATGGCGTGTATGCAGAAAATGAATTTGTTTAGCTCACTTCAATAGATTCATAAAATGGACTGGTCTATGTTTACAGGACAAAATGTTCATTATCTACTAGGTCGACAGTTGCCAGAAATGACATTCCTACCAGAAGACTGCCTATTAGCGGGCAGAGTCAGTCCCAATGCCGGGTCGCAAAACATGGTAGGAGATCACAGCTCAATTACTTAGAAGGTACAGTGATGAAACAGAAAAAAAAGTTCCAACAGTCATGAGAAAAATATAAGAAATGTGCACAATTGTGAATAGGACTTGAGCTTGAGAAACTGGTTGATTCTTGGGTCAACACAAAATAAAAATGCAGGGCAACGCAGAGTGTAATAATTTCTCAAGTACTTGATTCTACCAGCAAATGTACACAAACATTTACAAAATACATGGAGCATTCCACATTTACTATAAACAGGATAAAATACTCTGGGAAATAAACCATCAACTAATGTAAGTTGCGCACAAACCGTTTCGCTTCTTCTAGGTGGCAGAGGTACTGATAAGCAATATTCTGCCGCCTCTGCTCATCCATCTCATCTGCTGTAAGGCGCTCATCTAAAAAAGAAATAGAAAATGACAAAATTTTAAAAGCTGAATACTTGCTGTGAATTGGTCTGACAAAATGAAAATAAGCCGCTAGAAGTACACACATACACTCACTCTCTTCTGTTTCCACAGGTTTCTCTTCCAGAAAACTAAGCATCATAGTTTAAACTGCCAGCTCACTTCACCCTGTAAACTATTTATATATTACCCAGTGGCAGTCGTCACTGAGTAGTTATCAATCAATCAATCAATATGAACTTTATTCGGATAAAACAACGTATCCATAAAAGTACAGCATAAAATAAATAATATACAAAAATGCTAAAAAAGCCAGAATATACACAGATTTTAAAAAGGTCCATTAATCAGGGTGCATAGAGTTACGTATACGCATCACTGTTTTCAAGAATGATCCAACTCTTAAACATAGTTCATCATCAGTAATAGCTAGTACCTTTTCATAGGCCACTTTATAATCCATAATGTGGCGAGACTTAAAATATGGGATCAGGAATTTTTTCGTAGGGGCTGAGTAGTAACTACAAAAGAACAGGAAATGAAGCATTGACTGCCCGTGGGTATTATTACATGGACACGGTAATGAGTTAAGGTTATGTGTGAAACCAATAGGGAATGACAGCAAGTATTTCATGGTGTCTGTCCTTAACCTAAAGAACAGGCCCCTTTCCCAACAACTGATTGGTTTAAGAAGGTATATAGGCATAGCAGGGGATGCATCTATCAGCATGTATCTAGCAACTGAGGTTTTATTACACTCAGTTGATGCTCGTGCTACTTTATAGGAGTCATACAAAGTTTTTTCCACTTTTTTAATATTGACAGAATTGATTTCAAGTGGAGTTAAAAAAAGATGTTCCATATTTAAGCTACGTAGGCTTTTGCAGACCCCTGCTAACCACGGTATGTCCATCCCTTTATCACATTTTAGGCAGTCAGTGATTATTTCCCTAGTCAGCTGCGCAGCCGGATTCTTCCAGATTCTTAACCAAAATAGAATAGGACGAGCTTTGATGAAGTCCTCCACATAAGGTAAATTAAGTTCACTGTGAACAGCATATGTAGAGGAAGAGAAAGGTGCTCCTAGAATCTTACGGCAGAATCTATTCTCTTCACGTTGTATGGGTACACTGACTATATTCCCCCATACCTCCGCCCCATATGTTACTGTTGGTATGCATTGCAGTCTATACATTTTAATAATGGATGATACAACCTCTATATTCTTTGGCTTGGGTAACCTAAGTATGGTGTTGATAGAGTTAATAAACTTTCGTTTACAATACGCTATGTGATCATTCCATAGACCATTTGATGCAAAAGTCAGACCAAGATATGGAAAGGTACAGGTACTCAATAATTGATTAGAATTTACTGCTATTGTAAGGTTGGAATATTTCTTAGATCCACATGACATTAAAAAAGATTTTTTTAAATTAGTGCACAGATCCAAGGATGCCATAAACTTTACAAAATCTTGGACCAGGCTGCGTAGGGCTTTAGGGGTGCGCCCCATCAGGACTGCGTCGTCAGCATATAACAATGCAGGGATTTTGTTGCCGCCAATTGTTGGGACGTCTATTGTTGAGATTGTCAATGATTTAGTTAAGCCATTAATATATAAGATGAATAGGAGAGGGGCCAGTACGCAGCCTTGTCTGACCCCTCTGCCTACTTCAATAGCTTTGGAGATCTCACCAGCCATACTAATACGCACCCTGGCTTTTAGGTCTCTGTGCAAGTAAGCTAAAAAAGAAACTAAAGATTCATCCAGCCCGAGATCCAACAAGATTTGCCACAATCGTGATCTATTAACGAAATCAAAGGCCGAGGTAAGGTCCATAAATGCCAGGTACATAGGGACTTTCTTGGCTACATTGTATTTACCAATGATTAAGTTAAGGTTGAGGCACTGTTCCACAGTGCCAACCTTACTCCTGAATCCCAACTGGCATGGATGGAGCACTTTAGAATCCTCAGCCCATGAACTGATCTTATTAAACAGCACCCTTCCCAAAATTTTAAGGGTGTTGTCAATCAGCGATATTGGCCTGTAGCAACTCGGATTTGAACGGTCGCCCTTCTATTGGGACAATAGTGCTACAGGACCAAGTTTCGGGGATGGATGAATTGGTCAAATTGTTAAAAACATTGGTGAGTAATGGCGCCCAAAATTCAGGGTGACTCTTAATGAGGTCGATAGGAAGACCGTCTGGGCCGGGGGCTTTTCCTCCCAGACTTTGGCTAATTGCTTCTTCGACTTCAGAGAGATCAATCAAGATGTTAGCAGTATATGTGAGCTCCCTGGATTCGCAAACAATGGGGGCTGCGTAGATTTTGCTAAAGTGAGCCTCCCAAACCTCACTGGAAATATTGCAGCTAATTGGTGTGGATGTATTTCCCACAAGTTTCATGTCTTTGACAGTTTTCCAGAAGTTTTTACCATTTTTTAGCTCATTGGCGCGCACAAGTTGAGTCCAGTGATCGTTAGTGATCTCCTCCTTCCTGCGTGTGGTAGCCTTCTTGTAATTATTTCTCAATGTTGACACAAGAAGACTATCTCTAGGTTTAGTTTGGAGAGCCTTTCTTAACGCTCTATTAGCCGCAGAGCACTCTGCATCAAACCACCTAGGATCTGGATTTTTATTCTTAAATGGCTTAGACAATATTTTTCTAATACCGTGGCAGAGCTCGGAAAACGCATGGACTACCTCGCTATTATTTTCACTATAAGTCAGGCATACATTAATTAAGTTATGGTGCGATTTAACCATTGTTTGAAATAATGCATTGTTATCGATGCCACGCCACACAAGACGGAGGTTATCAGTTGATATCATTATATCCCTTGCTCCATGCGTGTGTTCATACATTGGACGGCGTGTGAAACTTAAAATGGTACTAATGGGATTATGATCACCATGTATTGTCGGGATTACTTCTGCCTTTAGCACATAATTAGCGAGGGGTGCTGATACAAAGATATAGTCGATGGTAGATGTTGAACCCCGACTTCTATAGGTTGGTACAGTACATCCATCAATAGTTGCTATTTCCAGAATATCTGAAAAATTCTGCGAGGTTAGGTGGTTCATTAGCTGCTCACCTCTCTTACATAACGTGCTTTTAATGTTGGACCGGTTATCAGAGTTAATAGTTCTAGGGAGCCTGACATTAAAGTCTCCACCTAGACATATGCCTTTATTTAGAGCGCCATATTCTCTTTCTAACTTAGAAATAAAATCAAACAACTTAGAAAAGTTCATATTGGGAACATTTTTAAAATCATTGTTATAAAAATTGATTATGTATAAAGAGGCCCCCCGGGTATAAAGGGATACTTGGAATATATCGCTGTTTGTGGGCACAACCCTAGTGCGACCACCTGCCTTGATGTTTATCCAGGTAGAGAGGCCACCAACGGGCCTTCCTGCAGTGGGAATGGGGGATAGAATGTTAAAACACTCAAAACCCTCCATAGACAGCTCCTGGGTTGCCCAGGTCTCTTGAAACATTACAATGTCCTGACCACTTATTAGCTCCCTCCAATCTCGTAAATTTAACTTGGATGCCAGGCCGGCGATGTTCCAACTCAGAATCTTAAGTGTCGAGTCTGCTGCTATTATGACCGGGACATCCTGTGAACTGGCCTGAGTGTATATATCAGTCAGTGCTGATGATGAAGCATCGCTTAACACTTCCCTTGTTGACAGGGATGGCAGTCAATCTTGACAATCCAGACCTGACAGCGATGTGAATCTATTATTAATTGGGATAGTGTTACGCATGTTGGGAGCGAATGCTTCGAAAGCCGGTTTGTAAAAGTAGCCTAAGGGTAGTGCCCATATACCAGTGCTATAACTGGCCTCTTCTCTCTGTGGCGATAGAATAGCTTTTGCCACCGATTGTCTGCGAAAATTAATAATTATACAGTCCCCTTTAATAGATTTGGGGGATGTTCCAAGCCATCCTACCCGTCTGACCATAATAATGTTATCAATTAAAGATGGCCTAAACCGCTTATGTTTAGATAACCAATCCACGCATTTACAACGTAATTGCTCCCAAGATTCTTTCTGATCCTGTCTCAGAAAAGGGACGCCAGCCAGAACCACAACGTATGGACAGGCCTCCGGGGGTAGGTCAAGTAACTCTTTATTTCCCTCGATGGGGATGCTAGGATTTGAATCAGTGCCAACATTGTACTGACTATTGTGTTGCATGTTAACTAAACCATCACCATGATGTAAGGGGATGGAAGCATTACTAGAAATTTGCGAGTTATTTGGTGGATTGGCGATGTTGGTCCCAGTTATACTTTTCAGGGGGATTATGCCTTCTGTAATTCCCGGAATTCCCTTATTATCTAGACAGGAGCGAATTGTATTACATGTCATGCAATCACTGATTCGCAGATTAGTAGTGGGGGGAGCAAGAGTATTTTGGCGTTCTGTAGGGATATTAGCAGTGGATTCATTTTGGGCCAAGTTTCTAGTGTTTGCCAAAATAGGTGACTTGTCTACAACAGGGGGAGCGATGTCCATTGATTGAACAATTAACCGTGGGTTTGGAACAGACTGAGCAACTGAAGTACATTCTTTCACTACAGCTAGGAGGTTATCAAACAAGGGTTTAACACAATCAGTAATCAAACCAACCAAAATGTTAATGTCAATAGCCCTAGTATGATTTCCATTGTCCATGGTGATTGGGAGCAAAAAATCAGTCTCAGTCTGAGTTCCGATTGAGTGAGAACAGGGTTTGGGCAATGCGATATGCATGGTTGGTGAGTCATGCGTTAAAACCTCCAGAGATGTTTGATTTGCGGATGAACGAATCCACGAGTTTAAAGTTGTGCGAGTAGAGCATGGGCGTAGTGGTTGTTTTCTTTTTACACAAGTGGGCTTCCCGGTTTTCCTTTTACGTTTTGCCCCCAGAGATGGGACGTCAGATGATACATGATTTAGTTCTGGCGAGACCACTGTAGTAATTTCGCATGTCTCTTCGCAAGCCACAGTAGGAACAGGAACGTTAGTATTACTTGCGGTAATATCAATAGTGTCAATAGGCAAACCTGAGGATAGAATTGATTTCCCTAAGCCAAGGGACAGGCGCCTCTCAGTAAGTTCGATCTCATTACTTACAATACTAACAGCTCTTTCCAGCATGTTCTCAATGCTTGTAGTGGCAGATTTCATAACAGGTGGGATGGTTCGCTTCCCCATTTATTTTTAAAACTGAACAAACTCTCACAAAGGCAGCTACACAAATGTAGTATCTTAGAGTCAGTATATTTGGCTCACCTGATTGTAGACATAAAGATGGCTGCAATGAAAGAGGGGTGGCCCAGCCCAGTCTCCTCCGGTCGATGACGGGCAAGGACGGGCCCGCCCTTGGCCCGGGCTTCGCCCGGGCGCGGCCCGCGCGCGTCCCGCGCTGCGGTGGTGCTGGGGGCCTGAAATAGGGCCTGGGCGCTGCAAGATGCCGTGTGCAGTGCGCGCCGGGCGCTAAGGCCGCTGGGTAATGTAGTTTTAGCCCGAGCCGTTCCCCTCACGGCGTGGATGCAGGCAGAGACCGAGGCAAGGGTGACAGGGCTTGATAACCCCCACAGAAGAGCCGTTCCCCTCACGGCTGACTCAGATTATGCAGAGCAGGAGCAATCAGGTAAGCGCGCGTCCCGCGCTGCGGTGGTGCTGGGGGCCTGAAATAGGGCCCGGGCGCTGCAAGATGCCGTGTGCGCCGGGCGCTAAGGCCGCTGGGTAATGTAGTTTTAGCCCGAGCCGTTCCCCTCACGGCATGGATGCAGGCAGAGACCGAGGCAAGGGTGACAGGGCTTGATAACCCCCACAGAAGAGCCGTTCCCCTCACGGCTGACTCGGATTATGCAGAGCAGGAGCAATCAGGTAAGCGCGCGTCCCGCGCTGCGGTGGTGCTGGGGGCCTGAAATAGGGCCCGGGCGCTGCAAGATGCCGTGTGCAGTGCGCGCCGGGCGCTAAGGCCGCTGGGTAATGTAGTTTTAGCCCGAGCCGTTCCCCTCACGGCGTGGATGCAGGCAGAGACCGAGGCAAGGGTGACAGGGCTTGATAACCCCCACAGAAGAGCCGTTCCCCTCACGGCTGACTCGGATTATGCAGAGCAGGAGCAATCAGGTAAGCGCGCGCTCACTTCACCCTGTAAACTATTTATATATTACCCAGTGGCAATCGTCACTGAGTAGTTATAGATAGGCCCATAGGAAATGCCTTTTTTGTTTTGCTTATAATTTTGGCACAGATTGACGAATCTTCACAAAACTCTCCAATAAAGTTCTCTTTTTGCCTAGTGTAGGTATGAAAGGTTTAGAAGTGATCGTCAAGCAGGGGCCAAGAAAATATAAAGTGGGGAGGGTCCCATAACGCAAAGTTCCTATGTATTTTCCATACACTTTCATCAGAAAAAGTAAGTGCAAAATATCTCAGAATAATAAGAAGAATCGTTCATGCAATCACAGATACAACTCCCTTAGGTGTAGCAAGTATGTGATATATGTAACATGAACTCTATACCATACATGTCACAGGTAGCCTAGTTCACATTATCAACCACAGATTTATGGGAACCTCTTTTTCATGCAGTGTGCAGTCTATATACAACTATTCAAAGAAAACCAAATTTCTCAACGTCTGCTCCAAAACTAATGCACTACTACAGAAAGCCTTTAACTGTATTAACCTCCTCACAGTCACTGAACCTACACTGAGAAACGAAGTTGATACGAGTAGAAAAGTGGGCACTGTAAACAGTATTTACTCTATGGAGGGAGTTTACTCTATACCACATTGTTTTCAGACAGTGAAACTCGTGAGAAATACACCACAGAGTATTAAAAAGTATGTACAGAACAGTGTACACTGTATGCAAAACTTGTCCAAAGAGACTATCCACTTGAAATAGCTAAGGTCTGAAGGTCATGAATATACTACCTGCAGCTTTCATACTGTGGTTGAACACTTTACATACATCCCATCTTTTGCAATGGAACAAGCAAATGTACATGGGTTGGTTCCTGGTGTACATATTTTTCTATGTTATGTAGAAATTGTCATTCAATGACGATTCCGTCTAAAAACTCAAGGGTGATTACAATACTTTTTATCTACTACGTAGAATCGTTGCCCTGTTGGGAACTTTTTCTGCTGAAACAAAAAAAATTGTGGGGAACATACTTGCCACAAGTTGACAACTGTCACCTGCACACAGAGTGTCTTTTAAATAAGAAGATTTATAATGTGTTTAATACCGCAACATACTTATGATGCATTAGGAGCACATGCATTTTCTAAACACTCACACCCATTAGCTGGACACAAGCTGTACAAAATTAGGTGGACTGGAAAACAATATTGTGGCTACCCGCCACTGTGTAAACTATAAAACAAACTAACACACTCATTGAAGGAGATCGTTGATGCCATTTGAGCGGTCATCAGTGATATCATAGAACATGTCACGAGTGATGCAATATGAGGTCATAAGTAGTGTATGGCAGAAGCACAAGTTATACTTAGCTCTGCTATAGATAACGTCACTTTAACCTTTGTTTTTTCAGAGAAAACAGAGAGAGAGAAAGAGAGAGAGAGAAAGAGAGAGAGAAAGAGAGAGAGAGAGAAAGAGAGAGAGAAAAAGAGAGAGAGAGAAAAAGAGAGAGAGAGAAAAAGAGAAAGAAAGAGCACTGGGTAGTTCCCAAGTTTAGGTGGAAAGCATCTCCCTCCTATATAGAGCACCCTACAAAAAAAGCGACACTAATTTCGTTCACCTCCCATGTCCATTTTTCTAGCAACGTTTTTAAGCACAGAATTAGTGCAGTGCCATCCACACCATGTTAGAAAGGGACAGTCATTTGTCCTTTATACAGCAAAGTCTTTAAGCTTAAGAATAGCCAGTGCCATCCAGACACAGTGTTAGAGTTTTGGATAGGCAAAAAATCATCCAAGCCAACCTGGAATGAATAAAAGCAAACCCTGACATGTTTCACTGTCATTACAGCTCTTCAGAGAGGTTTAGCTTTATCCAGACACAAGAAAGGGGAGGCATGGCCAACTGCCGAAGATGCCGGTCGCATGAGATAGGAGCTCCTGTGCCAGGGCATAGCTAGCCTGTAGCATCCCCACCCTCTGTGACCCATCCGACAGGAGGTGTCCCCGAGGTGTGGTGATGAGAATTACGGAGGTGCCGGACCTGTGGAAGCGTACATTGCGAACCTGTGGCGGAGGAGGGCTGGGCCGGGCCTGCGTGGTGAGCCGAACGCAGTGGGCCCAGGAGATGTGAAGCAGGAGCTCTGAAGACCCTCGGGGGTACGACAGGTAAAAGAGACAGGGCCCTCCGGTCTAGTGGTGGGACACCAATATAACCACATCACACTTCGAGGCAGAGTCCATCTTAACGCCGCTGCACTGACCGCAAACCCCCGCCTTATACAACGAGCTGAGCTGGTGCTCGCGTTAGTAGGTCGGACTGCGGAGGAAATGGGCAGGGCAGAATGCATGGTGCCTGATGAGCAGCACATGGTCCTTGTATGTAAAGCCAAGTCCCGGTCAGAGGCAGGCCTATCTAGCTCGCACGGACACTGACAGCCCTACAAATATGGCAGTGCCTCACAGTGCGGACAATGCGGAGGTGTAAGCTACACGCTGCCCGATGTGTCCCACTATACATGTGTACAGCACCAACCTTTGACCCCAGCTGGCCCTCAATCTTGCTCAAGGATCTGTGCTTACAGGCTTGATTGTAGGTGGCCCTACAAAGCCCACTCGTCGATGTGCAGGAATAGAGGTGTCAGGCCAGTGACACAGAGAAGCTGGAATACTCCTCACATCAAAGTGCTTTCATGTCCTCTCCCCAGACCGCCGGGGCGCTAATTACGGCGTCGTGGGACGCACCAAAAGAAGGCAGGCTGACACGAGGGATTAAGAGCGAACACAGCACACCGAAGCGGACATCTCCCAGTGGGCAAGGAAGAAGAACTGATACCCCCACCACATTGTGCCCTCCTCAGGACAAACTGAATGTAATTTTGAAGGAAATTAGGAAGTCTTGAATGTTGTTGGAAAACCAATTCAGGTCCCTCACTACAGATGCGGACAACAAGAAGCTTGCACTCAAAGTGAATACCAATACAATGACGTTACAGGACCTAGCCCCTTGCTGGAAGAAACAGTTTGAAATTGTGGAACAGCTCTAGCATCAGGTCTCTGTGTTGCAAGACCATATGGAAGACGCCGAGGGGTGCTCACACCGAAATAATGTCAGAATAATTGGAATGCTGGATAATAGCGAGGGCTCTAATACAATCCAATTTATACAGACCTGGCTGCGCACAGTGGTGGCCCCGGAAGGGCTCTCAGAACTGTTGTGTAGAACGGGCGCTTAGGGTTCCCGCAAGGAGGAGGGCACTTCCCGCCCTATAGTAACCCGAATACTCAATTACAAAAAGACTGTGACATGAGTCTTCGAAGTGCACGTGAAAAAACAACTATCAAACAAGACAACACATGCGTCTCCTTATTTTCAGACTACACCGTACACGTTCAGAAACAGCGTGCCTCTTACCACGTGATCAAGCAACACCTCCAATCCCTAAATTTGAAATATGCTCTACTGTTATCCCGCTCGGCTAAAAATCATACACAAACAAAAGAGCACCTTCTTTGATACTCCTGCCACGGTGTGGGAATGGATAGAACATACATTTGTCAACCTCCCTGTCGCTGAAGCCCTCAAACTTCCCGCCACACATCGCATGGAGAACGCAGACGAAGTCCCAGTGCAGAAGTCAAAGATGCTGGGAGGAGGATCTATTGCCCACCCCTGAACAGATGTTGGAGGGCCAGCATGCAGCCATCCTATCTGCAGCTCACTTTGGAAGGCACGCCAACCTACAGATGAAGAATACACATCGAGCGACACAGCTCACTTGTGACAATAGGCAGCCGCTTTTCCCCTCCATGACACCACAGATGCCAAATGACTTACTGTGTTGATGTGCTGCAGTATGAACGCTTTGGATGGGCATTGGATATCACCATCTCTTCTCTGCCACAGTGTTGGTGGGTTAGCTGAAGTACATGCTGGGACACAATCCCCTGGCAAGGATAATTGTCCTTGGATTCTGTATAAAACATCTGAGCAGGTATGTTGTTAACGGAGGCTGAAACGGATGGATGCAACTATTTTTGCATTACATTGGGGTTTGTGTTGGTTGGACCCCGGAGCCAGAACGCAATGTCTTCTTGGGTGGGTACACTAGGTCCTCCTAGGTGTCACCGTTGGCTGCTGTGCCAAAATAGCCCCATTTGCAGCTGCACTTACCACAATGAAGTGTTTGTTATGTTGTTATATATATAGGTTTGGTCGAACAATGTTCTTCAGTTGGACCTTCTATTGGGGAGTTCTTGGGGAGTTTATGATGGGTGCCAGATTACTGTTAATACGACACAATAGGCCTGACTTGGGAGTATGCACAGATATTATAACACACGTTGGAGGTGCCTGTGACAGCATCCCAGCTCTATAACTTCACCACTTGGAATGTTCAAGGGATGGGATCCATTCATAAACGTCAGAATACATGGTCAATTAACTAGGCAAAAGGCACATATAGTATTTCTACAGGATCCCGTTTGTCCGCCTCAGAGGTGGGGAAACTCCAGAAGAAATGGAGGGGACAGTTATTCCACACAACATACTCAACATTTGCATGAGGAGCTGCAATTTTGATTTAGGGTGAGGGGTCCCTTTTGTTGCTCAAGACATGGATATAGATACTAATGGTAGGTACACCCTGATCCGGGGCATCCTGGATGGTTTACCAGTGTTGTTCGGAAGCCTCAACACCCTGAACACTGATCAAGACACCTTTCTAACCCAGGTGGGAACAGTACTTACCAAAAGGACCATATTCCCCTGGATATTGGGTGGGGACTTTAACGTAGTCTTGGACACTAACTTGGATCGTTCACACCCCCCACGGTCAGGCGCGATCTCAATCCGACAAGCCAGAGCCCTTCAGACTTGGCCCCGGGGTGGTCACTGAGGGATGCATGGTTAGTCGAAACATGGCTATGCACAAATACTCTTATTATTCTCCGACACGTGTGCTGCACAAAGATAGATCGTATACTCTGCAGTCCGTCATCACTTTGGCCAATCACACACACGACCTATAAAATTGGTAAAACACTCTCCGATCACAATTCCTTGGAAGGGATTATCTCCTGGGGACGAATCCCCACATGGAGACTTGATCCTAGCCTCCTAGAAGACGGTGTTTTACGTAACACTATGTCCTCAACCAGCGACACCTATTTCCTAAACAACACTGATACAGCCTCCTCTACAATCATAGAATGGAAAGCATTCAAAGTAGTCATATATGGGACAGCGATTAGCTGTGTGGTGGGAGGACGCTAGACTGTTAGCCGGGACTTAAAACGGGTGGAGGAGGGTTCGGGCATGCTGGAGTGCAAAGCGACTCCGAGCATGGACAAAGCTAGAGAGCTCCAGGACTCCCGCACTGAATATGCGGAACTCTTTCAGCAGCTGCATATCAGATTTTCGAGTGTACACCCAGAAAGTACATATGGAAGCAGAAAGATCGGGTACACTATTAGGACAGATGATTAGAAATGCTCATCCCCACACACCTATACCTTAGATTGTCACCCAGACGCAAACCCATGTAACTACTCAGAACGAAATCAATGAGGCCTTTCACGGCTACTACAAATCTCTTTACTCGTCCCCACACCAGGTGGACCTGCAGGATATTAAAAGCTTCTTAGACAGAGTGAGCCTACCCTAAACAATGGCAGATGGCAAGGTGCTGCTTGCAGTGTCACTAACAGTCACTGAAATCTGTACTCCTATTAAGGAACTCCCCCTAACAAGACCCCAGGCCTAGATGGCCTCCTGGTGGAGGTCTTGTTCGGGCAATATAAAACTTCATAAATTAATATAAAAAAAAAAATACTTCTAATAATAATAGAGACTCTTCTCAGCAGGGCTGCTACACTAGAAAAAACAGTACTAGTGCTTCTTGACAGAGTTGCTATACTTTTAGTAGAAATGCACCAAGCATTTGCCATCCAAGATGCCATACTTCCCATGTCTTTGAGGATCTATTGGAATGTTGCATTATAACCATGCACCAAATAACAAGCCTTTGGTATCAAATTAAATTATATATTTACTAAAAGCAAGGAGTAGCTACACACTACTATTGCAAAAACAAGAAAAACTAAATGTAAAAGCTGACTGATACTAAACAAATTGATAACATTCTGTACTTCAGGCACCATCTCGTGAGTTTTACTTTGAGATTTGTGTATTTCAGGGTGTCTTATTTTGCCTTTCAATTCCAGCCTTCTCCCTGAACCTTGCACCCCTCCCCCTCCATATCACAAGAGCAGAATCAGTGGGAGGGAAAAAAATATTTTTTTTCCACGTGGATTGCTTCTGCACAGATCAACCCAATTACTGAAAACTTCTCAATCTAGTATCAGTGTTAAGATTTTGGAAGTAAACCCCATTGGGGGCATCCCCCCCGTTGGATTTTGGACATAAGGTTACGGATACTTGTGGATCCAGCGAGGCTTGGAGGAGTTGTTTTTCCCCTTCAATCATACGGCAGTTAGGCTCTCCATCTCTAGTCCTGTTGAAGACTTGCCGGGAAGTCTAACTGCTAACACATATACATAGGGTTGAAACGTCAACGGCAATCCTATTGGTTCCTGGTCGAAAACAGAACATATTTAATATCACATTCCTTCATGCTTCCAATTTCTGGGGGCCAAAAAATGACATCCATTTTATAAATTGACTGGCAGGCTCCGCTGCGGACACACCCCCTTAAACTGACCCACCCTACCCCCAATGTATGCGACCTACTAAGTCCCCCCCCGTCACCCCAACCTTACGTATAGGGATACATGCCATTTTGGAGTTTTTTCTGTGTTTTTTTATTTAGTGTATGTTTGTTAAACAGGACCGGAGGAACCTCTCTCGGAGCACTTCAAATGCGGCAACATTTCACAAGAGATACAAATAGGACAAAATCAATGTAGCACCACACGAGAGGTCACAAAACTATAAACATGTCAAGTTACAAGAGAAGCTCAAAGCTAGTAGACAGTTTAAAATGAAAGGTGCAGCTCAGCTCGGGTATTTTCTCGGTCATTGATGACATCTGCACCGTTGCCATACTTTGCTCTGGGCAGTGCCAGCACTTCCCTACAGAAGTGCCATATAGTAAATAGGGTATTGCCAGCTCATATTTCGGTCACAAAACATTCAGAATATTTGCGTCTTCACCCTTCCACTATCATTCGCACTTGCAATGGGTAATCATTTCCACGTCACCAAACCCCATATTAGATTAGTCCGTGGGCATCAGAAAATATATTAACTAAGAACCCTACGTGAAACTGTCTTGATGTTATAAAGCGGCATATTTCCTGTCAACACTCTTTAATCAAATGACAGGTTCCAGAATTTAGGCTTACCTCCAGTCTCCCGAGTTTGGACCTTAAACATTTTCTTGTCTCCACTTTCCAATTCCAAACAAGTCCCATTCAAAAGTACCCGAAGTATGTAATCAGAAGGCTAGTTTTAAACTGATAGGCTGAGAGATGGTTAGAGGCGGGACTTCGTGACTGTACTTCCCAGTGAGCCCTGCCATTGGTTACAAGAAGTGACCGGCCCAGAAAAACAGGGCACACCTAGTCTCAAAGAACCCGCCACCGCCGAAGCAACGGAAGTGACCGCCCCATTGCTCCGGAAGATATACCACGCTCTGACAGTCTGACTGCGTCTTGTATCAAAACATTGAACGCCCAGTCTCTGTTGTCCGTGGTGGCGTGAAGGCAGACTGAATCGATAAATCCGAACACTAGGACTGTCTCTAGAGAACTCGTTGCCATTTGGGGAAGAAGTGCAAACAGCACAACAGGGACCCGGTGGATATATATATATGCTTTATGGCTGTGGTTCTGAAATGGGGTACAGTTAGGGTAGTTTCGCTATCTAACAATTATGTTGAAGAATGATCCTGACTCGGGTTGTTTCATTTAAGCTAAACTGTTTTGGGTCATTTGTGACGGCTACTTTTGACTTTGCGTTTCATTTCTATATGTCTATAGTTAGTGGGCGGGATCGGCAGGGCACGGCGTGCCCCTACTTCAATTCCAAGGATTCCTTTCCCCTACTTTTTAGGTCTCGCCTGGCGTAAGATTACACGCGCAGTCTGGCTGGCGAGATTTAATGTTTTAGGTAAGATTTCTCTCGTGGGCTTTAAGCCCCGCCCCTCCTTTCCATTGGCTGGTGTCACCGTTTATGCTAAACGGTGGCCAGCCATTGGAAAGGAGCGTCTCGTGAGTACAACTTTTCTCTTTTAGAGCCTCCCAGTTGGACCGGCTGCCCCGACTTACTGCTGGCGTAAAAGGTTTTCTTATCTTTATGGGGCCAAACACATGGCCCCATAAAGATAAGAAACCAGTCATGCGAGTCAGTCCAACTGGGATGGCTCTAAAAGACTGAAGGCGTCCTCCCCCCCCCCCCCCCCCCCGACTCACATGCCGACAATCCGGCTGCCATATTTAATTAAAATAGTCCAAACTCAGGGTCGCGATTCGACACCCTAAATTGCAACAACTGTCTTTCTCCACTCCAGGCCGCATCTTCAGGGCCCGTAACACTAGGCTGTACTCTGTCTTTCTTGGTCGGCGGCCATGTTAGGTGATCTCACCCTATCCACATCTCAGGCTGCATGATGGCGGTAGCTCTGTGGGCCCCGCCCCACGGCGTGTGGCGTCACACGCAGCGACCGCCGGTTTCGGGCGCCATGGAGGACGACTCTTCAGGCCCGTCCGGGATTAGCGCTGATGAACCTGAGGCTGAGGCCGCGCGCACTGTCACTGGTGCTGACACAGGGACTCCGCGAGGCGACCACAGGAGGCCTAGACACAGGGACTCCGTGAGGTGGCCACAGGAGGCCTTGGTGACCGAAGCCCGGTGAGACAGCAGGACTAGATGTGCCCCGGGGCTGGGAACCGGTGGCGAGGACTCACCCCGGAGTGGGGAGAGCAGAGAGTCGGGGCCAGAGGCAGCAGTGGGAGGAGGATCAGGACTGGGGCGGAGAGGCTGAGGGGGTGTGCGGGCAAGGAGATAAACGGCTGGGGCGAGGAGGGCCGAGGAGATCAGGAGGGGAGCAGGGCAGAGAAACTAAGTGTTGGGGGTAGGATAAGGAGGGCTGATGAGATGGGGAGGGGAGCAGTACAGAGACCTGTAGGTAGAGTAGGGGAGGGAGGGCTGATGAGATCGGGCGGTAGGGTCTTGGGGAGGGCTTCCAACCATGCTAGGCTCTGCAGGTCACTAATTCAACGTTGCAATAGGCCTTGCCTTTTATTAAGTTAAAGCCATTTGCTTTGCTATATAATACCATTAGCAAAGCAAATGGCTTTAATTTAATAAAAGGCGAGGCCTATTGCATTTTCAATGCTTGTTTATTTTGAAAATGCATCCCAGGACGCAAGAAATCACAATCGCCTATAAATAAAGCTTGGTGTTCCTGGCGTTCGAGGACGGGCGGCAGAGAAGTAACAGGACTCTGTATTTTCCTTCTTGCCCAGAGAAGAAAAATACAGTGTCCACTTCTGCTCTGCCGCTTCAGCTGCCCCCCCACACACTCTTTCCTTCTTCCCTCTCTTTCTGTCTAGCAGTTCTTCTCTTACTGAAAACCGTGACTTCATGACGGGGTTCTCACTCTCTTTCCTCTCCTTTCTTTTATTTGCTCCCCTGTGAAATGGATCCAAAAAAGAAAAACATTTTTTGCTGGAAATGTCGTATTTTAATTCCAAAGTGCAGCATCTGGAATAAAAGGATAGAAATATGAAAAATAACTAAAGTAAGACAGAGTGGTAGCAAACTGGCCAGATTGATTTTTTTCACACCCAAACACATTAGCGCCACTTTTACAGAGTTTGCCAATGAAGCGCTATTTTTGTTTTCTTGTCTTTGTTTTCCTTGGGCTTGCAACTAGTGCACCAATCCTGGAGGTACTGCAAAGTGTGGATTGGAAAACAAAATGTGTACTGCGGCTCTGCGTCCAGGGATGTGGTCTTTTTACCATACTGCTTACGTTTTGTAAGGATATAAGAAATGGACATTGAAATGCGTCCATTCAGGGCCCTGTAGTCATGTCCTTAACTTTTCAGGCAAAAGAATACACTAATTTCTGAATAGTGAGTGTAAAAGCGTAAAGGTAATCATGTTGTTCCTGCTTACATTTCACATGGTTTGCAAAATTTTGCATTCCCTAGGAGTGTTTGCTTTTTTCAGGATGTTGTTACTTTTTTTTGTAGGCCGCATATTGCTCTTGTCTAGTGCGTCATTTAAATTGAGCCGCATCCAGGTGTTTATAGCCGGCAGCAACTGGGTTGTAGTTGAAGGCAGTGTGAGTTTCTCAGTGGAGCAGTATGGTGTTCAGTGGGGGAGAGGGTGTGGCACTATGGCCAGAGCTGCTGAATTTGGAACTGGGGAACCAGGTTCAGCCTTAATAGCCAGTTACCAGACCACTCTCCTGAGAGAGCACAATCACATGCTAGACCTTAGAAGGCTGCGCAAGACCTTAGAATCCCTGGTGTCTTAGCACCAGCAGGTGGACCCTAGCAGTGGCAAGTGTGGGTTAACCTTCAAGGTTTGTCCACCACAATCCATACTGAAGTTCACCTCCAGTCTTGCGGGCAGGTCTATGAAGCAGCACAGCTTAGAACAACAGTGACTCTGTCACTGTGGTCACAGGACCCTTGAGAAGGGCCAGCTCTAGGGCAGTGCAACCGGTGTGACTGCACCGGGTGCTGACTTTGGGTGGAGGCATTATGTTTGCAAGTATATTAAGGTTTTAAAAGCGCTTGCTGCCTCCTTCCTGGCCTCCAGCAATTATTGACAACAATAAAAATGTCATGATGACTGGTGTTTAATGTTCTTCCTAGAGAGAGATCATTTTGTCTAGTGGAAGTTTTGATTCATCGAAAGGTAGCTCAGAGGGTTAATGTGCCTGCTGCAAAGAACATGTACCTTGCAGATCACAGAGTGCACATAATGTAAATAGGTCAGTGGGC
The DNA here is from genome assembly GCF_964204655.1 of Triturus cristatus. Taxonomy (NCBI): domain Eukaryota; kingdom Metazoa; phylum Chordata; class Amphibia; order Caudata; family Salamandridae; genus Triturus; species Triturus cristatus. Next base: position 139,175,736 of record NC_140595.1, on the reverse strand, counting down.
TACTGCTTTTGTTAGAGAGATCCTTTTGTTACTTGAAGTTTATAAGTTAAAATCTTAACATAGAACAGTGAGCTATTAACTTTTATCTAAGAGCTGCATACAAACTACAAGGTGTAAATGAGAGCGTTATGTTTTTCCCCCCAGTCTTTGATTATCCTAATGCTGCGAAAAGTGTTCTTTTGGACAGAAATCAATTCTGAGTATTAAAGAGAACCCCCAACCATGGTATTATGTTTTAAATTCTGAGTTTGTGTTTCTCCAAACCAATCACTATTAAACTATACGGCCTTCTAGTATGGTTGTCATGTGACTCCTACACCTTGTAGTCCTTAGTCTTATGTAACATTTTCTATACAGTGATTTACACACATATTGATTGTATCTGAGTAGTGTGTGTGATGTAAAGTGCTCTGACACCCTACACTGGTATGAGTGGCGCTGTAAATCAAATTAAATGCATCTGAGAAAGAGTGTGGTTATGGAGACTTGAGGAGCACTGTTAAAGAGTGGTAGTGAGGGAATCCGTGGCGGAGGTGGTCATTGGGGGGCAATAACAAACATTAATGCACAGGGCACCACCAGTGCTAACGCCGGCCCTGCCCTTGAGGCCAGTCCACCTCACCCAAAGGTACCTCCATTGGACTTGTTTCAGAAGTAGTAGCTGCAACTCACCAGGGATTGGCAATGCAGAAATTGCACGCACACCAAACTAAGTTCGCAAACTTCACAGTCTCTCTGCTTCATTCACAAGCATTTTTAACATGTGCTGCTTGCTGTAGGGTCACTGAAATTAATTATGCAGCAAAGGAGGACAAAATTATGCCGCAGTGTTGACTAAATTATGCATTACAAAAAAGGCTGCAGTGTAATGCAGTATATTTTCTGATATTTTATTATTTTGACATGTGTACACATGCTAACAGTCTTTGGAAAGATGTTGCCTTATTAGTACCAGTGTAACATACAAATGCAATAGTGAGAAAGGTGAGCAGTCAACCTTTGCAATAAGCCATCAACTCCGCAGCAAAACAAGTCACATTTTTGTATTAACTTTTGATACGTTTGAGCTATAAACAATTTATTAGTTTAAATGGTCAGATCATGCAGCATATCTTGCATTAGGAGGCAAATATGGCAGAGCCATAATTATATAGAAAACATTTGCAAACTAGGATATTTTGCCATTCATGTTTGAACTGCTATTGTGGAAAAAGGGAGAAGTGCTGATGACAAACTCCATGGTTCGGTGACAAATGGCTTGTGCTTCCACATTTTATCGTATTTGGGACATTCTTTGATTAGAAGCATATCCCACTTTGTGAATGTGTTTTAATGTCAATAACTCATTATAACCTTAAATAATCATATGTATCCATTGGTTGATTAACCTGGGCAGTGAAATGCCCAGCAAATACTAAAAAGTGGGATATTTGCGCATTCTGGACAAACCTCTGGCTCCGCCCACTGATCCAATCCTTGGGTTATTCATGCCCTCTGATTCTCCGTCCACAGTTCCCCTACTTTTTCCCCCCCACTTCGACCACTGTCTATAGTATGTAGTCCTGATGGGCTAAAGTGAGAATTTAGTGCTGTTGTTGCGTGTGAACAGACACCCAATATTACCAGAAGCAAATTTTTAACCTCGTTAAATATTTAACTAAAACGTCTTGCGAATTTTTGGCATGGGATGATTAACCAAGTACTGATAACCGAGGAGCTGTAAGGCCATATAAGTCCCCCCCAAAAAAACGGAATGTTGGGCCATATAGGGCCAAATCAAAAACTGAAAAGTGTTTCCTAGTGCACAGCTTCTAGGTCAGAGGTCTTCAAACTTTTTGATGTCAAGACCCCCCCGTCAAAATTTTTTAAGCGTAAGGACCCCCTCCTGAAAAATGTTTCTAGAACTTTGTCCTCCTCATCATTAGCAACTACCGACAACCATAAACGCCCCCATTCCCACCGCAAATCATTTTTACATTTGGCAAATAAATTAAACAGTGTTTAGCAAATCAAAGGTCAGTGAGCGTGGGGGCGTGGTCAAATGTGTGGCTAAAAACAAAGGGCCTAATTTATGAGGCATTGGCGTAGGGCAGAGCTGCAACTCCTCTTGCTGCTCTGCCCTACACCAATGTGAAAGGGCAGGAATGCACCTTATTTATGAAATATGGTGCATCCCTGTCCTTTCCCCCTGAATTGGCACACAAATTGCTGCCAAGCGTCAACATAGGCAGGATTATTTTTGTGCAGGAAGGTGCACCTTCCTGCACAAAAACAATCCTTACGAGTGATATTCCTCTTTTCATGTCTGGTGCAGAATGCAGCACACATGGAAAGAACGAGGAGAAATGTAAACATTTCTCCTCGTTATGCCTGCTGTGGGGAGGCGTAAGGTTTTGGCACTGCCCCCGGTTTACGGTTTTCCAAATCTGGGACAGGTTAAAAAACCATGGGTGTTGCGTGGGAACACCCCTCGCAATGCCTAATGCCTACTTGACATAGAGTAAGGCAACGCAGTAACTTGCGCTGCTTTGTCTTATTCCATATCTTTGAGGCCATGCAAAGCCACGAAGGGTGACTTTGCCTTGCCTCATAGATATGATTGAGACACCTGTGCCGCCGAAGCTTAAAAAACAGTGACGCGCTGGCGGCGCGAACCTCTCGTAAGTCGGCCCCCAAAATTTTTGTTTGTTTTTTAGGTCTTTCACCATCTGGTACTACACATAAAATAATGGGTTGATTAAATGAAAAATACATTTAAAAAGTTGTTGCTCAATGGGAAATACACTGTTGTACGTTATGAAACCTCTATTATTTAATGCACTGCAGAGGTCTGTGTGTAACCAAAGAGCCACAGAATTAAATTTAGTTGGAGCAGTGGAGAATAGTGGCTTGTTTATTTTTAGTGCTATGATGTCAAAGCCTCAGATAGAAAGCACTGGGAATGTGTAAGTCATTATTTTATACTTGCATTACACACATAATATGATAGACTGCTACAAACTGTGCAAATAGTTTTAGGATAAAATGGAGCTTCCAAAATTATGATTTGAGTAAAATCAGACCATAAGTAATGCTGATTTTTTTTTTGCACAACTGCTCCTCATCACCTTCTCAGGGATACTAAGCGCTGTGTAAATACAGTTATGATTAAAAGCACGCTCTTCACTGCCCAGTTGTTAACCACCATGCAAAAATAACTAAATAAAACTGATTTGTGCAATTAAAGCCAGAAACTCTCCCAAGCATCCTTTACATTTGCAGATTAACTCCTAGTGCACATTTGCTCTTTTATTCAGGCAAGCAGGCACCCTGGCACGAAGGCTTGTTTGAAGGATTGTTCTACCTATCTGCTGGGCCTCTTAGTTTTATAGCACATGAGACTCAATTAACTTCAGCTGAAGCATTTTAACGATCAGAATGAATGGTCAGAGACGGTTGTTTTTGCCCAAAAGGAAGAGCACATGTTTTGTATTCCAAGCAGAAGTTAGGCCTGGAAATGCGCAACTCCCTTCCCTGGACTTCACGGCGTCCCTGGGGGTCACGCCCCACAGATTGAAGACCTCTGTTCTAGGCGCACCTAGTGGGTAATCACAAATTTTGCCAAGTGGCCCCAACTCCATAGATATGCTTTGTTGAGAAATATTCTATTGTGAAACCATATTAACAGGAAGGGTACAAATGCTAAAAAAAAAAAATAGGTGGTACGAATTTGCATATATAATGACCTCACGCGCAGTGCAGTGACATTATGGGAAGTAATGTCACATCCCTTATGTAAAAGGATAGAAAATGTTCTAGCATTCGCATCAAGAATTCTCAATTCTATTATGGACATGGAGGCAAGGATAATATTTCTCTAACTTTATTGCAAAAATGTCAGCAGCTAATAAAATAACAGTAAACACCGCACTACATTTCCCAAAACCCTCAACCAATCAAGGGCCCATCAGACCCGATAATGCAGTCGACCCATGAGGAAACCTCCTCTTTGCAAAATCATACAAGTTCTCTCTGTTATTCAAGTCCATAAACATCAACTCTGCTTTTGTTCTGACCCCTCAGAATCCCAAGACATCAATCAGTCAATACTTGCAGAGTGTGGCTTATCGCCTGTGAGGATATCCAGGCGCTGAGTTTAGTCAAAAAGCCAGGTCTTGAGTCTCTCCTGAAGTCCCTTAGCAAGTGTAATGTTCGGAAGTGGAGAGGGAGAGCGTTCTAGGACTTGGCAGCGAGGTGGGAGAAAGAGCGGCCTCCACTGTGGTATGGTAGATGTGCCATGTCTGTGCAAGGGCAGGGGAGCAAAGGTTTCTGGATGGTTGGTGGAAGTTCAGGGGGTGGTTCATGTATGCTGGTCCTTGGTCGTGGAGGGCTTTGTAGGTGTGTTGTCAGTAGTTTGAATTGCATCTTTTCCTGGATGGGAAGCCAGTGGCGGTTCCTCAGGTGCTGGGTGATGTGGGTCCATTTGGGCAGCTTGAGGATCAGTCGGGCCGGTGAATTCGGTATAATCTAGATGCTTTTTATGAGTTCTGTCGTGGTTGCTGCATACAGTGTGTTGCCGTAGTCCAGACGGCTTCTGATGAGGGCTTGGTTGACTGTTTTTCTTGTGCTTATGTGGAGCCGTTTGAAGATTCTTCGGCACATGCGGAGAGTGTGGAAGCAGGCAGAGGAGACTGTTGATCTTTTTTTTCATGGTGAGTTTGCTGTCCAGGATGATGCCGGGGTTGTAGGTGTGGTCTTTTGGTGTGGGAATTAGTGAGAGTTAGCGAGCCACCAGGTGTCATTCTAGAGGGATTTATCGATGCCAAAGAGCAGCATTTAAGTCTTGTCTGTGTTGAGCTTCAGATAGTTATCCTTCATCCCGGCTGCAATGTTCTTCATGCAGTTGTGGAAGTTGGTCTTGGTGGTGATGGGGTCTGCTGAGAAGATGAGCTGGACGTCGTTGGTTTAGGAAATGATGTTGATATTGTGGGTTCTGATGATGTCGGCTAAAGGTGTTGTGTAGGTGTTGAAGAGGGTGGGGCTGAGGGATGAGCCTTGAGGGAGTTACACCAATTTTTTTGAAAGGTACGCTTGAAACATTAATTTTACTAAGATTCCATTAAATCACACTTTCTCAAATACAGATCTCAGACCACCATCCAACTTTACACCACCATCTCATTTTATGTCTCATAAAATCATGGAATTTGAACAATAGGTACTAAGAGATGTTAACAATCTCCTGTCCAAAAAAGGTATTTTAAATATAATATCTCTAAAGCAGAGCGAATGTCACTTGAATCACACAAAAACAACAAAGATATAGTCATAAAACCCACTGACAAGGGGGGAGCCATAGTTGTCCAGAGTTGCGTAGACTACAGAACTGAGATTCTATCCCAACTGGGGGTGGAAGAGAACTACATGAAACTGAGAGCAGACCCCACTAAAGAAATCTCGACTATCATCAGGAACGCTATTGATGCAGGCCTAGAGGAGGTCTTTCTTACTATGCAAGAGCACAGTTTCCTCAACAATACACAACCTAGGATGCCCACTATATACACATTACCTAAGATTCATAAGCGCATGGTGAATCCACCAGGGAGACCCATTATCTCCGGATGTGGCTCCCTTTTGGAACCACTATGTAAGTAGATAGATACATTCCTTAAACCCAGGGCGGAAAGCACTGTCTCTTATCTAAGGGATACCATGGAAACCATCAAGTTGGTAGACAATTTAGGGGGGGCGTGGCCAACCGGGCAACATGGCGGACGCGAGCTGCTGAGGCTCCGACCATAATCCCCTGATGATCCTGGCGATGATCCTGTGAGGGGACAGGACGTGGCGGCGAGACGCGGGCCCAGAGAGAGGAGGCTGCGAGGAGTCCGCGCAGCCCAGCGGGCGGTGATTTCATAGCGCCGGGACCCGGCGCGGCTTGGGAGACGAGGGCGTGCGTGGCGGCCTGCGAGGAGGGGCCGGCCGCTGGAGCCCGCGCTGGCACTTGACGGAGGCCCTGCGACGGTGCCTTGGAGCGGAGAGACCTGCAGGCTGCGCACTGCCGGCGCCTGGGGACACGACCTGGCGGGAGCCCTGCCGGGTGCTGGGGCATTGCGAGGGGCCCAGAAGAGGCGACACGAGGCGGTACCCAGGACTGCCTGCTGGAGGCCTGCTGCACCCGGTGAGGTGACTGGAGACGGGGCATCGTAGGGCTGTGGCCCGTGAGGACGAAGAGATTCGGACTGTGAGGGGGAGCCTGAGGCCACGAACCGTCGCCGAGAACTGGACAGTACGGTGAGCTGGGGCCGGGGGCCTGTGCCGGTCTCCCTGATGAATGTGAGCCCGCTATGACTGCGACAGCGATGTGAGGTGCGGAAGGCCCTGGCGCCGGGGGGTGATCCACGGTCGCGCCTGCGGCAAGACGTGGGCGCAGGAGCCTGGACTGGAGTGGCCTGGAGCCGGTGCACACTGAGGGACGCCGGGCGGTGAGGGGTACAGCGAGCCCGGAGGCCGCGTGCGGGGGGCCGCTGCTGAACCTGAGGCCTGGCATAAACAGGGGCGGACGCCATTCCGCAGGAGGCGCCATCTTAGGTGCGGCTGTGGAAGCGCCTGGTCTGCTGGACGCTGCGGGGGTTGCCGACCGGCATGCAACGGAGCAATCTGGGGCCCCCCTCATGAGACGGTGAGCTGGGGAGTGGAGATCGCGGGAGTGGGACCCCCACCCGTGGGACTGGCTGACGGGGCTGGCACGCCTGGACTGCCTAGCGCCCCCGTGGGCACGAAGACGGCGAGGGCAGAGTGCGTCGGGGGGTGCAGCGATCTGCTAGCGGGCACCGGTCGGGTGTACCTGGCAGGGCTGGAGAGGGCCTAGATTGGAGGACGGCCGGTTGTCGCGCCAGGGACAGGTGCTGTGGTGCGGTGCCCTGAGGGGTGAGAGGTGATTGGTCCCGAGCGCCCCATCATGGTGGGGGAACCTTACTGGTGTGCTTCCCTTTGGAGCCTGTCGTCTGAGCGGACTGTGGGGTGCACTCTGTCCTCCTCCCGGTTGTTCGCGGCCTGGCGACTGTGCCCTCGGAGGCCGAGGAGGACCCCGGCGGCCGCACCGGGCGCCGTGTCGGTGGGTCCGGAGAGCCCACGCCTGGCTGTGGCCGCGACGCCTGGGGCCGAATTGTGAATGCCGTCTGCCCAGCAGTACGCAATGGGCCGGCTTCGAGACAAATCGCAGCAGGGACAGCTGCGCACCGGGAGCCTGGACCCCCCGCAGGGGCGCTCGGAGGGAGGTGCGGAGCCGCAAACGGCGGCCCTCTCCGCCAAAATGGACACCATGCTCGCGGCGGTGGAGAGACTCAGCACCACCCTGGACCAGACACGGGAGTCCCTTGAAACGAGGATCGACAAGGTCACATCGGACTTCACCCTCCTTCATGCTGACCATCGCAAACTGGCCGAGAGGGTAGCGGCACACGGCCAAACGCTCCAGGAGCTCCCACCTGTTGTCCAGAGCCACAGCGCAGCATTGCAGGATGTGCTGGACCGGGTCCATGCCCTTGAAGACCGGGTGGACGATGCGGAAGGGCGCTCCCGGCGCAACAACATACGCGCAGTGGGCCTTCCGGAAGGAGTGGAGGGTAGGCACCCGGAGCGCTATGTGGAGACCTGGCTGCGTGATCTCCTGCCCCAAGGGGTACTGTCCCAGCACTTCGTGGTGGAACGGGCACACAGGGTGCCGGCGCAGAAGCCCAAGCCGGGGGCCCGGCCCCGGCCGTTCCTCTTCAGGCTTCTCAACTACCGGGACAGAGATGCAGTGCTGAGTGAAATCAGGAAGTCTGGCGACCTGACAGTGGGCAGTAGCCGAGTCATGTTGTTCCCGGACTACACTGCAGCCGTGCAGCGGCGAAGAAGCAACTACGTGGCAGTGAAGAGGCAACTCCGGGAGCTGGCGCTACCTTACTCCCTGCTGTTCCCGGCCCGCCTCCGAGTGGTGGCGAAAGAGGGGGCCCGTTTCTTCGACTCCCCGGCGGACGTGTGGGACTGGCTGGAGGAGACGGGGCAGTGGACGGGGGCGAGACCCGATGGTCCGGACAGCGAAGGCCGCCCTAAGAGACGATCCAGAAGACGGGGGCGTAACGGGGCACGGCAGTTAGCGCATCCAGGACGAGTGGCGCCTAGCCCAGAAAGAATGCGGATGGAACGGCAGGAGGCACTTGAGGCAGTGGCGACGCTTGGGGCATCGCCTGCCAGTGGGCGAATGGAGACTGGTACACACAGTGACCCGGGCACGAGTGGGGCGTCGTCCCCGTCCACAGTGGTCTCGGAAGACTTGCTCTTGCCTGTGGTGACCCCACAAACTGCCGACCTAATGGTGTGATCAGCTGTAGCAGTGTTGCGGGCTGGGTGGGGACCATGCAGGTTAGATGGTGCAGAGTGCTTGCAGTGGCGCCGCGCTGGGTGGCCCTGGGGACCCTAGGCCCGGTTGGGAGGGGACTGGCGCTGGGAGCGACTGGCCTTGTGGGGGGGGTGGCACATGGCGCGCCCCACTAGATGTCACAGCTGCGGGCTCCCTACGTCGCGCCTTGCGCTGGGTCTGCGCGGCAGTTTGGTCCTTGCCACGATGCTGCCCCTCCTTCTATCAGTGGCGATAGGGGAAGGGAACCGTCACCAAAGAGTAGTTACACTCGCGCGAACCCCATTAGGCACCACCCTGCCATAGCCTAATCTTGCTTCGCATCTCAGAAGTTTGGACGGATGCGCCCCATTTGTTAAATTGTTCATGGTAGTTACACTGTTTGTATGGCAGCGCATTAACATGCCCCCTCCGCGCTATGGCCCGCCTCCCTCCCCCGGCGCGGACGCTTTGCCCCTGGCCCGGCTTGCTCGACTGGCTTCGCAATGGCGCACACTAACATTGTGACCTGGAATATACGGGGCATGCACACGCCGTCCAAGCGGTACTCCATCTTTTCCTACCTACAGCGACATTCCGTTGGGATTGCACTCCTACAGGAGACGCATATGACCCAGACGGAGCTAGGCAGACTCTCCAGGCGTTGGAGGGGGCGGACTTATGGCACTGTTTACTCGGCGCACGCACGGGGCACGCTGATCTGGGTGCGGGCAGGCGTCCCCTTCGACTGCAAAGAGGTGGTGGTGGACAGGGAAGGCAGATACACGCTTGTGCGAGGGAAGCTGAATGGGCAGGAGATGTTGCTGGGCTCGCTCTACGCGCCTAACGTAGATCAGGCTTCCTTTTTAGTGCACTTGACGCAGCTTCTACATCCTTATGCTGGGCTCCCCTGGATGTTAGGAGGGGACTTCAACATGGTGTTGGATGTCCAGTTAGATAGATCCTTCCCTCCCCTCCGTGCCACGGCGGCAGATTCCGGTGCCCGGGCGCTGGGAGACTGGCTCACACACTGGTCGCTGCTGGACCTGTGGCGCATACTACACCCGCAGGACAGGATATACTCTTATTATTCGGCAGTTCATGACCTACACGTACGGCTGGATAGGATCGTGGGCTCCCGGTCCTTGCTCCCGCTTATCGAGCAGTCTGAGTACCTGGGGCGGACACACTCCGACCATAACCCCTTGTGGTTTAGGATTGGCTGGGTGGCGGATCGCCCGCCGGTGCCTACCTGGCGACTCCAGCCGAGCGCGCTGGAGGACCCGGAGTTCCGCTCTTCTCTTGGCACGGCTGTGCTGGAATACTTTGACACCAATGAGGGAACGGCGGGTAGCGCCTTGGTGGAATGGGACGCCCATAAGGTGGCCGTTCGGGGGCACTGCCTGGGGGCCCAGTGGAACATACGTAAGGCCCTGTCCGACTCTCTGGCGCGCCTGGAGGACGAACTCCTGCAGTATGAGAGGGAGGGAGAAGGAGGGGGTAGGTACTCCCGTAGCCTGGAGGACCTCCGTGGGAAACACGCGGAGCTCTTGGAGCGGCTCCGTTGCCACAATTATGCAGCGCACACAGCCAGAACACACGCTAGAGCGGACAGGGCAGGCCGCCTGCTGGCCTGGTTGATCCGCCAGGACGACCGTCGGGACCCGGTCGGGGCGATCCGCACGGAAGAGGGGGTGGTAGTGTACACGCAGCACGAAATACATCGGGCCTTCACGGATCACTACAGGCGACTGTACACGGCCAGGGGGACGGGTCCTCGGGAGTTTATGGCTTCTGTCCACCTGCCAGTGGCCTCCAGGGAACACAACGCAGCGCTCAGTGGGCCCCTTTCCCTGGAGGAAATTGGGGAGGCGATACAGTCCATGGCGTCGGGAAAAACGCCGGGGCCGGACGGACTGCCCGCGGAGTACTACAAGGCATACCGCGAATCTTTAGTGCCGCTGCTGCGAGCGCTCTACAGTAGGGCGCTGGAGGACGGGTCGCTCCCACCCTCCATGCTGGAGGCGTTCCTGGTTTCTCTGCCTAAGCCGGATCGTGACAGCACATCCCTGGGCTCCTACCGACCCCTGGCAATGCTCAACGTGGATTACAAAATCCTAGCAAAGGCACTGGCGGACCGGCTGGCGCCAGTGGTTCCTCATCTGGTGCATCCGGACCAAAACGGGTTTGTCCCTGCGAGGTCCACGTCATTGAACCTTCGGAGATACTTTCGGGTGGCTAGCGAGGCCGTGCACGGGTGGCCCAGAGCGGGGTGCCTTCTTCTTGATTTGGAGAAGGCGTTCGATTGCCTAGAATGGGGCTACCTGTCCACGGTATTGTTGCAGTACGGATTGGACGGGGAATTCCTCAAAATGGTCGACCTGCTCTACAGGAACCCCACGGTCCGTGTCAGGCTGGGCCCCTATGTCTCGGAGGCGGTGCCGGTGGGCCGGGGCACCCGGCAGGGATGCCCTCTGTCCCCGCTGCTGTTCGCCCTGGCGATGGAGCCCCTGGCGGCGGCCATGCGGATGACCCTGGGAGATGGTATACCGTTGGGGGACGCGGTTCATCAGGTGTCGCTCTATGCCGATGACCTGTTGGTATACGTCAAGGATGTGGGGTGCATCCCGGAACAGTTGGCCCAGTTGTTGCAGACCTTTGCCACTATCTCGGGGCTCCGCGTAAATGCAGGCAAATCTTGCCTATACGCTTTTAGCGCAGAAACGGAGGACCCGGGTTACCGCCTGAACGGCACGCCAGTTCAATGGCGGGAGGGCACCTTTCGGTACCTGGGGCTGCAAATATACCGCTGCCCGACTGACCTATTTGATGGCAACCTGGGAAGGGCGGTCACGGCGCTCCGGTCGCAGGTGCGTTTTTGGAGCACGCTCCCCCTGACGACCACGGGCAGGGTGGCACTCGCCAAAATGGTTATACTCTCCCGCCTCCTGTACTTCTTTGTTAACCTGCCGACGTATGTCCCCCCCGCCTTTTTCGGTACACTCACTAGGATGTTGCGGGATTTTGTTTGGGGAACCGGGAGACACAGGCTTGCGCTCGCAAAACTATATTTGCCGACGGACAGGGGTGGTCTGGCGGCTCCTTGTTTTGAGCACTATTACCTGGCCGCCCAGCTGCAATGGGTAGCACGATGGTTGGCTGATCGAGGCAGGGACGACACAGCAACGGCGGAGGCACCCTACTCGCTGGAACGTGTGACCGGTCTCTTTCACCCCCTGGCTGCGGTCAGGGGGCCGCTGCCGCTCCTCCTAGCTGTGGCACATAGGTGCTTCCGGAGGGCACTGTACCTCACTCGCGCGGTCGTTCCATACGCGCCGACCATCCCCCTGGAGGGCTCCCCCGGAGGCGGAGGGGTGCTTGCGGCCTCTGCATTGGCGGGCTGGTGGGAGGCCGACGTGCACACACTGGGGGATTTATATAGGGACGGTGAGCTAATACCGTATGAGACTTTGGTGTCGGAGGACGGGCTCCCACCCGGTGGGTTTCTTACACACCGCTCGCTTCTGGCGAGGTTGACCGCTAAATGGGGGAGCATGACTACGGAGCCCCGCCAGCACCTGACCGTGCAATACCTGTACGTCATGGGGAGGGGCGGGCACCTGGTCCGCTGGTTCGCGGCTTCGATGCGGGAGCACGCGGCGATTGATCTGGGCCCACTCCGCGTCAAGTGGGAGCGGGACCTGGGGCAGCCATTCGCCGATAAGGAGTGGGAGAGGGTGCTTAAAGGCCCAGTGCGTGTCCCCAGAAATATGCGGTTCCGCCAAATCCAGCTGTTCATAGTGCACAGGGCCTACCTCACCCCCGAGTTGATCAATAGGTACTTTCGCCGTGATGACGCACTCTGCCCGAGGTGCGGAGAGCTGGGGGCGGGGTTCTTACACATGCTGTGGAGCTGTCCTGGGTTGAGCGCCTATTGGAGAGATGTCAATAGGCTACTGCAGGGGAGCGTGGGCCGCAACATCCCATTTGACTGGCCCGAGCACATTTTGCACCTCTTCAAGAGACCGCCCAAAGACAAGGTAACGTCCCGATTCATGGACCTAAGGCTCGTAGTTGCAAAGCGCCTCATTACCAAGAGATGGAAGGCACACGACTCGCCACACACGTGGGCATGGAGCTCCTCATTCCAGGCGTGGGCTAGGGCGGAGGGGACGGCCATCCGTAGGGAGGAGACTCTGGGGCTGCGGAGGGAACCTATGGTGGACCGCTGGGAGCAACTACTTGCTGAGCTCCGGCGCTTAGAAGGGGAGGGGCGCACAGACCAGGAGGGGATGGCTGGAAATGCCTGCGCGAGTGACGGCGTGCGATCAGCTGCCCCGTAGATGGGATAGCATAGTCCCTGATGCTTCTGACCCGTAGACAGGGGCGCCTGCGGCCACATGGAGACAACTGCATTTTTAGGGCTGGGGGGGGGGGGTCGTGGGCGAGAAAGGGGGGGAACTTTCTGTGTACAATTATTCAGGCTGCCACTGTTCTGAGTTTTTCTTTTTGACCAGTTTGCGATTTATTGGTTCTCCATGTCTAAGTTGCTTGGATGGCTCACACTGGTTTGTATGGCTAAGTGGCTGGTGTGTGGTGGCTGCTGCCCCCTTTTAAGAGACAACACTGGAACTGATGAGGCACATGCATCCAGCCCCCGGGCAGGTTGCGACTGGTACATTTCTTGACTGTGGGGATATCTGGCTGGCTAGGCCAGACACGGACCGGCGACCCGCATATGTTTATATACTTCTATGTGTAATGTATCCTGTTGAACCACGTATGCTTTCTTTGTTGTACCTTAAAAAAAAAAAAAAGCAATAAAAACAGATTTGCAAAAAAAAAAGTTGGTAGACAATTTAGCCTTTGGCAACAAGGAACATTTACTAGTTACTATGGACATATCGTCACTTTACACCCGCATTCTGCAAAGGGATGCACTTGACATAATTCGTATAGTCTCGGACAAAAGACCCAGACCTTTCCAAGTCCTGACGGAGATCATAATCAATTTGCTAGAAATTGCCATGATCAATAACTTTTTCTACTTTCATGGAGAGTTTTATGTTCAAACTAAAGGAGTAACAATCAGGGCATGATTTGCACCTGATCTGGCAATTCTGTATATGGACAACTACTAACACTGCCTCATATTCATTGATCACAATCCGTATAGAGGTAAACTTGGAAGCGCTACATTGATGATGATGTCATGTTCTTGTCTGGTAATGAGAAAGACCTGATCTCATTCAATGATTGGCTTAATAAAAGGTCAAGTGATATCCAATTCTCTCTAGAGTACAGTAATACTATGATAAACATCTTGGACATTAGAATTAAGGGGGAAGGAGGCAGGCTTCACACTTCCCTTTACAGGAGAGAGAGTGAAAGAAACACACTTTTACATTACTCTAGTCACCACCCTAGGAATTTTAGGGACAATTTACCCTTCGGACAATTCCTTAAGTTACAGAGAAATTGTACAAAAAAAGAGGACTTTTTCAATGAATCAGATGACATGATGAGCAGACTAGTGGAGAAAGGGTACCGGAGAAATCTATTGAAGAGAGCTTGTAAACGAGCATGGTTCTGCAATCGGGAATTTTTGCTTGAACCAAAAGAGGAATCTGATCAGGAACGCATGATCTGCGTTACTACTTTTTGCACAAGGAGCAGCGAGATTGGAAAGATCATCAACCCCCACTGGCACCTTGTGGCCGACAATGTAGGTATCCCAAATCTTCCTATGCATGCCTTTAAGAAAGGGAAAAATATAAGGGATCGTGTAGTCAAATCCTTGCGCCCCCCCCACCAACTGTAAGAAACCCCTCTACGCTATGGCAAATACCAACAGTCAAAGGCCATTTCAAATGTGGGAAATGTAAAGCATGTTCCATGTCTAGAGAGATTAAGAGTTTCACCCACAATGATTATGCATACCCTTACCAACTGCAACACCATGGGGGTAGTTTATGCCAGAACATGCCCTTACGAGTTTATGTACCTCGGCCAAACTACACAAAAGATAAAAACTTGCATACTACAGCATTGCAGTAGAATAAGATGCAAGGTTCAGGGGGCACCCCTGATTTAATATTTCTCCACATTTAGACATACAGCAGAGAGTCTGAAATCGTGGGTGATAGGGAAAGTCAGCCTCAGTCCCAGGGGTGGGAGTTTTGCGAATACCCTAAATTTGAGGGAATGCAAGTGGATTTATATCTTTGACACTACGGCAAGGGGTCTAAATGAATATGAATAGATTGCATGGCAAGTTGCTACTTTGAGTAATGGCTAACCCTGTTTCTGTGTTCTAGTCATGCACCTCTACAAATATCTCATCTCTGTGAGGCTCCTGTAACTGTATGCACCACTCATTATGTGGTACCTGTTCAGTATTGTTCAGTATTGTATAATACACCATGATTGACTTGTAAATATTTTACTATGGCCAATGATGTTTGTTTTGCTTGATGATGTAATTTTTTTTGTAATTGTACATAGTGTGTTGTAATCACTGTTCAATTGTCATTGTTTGCATATTTAGCGGACATCCCCGTTTTTTTTTATACCAGCACTTCTGACTCAGAGTGCTTTTCGCCAATTTTTCAAACACACTAACATGTACTTTTGCGGCCATACCACCATTGACAGTCACATCCTCTCCTCAGCTACGATACGCTCCTTACGTTGGAATGTGCCTGGGCCTATGACAGCTGGGACTATGACAGGCATTCATTCTGACAGGACGCCAGCACCGCTACCCCGTGACAGCCCACAGCGTCAGCGGTCTGGCCTGGGCACATCAATCACTGAACCGCGTACACACAAGGCGTACGCGGCTCGGTTTCCTAGGTCTCGCCTGGCGTCGGCTGCGCAGACATACGCAGTCTCGCTGGCGAGATTTAATGAGTTTGGGTAGATTTCACTAGCTGGGTTTAAGCCCCGCCCATCTTTTCCATTGGCTGGCGTCACCGTTTATGCTAAACGGTGGCCAGCCATTGGAAAAGAGCATCTAGTGACATACACTTTTCTCTTTTAGAGCCGTCCCAGTTGGACTGGCTCGGTTGCTTTACGTGTGTGGTAAAAGCTTTCTTATCTTTATGGGGCCATGTGCTTCAAACACATGGCCCCATAAAGACAAGAAACCTTTCATGGCAGAAGGAAAGCAGGCCGAATGCTTATTTTTGCATCGCGCTTAAAGTGACAGCGCGATGCAAAAATAAGCAGTGGCTGACTGGTTCTTTTCAGGAGCAAGCAGTAAGGGATAGAGAAACGTAGTTCAGTACTTTTCTCCACATGTAGAAACAGAATCTCGGCGTCGCCGCGGGGAGACTGTGTGCCAGGCTGCACACATAAAACCTCCATTATTTAAGTGCAGTGCGAGGGAGACCATTTTAATCAGTAATCCCCTGCTGACCGTTTGACCCGGGGAGAGTTCGGATTAATAATGTGCCCGTCTGAACCTTACTGTAGATTGGCGAGGGGTTAGGGTGGGCTGAGCCGGGGTGGGGGTGCACGTACTTCAAAATGCAGGTGGAAAGATGGACCTTTAATTCAGCATCCTGCTTAGTTCGGTTGAAATGTACTTTGCAGCAGTGCCGTTTCTCTTTCATTGTCCTGACATTAGCGTAAATGCCGAGCCGGTAGTCTTTCCTCGGCTTCTATTGCGCAGCGCAGGTTGTCCCCGCCAAGAGTCAGTGTTTGGGCGACAGTATTTAGGCGTCGTCAGTCTTATAAATCCGAAGGGTTGCAACACAGTGCTCGCGGCCTTTCCTGTCTAGTGGTTATGTCGTTCGTTGAATTGGTTGATTGTTATTGTTAATGCGCGTTACTTTGAGTTGTGTAGATGATGTGTTTTTGTTTTACGGATTTGGTTTGTGTATGTTTGCGAGCGCTGTTCTTCGTAGTTGATTGGTCTGTTCTCTGTGACTGATGCAGTGATTGATTTGCGGATCTCCAGCAATCTGCACTTTGTTCTCCGTATCTATTGTAACTGTATGCTTGATTGTTGAATTGTTTTAGAACTATATTTTAAACTGAAAGGCTGTTTAAAGCAAAACATAAGAACAAAGGTAGATTTGATGGAGAAGTGTTGATGAAGCATGACTGGTGGAAAATGAGGCAAAGATAACGACGTAACAGACATGGAACATATTATCTAATATTTACATATTGGCATTGGGAATCCAGAATACAAGCATGCAAAAACATCTAAAATGGATTAGCAGAGGGAGGCACTCGTCTGTGCCCGCGGCAGACTTGACATTGTGCAGTTCGGGGGTTTACAGCGTCTCACGTGCAGTGCGCTGCTTTCCGTGTGACATTTTAGAGTCAAGGCCTCCCATCGCCGCGTCCGTCTGCAATTTGCTAATGGCGCCATCGTGGAAAGGGCCATCCCGGAAATGACAAGGTCACACTTTGGGAGTCTCCTCCCTGCGCCACCCTTGTCTTCAGTGCCCCTCAGCATTTTGCATGCCTGTCAATGGCACTGATGGATCGCCCTATCATAGATACCCACTTATTCTGTGAGTAGGACAGTACCCATGACTAGCCTGTATCCGGTCCAGGGAAGACATGGCTTGGCAGTTCGGGCTAGACTTTTCCCATGAGGCACAGGGTCAGACTGATTTGCATATGCCCATGTCTGAACTGGGGTGGCAGAGTGGGCTAAAGAACGGTGGTGGATTAAACCCAGATCAGTTGACTGGGGGTGAGTGCTTGCAATGTTCAATACTCCGTCCATCACTTCCTTTGGTTTTGCTTTGTTCGCCATAAGTTGGCAGGGTATGCTCAGACGTGAGTCCCTTGCTCACTTTGCCACTGGATTCAAGCAAGCCTGGCTGAAGACGGCTGAAATGCCAGAAACCGGTCCTAGGAAGCTTGTTTCCGGTCCAGGGAAGACATGGCTTGGCAGTTTGGGCTGGACTGTTCCCATGAGGCACAGGGTCAGACTGATTTGCATATGGCCGTGTCTGAACTGGGGTGGCAGAGTGGGCTAAAGAACGGTGGTGGATTAAACCCAGATCAGTGGACTGGGGGTGAGTGCTTGCAATGTTCAACGTACTCCTTCCATCATTTCCTTTGGTTTTGCCTTAGCCTGTATCAGAGTCAACAGTCGCCCAGACAGTTTACAAGCACATGTGCCGTGCTGTCAGCACCATGGGCCCCCGGGTGACATTTGTAGCTTGTTGTCCTCATGCCAAGCAGAAAACCTTGCGCACATTATCTGCGTGCAAAGCTGTCCCTCCCCGCCCCTCCCTGCAGATCACAGATCCAGGCGAAAGCGATGTTTTCAGGGTGACTAGATTAGCACCTCCTTTCTCACGATTTACAGAAATGGAAGAGCAGATAACGTGATAGTTATTAACTGGAAATGAAGTTAATCAGCACAAGATCAAAGTAGAACCTCTACTAACGACTCTAGAGAAACTTGGTTTAAAAACAGCAATCCTAACTTTAGTGTTGACGGGGCTTTTCTACAGTGCTTTGCCTTTGGATTGTAACCGAACAGGAAGTTTTGCTAAAAAACACATAACTCACAGCCGATAAAACAAACCGTGCTTATTCCTTTTTTCAAGCTTATATTTTAGTTGAATAATTACAGTTTGGAGCACCCACGTTCATACAGTAGGAGAAGCCTTCACACAGGCATATTTATTTATGTCGTTTTGATTTTGAACAGCGCCGGCTCGACCCAAAGGTAACAGAGCGCTTTACATATATAGAGAACACGTTTACAACAAGTACATGACAAGAGTCAAGTGGGAATCACAGGCAGTCATATAGAACAAGCATTGAAAATGCAATAGGTCTCGCCTTTGATTAAGTTAAAGCCATTTGCTTTGCTAATGGTATTATATAGCAAAGCAAATGGCTTTAACTTATTAAAAGGCGAGGCCTATTGCATTTTTAATGCTTGTTAGCCACAAGCCGTGGGATTTTCACTCCTTGCTTGACTCCCGCAGACATAGGAGCTTTGGCGATACACCGACCTCACGCTCAGTATTTTGGCCAGCCTCAGGTTTGCTGGGCTCTTGGTATCTATTAGATTCATTTCAATCCCTGTATTAGTATCAAAATCCTTACATTCAATTTCCCGTTTTCTTTTTTTAGACACATTTGGTGATTTGTTCACCGCTATCTGGATTTAGATTATGGCCCCGTACCTACACTGAACACGCATGAAGTCGTTATACTGCTTGGCAGCCTATTAAGCTGGAGCACATTTTTTCCTGAACGACTCTCTATAAGCTTTCTTACGAGTCACATTCAGTGTGCATACTTGTGACCACTGTATAATATTATTCTATTTAGATACCTTTTGATGACATACTAGATTTGTTGTGTAGCTGCTTGACTATTTCCAACCATTCTTCTAGTGGGACCTT
This sequence comes from Triturus cristatus, assembly GCF_964204655.1. Lineage (NCBI taxonomy): Eukaryota > Metazoa > Chordata > Amphibia > Caudata > Salamandridae > Triturus > Triturus cristatus. Next base: position 139,156,980 of record NC_140595.1, on the reverse strand, counting down.
CAACTGAAGTATGGGGGTGAGTTATTAACTAGATAATTTGTCTCAATCTTTTTGAATTGCTGCATTATCTATTTTTGCAGACCGCTGCTTATATGATTGATATATGGATTTAGTCAATTTATCTAATACAGACCACCTATTTATTGAACTGTCCGTGCCTTCTTGAGGCACCATCAACGGTCAGTGTTTTTCATTATAATTTTTCACTAGAATTCCTTTTGTGACATTATACACACCAAAGAGATATGTACTGACTGCATTTTTTATTATGTTTAGGTTGTCTTTTCTATGTCCTGATGAAGACCCGCATGCGTAGGTCATAAACCACCCTCATCGCCTAAGACGGGTCGAAACGTTGACACCTTTCATTTTGTGGCCTGGAATACAGTATGATGGCTATTCAGAAAGTTGGATGATGCATTTAAAATAGGGAGCATCATTCTACTAATAAGGCCATATAGAAAATTACAATATTGGTGTTGTAAACAGACCTAACATTGGTTCAGCTGCCTGGGAACAACCCCAACCAGTGTTGTGTATATATGAATTATGATATTTTGTTGTTCAATTGTTTTCCTCTGAATTTTCCTTTTTCTCTCCAATCACGCTGCACATGAGCACTTTTTCTGCACTCTCTATTACGACAACCGTCTAAGGTTAAATACTATTTTGATTCTTCCTTTTTCATAAAGATTATATATAAAAAGATTTTGTCTTAAAAATTCAGTTGTTCTTTGCCTTTCTCTCTGGTATATTTCTTTAGAGTGTTCTCTTCCTCTAGTTCATGTAAAATTTCGGATGAGTCATTTAATGTACCTTTCGAGTCCATTGCCTCTTTGGGTGGCTTTAAAGGGTGAGTCAGGACCAATTATTGTACTTACTCCATTATATTGAACCAGCACACAATGTTAGTTCTAATGATTTAGGCCAGGCCCCTAATTGGATTGGCCACATCCCTTTAAGAGGTTTTCCACGCTCTTTTAGAGCACCCCCAGTGGTTTTATCCCACTTCAAGCCCTGTGTACCCATCTGTTTGAAACCACACCATTACCCCCACATAGGAACTACTCGTCCTAGTCATTACTAAAAGCCCCTCCCACCCGCCTCCCTCCCTGCCTGCTTGTTTTCCTGTCAAAGACAGGTAAAAGAATGTGCTAGGCTATGTGAACGATATTTTTTTGCATCTTGTGTTCTTGTTTTGAATGGATTGTGTTTTCTAATATTGTGACTATGTTTGGGCACGTGTTGCCTTACCAATGCGGTGAGACGCGTGCGCCTGCTGTGCACCGCTCGCGGCCCCGCTCCACGCAAAAAATGCTTGGCTGGGGCGGGGAGAGTTACCTGCAGTCCCCGGGCGGGCCAGACAAGCGCTCGGTGGTCCTCAGAGCACTTGGCTCCTGCGTCTGTGTTCTCTGTGTACATGGCTGCAGGGAGGCTGCAACGTTGTCTTTTATGCTGCCAATGTCTCAGTGCATGATACTTTGTTGGTGGGAGACAAGTATAAATAAGGTATACACAAGGAAGTTGGTGGTTTAGCATGGCTTACTTCCTACTTGGCTGGTCGACTCTCTTGTTTAGTTACATGGGGCCTGCTGATGTGTCTGAGGCTACGAATGGGAAAGTTGATTCTAAAAGAAAGCATGTGCAGGAGTTAGAGGAGGACAATGTGAGAAGTTGGCCTGGTATATGCTGTCCACTAATTAAAGGGGGCACCTTGCACCAGTCCAAACGACCCTTATTGATGATTAGGTTAAAGACAACCTTTATAGAAAGCTATCCTAGTGGTAGCTGTGGAGAGCAGCCTTCAGGCTAAGTCTTCGAAGGAATGTAAAGCAGCTTGTTTTACCAGATCAGAACCTCCTGAATGACCAAATGAAAGGAGAACCACACAAGAGATATATAAAATATATGTATTTATTACTAAACACTCTCTACTAACCTCTTTATGAGATTAGAGCACAAGATACACAATACTGAATCAATAGAACGACAGTATATAGCACAATACACAGCGGGCTCCAGGGGAAGACCGAACCATATACTAACAAAATGGTCTAACAATCACGACTTCACTAGACACAGTGCCTAGAGCACGTAGAATCGCTGGGACCCCAAGGAACCACCCAAAGTGGTAACACAGGGGACCCACGGAGGATGGCTGCAGTGTGAGAACACAGACACGTGCTCCGTACAACTCTATGGGAAAGTCGTGGTAGGAAAATTACAGTTAAAGGACACTTCGGAGAGGACTTCAAGCAAACCCTTTGGAACATAGAAGGTTCTAAGGCCGGCACCCTTGTGAGTACCGAGGTACCTATGTTACCTGTCCCAGAGGAGCAGGTTGCATAGGGGTCAAGTGGTGTCGGAAACCCTCGTCATTTTCAGTGGCGTGATGCGAAGAAGTGCTGCTGCCGGGAAGATGAAAAGTGTCCGGTGGAATCCAAGCCATGATCCGAGGTGAGAAGAACCTGAAAGCAGAGGGGACAGAGTCTGGGTCACTTCAGGGTGACCAGGGGCTCGGTAGACGAATGCCCACCGATGACTTGACTCTGCAGCCACGAGGACCAGGGGACGTCGACGATGACCAAAGTCTGGAGGTGAGCTGTCCCACGAAGGATGCCGAGTGCTGGGGGGTCAGTGTCTAGATTGAACACCAACAAGCCTTGGCAACGGCAACCCACGCGGGCAGAGGAAACAGGTTACGGTGAGGACCAGCAAGGTCCTGGGGACTATCCAAGCAAAGGAGGGTCAGGGCACGTCTGGAGCAACCAGGGAAGCCCAAGGAAAGTCAAAGTTACCTTAACAGGGACCCACAGGCCAACGGACCAGGGATAGCGAAGGGACCTCGAGCTGAATCACGAAATACCAGTCCACGGAACATTTGTTGAGTGTAGGCCGGAAATCTTTGGTGGAGATACTGCTCGGGGTCAGGACTACACGTAGCCCAAAGCACAGCCTCAGGGATCGCCAAAAAGCATATGCTGCTGCAAAAGTACACAGTGCACAGGGGTTCGGGTTGCACGATCCCCACGAGGAATACTGGTCTCAGAATTGCTAAGAGAGCAGATTGACCTCAGAGACCTCGGGAACCCACCTCCTGTGTTGTAGAAATCTTCAGAGTCCTCAGGAGCTCGGGAGATGCAAACCGGTCAGATGCGTTAAGGTGCCTGCTGCTGCAGAGGAGTAACTCCTTTACTCCAAGGGAGACTCTTCTGTTGTCCAGGGAAGTGTAGACCATCGAAGTACTTGGTTTCTGCTTGCAGAGTTTAGTCCAGGTAAAATCTAAAGACCTGTAGTCAGGGTTCCTACTTTATACCCAAGGAAGTAGTTGGACAAACTCTGGGGACCCACCTATGGGAGGGTCAGTACAGAGGGGTGGCTACACCCATGTCCTTTGTCTAGTTTCGGGCCAGAGCCGAAGCAAATGGCTCCTGCAACCGGTTTGAGCTGGACTATGCACAGGGACACCAAATATGCCTCCAGTGCAGACTTTCAGGCACTCTCAGAGTGCACCCACCCAGCCCCAATACACTAAATCCTGTCTGGGAGGTGGTAACACCTCCCTGTGACAGGAAACCTATTGTCAAGCCTTCCCCTGCTCGAGCTCAGCAGCAGGAGGGCAGACGCGTGTCTGTGACTGGCAGCATCCATTTTGTGATGCCCAGGTCGAGAAAGCTGGTACCGGGTGTACCAGCGTTTCACATAAGTCCCTCTAGGAGGGTGGAATCATACCTCCCCCGCCAGTTACTGGAGGGAAGTTATGATTCCAAGGTGTTTGACACCAAACAGGACATATTTCTAAGCAGCCGTTTTAAAGTTAGCATTTACTGCGAGGTTATAATGCACTTGAATAGATATGGTTGGCTGCATCACAGACGTTCCGAAAGTTGCAGAGGGGCTCTGCTCATGCAGGGGCACCCTCACACATAAAACCCAGCACCCTGCCTTCATCATTGATAAGGCCTGCCATAGGGGTGAGTGATAGGTTTATATGTGCAGTGATTTAGAATAGATATAGTGAACCTATATCTAAGTAAGGGGTGCATGCACCACCTTACACAGGCTGCAGTAGCAGACATGTGGTGCCATTTTGAATGGTCTCTCAGTGGTGGCACAATACATGCTGCAGCCCCTGGGAGGCCTCTGGGGTACCTATGCCCTGGGTACATGGTATACCATATACTAGGGACTGATAAGGGTACCCCAGTATCCAATCTGGAGTGTACCTAAAGTACATGCAATCAATTTAGAGGAGAAAGCAGCTAGACTGGGGTCCTGGATGGCAGGATCCAAGTCTGTCTAAGTAGAAAACAGTTATACAACAGCAAAAAGTGGGGGTAACTATAAGAAGCAGATCCTACTCTCCACAGAAAATGTTCTGATGATCTGATTTGCAAGATTTAATTAATAATGCAGTCAAGGCTGGCTTGAATGAACCTCAAGCCAAAAAGCAGAAAGGGGATGGTGACGACCTTATGGGCGATTCCCCTAAGGGCAAATATGTGCAGGGGAAAGTTTCTTCTGATATGTTGGCACATATTCACGACGTGCTCCGATTTCAACTCTAGACTCTGGTGGATGACGGGTTTTATTCACAATACAGTTCCTCGGTGGTGGACGATTTGCCCCTGCATGACATTATCAGAGAGATCCTTGTAGAGGAATGGAAGGAAGTGCATAAGCAGGGTATCCCCCGTTTTTTGAGCAAGCAATATCTTCTGGCCCAGTTTGGTGAACAATTCCCGCAGGTCCCAAAGGTTAATTTCATTTTGTCCTTCATGGCCTCTTCCTCGTTGTCATCTGAGGATGCAAACCTTTCAGATACAGTGGAGAAAAAGGTGGAGGCCGCTCTGAAGCACGCTTTCGTGGCTTCTAATATTGGGATCAGGGCCAGTACATATCTGCCTATGAATCGGAGGTCCTCATTAAGGACTTTGAGAGACTGTTTGATTGCCTTTAGGATAGAGGGGATCCAACGCCTGTCCGGGCTCATATGGAGGTGTTGGCTCAGTTCCTCTCTGACGTCACTTTCAATACCTTGTGGTCTTTTCCCTTCCCAGCTCGGGTTGCGGTTGCTAGACACAGGTTCTTGTTGATGAAACCATGGTGACTAGAGGTGGCCCAAATGGCGTTGATTCATAAATTGCCGTTTGTGGGTCCTAAACTGCTTGGGCATGATTTCATTGCTATGGTGCAAAGGTCAGCTGAGGAAAAGAAGATGTTGAAGGCTTTTCAGTCCGTTCAGAAGAAGAAATCTTTCTTTCACAATCAGAATTTTCAGGTGGTGTTGTCTTCTTTGCAGCCCTTTTGTGGATGGTCTCGAAATTGAAGAGCTGCATTCACCAATAAATCTCGAACCCAAAATCAGCAGACCCATGGAGCTAGTCAGAAATGACTATCCAGGAGTCAGGGCCAGACTCCAGGTTTTTCAAAATCAGTGGGTTTTATCATCAGCCGCATTTATCATATTGTCTTTGTCGGTCCTCCCCCAATGAATCAGTTTCGGGATACCTCATTATCAAGAGACCTCCTGAAACGAAATGCTATATTGTACAGGGTGGAGAAGCTGCTCACAAACAGGGCAATCATCAGGGTCCGGCAGCAAAGGGGGTTCTAGGCTTCTATTCCATTCTGTTCTTGGTCTGCAAACCAGACGGTTCTTACAGGCCAATCTTGGATTTGAAGGCTGTCATCAGGTTGGCGAAGGTGGAAACGTTTGTAGTAAAAGAGGCGCTCTTGTGATTTGGCACCCTATGATGACCCTCAACTACCACCATTTTAACTGACTTTAGTGTGTTATTTTGCCCTAGCCTTAATGTAAGACGGTCCTGCATATGCCTGCTTCTCTTCTGTCTTGTAATCTTGCTGTCTTCCAGTGGGAGCTGTCATGGAGTGGAACAGTCTTGCCAAGAGGAGAGCGTGTGGGATGTGCATTTGAAGGCGTGAGAGGGAGAGAGAGGTGTGGAATGTACTCTTTGGTCTTGAAGTGCAGTGTTGTGAGCGGAGGTGCACACATGTGCTCGGTGTTGTACATTGAGAGATAAAGTATGTGATGCTATAAGCAGTTTTGCAGAAATGTGTATGGTGTTGTTTGGGTTATGTGAATTATGAGTTCTTACTATTGGCTTTGACATGGCTTCATGTCATCTTGTTCTTTGACTTTGACTATTGGCTTTGACAGGGCCTCATGTCTGACTTTGCCTTGTTTCTGTGCGTGCGCAGCAGTGCTTGCAAGTTGTTTGGATTATTCACATTCAAGGTCTTGCTGTTTTCCCGAGTGATTGTTTTTGTTTAATGTACTCTGGAAGGCCTTGTGAGAGCTTCGTCAAGATAGAGGCTGGAAGATATGAGAATGGAGGAAGGGACGTGAGAGCTCCTTACTGCCATGGGGATGCTTGCTTGGAACTTGGCCAGTTCTGGTAAAATTCCTCTGGCACTGGGAGGAGGTCTTTCGCGAATCTTCTAGTGTGTTTAAAGCTGAGGGTTGCAGACTGAGAAACTGGGAGTTTGGAATCCGAGTGAGGGCGGACGTGTCTATCTCGGAGTGATCCTGGTAGCTAACCTCTGAACCCCCTGGCTGTGAACTCCCTTCGCCACAAGTGGGCTAAGATGCAGATGCAGTGTTTGCACCAGGTGATGTATTACGTTTTGGTTATTGCCATTGTGATGTTTAGACAGTGGCTTTGATCATTTGAGGTGTTTTCTTTGTGGTGTGGGAGGTGCACATCCAGAGTAATCCTCTGCTGTATATATATGTATATCTTTCTGATCTCTTGCAGGACATCCAGTATATCTCATGTTATTTGCTGCTTGTTTATTAATCAGTATTATTCATGCATTTAGATTATAGTTTGCTACATATATTTGAATCTTGTGCATTTGGCATCTGAGACAGCCTTTGTTTAGAGAGCATTGTGTAATAAACCCGAAGCCTTATTCTAAAAGAGAGAGAGTCCCTTCATTTTATTTTACTTGTTCATTTAAAAGTGTTTGATACTAATGAATCTGCATTTACTGATATATTTGGCCTAGCGTTCATTAATAAACTTGTGTGTGTTATTTCAAAGCACCTGAATTTGTCTTTTGACTTGCCTAAAGGGAGTGCCGTGTCCTTTCCTCGTCTTTAGGAAGTGCTGGTCAAAGTGTATTTTTAAAGGTGCAGTGGTATATTTGCCTCCCAGAAAGGGAGTGCAGGGGCTGGGCGTGTTCTTTTAGTGAAAAGCAGATTCATTACAACATTTTGGATGAACACTTTGCAGTCCATCATTACTCTGATCCAGCATGGAGATTTTTGGGTAACTTTGGATTTAAAGGATGCTTATTTTCATATCCCTGTCCATCCAAACAGCCAGAAGTTTCTGAAACTTGTGGTGAACAAGGTCCTGTAATGAATGTGCTTTTTGCTCAAAGGATACACCCAAACCCTGCACTCCCACTTTGGAGGCAAATATACCACTGCACCTTTAAATAATACACTTTGAGCAGCACTCCCTAAAGATGAGGAAAGGACGCAGCACTCTCTTTCGGCGAGGCAAGAAAACAAATTGAGGTGCGTTTCTAGTAAGACACACTTTGAGCAGCACTCCCTAAAGACGAGGAGAGGACACAGCACTCCCTTTAGGCGAGGCAAAAAAACAAATCCAGGTGCATTTAAAATAATACACACACAAGTTTATTAATGACGGTAGGCCAAATATATCAGTAAATGCAGATTCCCAAATGTCAAGTGACTAAAATGTACAATTAGAATAAAATGCAGTATGTACAAGTAGCAAAGAGTAGAAAATATATACAAAATGGTTAGGAACACCTCACCGATTGAATTTGCATCATCCTTGTCAACTCAAGCTGGGGAAGCCCTTCAACAGCCCAGGAAGGAGTTCAATCAGGACTCAAGTTCCGTCACCTCCACAGCAATACATCTATTCTGTGGTGAACTTCCACCTGGCCTTCGAAGGCTCCCAGCTTTAATACCATAACTAAACGTGAGGCGAAGCTTCTAGAAAACCTCGCCCCTTCTCATTAGGAAAAACCGAGCTGGTTGTACCAGTCTGCGTCAAAGCCAAGACGGAGGCTGGCCAAGCTCCCGTATTTTGACTCCAAGACAGAGTTGTACATTCTCACATCTTCCAGCCTCTATCTTGACGAAGCTCCCACAAGGCCTTCCAGAGTACATTAAACAAAAGCAGTCGCTCAGAAAAACAGAAAGACCTTGAATGTGAATAACCCAAACAACTTGCAAGTACTGCTGTGCACACAGAAAAACTGCAGCAAGGCAAATTCAGGGGAAAAGGATGACATGAGGCCATGTCTAAGCCAATAGTAAGACCTTCATAATTCTCACCAATGTACAACACCATGCACATTTCTGCACAACTGCTTATAGCATCACATACTTTATCTCTCAATGTACAACACCGAGCACATGTGTGCCCCACCGCTCACAACACTGCACATCGAGACCAAAAAGTACATTCCACACCTCTCTCTCACGCTTTCAAATGCACATCCCAAACCTTCTATTCTTGGCAAGACTATTCTACTCCATGACAGCTCCCACTGAAAGACAACAAGATTACAAGAGACGAGAAAAGCATGCATATGCAGGACCGTCCCATATATCCAGGCTAAAGTCAGTTTAAATGATGGTAGTCGAAGGTCATCATAGAGTGCCAAATCACAAGAGTGCCTCTTTCACTACAGGTCCATTTCCAGTTCTAGATGTCGACTGATCCTCGTACCTTTACCAAGGTATTGGCTCTGGCTGTGGGTGTTTTGCAGCTTCAGGGGTTCTCAGTGTTTCTTTACTTTCATGTTTGTTTGATCTGTACTTCCTGTCTCCCAAAGGCTCTGATGGTGGTGGAGGCAACAATTGTTCTGTTTCAACAGTTGGGCTTCAGACTGAACCTGGCCAAATTGCAGCCAGTCCCTATTTAAAGATTGCAGTTTATCAAAGCAATATTTGACACTCAGGTCAGGGCTGTTTTTCTGCCTTCTGCTCGGAGAGAGACTCTGCAAAGACTTCTGTTGCTCTCTTGTCAGCAGTCAACTAGAGCCCAGAGTTGGTTGAGGGCCCAGGGTTTGATGGCATTCACCACGGCCGAGGTTCCCTGGGCTCGTCTTCGCCTGAATCCTCTCATCAGCCATCTCTTGTCCCACTGGGATCCCTCCCTTGGAGACTTCAACTATTAGGTTCGCCTTTGCCCTGCCCTGGTTCAGGACTTGGGTTGGTGGCTGCACACTGCCAACTTGGAGTAGGGACTCAGTTTTCAACTCCCTCCTCCCCTGCTGCTCACAACAGATGCCAGTCTGTGTAGTTGAGGGGCCACACTGGGTCTTTGGAAGCAAAGGGTCAGTGGCCTCTGAGGGACAGAGTTTGTTCCTCTTATTGGTGAGAGTTAGCTGCAATTTGGGAAGCGGTTCAGGTGTATCAGAACCAGTTGCTGGGGGCAAAGCTGCTGATTCGTATGGACAATCAGATGGCTCTTTGTTATTTCAATCACTAAGGAAGTACATCGAGCGTCTCTATGAATCACCTGGCCTCGCTGATGTGTTCATGGGGGTAGGCTCATCTCATAGCAATGAGGGCGGTCTACATTCCGGGTCAGCTCAATTACCATGCTGACAGCTTGAGCCGCAACCTGCCTTCCTCGGTCCTTTACCACCTGTCCCTGCTCCTATTGAGAGACATTTGTCTCCAGTTTGGGGAGCCATGGATCAACCTCTTCGCCTCTCTCCACAATGCCATCCTTCCAAGGTTTTGTTCAGAGATGGTTTGTCCCCAGGCTTGGGCGTGGTGCCCTTTCGATTCTTTGGCCCGTGGGTCTTTTGTACGCATTCCCTAAAATTCCGTTCCTCTTGAGGGTGCTTCAGCAGATTCAGGTGAAAAGGGTGTCTGTGGTCTTGTTTGCTTCTTTTTGGTCTTGTCTTAGTTCCCTCTGTTGCTTTGGTGGTCCTGGGGCAATGTTAGGATTCCTAACTTTACTACTACTAAATGCCTTTTGTGAATACCAAAAGTCGTAAAGTTAGGATTTTGTCTCAGTTTAGTAGTAGTAAAGTTAGGAATCCTAACTTTACTACTACTAAATGCCTTCAGTGAATACCAAAAGTAGTAAGTTTAGGATTTTGTCTCAGATTACTTTTGTGAATCGGGCCCATAAGGTCTGCTGACAGCTGTGCAGTCAAGCCTGACCTAAAAAGGTAAACGGACCCTCATGATTATGTGCATAAACATCTAGTGTTTACATAAATCTGAGTCTTTCAATAAGACTAAAAATAGGTAAATCGAAAAGATACAGATGTTTACTTATGTATTCTGCCTATACTTGTAAATAGTACTCTTGGTCAATCTCTCAATTATTTTTAGGAAACTTTATTAATATTATGTTAAACACCTGGCCAAAGTTAATGCAACATTCAAGAAAGATTTACTTGTGGATTACATAAGAAACATGGATGTATCTGTTAGCTTGATCACTCTATGATTTGTTTTAATGAGATGTCACTACCTGGGGATTCTGGATGAAGAGACCAAGTAACATTTAGTAAAGGTTGGTTTCATAGTTTTGGATATGAGAATGCCGTGACTAGGAATGGTGTTGTCATTTAGTTATAAAATGTAAAGACAGAACCTTAACTGTGTCGATGGGACTTTAGAGGTCGTTTTGGGATATTGGAGGCCAAGTTTAATATTTTTAAACCCAAAAAAACAAATATTTATACCACCATGTAGTTGTAAAATACATACATGAGAACTTTGACTGTCTGAAGGTAGTTTAATTGTTTTTCTTGTTCCTATTCCCCTTTTTCATTCTTTACTTAATCTCCCTGAATTTCTCTCCTTTTCTTTATTTGTCATTCATCCCCATCTTGGTGAATGCTTTGCTGACATTCATTCCATGGCCCCTCAGTCTTTCTGGTTCCTTCCCTCTCGCAGGTTAATTGTGGCCCTAGATCTGAGTGCAGATTTAACTGCTGAAGGGGGCCCAGAAAAAAAGCACTTGTCAACTTGCAACAGAAAGCAGAGCAAAGACCACATCAACAGCAGTTTTCCCTTTTAGAGAATAAGTATTGCACAGGCAACACCAGCACAAGCTTCACTCTTGGGCACAAGACATAACATACAGGTATTTATTTTTATTTTATTTATAACGTTTTATATAGCGCAAACATGGCCTGTGAGGGTATCAGAGCGCTTTACAAATGATCAGAAATAAGAAAACAGGGAAATAAACAAAAACATAATCGAGAGAGGTACACACTGTGTATATAAAATAAAATATGTTCACAAACAGAGGGAGGCAGTATGTCCTGGACAAGTCGGAAAAACAATAGAGATTGACCGACACTCTAGTAATAATCATGGGTGTAGATCTTTAGATGAATTATACGGTCTAGGGCAGAAATTTGTTCATAAGTAGTAATTTCCCTTATTTGTTAAGAAGTAATTGAGGGAATCAATCTGATTTTATGTGATAGGTAGTTCCAAATTCTCGGGTCAATACCTGAGAAGGCTCTCCTGCCAGTTATCTTTTTTTTTAATTTCGGAGGTTTCAGTAGCAAGGTGCTGGTGTTTCTAGAGGACCTGCATCCGCTAAATAATTTGCATCCACTAAATAATTCTAGTTTTTGTGTCAAGTACCTTGAGGTGTTGTAATGAAAAGCTTTATGGGTCATGAAAGCAAATATTAACTGCATCCTTGCTCATATGGGAGCCAGTTAAGGGCTTTAAGATCCAGGGAGATGTGATTGTTCCTTTTTGGTCCTGTGATGAGCCTGACGGCAGCATTAAGAGGGGCCCTTAGAGGTGCCAGCTTGGTTTGTAATGTTTCATGTTTCTTACACACACAAAACAGGTACACATGGGCAGTTAGGGATTGCCTCACTTAGATAACAGGTCACCCATATCCATCAGTTGTGCAAGCTTCTCTTATAGACAAGTACAGGTGGCTGTGGTGACGTAAGAATTCCCCACACAGAACAGTTTGAGAAGCAGCACTGCCGATTTCCTTCATACAGAAGATGAACCAGCATTGTTAGCGTTCCAGACAAAGAAGGCACGGTACAGGCTGCACCTGTGCATGTTTGCTTCACAAACAGACAAGGCACAATACAGGAGGCACCAGTGCCATCTTTACTGATGAAGGAAAGATACAGACTTGGTCAGAAAATGTGAAAGCACAGGAAGCAATCAAACAAGCCAGGCCCCCCTTACAAAGCAGGTCGAGGGCTGAAGTGCTCCACCATAAAGCACCTCTCTTTAGTAAAGCAATCTTCTCCTGTAAACTACTCTCTCCTACAATGCCTCCCATCCTGTAAACTACATCTAGTGTAAAACACACACCCTGTGAAGCACTTTTCCTTGTGTAAAGCAGCCCTCTCCTGTAAAACTGATTGCCATTTGTTCTAACCTAGTTATTTGCCATGTCTATTTAAAGTGGGAATGCTGTTGGGTAGCTGGCCTGCGTTATATGCATTTTTCTCATATAATCACAAATATGAAGTGCTAGAGCAGCAGGCTGGCCTCGGAGGGTGGGAGGGGATAGGAAAGGTAGGAGACGGTGTAGGGCTCGCTGGAGGGAAGGCAGCAGCAAGTTAACAAGGCATGGCAGGCTTACAAACGAGGGCAGCCAGGTGGGACTGGGGCAGAAAACTGACAATAAAGGATGTGAGAGAGAAGATGGGCAGTAAGCTGTCCACAGAGGGCAGATCGGAGGGGCAGGGAGAGCAAGCTGACAACTGTGGGCAGGAGGGGCTGGGGTGATGTCCGGGACTGTCTGGGACACAGTCAGGGACTTGGGCAAGGACTGGGAACTGGGTAGCAAAAGTACGCAGAAAGAGGAGTATAGCGCTGCCCAGGATCATACAGGAAGTCAGAGGAGAAAAGGGATCCAAAGCGGAAGCCTGCACGTAGGAACAAGATGGCTAAGACTCAGAAAGGACAGGCACTCATGAGGTGGTTCAGCAATCAGAATCACTACACTCAGGACAGATGTGCACGACATATATATGAAACAACATTAACAGTAAAGGGGAGTGTGGGGTAAAGCACTCAGGAGCTCCACACGGTAAGACTGAAGCTCAGTACGTTTCTCACCCACAATTACTGTTACAGATACTGACTGCAAATACCCACATATAGGATATGCATGCAAAGGCAGGGTCTGTGGAGCTTATACCAATGGTGATGTTATAAATGTAACTCAAAGACAATACTCACAGTTAACAAGAAACACCACCTAGGTAGTCAGCTGTGCCCACGGATCCTGGTGATCAAACAGGAACACGCAAGGCAGTAACAACAAAGGGGTAGAACTAAGAACAAGCACAATAGACAAGGAACTAGCAAGGACGAGTGCTCAACAGGAAAGGAAGCAAATCACAGGGCACACTTGGCAGAAAGCAGGTAACAAACATACAAGGTAACAGAAGCAAGACAGCAGAATTGAAAGACAGCAAACTAGAAACTTGAACCAAGAAAGTGGGGGACTGGAAAAGGATATACAGAAGGGGAGGCTACAAGGGTATACTAGAATAGTGCAGGTTCAGGAATCAAGAAAACAAAGTAGCACTGAAGGCAGTGCTGGAGCAGGAACTACAATTTAGCAAAAGCCAAGGTAGCACTGCAGGCAGTGCTAGTCCAAGAACAAGGGAAACTGCGGTAGCTCAGGAACAAGGAATGACAAGGCTCGGGAGCAGGAACTAGAATTGAGCTAAAGCTCAAGAGTCACGGTAGCACTGCAGGCAGTGCTAATTCAGGGACAGGGGAAACTGCTGCAGCTCAGGAACAGGAACAAAGAATAACTATAGCTCAGGAACTCAGGAAATAAGGTAGCACTGCAGGCAGTGCTAATTCAGGCACAAGGAATAGCTGTAGCTCAGGAATCAAGGAACAAGGATTAACTATAGCTCAGGAATCAAGGAATATCAAAAGCTCAGGAAACAAGGATCAGTCTCACCGGAAAACAGCTACAATGACCAACACTGGGCTGAAGGGAGCTGGGGCTTAAAAGAGCTCACAGTACTCATGCGCATCAGTTGTGGGCAGGCTAGCAGCAGCCAGCCACAGGTGAGCTGAATTCCTCCACCCATCCTTGGCCTGCAGGGGTGGAGGCAAAGCAGTGAGCAGGGGATTATAGGTCATGGAGTTTCCAGCATAAGCAGACTGGCTTCCACAAAACCCGGCATGGATTGGGAATGGATGTCAATTCCTAAATGATGTCCAAATGCCTGGAAGTCAGGATATGCATACTAGAAAGTGTCTGGAAGCATATTAGAATACTGGAAAGCCCCACAATCCGACCCCCTGGTGGTGGGAAGGAGAGCACAGGTAGTGAATTGTGACAGGGGAAAACTGACAACAGAGGGCAGTGAGAGGGGCTGGGGCAATCAAGCTGACAACATTAAGTGGGTAGGATTGTCAGGATGAGCGGGTGGGAAGAGTTGGATAAGCAAGCTGACAACAGGAAGGGTGGAGTGGGTGGTATGGCATGCTGGCAACAGAAGGGGTAGACGTGTGAGGATGTGGAAGCAAGCTGGTAAAAGTGGGAAGGCCAGAGGGGGATGGGTTATCAAGTTATCAAAGGAGAGCAGGCAGGAAGAACAAGCTGACGATGGAGGGCAGGCAGGAGCGGCTGGCCCAGCGGGCCAACAACAGGGTGGGAGAGAGAGGCTACAACAGCAAGCTGACAGCAGAGGGCTGGTTGGAGTGTCTGGGGAAGCAAGCTGACGATGGAGGGCAGGCAGCAGGAGATGGGGAAGTTCGTGGACAAGAGGCCAGGTGAAAGGGGATGGAGGGCACACAAACAAGCAAGACATCTGGAAAACACAAGCTCTCTCATAGCGGGCTTAAAAAAAAAGAAAAAAACTAGGGCCCAAAAAATGAGCAGATGAAGGACACAAATAATGTGTCCATGTTACAGAAACAGACAAAAACAATAGGAGGAAGGAAAGCCCACGGGAGCTGACAAATAAGAAGTGATACAGCCTTTTCTGGGCTCACTTGCTTCTATTGGTCCTACGATGGACCTTTTTGTCCGACTGAGAGGTGATGGGAGTTAGCAGTGACATCAACCAAATTCAATTAACAGTGCAACCCATTTGGCTGCACAATGAGGACCAGGAATCAGTAGCCAGGGTTAAGAGGGTTTATTACAAATTAAAATCAGGTTAAGATACATGACTCTTGACAGAATCCTATTAAAGTACAACATAGCAACAGGCAGACCCAAGAAGAAACTGAGGCAGACCAATATAAGGCAACTCAGCAATTCATCCAAAGCAATACCAAAGATCAGAAGAAGTATTTGTTGCTCAGAGAACAGTCACAAGTTTTGTTGTCTGTACGTGGATAAATCGAAATCACCTGAAGTAGAGTTCCAGCAAAAGGATGGTTCTGAAAAATGCAAAGAGTCTCAAAAATCAGGCATCTCCATAAAGGAGATAAGATCTAGGCAAGGGAAAATATGAAAGGACGGTGTCAGCATTTCAGAAGCGCAGTCAAGATTCTTCTTGGTCAGCAAGTAAGTGTTAGCCTAAGCCACACTGAGGAAATAATCAAAGTAAGCATAGAGGTCTAAACCTCAGAAGGTTCCAAGCATTCAGGGGAAAGTCTCGAAATGGATGTCCAAAAGGGTCTGAACTCCAATGGTGTGAACATTAAGTTATATGACACAAGGGTCTTCTAGGTAACACCCCTTTGTACGCATCATTAGGGGACTGTTGTCCTACTCCATTTCTCATGTTGCAGACTGCAACATCAGGGAAAATCCCACTCTGTATGTAGGAACGACATCTCCTTCTCACACACAGGTTACATTGCAACATTGCTGAATAGACCTTTTAGTTGACGCTCTGGCTCCTCATGTTCTTTCATCAAGGTCTTCTTCTCAGGCCCTCTCTTCCATCGCTAGTACAGTAATGGATCAATTCTACAACTAACAATGAATGTGGATACCTGCAAGAAATGTCACCTTAGCAGAAAATGGAAACCAGTATTTATGCAGCATGGTGTAATAAAGACCTAGTCAGGACAAGTGTAAAGAATTAACTCAATGGTGCACATTTATTATGCGTGTGCACATTTAAACACAAATGAATATGTTTCTGGTGCATTAGACTCACATTACACGTTACATACAGTATCTTTAAAATAATCATGTGTAAGTATGGCTAGGACCTACATTTAAATTAAATGAAATAATAATGCACCCATTACATAAATTCTTATAATCGTTTTAAGTGAAGTCACATTTTGCATATATGAGGATGTTTTCAATTTAGTTTGCTAATCAATAATTGTCATTCAAGTTATTAAAGCACACATTATGAAATTCTAATTCCATCTATTTAGTAACTACATCATCTACTAAGGATGGTTTATTTAATTAAGTAAATTCTCTAACCCTACGGTGAATGCACTCTTTAGTAATGATGTCAAGTGCAACTCTTACATTAATCGTTAAACCACACAATTAAAATGCTAAGTGAACGTTCATGTCTTGTATGTATTAAGTATTTGTGACGTATAAAGGGTGGACAATGTTTGCGCTACACCACAAGCAAGCAAATAAGAGTGACAATGAAGCCAACTGATGATAAGCAATGGTCGGAGTCGAAGGAAGCCCACCATAAGCTAACAACATATCCCCCTACACTACAGTCAACGTGCACTGTCTTAGGCGGGACCTAAAACACACAACCTATGTTTGGTCAGTGTTTTGGGACAAAGACAAAGTTGCAGACCCTGCAGAGTCTAAGGGCTCTATAAAATATTTTATATACGTAATTCAAACTTCTCTGTTCCAGAAGTGGCATTGGAGAAGTGAAACTGCACATCCTGTTTCACAGAATAATGGCCTGTTGATTTTGTGCCTGCAGACTGCTCTACAGGTATATTTTATACAGCAATAAATGTAATCACCGAATAAAAAAAAAGGGAGGGTTCCCATTGAAGTGGCATGAGCTGGCATTGGAAAGTGGCTGAACAATGATAAATCGTGCCTGTTAGAATTCATTAACACCCACGTGTCTTCACAGCAATCATGGCGCTTCAGCATCTGCACCTGGTACACGATTAAAAGAGCATATCTCTTTTTAGGTCTCGTCTAGCGTAGCAGTGCATGCGCTGCTCGCTCGGCGAGATTTATTGTTAAGGATGACATTCCTCATTTCCATTGGCTGGCGTCACCGTTTATGCTGGTTTTGGGTTCACGCCCTTTTGCCTCCGATCCGGACTCAGTGGCCTGCTTTGCTGCTGTCGCAAAGCAATTTCTTATCTTTATGGGGCCGTGTGTTTCTAATTAGAAACACATGGCCCCATAAAGACAAGAGATCCCCATGCTCCGGCTGCAGCGCGGTCCTCTTTCACTTATTATATATTTGTATGCAATGACAGAAGCAGCAAAGTACAAGTTGTCGTATACAACCACCAGCAAGGCTCCATTTAATGACGCTGTGAGACTTAATCTCCACGTCTGTCCATCTGAAGGGTTGACTGTGGCGTTACAACCAGAACTGCAGAATTTCGAATTTGAGAACCATGATTGAATCTCGGCTTGTTCAAAATCCTGTGATTCTGGTCACATCACATCACTTCTCCCCATACCTCAAAACATGAATGTGATCTTGTGTAATTTAACCGGGTCTCATGCACAGTGATTCAATATCTTTGTGTGGAGTTCGCGCTATATAAAACTGCAATAAACGCTACCCCATCATGGTTTTACATTTGTATTCATCTTGTAGGTTGGCCTGCTGGGGTTGCCTTCCATCCTGGCTAATCTTGCTTGTAGGAGCGTGCGCAGAGCTCTGGGCCTCTGTGTGAACTGACCTGCACCAAAACTGACTCAGTGTCGCCGTTAGTTGTCCTAGTCCCCCACAGATGCCAGGGCACAGCCGGCTAGGGCACGCTTTTACTGCCAGTGCTGTGTGTGCTACGTGATCACGAGTGCGTCAGGACCTGTGGTCCCTGCTGGGTTCCATCCTCCTACAGGTGCGAGCCAGGGCTTTAAGTGGGCCGGGTCCTGCCGGTGCTCTGCACTGGCAGTTCTATAAAGCAGTTGCCAAACTGGGTTTTTATCGGGCTGTCCATTTTTGCCCTCGGGGTCGTCACTGATTTTGAGGTAACTTCAAGGAGACTCGTTATAGTTCTTTCAGTCTCATCATTTCAGAACTGAAGCATTTTCAATGTTATATACAAGGAAGCCGTAGTTGTTGCTGATTTATCTTACACAAACAACAACCATTGGCAAAGCCAATAGCCCTGGCTTGCTGTAGTTGTAATATTACTTGCTTTATCAGTATTATATTGTATATCTGTATGCAATGACAGAAGCAGCTGTGCGTCTTAATCTCCACGTCTGTACAGCTGCAGGGTTGACTGTGGCGTTACAACCAGAACTGCAGAATTTGGAATTTGAGAACCATGATATAATCTCGGTGTGCTCAAAATCCTGTGATTCTGGGCACATCACTTCTCCCCGTGCCTCAAAACATGAATGTGATCTTGTGTAATTTAACCGATGCTCATGCACAGTGAACCAATATCTTTGTGTGGAGTTTGCGCTATATAAAACTGCAATAAACGCTACTCCGTCATGGTTTTACATTGGTTTTCATCTTGTTACTTAGAGGAGTGGAGCGAATGCTGCGCATGGGCGGCCTGCTGTGCCACTTCTTTTCAATCTCCTAGTACTTGGGCCAGCTCCTCAGGCGTCTCTCCCGGCCCCAGCTGCACGAAAAACCTCTTGTGTGACTGTGCAAGTAGCCGCTCTTCCTCACACTTTTCAGGTTACTGCTGTTGCACTTTGACTCCAGGGAGCACTTCAGCTGCATGCTGCAGATCCTTGCTGCCCCCCCTGCTACCACACTACCAGGTCTTTAATGGTGCACTCGTGTGTGCCCCCGACCGAGGCTAACAGAGGGCAGCTTGGCCCCAGCACTGCAGCGGTTCGTATTCCTCGAAAGCATTTGCCTCGCGGTTAACTGCAAACGTGAAGCACTCTTCAAAATTTCACCATGCAGCACGCTGTTTATTTGCAGTCTGCACCCATTATTGTGTACCACTGTGCTTGTGCAAATTAACAAAGCAGTGCTTTCTTTTAGCTACATAAATAAAAACATTCAGATTTTGAAACGCAAAAGTCACTATTGTCAGGCGCCATTTACGGGTGCTTTTTGTTGTACATGTTTTGTGTTTAACGCACTATTCATTTATTTATAGCCTGTAAGATTTATTGCTCAATGTTTCTCATTTTTGTGCTGGAATGAGGGAAACAATTACTTAATTGGCGTTAGCTCAACCCCGATGCGCAGCGGTAGGTCTGTTTCCGAGGTCCCCCTTCTGTTGCTCTTCCTCCCACATCTGTGCTTTTATGGCTCTCTCGCCAGTGTGCCTCTCTGCTCCGTGCACTTCCCCACCATGACGGACCTGGCATGCTGTCCTGCTCCTCTGTATTCTTTCTGCTCTGCCACACTTTTCACACACAACAGCTATTTATTTTCTCACATGAGCGCCTGCCGAGCTGGGCCTCTTTGCTTCGCTAGGTGGCTCTTTTCCATAAATGAACTCCCTGCCGAGACTTATGGCTGCGTCTGCTACTCCACCCTCCTACAGTGAGCCATTAGACTTCACATGTAATGTCACCAGGGCGGTGTCATAAACCCAGCAAACTAGTAGATCAAGACTTTGTATTTAGATTAATATGCACTTTGTATGTCTGAGTTCTAATCATATTTCAAGAAACATGTTGTATTCAATTAATCTAGGACAAGGGACACTGCATAATTCACTCAAACAGGCACTGAACTTCACGTGTTCTCTTGATTCAACTTAATTAAACAACTTCATTTAAAAACACCATCATAATACTATTGTGCACAGTCAAATTAAAAGAAACTTTACACTTGAGGGATGGTTTATCCTGCGTGAGAATTCCTGGCCAAAACCTGTTGCTCGCTGTCCAATGTTTGTGTATATTTTCCCAAAATTACATGATGTATAACAATGACATTTTGAAAAACACCTTCCAATTATCAAAATCGATGGTTGACTACAATTATTTCAAACAAAGTGGTCAAAAAGTGAATATATATGTGTAAATACTGGGGGCTTATTGCATCACAATAAAATGTCACCTTTCTTGCAGAATGAGACAAGCTAATTCACGTTTTGTCGCTTTGATGTGTGAGAAACAGTATGTATTTCGGTTGCAACGCGAAGCAGTGAACAAGTCGTTTAGGAGATGGCATGTCACTTTTGGGGTCTTAGGCGCCTCATCTTCGCACAGCGTTACGTGTTCGTAGTTTACTTGCTAAGGTGACAGGGTAAACTAACTGTTCTTCACACAAGTAACTGCTGAAAATCAAATAACCTGCCAGCTATTTGAGGAACCAGCACCTCGCGGCCTTCCACTCTCGACCTCGCGCCAAACTGCCCCCTGGACAATAAAGGACTTTGTGGCTCTGCTAAATGAAGGCAATGTGTCTGCAGTGCTCGAGTTGGTCAAACAAGGCGCTGCAATGTTATTGCAGGATACAAAGGCTCATCAGAGCCAACCCTCAGACAGGCAATGTTATCAAGCAACGCCAGCCCACCTGCCACACCCCCTACTCTCTCCCTCCACCCGGGCATAATCAGTGGAAATGAACGATCAACAGCTGCTCACCCCAAAATAGAAAAGAAAGGCTCGTTGTCAGTTGAGGGGTGGTCTGAAACCGCAACAGCAACCCAAGGGGATTTCAGTCACTTGGTTGGTTCATGTTTATTTGGAACGTTTCATGGTGTGTTACACTGGATGTCCCACGTTATTGTGGTGTATGCAAAAGCGTATTAATGGCCAGTACCCAGAAAAGCAAACACCCCTGGGAGTGATATTGCAGGAGGAGTGGAAAAACAAACCATCCTCGCAATAAAACGGGGGCCTGCACAGCAAGACTCGAGAAGAATGTGAAAATGCCAGCAATGGGAGGAGACTGCCCAGTTTAGACCTGGAGGGTGGAGACGGAATCTGTTTAAGTGACAGGAGCAGAAAAGCATTGCAGAGGGAAAGGGAAAACAAGACGTGCGGCCACGAGACGCGCTCTGTGGTGGGGGAGGGGCGGAGCGAGGAAAGCCAGATTACGGCTGCGCGCGTGCCCGCGCGCGTAACCGAAGCTTGAGGCCAGCAAAAGTGCGTGGTAGGACTTTGAAAGGCCCACTTACTAAATGTTTCGCCAGTGCAACCCATGCGCTGGCTCAGGCGAGACCTAAAAAAGCATTACAAATGCAATAGGGCTCGCCTTTCAGTAAGGTAAAGCCATTTGCTTTGCTATACACTACCATTAGCACAGCAAATGGCTTTAACTTAATCAAAGGCAAGACCTATTGCATTTTCAATGCTTGTTATTTTGGATATTTGATAGGTTTATAGGTCTACTGTTTTCCTGATATTTTTTTCCATCAGGTTATTTTATCTCAATTCTTTCCCTTTAGTTGTCAGTTTAGTCGTGCAATAGGCATCCTCCAACACGCCCATTTCTTCAGAGAGGGTAGGAGACACAGGCACCCTACGTACCTGTGTGGCAGGCGCGCAACACCCATTGGAATCAAAGGGCTTCAGTCCCCCCCCCCCCCCTCTCGTGTGTGGCAGCCCAGGATGAGAGAGCTTCCCGGGCGAACACACAGCCGCACCCGAGCACTTCACAGGTCTTTAAAAGACCATTTGCATGTTAATGAGGCCTTGCTGTTGTTTGGCTCTAGTTGCGCCTCTGCTGTGTGGGCACAACACTTTTGGTCACCAACACAAAATACACCGCGGTGGGGAAAACGTAGTTGGCTTCGCCCGCTTCCTGAGGCTCCTGGTTGGAGGATCCGCCCGCCAGTCTCCCTGGAGGCGGCTCATGCATTGTTGATGGTTGTTACCATAGTGACGTAGCGGGAGCAGCCTGCAGGGAAACTAGATAGGCATTGACTGTCCCAGGAAGCCAGCCACCCAGCACGACGTGCAGAAATTCACCAGCTATTCAAGACAAGACAATCACCATCACGCACCCGACTGCGACCTGAGAAGCCTCACATTTACCCTGCGTCATCCAGGTAGGTACACACAGATGGTTGCGATTTCTTAAACCCTCCAAATAGCATGTATCGTAGCTTCTAGGCGCATTGGCTGAGTGATATGTGAGTTGTGTCAAAAGTAAGAAAAATATATAGTATTTTTTGTTTTCGATCGCAATTGCTTGCTTCAGAGTTCTTTAAGAGGCTTCGTACGCAAACAGAATGACAAAATCGGTAATAATTTGGAATAAAGAAACTGTCTACCACTGTAGTGTAGTGTAATTTCTTTTATATAGTGCTGCTAACTACTTCTTACGAAGTGTCGAGGCGCTTATACGCTGGTACCCGAAATTAGTGGCTAATCCATTGTTTTTTGGCTATTTTTTGGTTACTGGGATATCTCAAGGAAGTTAGTCAATAGATTTTCTCCACTTTCTTTGTAGAAGACTACATTAAAAGGTATGCCTGATCATTAGTGGTGCTATGTGACGTCATGCAAATGATTCTATAAACCGTAGGACACAAGAGAGACATCAAGCACGCAGGCATTTATGACAGAGAGGAAAAAAAAGGTGTCTCAGAGAGAGCCCAACTGGAATGGTTAGAGAAAGCCAACACCACCTTCCTTCGGTGGGGGCACATTTGTTAACCTGGTGGCTAAAACAGTTAGACCGTTCAGCCTAGATGTGAATTGTCGGTTTTTAGGTGGCGACTGGGGAAGAGTGACTTTCTCATTTGTCAAACCAGACCAGAACAATGTTATATCCTCTCTTCCCCTATCCAGTAAAGCTTGCGCAAAGTATCGCAGATGCACAAATGTCGTTCATTATTGAGAGACATGAGTTTCTTGAGTCTGCTCACACGTGCCACTGAGGCAGTATCAAGCTTAGGTCTTCACGATTTTAAATTTATTGTGGACGATAGAGGCCTGGCTGCGTTTGTCCCATTTGACACTCTGATGACCGTTGATGTGGTCTCTCTCATGCCATCTTCTTGACGTTGGTGTCAGACATCTTGTCCTAGAAAGGTTTTGATAATATGCTAATTCCATCTGAGTGAATTTGAACAAAACTGAAACCTGGTATTTGGCAGCAAGTCTTCACCTTGGTCTGATGCTTTGTGGCCAGAAGATCTGGGACCTTTAGCCACTCACGTGACCAGTGCTTGACTTTGAGAGTTGCCTTTGACACTTGCCTTAGCACTAGGATCATGTGAACAAATTGACCCTCTTCCTGCTTTCTACTTTTGAAAAGCTCAAATAAGATTATTCCGTTACTTCCCTCATCCACCAGGAAATGTCAGTCCAATGACACTCTTCTCCACTGAAGGGTCAACCCAAAGAATATCCAGAATGCCTCAAGAAAACTGGGGAGTGTTATTAGAAAATAGATGTACATAGATCTTATCATCCCCTTCTTATTTTATTGGTGTCTTATATATTGACAGGGTTCATACCATTGATAAATTAGGAGGATTTTTGCATCCAGAGAAAATCTCCTCTGTTCCCCTCTAAAGTTGAGCTTCACTTTAGGGCTTTGCAGTTTTCTTACTGGCATTTACCTCCTTCCTTTTAAAGTATTTGCATACCTGTGTTCGCCTCTTCTACATGATTAACAAAGCATATCCTTTTTTTGATTTTGGATATTTGAAAGGTTTATAGGGCTTTTGTTTTCCTGATAATTTTTTCCCATCAGGTTAATTTATCTTTATTCTTTCCCCTTAGTTTTCAATTTCAACCCTCTCTAGAGTAATATATTCTTGCATTCCACCCTCCTTTAGTAATTCACCACTCTGTAGGCACTCCTAGGCCTCTTGCTTCCACCAGAGGTACTTGCTTAACCCGTTGTGTGCTCATGACGAGCCCAGCTCATCATGAGGCACAGTGGAGCTGTGCTCATGACGAGCTGGGCTTGTCATAACGGTCGCGCTCCGCCCGCGCGCGATTGATTCCCCGCCTGTGCGGGAGAATCAATCAGTGGGCGGAGTCGTGACGAGCTCAGCTCATCATGAGCACAGCTCCACTGTGCCTCATGACGAGCTGGGCTCGTCACGAGCACAGCGCCGCCGCCCGCCCGCGCCGCGGGGGAATTACCCCCGCGGCGAAGGGGTTAATCCATGACCATCCTCAAACATGGTCTTCACTGGTCCAGCTTTCTCTCGGCAAAACGGATCCCCAGTCCTCCTCTTCAACATCTTTGCTGTGGATCTTGTTCACTATTGACATAATTGCTTGGGCTCCTTCTACTGACCGTGTTGTTGCTGGGGCTTCTCCCACTAAGCAAACACAAGGAGATGATGGGCGGAGCGCTGAAAGGTTTCAGACATTCACCCCCCAGTCACAGATCTGGGTTGAATCCATCATCGTTTTTTAGCTCACTTCGCCACCCCAGTTCAGACCCAGACATATGCAAATCAGCCTTGACCCTTTTCCTTATGGGAACAGTCCAGCCCGAACAGCCAAACCAGGTCTTCCATGGACCGGAAACAAGCATCCTGGGACCAGTTTTAGGGTAACACCCCTCATCAGCCAGTCTAGCTTAAGTCCAGTGGCAATGTGAGCAAGGGACCCACGTCTGGGCATACCCTGCCAAATTGGGGCAAACACAAGGAGATGATGGACGGAGCGCTGAAACTTTTCAGACACTCACCCCCAGTCACAGATCTGGGTTTAATCCATCATCGTTCTTTAGCTCACTTTGCCACCCCAGTTCAGACCCAGACATATGCAAATCATTTGACCCTGTTCCTTATGGGAACAGTCCAGCCCGAACTGCCAAGCCAGGTCTTCCCTAGTCAGGAAACAAGCATCCTGGGCTGCTGCACTACTTCTCATGGACCTCTCAGCTGCCTTCGAGACAGTTGAACATGCACGCTAATACAAAGACTCTACAAAGCTGGCATAGAGGGGACTTCTCTCGATTGGATCACATCCTACTTTCAAAACCGAACAAATGTCATCCATTCTCCACCTTTCTCATCCAAACTGTACTTCAAAAAAGCAGGGGTCCCTCAAGGCTCTATCATCCCACCTATGCTTTTCAACATCTACATGAAGTCATTACCGGCAATGATCAATGAATTGCACCTCACCTGCTAAGACTATGCAGATGACACACAAATACACCTTAAACTGGAACGCCCCAAAGACATTGGAAACTCTCAAAGCTTTAGTTGCCTCAGAGACGTTGATCAGTGGATGATATGGAGCCATCTCAAATTGAATGCTTCCAATAAGATAATTCTCACATGTGGTGATTGGAAAAATTATGGCCCACTCTGCACCTGGCCTGACGATCTGGGAATACCTGTTAAAGTTTCTAAGGAAGTAAGAAACCTGGAAATTACCATGGACTCCAAGTTTTCAATGAATGCCCAGTGGACAAATTAGCAAGATCAAGGTTCATTACCGTGAAAACTCTACGACTCATCTCCCCCACCTCGGATTTCCATACAAGGTTCAGGCTACTATCTCTCTTGTACTCTCTAAACTTGATTACGCCAATAGTCTCAACCACGGTTCATCTTTATCAACTATGGAAAGACTACAATGGATTCAAAACTCTGCTGCCAGACTACTCCTACATGCAGAGCCACAAGCCCACATCTTCCCGGCCTTGAGGGCCCTACATTGGTTACTGGTTGCCAGAAGATCCACCTTCAAGCTGCTTTGCATCACCCACAAAGCAATACATGGAACAGGACCGCTTTTCATCAGGAATAAAATCATCAAATACATTAAAAAAAGGAACCGCCGCTCAAAATTGGCACCTCATCTCAAAACCCCACCATACAAGAAAGAAACATAGGTGATACCTCTCACTCTGTTCAAGTAGCCGAACTATGGAATTCGTTACCCGCAAACATTCTACCTTCAGAAGACTACTCAAGAGTTAGCTCTTTCCTGCATAACCACCATACTTAAACTAAACCCCTTCGCCGCGGCGCAAATTCCGCCGTGGCGCTGGGGGGGGGGTGCGGGGTGAGCGCGGCGCCGCCATGCTCGTGACGGAACCACGCCGTCATGAGTCACAGGCGAGCTGTGCTCATGACGGCGTGGTTCCGTCACGACTCCGCCCACTCGTTATTTCGCCCGCACAGGCGGGGAATCAGTGACGCGTGGGCGGAGCGGCCACAGCATGACGGAACCAAGCCGTCATGAGCACACGCCGCCCGTGGCTCATGACGGCGTGGTTCAGTCATGTGCACGCAAGGGGTTAATGTACAGCATATCCATGTGTTTGTAAACATTTATAAAAGTAATTATTTGTGTGTATCTAGGTTTGTGTGTTTCTTTGTACAAATATGTATAATAACTGTGGTTTTAAAATATATAGATATTCTTTAGGTCTTTTTAAGAAATGTAAATATTATTTATAGTTAAAAGTATATAAATATATTCTATTCTTAACATGTTAATAAGTCACTGCATAGTTTTCATATAAGTTATTTGATTAGATGCTTATGGGTCCCTGTTTTATTCATCTATCACAATATGTAAATATTATCATAAGTATTTATCTACAAGTGCTACACTGTTCAACTATTGAGGAAAAGATAAAATTAAAAATAAAGAAATACATTTAAAACAACAACTATATATATATATTTATATATAACATTAGCTTAATGTACAGCAACACTTGAAGGTCTGAGTTTGTACAATACTTATAGGGCATGCATATATATATAATGCAATGCTTAATCTGTTTATAAATCACTGCATAGTTTTCATATAAGTTATTTGATTAGATGCTTATGGATCCCTGTTTTATTCATATATCACAATATGTACATATTATCATAACTATTTTAATGACAAGTGGTTCACTATTGAAATATTGAGGAAAGGATAACATTTAAAATAAATTAGCTTCAAGTACAGCTACATTTGAAAGTTTTGAGTTTGAACAATACTACTTTGAATCTCAATACATTATCTTCCTTATGCATGTACACCCTTTTCATGTAGTTATGTATCTACATATTTATTACTTTACTCCTGCTGTAGAAGAAGAAAAAACATATACATGTATACCCTTTCTATGTAGTTATGTGTCTATAAATTTATTACGTGACTCCTACTTCAGAAGGAGAAGAGAGAACAAAGAACATAAAAGAAAACCATGGATCTCTCCAATGCACTACTATCTCACCCTATACCTCTCTCAATTATCCTCTACCTCCACTCACTGACTCATCCCAAACTTCATTCTACTACTATGATCTCCAAAATAAACCTTTCTAGACTCTTCTCCCAGCCCTCCTTGAATCACCCAAAACTTTATTTTATACTATGATCTACCAAGTAACCTTTTCTAAATTAATCCCTCATGTTTCCCAAACCTCATTTTACTACTATGATTTCTCAAATCCCTTTCTAGAGACTTGTCCATTCTCCATCTCTCCTTTTACTCATCACAAGACTTATCTTACTCCTATGATCTCCCAAACAACACCTTCTAGACTCTTCCCTCTTCTATACCTCCATTATCGGATTCAATCCAACTAACAGACTCACATGTCCACTGCTCAAATTAACACATATTTCCCTAAACTAATCCACCACTAATCCTTTTTGGGTTCTGGAGTAGCGTGCTACTCACTGAAAAGCGCTTTGATGCCTTGTCAGGGGTAGTAAGCGCTATATAATTACAATGAAAAAGATGTAGGTTATGCCGCCAAGATTCTTTCAGACCTACACATGGTTCCTGCAGATCATTTGTGTCCAGATTTCAAAACATACTTGTCTAGGTCAAGCTCAACATAGTTGCCTAGCTCAGTGGACTCTTCCTAGAACAGATAACTGACACCCAGGGAAGTAGCAAGTCTGGCTGCATACCTTTTATCTCAACACACAGCATTACACCGCTTCTGGCAGCAGTGCCACCTTTGCTGAGTGCTCCTGTGGGGAGCAAAATGGTATATAATGTTTTGTTACGGAAAATGCAATGCCAGACTTAGAATGACTCTAGCACAGAGGGTGATGACTCCCACACATTAGTTTGGAGGAAGATTGGAAGATGGTTGAACTACCATGACACACCCATTGATGCTGATAGTGCTAAATAGACCATGTGAAGTGTGTATGCCATACTATATTAAAATGCATAACATACTTTTACAATATGTTACAGATGTCACAGGAGACCCTTAAATATGTATGTAACACCCTTGTGGCTCCATACTAGGTTCTTAAATTATTAATTCTTAAATTATTAACTATTGTTTTAATTTACACGCCACAGACTGGGCCAAAATGATGAATTCCACACTATATGGTGGGAACACGGACATACAGTCATTGACACACCAAAATAGACTACATCGCACCATAATCTTTTATACAGCACTGCACCCTGAACACAACACCCATCACATTTGACCACACTGTAAGATGTACACAGAATCCCCCACAAAGCAATACAGCCTCCAACACTTCATCAAGCCATGGCGCACTATTTGTCAATACGCTAGAACATTAGACACAACTTCATTCAGCACCAAAATATATCAATTCATTTCATACCACACCATAAAACACAACACCACACACATCCGGCCCTCGGATCGTTGGATCAGTGATAAAGAGTCCGTATTTGGCCGTGGGGATTTCCCCTTCAGACCCCAGTGTTACTGCCTGGAGGATTGATCTATTTCTATGACCACTCTGTCATTAAACAGATTTAGAGACCAACACTAAGTTCTTGTTTCTGGGCTACACAGTTCTCATCGCACGCTGATCCGTAGCGCGACCTTATAACTCTACTTTTGTGTACTTATGGACTTGTGCCTGATTTAGCTCTGTAACTGTTTTGTGAGGGTCATTGCCCCTATGAGCCCTGATGAAGTTCTCCATGAGAGAATGAAACGCGTTGGTTGAAACCTAAAGTTTTTACATTGAAAAAGAATTGAAAATAAAGATTTCCGGAAAACTTACTATTACTCTCTGGACTTTATCACCCTGTGCACGCCCACTGCTTGCTTTTTAAAGATCTGGATTACAGAGGCGTCACTGGACGGTTGATGCCTGGGCTTGCTGCGCGGGACCTGTACATAATTTGAAACTAGCGTGAGGTGCAGAAGTATTAGTCCACCGTCTCTTCCTGTTTATTGCGTTACATCATAAAAAAACACCTTGCACTCTATCACACACTGTACATCTCATTTTGCCACGGAACAAGGCACCATACAACACCACTCTACAGGAGCCTACATCATTAACAAGAAACAATACACCATACCACACTTTAAACAGATCTTACTACACAAACTATCCAACAACAGCACATCATTCTACATTACATCACACCTTCGAACATTACATCACACTATACACTTGCAAAACACACAATGTACCTCTATATCATACCAGGCATCCATCCATTTGTGTATTAGAGAATTTGATAAGGTTAAGATCTTAGCAATTTGGTATGGTGCTTTATGTTTTCACAAAATATGTTTGTGCAGATTATGCTTTTACAGGAATTCCTCTTGTGTGCAAAGATGTCTTAGTGATTGTTGGCCTGGCTTTTTTATTCAGCACTAGAAAACATACATGCCAATCATATGCACTGAATAGAAGGAGGATCACTCCTGAGCAGTTTTCGAGCATTACAGGTTCCTACAACTGTCTACCAGAATAATGAGCGATGACACATTTGTCCTAGTCTCAAAACCATACTCTACAGATAAAACCACATTGCGAAACACTCTTCCGTCATTCTGCTTGCTTGCACATGCCAGTGATAAGTCACAATACCACTCCATCTACCACCATGGAGATTACATGCAAATGTTAGGTAGCAGATAGGAAAGACTGAAAATATAAGGAGAATGACAGTACGAATATGTGACCACCGATGAAGGCGCAAACAAGGAAGCATGGAAAAAACACAGACGGAGATTGAACCTGAGGGTTGTGTGACCTAATGTATAGGTGACCTCCAGTTTGGCTAACTCATCATTAGACACCTTGTTCATAGGGGCATTGAAAATTGAGATCATTGTTCAGTATGAAGGACTTTGTACAATAACACTACAAAATGGATCATGTCGGCGATGGACAGTTTGTGTGCAATATTTTTACACCTTAAGTCAGACTTTGATAAAGTGGCTTAGGAGATGGTGTTGTTATCATTGACAAATGCTGGTAACAGAAGAGGTGTGATAAATATAATTGGGAAACACCATTCTTAAAGATTATCTGGGGTCAGATTCAACAACAGCAGATAACTATTGAACAGGATGAATTCAGAGACAACAAGGGGGTGCAACTGGGCTGTGTTTACCCCCCCCCCCCATACTCTTTGAAGTAACCTTGATTTAAACACTTTGGTTCTAATTTTTGAGTATGGCAGTGGGATGTTCCTATTTTGGTCCATTAAGTCACTACATATCATTATCATAAATTGGAAATAGTGCCAACAATATTTTTAGGCCCTTCCTAATATATTGCACCGAAAAGAAACTTGGCAATATTCTAACGTGTAAAGATGTAACCCATAGCAAAGCAAACATCTTCCTCTTTTTTTTTTTTTTTTTGAAAAACCTTTATTGACATTTCGATCATTGACAAGTATGGGCCTACAACCCCCCAGGGCCGGCCGCTAAGCAATCAGAGCAATAAGGTCAAATATAAGCACATGCGGCACCTCGGTAGCAAAATCTTCATACTAAGATAGTTCGGCCCGGGAGCCGCGCAGGTAGGACACCAGGAGAAAAGGGGTTTTTCATTTTATAATGAAACAAAACAGTAGGATCAGGTGCCAAACAATTTCCCAACAGCGATAAAGGGCAGGCCGCACGATAGACGTTAGCAATAAACAGCAATCAATTGAATCCATGGCGCAAACACAGGAAATGATGGGGAAGAATATCAAAAACAGTTGCGCCTGCAGGCCCCCATACCTAATGCCCAGAGAACCCCCGGAAACTGTGGCACACACGGAGAGGCAACGGTTCACAGCAAAAGAGGCGTACCACGCTGATCCCAGAAAAGAAACAAAAAGAAACGGAGAAGAAAAAGGAGGCCATGGAAAAAGAGAGGAAGACTGAGAAAGAAAAGAGTCCCTCCCCCAACCCCCCACCCTGCACCTCTGCAAATGAGTATGGCCCCTCCCCCCAGCAGTGTGCCTGTCGCCCTGGAACTAGACCCGAAATATAGAAGAAGCAGGGAAAAAGGAATAAGAAAGAACCCCACCAGGCGGGGGGGTGGAGAAAATATAATAGACTGGAGGAGGGCCTTCAGAACATACCCCCGGCTTCTCCCTCCCGCACCGTAAGGTATCCCAGCAGCAAACAATAAGTAGCACCAAATCGACCATAACAAAAGGGGGAATGGGGAGCATTGCGCACCGAATACGCTAGTAGGTATGTCCTGGGAGTACACAACCATGAGTCCGCCCGTCTACCAGATGACCACCCCGAGGGATCAGCCTCATCCCTGACCACTCCTGGCGATGCTGCCCATGCCTACCCCTCGACCCAGCGCCATGTCCGATGTTCCAAGGTGAAGGGATGTCCCAAAACAACCGGGAAGCGACGCACACAGGTGGGGTGGAGATCTCAGAACGCCAACACAGTCCGCATCTCGGAGGGACGTCTTTCCCAGTGCTGCCCCAGGATCTGTACTGCACACAAGGTCCGGGAAGGCTGAATCGTCCAAAGTAGACAGACATTGCTGGTAAAGTCCCTGGGTCACCGGAGGTCGTACACGGGACGAGGCCACCACCTTCCACTCGGAACCACTACCTCCGGAACAGATCAAACCCTCAGTCAGCCGATCATACGGTAGCATACTGTCCGGAGTGTCCGGCTGCGCACTAATCGCAGGGATGGCCGCGACATTATCCTCCTGTGTGCAGTGTAGGAAGTCCCTGCGCGACTGTGGACTAGCATGCCGCCATTGTCCCAACGCTGATGCCACACCGTCGATCTTACTCCCCAAGACCTCGATGCCACGAGCCAAGGAGAAATGAAGGGCACCAAGGGCCTCAAGGAGGTCGCCGTACCCCAGCACTGCTCCCCGCGGTCGCTCTGCCACACTCCCAAAAGTCACACACTCCCAATCCTGCTGCGACCCGGTGGACAGGATAGTAGGCTGCATCGCAACAAAATGGCCGCCGGGGGAGGCCCGGCTCGTATGGGGGCCGGGACCCAGGGACAAGCACCTCGGGGTCCACGTCGCTGGAGACAGGGGTCCGGGGGCAGGTACAAATTCAGCCGTTGCGTGGACTCGGGCAACAGTCGGCTCCACCAAGGACCAGCGGCCGCGAAAATCCGGGAGCAGTCTGCAAGGATCAGGGCGAGCTAGGGGCGGTGTCCGGGCAGCTCACCGTCAAAGGCAGGGGCAAACACCGAAGAGTCTGAGAACTGCACCCCCGGGCATGCCCTCGATCCACTACGCTTCAGCAACGGGAGCGGCCGTGGCGAAATGCAGGCCGGGGGCAGCACCGCTCCGGTGGACCGACTCCACCCAGTCACCACAGGCCGTTGTTGTTAAACTGCCACCCGGCCAAGGCGTCCACTCGAGGTCCCGGCTCCGGGGCCGCACGGGCCGCAAAGTTCATCCGCAAATTTCTCAGGCGGTACAGTAGCCAGAAACCCCGGAGTCACACGATCGGTTGCCACTCTCCTTCACAAACACGATCCCATGGCGCAAGCTGAGGATCTAGTACAGGATATCCGTGCGGGATGCGGAGGTTCACGGAGCCGCGAATCTACGCTGCCGTCTCGGTCGCCATCTTGGCTCCTCCCCTCAACATCTTCCTCTTTAAGTATGAGAATGACAAGGTCCACTTTGACAAAGTCAAAATGTTTGCTTATTTGGGCATTCACTTTGAGCAAAATCGGGAAATGGTCTGCATAGACCAATAACACATAGGCAACATGGAGATATGTAGCATCCATGTATGTAGAAGCAGCATATAAATGCCAGAGATAAAGTCATTTGAAGAAGGATTACAACTCAACAGCATCATCACCTTCACGCAAGGAGGAACAGGAATTAGGAAAGTAACAAGATCGGAGGCTATTAAAAAAGCATGGAGGTGAACAGAGAAGTTTAGAGAGGAAGAGAACCATAGCAGCAGAGAAATGAGCTAACAGTAGTACTGTAAGAGTAAAGGTAAGAGATGAAAGAGGAATAAAGGACAGGATTGTGAAATGGCATGAAGAATGGAAATGGAGCAAAGTGATTTAAGATTTAAATTAGAAGGTAAAAAGGGAGGAGCTGGGAAATATACTTGCGGACACAGGGAAAAGTAAGCGAGGGTAAAGACAAATACAAATGAGGAAAAGTCATTATAGGCTATGGATGGATGATAAAAAGTCTATTTCTATTGTTCTTTGATTACAATATAAATGAAATGCTCAGATGCTGATCCTTCATTTAAGGTCTAAATTACAAATTGACAACAGACTGTTCTTGGTATCTGCTGGGACTAGATGTTCAGAAATGAGCAGCAGTTAAGGATATATAATATATTAGCTTCTACTAATTGTCAAAGTCAGATGTTAGTATATAAATAGATATTTTTTACCATTATTTACCTTCTCGAGAAGGTCTCTTCATGATCCAGGAGTGACACAACAAATACATTAAGCATTATATTGTATCTTTGTCGAACACCCAGGTTTTCAGCCTCTCCTGAAAGAAAAGGAGGCTTGTCTACATTTTTAATTTTGAATTTGAATTGCAAGGGTGTGCTCCACTGTTTGGAGTCTTGCACAGCAAAGGCTCTTGCTCCCCATCTGAATCGCCTAAAACTTCAAATAGTGAGCACCTTCTCTTCGTTAGATTGCACATTGAGCCCAGACTCTAAAAAGTATTGATAAGTACACTAGCACTTTGCTGGACATTTAGTAATCTAAAGGAATAGTCACGGTCACTGGAATTATGCGGCAGGAGAGGGCCAAATTATGCAGCAGGGTTGAGTAAAGTATGCGGCAAGAAATTGCAAATTATGCGGCATATTGTAGCATATTTTGTAATAGTTTTACTGTATTAGTTTGTCATTTGTAGGTCTCGTGACGTAAGCAACGCATACGCTGCTCTCGTCTTACGAGGCTTCTTGGAATCGATACGATTCCAGAAGCCTCGTCCCAGCTCCTCCTTCAGTTTTGATTTGTGCGCGTCGTTTGGCGTCACAAATTATGCCGAAAGCAGTGCAATGATTGCATGCAAGGCATGTCAATCGCTGCTTGTTACCACCCTGTCTCCTTTTAGGCACGCCCACCGGGATTCGATCGTTTACGGGCAGATTTACACTCTTTCCTTTAAAGGACTCGAAGCACTATTTTTTTCTCATTTGCAGCGCCATCCACACGTTTGTAATGGCCGCTGACAGCCTCTCCTGCTTCAGCCCCCCACTCTCGCAAAATGTGGAATTCTGCTGCATCATCAACGCATCTTATCTCTCTGGTGTTTAGCTTTTTAAAGCAATCTATTCATTTGCGCATTATGATGAGCTGACGAGTATATTTTGTGTGAGGCCGGGTTGGACTACAGAGGTATGTTAGAATGATCCTAGTTAAGGATACAATGTATATTTGGAATACAGCACAGCTGCTCTAGAGCCAGAGAACCAGGTCAGCAGAGCTGCTTTAGAGCCAGAGAACCAGGTCAGCAGAGCTGCTCTAGAGTCTAAGAACCAGGTCAGCCGAGCTGCTCTAGAGCCTAAGAACTAGGTCAGCAGAGCTGCTCTAGATCCAGAGAACCAGGTCAGCACAGCTGCTCTAGAGCCAGAGAACCAGGTCAGCAGAGCTGCTCTAGAGCCAGAGAACCAGGTCAGCCGAGCTGCTGTAGAGCCAGAGAACCAGGTCAGCAGAGCTGCTCCAGAGCCACAGAAACCAGGTCGGGAGAGCTGCTTTAGAGGGAGAGAACCAGGTCAGCCGAGCTGCTGTAGAGCCAGAGACACCAGGTCAGCAGAGCTGCGTTGGAAGGAGAGAACCAGGTCAGCAGAGCTGCTTTAGAGGGAGAGAACCAGGTCAGCAGAGCTGCTCTAGTGCCTAAGAACCAGGTCAGCACAGCTGCTCTAGAGCCAGAGAACCAGGCCAGCAGAGCTGCTGTAGAGCCAGAGAAACCAGGTCAGCAAAGCTGCTTTAGAGGGAGAGAACCATGTCAGCAGAGCTGCTTTAGAGGGAGAGAACCAGGTCAGCAGAGCTGCTTTAGAGCCAGAGAACCAGGTCAGCAGACCTGCTCTAGAGCCAGAGAACCAGGTCAGCAGAGCTGCTGTAGAGCCAGAGAAACCAGGTCAGCAGAGCTGCTTTAGAGGGAGAGAACCAGGTCAGCAGAGCTGCTTTAGAGCCAGAGAACCAGGTCAGCAGAGCTGCTCTAGCTGACACTGACTGACTGACACTGCCTGACTGACACTGACTGACTGACTGACACTGACTGACTGACACTGCCTGACTGACACTGCCTGACTGACACTGGCTGACTGACAGACCCTGACTGACTGACACTGACTGACTGACACTCACTGACTGACACTGACTGACTGACACTGACTGACACTGACTGACACTGACTGACTGAAACTGACTGACACTGACACTGACTGACTGACACTTACTAACTGACACTGACTAACACCGACTTACATTGACTGACTGACACTGACTAACATTGACTCACTGACTGACACTGACTGACACTCACTGACACTCACTGACTGACACTGACTGACACTGACTGACACACTGACTGACTGACACTGACTGACTGACTGACACTGACTGACTGACACTGACTGACTGACATTGACTGACTGACACTGACTGAAACTCACTGACTGACACTGATTGACACTCACTGACTGACGCTGACTGACTGACACTGACTGACAGAAACTGACTGACTGACACTGACTGACTGACACTGACTGACACTGACACTGACTGACTGACACTTACTGACTGACACTGACTAACATTGACTGACTGACACAGACTAACATTGACTGACTGACTGACACTGACTGACACTCACTGACACTGACTGACACACTGACTGACTGACACTGACTGACTGACTGACACTGACTGAAACTGACTGACACTGACTGACACTGACTGGCTGACTGACATTGACTGACACTGACTGACTGACACTGACTGACTGAAACTAACTGATTGACACTGACTGAAATTGACTGACTGACACTGACTGACACTGACTGACACTGACTGACTGACACTGACTGACTGACACTGACTGACTGACTGACACTCAATGACACTGACTGACTGACACTGACTGACACTGACTGACTGACTGACACTGACCGACACTGACTGACTGACTGACACTGACTGACACTGATTGACACTGACTGACTGACACTGACTGAAACTGACTGCCACTGACTGACTGACAATGACTGAATGACTGACACTGACTGACACTAACTGACTGACACTGACTGATACTGACTGACACTGACTGACTGACACTGATTGACACTGACTGACTGACACTGACTGACTGACACTGACTGACTGACACTGACTGATACTGACTGACTGACACTGACTGACTGACACTGACCGACTGACACTGACTGACACTAACTGACTGACACTACTCTGACTGACTGACACTGACTGGCTGACCGTGATTGACACTGATACTGACTGACACTGACTGACTGACACTGACTGACACTGACTGACTGACTGACCGGCTGACTGACCGACACTGACTGACTGACTGACACTGACTAACACTGACTGCCTGACACTGGCTAACACTGACACTGAGTGACTGACACTGACTGACACTGACTGACTGACACTGACTGACTGACACTGACACTGACTGACTGACACTGACTGACTGACTAACTGACTGACTGACACTGACTGACTGACAGACAGACTAACTGACACAGACTGAGTAACACTGACTGAAACTTACTGACACTGACTGACACTGACTGACTGTCACTGACTGACTGACACTGACTGACTGACTGACACTGACTGACTGACACTGACTGAAACTGACTGACACTGACTGAATGACACTGACTGACTGACTGACACTGACTTACTGACAAGACTGACTGACACTGACTGACTGACGAACTGACACTGACTGGCTGACACTGACTGACACTGACTGAAACTGACATGACTGACACTGACTGACTGACACTGACTGACATGACTGACACTCGCCTTTCATTACGTTTAAGCCATTTGCTTTGCTATACAATACCATTAGCAAAGCAAATGGCTTTAACTTAATCAAAGGCGAGACCTTTTGCATTTTCAATGCTTTTTAAACTTGGTATCACTGTCTGGGCATTGAGTACATCTCATTAGTACCAGTTTGATGCCCAGATATAGCAATAAGCAACAAAAAGCTGACTAGTCAATTTTTGAAAAGGGCTGGAACACGCGTTGCTGCATTTTTAGTAACTTTTTAACTGTTTGAGCTAGAAACAAAAAATAGTTTTAGTTAAAATCTGCAGATTATGTGGTAGATGATGGATTACGTGGCAAAGGCACCAAATCTATAATTATGCGAAAATCGCCACAGCCACACAATTTCATAATTCCAGTGGCCCTGGAAATGGTTAATTGCAACATTGGGTAGCTTTCTGCTGATTCTAGTTTGTATCTACAAGAAAATCCGTTTTTATAGCAGATTATATAACTCTTACATAGGAAGTATGTTGGTCTAAAGATCACAGAGGGTAGAGCAGTATTATTATTCTCATGTATTTTTCACATTCTTTGTAGTTGTGGCACTTACTAGTATATACCACAACAAAACCTGCAATGCCTTTATAGACACATACCTATTGTAGTCTAGTTGATCAGTCTGTGATTATCTTTAATAGTATTGTAGGAAGTCAGCTTTTTCTGTGTGGTCACACCGAAATTGTCGCCTTTTGCAGGACCCTGGCAGGACCCTATATTTTTGCTGCCTTCAAAATTCTGTTCACTTTACCCCTGCTAAACAGTAATAAAGTTCCTGTGCTCCCCCTTTAACCAGAGTTGAATTGGCATAGGGCATATTTAAGTTCCTCATAAGTCCATTGTATATGGTACAATGTGTACCTAGGGCTTGGAAGTTAAATGCTGCCAGTGGACTGCAGCTCCAATTGTGCCATCCACTACAGTGGAAGTGAAGCCATGGCTTCAGGCAAATCATGTGTGGCCTGACTGTTGCAGTGTACAGCCTGCAATTCATCATATCCGTCAAAATAACCCCTTTTGACATGTCAAAACCTCCATTTTAAATATTAAGAGTATAGTACGATTCTATTGGCACTTCAGTTGTGATGTCACAGCGCAAATGCCAGCGACCACCAACAGTGTCAAAATGGAAACTACAGAGTAGTACAT
The DNA here is from genome assembly GCF_964204655.1 of Triturus cristatus. NCBI lineage: Eukaryota > Metazoa > Chordata > Amphibia > Caudata > Salamandridae > Triturus > Triturus cristatus. Next base: position 139,118,588 of record NC_140595.1, on the reverse strand, counting down.
CACCATGCACTTAAAGAGTTAAAGATATTTCTTCCTTTTTGGGTCACACTCTCCTTCCTGCTGGTTAGATACCTAAACCCAGACAGTTCCAAACTGTGAAATCAACGCGTTGACTACTGTCCCTTTCCTAGGCTTTAATCATCTGTGGTTAGCTTACTTGCTACTGGTTCTTATTGTTAGTGTCAGGCACATCGACTGTTCATTGTTTCCTATCCTATAGTGCTATGAGGCTCTCTGGTGGTGGTTTGCAGCGCTTGACAAAAACCACTTACAAATAACTTGACAACATGTAATCATAGCTGTTTTTGATAACCTTATGGTACTACATGTATTCTTTACCTCCTTGGAGATGCACACCAAAGATTACTATCTGTACAGTGCCACACATTTGAAAGATCAAAGCTATCTTTACCTTTTGCTTATGTTATGCTGTGTAAGCTGTTTTAAGCAAGTTACCAATAAGTTGTTGATGTTTGTATTACAACTGTTGAGATCCACATTTAGGTCCTTATTCTGAATGAGTAGTAATCCCTATTTAAATGGTAGCAGGAGTTAGCAGCCAGATCTCAATGGCAAGAGGTGTGGGAGTCAGCGCTTTTGGTATTTGCTACCAGGAAATTTCCTGTTTCTATTTTTCCTCTATCTCCCCCTTTTTCTGAAAACCAGGGAATTTCACCTGCTAGAGGAGGGTGATTGTTGGCCCATGAATACAGAATTACAGCAGGAGTCAGGAACAATCACTAAAATTTTCCCAATAAATCCCTATTTCAAAAGGCACCCTCATGGTATAAGTCAAAATACCGTGGGTATTCCCTCATGTTGGAATAGCCATTACCAGTGGAATTGGTAATACTTGGTGTGGTGTACAGATGTAGCATTCACAACCAGCGGCGGCCCCTCCGCAATGGCGGAGGAGCGTCGCCCCATTGGCTCAGAGCCAGCGTGTGCAGGGAGGGGCTAGGCCGGGCTATAAGAAGGGGAATGAGGAGCAGTAAATGTGCACTTTTACGTGCGCATGTCCATTTGGCCAGCCGTTTCAGACCGGCCAAACTGACATGCGCACTTAGGTAGCAAGGTTGGAGAAACAAAACAGACTCCCTGCGCCTGAGTGAGCGTTGATCCAGTCCGCTCAGGCGAATCCCTAGGCCACTCTCATGCTTGAGAGCAGCGTGTGTATTGGATGGCGAGTCTGATGCTGTCCCAGGGACTGCTGGGACCAGGAACAGAGGAGCACAAGGCAGCAGGCAGCACCAGATACGTCTTGTTTTTAAAACATTAGTACCCTCCCCGCCCTCACACCGCACGCTTTCCGCTGCCTCCGCCCGTCTCCTCCACCGGCCTCACCGTTCTTTATCTCTGTCGGCCACCACTGTTCTCAACCTTTTTGTAATGAGCGGTTTGGTCTACATATGTGCAACTTGAAGATCCCTTGCATCAGAAGTAATAAAGCAAGTGATTTGGCTGTAAAATGATTCAGACATATATTGTAAATATTACAGTACCCCCTTCTTCACATCAAAATCACTTCAGAGTTTCTGCGACTTGCAAACTATTTGCATTGTATGGTAATATGTCTTTGGTGACATATCTTGTCTTCTTTTTTAGACCCTGAAAAACTAAGCTAACCATTTTAGTACATAACAACCTAATGATGAGACCTTTTTTCTCGTATTGTCAATTTCTCTAAAAATTTAATGAATCAAGCGAGATCTGATGCAACCCCTTTATTTAACAACCAAAGAAGGCCTGTTACAAATAGGATTTACTTTAATCAGATTGTTCAATTATTCCGTAAATGTAACAATTTATGTTCTCAGAGAAAGGCATCTCATTTAATTGTATGAATAAGTGTTTTGCAGCAAGGTCTACTTTTCATCCATCATATACAGAACTGTCTTTAAATGTTGAATATTTTTACATTTTTATTATTACCATTATATTTTGCACACTCTAACTCTGAGAAATTGTAATGGGAGAGCTTTTATAATGTTTTTAATTGGTAGATTGTGTGTATGACAATATGGTCTTGAAATAAACATGGGTTGAATTGTTTATATGTTATCTTATGTGCAAGTATTACATTACCTGTTGTGCTTTGTTATGCTGGTGAGTTAGATAGCTTTTGACATCTGTGTGTAACCTGTAAGCTACTGGTTAAACCCCTGGTAGTCCTATAAACTCAGCCCTCTGTGTTTTTAAAGTTGATTAGTTAGATAGAATTCTGCCAGGTGGTGTGTTATTTGCATTATAGCCTTATGCCCTGCCACAGTGATGTGTTTATTGGAACTCTCTGCCACCGGATGGTCGCTTAATCACATCTACCGCCTCCTTCAAAAAAAGAAGCAAAATTATTTCTGATGAACACGTTTTTACCCTAAGCTATCACCTCTGTGCTTATTGATTGTAACCATACCTGTGACTCTTTTATGATGCCTCACCTTTTCATTGCTGACAAGCTTAGTAATTTGTGTATTCTCAATGCTCTTTACTTCAATCATATATGTGATTATTTTAGTTAACTCAAGTATACCCTACCTTTCCTTCATGTAAAGCGCTCTGATACCCACTCGGGTCATGTTCGTGCTATACAAAACTTTATAAATAAAGAAATACATTCTTAGCTAGAACTCCCCACAGGGCAGAGCCACTATAGGATAGAGGTGTCAATAATTCAGGGCTTGGGCGCAGTTTCTGTCTCCTGCTCACTGGGCTTTGTCTCACACTGACAGGGAGGGACCAGTCTCCCTTGAAAGACAGACTCTGTGCAAGCTTGCTTTTCTCTTAATTTATAAAGGACGGCTAAAATGTTCCTGAGAGGGACAAGGGGGCGGGGAGGGGCAGAGTCCCAGGTATAAACCCTGGTTGAGCTGAAACAGCATTTCATTCTTTCCTAGTATGTTGTGCTATATTTTTGTTGCCTTTATGTAGCACTTCCTACCCCGAGGAGGTGCCCGCATGCATTAGTGTGATGGGTGGCAAGTTACACAGTGGAAGATTTTGGGGTTTCAGCACTGTCTGGGAGCTGTTTTGAGGTTATGTGTGGGGACCAGAGGGATGCTCTTGTCCTGTCCTATGTCGCTGGACGTGTAGTGCCTGTATTGGACTGACAAGGAGTGAAGTTTAATACACTTGAGCTTTGTGTTGTTGTTGGTTCTGGTTGGCTGGTTGGGACTGTAGACGATGTGGAAAGTGTTTGGTGTTGTGTGTGATTAATAGAGGATTTCTCCTTTCATGTCACTAAGTTTTGCAAATGCATGTATGCCCTGCGCGAAATAAGGTAGAATGAGGGATAGCTGTCTTTGTGGTCTACAGAGCACAAATAGGTTCTGGGTTGTGGAAACATAACTTACCTTTGCCATCTGAAGTCCAGACCCAGTCAGTGTGGAAGACTGTTTCTGTTTTGTAGATGGTGCAATCCTGTTCTGTGGAAGAGCCAGGTCTTTACCACCTTCCTGATTCCCATGTGGTCTTCGATGTTCCTTGACTTTGTCCGAGAGGAAATTTCATAAATTTACTGTTTGTACACAAAATGAGATTCCTCAAATATGCTTCTTCTTGTTGTGCTGGAGACCAGCTGAGGTGTCAGAGGGTTCTATTTTGTGAGTATCGTTGTAACTTGCCATGCGTGGCCTTAAAAACTAAGCCATTAAGTGCTTGGAGCACTGATGTGAAGTATCACCAAGGGCAATTTTTATTTATTTTATTTTAGAAGTGTGAGAAGTTGGCCTGGTATATGATGTTCACTAGTTAAAGTGACCACCTTGTACCATGCCAAGCAACCCTTATGGTGTGGTTGTAAGTCAACCTTTTCGGACTAGCTGCCCTAGTGGTGGCGTAGGCTAAGCAGTCTTTGAGGCTAAACTCGTTAAAGCGTGTTAAGCAGGCTGTTTTACCATATGTAACCCCCCTTTATACCAATGAAAGGACACCACACAGATATATATTCAAAATATATATGTATTTATTACTCAAAGTATCCCCTAGACTCTTTATGAGCACAGGAGCACAAATCGTTAAACAAGAAAGTATTACAATATACAGAAGTTGCACTTTATATGGATGGGCCCTGGTGGCCACTCAAATCATATACTAAAATAGTGGTATAAGTACCACCAACAGGAAAGGGAAAAGGCCTAGGGCCTCTAGAATCGCTGGGCCTACAAGGAGCTAACGATAGTTAGTGACCAGGAGGTCCACGGGTCGCGTGTGCAGTGAGGAAAGTTACACGCGGGCTCCCATAGGTTTTCAATGGGTGCGTAAAAGTTCAAAAGTTACTGCTAGAAGGGTCTTCTGGATGGACTATGAACTTAAGACTTAAAACACAGACACTAGAGATGTTTCTCTACACTTGGGCACCGGAGTGCCAGCTTTACCTCACCCACAGGAAGCGGGTGCATAGGTCTCGAAGTGCGTCGGGTTTCGTCTATCTGTTCAATGGAGCCTGATGACAAAGATGCTGCAGGCGGCCGGTCCAGAAGAGATACGGTGGATCCAAGAGTGGATCGGAGTTGTAGAAGACCTGAAAGCAGAGGGGACAGTGTTCACAGTCACTATCCAGTGACCGGCGTGGCACCAGGTAGGTACCAGGCGATGTTGGGTGCAAACAGGTGATGAGGTGTAGCTTGTCTCCGCAGCCACGTGGTCCCTGAAGGTTGACGACGTCCAGGAGTCGGTTCACGAGCTGTCCCACGCAGGCTCTCGCTGTTGGCGGTGTCGGCGACTCGAAGGAAGCAAACAAGCCTTGGCAAAAGCAGAAGTCGTGAAGAATGAAGAAAGCTGATTACTCTGACCAGCAAGGTCAGAGGGGCTGCTCTTTTGGAGGGCAGCAGGGGCCAGTCTGGAGCAACCAGACCAGTGTCGTAGTTTTCAAGGTTCGTCGCCAAAATGGCCACTAGCCAACGGGCCAGCGACCGGGCAGGCGCGTCAAGATGCAAAGTGCAGAGGGGCCCCACGCAGATCGTGGAGATGCTGGAGGGCTCACCTTTGGTGCAGATGCTGCTCGGATGTTGGGCTTCTCAGGACCCAAAGCACAACTTGGAGGGAGCCTCTGTTGTCGCGCTTGCAGCTTGTCGTGGGTCTTTCAAGATGGCTGGCTCCACGTGTCTCAGTGCCTCCACGGGTTCCTTCTCTTCAGGGACTGTGGATCGGGTGGTGAGAGGTCTGGAGGTCCAGGTCTTGTTGGGCTCTGGGCTCGGGCTCCGGCTGGAGGCGGCGGCAAAGCAGACGTCGAGTAGCTGGTTGGTGCTTGCGTTAGCAAGATGGTCACTCCCTGACCATAGGGGAGATTTCCTTCTGTCCTCTGTGCAGCAGAGCGTCGAAGTTCCCGTCTTCTTCTTTGTAGTAAGTTGATTCCAGGATGTCTGAAGTCTTAGGACACAGCTCCTACCTTTAAGCGGATTCTAGGGGCCGGACTACCTGCTAGGTCCCTCCCTAAGGGTGGGACCAGGAAGGGGGGTGGTTACACCCCCAATCCTTTGTCCAGCTCGCCCCAGGTCCGGGGCTGGTGTGCCCCAGGACCGGTTTGAACTGGCATATGCACCGAGGCTCCTTGTGAGCCTCAGGCATGTCTGATTCCATTCAAGCCCTACCTGACCAATACACAAAATCCTTTCTGGGGTGGTGCACGCACCTCCCCTGGCAGGAAACCCTTTGTCCACGTCTCCCAAGCTGGAAGGACTCCCAGCAGCAGGAGGGCAGACTTGTGTCTGTGGTGGCAGCATCCATTTTGTAGAGCTGAGGCTATGTCTGATTTTACCCGGGTTTCAGGTACTGTACATGTCGTGTCCCTCTAGAAGGGTGGAATGCTAACCCCGTCGCCAGAATTGGCGAGGGGTTAGTATTCCAATTCGTATGACACCTTACTCGACATGTTTTGATAAAGCCAAACCAAAGATAGCATTTAACCGCGAGGTTCATAATGCACTTAAGAGTATATGGTATGACGATATCTGGAAACGGTAGAAGGAAGTTGTTCCGACCACTGCAGACAGGCTCAGCTCATGCCAGAGCCCCATCTCACATGGAACCAAGCACTCTGCCTTCAGGGTTGTTAAGGCCTGCCATAGGAGTGACTTATAGGTTAACATGTGTCCCATTTAAGATTAGGTATAGGTATACTACACCTAAGTAAGAGGTGGTTACACCAACTTACCCCAGCTGAGTGATCAGCCAGTTGTGTCAAATTGCTAGGCCAGGCCAGGGGTGGCATAATACATACTTCAGCCCCTGGTAGGCCTTAGATACACCAATGCCCTGGGTACCTAGTGTACACTGGTACAGGGGCTCACAGGGTGATCCAATTCCAATTGGTTATGCACCTATAGTGCATAGTGTCAATTTAGTAGAGAGAACAGCAGGCTGGGGGTCTGATTAGCAGGCCCACAGCCTCAATATGTCAAAAACCAGTGAAGCAAAAAGCAAAAATTTGGGGTGACCATAGGATAGCAGACCCTACTCTCCTACAAGAAGCTTATAAAGCGCAGGACTCATCCCCAAGGGGGTATCTCCATATTGTGGACAGGCAGCGCTAGCGCTACAGACAAAGAGCAGAAGTACCCTCTATTTGTATCAATTTCAGTCTTCGGAGTAGGAAAAGTGGTGACTCTAGATAGAGACCATTTGAGATGTCCAGAGAGGAAACTAGAAGGGTGATGGCAGCTCTTACATTTCTGCTTACAGGGAGAAACTTAGGCCCTTTTTCACAGAGGTAAATATAAATGTTTATATTAACTCAAATGTATAGTCACTCTTACACCGAGGTGCAACTCTCCACATTTTTCACCATTTCCGAGTGTAGATTTGCACTTAGGTGTAGACTTACATGTGTTTTCCCCCTCCGATGAAGAGTTGAAGCCTCCGGCAATGTTATTTACGGCCATAAAGTTACTGTATGTAACTTTACAACAGTATTTTACTTTCCACAGAGCTGGCTGACATGGCCACAGTGGGACGGAGATCTCCACCACGGAGATGCAGACCTCTGCCACCAAAGTAGAAATCTCCTCACAGCAAAGTGTAGGGAAAAATCATTCATATGTATTATTCTTTATAAATAAAATACGTATATTTTAATATTAAATCTAATTGTCAATTAATAAAAAATATTTATTATTAACCAGTTATTTATATATTTAATGAATTTAAAAACTAAGAACGCATGATGCAGTGTTTATTATATTTATGAGTACAGTAAAAATACTGCACATATATACATATATATATATATATATATATATATATATATATATATATATATATATATATACTAATTTAAATAATTACCTGACTCCATTGGTATGTATGGGGTGTTTTGCAGTACTAGAGGTTGGCCAGGTGTGATGCTTGACTTACTCCAAGGATTGGCTGGAGTATATTTATGCATGTTTTGACACATTCAGGGATGTAGTAACTTCAGCAGTGTTGTTTGTGTCATCATGTACCTTGCAAACCACTCCTTAAATTTCCCTAAAGCCCTTCCATTTTGTAGTAAGTATTCCCCATTTTCCAGTCACTCCCCGTTGTCTCTCCAGCGTTTACTAAAACATATTTGTGTGCAGAGATCTTGGCCACAGTGTCAGAGATCCTTAAACAGAAAACATAGGAGATGCGGAGACAGTGGTCTCTGGCCGTATGCTTGTGAGTTGCATTTGGCAGTACACGAGCAGTGCTACTGTTGTACTGCTTTAAGCATTTCACATTTCTTGAGTATCTGCTGCCCACTATGATGGACTTCAGGGCCCAAGGTACTGCGGAGCAATGGCTTTCATCAACAATGAAATTGCTAATGTGGAGGAAAGACTTGGGGTTACCAACAAACGGTAAATGAGACATCTAAGAAAACGCTGGATTCTACGGCTAGGTTGGGAGCTCCCCATTGGGTGTACTTCCCGATACCATGATTTCTTCAAATAATTATAAGTTCTGTGTTCTAAATGCCTCTTTATGTACCATTACCAATTTTCCTCAACCTGCCGCAAGCTCTCCTCCAGCTTAAAATAAGAGAGCACAAGCTAGAGCAACCCGGCCAAAAGAAGCCCAACTCTCCTGGTAATGACAGTCGGGGTGCCTTACCAACAATTATTGACAAAGGCTGAATGAACTGATATGTTTTGGGAGAAAAAGATTTTATTATTTAAGATTTAAGTTGACATATTTTGTCAAATAAGATACAAACCAGTCCAACCACAAGAAACTAGGTCTTTTACAGCAATTATTTGTTACAATTCTCCTGTTATCTCTTCCCTACCCCTTTCATATTTAGTACTATTCATAAAACGCATCATTTCCACTTACTCCCCACACACCATTGCTCAGGCCTTGGGCCGGGGTCCATCATTCATCTTTGGACCTAGAAGAAAGAAAGAATCTGACATTTTGATTAAAAAAAGTTGGATACCAAGATGGGTTGCTTGGAGAACTAAGTTAAATTTGCCTTATAGAATGTTAAAAGTAAGCCAGTGCTGCTCGAGTCTGCTTCATTAAACATGTTGAAACTCGTAAAAAAGCACACTATTTTTCCTATTAATCAAAGTAGGTCTCTTTCCAATGATGGCTATTTTATCTCTATTTCAGTGGGACAGGAGCCAGTAAAGGGGGACATCAGAGAGCCTTCTTGACAGAGGGGAATCCCAATATGTAACCCCAAATGTTGTGTAGATCGTAACAGCTCAAATGAGGGGTGGGGAGTATTCCTCTCATCAACTTCCTCACCCCATTGCTGAAACTCTGGGAGGTGCTAATATTAAAAGCCCTGATCTGCACCAGGGCCGTAATCCTTAACCTCAAGATATTTTGCATTTTCCACCTGAGACAACTCCATGTGCTAATCACTGTCTAGAAACTGTCAGAGGATTATACTAAATAGCCTACTGACAGTTAAGCCAGGTAAGGGTAACTTTACAAAAGTTACTTTTCCCTAATGTTTATTAAAAATCTGACTTCACCATTGATTTGGATTTTTAATAACTATTAAGAATAGTTGATTCATTATATTTCTTGCTATTCCCTTTCTTGAGATATTTTAGGGTTTTTATCTGCACTCTGACTTTCTACACAGGGCAGTTATACCTGCCAGAGAACAATAGCTTTTGGGTGACAGTCACTGTAAGGAAATGTTAACATTAAAAATATACCTGTTCTACCTTTAGATGCCATGCATTCTGCCTAGTGGGCCACAAGGCCTATAATGAACTGACTTATGGACATTTAAAGGGGACGTTTTGACCTGTCTAAAGGGTTTATTTTGACACAACAAAATGCAGCTTTTACACTTCTACAGTCAGGCTACAATGGTAGACCTAAAGCCATGTTTGCACTGCCACTATAGTAGATGGCACAATAGGTGCTGCAGTCCACTTGTGGCATTTAAGATCCAGGCGCTTTGTACATTTTGTACCACCATATACTAGGGATTTATAGGCAAGCTAAATATACCAATTTGGAGCATGCAAATTCGACCACATTAAAAGGGGGAGCACAGGCACTTTACTACGGGTTAGCAGTAGTAAACTGCACAGAGTGAAAAAAGGCAGCAAATATATAGGGTCCTGCAAAGGGCAAAAAAAAACCTGTATTGACCATCATACAAAAAAGGCTGATGTCCTACAATATGTATATCACGTTTAATTTTTGAGTTGTAAACTAGGGCTCTGCCTCTTACTACAGGCTTAAAGACGTCTTCAAGCATTAAAGGAAATTTATGAAAATACTGCTCTGTGTCCTCACGCAGGACTTCTCTTATCTTTATTAGCCACCATGCGTGGGGGCGGAGGTGTCACATAACTTCCCCACTAGTATACCCACGGTCTGAGAGGCTCAAGGCAAAAATACCCACGTCAATCACTTTAATTTGGTCTATCGTCTGGACAAAGACATAATCAACCCATGGGAAGGACCTATGGGTCCAGAGAAAAGGGGTTTGTTCACAATGATGAGTGTGAGGGGGCACCACACATCTTGTAGACCACATGCCTCTTCAAAGGTCCCTGTGTACGACCAATGGTGGGAGAAAAGAGTGTCCTCTGCTGGTCACAGATGATAATTCACATAGTATAACTTTGATTTAGATTTCACCATAGGCTTTAAAGTAGCTTTTTTGCATTTTATTTTACTGGGGAGTCCTAGGTACTAGTAGTAAGCGTCATTTCAAGCTAGTAATAATTCTTAGGAACTTTGTTTCTGTTACTTAACATTGTGGGAGCTCACCCATGGCTCTTCTCAGTTAATGAAGGTTATTAGCTGACAGTGGTCAGAATAGATTTCCCCTGGCATGAATGATGTGAAAATTAATTTCTAAGAAGTAGGTCTGCTGTTCAGTCGGTCACATGAACTGATCTCAGTTCCACCGAAGAACTTGATTAATTGCAGTGACATGTCCTGGAGAGTAAGAGAGTGAGAGTTCAGACCTGCAGGGCTCCCATAACATATGTAACATTTGGAATGCATAGATTTCAATAATGAAGGACGAGGTGCACATAGGTTGCCACTGGGATGCCACTATACAATTCCAGCATTTCATTTAAGAAAATAATACATTTGGAGAAGTGCAGTCCTGGTGCACCTTAAAAGCATCACAATTGGACTCTACTACAAGACTGTAAGAAGTCGTTGTTGAAAGGAGGGTCAGAAATAAGGCTTTGGAAACTTTCATACTGTGTTTCGCAATATCGATTTATTGGTTTGCCTTCAGTCACTTATTTTCTTTTTTACAAATTAAGCCCTGGAAAGTCTTTGATGTGAGGGATTAGGTCCATGGGTGGATGATAGGGTATTTTGTCTCTGGTTTACATCTTCATCGTCTTCTTTTCTTCTAGGAGAAGGCAGTGCATCAGTCACCAACGATCCCCAGGTTGCCGCAACCCTCCAGGACTGTGGTGAGCACGAAGCTTCGGCACGTGGCGTCCACCAGTCCTCACACCAGCTGTCTCCACTCACATCACATCTTGGTCGTCGTCAGAGTTCCCCTCTGCGTCATCATAGGCAGGTTCAACGTGTCCTCCGGGTTGTCTGGGAAGCTGGTGGTTCAACGCGTTCTCTCCACACGGTAACTTGGTGCCTGCAGGCTCCTCTTCTGGCTTTGCCTTCCTTGGGCGGTCGCTCAGGTAAGTTTTAAACTGTTTTTAATCACCTCATGCAAGCCTCCCCCGTTCCATTTGCTGCCCCCTCTTGTTCAAGTCTGTTTTATTTTCCCTTCTTGTTCCCTTTGTAATGATCTCTTTCTGTTTCCAAGAATTCTTCCGGCTGGTCTGCTGCACAGCGGGAAGCGTCGCATTCAGGTAAGTGGTTTTTATTTTCTTTGCATTTTCTCACAGTCCTGGAATAAAAACTTGGGGCCATATGTAGGTAGCATCACATTTACCGACTCATAGATACCGAATTTTACCGATTCGGTATTTATGAATCGGTAAATGTGATGTAGGTAATGATTCGGTAAATTTTACCGAATCGGAAAAATTCGGTAATTTTGAATCGGTATTTACCGATTCGGTAATGAGGCATACCATCCCATTGATTCCTATGGGCCTGGAGGCCCATAGGAATCAATGGGAAGGTATGCCTCATTACCGATTCGGTAAATACCGATTCGGTAATGGGGGGAGCATATTCAAGGGTGGCAGGGTGTCACATTGACACCCTGTTGCACCCCTGAATCTTGCATGTGTGCACATGTGGCGCACATACATGCCCTAAGGGCATGTATGTCTGCCACATGGCACTCTTAAATCTGCAAAATATTGCTTTTTGCAAGGTATTCGTTATTTATCACCAACCTGTATTTGGTGGTAAATAACGAATTTCTAATACTATTTTTCACTCTTGAGAGTGCTCCCTACATCTGATTTCTGGATTCGGTATTTACCGAATCGGTATTTTACCGATTTCTTAATTTCCGATTCGGTAAATACCGAATCCAGAAATCAGCCCCCTACATAGCAAATGCGTAAATACCGGTCGGTAACGGGATAATTACCGAATTTCGGCCGTTACCGACCGGTATTTGGCTTCCTACATGAGGCCCATAATATCTAGTTTACATGAATTCATAATGTCACCCTTGTATGTGACTCTATTCTGTCGCTGTGAGTGTTAGTATGGTGGATAAGTGAAAGCTTCATTCTATTTTTTCTGTCTGTGAGCCAGAGTTAGGTGTTCTCTTCATATTTGGTATCTTAGAATTGAAAATCCTATATTCTCTGAAAAACAATTAACTGTTGTCGTTGTACTTTATTTTAGAAACATGTCTGCACTCATGCATCGTCTGTGGTTCTGAAATTAGGGTTCCAGTATTATCACTTATGGCTTCAGAGGAACCTTCCAAACCTGCAGAAGATGCTGATACTTCAGGGCCAGCTCCACTGGAGCCTCAAAACTCCAGAAAAAAGAAGAAAAAATGGAAAGAGAAGGAAACTCCTAGTGAACCTCCTCAGGAGGAAGGGAATGGGCCAGAGCCATCTCAGGCTGAGATTGAGGCTCTCACCAAGAGAGGACACAAGGACCTTCTGAACGGTAACTTGCAAGATGCTCTGACCGCTTTCAAAAAGGCATTTCTCCTCTCCTTGGGAACTAAAAATAAATCAGTGCAGCGGGCCTGTGCATTCAATCTCGGGGCAGTCTACGTAGAAATAGGAAAACCAGAAAAAGGCCTGGAGTTTCTCCTTAAATCACAGCCAAAGGATGGTGAGTCCGGACACCATACTGGTGATCTGTATTTCAATATTGGGACTGCTTATGAGAGCCTCCAGGACTTCCCAAGGGCTTTAGAGTATTTCAGAAAAGCTGCTGAACATTACAAACCGCTCAAGGTGTCGAACGAGGCTGACACGCATATGAAAATGGCGTACTGTTACCTTGGGATGAACGACTCATCCAGGGCTGCCCAATGTTTTCATGAAGCAGGGAATTTTTATCTTGAAGTGGGGAGACTGGAACCTGCTGCCATGGCCCTAAATGAGGCTGGGAACTATATGCTGCAGAGCCAGCAATATGAGTATGACGACGTGGTCAAAGTCCTTAACGAGTGCTGCCTACTGTGTGAGAAAATCTCCAACAAGGAATTGATGGGTAAGAGATGACATATGCTTTTCACTGTGAAATGTTTTAATGCCAATTATGGTGAAATGTATACCCTAATTCAAAGGTAAAAGGCCTTAAGTTTCCTGAACAAAGTGGTATGGTGTATTCAATTCCTTGCCAGTCGAGGAACTAGAAGAACCAAGTTCTAATCTTGTGTTTCTCACGTGATCCGACCGAATTGTATGATCTTGTCTACACAGACCTACTGCTTCAGAGAAGTTTTGAGACTATGGGGCATGCACTGACTCCTTGGTGGAGCCTCCTCTGACACAAGGAAAGAGAATTTCTGATACAAACATCTAGCTGATGATTCCTCACCTTTGGAATATTCTCCAGGCATAAGACTGGATCCAGAAAATTTCCAGAAGTACCTCTTGGTGCCAGTAGGTGGTGACGTGCGGCTCAGCAGTAATGCTGTTCCACTCCAGAAATGATATGTGGGTAATATTTAGGCACTATTCCCACGCGCCGATGTACGGTCCTTTCTTTCCGTGCCACTAGACACAAATCCGGAGTTCCCTCTCATCTTTCTCAATCAATTAGGGAATTGTGTAGTGCAGCTACTCACCCGCGAGGACCTCAAGGCGCTGTGGGGGGCACCTCCGTTGAGTGCTAGGGTCATCCGAAGAGCCAGGTCTTGAGGTCCATCCAGAACTGGGGCAGTGTAGGCACTTGCCGGAGGTGGAGGGGGAGGTCGTTCCAGGCCTTGTCTGCGAGGTAGGAGAAGGACTTTCCTCCCGTTTTGGTCTTGTAGATGCTTGTGATGGTGGTCAGAGAGAGGTCAGCTGATCGGAGGTGTGTCTTGGGTACGTGGAAGGAGAAGCAGTTGTTTAGGTATGCTGGACCGATGTTATGGAGGACCTTGTATGCGTGGGTGAGGAGCTTTAAGGTTATTCTTCTTTCGATGGGGAGCCAGTGGAGATCGCAGAGGTGTTGGGTGATGTGGTAGTGAAGGGGGATGTCTAGGATCAATCGGGCTGTGCCGTTCTAGATAGTCTGGCATTTGTGGAGGAGTTTCTTGTTGATTCCGTGGTTTCTAAGATGTGTACCTTGTAATTTCTCTCAAGAAGTTCACAGGGTGCAAGGGAATGTCTCCCAAAAAACAACAGGTTTTAAGCCTTGAAGGGACTGTCGCAAACAAACGTCTGTTACAGATCCCGATCTATGATGTTAGGGTCAAGTCACAACTCCAAGGCATGCAGTGACGTTAAGGAAAAACTCTACATCACACAGCATAAGAAGATCCCGTAACAAGACTGGTCCTAGTTGAAGATTTAGTCCAGGTCTCATTCTTGCTCCAGAACTGGACGAAGCAATTCCAGAGGTTGGTCTTCGTCTTGACCTAAATTGGCCAGTAAGTCTAAAAAGAAACATAAAAAAATTGAAGCAGGAGTCAGCTCCCTCTCAGCACTTGCATTCACCTGAGAAGGCATGGGGCGTCACATGGATCTCGATCACGCTCCGTGAGTCTGTACTATTTGGAGCCAATCACACAGCTGGGTCCTGCACAATCCGAGTTGTTTGGGGTCGGTGTCACCCCTAAACAAATCGGAGAGTTCTGTGAGGATGTGCTTAAAACATGCTCTGACTCTTTGGATTCTTGATGACTCCCTCTGGCGCGCCTTCGGACCCCAAGGAAGCGATAGGCCTTCTATCTGGAGTACTGGCGGTGGATTTGCCGTTGGTACCAGTTGGACCCTCCGAGCCCAACACAACATCTCTGTCTCTGATTCCGGCTCTGTCTATGGTGACATGGCCCACGCCGGTTCCTGGAACTTTTACACCTGGTGCCGAATCCATTGATGCTGGATGAGGAGATGTCAATTGTACTTTCCAACTCCAAGTCAGCAACAGTACAACCTCTACGGATGCCGCGACTGACCACTGTTGTGGCGCCGCTTCCTCCACTTGATTTGCCACCTCCACAAGGGAAATTGCACACACTACATACCCTTTTTGGCATGGTTTGAACAACGATTATGAGGCAGGTGATATGTTTGCTCAGTCCTATGCTGAGGACAATTGGTACGGCAAGTTGCAGGAGGCCAAAGATCTCAATACCTTCCTGGAACCAGCTGTTCTCTCAATCCCATGCCCAGCCACAGAGGAATTTGCCTTCTATGCCATGGTTATGCGTAGGGTGGCTGACATTATTGACCTTCAGCTCCCCAGCTTGGAGGTTAAAACTGGTGTATTGAAAAAAGGCCTCCAGCCAGGGCAAACATCTTCGGATACCCTTCTGCCATTTCATGAGTCACTGACAGATACCTTGTTGAGCACCCGGGCCACGCCTTTCTCTGGCCCCGAGTCAACAGGCAATTAGCAAGATGCCATCATCCTGCCCCATGTGACCTTGCCTTCCTGTCTTAACATCCTTCCCCTAAAAGTTTGGTTGTGCAGACATCCACCAGCAGGTATAATCGTAATACTTTTTAATACAACTACTCCCCCAAATAGGGAATCCAAGCGAATAGAACATTTTGGAAGCAAGTTTTTTCTTCCACCAGCCTGGCTGTCCACTCAGTGAATGCCAGCTGTCACCTGGGATGCTACTCCCATAGCCTTTGGGACTCAAGTTCTCCCTGGTGTCTCAGAAGACCTCCGAACTATACTTGCCCATCCCATCCAGGGTGGTAATGATACGGACAAATTCACAATTCATTGTGGCTTGGACGCCTCAGATTCTATTGGGCAAGCCATTGGCACCAGTGTTGCTATTCACCACCACACTTCGCTGCAGTCCACTGGGTTTTCAGGCGACGCCTAGTTGTCATTCATGTACATACCGTTCAATGGGTCTCACCTGTTTGGGGATAAGGCAGACTCTGCTCTCGGAGGTTCAAAGAGAGCAAGGCCATGGCTAATTCTCTGGGTCAATGTGCCCCAGTTCGCCAGGTGCACCAGACCTACCACTATTTCTGGGCTTTGGCAGAGGTACCCCATACAGCCACCCCATCCATCGCAGTCGTGGTGCCCGCGGGTCCCAAGGCCTAGATCAATAGGCTGCGTTGTCCCCAGCCCCACTGCAGCTCCACCTACTAAATCCTTTTAGTGTGCCCTTTGTGGAGCACAGCCATATGGTGTGGGGCAGGATCCAACGATTCTTGCTGGATTGGCAGGTCATAACATCAGTAAGGTGGGTCCTGCAAATTGTTCGGAAGGGCTCTGCCCTACCCTTCGTTTCCTTACCTCTACACCTTCCACCATCTCCCCAATTGCTGATGGAGCACCATCTTTCAGTCTTGCTGCAGGAAGTGTATACCCTTTTGGCCAATGGGGCTATCGAAAGGGTGCCTGTGCCAGAAATAGGTTGTGGTTGCTATGCGGGCTATTTTTTGGTGTACAAGAAAGAGGGAGGCCTTCTTCCCAATTTTGACCTGCTCACACTGGCCCAGCTCTTATCTACCCTTGACCCCGAAGAATGGATAGTAGCATTGGACCTGCAGGACACCTACTTCCATATTCCCATCCTGCAGACCCATCGGAGCTACTTGTGGTTCATGGTAGGACACACGTATTTTCAGTTTGCTGTGCTCCCCTTTGGTCTCACCAGCGCCCCTCGGGTGGTCAGAAAAGTGATGGCGGTGGTAGCAGCACACATCTTTGGAGGTCAAGGGGGCCAGTCTTCCCCTATCTCGACAACTAGCTGTTGGAAGCGGGTTTGCCCTAAGCAGGCGTCATCCACCTCCATTCTACGGTGAAACCACCTGTCATCTTTGAGGTTCAAAATCAATGTGCCAAAGTCACACCCTACTTATTCTCAAATGCTCCTCTTCATCTGAGCCATTCTGAACATGCCTGACATGGATTTGGTTTCGTGCTTTTCCCTTCGGGAAAGAGAGTCAAGGACATTTGGGCTATGATCCCGATCTTTTAGCTTCGGTTATGGATTTCAGTGAGGTTGACTCTGAGGCAGATGGGATTGATGGCTTCCTGCTGGTTGAGCATGCCAGGTGGCATATGCGGGCTCTGCAGTGGGGCCTGAAGTCTGAGTGTACCAAACTTCAAGAGGACCTCTCCAACCATGTCCAGATTTCAGAGAAGACTGCAAAAGACCTGCAGTGGTGGTTAATGAACTGCGCTTGAGTCAGCAGCAGACCCCTCTCCATTTCCCACCCAGCGCTGACAGTGGTGACTGATGCATCTCTGCTGGGATGGGGCAGCCATCTTGGAAAGGTGGAGATCATAGGCCCCTGGTCTCTCGCGGAGTCCCTGCCCAACATCAGACTTCCAGAGCTGCGTGCCACCCACTTGGCACTGAAAACCTTCCTTCCGTCCATCAAAAGTAGGCTTGTATTGGTGCTCATGGACAACACCAGTGCCATGTAGAACTACAACAAACAGGTCGGGGGGTTCACGGACCCTCTGCCAGAAGGCCTTGCACCTCGGGAAGTGGCTCGACCACCAAAGAATTTTCCTGGTGGTGAACTACCTGGCAGGATCATTAAATGCCAGGGCGGACGAGATCAGCCATGGGCGCCTTGCAGATCACGAGTGGCAGTTACATCTCGAGGTGTAGCAAGGTCTCTTCTGCGAATGGAGATAACGTTGGCTCGATCTCTTCACCACCACCAAGAACGCTCAGTGTAAGTAATTCTACGCATTGGCATTGCCAAAGCATCTCTCACTCTGAGACACGTTCCACCTCGAGTGGAACTCGGGACTCCTGTATGCCTTTCTGCCAATACCACTCCTGCCCCGAGTTCTCAAGAAAATCAAGACTGACTGGGCCAAAGTCATCCTAGTGGCTCCAGATTGGGCATGGAGAGTATGGTATGCAGAACTCCAGGACTTGTGCGCCTGTCCTCCCCTCTGGGCAGATCTGCTGTTGCTGCAGCAGGGCAGGGTTCTGCACCTGTGACTGCACAATCTCCACCTTCTTGCTTAGATACTGAGCGGGAACAGCTGAACACCTTTACATTCCTCTGGAGGTAGTTGATGTCATCTTGGAAGCCAGATGTCCCTCAACAAATACTATACGCCTGTCGTTGAGAGAAGTTTGTGTTTTGGTACGGCACACACCAGATCGAGCCTCTCCACACCACACTATCTGATGTTTTGTTGTTTGTTTTGTCCATAGCCCGGCAAGCCCTTGCTCTGGGTACAGTTAAAGGGTACCTTTTGGCTCTTTCTGCCTTTTTGCGGTTGCTGGATCAACATTCTTTGTTTGAGTCTCTTTTGTTATGTATTTTTTAAAAGGTTTACAACATTTGTTTCTGCCCTCTCCCTTCGTAATACCACAGTGGGACCCTAATTTGGACCTCATGTTTCTGATGTGCACTCCCTTGAGTCCCTTCACAACTCCTCCTTGAGTTTTTCATCCTGAAGACAGTGTTCCTCATCGCAATAACCCCAGCTCGGCGTGTGAGTGAGATTCAAGCTGTCTTTGTTAGCCCGCCAAACGCCACTTTCTTACCAGACAAACTTATTTTGTAGAGAAGGGCATCGTTCTTGCCTGAGGTTGTGATGCTGTTTCACACTGGTCAACACATGTTATGTTAATTTTATTTCTTAAGCGCATCGGTTACCCGAAGATGTCCTGGCGCTAGCTACTTCCTTCCGTACAGAGGAGTACCTAATGACCTATGCACTGAAAAAGCCAGATTTTCAATCCTCTCCTAAATGTTATTAGCTCCTTGGCATTCCTAATATGAAAAGGAAGCTCATTCCAAGCCCTTGCAGCACAGGTTACAAAACTTCTTCCACCCTAGTTGACTTTTTTAAAGGAGGGTATTAATACACCTTTGGCTCCTGACGAGCGAAGAACTCTTCTGGGGAAATTACATTTGAAACGTTGTTTCAGGTAGTCTGGCCCAATTCCCAGAAGGGCTTTAAAAACTTTCTTTGTCTGTCCGCGTCCGTCTGCAGCACTGGGATGCCTCAGAGTAGCTATCGGGCTATATAAATGTTTTTTTCATTTCATTTTAAAACATTGCACAGGGATTTAAATTTTATCCGTTGCTTAACTGGAAGCCAGTGAAGCCTTTTTATTTCCGTTCGCAACAGATACACATTTTGGTGTACCTGTCAGCAGTCTGGCTGCTGCATTTTGCAGGATTTGGAGTTTGTTTAAATGTTGCTTTTGAATATTGAGGTAAAGGCTGTTGCAATAATCCACACGTGAGAGGATGAGATGTTATCACTACACGTTGGCTGTCTTCTGGTAAAAATGGCATTATTGTCTGAGGAGGCAACTGCATTTATCTGGTCCCCAAAGGAAAATTTATTGTCGACTATGACCCCGTATTTTTAGCTTTCCTAATTGGTTTAGGGAGAGTGCTTAGTTCTTCCGGCCACCAGTCAGGGCTCCAGAAATTGGCATTATTTTCCAAAATAAGGACCTCAGTTTTGCCGGAATTTAGCTTTAGGCAGTTCCTGGTCATGCCATGTGTTCTATGCTCTGCCTCACCTATCAAAAGAGGAGAGACTCCATCAATCAACCTTAAGAGAGCACTAAGCTTCTACATAGATTGTACCAAAAAACACCAGGTAGAATATCAGCTCTTTGTGAGGTTCAAAGAAGTGAGATAAATGCAAGGCTGTGTAGAGGTAATTAACCTCCTGCTGGGTCATGCTCTGCATTAAGATCTACACATTTGCTAAACAGCACCCTCCTGAAGGACTGTGTGCTCATTCTACCAGGATCAACGCTTCTACCAAAGTTTTAGTGAATGGAGCCCTTGTCCTAGACATTTGTCAGGCTGCTACCCGGACGTCCTACATACGTTCACGAAGCTTTGCAAGAGGGGCATTTTGCCTGCTAGGTCCTGCCGGAATTTCTGGTTCGAGTCCATTCAAACACCCTTTTTCAAATAGGTGATCTGTAAATCGTCTCATCCTGTGCACTGGACTGTATCCAATAATAAGATTCCAAGCCTAGGAATCTGCACACTGGTCACTCCAATTTGTTTTTAGAGCTCTGCTTCTAGGGGAGTGGACAGTCTCGAAAGCACGCAGGAGTGACTTTTATATCGACCCGCACATAATTTCGGAGTGGAGACGTGTGACACCACCAACCGGAACACAGAGGTACTACTGAAAAGTTTACAGATCCAATCTGATGCCTGGGGAAGATTCAATAGGTGAGGAATCTGCAGGGATATAAATTCTCTATGAATGAGAAAGAGTGTTACTGAATGTAAGTAATTTGTTCATCTCCCCCCAGGACAGAGAAGTGAACAAGCTGTTGCAACAGCTTTAATGTGGTGGTGTTGTTTGTTTAATTTTGGCTCCTGCCTAGGGAAGATAAGGGAGGGCTGTCAGAAGTAGACCTGTGGAAGATCGATGGATTGTTTTCTCATTGTGTGGAATTGTTCATTCATTCATTCATTACGATATTGTAATATTTCGGGGGTACAGACATAGTCCACTGAAGTAGCTACACAGGCGTGTTGCTTTACAAATGTATGGAAGTGATCAGTACGCCACAAAGCAGTCATTTCGATTGGCTCTGTGCTAAGTGTGAAATTTATCAAAGCAAATAAGTAAAGATACCGTGGGGTACATTATTTATCGGGCATAATAAATAGCACCTATTCTGAGTTTGTGAAGAGTAACGTATCAAAAGGCACGAGTCACAGTAAATACTGTACTGTTTTTCCTGTTAAATTCCACCAGGTTTAACAAAGGGTGAGTGTAGGAAATGGCCTCTTTATATAGTATATCAAAACGTGATATGCTGTGCAAAGAGTCCGGGGGTTTTGTACGAGTGGACAGGGCTTGCTCTAGTAATTCCAAGAAAAAATAAAAATCAGAATTTCTTTTAAGCTAAAGATAATTTTGGATTCCTTAGTGGAATCACTCATTAACCATGTGGTACAGCAGATGTCGAGTTTTGTACCCCACCGCTGTGCCAGCACCGTAGGAAGCTGGATCTTTATGTAGTATATCAAAACGTAATATGCTGTGCAAAGAGTCCGGGGGTGAACAGGGCTTGCTCTAGCAATCCCAAGATGCTCTTTTAGGCAGTAGTGTGGTCGAGCAGCCTTAGGCTTATCAGAGAGAAGTGTGAGACATCTGCAAATACACAGAATAGTCAATAAATGATGCACGACTCAATAAGGAGTTCCACACCACTTTATAAAAATAACACATATCTTTATATATGTTTCTGCACCAGAATCAATTTGTTCAGGTAAGCATGTTTTTTAGGTGAAATACTTTTGCAATTCAACAGTTGACAGTGCATTTTTAGGAGGCTGCAATGTTATCCTATGGAAGGAAAAACAAATACTGCATAAGTCTTTGCAACAACTTACGTGACAGACCTCCGGGACTTGAGGTGTGTAATTGAGCAAGTTGCAAAGCAGCACCAGCAGATCACCTCCATCCGCACGAGGACGACTGGGTGCAGTGGTCCAAACAGCTTCGGGTGCCCAATGCAGGTCGATGGGGTTCGGTCTTTATGAACAGAGGCTGCAGTGTTGGACTGGATGACTAGTTGGGCTGAACCAACGGGGGGGGGGCTCTGACCTAACGATGCTTAGAGATGGGGGGCCATCTTTGGTCCACATCCGGAACAGTGAACACACCCGTTGCCGTTGCAGTCCTCAACGTACTTGTTGCAGATCAAGGAACACACAGAGCAGTTCATTTACCCTTCCCTAGGCTTTCGGCACGGTCCCACGCAGAATCATCATTACATAGGTGCTTCCCTTGGTACACACCATTTTAAATCGATCGCGGATCCACTAAGCCTTTCTATTTTTGGCCAGCCGGGTTGGAATGATCACCGGCGGAGTGATCTTTTAGAATCTACATACATGAAGTACAGCCCTGAAGAAATTGCGAGATATTTCCCTTTGTGACTAAATATGTGTTGGCTGGTTGCTTTTTGATGTTACATGGAATGAAAAACAAAGAATAAATCCATTTGGACTTTAATGACCTTTTTTTGTGCTCATATGACTTGATATACTCTCATTAAGAAATCTTAACGTGTGCATAGGACTTTGGTTCATATCTTTGGTACTTTTCTCCATGGACGACGGGTGCAAAGGTGTCCTTAGGCATCGGATTTTCATCACTGAGAGCAGTCGTGGTAGATGGGTCCTGCAGACAGATGTTGCTTGCAGCACCGGACAGTCCCCAGCAGGGAGACCCAAGGTGGGCTTTGAGTCTGCCGGGTCTGGGGACCAGGTTGGCACCATTGGCCCATTCAGCTCGGCTAGGCAGTTTGGGTGCAGTGGTGATTCCTGGTCTCGGGTTTTCGCAGTCTTAGAGCCTCACAGCTCAGTCTTTGGTACCTGCAAGATGCAGGGACACAGCTCCCCTGTTCCACTGAAGTTTCTGTGTCTTTGTAGAAGTGCTGGCAGTCCTCCCAGGCTTTTGAAGGACCACCAGCTTGCAGGGCGAGACGACTTTGGTGCAATTGTCTAGAATAGGCGAACAGGCTTGCAGAGCTGGTGCCAAGTCAGTTCCTTCTTCTGCAGTTCTTGCTTTCACGGCTCTTCGACCCTTTTTCTTCTTTTGGTCAGCAGGATCTGATTCTCTGGTGCCAGGGGCTCCCCTAAATGCTGAATTCAGAGGCTTTAGGGGAGAGTAGGTTAGTAGCAAATGGGCTATCTACCCTGGGGGGTCACTACGCCCCTATATTACCATTTCCTGGGGAAGGTGGTCATAACCCTGTCCCAGAATTCCTGATTTTGCCGTCACCAAAATGGCTAACTTTGAAAAGTCGCCTCCACTTCAAGTAGCCCTTCTTAGGGATTGCACTCACCTGGGGGAGGACACGCCTTTGGACCGGCTAATTTTCCCTCCAGTCCAGGTGCCAAATGGCTCTGGACAAAGGGGGTCATCGTCTTCTCTGGGGAGTGGAGCCAGATTTGCATACCATGGGTAGTAGGCCCTTTGAAGCTCCCCTGTCTTGGAATGCTAATCTGCAGATCATCCTGTGGAAGGGTGTGTACCATACCTCTTCCCGAGCAGGCTTGGTTTATGGTCCCCAGAGAGCAAAGGCCCTCACCCTTGGGGCTCAGAAACTTGTCTCGGTGGCAGGCTGGCAAAAACCAGTCGGGCAGCACACCAGTGACTGGTAGTTTTCAGGGGGTCACCCCTAAGATAATAATTATCACTAAATACTACACTGGCATCCGTGTGATTTAGTAATGCGAGATGTTTTATACCAAACATCCCTATTTTCAGTGAAGCCATCATGTAGCTGGGGGACTCATTTTCACCAGTGTCCAGCACATACATGTAAAATGGCACCCCTGATCACTTGTACTGGCAGTAAT
Source organism: Triturus cristatus (assembly GCF_964204655.1). Classification (NCBI taxonomy): domain Eukaryota; kingdom Metazoa; phylum Chordata; class Amphibia; order Caudata; family Salamandridae; genus Triturus; species Triturus cristatus. The sequence goes on along the minus strand of NC_140595.1, from coordinate 139,095,282 downwards.
GGAACTGGCCAGCACAGGGGCATACCTGCTTGTGAAGTTATGCTTGTAGTATAGTGCACCCTGCCGTCGGGAGGTAAGGCTTGCGGTAAGGGGTGACTTACTTACACTGCATGCAGCGTTGGCAGGCCTGGCACAAGGCTGTGTGGCAGGTCGTGTTTTCATTTTGTCCGCACCAAGACATGCAACCAGCAGTGGCAGATTGCATGAGCTTGGTGTGGGGCCCTTAGGATAGCACTATTTGTGTAGCCGCAATGGCATAGCAAGGGCAGGGCAGTCCACCCCGGGCGGCATATGTTTTGGGGGCATCGGGGTCTCATCTCCCCCACCCCGGTCTTACCTCCGGCCGTTGGGCAGAAAATGCAGGAAACTGCAGCACCCCCCCGCTCTTCAATTCGGCCACCATGGGCGGCAAAAGCAGGGTCCGCCATTGTCGGCATAAGGCCTAGCTGCGCCACTGTGCTGCCACCCTCAGGCACCCTCTTTAGTACCTCAGTCACTAGGTACCATTTAATAGGGACTTTCAGAGCGTACTAAAGGGATTGCCAATTGGAGGAGACAATTGTACAGTTTTGGGAAAGAGATCTGGTACAGAGGGCCTGGTTAGCAGGAACCCAGTGCACTTCCAGTCGAAAGCACATCAAATACCAGGCAAAAAGCTTGGGGTGACCTTTTTAAAAAGGGCACTTTCCTGCAGTGAGGTATTTAACACACCTGGTAATTATCACATGCGGTAAATACCACAAAACCTGGAATGCGAACCCTGTGCTCAAACAGCAGTTTGAGCAGGGCTCAGAAAACAGCGACCCACCCATAATCAGGGCCTAATTCTGAGTTCTGTCATTGCTGTTGCTTAGTGATTCAATACAACTTGATGATTTCATGGATCCTACAAACAAAACACATTTCTGTAGGTTCCCTATTTTCCATTATTGCTGGGAAACCATATAAATGACAAAATGGTCCCCAGAAAAGCAGGTCACCAAGTGTAGCCTCCAAAACCTTCCGAATTAAGAAACTCCACCTGATCTGATCCAATCTTGTGTTGCTCATCTAGCAAACCCCACATTGCATACCACACCAATTTATCAGTTCACTCCTCCTTGACAGCGATAGAGCTCAGCACCTATAAGTCATTCTCTCCAACGATAGCATACTAGATGAGCAGGCTAGCTTTTGCGGAAAGAGGAGAGGACTTCTAGCTGTGAGAACCTTTCCGTGCTCTGACAGAGTGGATGTTTTGTGGTTCATTCATAGACCGCAGGCATTTGGATGGCTCCAGGATAACACGTCAGATTTTTTTTTTATGAGAGCGGGAGGGTCGAGCCAAGGATCGCTCCGCTTAGGTCATGAGAGAGTGGTTTGTGGTATGAGACAGACCTAACCATAAAATAGACACCCCGGCTAAATGATGCATGCCTACCTTGTATCTGCCCTACAGGTCTCACTAATCAGGTCTACCTTGATAGGTAAAATTCGAAAACTCTATGTGCCACACTAGCCATGACTAGTCACCTTCGCCACCCTTAACACACTCCAATTTGGGATGGGAGGATTAGAGCCGGGCCCTGCGAATCACAAAGAGCCAATAAACCAATAAGAAAGCCTATAACCCTAGCTGTTGCTGCCTTCTTTTCCCTAGCGCCAAGAAGCCTTTGGTGAACGTGCGCTTTATGAGTCTGGTATAACATACCATATCATAACAAAGAGAACACAGTTGCATGGGAACACAGAAGCCGGGGACACTAGTCAAGTGAGATGTTGAGAGCCCAGGTGGGATTTGAATATTCAACCTCCAGAAGGAACCTACTCAAACATCAACATATCCGAAGAAAAGATTACGCCTCTCCGCTAATAAGCCAGCCCTAGGCTCGGCTGAAGAACAACCACACAAAAGCTATTAGAAAGGTATACTGTCACGTCCACCAGACCCATAGGAGAGGCAGTACACAGTCCATGGGGTGTGGGGTCTGGGGAGACCTTAGTGGTGGGTTATGATCCACAGCTGACAGCAGCGACAGAAGACTCGAACCCCTACTGTGAAACACCCCACAGAGACAGACCAAACATATATCAAATCCATACAGATGTGGGCGCTCGGTCTCAAAGGCCATTCATTGCTCACCCCTAATAACTCATCCTTAGGGAAATGCCTACACTCTTCTTGCACCACACATGCTCAAAGGCCCAGAATATGTCCATGGCATCCCCTACCATGGACCGGAAATCCCAAAGGGAATCCACAACCACAGACAAGCTCTGCTCCAAAGCGCCAAGAGATCAGATAATTGGCTCATGGCCACTAGTACAATACACGTTGTAATTCATGACAGTTTTTGACTCTGGAAGAATTTAGGAATGGGGTTGTACACTTAAATTACTTACATTTTCAAATTGGTATCAGTGTGAATAACGCGCTTGTCAGTGGTACATAGAGAAAAGTTCCAGCAATGGGGTTATGGTGGGAGTGAACCCACCTTACTGTAGAAACTGAAGAGGTATTTAAATGCCACATGGATTCGATTCAAATAAGGGCAGCCCAGCTAACACATTTAAAAAATATACAGGTTCCGATCGGGTGACGTAAATCCATGACAGATCCCAATTTAGTCGATTCCAAGTGATTTGATTTCACTGTTCATGGAAATATAGGGAGCACTGACAGTCACCCCTGCCAAAGTCCCTTTAAACGGCGCCGTATTGGCAGAAAGGTATCGCATTTGACAACATGATCATCAAGAAATACATTTATAAAAAATAGTTTGCACCGTGTTAAAAAGTACATCAGTGACTGTTTTGAAACGCACTGCCTTATAAATGGCAAACACTGAAAAAAGGACACGTTGCTGATGTCAGCGCGCTACTATCGAGCAGTGATAGGCTACGAAGGAGGCATTTGGTGACGTAGTTCAGTTTTATGACGTCATAAAACGACGGATTCTAGTTATTGCCATATGAGTCCCGTCCATCCGCTTTGAGTCCAAGCAGGCTCGACTTGGAGGGGGTATGTATGCTTTCGCTGTTCGAGGGATTTGCAGAAACGATCTGCGCTCACCTTCTTGCAGAGCAAGGCTCTCCTTGGCCAGGTTGGAAACCGCTGGTCTGAAGTCCTGGCAGTTATTTTCAACTCAGAAAGAGATTTTTGCTCCTTCCTGCTCGGATCTAGGTAAGCTTCCGGTAAGTCGTATCTAGCAAAAGGTGTGTAGACTCATCACAAAATACACCTATAGTACATAATAAACTAGCCGTGTCGGTAAGTGCTTCAGCGCCCTTACAAAGTGGTAGTAAGCACTATACAAATTAGTACAAGCATCAGGCGCGCAACGCCCATTGGCCCCCCACCTTCTCCCCCACCCGTCGTGTGTGTCAGCCCGGGCTGAGACAGCTTCCTGGGCACGCACACATCCGCACCCGAGTACTTCACAGGTTTTTAAAAGACCATTTGCTTGTTAATCGGGCTTTGTTGTTTTTTCACACCTTCTCAGAGCCCCTGCATCTCCGCTCTGCGTATGGCTGGAAGAATTAACATCGCCCCCTCCCCCCCGAAATTTGTATCCCCCCCACCCCCCCCCCCCCCCGAAATTTGGCTCCAGCTGCAGCATAAGAACTAAAAATAGCTAAAATTCACCTGAAAATGGGCGATTTCCTCCTCGTGCTCTGCCCCCATAATCCGGGGATTTTATTCTCCCCAGAAGCCGCACACAAAGACATCTTTCAGTTCATAATGCATCCTTAAATAACTGGCTGTGTAAGGATTAGAATGTCCAAAATAGTGTTACCATAAAATGACATTTTTTCCTTTTGTCTGTTGTCTTGAAACCGCAGCACACATTGTGATAGAGTACTCAAAATCGATATGCAGGTGAGAAAACTGTAATTCTACTCCCCATGTCGGCCCCCATACACTGAAATACGCCCTGCTAAAAATGTCAAAATGGGGTGAAGTGCAATGGAATAAGCCATTCCATAGAAAGAGGTGGAGTCTGGAACGGACATCGCCAATTTGGGGGTATATTTACATTTAGGAAGAGGAGGTTTACGCTGTCACAGGGCTCGAGCCGCACCTCACTGATTAGGCCCAACAAGATTAGGGTGACCTGATTTTCAGAAGCAACAAGCATTAAAAATGCAATAGGTCTCGCCTTTTATTAAGTTAAAGCCATTTGCTTTGCTATACAATACCATTAGCAAAGCAAATGGCTTTAACTTAATCAAAGGCGAGACGTATTGCATTTTCAATGCTTGTTTTCTATCGCAGGGAAGGGTGGCGACGTGTGCCGCTTGAAATAAAACATATGTGTACGACTGCCATTTGTCGGTCGGTTCGGTGCGGTACATATCCTCAGAGTGTGAAGCGGAGAGGATGGAGTTGGTCCGGCGCAGTTCTCTTGAGTAGTAGGGGTGTCATCAACTCGCGCGATTCAGTTAGCCGAGTGTATATCCTACAGACACTGAAACCCCCAAAAGTATTATAGAAGAATTTAGAAAACGAATCCATTGTGTCTACGTGTAGTGCTAAACTAAAGTATCCACCATGAAAAAAGCGATGGACGGGTGGTCCCCACCATCACCAGGGATCACAGAGGGCGTCTGCCCATGGCCCCGTCACATTCACTCCCCACCAACACATCAACCTCCCAGGACGGAACAGGGACCTCACCCCTGCGCCTTGAGGCGTATGGACTGCCGACATTGATAGATCCTATTATGAACTAATTTTATAACGAAAAGTACAATTTTAAAATATGTTGTACTAACATGGCTCTAACATAAACATTCAACTATTGAGGCCCATGAATGCGAGTCTGCATGGGATAATTTAGAATTTAGGAAACAACAACGGGAGGTACTGCTTCAACGTTTTCGAATAGAAAAGTCAAATCTAAGTGGACCCGAGTGCAGACCGACATCTTTATCAATTTTTATTTTCTATTTTTATTATATATTTATATTTTTTTGCAGTTTTATATAGCGCGAACTCGACCCGAAAGCATTGGGGCGCTTAAGATGGACACCAGTTACTTATACAAGAACACATTCATTTTTGGTAGGCAGGGAGAGATTAAGTGATTTGCCCAGAATCACAGGATGTTGAGCCAACGCCAAGACTCGAACGTGGTTCCCCAGCTCCAAGGTCAGTAGCTCTGGCCATTACCCACATCCTCTCCCCAACCTCCAATAGTCTATTCATAGAGTAGGCACAACTTCTTATGTAGGCAGCAAATACTAAGGTTTTTGTAGTTTCCGAGCCTTTCTCAAGTACCAGAGGGGCACGGGGGTGATCCGCCGTCAGCCCTACCATCCTCTCGGCCTATCATATGATTCACTCCACCACAGGCCTATCCGTTTTCCACGCTCCTAATGTGTCAATGACTATGCCCCAGCCCTGCATTCCTTCAGAGATTCCGACCTGTCAATTTATCTTGCACACGCCACACAAGCTTCCAGGGCCCCGGCATGCCTCAGAGGACTTTCAGAAAAACCTGCTTTTCTCTTCAATATCTGTTCACCCAGCGGCATATACATTTATCAATAGTGCAGCAGGTGCAGTAATGCCAGGGCCCAGGGGAGTTAGGCGCCCACTGAATCCCAATTATTGCTATTTTATGAGTCATCCGAGGACTTTCCTTGTGTACATTACGGTGACCCGATAGCACCCTTGCTACACCCTAGTACCATCGCCTTCAGAGCACCTCTGATGTCACAGTCTCTTCCCCCAAACTAGCTTACTGACTCCAACCCAGCCCCATTGTACTCTACACACCATCGTGAAAGCTGTAATAAGTGGAGCCAGGACATCGGGCTGGTCTTGACTCCTCCAGTCTTGACCTCAAGGAAGCCTGGGGCAACCGGTGCCCTCTTCATTCACTCCATGCTGCCCATCAACAAGTCAGTGACAGCCCTCACCCCGCTGTGTCTACCTCCCTCGCGCGCCTTCATCACAAGCTGACCTCCTGACCCATACCCCTGTCCCCACTCACCCTCCCTCCCACCCGGCACTACCACGCTCACCCCGTTTCCTCACTTACCCTCGGCTTACGATGAACCGTAGCGCCTCGAGGTTGCCGTGGTAGGCGGCCCACGGGTGGGCGTCATGCCGTCCTCGTCTGGGGAGTTGAGGTCCTTGCGTGTGGCCTCCTTGAGCAGGTCCTGGTACCCGTCCCGGGCTGCCCTTTGGTACTGGTCGTTCATTGTGAGGGGTGTGAGGGGCTGCCAGGCTCATGGAGAGAGGGCAGTGCCCGTCAGAGGGGCACCCGGGGCCGGAGTGAGCTTGTCGGGGTGCAGAGCTGTGCCTCAGCTCGAAACCATGTCACGCAGCCCGGCGGAGGCTGTTACCAGGAGAGCCAGCAGCCTCCTCCGGGACACCTGAGCCCCCTGGCGGGGGAGGGGAGTGGACAACGCGGCTCCCCGGGTCCTAGCACCTTCGGGCACAGGACAGCGGACACAGCGCTGTAGTCTAGGAATCTTATCAAACAGCCCCTCCCATAGACCACAGCATAACCGTGGTACTTTATATCAGGCTGAGGATGAGACTGAAACACTGGGCAGTAGCAATACGGCGTCCAGGCTGAGCCGAGTAAACACAACAGCCCCACACCCAACAACCGGTGACGCAACTCAGCGAACCATTTCCAGTAAAGGGGCCAGCCCCGCAGCAAATCACCTCCAGTTTTATAGGTGGCACCCAACAAAAAGTAGCTGAACGTCTACAAAAACAACTGTAACTAATTGGCCAGAATTGAGAGAAAAACAACGAACCACCACAACACCATGGCCAGCACCTAGACAATCGCATTTGCTTTGTTTTTATGTGTTTCGATACATTACACAAAAGGGGAGGGACAGAAGATGTGCACGCGGCGGCGAAAAAACCAGGCCTCACCTGCTAAAAGGTTTCTTATCTTTATGGGGCCATGGGTTTGGCCCCATAAAGATAAGAAACCTTTTACCACAAACGTAAGGAAAGTGAGCCAGTCCAACTGGGACGGCTCTAAAAGAGAATAGTATACGTCACTGGAAGATCTTTTCCAGTGGCTGGCCACCGTTTAGCATAAACGGTGACGCCAGCCAATGGAAAAGAGGGGCGGGGCTTAAACCCCGCTAGTGAAATCTACCCTAAATCATTAAATCTCACCAGCGAGACTGTGCATGTCTGCGCAGCCTACGCCAGGCGAGACCTAAAAACCGGTACATGCCTGACATAAAAGTAGGACTAAAGCCTTTAGCCTTACTTCTATGCCTGGCCTGTCCCGGTTTATGCATAGCCTTGTAAATATGTGCCTATATATGCATATGCAAGGCTTGCAAATGTGTGCCTAGATATATATTACCTTCTGGCTGTCGCCAGTTGGTAGTTAAAGTTAGGACCTAGTTTCCATAGGAAAAAGTGCGCGACAGCTATTAAAGTGAAACCGAGGCATGGGGGCTTTTACAAAAAAAGAATCTGTTTTTAAAACATGCATTTTTTTAATGTAAAAGCTGCCATGCCTCTGTTTTTTTAATAGTGGGCATGCACTTTTCCTTAGACACAGCTCTTCTAAAGAAAGGGGCGCGGCCTTCATGCATGTGAAATTGCGGCATAGGGGATTTGACAAAAACATTATATTTGCAATGCAATAGGTTTCGCATTGGCGAGAGTTTAAGCGATTGCCATTTGTAATACCAATAGCTCAAACTCTCCTAAATGCGAGACCTACGGCATTGCAAAGAAGCGGCCAACATTGTTCCGGCTGCTTCGAAAGTGAAAGCACGCATGGCGCACTGAATGTAAGGAAAGCAGTCGTGGTTGCAGTAGGGCAAAACCCATTATTGAAAATAGTGCTTACAGACTAAATAAAACATACCGTGTAGTAACAGAAGCGAAAGGGTCAGTCCTCAGTGGAGGTTTCAAATGAAGACAAGGCAGTACTAAGGAGGGACTAATAAGGCGATTAAGGAATCAGAAGCCAGCATTTACAAAGGACGACGACACAAGCCAATGAATAATATGGGCGGGGAGTGGGCGGAGCTTCAAATCCCTAACTTAATACAGCATGCCTCGCAGAGCAGCACATCCACTGCCCAGGCTTGACCTAAAAATGAGAGCATGGTTCTCCCTTTTAATTACCTTGAGTATACAAATGCGCAAAATCATTTGCAAGCTCCACTCGTTTGGCCCCGCTCCGTTTTCCTTAGTAGAATAAAAGATCTTCCTGCCTTTTACCAGGTTGATGGACAGTTTAGGAATAAGCCCCCCAAGTGCATTTCCCACCAATTTTGGTGTTGCATTCGTGATGCAGAGGAATACGAAGACATCTGCACCAAACAAAGATGTACTTTCTTCATACAGCTAAGAGGAAAGACCCCTCTTTGGTGGAGATTCACCTCTTTGTAGTCTCGTCGTGTTCTCTTGACAAGGATTCATATTATCACAGATTTGTTGCTGGAGATGCTGCAGGAACAATCACATTGCCAAAATGACATGCACACAAAGTCACTGAAGACATTACCTCGTGGTCCTCTACGCAGCTGTAGTGAAGAATACAGTGAAGATGGTGGCCGTCCGGTTGCCTGGCAACCGGAGGCTGTGGAATTGTAGCGAAGTGTGGCAAGTTCAGCGTAGATCTGGCAACTCCAGGTTACACTAGGTGTCTGGGCAGGGTGTCAGGCAGCTCCCCTGGGTCGCGCAGGAGAGCGGGGTAGAGTAATACTTAGGCTTTGGCAGATGTCTTGACTCCCTGAGCTACTGTACATTAGGCTGTATTTGATAAAAGAGCATTGCACTTTGTATAAAAACAACTTATTTTAATATCACTATCTCACTTCAAAACTCATTCATGACAGCAGTCTCATTCTATGACCTGCAAGGTAGTCACAATTACTGGAGGCAGGGTCAGAATGGGACAGAAAACAGGCCCGGGCACCAAAATAGAAGTAGCCCCAGTAGCGAATCAGGTAGCTAAAAAAGTGGGCCACCTTTGCAAATCGGGGCAGGACTGCACTTGTTAAGACACACTTTATAGGTGTTCTGCAAGGTATGGCCAGGGCCACTGGAATTATGTGGCAGGGGAGGGCCAAATTATCTGGTAGAGTTCAGTAAATTATATGGCAAGAAAAAGCAAATTATGCAGCAGAATGCATCACATTTTGTAATAGCATAATTGTTTTTGTCATTTTTACATTTTCTAACACTGTCTGGGCACTGGTTGCACCTCATTAGTACCAGTTTAATATCCAAATACAACGATAAGCAACAGAAAGGTGACCAGTCAACTTTTACAGAGGGTCTTCCACTGCGTTTTAAGATGTTGCTGTTTTTTTTATTAACTTTTAAATCATTTGAGCTACAAGCAAATTGTTTTTTCTTTAAAATCTGCAGATTATGAAGCAGATGTTGAGGTGTTTGGCAAATCCATAATTATTTGAAAAATGCTGTGGCTGAAAATTCGCATAATTCCAGTGGCTCAGAGTATGGCATACGGCATGTGCGCTTGCTATAAGCAGTGTTTGTGTTAATATCAGGGAACTCAACAGCAAAAACCAGCCGCCCACCAGACCATAAAACAGACCCACAAACAGCCAAAAAACACAGCGGAACACTGACTTGCTGGACCATCCCTTCTGGCACCGTCAGATTGCCCTACAGGCCAGTCCGATCCTGCCAACACACCACAGCAGAACTTGTTTGGTTTGAAAGCACTTTTTTTTATCAAAAAGCGGTACATGATCAAACATTTTATATGTTTGATAAATCTGAAATGATTTCATAGCGGGCCTCTTGTTGAACTAAAGTAATTGAAAGGCTAGACTGCAGTAATACATTGCCCAGGGCATCTGTTGGCAATGCACTTCTATTAAGTGGCAAATCTGCAATAAACAGGCAATAAACAGGTTTGCTTTCCAGTTTATTTCTGTATTTGAGCTGGGTTGCATAAAAAAGAGGCTTTATTTGACCACCGTGAATGTGGGGGTGGCCTCTGAGGATCAAAGAAGAACTCGAGCCCCCAGCACTTCCCATCGCCAGTGGGTTGTTAACTCTCCTCCTCAAAGCAGAGGCTGAGGCCTCGCTGCTGTGCCCTGAGCCCAGGATAGGAGGAGATGTGCCACATGCTGTGCCTGCTCCGGCTGATCATTTTAATTCTATATGGAATGACAAGGCCGGCCAACAATTTGTGCTAGGTGGGGAACCAGCCCCAAACCTAAAGAAAACAGACTACATCTGGCTTCAGGAATTTGCCCTCTCGGGCACTGGCCAATAACCCACCTTCTAAATTGGACCCGGACGGATGGCAGGTCAAAAGCAGGGCCGAACTAGGTAGCGTTTTAACGCTCCAATTGCCCTGCAAACAGTGGACGTGTGCAGGAGATTTTTTGTCCTCCGTGTCCACTCCATTCATAAATCTGGGGCGGGTAAATCCCCCTCATCCCCCACACTTCTTACACCCATGCATATATTTTAAATTTAGAAAAGTGTCGGACACCAGGACCATCCACTGAAAACCGGAACTGTCCAAGGGAATCTGGGACGTCTGGTGACCCTAAACAAGACCTAAACCGGTCTGGAGTTGCTTTTGTTCCAGTTTAAAATGGGTGTATCCTTTCAGTACTCTCCTTATTGGAGCAGTGTTGGGGTTGATTTCCATATGTTTGGTCTGGCTTGTTTAGTGTGTAAATAAAGATAGACTGGAATGTGGCCCCAAATTATTACTAGTATCTGAGATTAATTCAAGCATTTCATTCATCACTTTTTATATCTGGGGTCGCATTACCCGAGACCTTTTTCATTTTAGAAAAATGATATGGAAACTATACTTACCTTCAGAAAGCTCTTTTCTCCAATGGTCTGTTAGTGTGTAATTCACATTTTTCTTCCACCCACAACAGTATATATAGTAGTCCCACTTCACATATTGACTAATTTCACTAGAAGTGATGGCATTCTTCCCTTCGCAAGGAGCACATCCTCACAGAAAGCGGTTCCCTTCAGTGCCAAAGTCTATTACGGCAGTGTGTGCTTTTTGAGACCAAAACATTTTTTGTCAAATGCTTTCAGCCAGTTTTCTTATTAACAATGCCTGACAGCTTCCTCTACAATAAAGCTTTGCAGACAGTGACAAAACAAACATTGACAGCCCAAAGGCTGGTGGCCAACCCCAAATTGCCTTTGGCAATGCTTGTTTGATTTTCTCGCTGTCTGCACCCAATCGTGATCATCACCTTGCCAGACTGCCACCACTGTGATAGTCAATATTTTCCCTTAAATTGCAGAGTTTGCCTGGCTATGGCAAATAATACTGAAGGTACGTACCTGTAAGACACCACATTGGCTTCCAGCACCAAAGTCCATTGGGGAATGCTCTGAATCCCCCCTCAAATTTGATGCTAGAACAACAGATGCTCCAGTTTCTGTGGGCCAATGTAATCTTTAGAATGACATTGTCTTGCATACGCAAACACAGCCCTCTGCAAAATGGAGTCCATGGGATTTAACTTTGCTCGGGTGTTTGTGCATGTAGAGGAAGATAATCATGAAGGTTACGGAGGTTCCTACGGTTGACATGATAGGTCGTCCTATCCTCTTGGTGCAGAGGTTCCATCTTATAAGCCAGAACCGGACCCCCAGTGACTTCCTAAGCTCCAAGTAGTGGGATACGGTACTACCACCGCTTAAGATATGTCAGTTTACTGTAGTCTTTCCTTCTCACCATCCCATTCTGGCAGCTAGCACCGGTAACACATTCCTACATGATGAGTGTGTAGTTGGACGCTGGCTGGGATAGAAGTAGGGATTCTGTTTTTTACTTTTTTGTGCACACTTCTAAGTCTTGGGTCTAAGTCTCGAGTCTAATGGTGTCCTAACTGCTGGTGTGCCGAGAGCCACTAGACATGGTAAGGTTGTCTGCAAGATAAGTGGGGGTGCTGGTCTGGATGACTTTGTAAATTATGAAACTGGTTTTGAACATGTTACGGGTTGGCAACTGGGGCCAATGGCGTTCATCAGGATTGTATCAATATGATCAAATTTCTTCAGGCCCTGGCTGAGACTTGCTGTGGCATGTAGGGTGCTCTTAATGGGTGCCATGGTGGTGACTGGGAAGCCAAGGAGCAGAGCATTACCACTAACCGGATGCAAGAGTATGAGGACTTGAACAGCAGTTCTTAAGTCGCTTTCTAGGAGAAACCTTTTTACTTTCTTTGAAAAGAGTGCTGGTACCAGGCCTTCTTTGTTTTTTGCCAATATGTTTCTTGAGAGTGAGATTAGTGTCTGGGGTGAGTCCAAGTAATTTGGCATTCAGTGAAAGCTGGGGTTCACAACTGTCAAGGTTCATGTCATTAAGCCACTTTTGCACATTTCTTGCTTTTTGTTCTTGGTACATAACAGGAATGCCGTCTAGGTTGAGTTTAACTTCAGGCCGATACTGGACACCCAGGTTGGGGTGAGGTGCAGGGAGAGTTTGAGGAGTTGGATGTCTGAACCTGAAGAGAATTTCGAGTAGATTTGTGTATCACACTGGAGAATTTGATGCTGCGGAGCTCCAGGTGGGGGTTACAGATGACAGGGTACAGTACGGAACCGAGAGCTCCCTTCACAGGTGATGTGAAAGGTGGTTACTCAACATTCCGCCTTCGGTTGGGGTAGTGAGGTGGTTTCTGGAGCCTCACCAGTTGGATACAAAATGGGTCCTTCTGCCCAGATTAGAATGTGTGCCTTGATGTGCTAAACTGCACGACTTCTTGAAATTGTGTTGAAAATGTAGCAAATTTCGCGAAATGTGTTTATTCCTTTTGCTACCTGAGCTCAACCTCCTATCATTTCTGAAATGAAGACGGCAACTGCAGTGTAATGAAGGGAAGGTTCATAGGGCTGGGCTATTCATATAATCCATGCATGAACTTGAGAGTGGCCTAAGGGGGGTCCCTCTGTTTTCAGGGTGCTGCAGCTACACCCATCAATTTTGTTGCGGCATTTTAAAACATACTAAAACAAGAAGACAGCCATTGGCACTCAGAGCCTTCGAAGATAGTGGTGTTCTTGTTTAGTAATACAACATGGCTCATTGTATTAACCTGCACACAAAACTTGGTTGTTTATGGTGCAGTGGCATGAGAAAGGAGCAATGGAGTCTCTGGCGTTGTTTGTGTCTGCTTTTGAAAGTATGGTAAAGCTCAGCTTTATATAGGGCATTGTAAAGTCAATTTTAGATTCCATCCAAGCACTCCAGGATTTTACAATTAGGGGAACTGAGGTTGGACTGATATCTCACTGCCTGGAAGATCGGGCAGGGATCCAAACCCAACTCTGTTCTGGTACTGGGTCCTATAATGAGTTGACAAACACTTTATTTCTCAACCAGTCCTTCATTTTCTCACTGTCCATCTAGTGGCCTGATGCTCTGAAATGGCTGGGAGATGGCATTCATGTGCTCTACAAAGAATATAAAAATTAAGATATCAGTAAATAGGTACAGTTGCAAATAAAAAAAAAAGGTTTGCGAGAATAGCAAAACAAATCTTTGATGCCGTAATAATAGCTAACTACTTTTTTTCTGATTTTTCTTTCAGGAAAATAAGTGAAACATCAGCAGGTGGGTTCACCCCCTTGTTGGCAGATAGCTCTCACACAACAGTGGGTGCTTCTGTATTCAAGAGAGTTATCAATAAACCGGAAACGTGAACTTTTACTTTTGAGTTGCTATAGTGACCCCTCTCATCAGTGCTTTACCATCTTCCCCTTTGATGCTTATTTACAACATAGCGCTAAAATACATTAATAACAGTCTCTTTCTCATTCTCCTAAAGATAACTTGACCTGAGTCCTTTGCACGATGATGTGAAATATGGGGTTTGTCTGTGAAGCCCTCCATGGATACATCCTTCTTCGTAGGCTGTATTGCTCATTATAGTTTAGTTGATGCTGTTTTTAGCTTTATTGGAACTGTGTCCCTTAACTGAGCGCTTGATCGGGATCTGTACAAGATTATCAAGCCTAGTGTAGTGCTTCCTAATATCAAAATCAGGTGAAAAAAACTGATGTCCAAAACATGTGTTTTTAGGAGTAACAACATTGTATTTATTTCTAAGCTGAATGGTGTAATTAGCAATTTGAAGTTGACACGACATTCTCTGCATAAAAGATTGTTAATGGAAACACTAAAGAAAGGCTATTTTATCCTCATCATGAACCCTATTTGTGAAGTTTCTGAAGATCCACTTTGCATCTTATTATAAGGGCCCTTGTGTTTCTAACGGGTCCGTTCACATCAGTCCCCCGCATCACCTGAACTGCAGTAACTTGCCAGGTCAGAAATGTTTCACTTGAGGAGTTGCCTTGTGATGAAAACGTCGAGGTGAATGAGGAATTACCCTTTGCTCCATTAATTCCTCATTTCAGAGGGTACCCACAGGTTACACTTTTTTAATCATTCAGTATTGCAAGTCACCCAGACTTTCTATATTCCTGTATCAGTAGCCGGGGAAGGTGCCTATCAATACCAGGACAAAAACTAGGTGATGAGGCTTTTAGACTACGGATTATATAGTTATCCGATAACTTGACTTTAGCTTTAGGCATTCAACCATAACACCTAGAGAGCAAGTAACCATATTCACATATATTTATTAGCCTACCTTCTTGATATTTTGGATGTTCTCAGCGTGAAGCCTTTTAAAGTGATGATGCTAGCCATGTACGCCACTGGATAGGTTGTCCTAATTGTCATAATCCCATCGGGTTGGGAAACACTGGTTTGCTTTTAGAAGGTTGACATCACCGGGTCACAAATCCCTGGTAGTTAAATAAACAGAATCTTGGGTAACCGTGTGGCTGCAAAAATTCACCTCCACTCTTTCAGTCCTGCTCCTGACTCTTTATTCAGGGTCCCTGGGGTTAGACCATACATTAATAGCTCTCAAAAGTGGGATTCTGGTGGTTCTTATTCATTATGAGCTCCACCTCTCACCTCAACAGTGCTACATTATTTTATATGGGTTGGTTCTGCTGAATTTAGCTACAAATTCAGGGACCTGGGCCCCCCTCATATAATGCTGTACGAGAGGGATCTGCTGTAGTTTTATTACGAAAAGTCTTACCCTGGATCTCCTCCTTGAAGGCTTCTCAGGTGCCCGGGATTACT
This sequence comes from Triturus cristatus, assembly GCF_964204655.1. Lineage (NCBI taxonomy): Eukaryota > Metazoa > Chordata > Amphibia > Caudata > Salamandridae > Triturus > Triturus cristatus. The sequence continues at coordinate 139,080,172 of NC_140595.1, read as the reverse complement.
GCTGCTCGGCATCAGATTTAGTCAAAATGTCACTGCCTTACAGTCAGCTCAGGCACAACTTTCTGCCAGGACATCACAGATACTCTGCTGTTTCTTCCTGACTCTCGTCATAATCGATATTTGTTGTCATGCTCGACAACTTAAAATAGTTACATTTGTACCTTTTGGAAGAGATTACGCTTTGTTCCTATGAAGTCAAAGGTGCTGTACATGTCAGCTGAGAGAGAGCTTCTTCAGGGAGATGAATGAGACAAGGAGTTCACATTCATAATAACTCACCTTCAAATATTTGGTCTTTCCATAGGAATGCAACACATTTATTGGATTGTGTAATATTTTCTTATTCAAGTATTGAAGTTTTTAATTTTGTCTCTTTTGTCATTGAACTACCTCTTCTGAAGGACACACTAGGGATCTGCTCAGCTAAGATGCTTTTACGGGCTGAAGCCATCTTCTTGCCTTAATTTTGTAGAATTAGAAAACCAATCTTGGGGTACAGATGTCACATAGTGGCAAACGGCACATCATCTTGCATTTCATAGGGCTTTCAAAATCTGGATCCTTCGTCCTCTTTCATCTTGGCTAATTAGTTAACTGATCCCTTGTTGCTATTGGTTTGCTCTTGTGTCAATACCTGCACGCCTGGATACCCTTATATGTGAGACAGATTGCGCTTTACAACTTCCCATTAACATCAACATTATCATTAACTTTCCATCGTTCATTATTCTACTGCCCAGGCAGTGGGAGGAAATGTCTTTAGACCAGAAGGTTCTTTAACTTGGGTGAGGTTTTTATGGGTGGTTCCTGAGGATATGAGGAAAAGGACTTAAATTCTGATACCTTCCAGATTGTGAAGACTGCCTGAGGACAACTCTCTCTATTGACAGAAACTGCGTAATGGCGGTTCCTGTCTATGTAGGAAATATTTGACGGTTGGTACCGTCAACCACGATGGGTGGATGTCAAATGTTTAAAAAGTTTTTTGTTTTTCAAAGACAAACTCTCAAAGCAGGAGTTTGTTTTTCGAAGAACAGAAAAAGAATGGACCCTACACTTAGGATGCGGTTGATACAACCTACTTAAAATGAGGAACTAATCCGCCAAATACTATATTGGGCCTATGCCATAAATCTATGAAGGCTTGGGTAGAAACTGCCACCCTTGTTGGGAGTCCTGGTGTTGTCCTTGCACTGGTCTCATGAATTTTGAAAGCAGCAGGAGGAACAGGAAGTCAACAAGTAGTCTGAAGAGCCCTGTTTACTTTTTTGTAGTTCTACATCTTGCCCCTAACCTCTACATTGGGAATAGGAAACTGTTGAGGGGTTAAGATTGAGACTAGGGTGCAACCTTGTGATGTCATAGGAATCAAAGGGTGTTGATGTCACTTCCGCTTCCCCTGCCATTTTTGCAAATCGATTGATTTGATAAAAGCCTTGTATTACAATTACAATGCATGTGCAGGATACAGAGAGCACTCGAGTACTGCACGCAGCGTACCTACTAACCCAGATTTCCAGGTGGTCTTTAAACTAGTGACAATCGCGATGCTATCTTCTTCTTGCCTGTCGTTTTCTGTATGCTGGTGTAATATTCTCTTGTCTTTGTTTTGCACTGATAATTGTACTAATAGCTGGTATTGTTTTTCTTTTGTTGGTCTTCATAAAGTCAATAAAAATTGATTATCAAAAAAAACTAGTGACAGTCATGAATAACCGAGTTGCTGTTTTTGAACTTACTGAACATCATTGGGTACTATAGGCTACAGTGAGATTAAAGCTAAATGTAGGTAAAGCAGCACTGAAGCATGTTACAAACAGGAATGAATCAATCAAGGTGAAGGTCTACAGGGAGCACACACAGTAGCCCTTATTATATAGCATTTCCAGCACAGGAGGTGGGCCTGTAAATGTTTTATTTCAGGTGGTAATGTCAGATATTGTCCAGATCACACAGTGCCCACTCATTGCTGGCCTGTGCCTTTATTGCCTGAGCTCAAGTGGGCAGTAAGTATCATCTAGGGGTAACTATGGTTACTGTCCATCAGTACCAGGCCACCAACTCAACTACGTAGGATGGTAATATGGGCCTAGAGGGTTTAAAAGAAACATTACATACATTTTGAGACATTGCAGCATGGGTGGATGGAATTACATCTGTCCGTTTACAAATTGGTCAGCAGTTTCAGAGTGATGCTTCTGTCTTATTAATTTATCTAAACATCCAGCATTTTATTTTTCTCGATAAAAGACATTTGAAATAGCCATCATTCATTTAATTAATTATCCTTAAATGTTTCAATTTTGTTTTGTTGAATGAACATAGTTTCTAATATGTGTACTTGTGTATTCGTTGTCTACAACATGTGAGGGTAACACTCAATTGTGTCTTTCCTATTAGACTATTTGTAAAACTTATTTGTGTCTTTCGTATTACAGTATTCTTATTAAGACCCAGCTTACTACAAGGGCATACATATACTTGATCTGTACAACAAAGTTTCACTTTTTCTTTACAGGTAAACTGTACAATGATATTGGTCTCAGTTATTCCCAACTAAAAATCTTTGCTCTGGCTGCGGAGAGTTTTGAGAAAGCCCTTCCTTTCTGCCAAACTGAAGAAACGGATGGGCGGAAAGAGGCTGTGGTCTTGCAGAACTTGGGTGCAGCTTACAATACCCTGGAACAGTTTGAGATGGCGGTGGAATTCCACAGGAAAGCAGCTTACCTGCACAGTAAGTTGCTGGGGCAGAACACAGATACTCTGGAAGGTGGAAACAGGGGGCAGCATTGCTTATTTTGTACAAGTAAAGAAATAAAATACAGGGACCCAAAATGTTCTTAGGCACCTGCCGCTGGTACTGCCGAATGACTTCGTTGCTGAATACAGTGCTTAATTTGAGCCAGTGGTTTCCGGTGCTGGGCACCGGCACTTAATTCCCAACACCGGTATTTATGACAGTCTGCTAAAAGGTGGCACTGTTATTTTAAATTAAAGAGGAGCACAACAACATTTGTTTATTAATTAAATAAACAATTAAAAGGACTAATACCTGCCGCCCAAGCCATTCTGAATGCTTTGGGGGCCTAGAATAGTCTGAATTGTCACACTTGTAGGAGTGGGATGGTTGGTAGTTGTGTTGGTACTGTCACTGGCTGGGCTGGCAGGGGCAATGGGTGGTTCAAGATGCAGTGGCCTCCTGAGGAGGGGCCTGGCACTACTTTTCTCACACATTAAGCACTGGCTGAATTCTAAGACTGCCAAGTTTAAATTCCACTTCTTGCCTCTTTCTTACACCACCTGATCTTGTTTCTTTATCTCACTCTTACCGGTTCTTCCTCATCCTTGCTTTTTTGTCCTATCTTTCGCTTCATTATTCTACTTTTTTGCTATTCTCTCTCTTGCTGTGCGCCAGAGGCTATTAGTCAAAAATATGGCCCGGTCCCCAAAAATGACTGCTGGTGCTCACCACCGACAACCACAAGCACAGATTAAGCATTCATCGGAGCAAACGAAGGCTGCAAAGCAGATGGTACATAAAGCGATAGATAGGAGATTACACCAGAAAAGACTAAGGCTCACTGAATGTAATGATATCCTCACAGACATGTGGTAAAAAGGTTTATTTTACTGTATCACTGCCTTGCAATTCAATTTCCACCCAATGTGCCAAAGACATTGGGTGCAAATGAGACCACTGGTGGGAGTGGAGGTAGTGTGCAGGTGACCACTTGGGCATTCTGCCAAGGAGTGGAGCAGACGTTTGATATTCTGAACTCCACCCGGCATGGTAAAGACCCAGGAAATGTTCAGGCTGGTAGTGAAGAACTTTCTGTGCTATTAGCAAAGGAAACCACAGGCGCATTGCTCCTCTTGTTATTACTCTACATCAGGGAAAGGGAAGTACAATACTGTACAACCCAAAAACATGATGAGGATTCTGTAATGTGAATGACTGCAACACTTGCCCTTTGGCTCTTTTTGCCTGCTTTTTCTTCCCAAAGGAAGAGCATGATCTCTGCAAATGTCGGGTGACACTGGTCGAAGATAAGTGAGTCCTAGGGGAGCACGGACCACACCTACCTACCCACGTTGAAGGGCTAGGACTAGAATCCTCATTAAGATACCCTCGCTTATTAATATTGCACTAGAATTGTGGTTCACCATATGTGCCGCATTGCTGTGGGGCACAGTCGGCCTGCTGACCATGGCATGTGTTCCAAAGTGGGGTGCTTCTTGGTACTAGACCCTCGCTTGCCCTTTTTAAAAGATGGCAGGGAAACTATGTAAAACACACAAAAGGTGATGGGAGGAATACTTGCAATAAGTCTAACCACTGGCAATCACTCAGGGTAGCATCCCAAACCCATTTTGTTTGCCCACCATGCCACCTTAGATTAGACACAGACAAATGTGAATCAATCTTGGTCCTGCTCCAATATGAAGTCTACTGACTACTATGGCTATAAACTGCCACGGCTTAGGGCGTCTTAGCCCGGGCACCGCGGCTAAGGGTGCAGAGGACAAGGGTGAGTGCCTGTTTGAGCGCCTGTTTGAGCCTGTTAAGGGTGGAGAGGACAAGGGTGAGTGCCTGTTTGAGCCTGTTAAGGGTGGAGAGGACAATGGTGAGTGCCTGTTTGAGCCCGTTCGGGACCTGGGCCAGAAATGCTGCCCATTTTCCCATTCATTAATAGCCACCCTATGTATGTGTCCCTCTGTATATAAGCATTAATTGTCACTATAGATACAAACCTATCTTTGTGTATTGCTTTGTGTAAACATGTAGAATAATTATCTTATAAAAACACAAAAATAAAATCATATTTGGTCTACATGTACTTGCTTCCATTGTGCATCTATGTACCTCCATGTACTTGGATCTGTGTGTCTGTTACTTTTCTCCTGAAAAAGCATATCCAATGCACTACCCTATTTCTTATCCTGTACCTCTATCAATATCTTTAATCTGCATATACTTACCTCCTTTATGCATCTATATACTTTCATTGTACTTATAGACCTATATAATTATCACTTTCTTCTAATTTAGCATTTCCAATGCACTACCCTATTTCTCAGCCTATACTTCTCTTAATATATCTTCTAGCCCAACTTTCTGACTCATCTCAAACTTCTTTCTACTACTCTTTCCAATGCACTACCCTATCTCTCACCCTATACATCTATCATTATATCCTCTACACCCACTATCTCATTTATCCCAAACCCCATACCACTACTATGTTCCCCAAAATAACCCTTTTTTGACTCTCTCCTACTCTACCCCTCCTTGCATCATTTGACACCTCTTTTACTATACCGATCCCCCAAAACAAGCCTTTCTAAACTCTTCCCACTGACTCTTCCCCTCCAAAAACCCTTCTTACTCATCCAAAAGCCGCCTCCTACTGCCATGACCTAAAAAAAGAAATCCTTCACTCTTCTATCCCTCCACTATCCTTTTCAATCAAATAACAGACTAACATGTTCACTTCTCTAATTCCATATTCCACTATACTCATTCACCACTAATCCTTTATTGGTTCCAGAGTAGCGTGCTCCTTGCCAACAAAGCGCTTCAACACCCCATCAGGGGTAACAGGCACTATATGAATGCAAACCTTTCTTTCCCTTCTATCCCTCCGCTATCCTTCTCACTCCAAATAACTGACTAATATCCACCACTCAAATTACTTTCATATTTCACCATACTAATTCACCACTAATCCTTTATGGGTTTCCGGAGTAGCGTGCTACTCGCCCAAAAAAAGCGCTTCAACCCCCTACCAGGGGTAAGAAGCGCTATAGAAATACAAACCTTTTTTCCTCTTCTATCCTTCTGCTATCCTTCCGAATCCAAATAAATGACTAACATATCCACCACTTAAAATTTACTTGCATGTTTCACTATACTAATTCAATACTAATCATCTGTGGGTTCCGGAGTAGCGTGCTACTCGCCGAAAAGCGCTTCGACGCCTCGTCAGGGGTAGTAAGCGCTATACAAATGCAATTACAATACAATACAATACAATACCCTGAACTGATCCTCTCTCAAATACAAGTCAAGCTACAACCTACCGAAAAGCTCAAAAAAGTGTGAAACCAGTCTGAGGTTGCTTGTGGTCCTTCCAGCGGGGGGTCTCACCTGGCAGTTCGGTATGGACTGTTCGCATAAGGTACAGGGTCTACTGATGTGCATAAGGCCAGCCCTTGTCTTGAGTAGCATGGTGGTCGAAACACAATGGACTGGGATGAAGCCCGAGCAATCGCCAGTGTCTGAGATTACTTGAAGCATTCCATCTATCACCCCCTGTCGTTGCGGAAACTATGTAGCCCTATTTCCCTATTAAACAACCTATTAATTTCCTTACCCCTCAAGCTCTCACACACCCGGCCCCCCCAAAAAATAAAACTCCACTGTTTTTAGTGTGACTTTGAAAGATTGGCCACTTTCAACTCCCTGCTCCTACTAAGTATCTTGCTATAGGTGTAGTTAAATGTTTGTTTAAGGTAAACCCCAGCAATGTTGACTGGGAATGGGCTTTAAATCGAAGTGACATATATGAATACAGAAGTGAAGAACAAAATACATAAACATTCAGATAGTTATAAAGACAGATGGCGATATAAGATTGTGGAACTTGGTCGTTTTACTTTTCGTTTCTAAAATTAATCCATTTGTTTCCACCAGGGGCTAAGCACCTCAGGTAGTTTACCAAAATTGGGAATATTTGCAAATAGCCAAAGTAACAGGGAATATCAAAATTACAAATTTAGAGCCACATGAACAGAGAATTAGAAATAAAGATAGACTGACACAGTTGGCTTTCTAGTTGCTTTGCTGTTTGCATGGTACAAATGTCATGTGTAAGGAGTGAAGATTCTGTATGTCATTCCAGAGAGCAGTGCCTTTTAGATGCACAAGGACGCCGAACTATTTTAAAAGAATTTGTAAAAGGGTTGTGTGGTGCATTCAGGCAAACCATATTGTTTCTATTTTCATTTCTATTGTGTGTGAAAGCACATAGGCTAGACAAGAATAGCTACCTTCCACCTTGGCCCTGAAGTCCATCTGTCACTTTTGCAAAAATAGTTACATGGTCACACCAATAGTTTCAAAACATGTTTCATGATTTAGTTGTCAACACAACAAGGCATTGCAGAGAGATGTGAAATTAATGAAAATGGCTGCCATGTGATAATTTAATTAAAGATGCCCATACATTCTACTGCAATCACTATTATTTTAGTTTGCTTAGGAAACTAGGGCAGACTTTTACTTATACCTACGACCCCTCCTGGGGTGTAGGCCATCAACCAGCACTCTCCAGCCATCACTGCCCTTGGATTTTCTTTCAATCTGACTCCAGGTGTAACCCATCTCCTTGCAGTAAGCCTCGAGGTCTCGGTGCCAGGTGCTTCTTTGCCTTCCTCTTTTCCTTTCCCTCGAGTTCCACGTCAGGGTTTGCCTTTTGGTGTTTGATACAGGCTTACAGAGGGTTTGACCTATGCAGCCCCAGCGTCTTTTCATGATTGCTTTATGAGCAGGGAGCTGGCAATTCTGCTGTCATAGGTCTTTGTTGCTGATGGTGTTTGAGCAGCGGATTTGGAGGATTTTCCTCAGACAGGTGTTGATGAAGGTCTGGACTTTGTTGGTGGTGGTCACTGTTGTCCTCAAAGCTTCTGCTTCATACAGAAGGACTGTTTTTACACTGGTGCTAAAAAGCCTGAACTTAGTTTGCAGTTCTAAGTCCTTGGAGCTCCAGATCTTCTTTAGCTGAATGAATGGAGCCCTTGCTTTGCAAAATCCTTGCCTAGACGTCAGCGTCTGTGCCGCCCTGCTTGTTTATGACACTGCCAAGGTAGTAGAAGGCATTAACCTCTTCAAGTGCATCGCCTCTAAGAGTGACTGCAGTTGTACTGGCCTTGTTATCCTTCAGATTCTTGCTTTTCCCACTATGGATGTTAAGACTAGTTATTCTGATGTGTCTGCCACATTGTCGGTCTTCTCTTGTATCTGCAGATGGATATGGAAGTACGGCCAGGTCATCTGCAAAGTCCAGGTCGTTAAGCTGCGTCCGGTGTTATTCCCTGGATCCCATTTATTTTCCTTGGTGTTGATGTCTTCATGATCCATCTTATGGCCAGCAGGAAGAGAAAAGGCTAGAGCAAACAACCCTGGCAGACTCCAGTCCTCACTTGGAAGGCTTCCATGTGTTGTCCTCCATGGGCCATCTTGCAAGTCATTCCCTCGAAAGAGTGCTTGAAGATTCTCATGAGTTTATCTGGCACAACACATTGGAGGAGGAGTTTTGAAAGGGTCTCTCGGTTCACACTGTCGAATGCCTTCTAATAGTTGACGAAGTTGGTATAGAGGGGGGAGTTCCATTCCATCGATTCCTCAATATTGATGTGCAGTGTTGCAATCTGGTCTGTGCAGGATCTATCTTGGCAGGAGCAAGCTTGCTGGTCTCGCAACTAAGCATCGACTTGTTCCTTCATTGTGTTCAGGGTGACTCTATTGAACACATTGTTTTGGGTTGATAGGAGAGTTAGCCCTCTATAGCTTACGCAGTTACTCAGGTCAACTTTCTTGGAGATCTTGATGAAATATCCCTCCTTCTAATCTGATGGCACCTTTTTATCTTACCAGATCCTTCCAAACATGGTGCGGAGCTTGCCTACTGATGTTTTAATGTCTGCCTTGAGTGTCTCTGCAGGAATGTTGTCTGGTCTCACTGTCTTCCCATTTCTCATATGTTTGATAGCTGGCCGTATTTCTTCCTTGGTTGGTCTGCTTCAGTTGATTGGCAAGTCCTTGTCAACTGGTTGTATGTGTAGTAGAGACTGTGGCACGGGTTGGTTCAGGAGTCCTTCAAAGTGCTCCACCCATCTTTGTTGTTGGCAAGCTAGAAAAACCTGTTAAAGACAAACGTGGGCAAACATATAGAGGAACTGTTAGATTTCCACAACAGGCTATGGAACCTCCAAAAGGTTGTTAGGGTCTGCTATCCCTACTGGAGCCTTCACAGCCTTTGAAAAGCCAAAGCCTATTGAGAAGTCTTTCGATCCTTCTGTAGATCTGTGCACCTTGGTACTTAGTTGCATAATCTCAGAGATCTCAGAATAGTCAATGTAATGAAAAGATTTTTTTATGTGAAAAGTAGAACAATCTGAAGGAAGGCTCCACAATGACGTGTCTGCTTGTTTCAGGTATTCTGGGTAATCGGAGGGCTCAGGGCCAGTGCTTTGGAAACCTGGCTTATGCCTTCAGCCAGCTCGGAGACAATGAGGCAGCATCTGACAATTACCTGCATTCACTACAAGCTTTTAAGGACTCTGGTAAGAAACTTACTTTGTAGCATGCCCCTTCCAAGCCCCACCGAGAGGTTCCACATTCTTTCTGTTGAAGTCATCCATACCTGGATGTTTGCTCATAACCCTTCTTTTCCTCTTCACCATATCCCAACCAAGTACCATATTTTCTATGGTCTAACGAATAAGCAGCACAGTCCACTTAGCATTTCCTTTACTATGCGCCATCGAACATGTGTGTGACCAGTTCTTCTACCTGTCTCCTCATGCAATTCTGCAGGTGACATCCAGGGGCAATGGCAGGCCTGCGAAGGGCTTGCAGCTGCCAGATTCCGTGTAGGGGACCCTGAGAAGGCTGTGATTTACTACAAGCAGGCCCTGTCTTGTCTCTCCAAAGCCCAGGTATGGTACACACTCTTTATCATATCAATAAGAATAGGTGATGGACTCTGCTGTTGAGCACACTGACAAATGATCAGACCGAACACATGCTCACCCTCAGAACTCTAGGAATGAGCCACAAAAAATTGTAAATAAGTACCATTAGAAATACTCCTATGAACAGGTGCAGGTTTATGAGTTTTTTCCTATTAACAAACATTGGCAGTTGTACACCTGGAAACTGTGAGTCACATGTTTTCTGATGTGCTACTGACAATGTTCTGTGACATCCTTGTATATTGAGTTTTCCCCAGTGCCAAATTCAACGCACACTCAAATCCCACAGTGCTGTGGTTTCTTGCTATATTCACACATTAGGACAGGTATTAAGTAGTGAAGAATCAGGAGCCTCTCAGCCGTGGCCATGCCTGCGGGGGGGACTCCTCCCCATATGGGGGATGGGGTGTTTTCATCTCATGAATTTCATATCAAAGAGGCCAGCACACATCTGTGTACACCGAATCAGGAAGGGAATCTAAAAACAAATATCACTGCCACTTCTCGACCACCTCCATCTGTCCCTTCATGCCTATACACTTCTGATTTCTTCATTGACATTAACCGACTTTTAGTCTTATTTTACTCTTAAATACTGGAGTACGAGTTCCAGATTGCAAACAAAATCACATTGAAGGAGTTGCTCATGTATGACATGAGATCATGTATGATCTCTGATCTTTTCTAGTGTTGTAATCTTTTGAAATAGAATGTTCTCAATTTTTGAAACACTATTCTAGTTTGTGTTTTTTTCTTGCATGAAGCAGGATTTTTAAATATTTTTTATGATGTGTTCATGTAGGTCTTCTATGTCAAGGGTGTTTTAATTGTGGTCCTTCAGCATCCAAGCTATGTGCCACCACGTATTCCTATTTTATGTCTATGTGCGTACCAGTTTTTGGTCATGAAAATCTGGTCAGCCTCAAGGAGTGGGTGATACATCCAAGCTGAAGCCAGCTGAGTCCCACGAGCCTATACATGTAACCAGCGACTGGTGACTGTAGGGCCGTAAGTCTGCAGCAGTAAGTGCCCTCTCCGTCAATATCAAGTATTGGCTATGAGGGGGTCTGTTTTAAAGCTCATGCGTTTGGGATTGTCATCGCCCTGCATTGCAGTAACTGAGCCAACTCTTGGGAGACATTTGAATGATACTACGACTAGTTGCCATGTGTAGCACCACTCAAGCTCACTACCATGGGTGAAATCATATGCTGATACATTTTCAGGCATGTTCTTGTCAGACACTGCATGTTCGCTACAATATCCCTCATCTTTCCTTGAAGAAGGTTCAACAGTTGCAAAGGAAACAGTTAAACTTGGTAAACCTATTAAATGAGAGAGGGAGCAACATCCCAGATCTGGTGCAAAGTTGATTTAGTGTCCTTGGTCTAGTTGTAGAAGAGATAGAAATGCCTGGCTATCATACCATGTACTTTCTTGCCTCATCCCATTTCCCTCCATTGTTCCCTCACTTATCCCCACAGTATTTTGCTGCTAATCCTGGAAAGCATAAGATACAATATAAACACCAACATGGCATGCTAATTAATTTACTTTTACTCAGAAAATTTGAATCTTCTGTACAGTCTTTTCTGCTGGATTGGTCAAAATTGGCCTTGAAGGGGACACAAATGAGGTTGGGGAGTGGGTGTGAGAGGTTGTTGAATAATAGTGTGCGTGAGGGTGAGCAGGGTGCAGGTGCAATGAGAGAGTAGAAGGTACAAGAAGAAGTTACAAATATTAAAAGTTGACGTCCTATACAGTGAGTACAAATATTCTTTAACAGATTTTGAGACTGCACAGGTCTCTTCTATAGAATTAAACACCTCTTATATGCTTGTGGTATACATGAAGACGTGACCTATGTGTTCTCCAAAGTCAGTGGATAATCTTTGTACTCACTCTGTGGGTCAAGTGAATGCAGTCAGTATCTACCAAAGAAACAGGTCGCAGGTAGACGAGGAGAAGTGCTGCCCAGTGCAATATAGAATGGAAGCTAGAGGCAGCAGGGGCAAGGGAGAATGAAAGGGAATGAGAGACAGGAATGGAGAGGTGGGAGGCAGTGGAGAGTTTAGGAAGAGAGGCAAACAAAGAGAAAGGTAATTGAAAGAAGGGATAAATGCTTGTTCAGGTCAGTACAGGTGCTGGCAGATATGAGAAGTCCATTCTTCTTGCAGGTGTGACAAGAGAGCAGAGGAGAGAAAAAGGAAAGGGAAACAGAAGAAAAGAGAAAGAGAGCAAGTGGAATGGAAAAATAAAGGTGAGGAAGTGTGAATAGAGTGCTCGAGAAAATGGTACCAAAGAGAAGGAGGGAGACCTAAAGAGAACCAGGAAATTGAAGAAGAAGGTAGGGTTGAAGGGTAAGGAAAATAATGGGAGGATTGAGACCACAGATGGTGGTGGACTTGGGTATCTGAAGTGAAATTCATGCTGTCATCAACACCTACCTAATGATGAACTAAGAATCCGCTGACAACAGGGCCACAGAATGGGAAGACATAAAGGTGCCCTGAAACGCAAGTGGATGAGTAAAATCTGTGGAATCAGATACAACTTCAATGAGGTCCTGAGGGAGTGGAAGAGGTGGTTTGCAGACCTTCAACGGTAACAATAGTGCACCAAAACAAACAAGAAATACTAGAAGTGCAATGTGAGATAGAGAGACCGTGAGTCACGGATACGTTTACTCATAGGGATTACAGGCAGAAACTACATAGGGATGGAGAATGAGTGGGGAAGTTATTACCTTGGGTATTGAAATGGGAGAGGATGGAACTAGTACAACCATAATGTGGCTGAGAAAGCCAGATGTTATGGTAGCCCTAAACCGAACCAACATTAAAGGGTTGCTACATGACTACCTCGCTCATTTGTATAGAGGCTCTGAGAGGGCTATGATGGATGGGGTTAGGACCTATTTGAATGGTCTAACATTGCCCAGATTGACACCTGATCAAGCTGACAGCCTTGAGCAGACAAGCTGAGGGAATAGAGTCCGTGGTTCAAGAAATGTCCAGGTGGAAAAACACCAAGTAGTGATGGGCTTCCAGCAGAGTTCTAAAACCCATTAGTTTTCTAAATTTGACTTGGGTTTACACATGCAAAGCTCTTTCTGCTGTATTTGACTAGGGGTCTTTGTTAACAATGTTTCAATCAGATATGAGTAATTAAAGTACTTCATAGGCATATTAACACAACTGCTGCCCATGCAAATGCCCCTAAAGTTGTCAAGCCAAAGCCCCTCCAGTATTCTGCTTTTATGGACAGATGTATATATCACTAGTTGCAAAATACTGGTTGCAATTTGCGACCAAGGCTGTATTTTCTGAACGACCTACATACTAATAGGTTGGTGCGCAAAATATCAATTCCTAGTGGGTTGAAAATTGACCTAATGCATGAATATTAATGAGTTAGTTCACAATTTGTGACCCACTAGGAATCGCAGTCATCACAGGGGTGGTGGCCTGCTGGGGGGGAAGGGGGTCAGCAGACCAACATGCCTGTGATTGCTTTTAAATAAAGCAATTCCTGTCCAAACATGGCACGTTTTCCTCAAACGAAAACGGGATGAATTAAAAAAATAAATCGCTAACATTAGTAATCATTCTCAAAGGGTTTTGGGGCCCCTGAGCACTCTTTCTCTTTTGGAAATTTCTTACCACTTCACTTGTAGCTGGTAAAGTATTCATGCTTTGTGACCCTATTTCACCATTCAGATTTGGCATTTAGAATGAATGCCATAAACACATCCCTTCCAAATACCGTATTGATATTGGGTCGCAAACCCAAATTGCGATTCAGTAACATTTTACCCAATCACAATTTGTGGTTTGTACATAGCAAATGGTATTTTTGCGATCACAAACGGGCGATTCTGTGAATTGGGCGGTTTGCAACCACAAAACCTTTGTACATCTGGCCCAAAGCTCTGAATTCTTTTAGTGTGATTACAGGATCACTCATCCAACATTAATGAGGTCTTTTGCCATATTATCATAGCCATTTGCTTGTGTAAGGCGTGAAACACCCTTTTTTTCCAGACCTGCCTGCCTATCATGATTGCGATTGAGCCTTGCATAAAGAGTTTATGTTGAAGTGGAAAAAAGAAACAAATACAATTGCCCAAGTGGATTCACAAAGGTTATTCTGTGAGTTGTTGCCTTGAACTTGACTTATGTGTAAGTTTGCATCAGTGTCCAGGTGTGGTCTACAAAGCATTTTCTGGAAGTAGCTTTATGTTACTTGGGGTTTAAACGTAACTAAGGCATGAACTTCAAGGAGTAAAACATGCTTAATCGCGAAAAAAACCTGTAGGCCGGATTCTTTAATAAATTGATATTTGCGCATGCAGGTTTAAAGCCTTGCATGGGTGCAGAGTTCTGAATTCTTAGAATTTTCAGAGGTTTCCCAGTTTAAACCTGGACACTTGCGAAAGTCAGAGGTTAGCAGGTGCACACTTGTAAATCCTTTATAAATTTGACAAACTAACATGGGAGCGGAATTTGTATATATGTGGTATTTGTAATAGCGCAGATCTAGCCAGAAGGCCGCGGAGTGCTGCGCTGTGTCGAAGGCACGGATACAGTCAACAAGTGATGTTGCCGGGTTCCGAAGCAGAAGTGGACTGTTACTGCATTGTGATGTAGTGTTCTCTAAAGAGGTGCGTCATCAGCGTTTCCAGTATTGCATCAGGGTTGAGGCAGTCCTGATGATCAATATAGAGAGATATTGTTCCAGATCCCGAGTGCATAGATGTAGAAGGCCTGTTGAATTGTGTTTTTTTGTTTGTTTACATTTCGTTGTCTCTAATCTGATGGTGTTCTGGCTGTGGGTGTGCTGAGAGCCACATGAGATGGTGAGCGTTTCCGGCAGATAACCGGAGGTGCTGCTCATGATCTCTACTTTCATACTTGTACATAGAGTATAGTACTGCTTGGGGCAGAACTTTCCAATATATGCAACTGCCTAGTTTTTCTGTTTTTTTGTCCAGAGGTAAAATACTTTTCACTCTTAGAGAAACCCCTTTACACCCTCGCCTATTTTTGGGGTGATTATTCCTATTTCCAATTTAGGAATGTATGTATTTCTAATCTTTACAGGGCTAACTAAGGCTGTCATTAGGAACCTAGTGGCGGTACTCCATTCCACCAGAGCAGCAGAGGGATGTCTTCTGCTGACTTGGCGGACATAGAGCAGGCCATATCTCGTAATCTCCGCCTACATGGCAGAGAACTGTATGCCTCCAGGGTGGCTCCCTTCATGCTCTGAAAGTTTGCTGTGCGGGCACCATGTTTCTCATGGCTGCTCAGCAAAACCTTTTTGTTTTACAAAAGTAAACTCCCAAAGTGGAAGTTTGTTTTTGTAAAACAAAACATAAATGACTGCAACACCCTCGGAATTTTCTTCCAGGGTTTTTTAATTGGGACTGTCAGACTATTCCTGGCAGTCCCAAACAAAATAAAATGTATATCAGAACATCCATTTTAAGTGGGTGTAAGGTATGTGGTATTTACACCAACAGCCCAAAGTATGGAGGGTCATCAGTGTAAGGTTTCCGCCAGCTTAGCCAGTGGCCAGTAGCCGATAGAAACTTAACGGACGGTGGACGGCATGGCTCGCAGATAGGGGGGCAGTTGCGGGGGTGTCACGCGGGAGGAGGTGGGGAGTTGCAATTGCAGGAGGGACCATCACACAAAAAATGTAAAAAAAAATAACTTACCTTTCCGCCGGGTCACGCATCTCTGGTCCTGCTCCTGCTCTCCTGTTTCTGACTTCAAGAACAGGACGCAGGCAGCCAGGCTCCCTCCCCTAACCTAATCACAATGCTGCAATGCAGTGTTGTAATTGGTCTGAGCACCATGACACGGCGCTCAGCCAGGGGCTGTAGTGGTGGGCATGTTCTCCATGCAGGCTATAATGCAGCCTGCATTGAGAAGGGGAAAGTGTGCCTGACTGGTTTGAGCGGCCAGAGAAGGCCGACCAAACAGTCATTGTGCACTTAGGAGTGGGCAAACCACTCCTCCCCTGCCCTGCTCCTTGAGCAGAGTAGCCCCGCCTGCAAAGGAAACATAAAATTATAATAACTTAAAGTTATTATTATTTTATATTTTCTTTCTATTCCACTGCTCGAAAGCAGTGGGGTGCGCTCCTCCGCCATAGTGGAGGAGCGCCAATGAACGTGTGTCCTGTTTGCAAAACTCTAAATGAAGCCCTAACTCTCTGACTGTTTTCAGGATCGATTGGGTCGAAAAATAATTTGGTGTGTAGATTTACAGACAAAAAATTATTTTATAACATTTAAAAAGGCCTTTTATCAATCATAAAATTCTATTTGTGCTTGTAAGCTAAAGTGATTTTCACATATAGCTCTGTGAATTAGACGCATTGTGAGTTTGATTTGTAATTGAGCATGTCTTACTTCTGAAAATAAATAAGTCATGCCTGAGCAGAGGCTCAACTACTTTTAGTAAACGCTTTGTGAATAGGACCATAGTGCTCTTAATAAACTAGCAAATGCAGATGCCATTTATACGGTTCTATTCAACAAATTAATTTCTGCCTGTTCATGGATCTGAAATGAAGCAGTAATTTCAAATTTTATTTAATTAGAATCGATATCGTCCTTGACAAGGAAAACAATTTAATACATTACATTTTTTTTATTTAGCCGTACATATTCAAATATACAAACATTTCAAAATAAATTTATAAAACAGTGAAATGATTTAAAATGTTTATATGAATTTGCAGATTATGTAAATAAAAATATAAATACACGTCATATTGCGGTATATCCTCATTATATGCTTGCAGTATACCATGTTCTAAAAACATTACGTAGAGCATATCAACCCAACCTGTACATCATAAAGTAAGTTTAAGTAAGTAGATGATGAGTTAAATATGGTAACAGTGTACTTACCTAGATGATGTAGTGGTAGGCAAAAAATGGAAGCAAAATTTTTGATGGTTGACGTTATCACCCTCAATATAGTGATACACAATCTTACATCCTTAATTCCTTTGGAAGGATTTCTCCTGGATTAACAAAATCACAATATTTTAAAGGCCTTTCATTATAAGGAACAATTTTGCAACTATCTAAATCCAATTGTAAGGGTAAACACCCTGTCTGTAACAAAATAAAATCTTTGAATATTGTGATGAAAAGAAAATCATAAATACAGTTGAATCATTTCCACATTGGCAGCGGAACAGAAATACAACACTTGATATTATTTTTAGCAGTATGGCATGCCTTTGAAATACCTAGATTTAACTTACCCCAAAGGATCATTTGTTTTGCTGGGGGTATAACAAGTTACATAAGAGACCACTCAAAATGCTTATTTTTCAATTGCTTGAACAGATTTGAATGCCCCGAGCAAACCAATTATTTAGTGGCAAATCATGTAATTTCCACCAAAGTAGTAAAAGTGGCTTTGGTTCGAAGAGCATATACTATCCTGTAGTTCAGAGTTTAAATCTTCAATTTCAATCAATCAATAAATCAATCAAAGAAACTTTATTAGGTTCTCAGATAAAAAAACATAAACGTTATATATAAACAGTAGTTAATAAAATCTCATAAAACCATTATACAGATCAATACATAGATACCAAAACTGAATCATAGATAAAATACGATAGAAAATACCATTAATCCCCTATTAATGATTCAATGAACCAATAATAAAAATAAGTGACACCCGGACATCTAATCTAAGTGGGCCCTACATTTTACTGCAGATTTGAGGAAGTTAAGCACAAATAAAACCAAGTCCTCATGCAATAATTGAAGGTAAATGAGAGCTGGACGAGCCTGCCTAAAATTCGCCTTTCTTAAAATCGGGACAATAAAGTTTTTCCGGGGGGTTGCATAGAACCTACAAAAGAATAAAAAATTAAGCAAATCCTGAGGAGACATGAAGTCGCAGCCACAGTGTGCTAAAATCATTCCTCTGCCACTCCCCCTAGGCAAGGCCAACAAAGTGGAAGTAACCCAGGCGAAACCTAGTCAGCACAAATCGTTCATATGTGCTGAATGATCCCAAAAGAGAAGGTTCAGAAAATGACGTAGTTTTCAACATAAAAAATCATTGAACTCTGGGTTTACTCAGTTCCTGCTCTTCCCTCTCTGCTCTCTTTAGGCTACACAAAGACTCCTTTACCCAGCCCAGGTCGTTCTTGGACGCCGCTTCGGGATTAGAATATAAATCAGCTCTGCCCAACCTGGCAAAACTAGTCTTTATATAGCTAAGCCATAGGATGCGGTCCGAGTGATCAAGAGACATGCACTATTTCATAATCGACCGGGTTAAAGTCAATTCTTCATTCCTCCAAATTTTAAGCCAAAATATTAATGGCTGGAGAGCCAGAGTGTCACACAAGTACGGGACTCCTAGTTCGTCGTGCACCCCCATGTTAGATATTCCAATTGAAACACCCAATAAAAGCTTCAGGAACGTGTTCTCGACCACTTGTAAATCATCCATTGCTATCTGTCCCCAAATTTTGCTACCATACGAAGCAATCGCGACGCACTTTGCCTGGTATAGCTTTAGGAGTGCCGCTATTGGTCTTTTGCCTAATTTGGAGGCAAAGTTAAAAATGGCTGAATTAGCCCGGACTAAATCTCCCCTCTTCCTTTGTTTTAGTGGGCCCCACTTCAACTTCTCATCCAGTATAACATCCAAGTATGAAAAAACATCAGTCCGGGGAACCTGGGCAGTACCTACCCTGAACTGGAAGGTCTTTTTATTACAAAGGCCCACCTGCATCACAAAGGATTTGGAATCATTTATGGTTAGATCCCGATCCCTCATGAAAGCGGAAAAGGAATCAAGCAGGGTTTGTAGCACCCTAGCGGTTCTAGATATGAGGACCGCATCATCCGCATATAATAGAACCGGCAGACCTCGTCGGCCTACCTGCAGATAGTCAACCCTTGTAACTTGTAATGCAGTATCTAGGTCATTAATGTACAGGTTGAACAAAATGGGGGACAAAATACAACCCTGTTGTACGCCTTGTTTTATAGCCAAAGTGCGAGAGATCTTGTGAGAATCTAACCCGCGCCCTAGTTGAGCGATAAAGGCTTTCCAAGAAATAAACGATATTTTCATCGACCCCAATAGCCAACATGGACTGCCATAGTTTGTTCCTATTCACGCGATAAAACGTGGAAGACATCCATGAATGCTAGGTAGATCGTACCGGAACGAGAAACCGTATATTTATTCAGGATCATGGATAGGATAAGACACTGGGTGTAATGAATATGCTTTTCATTAAAAGAACACACCCAACCCCTGCACTCCCTTTCTGGGAGGCAAATATACCACTGCACCTTTAAAAATAAACTTTGAACAGCACTTCCTAAAGACGAGGAAAGGACACAGCACTCCCTTTAGGCAAGGCAATGCAAGAAAAACAAATTTAGGTGCTTTGAAATAACACACACAAGTTTATTAATGAACGGTAGGCTAAATATATCAGTAAATGCAGATTCATTAGTATCAAACACTTAAATGAACAAGTAAAATAAAATGCAGGGACTCTCTCTCTTTTAGAATAAGGCTTGGGGTTTATTACACAATGCTCTCTAAACAAAGGCTGTCTCAGATGCCAAATGCACAAGATTCAAATATATGTAGCAAACTATAATCTAAATGCATGAATAATACTGATTAATGAACAAGCAGCACATAACATGAGATATACTGGACGTCCTGCAAGAGATCAGAAAGATATATATAGTCAAAGTCAAAGAACAAGATGACATGAAGCCATGCCAAAGCCAAAATTCAGAAATCATAAGCAAGGCAAAGTCAAAAGACAAGAATGACATTAGGCCATGTCAAAGCCAATAGTCAGACCTCATAATTCACATAACCCAAACAACACCATACACATTTCTGCACAACTGCTTATAGCATCACATACTCTATCTCTCAATGTACAATACCAAGCACATGTGCACACCACCGCTCACAACACTGCATTTCAAAACCAAAAAGTACATTCCACACCTCTCTCTCCCTCTCACGCCTTCAAATGCACATCCCACACCTTCTGTTGTTGGTAAGACTGTTCTACTCTGTGACAGCTCCCACTGAAAGACAGCAAGATTACAGGAAAGAAGAGAAGCATGCATATGCAGGACCGTCCTACATTAAGGCTAGAGCAAAATAACACACTAAAGTCAGTTAAAATGGTGGTAGTTGAGGGTCATCATAGGGTGCCAAATCACAAGAGCGCCTCTTTTACTACACTGGGCCATAGTAGACCGCCCCATACTGTATATCCGACAAAATCGCATGTTCCTCAGTCCAGGTTGTCAGCCTATCCAGGAGCACTCGTCCTGCCACCTTGACCACTGAATCTAACAGAGATCGGCCGGTAGCAGTGAGTGCTATCTCTGTCACCTTTTTTAAAAACCGGCACGATTGCAGAAGTCACCCAAGACTCAGGACAGCCGGATCTAATCACTGCATTTAAAACGGCAGCAAGAACCGGCGCCCAAAGTGCTGGATCAGACTGAAAGAGATCAACGGGGATGCCGTTGGGTCCCGGGGCTTTGTTACTGGACAATCCATTTATCCCCTCCTTGACCTCCGAAGAGCTAAAAACTAGGTCAGGTGTACCAGCCACCCGTAACAGGGGGCAGCTTAATTCCGGGGGGCACTCAAACATAGCTTCAAAATGGAGGACCCACTCCTCCTCAGTTATGTGGGCTCCTGTAGCACTACCTTCCTCGGTACTTAAAAAGGGGCTGTTAATTATGGGCTAGAACCTGGAGCTATCTCTCAGCGTGCTGGCTTTGATTAACTCCCTCCATGATTCATCTTTTAGGGTGGATTTACGTCTTGCTAATTCTGATTTATACTCTTTTCGACATAATCTCACCAATAAAGGATCTCTTGGGCTTGTAATTAGTGCTACACGCAAGTTCCTTGCCGCCTGAGAACAAAGAGAATCGACCCATCTAGGGCACTGCTTAACAGTACACTTGGCCAGGGCGATTAAAAAATCACTTATTTTGCCTGTGATTATTTTAAAAGCACTGATGACCTCCCCAGGGTCTGCGGACAATGTGGTACACCTTGCTAACTCTTTAGCACAAGAGTCCGATAAGTATTTATGAAAAACATCTGGGGATATCTGGGTCTATTTTAGCTGCCTCCCACCATCAGTTGGTCTCACCGTCCCACCGTGCTCAGCCCCCCTTATATACGACAATCTTCAATTTCATTCCAAATATCACATATTGCATGGTTGTATCATCAAAATTAACTGCTCCTTCAGAAGGACTTCTGTGCTCTTGTGAAAGACATAACATTGAGGCAGACTCAGACAAGGATTTGGCAAGGATTTTTGCAGTGCTAGACAATGTAATATTCTTCAGTCTCCATGCTCTTGTAGAAAATTAATAAAATGTGCTGCTTGTTAAATACATTTGCTTCCCCACTGCTGGATCACCCAAGGTAGCCATTTAGAATTGCACTACATACTATCATTAAAGGGAGATGAGGACTGGTTTAATAATGTTGCTAGGAGTCATCAAGCTAAGAGAACAATCACTTTGGAATACAGGAAGAACAAGCTGTCTTAGAAAGATAGAGATTAACATTTTTCAAATGGGACTTTGCATTTATATTTAGTAGCCATTGTGTTTGGACAGGGCCATGATGAGCTGGGCTTGCCGGCACAGGTTTTTGAAAGCCACCATCTTATATTTGGGTAGCACGGGCATTGTGCAAGGCTCGGGGCAAAGAAAACAGGATCAAGGCGGTTCAGTCATTCTTCTAGCTTACATAAATGTTCCCAATTGAATAGAAAGACTCTACTGTGTGTTTGCTAACTAATGGTTGCATTTGAAGTGCTGTGAAAGTAATGACTCACAAAACTCTGGGTAAAATACTGTTGGTGCAAGTTAGCGGGTCGCGTTTTTTCTCATTCCAAAATTTTCAGTTATATGTGGAATAATGTCTGGAAACCCTCTTTGCAACTGTGTTTACTCTCAACCCATATTGGTGAAAACTCTAAAGCTGATCAGAAATAACACTTGAGCCCTCAATTGCATTTTGCACACCAATCTGAATCAAAATTGTAATGTTTTCTTGTGAAGATATAGAAAATAAAACTGGAGGTAGTACAATGTGCCACAAGCGTTATCCATTTGTTGTTTAAATAGGATTGAGTTTGAGTTGTGCACAAAAATGTAAATTCTTCAGATTTCTGATGTATGTGGTAAATCATTATCAGCTGGATTACCACTGAAGGATTTACTACCTAAGTATTGTAGCTTGCAATCAGACATTTTGTTGGGAGTGCTACTGCTTAATTTTTACTTACTGCAGCTACTGGAAGTTGGTGGCGTTTACATAACTGCAAATCCACAAATCTCAACCATCGTCTCAAGACTACGTAACTATCCAGGTGGCATGATGGCCAATTCCTTCATCACCTTAACACATGCACAAACCTACTGTTGTGTCCTGTTTCTCTTATTCGTTTGTATGTGTCCTATCTTGTGTAATCAAAATGCACAATAAAGACATAAGGCTCTAGATTTGCATATGAACACGTATATCCATATCGCGAAAATTGTAATAGAATTTTGTGTAATACAAGGATCTCTTGTTTCACACGCAATTCTTACTTCTATGCTGAAAACATTTTGTGAATTATTTGGCGTGAGGAAATGGTGTATATTATATTGTGTAGGTTGTGTGACCTCACTGTGTGATACACTTTCCAACCCCTTCTGGAACAGTAGATTTTGTTTGTTAAACCGTAAGCTCAACCCTGGGTAGCCATAACTCTGAGCAGCAAGGATTACTCAAAGGAACAACAGCACCAAAACAACTGAAGAAGATATACACGAGACACTCAAGAAATCCAACACCAATTTAATAAAAATAGACTGAATTTTTATGTATTTTGAGAAACTACAATGAAAATATCCACCGGATCATTCCGGAGATACAGCAAATATAATGTCTAGTAAATATGCACTTTTTCACTTAACCTTGAACGAGCATTGGCAAATTTGACAAATTCGGCACTTATTAACATTTTAAAAACAACGTAGGTAAGTATCAGTCTGGTTACTTTTAGGGTCTTTACGCGACCAACTCCGGCTAGGAACTAGTCAGGGAGACCAGCAAGGTCCTCAGAAACAGGTACCTCAGAAGAACAAGCAGCCTTCAGTAAGTTTCAGACACTATTATCCCTTTGCTATAGGTTCCTACGGTAGTGGTCCTGATGCAAGCGATACAGGATGCTGAAGATGCTCAAGGATGCTGTGGATGCAATGCTGTCAATTAGGGTCTTCCTACTGCTACTTTGCACTCCACAAACCTGGTGAGGCAGTCCTGATCACAGTGTCGATGTCCCTCGAAGTCCTCTTCGTCTTGGTAGAAGTTCAGCCACCACTGGGCTACCAGTCGTGCAGTTACAGCCAAATTCTTTCCTGGACAAAAAACTTGTCAATTGGGCGACCAAGCTGCACTCCCACGACTCTTCCATTCAACAGACCCAGTGGCGTAACATAGGCCCCCGCATCTCCTGCGGCGCACGGGGCCCTCCACGCTACAGGGGGCCCCCTCAGCACAGTACTCTGGCTGGAGAGCTCCTAAATGAGTCCGGATGGGGACCCCTCCACTTACCTTGCAGAGGGGCCCGCCAGTGAACAGACCTGGATGCTACTTTGAGTGTCGGATCCTGGACTCTGGTTCTGCACGTGGCGGGTGGTGGCAGTGCAAAGATCTGGGCTACCAACTTGCCCCAACAGTCTTCTTCAGGTTTTGTGGCCCTCTGCGGTGAAGAGAAGGTCAGCCAACTGGCCCTTGGAGTGTCTTGCTTTGGCTGGGCTCCAGGGATGACTTCTCCATGAGCAGGATACAGCAGGCACAGTCCATTCCCCAGGTTCAGCAGGTGCAGTCCACACTGGTGCAGCCTCTCTTTGTGGGTTTCTCGGTGCAACAGAGCATTTCTTCTTTGGTCCTCTTCCCCACTCTGTCTAGATCTGAGTTTTAGGTACCAGGGGTGCCCTTTTTATCCTCTGAAAATGCTGCGGTTGGTGATCAATGGGCTACCAGGTTCCCTTTTTCCTGATGACCATTTCCTGCAAAGTGTGGCATCTGGCGATCCCAGGATGCACCATTCTGCCTATTTCCAACATGGCAGGGACCCCCTTCTTGGCATCCACAGCTCCTTGGCCCAAACCAGAGCTGTGGCTACTAAGGGGGCTACACACCTCTGGAAAACCAGTTTGGCAACTGGTGTTCCCTCTCCTGCCCGAGTGCCAGCCTGTCTACCTTAAATAACAGGGCAGCTCCTCCCCCAAGTGTTCCCTATTTGCTTATTAAAAGAGGCTTCACCTTTAAAGCTTGCCTTTTGGGCTAGCACCTGAGTTCCTTCATTCAAGGGAGAGGTAACACCTCTCTCGCCCCCAGGCAACTATTGTATTCTTTCCTGGGAGTCGTTTGCATGTCTCCCCAGGAGGGCAGAAGGCTGTCTCAAGGACTGACCCCATTTGCAATCGTGAATGTCCATTGGGATTAGGGCAACAAAGTGGCGAATTCATAAAAGTTTCACACTGCAACAAGCTACATTAATTTCGACTTCCCCATCAAGTCGGGCTTAGTGTAACGAGTTGTTTGAGACCGTACAGAATCAACTTTGGTAGTTCCAAGCAGAAGTTAGCAGTGCTGCTGTTGCAGGACTTTCCAGTGGTGGGCGGCACCCAACAATGGGGCTACTAGCCTGTTCCACAGTAAAAATGACAATTGTGGGTGTCTACTGTTGGAACATGTAAAACACATATTCCACTTTATAATATGCAACACCCTGCCATGGACTCACTAGGCCTCCCTGAGGTGTGACTTATGTACCTCAAAAAGGAGGTCCTGGCTTTGCCATGACTTTAAATGGCAAAGTAGAGTTAGCAATTCAAAACTGCCCTTCCAGTCTGCAGCGGCAGACTAGGAGCCATGTTTTACTTCTGTCACACACAGGGTGGCACAATCAGTGATGCGGGACACACAATCATCCTTCCCTCAGGGAGACTCCATCTCCTAGACTGCTGGTAGGAGGGGCCAAGCTGTTCTCAGGCACAGGAGCGCCATAAATCTACAGGCTGCGCCCCACAGCGTGGGACACACCTCGGGCTAAGCCCGGGCCAAGGATGGGCCCACCCACGGCCGTCAGAGCCCAAAAGAGACTGGGCTGGGCCACCCCTCTAAGCCTTTTACGCCTGGAAGCCAAGACATAATGGTACTGTCTGAAGTATATTGACGAGTCCTACAAGTTGTGACTTTTAGAAAGAGGCATCTCTTCTCGTATCTGAGTATTCCGCTTGCTAATAATTGCTAAATGGGTAAACGAAAAGCTACGGTGGGTGGAGTGGCAGGGGCATCCAGGAGAGGGGAAAAAGTGAGAAAAAACTCTATACATGCTGGTAGTAACTGCATGCTCAACTGCATAGACATTCTTTTGGTCGAATGCAAGGACATTCTAGAACCCCAAGTTGTTGCCTCCTGCCCTATTACAAGCCTCCACATGCTAAATACAAAAACAAGTTCCAGTATTATGCCAGTCATTCCTAAAATGTTTAGAAAGACCACATCCAAGAGGCCTGTATCAAGCCCTCACACAGTAGAAAATACAAAGGTGCGATACCTGCATCGCTTGATCAAGATTCCTCAAGTGTACTTGCAACAGACTTCCCCTGTAGCAACCGGTTCTTCCCTCTTTTAGATATGTCCAAACCCCCCCAATACGCCTTTGTGCATCCAACAATGGCGGCCCCAGGAACATCTATAATAGCTCTGCAGACATCTGGAAAGCACGACGACCAGGTCATTCGTGAGCTTAGGTTGGAGGTGGGGGCCTTGAAATCAATGATAGACGAACTAACAGGGATAGTGAAACAGCTTCTGGAAGTTAGCTGTAGCTTTTGTAAATACTTGAGCAACCCAAGCCAGGTTAATAAACTAATCTATAGGCTACAGATTATCCAGCCATCCCCTAAATCCAGATTGGTCCCCCCTACACTCACCAGATGAGAGTTTCTTCACGTAAGCCAGGGCCAGATCCAGGGGTTACTCGACATGAGATGTTTTAAAGAAAAACTTACACTGACTCCAAGGTTAGGTTCGGATTCTACTGAGGCGCACAACTAAAATCAGCGGAAGGGGGCTGTACCAAGTAAGACAGGAAGCCATCTTGACACACAGAAGGCGAGCCCAAAGAACATGCTCCACAACACAATTTTTATGGCAAACGTACCCAAATCAGCAAGTTCGATCAGGTATGAGGGAGAGGGATCATTAATAAACAAAGCAATACATTGGATCAGACATGTGAGGGGGCACCGATCACACATAAGAGATGATAAATTAAGGGCAAGGCAACATAAGTCTCATGACTCCTCTGTTGATAGCATAGAGCTGTTGCTAAAAAGTGGAGACTTGGTCGAAAATTTGATATCTCTCGACATTAGAACTTGCTTAACCGGTACATCCACCATCCAATTCAAGGGACACATGCCTATGGGCCAGGCAATAGCAAATCGTCCACACACAATCAATTGTCCCAGCCAGGCCACTACCACAGGAGCAATCGATTGACTCCCAAATATGACCCCAGCAACTGTTGACTATTACCCGATTGAGTATTTATATGTTACAAGCCGCCCACATACAGAGGACAGTTGGCCTTTATGCAATGGTGGTGGGTCAAGTGGAAACTAACAGTAGAGGGACAACAAAATACAAGGGGTCTACCCTGGCAGCCCCTGATAGGGCAGTGGGTCTTATTATCAGAAATATAGAAAGCCTGAACAAGGCAACTCATGTCTGCCCAGACCAAGGGGCGATCTTAAGGCTTGTTTCCTGGAACGTGGCAGGCATGAGTAAAAAATTGACCCTTCCTCATTGTAACAACTTTATGGAGGGCCATGGCATTTGTCTTTTGCAAGAAACATGGTGCTTAGCTCCAACACATAAGGCAGGGTATGTTAGCTACTATTGCCCTGCAGTTTCAACAGGGAAAGATCGTCCAGCAGGGGGGTTGTTAATCTGGGTCAAAATATCCCTGAGCTGCAAGATTAAACTCCTCCATTCAGACAGCCCAGACTAATAGGGATTTGCTTGAAGGGTCGCAAAGGTAAATCCATAGATATCTACAACATATAAGCTCGAGGAACAAGGGGGCGTAGTCCATCTGCTACTATCAAACAACTAGAAGAATTTTTGGACAAAAGATCCATCCACAATCAATTGCTGATAGCAGGTGATCTGGATGTTACATTTGAACCCCTAGACAGGAGCGATGTCACTGAGTCAAGCGAGGAAGATGTTGAGTGGTCTGTCCCCCCACTTGATCTCCCTCCGATCAAGAAATGGTCCCAAGTAGCACTTCAAGTAAAACCCCTAACCCTAGAGTTTGGGCTAAGAGCAGCAAATGGAAGGACTAACTAAGACAGAACAGGCGCTCATACTTTCAATAGGGTAAACAGCCTGAGCCAAATCGATTACATCATGATAGATCTAAAGCTTAGGGGTGAAGTCATTGATATGTTAGTGGAAGAAACCCTAGATAGTGACCATAATCCACTCAGCCTAAGTATAAGATCGACCTGGGGGGTACCTAAAACACAGTACGCGGTCCACCAACTAACAAAGGAAGTCTAGCCATCTAATGACCAACGCCGCCTAAAGTGGCATAAGATAATCGT
Source organism: Triturus cristatus (assembly GCF_964204655.1). NCBI lineage: Eukaryota > Metazoa > Chordata > Amphibia > Caudata > Salamandridae > Triturus > Triturus cristatus. The sequence goes on along the minus strand of NC_140595.1, from coordinate 139,052,667 downwards.
CCATGAAGGAAAACTCTTTGGGGTGCACAAAGACCTGTTGGAAGGCTTGGCCAAATTAGAGCTGTTATCTGAGAAAATAGGAGGGTCAGCTGAGGTAACAAGTGCCCATACAGAACTCTTTAAGCAACTTGGCTCATACTTTATTGTAGAAAGGAATCGCTCAGCACCCGGGAACATCAAAAGGGATCCCACAACTTGGTTCAACAAAGAGTGTAGAGCCTCTCCATTCCAACTATCGAAGGCAATTAAATCCAAAGATCGAGGATATATTAGTGCTCCGAGGATGAAATACAAGTCATCTCTACAAAAAGCCAAAAGAGAGTGGGATGATTCACACTGACAGCAAATTAAGGAGGCCTGTGAATGAAGGGACTCAAAGATGTTTTGGGCATTAATTGTGTGGAGTGACGAAGCCTGAGCACAATCTCCTCCAAACTTCATTTCAGCATCTGCCTGGTATGACCACTTCCACCAACTCTATCAAGACAACGCCATACCACCACTGTCCAGAGAAGTTTTCATAACAGCCGGCATTGACCTCTTTTCCATTAAGGATATGGAAGTCTCCATTGGTAGAATAGTTCAGTCAACAGCCTCAGGTCCCGATGGTATACCAGGGGAACTTTTTCTATTAGACAGCTCGACTTGGGCCCAGTACATTGTATTGCTCTTGAACGCCATTGCAAAAGGTCCTCTGATCCCGAGTTCATGGCGAGCAGCCGAAGTGGTTCCCCTACACAAAAAGGGGACTAGATACATCCCCTGTAACTATAGGCCCATTAGCCTAATTGACGCAATTCAAGTATTTTGTCAGGCGCTTTTACAGAAAATACAGATGTGAGCTGACGAAAACGCCATTTTAACTCCTCTCCAAGCTAGCTTTAGGGAAAAAACTGGGACAGGCGATCAGGTGTTCCTCCTTCCCCATCTTTATTGGAAAAATTGTGTTTATTGGCAAGGGTAGCCTATACATAGCCTTAGCCTTTATCGGTCTGAAGACAGCGTTTGATCTAATCCCAAGACAGAAGTTGTGGCAGGTACTCAAAGCTATGGGAATTTCAAACGAAATTCTCAACTTAGTCATAAGGTTACATGAGGACAATTTATCCAGAGTGAGATGGGGTACTCAGGGGCAACTCACAGATCCAGTCCCCGTTGGTAGGGGAGTATGGCAGTGAGGAGTACTAGTGCCTACGCTTTTTCTAATTAAACGTGAATTACATAGTACGATTTCTCTCCCTAAAGCCTGCTGATGCTCCAACTTAAGGCAGGGAAAACATTGCGACCGTCCTCTTCGCAGAAGATAATCGGCTGGTGTCCAAAACCCTGAGCGGGCTCCAGTTACTCTTAGACAGATTCAAATGCTTTTGTGATATGTGAGGTCTATCGATAAACACCACCAAAACCAAATTTATGACCTTAAACCCCTATAAATCTTATAGGGGCAGACCATCACTGGGAGAGGTGCCGCTAGAAAGAGTGGACATGTTTGAATATCTAGGCAATAAACTCTCCAAGAGAATGTCCTGGAGTTTCCACATCCAAAGATGACCCTGAAACACAAACTCATACTAGAGGTATTAGGAAAGGAACACCGACTGTCAGCAAGCAAACCAGTAGCCGCGGCCCTACAAGTCAATGAAGCAAAGGCAGTTAATTGTGCACTGTATGGGTCAGAACTGTGGGGTTCTGACAACTTAGATGACCTTACTAAATCTGAGCACAAATTTTTTAGGAATTTGGTATCGCTACCCCAGAGAACCCCACTTCATCCTTTAATGTTCGATATGGGCAGTAGACCGATTAATGATATTGCTAAGCTCCGACTGTTGTTGCTCTGGGTTAGAATCAGAGCAGTCCCGGAACTTTCCTCTTACACAAATGCCCTGATAGAAGTAACCCGCCTTGACAAAAACAATGAGATTAGCTGGCTGAGCAATAAAAAGAGGCTCCTAACAGACATAGGGCTAAAGGAAGAATGGGACAACCCTAGTATATCCCTGTTACTCCAAAGCAAAATCAAACATCACTACTGGGATTGGGTCACACAGCTAGCCAGCTGGAAAACCTTCGGGGGGAGACTAACGGCGGAATTTAGACTCCATAAGCAAACTCGGTATTTGGAGCCTTACTTTGACCTAATCTTAATGCCGCTTGATAGAAAGCTGTATATTCAATTCTGGTTGGGCTCCCTCCCCTTGCATGACTTCCGAAGTGGGTGGCATAACAACACACAAATTGCCCTGGGTACAACCACCACACAGAATCCATGTCTCACTTTATGTTTGCGAGTCCGGTTTACGCACGGCCTAGATCGAAGTTGCTAAAACCCCTTTGCAGACAAATGGGCACACAAGACTACCAATCGGCAATGAGGATTTTAAAATCGGACGCTAGACCAGTGCTTGCCTGGGCTGCTGCCAAGTTTCTGGGACACATGTGGAACATCAGGCTAAGAGCGCTGGCCGGAGGTCATGAAGTCTTATTGGGGTTTTATAGAGTTTGATATATCAACTAATTACAAAGATGTTATAATTATGTATTATATGTTTTATCATATTCTAATCTTTTAAAAAGTCGAGGCGTGCTTTATCACAACGGTTTTTAACTTTTAAAGATAACTGGAGTAGCTGAAATAATTAATTGGAATAACTTATTTTTTATGGTATTGATGTTGAGATGTGAATGAGGAAAACCTTTATGGCATGCTGCCGAAATAAAGTATTTTTGAAAAAGTGCTGTGGTCCCTGGGGTGACCCTCCAACTCACAGGCCATGGGTACCTGAGTACCATATACTAGGGACTTAAAAGTAAGTTAGCCGATGCCAATTGGGTGTAAGCCAATCAAACATACACATTATAAGGTTGGGGCACAGGCAAAGGCACTGAGGTGTGGTTAGCAGGCTTCAGTGCACAATCAGAGTCGAAATGTTGGGGGTGGCCATACAAAATGAGGCATTTCCTTAATTTTGAATACATTTAGACCTCAATAGGTGTTGAATTGAACATTCCTATTACATTTTTATCCCTGTCAAAAGAGAAGGCCTAATATGTTGCAGCATCTAATGCCATAATTTCTTGTTCTGAAAGCAGCGCAGACAAGGCAAAATGAATTACTCTGAAGTTTTTAGTGTCTAAATCTCGTTGAATAAACACTCTGTTATTTGTCTTCACACTTTACGTTATAGTCTTTTTAAGAAATGCAGTCCCAGCTCTGGAATGTTTGACTACTCTTTTTCTACCTGTTCAACTTTTTAAACCTATAGCTTATTTATTTCTGTCTCAACTGTTCTGTTGAGAAAGATATTTTAAGTATAGCTGTATAATAGCCATAATTGTAGATTTCATCATGTCACCTATTAATAATGAATCTTTTTCAAAGACCTTAAGCTCTACCGGTGTGTTAGAGGTATGTATTTTGCCACCACTTTAAATGAAACATTTGTCATAGAGGAATTTAAATGAGACCACATTGTGGCACACGTAAGACCTCTTATCCCTAATTGCTTCTCCTAGCTACTCTATATGTTGTGAAATCCCTTGATGAACATGTATAGGCAGCTGTGCGGAGTGCAGATTGTAATGTGGAATGAATTTCTTCTATGTTAATTTTTCAAAGGAAGTCACAGGATAAGATTGGCATTCAATAAGAGGTATTTTAAAAAAACCTCTCTAGCACAGAGAAACTCAGTTGTGGTGTTTAACACCAAACAAATAATGTCAGCACTGTCACTGTGTCTTGCAGGATGTGTCTGAAGCCGTACAGGAGCGAATTGTAAACAAGCTGACAGATGCCCTACAGTACAAGCTATCGATGAACAGCCGCTGCTCCCACGGTGGTGGGATAATCGCAGCAGGACCTCTCGTAAGTTGAAGCTGAAGTTTGACCGATTCTTGTAGCAAGCACACATTTGCTTTGGTTCTCCTCCAGAGCAAGAGTGGGAGGGTTTCCACATCACACTATGAGCCACGCTACAGAGTAGGATAACCCACCTCTCTGTTGGATGAGGTAGAGTACAATGGCTATTCACACGCAAGAGCAACTGGGCTAAATAGAAAAAGAAAAGATATGGACCCTTTCCAAAGAGAATTCCGCTTCCTAGTACCACTCGGGTATCCAAAGATACTGCAGTAGACACCTCACTCACTTTACCATTAAATGCTTCATCGTTGGCGCCGAACCACCCCCTGGTAGTGTGGTACCCCACGAATAAAGGAACTCTTTGGGTATACCTGTAGGTATTTTTAACTTTCGACTCTCTTTCTGGATCCTTGATTATCTAGCCAGATTTTATCTGGGAACTCTCATTCTCCAGGTTGAGTCCCTGGTAGTACAACCCTACCAGAGTGGGGATAGGCACCAGTGATGAAGCATGTCACGATCAAGTGAGTGAGGCATCTACTTCAATATCTTTGGATGCTCGAGTCATACTAGGAAGCGGAATTCTTTGGACAGGGTCCTTATCTTCTTTTTCACCTAGTTGCTCTTTTGTGTGAATAGTGACTTTGGGAGAACGCAACAGGTCTTATAGTCTCTCGCTCTCTCTTTTTGGGAGAATTGAGTACAATGAATTCCACTACTGTCCCCTGGGAGCAATAGACTAGGATGGGTTCCATTACGATTCACGAGAGAATAGGAATATTTCCACCACTATCTCATTGGAGAGGGAGAGATAGCTTTCAATATTCTCTCCTAAGTAGATAAGATTACTGTTTGAAAAGTGGCTTCTTGTGTTAGTGACATATCAGACCTTTAGGGAATATACAGTAATTTGTCAGGTCAGTTCCTGACTTTTGTATATTCCACTTCTTAGCTTTAGTGTAAGGTCTGGGATTTGTTATTTCTTTGCTGCTCTTGCCTCATACTGTTGTGTGTTTTGCAACTCTATTGGCCTCCCAGTTTCCAACTCCACAAGTAGCAGTAGCGGGTATTTCTGCTACTCTTTCTTGAGTCTTGCAGAAGGTAATATATAAATATATATATATGTGTGTGTGTGTGTGTGTGTGTGTGTGTATATATATATATATATATATATATATATATATATTGTTTTTCAAAGGCCCAGAGCTTTCAAGATCGCACTCAGCTGTCAATTACCATTGCGGTTTTGTACAAAAGGAAGCCAGCTTCTGCATACCAGGTTACAAGTTACTTTAATAATAACAAACGCGTTTCGAGGCAGCAGCCTGTTCTTCCGTGGGCAGGCTGAAAGATTGCTGTAAGAAAATTAAATGTTACGTGGAACAAGGTACTACATGTCCCTGCATGCACCAAAAGAACCCACTGAGGGTAGCATAAAAAAGCGCATGCATCCCATGTCACATGACTTTCAGCCTGCCCACGGAAGAAGAGGCTGCTGCCTCGAAACGCGTTTGGGATTATTAAAGTAACTTGTAACCTGGTATGCAGAAGCTGGCTTCCTTTTGTACAAAACCGCAATGGTAATTGACAGCTGAGTGCGATCTTGAAAGCTCTGGGCCTTTGAAAAACAATATATATATATATATATATATCTCTTTGCTGAAATCTCAATGTATGTATTATCTACTGGCGGTCGCCAGTAGATAGTTATAGTTAGGACCGTGTTTCCATAGGAAATCCGCAACATTCTATTTGGAATACCTTTGGCGCCGGTTGACGAATCCTCGCAAATTTTTCAAAACTAATGGGGCGCTACGCTCCGCTCCTACCCTGAAAGTCTCGGGGAGATTCGTCAAGCGGGGGCTGAGAAAAAAGGGGGGTCCCAAAACGCGTTTTCCCCATGCATTTTCCCATAGGACCTTTAGTCCGAGCTACAGCCCGAACGGCTGAACAGAATTACTTGAAATTTGGCAGAGAGGTAGTCCTCAGGTCAGGGATGTGCCTTTTGCAGGTCTGGTGTAAATCTGTTCAGTAGGTCCTGAGAAAATAGCATTTAAATCAATATATATATCTGTAAGCGCGCTCCGTGCGCGCAAAAATTAAAAATAAATACATAACTTAGCATTTAAAAAACCGTACAAATTCACTGAAAAAACCATAGGTTTCACACACGTTATAGTTAGGAATTAGCATTTAAAAAACCTTGCAAATTCACTTAAAAAACCATAGGTTTCACACAAGTTATAGTTAGCTGTACATTTCACTCGTAAAAAACCAATGAAATTCCACGTTATAGTTAGATCAGGTAACTATAACTTGCGCGACCGCCACTCTATCAAAAGGATGATGTCATGAGTGATGCCACTGACCATGTCATGAGTGATGTAATATGTGACGTCATGAGCAGTGGATTGCGGGCGCGCGAGTTATAGTTACCTGATCTAACTATAACGTGGAATTTCATTGGTTTTTTACGAGTGAAATGTACAGCTAACTATAACTTGTGTGAAACCTATGGTTTTTTAAGTGAATATATATATATATGCATCTGAAAATCATGCTTGATGCAAAGTTTCCATATTTGGTCCTCAGTTTATATTATGGCATCTGGTACCCCTCTCCACTTTTCCAACAAATAGCAAGGGGAGTGGCACCTATTGCACCTTGGAAAATTACCAGGTTATACAGATGAAAAATTATGACTTAGTATGCTTTGTTAAAGTTTTCCTGCAGTACCTACAATGGGTTGATTACATGATTTTCTTGTTTTTCCACAGAACCGGTTGCCTGGGAAACCACCGACTACTAATCACATACGCGTACCATGGAAGCAATGGGATTTACATGGCCAGCTGAATTCTCAGCAAAACAACAATGTGTAAGTAGAAAAAGACAGCCTTTTCACTTAGACATGTGTCTAAGTTGAAATTATCTTCTTAAAACAGTAATGGTTTGCTTTTTAAGCTAGATCTGCGCCTCAGAAAAATATAAATATGCAGCTAGTTTTATTACAGAGGTACAGTCATACCTCTGTAGTGTACTCCCTCCTTTATAGGAAATTATGGTGAGGGACACAACCAAAAAGCCACTCTTTTGCATTGTTTATGGTTTCACACATAAGTATATACAGTCCTCAAAATTAGAACAGATTTTGTTGGACGTGTTACGTGTACAAATGGGAATCATATATTTACATTGGCCATTCGGATTCCATAAATGTTGATAGGCGCCATACAGGTTATGCAGAGCTGGTCTGAGATTCACTGCTATAACAAATTTCAAACAGGAGCCCCTCAGTGCTGAAATGGTCCATCAGAGGTCTAGGTTGAAGGCCGTGCCTAGCGAGTTCTGGGGTAAGGAGAGCAGTGCACAGGGTGTGACTGGAGGCCATTCCTTGCACACATAGCCATGCTTGCACGGTCAAAGATCCTGTCTAGTGGATTCTGGGGACACATGGTCAGTGCGGACGTTCGGGCCTGCATCTAGAGCCTGCTGAACATGGCCAAAGATGTGCACACTGTGCTCTTGTGGCATCATGATGGTGGGCAGAGTGTGGCACAAGGTCACACCTTGTACACTAATCAAGCTGTGTAGTTCATGGCAGAAGAAAGTCCGTAGCAGAACAGCAGGGTCTGGGGGCACAGTGCAAGGTATTGGTAGAGGCCACGCCCTCCGTCCTGTGCCCGTCACGCATCACCAGTGGCCATATAAGGTGGATTCTTGGAAAGGACATTGGAAACACCCCGCTCCCAAATCCTGCTACACAAAGCCAATGGTCAGGGGCAAAAGTGCATTGCAATGAAACCTACTCCCACCCATGCCAACTGAATATAGTTTGGTAAAGTGAAGTTGGGGGTCTGTATTCAGGTCAGAAAATAACATGCTATTAGAAAACTTAGAAATTTCACTAAAAACACTTCAGCTGAAAGGATATTGTGGTTAGAATCCAAAACTTAAAAACCACTATAATTCTCCACCTATGCATGTCTGATGGTGTAGCTCATCAGAACTCGCTTAATATATTGCTCATTATGTCACACTCAGTGCCACAGGTGACACTGTTTTTGACATTGAAAATCACTTTACACTTCCATGCAGATAACACCGTACCAACCAACATTTAGAGGTATGTTTCTTAGGGCTATTTATATACTGATGTGTGAGGAAACAATGGCTACAGCAGTAAAAATGTTCATGTATTCCACACTAGGGACAAACAGATGCTTATCCAACTGTTATGTGGTTTGAACAGGTTTCTGAGACAAAGCCCTACTCAACTGTCCGAGGATAAGTATAATCCCACAAGCCCTGATCCTGTACAGTGGGCACCCACATCACAACAGAGAGGACAGGTGGACCCCCATAGAACCGAGATGGAGCCTCATCTAAGAGCGGATGGCGAAACTTCAGGTAACATTCCAACATGTTCCAAAGTAGTTTTGTGATCAGTGAATTAAGGCATCTGGTGCCAAGAACTATGGGGTGCACATTACAAGGGCAGACGGACAAGCATCCGACCGCCATCACCACGGGCAGGTGACCGCCCAACAATGTGTTGGCGAACCAGTCCGTCCTATTACGACACAACCACCAAGTAGGCAGTTGTAAAATGCCTTTTTCTAATGCGGCTTCTGCTGTTGCCCAGAAAAGGGCTGCAGCACAAGCCGCAGTAGAAAAATGCACTTTGCGAACATCCATGCACCATGTGCAAAAGGCACCATGTGGTGCCTGGAACACGGTGCATGGATGTGTGGTTGGTACCATATGTGCACCCCTGGCCACTTAGCAGTGGCCCACGGGGCACGGGGGCCCTGCTTGGGGCCCCCAAAGTTTGTTTCCGTCTGCCTTTTCATGGCGGTGGGACCGCCATGAAAAGGCATTCGTAAAGGGACATCCTGATCCTGACGGCAGTGACTGAGCAGGCATCACCTCCATTCAGGTTCACATTTCTGACAGCCGCCCTACTGGAGCAGTTAATCATTTCGGAGGTGGCGGCCTGTTCCCCGAAATTAAAGGGACCGACCGCCTGGATTGTAATGCGGCGGTCGGCCTAAAGGGCTGTCTGCTGGTGGGACCGCCATCGACGGCCTGTTGGTAGCTGTCCCACTGGCATCGTGATATGCCCTAAGTGTAAACTGCATGTCACAGTTTTAAATCCAAGCATAGGTGATGTGATCTTTCATCCATCTAAGGTCAATAAAGTTAGTGTGATTGACTGGGATTATTGAACCATCTACGCACAGTGCTTTCAGACTTTGGTAAGCTAGTGTTTTAAAAAGACCATTTTCATTAGTATGAAATGTAGAGAGGTCTGTGCCTTTTGATGATTAAACTAGTGAATAAAGAGAAAATCAGTATTTTGTAAATGTAAAACCAATTCTACTAAACATGTTAAGAATTTAATATTACTTACTATTTGAAAGTGCCGTGCTGTCCGTCCGTCCGTCCGTCCGTCCGTCCGTCTGTCTGTCTGTCTGTCTGTCTGTCTGTCTGTCTGTCTGTCTGTCTGTTTGTTCATTAGATCCCAGTAACACAGAGATTAAAATTTAAAATACTGTGCACTGTGCTAAAAGTAATTGTGGTTCACATTCCAAAATGCTTTCAAAAACTGTGACACCCAATGAGATCCAGAGTCACATTCTTAGTTCAAGCTATACAAATCTAATCATTTATTTAACTTGCATAATCATGGGTTAAATCGAATAGAGCCCAAGTCCCCTACTCTGGAATGCTAAGGGGTCCCAATAACAGAGGTCATAATAGTGTATCTGCTACCTCAGCCTACCAGTATATTGCAATGTAATGATATAGTTATTTTTAATTCCACTTCCCTCCTGAGGTGAGTATGTGCAAAGTTAACAATTCTAATTATATACTTACCCAACAACGTGTTGGTAGGTTGAAGTAGCTGATACAAAATCAGTTTTATTTTTATTTAACAGTTTTATAAAGTGAATCCACACCAAGTATTACTGGTGCGCTTCACAGAATGACGCCGTCTCACATGTGTTCCTCCTATAGCCCTCCTCAATGCTGATAGTAAGCTACTCACTAAGAGCCTAGCTGTTGCACTTCAAGGGATGTTGCCAGACTTTATCAATGCTGATCAGTGTGGCTTTATCAAAAATAGGGCGTCTCACGATACGAGATGCATGAATCGCCTACTGGAAAAGCTTTCAGGGAAGGGGTAATAGGCCTTGCTGGCAGCTTTGGGTGCAGAGAAGGGCTTCGACCAGGTGAACTGGAGCTTCTCATTGACAAACCTCCTGCTCACTGCATGTGGATCCAGGGTGGGCCCATGATCATGGCTAGTTACTACATGCTTCAGGCTAGAATCATGCTGAATGGCCTCCTCGCCAATTGTAACTCGGTACAGGCACGAGACAGGGTTGCTTTTTGTTGCAGCTTCTTTTTGCCCTTAATATTGAATTGCCATATTCACCACGACACAGTTGTACAAGATAAAACCTTTGGAGCTGAGGAATATAAAATAGCTCTTTACACGGTAGAAATCCTTTTATCCATAAAGTGGTGGAGGATACAAAACAATTATGGAATACTCTGAGTTCCTTAACTTGTCTATGCTCTCTGATGTGGTGCAAGAATTTGAGTGATGTACCCTTTTCTTTGTCAAAACCCATATTAAATACATAGGTATTAAAATAACACCACAAGTACAGGATCTATCCAGGGATAATTTTTGTCCTCTGCAGATATTAGGAAGAATGTACCAAGGGGACTCTATTACTCATTTCATTAATGGCTGGGGAGAATTAATGCAGTCAAAATTAAAATTCTGCTGAGGGTTTTATACCGGTTTCAGGCGCGTCTTATCAGGGACAAGATTTTTACATGTGTTATTTAACGACGAAACTCAGGACTGTAGTGGACTGGTTTGTCTTCAAGAGCAACAAGAATTGGGTACTAATGGACCATGTCTTTGTTGGCGGACCCTTATGATGTTTAACATAGCTGCACAGAAAGCAGAGACCTCCTAATGTAAATCTTAGCACTACTATAGCCACTATCATTCAAGTATTGGACAAGCATGCAGCTAGGCTGGGACACTACAATATATTTCAATAATGATTTCTTGCCAGCAGTACAGACAGGTCCCTTTAAGAAGGGACAAAAGGTGAATGTTGGATAACAGCCGATCGTTTCAAGTTTGGGGGATAAATACATTGTTTCTGCAATGTAAATTAGACTTCCATCTTTATGAGAAGGAGAGACTTAGATAGCAACCAGCTTAGGCTTTGGGTCCTCCATCACTAAATTAAATGTGCGGCTATTTGAGAGAAGTCACCTTTTGTAACCCTGCTGCCCTAGTTAATAGCCTCCGAAGGCCTTGTTTCTTAAATCTAATTGACTACCTTGGAGAAAACCCTGAACAGGAAGATTAGGGCAAAAGACTGAAAGACCTTAAGGGCAGACAAACATAGACGTGAGGAATCATCATATACATTCTAACGTTCTTTACTAAATACACTGTAAGCCTCTGCGATTACACCACATGTACCCCGCCACCAACTATGACTGTTGGAGGGAATGGAAGAAAGGGGTGACACTATGAATATTTGATGGGATGTCCACAGATCTCCCTGTTTTGGTATAAAGTGGCAAAAGCGCTGAAGGAGATGTTAGGTTATCCCATATCCTAACATGACCCTGGGGTCATGTTACTGGGGCTAAAGCTGGCCGGTATGAGGGTGTATCTCAAGCTTGCGGGGACCTTGTGTGGTAGTGTCTCAGGGCTGCAAATCTTGCAATAGCGTTCCCCTGTAAATGTGGGTAACCGCCCTTGCTGACGTACTGGCATCATCAGCTATGGTGATGGAACAGCAGTGTTAGTGGGACTAAACTAGAATTTGAAGGGACGCGGAACCTACTGCTTGATTACTTATTTAAGTGGTTTCTAAATAATGTACGCCCTCCCAAATGGTGGTCGATGGGCTTATTACTCTAAGTATCTGCAAAATATCCGAGAAGGGCTGATGCCATCAGCTGTGATGCATTTGTATTGGGCGATGTGAAACCATGGTGTTTACTTTGTAAGACCTTCTAAATGTTCCTGTCAAGGGGGGCTTGGTGGGAGTTTGGTGATCACTTGTGATTCTGTAACAATGCTAACCTTAAATCCTTTGCAAATTGCTCATTTCTGCTATGGGTTTTCTTTCTATTAATTGGAAAACAAATAAAACTCAACTGAAAATAACGAACCAGAATAAACTATTAGTTGAAAAACTTTTATTAATTAACTTTTGTAATTACTACTTATTATTGTAAGATGAGACCCTTGACTTTGCAATAGTGACATCCAGTCTCCTGGAACACCTTGAATACGGATTTAAGGAAACAAAAAAACCTATGTGATTTCCCCAAAAACATTATGAGGAACCTTTTCAAACAGGCCTCTTGCAACACAGCTACACAATACTAGGCCCATCCTCTATCCTGCCTGCATGAAAGGAACAGGTCCCCTCAATATAAAAAAGCCATGGCCCTATTTAAGCCAACAACATATGTCATGAGTGTTCTCTCTTCTTTTGACCTGCCTCTTTAACTGTACTAAACAGGATACCTCTTGCTGGGTGTGCCACACTTTAAAACACCATTTGTGGAAAGAGGCATTTAGGCAACAAGATGATTTATTTAGAAAGAATTAAAAAGATGCCTAGTAAGTTCAAGCTTTCATTTCTACTACAGAGCCGTGTCTTGACTCAGGATCTGAGAGACTTGAAGAAGACTCCGACAGCCTTATGGTGGTGACAAACAGACACTCTGAAGACACCGATCAAGAAGACATGGCTCCTTTCTACTACAACAGCCAGCCCGAGGCAAACAGGTGGGTAGTAAACCTCATTTTAGAGTATTCAGAAGATAAGCTCTGCAACATGGCTGCCCAATGTTGGTCCAAAGATGCTGATCCAAAGCTGATTTTCAAGATATTTCCACTAGATAAATGTGTATATATTGAACACAAATGTGGTCATTTACATAGCCAGTGGTTTGCCTAGAAATCTGGAATGGATGCTTAGAATAAGAACAGCAGAGGCAGTAGTAAATTTGTTTTACAGTTTGCAGAGGGCCCCTGAAATGCTGGGGCCCTGGGCCAGAGCCCTATTCACCCATACCTTAAAATGTCCCTCAGAAATGATGTTATGAATAGGGGTGTTCAATGCTAAAGTCCTGAAAGGCCAGTGTTCCCTCTTGGCTGAATGTTTGGGCCTTTGACTATGTCAAAAGGCACCTAGATGCTGATGTACATTTGGCTCATGAGGTTCATTTAAATAGTTAAGTCTTGTACGCCCTCCTACATGGAAGGAGCTCTTCAGTATGTCCAAGGACATCTGTAACAAGTTCCACATTGTACTTGTAGTGGCTATAAACAACTTTTCTCCCGATGTTTTCCTAATGCTCTTAAGTGGTGTTAGAAGTGGTTTCCCGATAGATCTTTAAGCTCTCTTGAGACTGTAGGAGGTTACATATAGACCAGGACATTCTAATATAAAGACTTATGTTTCCACTTAAGTGTTTTAAACGTAATCGGGGATGCCACTGGCAGCCAATGCAGAATTCCTAAAGCCTCACACATATGTATGGTAGGCGGAACTGCAAAATAAGCAAATGCAAACAAAAGATTGGGAGATAGGGAGGCAGTTTGCTGCCTTTGTTTCTCCCATTTGAACATTGGTTTTAGAGGCTTCTATCAGAGTTAAGGACAGCTGGACACAATCTGACAAGGCTGGTGGTGTTCAGTAAACTAAATACACCCACTTGTCTCCCAGCAATAGCAGAGGTGTCGCTTTACTTCAGATAGATAAAGTTCAAGAAACTTTAGGTGCTAATGGCAGTGGCTCTCCCCACACATTGCTGTCCTTTGGCGTACACTCTGGGAACCTCAAAATGTTTTTGTGTAGTGCTTGCCAGTTTCTCTTTGGACCGCAGTTCTCTCACAGTCTTCTGATATGCAGCCATTTTACTCAGTAGTCTGCTGAGATGTTATTGCAGTTCCATCACTACTGATGACCTCAGGGACACCATCATATAGATAAAAAGATGGAAACTACATGTTGAGATGCTGGAGTCGCCCACCAAGGATGGATGTTTCCTTAAATATTCAGGAGTTGCCACACTTAAGTAAATTGACCTCCTTCAGTAGCTGGGGAGTTATTATAATAATACTACAGCTTTGATTTAGAAACAAAAACGACTTGGGCTCTAAGTTTAAAAAGACATTATAGAATCCCGAAGGAAAAAATGATTTAGCATATGAAACATTCACTTTGCTAGAGGTGTCTCTGAAGTATTCAGTCAGAATCCCTTAAGACCCCTGATGTGGTTGTAATCATGTTTGTATTACAGTGGAACATTTAATGCCAATCTAGTGTATCCCTATTTCTCCTCATCATGAATGTCATGAGGTTTCAGTTAGTAAGAATACCTGTTCATCCTAAAGAAGGCTCTTTGAAAAGTTGTTACATGAGACGAAACAGCATAGGTGCTTACTGTAAAAAAATCTCATAACCAGTGGTTTTTAAGAAATGTGTATTTTGTAGTAGGCCGCAAAGTGAATAATTTGCCACATAATTTCTAGGACACACTTCAAGGAATGGGAGTAAGATAGTATGAAGGCAGTATGATTGTTCCTGCTTGTTTTGTGTCATTTTAGGGAGGTTAATAGAAAAGTTCTCATAAGAAAATTTTGTTTGGTAATGTGTGTTGGGAAGAGAAAATGAAGTGTTCTTCTTTCTGGTTTTTGGTATATTGTTCCTGAGGTGGGTTCTCAAAGACTAAATGACTCTCTGACAATTGTTTGCTTTGTTTACCTATATGTGGTTCAGATCTGCCTCCGTGCCTTGTCGATATACTCATGTCAGTTGTTCATTTGTCACTGTTTCTGGTAGCCACTGCATGCTCATTGTCTCCTTATGGGAGAAATAGATAGACAGAAATTGATAGGTCCAAAAGACACCAAAGTAGAGAGGGAGGCAGAGGTAGAGGCTAAGTTTATCCTCCAGACAGTTACGTAGTTAGACAAAAATCGAGTATGTCGTAGAAGACCTGCCCTTAGGAAATTATATAGGATACAGCAATAATTCGTTGTAATCTCTTGTCTAGAAAACATACTTTTTTTCTAGATACCCCTCACCCATCAGGGTTGCCCCTAGGTGGCATGCTTCATCATTGGGGTTCCTCTTAATCCTCTATGGATTGAGGCGTGCAGCAACTTGCGAATTACGAAGAAGCACTTTTTATTGTAGACTATGTGTAGTGCAGTGATGTGGTGTGGAAAGAGAAAGAAAATTTAAAAATACCTAACTAGTTGGCCACTCTTTTATTCCCGCCCCTAGATGGTATGGTTAAAACTCAGGTGTCGTTTGGTCCCCATGGTTGAAGTATTACAAGCTCGATTTGGATGTAGAAGGGGGAGCCCTTACATTATCTCACGCAAGGTCTGGTACTGGCTAATAAGGAACGCTTTCCCGCCCTCTGTTTGCGAATGGTCTTTTAGTAGAATGGTCCTATGTACTATTCGGATTGTCACTGTTGATGTGTATACACGCTCTCTCTCGAGTGACCCCTCTGCAAGATTCATTGATTATTGCTGTACCTCCATACCCAATGTTGATCATACACTTTGCATTGAAGACTTCTTTTCCCATCCGTCAATATTGTTATTGAATTGTATAAAAATGAAGTAAAAAATAAGTAATTATGAACCTTTAAAAAAAATTAAAAAATCAGGGGTCGTTTACTGAGAAGAAAGCTTTAATTAATGAGTCTGGTTGTCTCAGTAATGTGTTTTTGTCAACGTGTTTCGAACTGTTCCCCTAATAGCTCTTCATCAGGACTCCACGGGGTCCAGCCCTGTGTGTACCACTCCTAGTGAATCCTGTAATAAGGACACCAACCATGCACACCTAATGTGCACTGTAAACATACGGTTTTAGTGATTAATCCATGTTTCTGTAGATGCTATATTATTGCATCATGGTCAAAGCCAGGGGTAGAGGGGCTTGTCGTCACACTTTCGTCAAAGCCGCCTTTGGTACAGTAACCTACTTCTCTCCCTGGAGACTGCATACTAAAGTATCCTATCTAATTCCCTAAGGGCAGGTTTTCTTCGATATATACTCGATTTGTGTCTAACTAAGTCCAAAAGACAGATAAGTAAGTGTCTAGGAAGAGATCAATTAGTGGAGCAAGGCATGCATCTGTTGTCCGTGACACGTGAGAGACCAAGTCTCAGGTGGTTGTATGACATTACAACGCATGATTATACTCCACATGCCATTACCCCACATTTTTACACCTCAAAAACTTTTACAATGCAGGATTTTACAACGCAATCCGTTACAACGCATTCCCCATTCCAACACAATTGCTATTCTAGCTCCACGGGGGTGTTACTTTGGGGAATGCATTGTAACAGTTTGCGGTGTAAAGCCCTGTGTTGTAAAAGTTTTTGCGGTGTAAAAAATGCGGGGTAATGGCATGCGAAGTAATGCATGCGTTGTAATGGTTGTTTCCAGTCTCAGGTACCTTTGACAAATGAGAATAGGTATGGATAGCTCTGCTGCCAGAATCCCAGTTCCATGCATGAGTAGCTTATCCAGTCCAAGTACTTTCTTTGCATTCTGGGATTTATAGTTCTGTTGATCCCACTATGAAATGAGAATAACAATTCTGCTATGAAACATTCATCATAGTGTGCTCACAATCTCTCGGGCTAAGCCCAGTATATTGATCCAAAATGGTCTAAATCAGAGATGCCTCTCGCTCCCCAAGCATAGGTATGTCTAGACTAATCAAAGACAGCCAAATAAACCACAATTGATTCCTTTGGTTATTTTCCAAGCCAACAGCAGCATTACACAATCATTTCAAGTTCCTGTAATTCAGAATGGTAGCTCCTTTAGCTTTAGCTGTATGACCAGGCTCATATTTTCAAAAAACATTATAATAAAAATACAGAGTGGCTTTAAGTCAGCCCTCTACATCCATTGGTATGTTCAAAAGTAATTCCTATTTTGTCTACAGCATGGAGCAATGGGTCAGCTCTCTAGAGCCATTGGCTCTTTTTACTGTGATGGGATTTTGTTCTTGTACATGCAAATATTCACCTAGAAAGTAGTCCACTTTTATTCCTAGGGCTGGTACGCCAATCTCTCTGCTTTCAGTTCTGCATTCATATATTTTGTTACTCGTTTTTGCAACTTGTGATGGAGCTTCTTTTATTTACTTTGTTTAGTAAACATATGGCTGCCACTTAAAGACATTTCTACATTGTTACTTTTCTTTACTTTTAAGACTTTTAATGCATATTGCATATGTTTAAAAAACAAAAAAAGAAATACAAGAATGGCATCCTTGCCAAGAATAGACCTATTAGCTTTCACAATGCCTATTATTTCTTCTCATCAATACACATTAGTAAATCACAACACTGAAAGTGATATACAGTTTTCTCTCTTGCTCAGTAGTCCATCTTGCCTTTAAGGTGACCGGAGTAGCACAGTGTGTTGAGTGCACCATACTAGTTGAGTAACCTTGTGAAAGGATGATTCTGGCCAGGGACTATATGAGTATGTCCCAACTTACATTTAAGGAAGAGTATCTAAGTTAAGTTAAGGATGTGGACTGGAATAAAAAGTATAGATATCTCTGACTTGCCTTTGGGAAAAAGCCAGAAAACAAAATTAAAGACCCGGCAGTGATAACACCCATATGTTATTAGTTTACTTCAGAATCTGCTCCTCCAAATTGTACATTAAACTTGGATATCTTAGCTATGTCTTACTGTTGAACAACTAAATTCATTTTAGCTGTATCTTACTGTTGAACAACTAAATTCTAAATATACATGTCACGTCCTTTGTTTTTTTAGCAATTTGAACAACACATACCTCCATCCAGACCCAGTTTACCAGAATAGCACGAATAATGGTGAATTAAATGAGACACAACTAAGTAAGTAGTTATTCATAGTTACTTATGTCAGAGTTTTGTTGTTGTAACTCTACTTTTTTGTTAGTTCAGGTGACTGGATTTAAGACACCAACGAATGTTTATTTTCCATTGTTTATGACATGTGCTGTGTGTCGTAACCATTTTGTATGTTTTTCAAAAAATATGCAAGCTTACGTACGATTATTAAATGTATATGTTCACTATGAAGGATATTGGAAAAGTACTGGTTTCTTCTTGTTGCTATTCTGGTAACACCATCAGAGAGATTTCAGACCCTTTAGGGTTCAAAAAATTAAGTTTGCATGTGTGTTTTTTGTTTTGGTGCCACTCGCCTTACCGTTGAAACTAACATTGTGCCAATTAATATTGCTAGTAATGGATCCTATACACAGGGATCAATTTTGATTTGTTCTGGTTTTGCAGATAAGCACCAAAAAGTGGCAAGTTAAGTTAGAAAAACCTATTACGGACAAGGGAACAGGCACTGTTCAGGGACCCTTTCTTCGCATTATGGAAAAATGACCTGAGGTACACACGTGAATGCAGTGTAGTTCTAAATTCTAAAGCGGAGCTTCTTAAATTGGCAGAGTACTTCTTTGACAATAAGACATCTGCCTAACTGCTCATATTTCTGTGCTTTTCTTTTTTAACTGGATATACTAAAAAGGTTTCAGAAGACCAGTTGCTTCCCCTTCCCCCACTCAGTTTTTATTAGTTTTCTGATACAGTACAGCCGACCATGACTCCAAAATCAAATGGTTCATATTGCTCTTGACTAATCTCAAAAGCAGTTAACTTCAGGGGGAGTGGACCCTCAGGTCCCACCACTATGAGTAGGAGTCACTGTTCAACAAAGAAAAATAACCTTGTCTTCATCTGTTAGGACACCTTACATCAAGTGCCATGATTTCCACATGCCAACCAAGAAAGGCAGCAAAGTGGGAGCCCCAAAGTTCCACCCTGCACTTCGTATTACAATCTCAGATTAAGTAAAGCAATCTCAGAGTCGTAGGATAGTTAAGCATTTGTGGCTTCATGGTATATGTCAGTGGCTTCGGTGATGATTTAAACTTACTCCAACTACTGTGTAGGTTACAATTTAGCAATTCCAGTGGTCATCACTCTCCACAGCAGACCGGGGACCAGTTATTTTAAAGAAAGTGTCTATTGCAGTTATGGTTTGGGTGAGTTACCTCTTTGTGTAGAGCAACAATCATATTCTTTGCCAATATTCTAACACTGCCTGTGGCATCATGCTAATGTGTTAACTTGAGACTAGGTTGATAGAGTATCTGCCCGTTGATCTTGTGATTCTGCCAACAAGCATGGAAACACTTCGTACTGCTGGGTACACCCATGTTACTATAGTTATGCTATTATATACCTGCTTTCCCCTTTTAAATGGAATATTTAAAAGGTTTAAGTGGTCCTGCGCTCTTAAAGCCTGCACTATCTAAAAATAGGTTATCTACAAATGAAACAAATATTGCATTATGTATACACTAGGGTTATTTTAAAAAGACAAAGATCCCGTAATAATTTGGTTGGATATCCTGCATGAAACCCGGGGATAAGGGGGTCTGGTAGGTTTGAATATTACTGAGGATCCCATGATGGAGAATTACATTTTCTATGTGTGATAGAATTATCTCATGTATTGACACTCTCTTTTTAACTCCGCGCATTTTCAATATTGTTTACAGGCAACCATGACTACGAAACTATTAAGTTCAGGACGCTGGCCACACAGAGGTATGGATCTATACCTGTATGAAGTTACCTACTACTCATTGACCTGCTGGTTAAAACAGACCAAATGTGATATTGGCCTTCAGGCCTCTATGTATATGTAAAGCACATGCTGTTACTGTTTTCTTGGCAGGCAAATATAGGAAAGAAATGCAAGAACCTGAAAAAGATACATGAACCTAATCTTCTATGAAGTAATCATGTTTGACATGGCCACCAAATAAAGGAGCAACTATTAGCCATATTGGAATGGTACAACAAGGAAACACTATATATATTACCATTCTAAGACTGCCGCTCAGTAAACAACACATTTAGTCGCCATATTGGATTCCTATTGTGCTTCTAGTGTCACTGTTGTACAGCTCTAACTTGGCTGATGCTTTGCTTCTAAGTGTGGCATCAATCTTGGAATGGTAAAACAGTGTTACACTATGGACTGAATGATTCCAAGATGGTTTAGAAAGTGTGGCAGAGTGTGATGTGGTGGGATGCATATGAAAGGAGTTGCAAGCAACTGCCTCAGTAGCAGCATCTGAGGAGCTCCCACCATAAATAAATTAAAAATGAGAGGGCAAGAAATGAAAGGGATCCTAATAGGGCTAATAGATGCCCAGGCAAGCCAGGTGGTGGTGTGGCGGCCGTTATTCGCACTGATCTTAGGTTTTGCTCTTTGACAAGCCTCTCTCTTACCGACACAGACAATATTGTGATTAAACTAGAGTCAGTTAATGACTCTTTGGTCTGTGTCTTATTATATAGACCACCTAAACCGATGCCTCTCTTCCCGTTGGCCCTCAGCGAACAGATAGCCAAATTAGTGACGGAACATGCTAGGGTCCTCTTGGTAGGAGATTTTAACTACTGGTATGACGACCCTAATGAAGGGCCTCAATCTGCAGAATTGTCTGACTTACTCAGAAATTTAAATCTTTCCCAGCTCGTTTCCTCCCCAACCCACTCTAAGGGTCGGATCCTGGATCAAATATGGGTCACTGGTGTGGATATCTCTATCCTTACGGTGTTACCTTGTATCTGGTCCGACCACCATATAGTGAAATTTCTACTTACTTGATCTGTCCCTCTGAAAACTAAGGTGTTGAAAGGAGGCTTCGCTAGAAGATGGAACTTTATCAATAAAGAAGCTTTCCTTAACACACTACCTGACACCACTCCAGCGCTAGACCATGATGTTAATACTTGGAAAACAAGGTATCTAAGTGGCTCCTAGACGCCAGTAACAAATACGCTCCACTTAAAAGGGTAAAATTAGTACGTCGGGCAGAGGCTAACAGATGGTTTTCAGATGACCTTAAGGCACAGAAACTAGCCGTACGTCAACTGGAGAGACAATGGTGTCAGCAATACTCTCCAGAAAAAAGATCTCTGTATATCTCTGCTCAGAAAGAGTATAAGAAAAATATTCTGACTGTCAAAACAGCATTTTTTTCTGACCGTTTGCTGAATTCAAATCGTAACTCCAAAGTAATCTTTTCGATAATAGATGAACTTTCCAACCCGGAGCGTATTTTATGTAAGGCTGCTCCCTCCCAGGAACTATGTGATTCTTTGAATGATTACTTCATTGACAAGATCTCTCTAATTAAAACTAGTATCCCGTCCCATCCTTCTCGGTTGGTCTCTCCCGACCATTACTGTAATAACAGCTCCCTTAGTGGCTTCCCGATTATCAGTGGAAAGGCCTTCCAATCTCTTCTAGTGGAAATTTAATCTGGCGCTCCATCTGATTGCTGCCCTCCCCGTATTCTTAAAGAGTGCCTCGCTATCCATCCTGGTCCGGCCCTTGCACTACTGAATAAATCTATTACATCAGGTATAGTGCCCTTAGCTTTTAAAAAAGCGACAGTAGTCCCTCTCCTGAAAAAGTTGGGAGCAGATTCCACGCTTCTTTCCAACTACCGCCCCATATCTGTACTACCTTTTCTAGCTAAAGTTTTGGAGGGATATATAGCTAAATGTTTATCCAACTTCCTGGAGTTGTCTAAATATCTGGACTCCCATCAGGCCGGCTTCCGTCCCGCACATTCCACCGAAGCTGTGATCCTGTCAGCCATGGATAGCTTACGCGAGTTTGCTGATAAAGGTTGTCCCCGAGCCTTGGTCTTGTTGGACCTGTCCGCGGCTTTCGACACGGTCGACCATAGTATTTTGGTCGACCGTGTAAGGAGGGCTGGAGTTCTAGGAACTGCGGCACGCTGGATCTCCTCTTTTTTGGAGGATCGCACTCAAGCAGTGCGCCTGGGCCAGTTTTCATCTAATCCACATACTACCACCTGCGGGGTGCCTCAGGGCTCGGCCCTTTCTCCTCATCTATTTAACATCTACATGGCTCCCCTGATAAAATCACTCAAAGAAAGAAATGTGCTGGTCCTCAACTATGCTGATGATCTACAGCTCCTTCTTAGGATCGACAGTTCCAATAATTCCATTATGGAATTTCAGGACACTATGTTATTTATCCAAACCTGGATGGATTTTAACCATCTTAAATTGAATCCAGGAAAAACGGAAATAGTCCTTACTGGCGACAGCCTTAAACACTGGGGCCCTCACTATTGGCCTCCTGCACTCGGTCCGCCTCCCACCCCTTCTAGCTCTGCCAAGACGCTAGGGGTACTCCTGGATAGTGAGCTATCTCTGAAAACCCAGGTTGGAGCGGTGGTGTCCAAGTGTTTTTACCAACTGCGTAAAATTAGGAAAATCCACCGTTTTCTTACCCACGATGCCTTGATCCAAGCCATGATTTTTACGGTATTATCTCATCTAGACTATTCTAATTCGGTCTATTTAGGAATGCCCCACTATCTGTTTAGGCGACTTCAGTTCGTTCAAAACCAGGCAGCTCGATCAATTTACCATCAACCTAAATGGCAATCTGCGTCCCCATTGATGAAAAAACTACACTGGCTTCCTGTATCACAGCGATGTGTGTTTAAGACCGGCTGCCTTATTTTTAAGGCCTTGCATGGAACCAGTCCAGAGTTCATCAATAATCTTATATGCAGGTACTCTCCCACACGTTACTTAAGGTCCGCCCATCTGTCTTTTCTTACTATCCCGAAATTCAAGAGGGTACGCTTGGGAGGTCGCAGATTTGCCACTCTTGCCCCCAAATTGTGGAACTCCTTCCCTCTTGAAATTCGATCTTGTACTGATCTTCTGATGTTTAGGAAACTCCTGAAAACCTGGTTGTTCACTCAGGGTTAGCTGTTGCCTCTCTGTCAATCTGGTCGTTAGCGCCATGAAGCCAATCGGCGTACGTGCGCTTTATAAATTCTCATTAACATTAACATTAACATAGAAGTAGAAAATGGAAAATGAAAGGACTGACTCACCACCCCATCACTGGAACATACTCCATGTCAGCTGAATGTGTACATATTATCTGGCGAAATGCCATCTGTCACAGCACAGGGGAGTAGAGCCAATGGCTGAAGTGGACGGACTCATTGCCCCCATCTGTGTTGCCTTTGGCAGAATGCATTCCAAGAGACCAATGGCTAAGGACGAAATCCATCTATACACGTGTATGTACTTTTTCTTGCAAAATGTGTTAGGCCAGCCCCAAAAAGTAATTTCATGCACCCACAGTGTTTACTATCTACAGAATTACAGCTGGTAAAACAATATACAACCCCGTCTAAGAAGGCTAACAAGGATTATCCCAGTGCAAATCTTCTACACCTCATTGTTCACCTGACGCGGTAACTAACACCAAAGCCCTTGCCTTCTATGGTAATCTATGGGATTCTTTGTAGCTACATATCTGTATAATCCTTAATATAATGCAGAAATGATCTGCCCATAAAGACCTCCCTGGCTTTAACATGTGCTTTTAACAATAAAGTGCACAGGAAAACAAGGGCCACCCTACTTACATGGAACCAGGGTATCTATTATATAACAAGGAACAGTGGTTCCTGTGAACAATTTGTGTAATATATGGTAGTAGTCAGCTCAATGGCAATATTTATGGTAGAGAGAGGTCGTAGAGAGAAAAAGAAACTTTACACAAGACAATCACGAATATTTGCTGTTTATGTAAATACATAATCAAGTTAATCAGGAAAAGTGTGTGGTGTCCCAAGTGAACATAGAACCTACATAGCACGGGTGACAGTTTGTGACATAAAATTGGTTTCAAGAAGACAAAAACGACCATAGCATAAATATTCAGTAGTTATTGACAGCCTTCTAGTACAATAGTAGGGGCTGGGAAATGGTTCGGTTTAGAAGTGTGTCAACGGCGTTTCGACCACACCATCAATAGGGGGTCTCTTCAGGACCTAACATTGAGGGACACCTGAAAAAATAATAATTAAGGGATAATTAAGTGGGCCAGAAATGGAGAAAAAAACAAGAGAAATCAGACGGTAGTCATTTGACTAATGGTTGTTGTACCAGAATAAATGTGAATCAACTCTCAGAGTGTAAACTGCAAATGGTAAAATGGTCCTAAAACGAACCATTCCCCAGCCCATACTATTTTACTAGAAGGCTGTTACTAACTAATGAATATTTATGCTATGGTCATTTTTGTATTCTTGAAACCTATTTTATGTCACAAACTGTCACCCTTGATATGTAGGTTCTATGTTCACTTGGGACCACGCACTTTTCTTGATTAACCTGATTATGTATTTACATAAATAGCAAATATTCGTGATTGTCTTGTTTTATATAGTTTCATTTTCTCTCTCCGACATCTCTCTACCCATAAATATTGCCATTGAGCTGACTACTACCATATATTACACACATTGTCCACAGGAACCACTGTTCCCTGTTATATATTCAACAATAAATAAGACAGGCTTGTCACAACATTTTGAAAGCAACAGATTAGATCTCTGGCAACTGACATTACTGTTGCCAACAATACAATCGGCATTTTCAAAACAACAGATTAGACCTCTAGCAACTGACATAACTGTTGTCAACGAACCAATCAGCTTTTTGAAAACAACCGATTAGACCTCTAGCAACTGACATAACTGTTGTCAACGAATCAATCAGCTTTTTGAAAACAACCGATTAGACCTCTAGCAACTGACATACTGTTGCCAACAAACCAATCGGCTTCTTAAAAACAACAGATTAAACTTCTGGCAACTGACATCACAGTTACTAATGAACCAATTGGGCATAATACCTTTATCATTGTCAGGTGTGTGTCACTGCAATAAATTCTTGCTGCCAGGGCAAGTTGGGGTGTACTAGAGACTGTGGCAGCTACACATATGCTTCACTTAAGAGCAGTAGCGTAACACAAGTTTAAGGGGATTCCAGCAGGATGTGTTGAGAGCCTGTGAGAGTATGAAAACTCACAAATATTCATAAAGTTTAGGTTGAATGGGGACCCCTGAATGGTGGGGGCCCTGCACCACAGGGCTTTAGGGGCATGTGTTGCGCCACTGCCTGAGGGACTGTCACTGTTGCTACAGTGCTTCGATCTGCCCACTTGCAGCAGAAGCTGGCAACTGGGACTGGAAAACATAACTCATGTCAACAGCACATTACGTAATTGAGCTGCAGGACAGCCTTTGTGTAGATACAGCCGAAAGCTGCAATAGCTGCTCCTACAATGGAAAGACCACTTGTGATGTCTCAGCCTGGCCATGTCACAGCCACACCACCACCCACCTCTCGCGAAACAACATATTATTGTCTGATTGATATTTCTTTGAACACAAGTCCGCTATGACCAGTAGGTCACAAGTTTGAAGCCCCATAGGGGCAGATCACCACTGATAAATGCATTGAGTAACATGAAATTGATTGATCATTACACCCTTTACTGACAGCACACAGAGTAGGCAAAACTGCACTGTACGTGTCTATATAGAATGCATAGGCAAGGCCTATAGGCTTTGCCAATGCATCTCTTTAGAGCCACGTCGGTAGAAGATTGCTGCACAGAGATCATGCGCCCCACTTATGGTCTGTGCCTTTGGCGTGGTCCCAGCTCTCACATGCTAAAAGCTGGCCTTGGTTATACCCAAGGGGAGCAGAAATTGCTGGACCCATATGTGCCGCACTGCGGTCACAGGATACCACAGCCATGGAATGTGCCTTCACTGAGGATTACAATAAATCTCACAGTGGTGGCCATGGCACATGGCAGCACCTCTTCTCACTGCTTACAGACAAGTCACCAGAGGGAGGAGGAGCTTCAGTATAGGAAAGGCTGCTAACCCTTAGAGTTATCCAGTGAGTGTGATAAGCCACAAGACTTAGGCGATTATTGACTCTGTCTCACTTCCTCCCTGGCACAGCTTCTGAATCTCGCCATGTTGTTGCTACTTGTGAAGCTGTCTCTTACAGTTTCTAGGAAAGTATGACTGGGTAAAATTCTAGTGGGGAAGACAAAACACTGGAATTTCACTTGTTTTTTGCCATCTGCAGAGAGGAATTGTTTTTTTGTTGTTGCAGTTTTATATAGTTTGAACTCCACCCGAAAGTATCAGAGCGCTTTACATGAGCACCAGCAGTGACGGCTCCTCCGCTAAGGCGGAGGAGTATCACCCTACTGCCTGCAGCACTGCAAAAAAAGGAAAAATAAAATGATAATAATGCAATGTTAATATCATTTTATTTTTTCGTGCTCAGGCAGCTTTGTGGACGGGGGTGAGGGAGGAGTGGTTTTCCCATTCTAAGTGAGAATGAATGTTTGACCGGCCCTCTTGGGACAACCAAACACTCATGCACACTGTGCATGTTCTCCATCCAGGCTGCATTACAGCCTGGATGGAGAACATGCCCCAGGCTCCCATTCCATGGCTGAGCACCAAAAAACGGCGTTCAGACCAATCACAACGGGGCATTGCAGCACTGTGAATGGTCAAGGAAGCCTGGGTGGGTGCTTCCTGATCCTGTCTCCTGTTAACTAGAAGGAAGGAAGAGAGGACACAGAGGACCGAGGAGAGGCGATGGCCAGCCATCAGGCAAGTGTTTCTTTCTTCTTTTTTTACCCCCCTCCCCACCCTACCAATGCCATCGGGAACCAGCCGCCACTGAGCACCAGATGCATTACAGACGGACACATTCCTTTTTAGGAACAGGGAGATTAAGTGGTTTGCCCAGAATCACAGGGTGTTGAGCCTCACACCAGACGTGAACCTGGTTCCCCAGTTTCAAAGTTGGCTGCCCTAGCCATTAAGCCACACCCTCTCCCCAATAATTGTGAATTACATCTGAATCACTGCTTCTGTAGGCGGAAAAACCCCCAACAAGCATAGTGACTTTTTGATGGACATAGAGGAGTTGGGCAATTTTCTTTACATTAATTCTGATTAAATTCTCTAGACCCCACACAGTGCACTTCAAAGCAACTTCCTCAGCAGAGTCTTCCTGCAGGGTCCGCCTGGCAAGCTGGTGCCACACTCAAGCTCCCCTGTTAGAAAATGTTATTGTCAGACAGAGGCCAAGCAATGTAATTAACTTGAAGTAATTACCATTAAGTTTACTACAATGGCTGGCCCTTGACAGTTACGGGTGGTGGGAGAATTTCTCTTTCATCCATTTCTGAGTGCCCAGAATGAGGAATTCTTGATTTGCATGGCATTTTGCTTGCATTCCTGTCCCTTCTTCTGGGGCAGGTGGATGCAGAAATTCCCCCCAGGATGCAGAAATGGTGAAATTACCTGCAGTTTTGCATTTACTTACTGCAAATTGGAAAAAGGGAATTCCTCCCACCCTAGAAGAGAGTGCGTGAGAAGGAAGGGGAAACAGCCACCTGTGACAACAAGCAGAGCTGACGCAACAGGACATAACTCCAGTGCCAGCAAAATGGCCGAATGAGAAATTGATCATCAGATCATTTTTCAACAAGTGCACACAATACACAAGATTTGTGGGGCAAGCGTGGATCTAGCAATAGAAACAATATAGCCCATTATATCATATAATTTCAAATGCAACAAGCATTATTTCAGCACCCAACTTTGGCCCAATCTAATAATGTAATTAAGGAAATCAAATATAGGAGGAGACTAAAATTCTCTCCCATTACTTCTTTTTAAAGTTCCTTTTCTGTTGCTCATATAAGGTCTGGTGACCGCTGCAATACAATACCACACCTAAAAACTGAACCTCAAAGAAGATTTCATGTTGGAGTTGAGACCAAAATAATTCAATTTACCAGCAATGAGCAATCCAATAATTCTGAAAGAAGTAACCTCCCATGAGAAAAGGAGATATGCAGTTAGGTTCATGCAACAAAAAAAGCATCTTTGTCGCCTAATGCATCATTGTGAAGAAATGGGAAAAAAATTTAAGATGAATATTGGTGACTGGTTGAATGATGTAGCCACTGAGACATTTCTAGAGAGAGCGACTTCTACATTGAAATATGAAGAATCGATCTTTATTTAAACTCTGAAGGAAATACGTGCCATTGTGTGAGTAATTTCCTCAACTGGGACTTACATTATTCCCTAAACTTTACCTGTTATAGTTTTGTACACATCCTCACAATCTTTTCCATCTTGTTATTCGCCTCTCGAAATATGTGGTCGATACCCTTTTAATGTTTGCCAATTTTAAAATTGTTTTCAAGAAAATCGTTGTGTGTGTCCCAGACTTTGCCTTTGTTTTTCTCTGTTACGTATATCAAAATAAAATATCCATTTGAAAAAAGAACAAGCACACAACGGAGGTAAATCTCTCACCGTCTCGCACCGTCTTTGATTCCATGATGTGGAAAACTCTCCACATTCAACAATGGGACAGGTTTCCTTGTTTCGGATTGAAACTGGCCTAGAAATTACCTAAAGATGTACATTTATGTGATATCCCACCACAGGAACAAATTTAATTCTGAAACTGGAGCTGTCTGAGAATATTTTACAGACGGAGCCTTGTAGTTGAAGTGTCTTCTCCAGAATTCAGCATCGTACGGAAGGGAGCCAGATTTAGATGTCTGACTGAATAGTAGAGAAGAACAGTACTCACAGGAGAGATGCATCTATCAAAGGAAATCACAAAAGTGATGTGAACAGGAACTTAACTTATTTATCCATGAAACAATGTAGAATATTTTATCTTAGAAATTATTGCCATATCCAACACATCATGATGTTCCCTTCTCCCCTCCCTTACTGTTTTACAAAAGTGTTTCTTGTGCTTGTGCGAGAGCAGGTTCTCACTACTGACCATGCAACTTATTACCCATTTTCCTCATAATGTATTGGCTGGAAAGACTTTTACCCTGTGTTAAGTAGGATATTTATCGCAGCAGATTAATAGCAATATGGTGGGGTGCGGCATTTATCGGGTGAGAGTGCAAGTTTATTCCCCAAAAAGGGAACATAAGATGTAGATCTTGGTGCTTCCTGGAACACAATAAATATCAGCAGGTTTAACCTGCCGAAATTTATCATGGGAATCTGATATTTATAGAAAGACATATGATTGTGATATATTACGGGAGTTCCCCACATACCAAAATTTATTGGCCAACTTGTAATGAGGGCTTTTAAGCCTTTCTTTCATGCTATTTGTTACAAGAGTGAACATCTGACTACAGCAATTAAATATGTGTCTTGATTGCGTTCTTCTAGACTATACAGGAAAGTATGGTGTTTCTTTATTACATGTGTGCTGACATTATCTTTTCACTATTTAAATTTCAGGGACATTAAGGAAGCTGCCGGACATGGACACATTACCAGACCATTAAAAAGGGAAACAGGCAAATCAATATCAAGAATGTGCTCTGTCATGTAAAGTAATTGACACTCGTTTTCTCTATATCTGGTGGAGAAAGTATAGTCTTAACCCTTGATTTCCTGAAACTCCCCTTAGAAGTTGGCTCCATTGCCTATCATCATCTTTTTCTCTATTTAAGAACCTGCATATTTGAGGAACAAAATTGCTAGTGACATGTTTTCAAGATATTCAGACAAAAAAGGATACAGCTGCCCATTTTGGCTCACAGTGACAGCATTGTTTGCAATCTTATCCCCCGATTGGTCGAACATTTCTTCTGTGGACACAGCTCTTTATATAACTCATTGCATTCAATACTCCTACAAACACAGTCACTAAAGATGCAGCATCATTATGGATCGCACCACATCCTTCTTGTTCTCATCGTCACTTTGCTCAGTTATTGTCCCAAGAAAATCAGGAAGAATGTTTGAACTACATTGAACAAGGAACAGAACACTTGCACAGATCGTTGAGCCATGTATTTATCAGATATTTTTGTCATGTAAAATTTCAATTATTACTTAGTTCTGAAATTAAGCTGATTCATAGACGTTTCAAGCAACTGACAACCGGAAGTTAAAACATTTCTACAGAGTAACACCTGGCCCACATGCAGGATTTTTTGTTGTTGTTGTTAATTAACTGGTGGTAAAGGCTGAATGATTGCCACATTATTTGTATTTTGTATAGGTTCATATTTATTAAAGCCCAAACTTATTTCATGGATTATACATCCTTCATGATAGTTGCCTTTCACTAATTTCCTGAAGGCGGGACTTACTCCACAGGAAGTTTGTACATTCTGTAAACAAGAGTCCAAGCTGCTAAACAACTTGGCCTAAGTCTGTCTTACCAACCACCACAGTTACTGGTTGTTTAGAGGAAACTTGAAACCTTTTGATCCTAATTAAACTTACTGCTTAGGGCCTCCCCTACCTACTTCTTATTTCTGCCTGTTGAAGGACTGTCATGAGACTACAATATTCACAGTGTGTGTTCTGTGTTTCATAAGTTATCAAATCAATCAGACCAGTGACTAATAATACACATCTGGAGCATAAACACGTAAATAGAAATGTAGATGTTGAAATATTTTTTTTGTACTGTACAGCAAATGTTACTATGTCTTGCAGCAAAATGGTATTAAATATATTTTTGTTATTGGACTCTTGCAGTGCAGTGTTTGACTATTTTTCTTGCAGAGCCTCAGACCATCAGGTGGACTGAGTACATTGCTTTGAAAACTGTCTTACATGTATGTGTTTGACATAAAGGCGAAATCTTCTGAAGAACTTTGAGACTTGGATTTTAGAGCTGTCTTTTCTTCTTCTTAAAAAAGAAGTAAGAAATATACTTTACAATGTAGAGTATGGAAATAATAACTGGTCTGGTACCATTTCAGTGAGTTATATAAATAAGATCTGTGTCTGGTGTTGTGTTTCCTTATTTTTCACCTTCTTTCTTGTGGTCTGTTGGGGATGTGTGTACATAATTATCAATACAATACAATACAATTTGTAGAAGGGGAAATAGCGAGGGCTAGCACAAAAACCACTGGGTTGTGCCACTTGCTTAATATTTGACAAACAGACATCCACTGGTTTGGTTTCACATGCCTGATTCATATGTTCTAAAGCCAAGTAGGTTTAGACCCATTTAAGATGCATTACAATAGATGCCAATCCTCAAACCACATTACAGGAGACTCAAGTGGAATCTCCATGATACGTCATGGCCTGCTATATGGTGGAGAATGCTGAATTACTCTAAATATGCCGCCCTATCAGGTCCTTTATTTTACTTCACATAGAGCAGTATGGCAGCAATAAATATTGCATTGATCCATTTTTATACAACAGGATGAATACTGGAAGTGCAAATCTAAAGGTTCTACTTTAGAGCACACAATCGTTCTCGTTCAAAATCAAAGTTTCTGTTAGCAAGATCAATGCACCTGGCCTCCCTCTTACTGGCAAACCACTATATCAACTATCGGTTCTAAAACTTCTATATTGAAGAAGAACAAACACTCCTGCTAGAAATTGTAGTGAAAGTTTCCGTCTTACCCATGGACTGGGCCAGCAGCTGCTGATGACATCGTAGAGAACTCCAGCTTTGTGTGAACCTGGTCCCCCTCACAGGTCTACCTTAGCACATTAATATGCTCAATTTCAGTAACAACGACAAGAACATCAAAGAGGAACAGATACAAAAACCCCTGTGATTCTTTTCTGTCCTCCATTATGTTACACCACAGCCATACCATTGACACGATGGTCGCCTTACTGCACCAAGTGCAAGAGCTAATTATATTGAAATCAGGGAATCCATTACTTAACAAGCCTTGGCCAAGAGCCTGAGAGCTTCACACTCCGAGTGTAAGTACTTCTTTTTTCAGTTTAAGAAGCTTTATTGAATAAAATAGTTAATACAAACGGAAATCAACAAATACAGAAGAAAGACATTTTGGATATGAAATTAAGCAATGACTTAGGCTAAAATCCAGATAGAAAAGTCAAAAGCATTTTGTAAGGTTTAAAGAATGATGGAAGGGGCAGAAGGGGAGAGGAAAGAGAAGGAGGGAAAAGGGGGGAAAGAAATATTAACATCACGAAATTATGAAAAACAAAGAAAGGCATAGGAACCAAAAATTAAGAATAAATCATACAAAATGTACGGTATACAGGATACTAAAGCATTAGAATTATGTAAAAATAAACAATATAAAAAGAGGATAGAGACAATAACCTTCAAGGGGGTCTGAAATTTTCTGAGTTGTTATGAGGAAATTTCTTTAGAGCCATACGGTCCAAGTATGTAGTAAGCGGTAACCAGAAAAGATCTCTGTTAAGAATCGGTTTACAGGATGAAGCAAATGCAACATCAAGTCTATGAAAGTGACAAAGAGTATTCCACCAACACTGTATGGAGATGTTTGTAAGGGATTTCCAATTAAATGAGATATGTTGGAATGCAAGAGCAAGCATGAGATCAAGTAAGCCAAGGAAATGTGAGGGAGGGTCTAAAGAGTCAGAAAGAGAGTCAGATAAAGAGACAGATAAACTACCCAGAAAGAGAAGAGTTATAGAGTGAGGAATGGAGATGTTGAATATCCGAGAGATATAGAGCCAAATCTTATCCCAGAATTTAGAGACTGTAGGGCAAAGGAAAAAGAGATGAATAAGATCAGCATCAGGAAAGCCGCAAGTCCAGCACTTATAATCAGAAGAAACAGAAAAATGTGACAAGGAAATCGGAGAAAGAAACAATCTGTGATATAGAAAAAATAAAGATTGAGTAAGAGAGGCAGAGCGGGAGATTTTTAAGGATCTGGACCAGACTTTATCCCAAAGAGCAACAGACCAGACACAACCCAAATCCGTTTCCCAGGAGAGTTCAACTTTCGATTTAGTCCGCTCAGGATTGGGAGATAAAAAGAATTTATAAATGAGAGAAGCTTTAGGAAGGGTGAGAAGTAATTTGAGAAGAGGGTTTTGGGCTGGAGGTGAAGACAAGGAAGGAAGGGAATAGTAGGAGTCTAGAATTATTGTCATAAGCGTGGAGAATTTACGTAGGAAAGACCGGGGGCACCGAAATAAAAGTTGAAATTGGGGAAAGGAGCAAGGGGAGGTTCCATCAAAGAATTGATTGACCCACTTGATGCCAAGTAGTCTCCAAGTGTTCCAAAAAATAGGTCTATTATTTAGAAGAACAAGCGAATTATGCCAGATAGGGGTATCTAAAAAAGATTCTCGGGTAACAATAGGAGGATGAACTAAGGATGACAAAAGGAAAGAGGTATATCTGAATAAAGGTAGAAGTGTATAGGAAGTCTTAGAAGAGAAACGTATGACCTCATTGAAGAAAAAGGGTAGTAGCAACACTTGTTCAATGGAAAGCCAAAGAGGAGTAAAGGGGGAAGATTCAGAAGATAGCCACCTAGAAGTTTGACGTAAAGAGAAGGACTTATGATATAGACGAAAATCTGGGAAGTTGACACCGCCATTGAGTTTGGACTTACGGAGGGATGATAAGGCAATTCTAGATTTTTTATTTTTCCAAAGAAATTTTGACAGGCATGAATCAATACGTTTAAAGTGAATAGCAGGAATATGAACAGGAAGCATGGAAAAGATATATATAAGGATGGGGGCAATCATCATCTTTATCAAATCTAGGCGGCCCCACCAAGAGAGAAAAAGAGGGTTCCAAGAAGAAAATGTCTTTTCAATCCGAGACAGGACTGCGGACATATTTAAATGGATTGAAGAGGGAATAGAGTTAGAAAACCATATACCTAGATACTTAATCTTCAAGCTGTTCCAAGCAAACCCAGTAGAGGAGAAGAGGTGAGGAAGACAGAATTTAGTAAGAGGTAAAATTTCGGTCTTATCTGAGTTAATTTTGTACCCGGAGACCTGCGAAAAGGAGTTAAATGCTAATAACAAAGGGGGGATAGAAATTTCTGGATTCGAAATAAATAATAGAACATCATCTGCATAAGCAGAAAGCTTTAACTGATTATCGCCATAGGGAAAGCCGGAAATAGAGTCATTATTACGGATCGAGACCAAAAAAGGTTCAAGGGCCAAAACAAAAAGAAGAGGAGATAAAGGACAACCCTGACGAACCCCTCGTTGAAGAGGAAAGTAAGAAGAAACCTGACCATTGACTAGGACCGAAGCCTTAGGAGCAGAATACAGTAGGGAGATGAGGGATATGAAATTAGGACCAAAACCGTGCCAGCGTAGCGAAGCAAATAAAAAAGATCAATCAACTCTGTCAAACGCTTTTTCTGCATCAACAGAGATAGCAGCTAGAGGAATAGAAAGAGATGAGGCTTTATTCAAGACATTGAGAAAAAGTCTACCCTTAACAAAACCACATTGTTCCTTGCCAATTAGATGGGGTAAAAAAGGATCCAGACGTAAAGCAAGAAGTTTAGCAAAAAGTTTATAGTCCACATTAACTAACGAGATCAGACGATAATTTTTACAAAACTGAGGATCACGGCCTTCCTTAGGAATGAGGCAGATGGTGGCCTCCTAAAAAGTACCTTCAGCCTTACCGGATAGATAAAATGATTGAAAAAGCAATAAGAGTTTGGGAAGTAAAAGATCAAAGAAATGCAAATAAAATTCAACTGAAAAACCATCAGGTCCAGGTGATTTTCCTTTAGTAAGAGCATTTTATGCTAAGGAAATTTCATCAAGTGAGAGGGTTTTTTCAAGATTGGAAAAGTTAAGGTGAGAGGTAGAGGGAGTAGGAAATTTCTCCAAATAGGACTGAATAAGAGAAGCAGAGGGAGGGGACTCGGGGGTATAAAAATTTTCATTAAAAAAGTTGAAACTGCTCAAGAATATCCTGATCTTTATGAAGAAGAGTATTATCAGAGGAGAAAACAGAGTCTATAAAAGAACGTTCTTTGCGCAAATTAAGACAGTTGGCCAAGAGTTTCCCTGATCTGTTGCGGCCTCCATAGTAACGAGCACTACTGCGAAGAAGTATTGATGAGGCATTGTCGGTAGTAGATTTATTGAATTCAAGTTTCGCTTTTATGAGGTCTGGTGAGATGGATTTTGAAGAAGTGTAAAATTCATGTTCCAAAAATGTAATATGGGTCAATATATCCTTCCGTTTCTGAAGAAAGAGTTTCTTTTTCTTAGAGACAAAATCAATAAGGAAGCCTCTTGCAGATGCTTTAAAGGAATCCCAAAGAATCTGGGGAGAAATATTGGGAGTACTATTGAGTGAAAAGAATTCATTGGTAAAGGAACGGAAAGAGGAGGAAAAGTGAGGGTCAGTAAGAAGAGGGTTATTAAATCGCCAACGAGAAGATTTGGGATATGGGGGAAGTAAGTCCAGGTCCGTTACAATTGGGGCATGGTCCGAGATGACAATGGGTTCAATAGAGGAGGAAAGTAGAAAGGGGTATTCAGAGAAGAAGCAAAGAGAACACCAAAAAAAGAATAATACCGCACAAGTAAAGAGAAGGAAGAAAGATACAGAAAGAGGAGACTGGAGTTAAGCAGGGAGGTAAAAGGAAAACAAGAAGGCAGGAAGGGGAGGGAAAAGAGAGGAAATAGAAGAAGGGACAGTACATATCCAAAAAGGATGACTGATAACAACATACCTGAGGGGAACATAAAAGAGGACATCGGGGCAATGGCGACACTCAACAAGACGAGCCGCACAAAAAGGGAATCCAGACCACACCAGGACGAGGGAAAATAGTAGGGGGCCATATGGATCAAGGAGATGAACACCAACTAATCTATATAAATAAAAAGGAAGAGGAGAACATCAGGAGAAGGAATATGTAAGGGAAACCAACAAAAGAACCATACAGAACTGAAGCTTCTTCAGAAACATCAAAAAAGGTAAAAACGTAACACAGCTGATAAGAATACGAATGAAAAGATCACAAATAGTAACAAAAATACCAAAACAGTGCGTAGCAAATATAGAAGAAAACTGTAAAATATCAACGAAAACCTGTAAGGAAAAAAGAGAGGGTTAAGTAATCAGCCATTAGAAGAATTGGTAATGTCCATGCCGCTGGTGGTATGAAGAAGGATAAAGTTCTTGAGTTCTGCAGGATCCTGAAAAGACCAAGTTTGATTTTGATACGTCACTTTGAAAAGACAAGGGTGGAATAAACCATATCTGGCACCAAGAGTTCGGAGAGGGGCACGAAGATTGAGGAATTATTTTCTTCTAGAAGCAGTAGCATTAGAGACATCCTGAGAAAGGAAGACTCTCTGACCCATCCAGGAAAGTTGACGTTTAGATCTAGCCGCTGTACGGACTGATAGAAGGTCCGTAAACTTCAAGAAGAGGATGATGACACCTCGAGGCTCCGCTAGAGCTGTAGAAGAGGAGAGGCGAGGACCCAATCTATGAGCCCGTTGAATACTGAGAGAGGTTGTGGAAGGCATCTCCAAGAGTTTCGGAAGAAAAGAGGAGAAAAATGACACTGGATCATCCCCATCGAGGGATTCTGGCAAACCATAAATACGAAGGTTATTCCTTCTATTTCTATTTTCCAAATCCTCAGTATGCTGTTGGAGACTAAGAACTGTTTTCTCTAAAGAGGAAATCCTTTGGGAATTAACCTGTATCTCTGATGTTTGCTGTTCCAATGAGGCTACTCTATTATCCATAGTAAACCATTTCTCTTCAAGAAATTGCATTTTGTTGTTAGTTTCTTCAACAAAGGGGCGCAGCGCACGTATCTCTTCTAAAAGCAATTCCATAGAGACAGAAGATGATGTTTTATCTGGTGAAGGAGGATCCTGTTTCAAACGTTTAGTTGAAGAGGTAGGCGGAGAGGATTTACCTGGGATAGTTTGTGATGAAGAGGAGCGGCCAGTGGTTACTCCAGCCATTTGAGAAGAGTTTGGAGCAGACAATACAGAGGTTGAAGATGTAGTTTTTGAGGGAACAAAAACAAACTTCAGATTGCGTAATCGTCCCATAAATAACCACCAGTATTTAACAGAGATGGAGCGCTATTGTGCAGCAGGTATCAAAATAAGAATATCACCAACCAAGATATTGCTCAATAACAATGTGATCCATAGAGGTCAGAGTAGCAAGTAGTGTGGGTAACCAGCTACTGGAGACAACAGAGTTTCCTGCATTCAACGGACAGCGAACCTATGTGAGGTGACTTCAGAAGTAGTTGTAATCAGTCCACATGATGTCAAAAAATGACTCAGAATGAAGCAAAGTTCTGTGGAAGCTAAGAGTAGGCGAATGCTCTCTCTGTGCAAAGAAGGAAGGTTGAACTCAGGTGCCGGCAGAACGTGACAAATGGACCCTTAACTATCCAGTGACAAGGTTAGAGGGACTTACATCAGGATTAAAAAAAATAAATAAAAAAAAAAAAAATTATTTCAAAATTCGCCCTTTGGTTGAAAAGTAAGGCGAGGCTAGTGGGAACTGCATTGTAACGAGTATAGACGTTCGTTCGTTGCAGAATTCAAAGCGTTAACAATAACGCGCGCGCCCAAAATGGCGGGCATTTTGAGGAGGAAGGCGCAATGGTGAAGATGCAGTGAAGCGCGTCGCGCTTATGGCTTAAAAACGGCTCACCAAGTAGACGGGGTATTCCGATGCCATGTAAAGACAGTTTCGGGAGTAGAAATGGGCAGAACAAGCATCAGGAAGCTCCTAGCAGGTCCCGGAGCGGCGGAGGGAAATCCCTATGCGGCCATCTTGGACAGCGCCAAAACCACGCCCGAGTGTAAGCACTTCTACGTTTTCAGGAGACCCAAATAAATGAAAAGATTTTTTGGGACAGACTAACAGCCCAGATTGCCTTTCTCGCTGGTGAATCTTTTAATGATCGAGCTAAAATGGTGTATTTTATGGTATCTTTGTCTGGAGATGTTCTGGCTTGAGCGACCACTTTGGTGTCCGATAATGATCCTAATTTAAAAGATCATGCATATGTTTTTGTATTCTTTAAATGAATTTTTGAAAGGCCTGATAGAGAATTCTCATCAGAAAAAGCCTTGGATGTCCTTACTTATATTACAAAGTTCTGTGAGTTGGCAGCAGGAACTACATGTACCACAAACAGGAGAGCGAGAATAAATTAGACCAGTTACATTCTCCCAATTTAAATAGACACAACAGGCAACTGAAATGTTCAAAGTGTTTTAGGGGAGCCCATTCATTGACAATTTATCAGAATGGGTCTCGAAGATAAACTCTCGAATATCCAAAGATATTCGAGTAGAAGCCTCACTCACTTATCATGACATGCTTCATCATCGGCCCCTATCCACACCCTGATAGGATGAAACCACCAAGGTGGACTCAACCAAAGATTAAAATTTAATCTAACTGGATGAGCAGGGATCCAGGTGAAAGTTTTGCTGTTAAAAATACCTACGGGTATACCCAAAGGTTTCCTTTATTCGTTGGGTACCTGGGGTATAAATAAAAGCTTGTTCTAACGCTTTATATTGAATATCATCGTTCAATTAAACCTCTTGTATTCATGCCAACATGTTTCGACCCACTCTAGGAGCTATCCCTGCATTCTAATGCATGCACTCCATGCATATTTGTGAGGCCTAAGGCTCTCATCTGTCTTGTTATTTCTTCTTTGTACGATATTCGTTTGTGTTGATTTTACCTGAGTCATGCGGTCACTGGAGGCTGGTGCTGGCTTATAGTCACTCATTCATCAAAGATGCAGCACCGAGGAGATACCTGGTGTGTCTTCTCCAACCACCGCCGAGATCACTTTGAACATTCCAGTTGCCCGGTGTGTCTGACGAGCAGAAACTACTTGAATGGAAACAGCTCAGATGTCGTTCTTCCGCAAGGGGTAAGAGAAAGGGTTACAGATGAGTTGGTCTGCTGCAGGAGATATACCAACCTCAACCTACTTGTTAATTCAGCCCTCCTAATAGAACATTGATCGCAGAAGACAAGAGCAGAAAGGCAAAGGGCTAGGGCAACTCCTACTGGTCTAAATCCTCCTATGATCTTCTGAGACTACCTGAGACCATTCCAGCATCTTCAACAGCTTCCCAGGAAGAACCAGTGCAGATAGGTAGTACCAGAGGACCTGTGTCCGAAACAGACTAAGAGTGCCAAAGAAAGGCACGCTTGTGTTTGTACTGGGAGTCTGGTCATTAGGTTTGAGAATCTCCCATTAGACCAAGACCAACAAGGTCTTCAGGAAATAAAAGTTCTGTCTTCTTTGAGGAAGATTTGACAGGTGTTATTAGGTTCCCTCACATCAAATCTACAAATGCCACACAAAAAATTCAAAACCATTGCTTTTGAATGTCCATTTTTATAATGAAAGAGGTCTCAATATCTTATCTCTAGCTTTGTTAGACTTTGAGGCATCAGAAACATATATGAAGCAAGTCTGGGCAAAGGAACAATCAAGACCGCTGCAAGTATTGAGTGCTTGAACAAGTTCAGTCAATAGATGGGTCACCTTTGTCCTCTGGCTTGGTCACCAGCATGACAAAGGCTGTAAGGTAAGGAACATTTATTCTTTGATCGTACATCATCTCTGAGGTATGTAATTATCCTTGGCTTACCTCCATTGGTAAGACATGATTTGTATATCGATTGGGCCACTCACACAATTCTGTTGTCTTCTAAGTTCTGCCAGGAAGATTGTTACTACTCTGGGGATTATTGTTCTTTCAACTTGTCACCCAACTACTACCAGGACTTGTCCTTCTTTAGTCGCTTTACTTTCCTTAATACCAGTGCATTGCCATCAATTTGCCGACATTTTTCTAAAGCCAACAGTGTTACTTTTTCCCTGACAGAGAATTTGTTATGAAATTCCAACAGTTCCAGATGCTCTCATACCTTTTGGAAGAATATATTCCTTGACCCAGCTGTATTAAAGCAGTGCATTGATGAGATTGTGCAGGGTGGCAAGAATACAAGAGCAGCATCTCCAGCAAGCATGCCATTATGTTTTGTGTCCAAGAAAACTGGAGGAATGAGACCATGTATTACCTATTGGTGTCTAATTGAAGTTACTATCATAGACTGGTATCTTCTTCCTTTGATTAAGGATCTCTTAGAAGCTGTAAGAGGTGCAACAGTGTTTACACGAGGAGCCAATCGTCTGCAGATAAAAATAGGTAAGTAAAACACAGCCTTCTATACTCCATTTAGCCACTTGGAATATATTGTCTTGCCCTTCTGCCTTTGTACTGCCCCTGCAGTCTTTCAAAGGTTCATGAATTCTCTGTTTTCCAATGTCCTTCATCAATTTATTGTCATCTGTCTAGATGCTACCCTGATATTTTTTAAAGACATTCAAGAACATCGAAGACATACCTTTCCAGACTACTACAAAACCAACTGCCATGTACACCTAGAAGTGTGACATTAAAAGCAAAGATATAGAATATCTGGGGTATCGAATTTCCTTGAAAGGGCTTGCTTTGGATTTGAGGAAAGGTTTTGCACTTCTTGACTGGCCCCCTTCAACTCTGTACGGGAGACACAAAGTGTTCTGGGTCTAGCTAACTTCTATCATCAATTTGTGAAAGATTTTGCACAGTAGACTTGTTTCATTTCTCATATTATCAAAAACAAGAATTCATCTGAAGGTTTTTTCAGGTGTTGGGAGACCAACGTATCCTTCAAAAAGGCTATGAAAATAGATGTGAAAAGAGCTTCTTATGAGTGGAGGCGTCCTTCAGTGGGAACATGTGAAATAAGAACTAATCATCAAAATCTCCAAATTTCTCAAGGCTTTCTGTCATAACCCCTTTCAGAGGGACACACAGGGGCTACTGGGCCCACCGTGGTGGTTGAGGCCATTTACTACTGATGGCCCAGGGCCCAATCTACTATGGACCATGAGTAACTGGGCCAAGTTCTCCTTCTGCACTAGACTCTCAGTGGTATCTGAGAACAAACAGGCTCCAGGGAGGGAGGAAATGTAGATACAGGTGAGTGAACATGATTCAGTCAGTCAAATCACTTTATTCTATCTAGTTAAAATATAGATCATAAAAGTACATTACAATATGAACTACATTTCCACAGTTATGAAGCACCGCTATTAACATTGGAGCTAAAACCTCACACTTGGGTCCGCAAAGCACTCCAAGGTGTTGTAAGGTCATTCTATAATAATTAAATTTATGTTAGTACATTATATACATATTTTCAGTAAAATGGCCTTAAAACAGTTAATAATACAATCTGTTAAAAGGGTTGAGATAAATTCTGCCCATAATTAATAAAGAAAAAATGTAAATCTAAAAATTGCTATCAGGATACATGGGTAGGAGAATCGGTTAAAAGTTTCTACCAAATAGATCTCTTAGTCATGATTGACAGGCAGATAAGTAGGACACTACACTGTAACACACAAAATGATAAGACAGCATTTTCAGGAAATAAAGAGCAGGACGACATTGCGTAAATTTGTATTTCCGCATTAGAGGGAGGATAAATCTTTTGATGTGCCCCGTATAAGATTTACAAAAAAAGATAACATGCAAATTAGTTTGTGGAGATGTTCCATCACACGGGCAAACTGACAGTGCGTTTGGGGAAAAGGTTCCTGTAGGATGGCCCAACATGCACGGAATGAGGTTTAATCGAAATCTTACTAGTATAAAATGATGCTGTAGGTTAGTGACAAATGCTAAGTAAGAGTTTATGTGGTGAGTATATTACAATACGTTAACACCATAAATTTATTACAGATGATCTCATAACTTTCGTTTCCCTTTTAGTTAGAAAAAGTTTTTTAATTTAGGTTTCAAGATCGACAAGCAGTTAGCTGGGTTCATAAACAAAGATAACAAACCCAGGGCGGACAGTGTGTCTTTGACATATTGAATCCAGGCAATCTTCTGTACATGATCAAGAGTTAAGCAGTCCCTAGTGATGCTTTGGGAGAAGACCACAGTTTCTTTTCTCCACAATGAGTGCCATAATAGAATTGGGGCAAGGCACACCCTATCTGATATATGTTGTGCGTTCAACTCTTGGTGCACGTTAAAGTTTGAGCAACTACTAGGAAGGCCTAATAGTTTTTGAAGAAGGAATCTTCAGTGCCCTGTAGAGCATCTACATTTTATAAAAGAAAATACGGCCAAAATACTTTTTTCTAGCAGAAGACATCTGTTAGCCACCATATTAGTCCTGGTAGCCATGCTATTGAATAAAACAGCCAGATAGGAAAATGTTTGGGTGATTTCGACTTTGCGTACCACTATGTAAAACGTTGGTAATTTTGTGGGACCGTTTCCCTGTAACTAGGAGAAAAGTTTTGAATTGATTAACTAGGAGATCTAGAGACAACATAAATGAGACATACTCATCAATATGTTTTTGCACTGCCACCCCAGTCCTAGCTATTAGAACTGCCTCATCTGCGTATAATAAGATAGGGGTACGCAATTGGTTCACCATAGGGACATCTATTGTAGAGTCTGCCAGAGCTGTTCCCATACCATTGGTATAAATAGAGAACAGGAAAGGGGCCAGAACACAGCCCTGTCTGACTCCCCTATTGATCGGGAACCACCTTGTGCATTCCCCTGATTTCCATACCGCACACACGCCAAGGCTTGAGAGGTCAGTTGACGAATGAATGATATAATTGCCTCATCAATACCCATCTCTTTCATAATTCTCCAAAGTTTATGGTGGGCGATGCATTCAAAAGCTGCTGATAAGTCCATAAACGCCATGTAAATTTTAGCCTGTTTGGCTCTGGTGTACTTAGCTGTAATCAGGTTCAGATTTAAACATTGGTCCAATGTGCCTTTCCCTTTCTTAAATCCGTGCTGTACCGGAAGTAGGATATTTTTCGCTCTAGCCGTTCCTCTAATCTATTTAATAATAGACGGCCCATTAATTTAACTGTGCCATCCAAAAGGGAGATGGGCCTATAGTTCTCGGGCGATGATTTATTTCCTTTTTTATAAATAGGAAGAATGATTGTCTTTTTCCATGATTCCGGCGGTCC
The DNA here is from genome assembly GCF_964204655.1 of Triturus cristatus. Lineage (NCBI taxonomy): Eukaryota > Metazoa > Chordata > Amphibia > Caudata > Salamandridae > Triturus > Triturus cristatus. The sequence continues at coordinate 139,009,861 of NC_140595.1, read as the reverse complement.
CGCCACGGCAATTGCATTAAACACGTTAGTTAACAAGGGTACTCAGAGGTCTGAGTTATCAAAAAAAATCTATAGGAGCTCCATCAGGACCTGGGGCCTTGGGGCTGCTGCATTGCAGCAATCCACATCTCACCTCTGCCATAGTAAATATTAGAGGGGGGCTGAAGGGCGTTCATTTCACCAGTAGGAAGATATTTAATCCCTACGGGGGACTCCAAATATACTGTGGTAATGTTCCACCCAAGAGTCTATGTCCACGTGTACTTCCAGGGTTGGGCCTGTGCCTGATTTTAAAAAAGGATTAATTACATCCCAAAACTCCTTTTTTGGAGGATGCTGCATTTTGAAGGTTTTCCCAAGCCGCCTCCTTCAGGACTCTCAGCCTGGCCTTACTGGTTTCCTTGTATTGGTGACACAAGTGCCTAACCAAGGCCTTGTCTCTAGGTTTATTTCTAAGGGCCGGGCGTAGATTAATAAGTGCCTTAGTACAGGTCACATCGAACCATCGGGTTCCAAAGGATTGGGGGACAACATTGGGCGTGTCATGGGACGTGTCAAGTTTCTTCTCACTTCGTCCAAAATTATCTCAAAAGCCTGTTTTATACTGGGGGGGGGGGAACATGGATAAGGCAAATCATAATTTCCCTCTGGGTGGTACCTACAACCGTAGGGATAAATTAGTTTTTGTTCATCTTGGCCCATTTAAGGACTATACCATTCCTTCTTGCTATGTAATGTGCTGGAACTCTCCTTTGTGAATGACTAGATTGTTCTTTTCATTTGAGTTGACAAATTATTGCGGCGTGGTCACTAAAAGCTGAAATATGGATTTTAATATTACTTATTGCTAAAGAGAGGTTTTAGGGGGTCTGAGACCACCAGATAATCGATGGTAGAACCCTGCATGATAGTATCAAATGTTTTTTCTAGGAGACCAGTGATCTCATCAGTGGGGTTAATAATTTCCAAAGTGCACACAATACTGTCAATAAATCAATGTCCAGTCAAATGCTAGCTTTCATAAGAAAAATAAGTCTTTTATTTCTAACTCCTCACATTCAAAAAAAATTATATTTCCTTTTATTATTTTTATAAGTCAGAAGACTAAGAAGCATAACAACAACAATTAACATGCAAAGGCCTGAAAAGGACCCAAACTTAAAGCGTGCAATTGTAGCACAATCAAGGAGATAAAAATAAGCCGCAAAACATACAAAACAAAGCATAACATATGGAGGAAACGCCTGAAACCTAATTAACTATGACACATTGAGTTTAAAATAACATAGCGTAAAAAAAAATAAGCTGTAACACCTCATGGTCATCAGATTATACAGAATTGCTATCAGACCCACAGAGTGTTATGAATCATATCCTAGCCGACTAATTTTCCAGCGCTAACATTAGACTATGGGCCCCGAATAAATTGTGCCCAGATTCGTTCCAATCTTTGGATGGAACAAGCACCCCTTGCTTTACTCTGACTCAAATATTTGTCGAAATAACAGCCCACCACTCAATTGCCCTAGGAGTTAGGGGGAAACCCATTCATTAGCTATACAGAGCCTGGCTGAAACAATTATTATGGACAGCAGCCATCTCAAGCCAATATCAAATTCCATTTTGTAACTCAACATAATTCCCTTTGAGGAAAGTTGTGAATCGTATCCAAGACAGAGAGTTAAAAATTAAGTCACCACCGCCCAGAATTCTTGCAGGTTAGGACAGGTGACAAATGTGCAAAATATCTGCTGCATAACACCCACACTTGGGACACTCAGGGGCCCATTAGGATGGTGGGCGGATCGCCCCCGCCGGGCCGGCGGTAGCCACCGGGGGGTCTGCGGCGGACGGGAAGACCGTCCGCCGCTTTTCCACCGGCCGACTCAGGCGGAAAACATGTATAATATGGTGCCATCCATATTATGATGATGGCGGCAATTGGCCTTTCCATGGCGGCAATGCCATCATGGAAAGGTATGCGGTCTTCTGTGTTGGGTGCCCGTTGCGGGCCCCCAGGAGGTTGAGGGGGTGGGGGGTGCACATGGGGGGTACCTATGGTACCCCCATGCATTGGCATGGACAAGGTGGCAGGCATCGCGCGGTGCCTGTCCCATTGTGCATGCCAATGCACAACGTGCATTCCCAACATTGTGGCGGGCAGTGCTGTTAGCACCGCCCACCACAATGCTGGGAATAGGGGATGCCACCGCCACGGTGGCAATTGCATCCTAATTGCAGGTGCGGGACCGCTGCACCCCTGGCGGACGGTCCCGCATTCTGTTACGGTGGACGACCCCTTAGTTTCTCACCTGCAGGGTTCCTACCCCACTTGATAATTCTGCTCGGTGTATAGTGCAAAATGCAGATTGCCTTAAATTGTTGCAGCTTTAGATTAACGGAGTGAACTGTTCCATTGATGGTCTCTAATGCATATTGAATTTTTGAGGCAAGAATTTCATCAGAAAGCACTTTGCGCCATTTGGCCGCAAGGGCGGGACTATCATCGACCCTGTGTTGGCAGATCCCTAGATAAATAGTACTAATTAATGATTTCCTAGGTGCATTATCTAAGCAGGAAAGCAATTCAGAGCCACCCAAATCAGATGTAAGCCTACATTCAGACATACAAAACTCACTAATCAGTAGGTATTTAAAAAAGAAATGGTGAGGGAGATCAGAAGAGAAATCCATTGAGGTCATAAAGTTGTCCCATTGTCTACACTCCATAGCGCCCCCAAGCTTTACCAATTGCAGCATGGAATATGTCTGAGAACGCTGGATTATCCCACAAGGGCGTTATCTGGGTGAATCAGTGTAAGGAAGTATTTAGCAGATATTTCCCGCCATAAACTGACAGTGTCGATAATAAACTTAAACCTAACACGTTTAAAAGAATTGGGATCTCCACATCGGTATCAAAATAGCCTATAATATGGCCCTAGCATCAGTCGATACTGTAAACTGAGAAGTCAGGGTCACCATGTATAAGCAAATTGTGAAGGTGACCTGCAAATCCCGACCAAAAGTAAAGTTTGAATTCAGGAAGCTGTAACCCACCCTGCCAATAAAGAAGTTTTAAAAGTCTTATAGTGCGTCTAGGTTTCATATATCCCCAAATGAAGCTACCCCCTTCTAAGCGTTTAAAAATATATATTGGGGACCCAGAGGAGAATTGTCTGGAATAAACATAGAAATTTTGGCAAAATAGTAATTTTAATGACATTGCACCAACCTATGATACAAATCGTGAGCTTATTCCAGAGCTACAATTTGCTAGGGACTGAGAGTAAAAGGCGTTCAAAGTTCAATTTGACCACTTCCCTGACTGGAGTGCTTAATTGAACCCCAAAGTATTTTGCTGTTGAGCAAACCCAAGCAATCAGGAAAAAATGAAGTAGGACTTGAGTTTTAGATATGTTTCGTTTTTATCCAGAGAATATTCTAAAACTATTAGTCTCCTTAATATTATTTTCCAGCGTGGCTGATGGATTAGGTGGAAAAATAGCCACGTCATCATTGTATGCTGTAATTTTGTGTTTAAAATCCCTCGAAATCATAGGCTCTGTTTACTTATTCCTGAACAAAGACAGCAAAAATGGCTCCATATAAAGAGCAAATAAAAGAGGTGATAGGGGACACCCCTGCTGAGTGCAGCAATGGATCTGAAAGGGTATTAAAAACACCCCCAGCATACACTAATTGAGCACTAGGGTTTCTAAATAAAGACTTAACCTGTTACAGAAGCGGTCCCCTATAACAAAAGCTGCAATCGTATCGCAAAATGCGTCCCATACAACACGGCCAAACACCTTCTCGGCATCTAAAAGTGTCCTCTCTACTCTTTGACCCCGTTTTTCAGCTACATCAAATGCCGCAGTAGCTGTATTAACATGACATGTAGTGTCCCTACAAGGTATAAAACTGTGCTGCAGTGCAAAATGAAATCCGACATAAAAGAAGTAAGTCAGACAGCAAGAATCTTTCAGAACACTTTTGCATCACGATTAATAAGGGATATGGGACGATATGAGCCCTGTACATCTGATGGCTTGTCTTTCTTTAAAAAAGATTATATTAGTCATATTCCACGTCCCAGGGACTTCACCACCAATATGTTGAATAACTCCAAGTTAAAGCCAAGAGAATAGTATCTTTAAATGTGTTGTAAAATTCAAGTGGAATAGTATTTTCTCCTGCCGCCTTACTGGATGGCAAAGATAAGAGATCTTCCTTGATTTCACTAATGGTAATATCATGTTGAAGTGTGCTAGATTGGGTCTCCCTCAAAATAGGCAGTCTACAATCCTGAACATATTGCGTAAATCCCAAACAGTTGAACCCTTGGGCTTACTATAAAGTTCTTGATTTAAAAAAACAGAACTTTTCCGAAATAGGCTTAAGGGGAGTGTATACCACACTATCACTACCTATGAAAGAATGAATTAGACCACTGAACTTTCTTTCAGTGATTTGTTGACCAACTATTCGTCCCATTTTTTCCCCATATTCATATTGAAGGGCCCGGTTCTTAGTGTAGCTGGACACAAACTTTTCTTTTAGGGCCCGCCTAGAAGAGACTGTTTTTCAATCATATTGAGATATAAAGACTGTTCCTCCGCTCCCCCATTTACTATTACATGAGCGTGCATGATCTCCAGCTGCAAATTAGCTGACAGCAGCCTGGTCAAGCCTTGACTGTCCTTGTTTTTCCTGAAAGTAAACTGCAATATGGCCCCTCTAATGAATGCATTTATTGCATCCCATACCACTGAGGGGGGGCTCTACCCACATTTGATTGCAAATATTCTGACAGTGAGCAGGACATACGCTTGCAATGCTCTGTATTTGATAGAAGATTACGAGGGAACGAAAACTGGTGCTGTGCTGGTCTAGCTACCTGAAGATTAAGGAACAATAGGATGGGGTTATGATCAGAAGTGATCGTAGGGAAAACTTCCATCTCTGCCTACTGAATCAAACTTTCGCTAGCAAAAACCATAACTATCCTCCAATCATGTCTGTGAGAAGAGGAATCGAATGTGTAACCCAGCTTAGTTGGATGTAGTGCCCTCATCACTCAGCCCATATAATGATGGCAAAGATGCTATTGTTTTCACCATTTTCAAAGAGGCAGAATGATTTGAGGAATCAATACTATTGTCCATGACACAACTAAAAACTCACTTTTTTAAGTAACTCACATTCAAATGTATAACGACATTCATAAGCAGTAACACAATACCCTTGAGGTCGGGGCTGTAGTGATTACCAGGCATATTCCTGTCCCACCCTCTTCCTTGTAATGTGGTTGAGGTGATTGCCCATTCACTGGTGGCCTCATACAGGGAATGCCGACTAGCAGGCCGTACTCAAGAGTTCCCCTTTGACTCTCAAGAATAAGTCAAAATGTCTATGATGCCACAGCACCTTTCGCAGTGAGTCCTCTGGAGCTTCACAGACCCAGTTCAAATCTTACCTGCTCCTGCTGCACGGAAGTGTTTGGTGTTGCAGTGGGTGCCCTAAGCACGGGCACTCCCAACTTCTGATCCTGCTCCGAAATGTTGGGCTACTCAGGGTATGCGGCAGCACCTGGCAGGTGCAGGCTCCCTCTTCTGACTGTGATATTCTTTTTTTCATAACTAATCTTGCCTCTCTCCCATGGCGTCACTGTTCACTCTTTGAGCAACTCAGTATAACTTACCCTTTGGAGACAAGAGCACCATCGATAGATGCAAGGACTTCCTAGGCCAAGTCATAGCTTATGCACCATAGCTCGCACACCCATGAAACAATATTATTCCTAGACTGAACAGTAGGCAATCATCATTGTAAGGTTTTTGGTATTTTCATTACCACCTAAGTAGCCACCAGTTCATAGCGGTAACAAATCACAAGCTGCTAACCCTTTATCAACTGGGCCAACGTGCTCCCATCTCTCATTAAAAAAATGCTCTAGATTCAAGAAATGTAGTTCTCAGTCAAATACAAGCCAATTCGAGAGTGACCGGGGCAGAGGCATGTAAGAGAAGCTTGACAGAGCTCCATGACAGGTTTGTGGCTGTCCATGCTATGCCTCAAGCGATCACACTTGGTGACTGGTGGCCGTCACCAAGAAAGATTCTTGTATACTGTTGTCAGGGAAGTCATCTTAAATGATTCATAGAGGACTGTGATGCAGCAGAATAGCTGTCATACCCCAAACTGTCTTCTAAATTGTTAATGCCTGAAACAGGGACACGCCTTTTGGTCGGCAAATCAGGTGTACCGTCTTCAATTAGCACGCACACTGTGGAGATAGCTCACAAGGAACTTTATGGTAGGTAAAGAAAAAGACATGGGGGAAGAGAGGTTTTTACCATGGATGAAAGGCTTTCTTGTACCTTGGCTGTAATGCCACGCAGAAGTTCAGCTAGAAGGACTCGCCTCCATTTACTCTCTAGAGCAAGGCACACAAACATGGCAGAAAATCTGTGCCACCTTTTGCTCTACCCCAAGCAGACAATGCTTGCTTGTAGTTGTGTATTGATTCTCAAACTATCTAGAACCGGAATAGTTGAGTCCTCCACAATGATAAAAACCTGATTACTAAACTTTTTTTTAAAATAGTCAAAGCGTGGTTTGACAGGGGATGGCCAGCAGACTACTTGATGACATTTCGTGTAAGAATCACTGGCACCACCTATGCAGGTTAATGAGGATTCTGAAAATGCTCCACATACTTCATGAAAGATATCAGAACAAGGAAACTGGAGTGACTCATTTCTGATGGATTCTAAAATCATTTCACAATCAATGACCACTTGTCTGCCGTGTAGGCTTAGGCAAGCCTGTCCTAGAACAGATTTGGGTAGTCCTGTCTGCAGTGCAGGAGAGATAGAGAAAGTGAAAGGGCCCCATAAGCAACAAGACAACTGCCCCAACCAATCAACAATAAGGGACCCCACCTTGATACAAAACCGAAAAACCTCAAGAGAAACTGAGCTGCTGCTGTGGGACCATTTCAATGAAAACGATTAACAGAAACAGTCCCTAAGGACAGTGGCCCGTTTTCAAGAGGATACTGACTTCATGTGAAATACCCATCGCCGACCCCTACTTCTCAACACACATCGGACATATAACCAATGATATCATCTTCCACACTAAACGAAGAGCTCAATGGAGAAACGCATTCCTAACCTTATTCACTATCATCTCCACTAGGAAAACTGCTCATGGTATAGTTATTTACATCTCCCCCTCACAGCTTTTCCAAGCGACTGCAACCATCACCATCTACAATAATGGAACCATTCTTATCCAATCCACGGACCGTAGTTTAAACCTCCTGGATAAAATCTTCCCAGTCATCAAAGAACAACTGTGTAAACCCCAAACGACCACTCAGGATATTCCCTCCACCAGTACACAACATACCCCTTTGTCTATCCCCTCGGACACCCACTCCCCACTACTTGCACGAATGTCACCTGCATCCGAGTCAAACGTTACTCCCGCCAGGACCTTCCCATACACCAACACACGGCAAATCACTTTACCAAATCCCCCCACCAATCTTGTTCCTCCACTACACAGACCACTATTCGCACTGGAGACACATACCACTACCACACAGCCTGACACTCACATACTTCACCTACCCGACACAACGGCAATCACCTACACAGATCCAATAGATAATGCACACCCCTTAACTACATTCACAGATGCCCCCTCGGCAGATACCATCCCCCCCACACTAACACTCACGCCACCTCATCCTTGTTGAACACCGACACTACTAGCATGCACACTGCCTACACCCACAGCCCAGCCATCCACCCCCACAGCCCACCCACCCACATCTAGAACACTTCCTACACCCACATCCCAACCATCCGCCACCACAGCCCTCTCATCCATATCTACAACACGCCCACCCACACCCGTAATACCCCTCTCAACTCCACCCACACCTGCCCCAGACCACAAACCCGACCAAACTACATCGCAGGCATCCACACCCATAACACAACCCTTGACCCAACTCGTATCCGTATCTAACCCCAGACTTGATGAGATCATGATCTCATTAATTCAAATCAAAGCAGAACTACAAGCACTCAATGATCGAAAAACCCGTGGTTTACTAGAGCTACAAGACAGTCCAAACTTAGCTGGCCTCTGAACCATCTAACAGTCTTTTCGAAACTCAATCCGCCCAGATGGAATTCAGTCCCCTCCTGTAATAATTCAACCCAACCAATCAGAAGCACTAATCCACTGTCAGAGGCGACCTACTCTCTCTGTTAAACTCATATGAACCGGCTCCCTTGAACAAGCTCACTCCCGCCTCAATGATGATCCCTACTATCCCCTCCAACCCTCACAGGACTACTAAACCTCATCACTAGAGGCGTTATTAACAACAACCTAAGAAGAATCCCCCTCACTCAGGAACCTACCTCATCCCTCATCATGCCCCGGCTAAAATGCATACTCTTAAACTGTAGATCGGCATGTAGACACGCAGCTGACATAGCTGACCTCATTCTCACACAGGAACCGGACCTTTTACTGCTAACTGAAACCTGGCTAAAAGATTCCTCCACACCAATCATGGACATATTAGTACCCCCAAACTACGACATCATTAGATTAGACAGAACCGATAAAACAGGGGGGGGGGATCGTCTGTATACATCGTAGCAATATTTCAGTCAACAGAGCCATATCCCCTGTTTTCCCATCCTGCGAATACTTATGCCTCGACATCACCAGCAATGGCAAACCATTATGTTCTATACACACCATCTATCATCCACCTGGTGAGGACCTAGCCTTCACTGAACACTTCATGGATATGGTATCAACGAATATGGGGCGCCAAAACACCCAAATATTCCTCGGAGACTTCAATCTACATTGGAACGATCACAATGACACAGTGGTCAATAGTCTCAAAAACGTCCTAGATGACCTAGATCGAACCCAAATATGTAACAGCCCTACACACGATAAAGGATCAATCCTGGATTTAATAATCTCTAAAACCGATTCCATTCAGATCGAGTCGATCCAACCCTGTGACTGGTCAGACGATCATGTTATTACCTTCTACATCAAGGAAAGGGTGAAATTTAACTCGGCGCAATCCACAAGACCTAAAATATGGAAAAGAGACGTGAAAAAAATCAACCCTAACACTTTACCATCCCCCAGTTACAACCTACTTCGGCCCCCTGCAGGGTCTTCCGAAGTACACTAAGGAAACTTAAACCTTTCCTACCATTCAACGACTTCAAGCAGGCAGTACAAGCTCTAGTTATACCTAGACTGGAATACGGTATTATCTCTCTTTGTGGCCTACCCAAAGTATCAACTGCACCGTTAAGAGCTTCTATCAATTCTGCAGCGTGACTCATCACTGGCTCTAAAAGAAATTCCCACATCTCCCCGGATCTACAATCCTTGAACTGGCTACCTCTGGAAGCCAGAATTCATCTGAAAATAGCGTCTATGACGCACAAAGCCATGCATCACAATGCATCCACCTATCTGGCACAGAAACAGACGATCTCTGGTGGGATCAGATCTTCAAGAAGTGCGGATAACCTACTACTGAAACCACAAAGGTTCCATAAGAAGAAAACATATAACCGATCCTTCTCTTGGATGGCGCCCAGAATCTGGAATGCCTTACCTCCTGAAACCAGACTTAACCCCTCCACTGCTTCTTTCAAAAAGGAGGTAAAATCGATCCTCATGGCCAAATTCACTTGAGTATGGACTATAGATATCTGGAGTCCAATCACATCCGTGCCCCTATCTATTTTGTGATAATGGACCATCTAAGCCACCTAGACATTTTTTCTTCCCGCTGTCGAACACAACAGGATAGTTTTTGCATTTCTCCTGATTGCTTTGCTTCTACAAGATGCTTTGTATATGTGCTTTGTTTGACATCTATTTGTTGTATAGTAACTTTATTGACTGTATAGCGCTCTGATATCCGTTTAGGATCTTCAAAATAAATAAATGAATAAAAATAAATAAATGTGCCAAAGAGGCAAGTGAAGACGGCGGAATATTCCAGTGTTGGAATATGTGATATGCATGGCATCGTCATCATGCTCCTATGAGATGGATATTTAGTCTGTCAGCAAGCCCATAACAATTTTCTACTTCTGCATCTATGACTTACCAGAAATTCCTCTCTTTTAACGGGGCTCTTCAATAGGGGTCCAGGCGGTCCAAGCCTAGACTGAGTGTCAGGATAACCACTGACTTTTTTAAAGAAATCCATTTAGTTTCACTGAATGTTAGTTTATCTTATGTGGATATTTTGAAACTCTGGCATAGGTCTGGCTTTTCTAGACATATTTCATGGACCACCAAAATCTATGATGTGCCTATTCTCCAATCTCCTCTTCTGAGGAGACCCTGCTTAAGGTATAACCTCAGTGGTTAATTTGTCAATAAAATATGTGCTGGGTCTCTCGGCAGGAGGCAGCTTGCACCATCCTCCTGTATCCTGTTAGCGCCACCTAAAACAGACCAACTACTAACCATGAAACCAATGACCAGAGCCGCCGATTTCGGAGGTGGGAAACCAGGTTTGAGCTTGGGCAGAGGCTCAACATCCTGTGATTCTGGGCAAATCACTAACTCTCCCCGTGCCTACTAAAATGAGTGTGTCCTTAACTGGTGCTATAAGCCGCGGTGTTGATGATTACGTGCCGGTGCTGAGCACCAGAAACCACCGGCGCAAATTAAGCACTGATAACCGGTGACCCCACGCAGCCACAACCTCCCATTTTAAAGCAATGTGCCTTAAAATAGAATTGTGTGAAAGTGGATTCCTATTACTATCAAGCCAAGCACATAATATCTTGCAGGCTTGCTCCCAATGAGAAGGATTTGGAGGGAATGGCTCCCCTGGCCGAGTGTGCTCCAGAGATGGAGATGGAGAGATCAATGCTTGCTTGAGATAAAATCCAACTAATCCATCTAACATGGGCACTAAGAATGGACATTTAAGGGGGGGGGCAAAGAAATGAGGAGCTAGCCGGAAGTGAATGATCTGAGTTTTTGTGACATGCTTGTGAGAGGGTAGGCAAATACTACAGAATGTTTTGGATCTTTGGGTATGGTAGGTAGGAGATTTGCCTTGAATTCATTTTATTCTTAGGGACACAATAAACAAGGCTTGTCAAATCCAAGGTTTTATATCCGAAACTCTGATACGATTTCAGACACAGTAACATGGTAGGGTTGGCAGACTATTGTTTCCCAGGTAGTGACTCGCTCTGAGATCAGTTTGGAAGAAACCAAAGACCAATGGAGCGGACAGAGTGGAGAAAGCGAAGTGGAACATTCCCCTTTTCATTGCCGCAGCATTCCTCTTGCTAATCAGAGCCACCCATCTGCAGTCCATCCCAGTTCAGTTCACTGTAGCCCTTGCTCCTCTCTGAACAAGGTGCTAGGTATAAGGTGGGCTTGGAAGCTACCAGCAAGTCCATTGCAGCCAGTGCCTCCTTTCCATGTGTGAGGTGAGGTGGTGCCTGTAGTTGGTGGTGGCAGTTTGTGTATTATAGAGACATACCTCGAGCACTGGGTGGCGCGTGGAGGCCGCTGGCTTAGGAGTACCCCATCTACTCACTAGTTACCAATTGCCAGTGACACTCTGTGCCACTCACTGCACTAATGGACTTTTGGGCTGCTGATCACCTTCAGAAAAAAAACAGGCGGGGTACAGACTGTTAACCCTACCCCTCCTTACAGCCTCCCCGGTGGTGGTTTAGAAACAATGGATTAACAACAAGGTAGCAAAGAGGTAGTGCAGTAGCCGCATGTGACCAGCAGCTGGGCAAAGCGAGACAAACAGCACGCTGACCACTTGGACTGGTCTCTCTGCTGTCCGCCGATGTTCCTGTATGCACATGTGCCCGCGGCCTGCCCATGTAGCTAAGCAGCCGGGTTCCCGTACACCTGCACGCCAGTGTGCTCCTAAAGGGAATAGGACATGCTACAGCGCACGCATTTGCAACGATGTCTCCCAGTGTAGAGTCACCCAGTGCTTGGTAACTGCATGCTGCAGTTGAAGTTTTTACACTACTGACAGAGCGAACGGATGCCGGTAACAGAGGGGCACTGCGATGGGTGAGGAGGAGCCTGCTGCTGGGAAAAGGCAGCACCAGTGCGACCTACAGCAGGCTAGACACTGAATAGATCTACACAGGATACGCAGCTCAAAAACAGTGTGGCCACTCACCCTAAGTTGGCTCAGCAATAGAAAACGTTTATGCACACTGGGGAACCAGTGTATAACGAACATCGTTAAATAGAGTGGCCATCAAACCAGACCTTTACTATTGCAGGAAGGTGACAACGACTGTCATGTTGTTGGTGAATCTGAATTGCCGAAACTGTTTCTCAGTATCCACTAGAATGCAGGATCTCGGTCCCACCAAGATGTTGAGACATGCTGAGACATTATCCACCAGGAATAGTATACAACAATGACAATTATTTGGGGTCCATGAACGAATTGCAAAGGATCCCGCCAGATGTTCAAGGCAGTTGATGTATAACTGCTTTTCTTCTCTGGGCCATATGCTGCCTATGGATATTTCTCCATATGTTGCTCCCCAACTGAGGAGGCTGCCACCTGATTCAATCACTATATCTAGAACCATCCTGAAGATGGCACGATTACTTCAAGATTCTATGTAGGTTAGCCACCTTTGAAGCTTGTTTCACTTTCTGAGATAGCGGAATTTCTTGAGTATAAGAGAGACCTATGCAGAGATTATGGATCTTCACTTGTTGTATGGCTGTGTAGTGTAACTGTCTGGGGAAGATCGCATGGAGGCTGAAAGAAGGGCACCAGATGAGCAATCGAATGTAAAGTGACTTTGTCTTTTGCAAAAACAATGCAGATCCCTTTTTTGATGGCTTTGATTTTCTGATCCAGAAGAGAAAGGGTCACTGTGGATGAATCTCTGAGGAACACCAAAAACTCAATTTGAATGTTCAGGGTTTGAAGGGATTTGGTCTGATGTATCTTGAATCCCAAAGCTTGAAGTAGAGATGGTTAGATGAAGAAGCTGGAGTAAAAGACTAGGATCTTGTGAGAAAATCAATATATGGTTGAGGTAAATAATCAAAAGAACTCTTCATTCTCTCAAACATTTAACTGTTTGCTTCATTGGCTTGGTGAAACACCAAGGGACTGATAATAACCTTAAAGGAAGAGCAAAGAATTCATAAGTAGAAGGTCTCCAGAAAAACTGGAGGAAACGCCTGTGAGGTGGGCAAATGGGAACTGAGAGGTAGGCATTGTGCGGGTCTACAGAGATCATGTAGCTGCCTCCTCAAAACAGATGCCTCAGGAGGTGGATATCCTGCATTCTGAAGTGTCAGAGTAAGTGTCCGTAAAGTATCACTGTGTTGAACTGTGCTTTTCTCCACTGGCTGTCCCTCCAAAAATGATGCCTCTTCAAGCTCCTATCTCAATTCTCCAAAGCCCTCCACAAGTCTGGGCCCACCTACATCAACGACCGTCTAACATTCGACTGACCAACTTGGAATCTCTGATCCTCCACCCTCTCTTGGGCCCTCATCCCCCGCATTCGCCGCAGGCGATGTGAAGGACGCACCTTCTCCTCACCGCCAGTTCCTGAAACAACCTCCACCTTCGCACCGCCCCTTCTCTGAAGAACTTCAGGACCCAGCTCAAGACCCGGCTCTTCAACCGAGGCTCGCACAGCCCTCCAGCACCTGGAGACCCCCCGGGGTGACACGCTGCGCTATACAAGACCTTCTGACTGATTTCTTTGGACTTTATGACTAAACTGTAACTTCCTCCTTTTATGTTTACAATGAAGATATTACTGACAAGGTCATTGAGATGCTGTGTCGTGAGGCAAATAGCTTTTCTTCTGAAGTCAACAGGAACTTCCTGATCTATTCACTTTTTTTCTCTAGAATAAAGTGAAGTGTCGGTGGAAAAGAAGTGTATTGTAAAATTCCAGATGGAGTCCTCACATCTTAAAGAATCCATGCATCGTACGTAATTTGAGACCAGGTTTGAAAGAACAGACAAAGTCTTCCATGTACATCTGCTGGAAAAGAACTTCTCACCTGACAATTTAAATGTGAAATTTCCTCCATGAACATGCCCACAATATCCACGGCCTCTCTGGTCTCTGGACCTGGAAGGTAAGAATACTTCTCCTCAAGGGTAGTCAGCCCCGGGGCCTCTATTTCTTGGAAAACAGCTGAATGGTGGGGGGGGGGAGAGGGTCGTCTGCTGGAGCGCTCCTGGCCTCTGCTGACCCTGTTAAAAAGGTTTTGGATGACAACCTTTTGTAAAGCCACTTGTACCTTTTCTAATGAGCTGAGAGTGCGGATGGATTTCCTCACCCCCTTCACAAGGGGTCCCCAAACAACACTTACCTCATTATTGGCAAGATTACACAATCTGAAGGTCAATTATTAAAAGGCTAGATCTACATCCTTCTGCAGAGAGGGCACAGTTCATGTTTCCTAAAAGAACAAGCATTGGCATAGCCAATAGGTCTCACCTTTGAGACCTTATAAGTATTCAGTTATGCGGCACAATATCATTGGTACAACAGCATCAACTGTTGCATGGCTAAACACTTATAAGGTCCCAAAGGCGAGACCTATTGGCTGTGCCAATGCTTTTTTTTAATTGTTTTTTAAACTGCTCGGCTTACTTTTGCTGTTCTGACGCATTTCACTACTTAACTCCTTTGTTCGTGCCCCCATGAGCCCGATTTGCACACCCACTTCTGGGGAGCAGGAAGGAAAGAAGGATGAATAGTGTTTATTTTAAATTTCTACTTTTTTTTTTTTTTTTTTTTTTTTTTTAAAAACCTTTATTCGTGCATCTTAAAAGAACAAATACGGGCCTACATCCGTCAGGCCGGCCACGATACAGTAAAGCACTGATACCCACATTACAGCCCCCGTGCATCAACGGTCAGGATTAACAACAGGTTATGAGTCACATACTGGAGATATCTTTGAAACCCGGGGAAGGAGAAGTGAAGGTTAATTTTAAGTTTTTTGATAATTTTATCAGAGGAAAAAGTCAATGAAGGATAAGAGCAAAGTAGATTCGAGTCCGCAAGATAGCTTCACCACACGGGCGAGCAGCAACATCAGTAAGAACAACAATGGGAGTAAAATCTCAATCAGTGAGGCGGTGCAGAGATATATCAGGATAGTCACATGAGCAAGTACGTGCCCCTCCAGAGCCGCCCCCACTCGATCCACCCCACACCCGGACCCCGAATCGAAGAAAGTAGAGCACAGAGACATAAAAAAAGAAAGGCCCATAGAACTAATTGAGAACAGAGTATTACCCCCCCACCCTACACCAATGCGGAGGCTACGGCCTACCCCCCCCCCCCCAGCATAGTGCCTGTCGCCCAAGGAACCCGAAATATAGAGAAGAGAGAAAGTAGGAACAGAGTAAAGAAGGGAAGAAAACAGAAAAGAAGGTGGGGAGGAGCCCACTAGACACCAGAGCGCCCCGAACCATCAGCCAGTTATGGCCCCCACACACTGAGAGCCCTCTACGCCAAAAACGGCATGCAAAGATACCATGGCACCACAGTTTAAGCAAGGGATACAAGTCGCGACAAGTGCGCGCAAAACATACATACAGTCCCAGTCCCAGGCCAGCCCGTCCATAAACCATAGCGATAGAAGTCAGACTAGCCCTGGCCCGATCGCGGGCTTGGGATTAAACCAGCTCCTGCGTGAAGGCCCCGTGTCCCGAGCAGACAAAGACAAGATGGCCGCTTGTGAGAGGATGGGGAAGTAGGATCACGAAATGGCCGCCGACCATCGATTGAGGTCCCTTGTTGCACCACATAAAATCCAAACCTGGCAAGTAAGGTACAGGAGTTCCACAAAAAGGCAGCAGTGGGCCACCGCGGACGGTCCCTCGAAGCCGTTAGGTATCGCTCAGCAGGATAGCCTCGCGGACGCGATGAGGCAGGGAACAATGAAGCAGGCAGCCATGACCAGGGGGACAAAGTATCCGCAGTTGAGGTGGAGAGCGGTGGACCCTGGGCGCCGGGAGCGCTAGATGAAGGCACCAGTGTAGCACAATCATACACCGCCGCTGCGTCCCCGCAAGAGGACAAGAGCACCGGAGGACCCACGCCCTGTGGATGACAAACAGTGCGCTCACGGCCCGCAGCCGACAGTATGGGGCCAAACCTCTCACTCAGCGCCTGCAGGCCAGCGCACATCTGTAGTTGAAAGTCCCGCAGGACAGCCAGAACGGAGCCGCATGTCAGCGGAAGCTGGGCCCCAACATCGGCAGCAATCCGGGACGGCACTGTGGAGCTGGTGTCCGGAAGAGGGAGGGCGAAGTGGGCAGCGGGCGAGACCGGAGTATCACCCCCCAGCCGCGAGCAGGCACTCAAAGCCATGTTTTGCCGCTATACGGTGCAATGGCCAGGGGGGGGGGGGTCGTGGCAAGTGGTCAATTCCCCTCAGGTCTACGCCGCAACAGGAAAGGGCCGACAGTCGCTTATCTTCTCGCCGGTCCCCCTCGCCGCTGGCTAGGCAATAGGCAAAGGGGGCAGCAGCCCCCCACAGCTCGGTCCTCAGAGCGGGGCAGGAGACTCACCGCACCGGGGCCCACCCCACCGCTCCAGCCCGTCAGGCACAGGGTGCAGAAGGTGTCCGGCCGTCTCTCCCCGGGCTCATCCGGCAACGATCCATGGTGCGAGGCGAGATCGGGACCGCGGGGCTCAGGTTAGCGCTAGCTGGTCCGGTAACTGCGGAGCTTCCAGGAGGCCGGCAAAGGCCGTAAGGGCGCAGGGTTTCAGTGCCGAGGACAAAAGCACCCAGAACTCGGGCATCCGGGCGGGTTGAGACTCCGGGAAAGCAGCAGCGCGGTCAGCGCGTCTTCGCACACGGTGCACCTCGAGAATCGGCGAGGATGGGCATCAGGATAGTAGTCCGAGGCCACGGACCGACGGAGCCGGGCGCTCAAGCGTCTGCTCCGGTCGCCATCTTGGCTCCTCCCCCTAAATTTCTACTTTTAATTAGCATCAACTTGATTGTAACACTTCTGCGAGTGTTAATTTGAAAATGTAGACAGCTCCATTAAAATGCAGTACATTTATAGTATCACTAACAGAATCTCTGTACAGAAGAAGTTGTTCTTTTTACCTAGCCCTGAATCTCGAACAATAAGCATTCTAGAATATTCCTTTGTTTGATGGTGTCCGCTTGGGTTTTGTGACATGATTCCCCAGATTATCCCTATGTAGCTACTTAAATAAATAATGTTACAAAATACTTAATAGCATGTAGACACATCTTAAAACAAAATCAATACCTACTATGATTTCTACATATTTAAACAAATAGTTTTTAATTAACTCGGAGCAAGATGTTAGAACTGTTGAAATTAAACTAGCACCCTTGATTACGGCCCTCCACGGTTCATGACGGAAGCCATGCCTATTAACACTTCATGGAGATAGAAAATTAAGTACTCTCCTTCCTTGTTGCCCGCCTACCTCGCCGCCCTCCGCCCTCCCTTCCCGCCACCGCCGCTTGTCCCCGCCCCTTTTTTCTCTTCTGTATCCCTCCCCGCTCCCGCCTCCCAGCTGCTCCGCCCACCCGCGCACTTGGCCTTAATGGCGACCGTGCGACGCAGGTGAGTGTGACCCACTTGTGGGACACCCCCGCGCCGCACGGCCACCAGCTGCTGCGTGTGCCCCTTGCCTGCCCTCTGCCTCGCTGCTGCCTCGTTTGCCGGTTGCCGGCTGCCTCCGCTGCGGGGATTGTTTTTGCCTGGTTTTGTCGTTTATTTGTGCCTGTTTTTGTTTAAACTTCTTTTTCCCTTGTTTTGTCGAATATTTGTGCCTGTGTAGCTTAACTTCATTTTGCCCGTGTTTTGACTCTCCTTCCTTGTTGCCCGCCTACCTCGCCGCCCTCCGCCCTCCCTTCCCGCCACCGCCGCTTGTCCCCGCCCCTTTTTTCTCTTCTGTAACCCTCCCCGCTCCCGCCTCCCAGCTGCTCCGCCCACCCGCGCACTTCGCCTTAAATGGCGACCGTGCGAACGCGCAGCGGTCACGCGCAGCGGGCGCGCCGATTGTGCGCCGAAGGCGCGCCAAAGGTAAGCCCGTCTGCGCCCGTCCGTGACCGGATCGCGACCAGCGCCAGGACCCCTGGACCTCGAAGACCCCGACCGACCCGCAGGACGTACTCAGCCGCCACCCTCAGCGCACTCAACACCGGCCGACGCCCAGAGTGCCACCAAGCCACACCACGACGCACCCACGGACCCTTCAGCTGCCACGCCTGCAAGTTCTCCTGCATCCGGACCTGCCCCGCACCAACACCCGCCAAGTCAAACACCAGCAGCACCCACCTCAAGTGCATCCTGCTCAACACCCGCTCCGTCCACAGACACGCCATCGAACTCTGGAACCTCCTAGACGCCACAGCCCCTGACGTGGCCTTCCTCACGGAGACCTGGATGAACACCTCTTCAGCTCCCGACATCGCCATCGCTATCCCAGAGGGCTACAAGATCGTCCGGAGGGACCGAAACGCCAACCAGATGGGAGGAGGCATCGCCATCGTCCACAGGAGCACCATCCGTCTCACGACCAGCACCGACAACACCCTGACCAGCGCCGAACACCTGCATTTCCAGATCCACACCAACCCGAACACCACCCTCAGAGGCACCCTGATCTACCGACCCCCTGGACCACGCACACAATTCAGCGAGGACATCGCCGACTTCGTCAGCCCGCATGCCCTCCCCTCCGCTGACTACATCCTCCTGGGAGACCTCAACTTCCATCTAGAGAACAACAACGACCGCAACACCAGCACCCTGCTCGACAACCTCGCCAACCTGGGACTCAAGCAACTGGTGTCCACCCCCACCCACCTCGCCGGACACACACTCGACGCAGTCTTCTCTTCCAGCACAGACATCGACTTCAGCCACGCCACTGAGCTTCAATGGACGGACCACAGCTGCGTCCACTTCACCTTCAAGAGAACGACGACCCACCACCACCAGCAACAGGCCGCCCGCAGAAGCTGGAACAAGATCACAGCACACCAGCTCGCCACCTCCCTGAGCCAGCACCCTCCTGCCAGCTCAGCGAACCCCAGCCAGGCCGCCGACAACCTCACGAAATGGATCAACAACTGCGCGGACGAACTCGCCCCACTGAGGACCCCGCCTAGCAGACCCGGCAGCAAGAAGGCCCCATGGTTCACCGATGAACTCAAGAGCTCCAAGAAGAACTGCCGAGCCCTCGAGAAAGTATGGAGAAGGGAACCGACACCGGACAACTGGACCTCCTTCAAACTTGCCACCCGGAAACACCACCAGCTGATCCGCGCCGCCAAGAAAACAGCATTCAAGGACCGGTTGGACAACAACGCACACAACTGCAAGGAACTCTTCAACATCGTGAAAGAGCTCTCCAACCCCAGCGCAGGTAACAACGACATCACCCCATCGCAAGACCTCTGCAACTCCCTCACTTCATACTTCCACAACAAGATCGCGGACATACACAACAGCTTCAACAACCAACCAACGCACACCATGACCGAACAACCACCCCCCACCACCACCCTCCACGCCTGGACCCCGATCAGCACCGAAGACACCATCCGCACGATGAACTCCATCCACTCCGGATCACCGACCGACCCCTGCCCTCACCACGTCTTCAACAAGGCCGACGCGGTCATCGCACCCCACCTGCGAGACATCATCAACACATCCTTCGACACCGCCACCTTCCCTGGGAGCTGGAAGCACGCCGAACTCAGCGCTCTACTCAAGAAACCCACAGCGGACCCCACCGAACTCAAGAACTACCGCCCCATCTCGCTCCTCCCGTTTCCAGCCAAAGTCATCGAGAAGACCGTCAACAAGCAGATGGCCGCCTTCCTCGAGACGAACGGATCCCTCGACCCCTCACAGTCCGGCTTCCGAGCCAACCACAGCACCGAGACCGCCCTCATCGCCGCCACCGATGACATCCGAGCCCTGATGGACAATGGAGAAACAGCGGCCCTCATCCTCCTAGACCTCTCCGCGGCATTCGACATGGTCTGCCACCGCACCCTAGTACGGCGCCTCAGCAACATCGGAATCCAGGACAAGGCGCTGGAATGGATCATCTCCTTCCTCGACGGAAGAACACAGAGAGTCCGCCTACCACCGTACAAGTCAGAGGCCTCCGAAGTCATCTGCGGCGTCCCCCAAGGATCATCTCTGAGCCCCACCCTCTTCAACGTCTACATGAGCCCCCTCGCGGCCATCGTACGCAAACACAACCTCAGCATAATCTCCTACGCCAACGACACCCAGCTGATCCTCTCCCTGACCAACGACCCCGCCGCCGCCAGAGCCAACCTGCACGAAGGGATGAAAGAGGTAGCCGAGTGGATGACGACCAGCCGCCTGAAACTGAACTCGGACAAGACGGAGGTCCTCATCCTGGGCTCCTCACCCTCCGCCTGGGACGACTCCTGGTGGCCTCCCGCCCTGGGCACCGCACCCAAACCGACAGACCATGCACGAAACCTGGGCTTCATCCTGGACTCCTCCCTCTCCATGACCAGGCAAGCCAACAACGTCTCCTCGGCGTGCTTCAACATCCTACGCATGCTACGGAAGATCTTCTGGTGGATCCCCACCGAGACCAGGAAGACCGTCACCCAGGCCCTCGTCACCAGCCGACTGGACTACGGCAACGCCCTCTACGCCGGTACCACCGCCAAGCTCCAGAAGAGACTCCAGCGGATCCAGAACGCCTCAGCCAGACTCATCCTCGACATCCCACGAACCAGCCACATCTCCGGACATCTGAGAGACCTTCACTGGCTCCCCGTCAACAAAAGAATCACCTTCCGCCTCCTCACCCACGCACACAAAGCCCTACACGACCAAGGCCCGAGCTACCTCAACAGCCGAGTCAACTTCTACGCTCCCAAACGCCACCTCCGATCAGCCAACCACGCCCTCGCCGCCGTCCCCCGCATCCGAAGAGCGACTACAGGAGGAAGGTCCTTCTCCTACCTGGCCGCCAAGACCTGGAACTCCCTCCCTCCCGACCTGCGCCTGACCCAAGACCACCTCTCCTTCAGGAAGAAGCTGAAGACCTGGCTGTTCGAGCAGTAGCGGCACCCCCCCCCCCCCCCCCCCCCCGCCCCAAGCGCCTTGAGACCCTACGGGTAGGTAGCGCGCTTTATAAGTGTCACTGATTGATTGATTGATTGAAGTAACCAACTGACCCTTAGTGGTAATTACCATATCTCAAAAACATACAGAAGTACATACCAGACAAATTAGACCAGATTTAACACATAAGAAAAAAAAGTGAAGAACCATCACCACTGCATAATTTGAACTTGTGGTGTCCAGTGCTCGGCACTGCACTTAATTGGTTTCCGGTGCTGACACCAGCATTGTCAACACCGCACTTATGACAGTCTGCCACATAGTGCCACAGCTAAAGGGCACTGGATATGACATCCCACAATGTGCTTAGTACACCAGTCAGTACTCCAGATGCAGTACTCGAGATGAGACCTTGAGAAATGAACCATATACCCCAGATGAGGCCTCAGTACTCCGGAAGGGGAGTTCAGCGCTGGACACAAGGCCCAGAAATGAAGTTTCCGCTTCTTGCCACAATACTTAAGACGAGTACCTCGGAACCAGACACCATACTCCGGAGACGTTTAGAGCTGAGCACGGTCTTCCAGACGAGTCCTCTCTCATACCGACGCTGAGGTCTCGATAGTGACATGTACAGTGGTAATAGCCCCCGCCCCCTTCATACCTCTCTTTATGATGCCTAACAATCATCCCCAGCGCCTTATCACCATGTTCGGGCATTAAAGAACATTAAAGGGCCGGATAGAAGGTGGGCGACGACATTGAGTTAATTCCCAAGGGCGGTGCGGTGACGTGTCCCACGTGTCTGCTGTTTGCCGTGTGAGTCCCTGGGATGTTTTGGTAACCTGTTAACCTTGGCACCAGACCCTGCGCTTCTCCAGTCCTGTGAGAGCACTTGACCAAAGGAGCTCTTGGAAATCAAAGACCTATTAATACACATAAATTAAAATAAACAGAGCCGGGGAGAGCAGAGGGCGGGGCTGGCTGTTCGAGGGACAAGGCTACCGGCGAATCGGAGGGCTGTCATTCCATTGCTAGAGGGGCACGTAAGGGTACTGCTACGTCAGCCACGCATCCGGGCATTGCCTCTCAAAGGTTTGTAGGGTTGGGGTAGAGTCAGTCATTGTGAGGCTACTGCCTCCGGAAGACGGCTATAGGGCTGAGGATGGTCAGTCACCCGCCATGCACAGCGCAGAGCGCTGACTCTGAAATGCTGGTAGGGCCGGGGTAGTCATTCGCACGCGACGCTTTTCTTTAACATTTGAAATGACTGGCTCTTGCACTGTTCAGGTACGCCAGGATTAGACAGGTACCGGCCTGAGCCACACTGACGTGCCAGTCCTCGTGTGGGACCATAGGCATCACCGTGGCATCTAGAACAAGCATTGGCATAGCCAATAGGTCTCGCCTTTGGGACCTTATAAGTGTTTAGTTATCCAGCATAATATCCTTGGTACAACATCATCAACTGTTGCATGACTAAACACTTATAAGGTCCCAAAGGCGAGACCTATTGGCTATGCCAATGCTTGTTACTTGTGTATTTGTTTACCGTCCGTGCACATGCTAAAATACATGCTAAAATACACTGCTGACAACGTGGAGTCACCCAAATGAAGGCAATTGTGGAGGAATTGTTAAATTTCTTCAGAAATATTACACAAGTACAGTTTAGTCAGAAGAATATAATGATGGGGGGGCGTTCAAGAAATGGTATCAAGTAAAGGTAGGTGTCGTAGGAGGCCGGGTCTACTGCCCTTGAACTTGCAGGGTTCCCAATGGCAGTGTCTGCAGAGGAACGCAGTGCGAGGGACACTGCAAGGCCACTCGGAGCTGAGCTAAGCACTGCAGCAATCCAGACCCTGGGAGCCACCGGCTGCCCCGTGGGGCGGCGGGGAGCCACGTGTTTGTGTTGTGCGGTCACTTGTAAGAACAGCTTGAATGTTTAAAAGGCAAACAACATCACGTCCCTTTAAAAAAAAAATAATAATAATTTAATTTCTTGACATATACTCAGAAACCTGAACAGCGAGGAAAGTGGTTGGTTAGCAGTCACTCAATCCAAGCGAACAGCATATACACTCTCGGCAATGCCATGTGTCCTAGAAGGGAACACATTAGGCTAGGTTTGTCCAGATGAGTTTTAATCGACTTGGACATTAATTCAAAAAGTGATACAAACAGAGCATGTGGGATTCAGCTCTGGGCTCACTGAACGAGAGGAGACTGCCTCCATAGACTGCAGACTCCAAGGAGTGGTGAGGGAGGGGGAGGGAGTTGAAGCGCGGCCGAGCTGAAAGTTAAAAGACGCGCTCTGTGATGAGGGAGGGGGAGGGAGTTTGCGCGAGCAAAACAGAGAGGCAGACAAGTGGCGGCTGCGCGCGTGCACGCTCGCATGCATGCAAGCTGCGCAGCCACCATTGTACTGCTGAAAGTAAAGACATGAAAAATAAAGGCCAGTGGCCGATTTCGCAAGACGCGGGCCGCGAGATGCGCTTTGTGGTGGGGGAGGGGCGAGCAAGACAGAGAGGCAGAGCGAGGCGCATGCACGGGAGAGCGAGAGGAAAGCCACATGGCGCCTCTGCTCGTGCCTGTGCGCGTAACCGCACGCAGAATGCCACACAAAAAGCTGTGGTAGGACTACATGAGGTGCAACAGCGGATCCTGAGATCACGCCAAGTAAGTGGGAGAACGGGAGACATCTCGGAGCGCGGCACTGCCGTCGGGATGCAGCCAACGGCTACTCCCGAGTGAGCAGCCCTCACCGCATGACGAGACCTCACTTCTCCCCATCCGCCCCCCCTAAACCCACTCTTTTTGTACCCACTTAGAGTGCATGAGTGTCTCGGATCCCCGCCAGAGACTCATGGAGTTTGTCCCCTGAAATTAGGAAGTAAGCTCAAACTTTTTAATTCTGTCTGCCTTGGTCACATTAGCATTTTGTTTCACCGCCTTCAGGTACTAGCACTTTTACCGCATTGCAATACTACTCGGCCTATACTTCACCAGCCGACACTAACCGCATAACACTGTCGGTTTTCCCGCTCACTGCTTAGGCACCATGTATCGCAACCACAGATCGTGTGCCTGACCAGCCTGTTTTTACAAATTATGTGTCTACTTGTTTGTCCCGTCTCTTTTCCTTTACAGGTACAAACTTAGAGGAAAATGTCCTCTGACAGCTACAGCACCTTAGCGAGTGCTTCACATAGGATGCTTAAAACAGTTAAGTTCCTTGTTTCACCCCCTCACACATAGTTCCTAAAGAAAGCCAGTTTTTAACCCAAGGCCTGGCTGAATCTAGTTTACCACACCGGACATGGGAGACCATAAGTCTCTTCTCTACAACATCCAAAAGCCTTGTTTTTAACTCTGCCTAGGGCCCACTAATAAATTAATCGACTGGGACCTCTAGGACAGTTTTTTAACCCCACTCTCAACACCATCACTACACACTCACTTAGCACAACCTGCTCCGCTATAAACAGGCGTTGTAGCACACCTGAGGCACACTCGGTGCCTCGGGTGGGGCCCGATGATGAAGCATGCCACCAACTAGGTTGGTGGGTGAGGGTCTTCTAAAAAACTAATATGTTTTCCAAAGACACATACAACATGAGCGTTATCAGTGTAGCTAGCTCCTATTGATTATTATACACATACCCTGGGGAAGTGAACTAGCTACCCTAGTTCCTCGACCTCTATTGTGATTTAAACTAGGACTTTTAAAAGCCCACTAACTAAATGTCTCGCCAGAGCAGTGCATGCGCTGGCTCAGGCGAGACCTAAAAATGGCTCATGATACCCAACCACCTTAAAAATCAACAGGCTCCTTGGCCGAGAAGGCCAATTCCAAACTTATTGATAGGAGACCTGAGGGGTCCAGAGGTTTATCTTAACAGGCTAACTGAATACCCTTATTATGGTCTTTGGCATACTTGCCTAGGAAGGAAGGCAGCGTTGGGTCAGTCTTGGGAGTGTTAGCCACCTGGCCTTCTAGAGCAATGCAGAGGTATTCGGTCTTAAGGGCTTTTGCGCACTTCCACAGGATGTTTGAGCCTCCTGCCACAATTGAACCAGATTCCCCAGCTTCAAAGTCGTCCGCCCTAGCCGCAGTGGCAGATATTTCTAGCCAAGTGTCCATTTCTACCATCAGGATTCTTGTGTCTACTAGTGGTAAAGTGTATTTTTGCTTGGTTGGCTGCTGTTAGTAGTTGACAAGGAAGCAGATGGGACCCAGTACGAGGACTGTGGGTGTACGATTTCTTCAGGATCAAAGGTGTTGTAAAAAAAATCTGATTATAGAGGGGTTGCATTAAAGTGGTCCTCCCAAGCCTCCTCCTCCAATTATGAGTTTTGGTAGAGGCCACCATGGGCTTTCCAGATTCCTTTGAAGATGTCAGAGTCACCCTTGTCTAAGGTGTGCCCTTCGGATTCATTAGAGTGCACATCATCATCATTGTCGGGTGTGCTTTTGGGCAGGAAATCCAGATAAATCCTTTTTAACATTGTCTGGGGAGGTCGCCTTAGAACCCTTCTTTGACTTAGGATAAACTTCTCTCCCCACAGGAGGGGCATTCATTTTAGGGGCCGGAAGAGCAGGGGTATCAGGCACCAGCAAAAGTGTTCACTTGTTGAGCCAAAGCGCTCAAGGAGGAAGACACTTATTTGTGTTCATAGTTTTGAATAGACTGGTCTAGATTTGACCTGCCCCTACTGAATACATACTAATTAGCTCCATCTAAAGTAAGATCAATTGAATTGTTGGGATTACTCTGCAACATCTTCCCTGAAAGGGAGAAACTATGGCAGTCTCAACTAAAATCCTGTCACAACAACACCCTCAAATATATAGGGTATTCACAACTGCCCACCAGCAGGTGTGATGTATGAGGGGCGGTAACTGTCACACTGGGTAATATAGGTTCAAGGTGGAAAATAAATATATAGGTCTGTATGTCTCCAGGTTCAAAGAGCACACTTGGTAATTATTTCATTCTGGCACCCTCTAATGAGTTTGGGTGTCAATTGGTCCCAGAAAGGAAAGGGTTAATTTGGAAAAACTTCAAAGCAGGGCCTACACACCTCCCATGGGATGGATTTTTCCTGGGGAAAGTGGTGAGGTGCTTTTGAGGAACAGCAATGGAAATATTGGTGAGTAGGTGGAGATGGGGTCAGAAGGCTTGGCTGATGGACAGGTTGATGTGGGCTAGTAAAATGCATCCCTGATTGACATGCTCTAGAAGAGGAGCGAAGGAAGGATAGATTTGTTTGTGGACAAAGGTGGAGATAAAGGGCCTGACTAAGGCTAGAGGTGCAAGCTTTGACCGGGGTCACCTAGCAGCGCAGAATCTCAGGAGGTAAAATAATGCCCCTACACTGGGGGAGGGGTTGGTGGGGAGCCTGAAGAAGGAGTGCAGAATGCACTTTGCACCATCAGAACCTAAGGGACAACAATTTACTTAGGTATCACCCATGCAGTACTTTATAACAATCTTTAGAAAATAAATGGGAAAGGACTACTTATTACGGCTGCTCTGAGCAGCAAGAAAGAGGCAGTTCTACTGTGGTCACGAGTGTTTATACCGAATACTGAGCTGTAATTGGTGGATGGTCTCCCATCTTGGTAGTAGTTTTCCCCCCCTCAAAGAACTATGGAGTTTGTAGTTCCTCTATGTTATTTTGGTTTAATGTTTTCTCACTGTGGCTGTTACTTAAAAATACACAAGGAGAATGCATAATCTGAAGCATTTGGTCCTGTTATAGAATGTTTAACATTCCCTAAACAGTCCTATCAAGTCTCCCAGGTTCATTCATGATATGCTGCTTCAGTCCAGCTTTTTTCTTTCAATTCGGGGACTTATAGTCCTGTTTATTCCATTATTAAACAGGACAGAAACCAAAGAAAAAACCTGGACGGCAGAGCCTGACCCTGGGAAACTTGTCAGCTCTGCAAACTCTGGCATAGTGTTTCCCATCCGCAAAAACAGACCCACTAATTTTATAGTCTTTTAACTCATATTGTTAAAATCTGTGCAAAGGAGCTCAAAGCTCACTATGATGATGTTGTCTTCTTATTTTGCATACAAGTACATACATTGCATATCTCATAGACACCATAATGCCATCTTTCCCCATATATCCCATGAATGCCCTAGCTGCCACCTAGATGGGGCAGATATGCTGCACATGATATAGTGCCACCCGCACTTGACCATCTACGGAACAGAGATAATGCACGTTCTAGCAGACATCACACACAGTTCCCTTGATATACTCCCTAGGATGTGGATACTGGGTATTTATCCATGTCCGACCAAGCACATGTTGACATCCTGATTTATTGACCTGGCGGTGATAGCCAAGCGACGTATTACAATGCATTGGAAAGCCCAAGTAGAAAGCTGCCCTCATAAACTGGACAACCTGGGAGGGGGTGTGCCTTAATCAAAGCGGCCTATATGGGAATTTGGACCCTGCACTTTGCTAGGGCTTGGGAAGTAGATACAATAACAAGCATTGGCATAGCCAATAGGTCTCGCTTTTGGGACCTTATAAGTGTTTCGTTTTCCAGCACAATATCCTTGGTGCAACAACATCAACTGTTGCATAGCTAAACACTTATAAGGTCCCAAAGGCGAGACCTATTGGCTATGGGAGCCAGAAGAATGCCAAATATCTGCAGCATAGCATCACACCACTGTGCTCTGTGTCTCATGACATAATAAATGCAGCTCAGTGGTCCTCACAGACAGCACGGAAACCCTTACCACATAGGATCAATACAAAGAAAACCTTTCCAACCACACACCAAACATGGCGTGTATGCTGCCCCAGTGCCCCGCAGCGCCCCGTAAGCGCTGCGACCCATAAATAACAGGATAACTGCACCTCAGTGGTCATCAGGGATGACATGTAAACAATTTCCACATAGAATGACACCAAAGACAACACACTTCCAAGCACACAGCCTGCACTGTGTAGTGTTACTCATGTAGGCAAGCTCACCAAAACCCCACTTAGGGGTAGTAAGCCCTACATAAATGCTGCACTACAAGTTAGTAGAGAGTGGTTCATAGGACGGGGAATGGCACTGACACGGGAGAGTCATGCATCACGAAGATGGAGAGGCATCATTAAAAACAATGGCAGAGGACTGCAACATGGTAACTGGAAGGGGGAAAAGTACAAGGAATTTATAGGGAGAGGACTATAGCACTGTAAATGCATGTAGCATGGAAAATGTAAACAGAAATGAAAACGGGAGTGAAGGGGGAAGAATACAACACAGTAAATAACAAAGGCACTTTTTACGTACTTGGAGTAGAAATGGATGTGGAGGTGTGAAAGGGACCCGACAGGAAGTGACAGGAGAGGCATGTGACATTTAATGGGGAGTGAAATTAGATACAAAAAGCAGAAGAGAAATGACAAACTTGAAATTGTGTAAAAGTGCACAACTCAAATAAAGAAGATAAGTGCACGGAGCATGAAAGCAATGAGAAAACACGGGGGGTGCTGAGACGCACGGGTAGGCGAGAGGCACAATGGGGAGATAGAAAACAGCAGGGCAAAATGGTGGTAATGGTTTAGAGTAGACAAGGAATATGATGCGTAGTTAAACACAAAGAACCACGTCAGAAACAAAGGTATAATAACTGAGTGGGGAATGTGAAGCAAAAGTGGTTCCGCGACGACAAACACGCGAGCGGCAAAAGTGAAAGTAATTCAGGGTCCAGATGGTGCCTCGGGCACTGAAAACTGGCGGCTGCGAGCGCTTGTGAGCAGAACAGCAAGCTGGGGGCCGGCTGCCTCTGGGTAGCACTTCCAAAACCCACTTACTAAATGTCTTGCTTGAGACAGCGCATACGCTGGCTCAGGCGAGACCTAAAAAGCGGGAACGAAGAGGACGACGAGGGCACCCCCACGGAACAAACACCCCACGTCCACTAGACCAGTAGGCAGGCCCTGAGGGACTACAGGTTTGACATTTTTCCAATACTAGGTCACCCCCTCCATAGTAGACAGGGTCACACACCACCTGGAGTGCCCAGAACAGTCAAATCACTTGATGGAAGGAAAGGCACGTCACCTCATGTACACTTCCTGAGTTGTTATTTGGACATGGAAAGGGGGACATGGGTGGGGAGGGGAGGTAGGCTTTGCTTGATTTGTTAAGGCCTGTTGCCTAGATAGTCCCACTATGTGGGCGATTACTGCATTCAAATTGTTATTGATATTTGGACTTTCAGGTACTTATGGTTCAGCTTCATGAGCAGAGAAGCCCGCTTCTTGTCACCTGTATCTAGTACTGTATAGATAACTGTAAGAGCGGGAGGCAGAAAAGGCCAACCAAACAGGTTTACCCTGCCGTACTGTACTTGCCCTGTGCTTATGTGAAACTCGGTAAAATCTGTTTAAAAAAAAAAAGAAAATACATAGCTTCCGTGTCTTTTTCTCATGTGCGACTGGACACTTATATTGTGTCTTTTTCTCATGTGCGAAGGTGTGCCAAACTAAACTCGCATACAAAGTGGTGACTAAGTAAAATTTAAAGTATCGTCACGGTCAAAGTGTTGATTTTCAAGCGACAACCCAGTTGCAAAGAACTTTGAACACTTTGTGCAACTTCACACCTTCCTAAGTAAAACCACTGCTAATTCAGGTAGTTTATCTTTATAGGGAGAGTACATTAAGGCCACTAAAAGAAATTCTAGTCAAAAGTATTGTAATGCCATGTCTCCTAAAGTTTCCTTACTTAAACGTATTGGGCCGCGCCCACTTGGGAGAACCACTACCTTTTTGTCCACTTCATGAAGAGTGCAGTAATTTACAGTGGGTTCTGTTTATAAGAATTTCAGGATTTGTCATGTGTTTCTCAAAACTACATCACAGATATTTCGGTGAAAAGATTACACTGCTTTGCGAAATGCATCTCTTCCGATTCTAATACACTAGACAAGACAGTCCCCATGTCAAGAGGGCCGACACATTGGCAGGCTAAAAGCTAGTTATCACCAGATACATAAAGGAGCGGGCTGACTGC
Organism: Triturus cristatus; assembly: GCF_964204655.1. Classification (NCBI taxonomy): domain Eukaryota; kingdom Metazoa; phylum Chordata; class Amphibia; order Caudata; family Salamandridae; genus Triturus; species Triturus cristatus. The sequence continues at coordinate 138,979,610 of NC_140595.1, read as the reverse complement.
ATGAAAGTGGCGGCCATGTTGAAACGTGCGTTTTACGCTAGTAACTGCACCGAATTACAGTCCCTATCACAGACACATCTACCAATATGTTGTTTGTGAGTTAAAATACATTTAAATTACGTTATGTGAATAATGAATAAAACGTATCTACTGCAATTTTACGTATTAACACTTCCTTCACAACGATGATAAAATCTGTGAACACCTATGTGATATCTGTACACCATACATGTTATAGATTTTTTTTGTTAAACGTCTCTTCTATTGCTCAACATAGAAAAACAACCATTCTAAAATGGCTGTCGCCTTAATGGTCTCATACACTTAAAGACACCGTCCCAGTTTGGCATGATCCGGAGCCTTCGGCTCAAGCACTGCCGTTGCCAGAGTAGAGGAGTCCCAGTCCCAGATCGAATGCACAGGCTCGGGAGGACGCTACTAGGCCTCGGCGTGCTGGTGGCCTCTTGTCGAGGCGCACGCCAGGGTATACCACACGCCAGAGGCGCAGGGCACCTTGCGAATACAAAGTGGGGGCGCAGGGACACCTTAACTTCTTCCAGCCCCAGGGTACCAACTGGCGTCTGGGGTTCCTTCTGCCCTGCGCCTGCGCGTTGGAAGTCAAGGACTCCCACCATGAAGAAAGCAGCGGGTGCTTTGAAGTACCTGAGGTAATTTAGTGCATAAAAGCCTGTCGTGCAAATACCGAAAGCCTAAACTGACACCAATTTGTTGCTTTGATAGATTGGCTTCGATTTTAACCACACAAAAAATAATGACTTACTGAACACAAAGTGGTCAAATCACAAAGGCATGCATGAGAAAGTGAAGTAATACGTCAGTAACACCTTTGTAAATTGGCATCAAAGACACCAAATGCGAATATTCGTATACAACTTGGGGCCAGTTCACAAAGACATCTACGAGTATATGAAGTGGTACTACTTAATTTACTCAAAAATGTTTGTGTGAATTGGACCTGTAGTTTGGAAGGCAGGGCTTCTTTAAGCGGGATGAAAAAATTGTGTGTATGTTTGGGGGTTCTATAAAAGGGTCGTAGCCCATGTCATAGGCGTACTTAAGCTCATAAAGTAACTTCTGTGATCTTAACAGTGTTGCCTGTCAGCTTTCTGTTATAGCAGACAGATAAATAACACAACTGACATACACCTAACGCCATGCCAGGACTATCAGCTGTGTAAATGACTGTTAGCGGTTTAAGATAAAGAGTAATAACAATGATTTTTTTGTAAATAGTATTGAGCATGTTTTCATTCTGAAATTATGAGACAGTAAGATAAACATTACCGAGGCCTGTGGAAAGGTGGTATTCTTTAGTGTCTCAATCACTCCTATTATGTTCTGCATGAACACCATTTTTTAGGTCTTGCCTGAGCCAGCGCTTACAGCACTGCTCTGGCGAGAGTTTTAGTAAGCGGGTTTTGGAAGTGCTAACCTAGTGGCTTATTTCAGGCCTCCAGCTTGCGTTCGCGATGTCGTGCACACGCACAGCTGCTATCCTGGTTTCTAGCATTCCTTTCCTCGCATGGCCGGCTTTCCTCCCCCTCTCTCACCCGCTCCTCCCCCTCCCTTACTGCACGGAAGAGTTTCGTGAGATGCTAAGTTTGCCCAGGATCGCGGCATATCGAGCCAACGCCAAGAGTTGAACCCAGTTCCAGGGTCAGCAGCTCTACCTTAGACGTGCACTCGTTGTGTTAACCCACTAGCCCCTGACCTGCTTGCCGCCATGGTTTTTAACAAGCCCCCCTGCTTTTAAAACACCACCTCATCCTGCTCCCTGCAGTGGCATAACGAAATTTGAGCCCCACCCCCTTGCAAACTAAGGGGTCAGTGGGGGCTTATTTCCCTATCGTGTCAACGCGTTAGGTTTCACTTTTGTTTTAAATTATTGTGTCAGCGCGTTAGGTTTTACTTTCACGCCGCTAGTCATCCGGTAACCATCACAAGGGACGCGCACGGGTTCTCATTCCAGCTGCTCCATTTTAACTCTGCATTCCTTGGTCCCTCCCGACGTGCGCAGCCGGGACAGGGGTTTTACAATCTGCGCAATGCTGAGAGCTTGTTGTTTACAGACAACACCCCAGCTGCTTTTGACCCACCACGTCCTTCTCCCTGCTCTGTTGTCCCCCCCCACCCCCCTGCTTCAGCCAGGCCGCGCTTGTTCATTTTAAGTCTACGCGCTCAGAAGGTGAGTGTTTCAGCTTGTGTGCGCGTGTTCTTGTGAACATGTGAGTGGAGAACATTCATAAAACGTCTACGACGAAATCAACAGCATCTTGTGACCGTGCTGCATGTTGTCTGTCTGTGCTTGTTCATTTTGCACCTGTGTTTATGTCGCTTGTTGGTGCGTGTCACTGAATGCTCATGTATGAAAGGTGTCATCCCTCTGCCCACTTGTCATTTGCGAGTGCGCTGCCCGTGCTCTGGCCACATGTTTTGTTTTTAATTAATGGTGTGTTTATCTTAATCTGGGCTCGCAGTGTTGTGTGTGTGTGTGTCTGGTTGTCGTGGTGTATGTGCGCTTCCCTGTATGCATGTTGGTTGTGGGTGCCTGCATGTATGATCTGTTTTGATGTGCCTGTAGAGTCGCCACCCTGCACATGTGCCTATCAGTCAGTATATGTCAGCTAGGCCCCTTGAATTTGGCAGTGCTCGTTCTTCATCTCATCCATCCCCGCAAGCCTTACCATCACTGGGCACGGGGCTGAGCCACAAATACGCGCAGTGCACGTGATCCTCAACGCATCCCTTGCCTCAAACCCCAGGGGAGCCAGGCAGCGCACGCCCTCATAGCCAATAGATCTCGCTTTTGGGACCTTATAAGTGTTTACCCATGCAACAGTTGATGTTGTTGCACCAAGGATATTGTGCTGCATAACTAAATACTTATAAGGTCCTAAAAGCGAGACCTATTGGCTATGCCAATGCTTGTCTTTTGACATCTCCTCAATCTGCTTATCTGACACTTCATCTCTTTCCTTTTCAGCACCCTTTTTTCACTCCCTCCTCATTTCTGCCCTTCTTCACACCTCTTTCACTTTACCCTTCAAACAAACGATGCACTCACTCACCGGTAAGCACTGCATTTTCTTTTGCCTGTCAGTATTTTGACAACTGTGTACAGGGCACAAGTTATAAAAGAAAATAAAGAAGAAGTGGAAGGACTAACCAAGTTGGGCAGTATGCAAGTGACTTTATGGTGCGTGACATCGCACCTAGCAGTCCTGGAAATGGTATCACAACCCATGACTTCACAAGAAGTGACATCAGATCTTAACACCTTGCACATATGTTTAACAGGTCTACCCTGAGTACATTTGAGTGCATTACAATAGTTAACAAATGAGATTTTATGTCTGGGTTGTGCCAAAAAAGTGACGCAACTTAGACGCATAATCTGGGCCTCAACTTCTACATTTATTTTTTAAAACTCTGCCGCATAAATTTACAACAAGAACTAACATGGCAGTAAATCTATTCTGCTTAGTTGGTTGCAAATTCTGAATTTTAAAATATCTTATGAGGTTAAGGCACCTTCTGCAGAGATCTTTGTATGCTCAGTAAATCTCAAGTAATCATAATAAAGGAAAGATAACTCTAGAAGTTAACATATTTGCTGGAGAGGTCTGTGTTTTGTCTAGTCCTAGTTTTGAATCAAAGTAGCATAGAGGGTTAATATGCCTCCTGCAAAGCATCCTGTAACACTTAGATGACAGATTTTTATTTTATTTAGATGGGCAAGTACGCTACTGCTTTTAACACAGAGATCATTTTGTTACTTGCAGTTCATATAAATTGTAATCCTTCTAATATAGCACAATGAGCTATGAAGGCACGTGACTCCTACACATTGCAACCCTTACTATCTTATGTAACACATCCTGTACATTGATTTACACAGGGCCACGTCCTAGGACTATGGGGCCCTGGGCAGGAAGGTAATGTCTGAGGCCCCCCTAACTTGCAATCAATATGAAATAACAGAAAATGATATCATAGAAAGTGCCATCAACTGCCTATTGTTGAGTGACTTTGCAAGAAGCTACTTCCTTGGTATGGATTTCAGTAAAACAAATACATAAATATTAACACTAATAAAATAAGCACATATATTCTAAATTTCGATCAGCTGGCAATATATTTTATTAGTCACACTGGATGGAAAGGTTTGACCTAGGTCTCTCCAGCAATTATAAGTTAAATTAAGTGTTAACAATTTGTTTTCAGATTAGTGCATTAGATACATATATATGTGTGTGCAGATTTTATAGAGCGCAATCCAAGCCAAAAGGCTCCTAAGCACTGTACAGGGTCAAAGACACAGCATGTGATAGAAGGAGTAGATGGTTTGTGGATCGTGACTGCATCATGATTTCGTTGTTTTTTTAAAGTTGAGTATTTGCTGTTTCCTAAATTGGAGCTGATTTCAGACTGTCCAGATGGATATGGGAATAATATTCGAGATCCTTGAGGAATAGATAGGAAAGGCATTTTTCTTGTTTTTTCTCTTTTTAGCACTTCTTCTGTCTGAAGGTGTTCTTGCTGCGGGTGTGTGGAGAGCCACTGGAGATGGCGAGCTTGTCATTCAAGAAAGCAGGAGTGTCAGTTGTATAGTGCAATCCTAGCCAAAAGCAGCAGAGCACTATACAGGGTCAGTGACAAGCATAAAGTCAATGAGCGATGGGAAAGTTAACTGGTTTGTGGACTGTTAACGCATTGTGATAGCTTTGCAGATAATGCAGCTGGTGCAGGCCGTCAAGGAGGACCTGTGGAGTTCCATCACAGTGCTATGATGTCATATTTCTTCATGTTCTTGTGAGGTGTGCTGCAGGATGTAGAATGCCCTTAATGGGGCCAGTGAGGATTAAAATTCCAAGATGGTTTCCCAGCTATCCAGTGCAAGATAGGGTATGTGCAAAAAATATATGAAAGCAAATAAAACAGTGGAAACTAGCTTGACGTCTATTAAAGGGATCACCCTAATCACTGAAAACCACCAGAAACTACTAGAATACAGTCCTATCTAGGCTAAAAGGGTTTAATGTCCTGAGCCATGGCAACAACACCCTATCAACGTCCTTTAAATGTTCTGATACTAATAATTAGTAGGCACGTAAATGGTTCCAGAGTGCATTTCATTTTGTCAATTGGCATGATGCAGATTCAGTTAACAGATTTGAGATACATCTTCTCTCATTTGATTTCTCCTAATCTTGAACAAAGCCTGGAAAGCACACGTTTAAATGCAATTAAATAATGCTGCAAGCCAGGCCCACTAGCCGGACCATTTCCTTGGGCCTCACATTGCTGGACTATGGCTGCAAGGTCCATGGGAGAGAGGTCAGACCTCTAGGGTTGTGTCTGGTCAGTAGTTTATCGCCATGGATAGTATTTTCATGTCTAAAGCAGAACAAAAAAGAAAACAATCTCAATAGGACGTCTATGGATATAATAATATAGAATATAGTAAAATCTCTGAAATCAGAAGTGCACAATATATGAAGTCAAATGGTGTAAGCAGAGGTCTGCAAATTTGGCAGAGGCTCCCCTGATAAACTGAGGTCTATCATAGGGGGCATCAGCCTCAGCAGTTTCTGAGATTAATTTGAGCATTACATCCTTCACTTTTTTGTCGCCCTAAGAGATACAGGTGTGCACACTGTCACTGGAACCAAGGTATACCTGGCTGATAATCCCTAACTAGGGCAGAGCCTGTCCAGGTTTGCTTGTGTTCTGGCTCTGGGAAAACCTAGCCTGGTAGTTTGGTCTGGACTGTTCGCTTTAGAGCAGGGTCAAGACTGATTTGCATATGGCTGGCTCCAAACTGAGGTGGCATGGTGTGCAAAATAATGGAGTGGGATGCAGTCTGAGTAAATACCAGTTGCTGTGATTAATTCAAGCATTCCATCCATCACTTTTTGTATACTTTCTTGTGGACAGTAAAATATAGCCATAAGTTGGGCACATTGGACTCATAACCCTTAGGAGGCCATGGTCCCATTGCATTTTCTGCGCTATGGATAGCTCTGCCCTTCAGAGGAGCCTCTTGCCCTGGGCCTTGCAGCCATGGACCAGTGCTGCAAGGCCCAGAACAGCAGGTTTCCTCCCATGGGCCTCTCAGCACTGGACCAACGCAGGTAGGTTTAGAGGAGGATGGACCTTTCCTGACTATCGCAGCTCTGGATCATGGCTGTGCAGTGCATGAGAGAAGGAACTAGTGGCATAGTAATGTAGCGATGGACCCTATTGTAAGATAATGATGCCAGACAGTATAACGCTACCATTATCTGGGTGCATTGAGTCCAGAACATCCATGAGCCCTGGTGCCATTGCACATGCTGCACTACTGATAGCTACACCCCTGAGAGAGGCCCCGCATGAGCCTGACAGCCATACTCCTGCTCTGTTAAACACATGGGATGGCGCCTCCTCCTCTGAGTGTCCAACCACGGCCGACTGCAATGCACAGGGGAGGGATGGCCTCTCTCAGGTCTCACAGCTCTGGAACATGGCTGCAATGCCCATAGAAGAGAGGCAAGTAGCACAAAAATGGTGCCATGAGTGCTGGTGCAAAGTAAAAGCGTCGTCTCACACTTGTCCACTGGCTGCACAGTGAAATAAAGCCATAATTTGGGGATATTGGGTACTTAATACCCCTGAGCCCAGTGCCACTGCACCTGCTGCACTACTGATGGCTGTGTCCCTGATGGATGGTTATGCCCGGGCAGAAAGGGAATATGTTACACCCCTCTAATTTGCACGTAACGTGAAATCAGGAAATGTCATCCCAGGACATGGACCTTGACATCGACGTATGCACAGAACCATGGTACAGAGCTTTGAGACAGTTTCACTGGGGCACAGGGGAGAGGCCACCACGAGGCACAACCCCCACTCGCCCCTGCCCCCACCTCCCGGGCCTCTCAGACATGGTGTAGTGCTGAGAGGATTAGGGGAGGGAGTCAACCAACCCATGGGCCTCTCAGCACATAACCATGGCTGCAAGGCCCAGAAGAGTGTGGCGCTACCCATGGGCTCACAATGCTACACCATGGCTACGAGGCACAGGGTAGGGGCCTCCACTCCCCTAGGCCATGCAACCATGGTCTAGTCCAGCGAAGCCCAGGAGAAGAGACCCACGATAGGGGAGCTGTCTGTCATTGATCTCACAACAATAGTGTAGCACTTCAAGCCCAGGGGAAGGGTGTTCCCTCCCATGGACCACTCCACCATGATCCACAGCTGTGAGGCCCATGGGAGTGCTGTTCCATCCTCTTGTCTCACCGCTTGGATGTAGTGCTGCAAGGCCCACGGGATGCGGACCCACTGCCTGGGCTTCACATTCCTGGTCTGGTGCCGCAAGACCCATGGAAGGAGAGTCCCCTTCATGCTAAGAGCCAAGTAGTGTGGCCAATTTTCCATTATCACTTCACTGGACAATTTTTGCCTTTGGAAAAATACTGCACATGTGGAGACCTATTTTGTGTGCAGAGACTTCGGAGGAGGTTTATCGGGGAAAAGGGGAACTAAGAGTCACATAGCATATTTTTGGGGTTTTATTCAAAATCCCCCCTCTAAAACCGGTCATGTCAAAAGATAGCTCAGCTGGAGATTAAGTTTATCAAGCATGATTCTCTTCATAAGTGTATTTGAGTTCTGATCCATTGACCACCTCCTGGAGTAAGCCTTCACTGCTTGTAACTGCAAATTTTGAACAACAAAGTTTAGAAAATGAACTCCTCCAGTATCTGAATAGAAAATAATAGTCCTAGCGTTGACGTAGCAGTGGTAAATATCAGTATCTACCATGCCTACTGTCCAGTAAGTACCGACTGCCACGGGACCTGGTCCAACTGATACGTTTTAACCAAGGAACTAGAATTTTTGACATCTAATCTCAGTTTTATGATGGTAATAATCACCATGTTCTAAATCTGAGCAGGGCCCATAACAGAGTAATTATTCCCTTGGAGGGGAAGCTCCACCACCTTATCATAACCAGAATCACTGACACCCTAGTTGTGGTCTAGTGGTTTTGTTGCAGATATGGAACAAGGAGATACGTTTTTTAATCTTGGACTCCCATTTGGCCAAATTGTATGCTCTTGGGCAATCACTTTAATTAATTTATTGCCAGTGCCACTGGAATTATGTGATTGTGCATCCGCTGCATTTTTCATATAATAATTATAGATGTGCCGCATTTGCCACATACTCTATCATCTGCTGCATAATCTGCAGGTTTCAATTAAAACAATTTTTGTTTCTAGCTCTAATGATTACAACACAAGGGCAAGTGTTGCCACGCAGCTGAAGATCCATTGCAAAGCTAGACTGGTTACGTTTCTGTTGCTTATTGCTACATTTGGATGTTAAATTGGTACTAATTAAGTGCAAACAAAGCCCATTGTTAATAAGTGAAAGAATGACAATATAATGAAGTAATATTATCATAAAAGGTGACAAACTGTGCCACATAATATGCCTTTTCTAGGTGCATAACTTACTCCTGCCTGCCGCATAATTTGACCCTCCCCTGTCACATAATATCACTGGCCCTGCTTATGGCTCTGCTGCTCCCTTTTTGGCAAGATTGGGAGCATTTTGATTGAATGTAAAAGCTGCTAGTTACCGAGATTTATTTTATTGATTTATTTATTTTATTTTTGTGTTTTATAGAGCGCGAACTAGACCCGCAGGGGTATCAGAGCGCTTTACAGGATAGGCAAGTGATATACAAACGAATTTAGGAGGGGTGTATACATTAGGGATAAAATAGATAGATACTTCAAGTGCATATTTCCTGAGAGAAGGAAGGTGCCCAGTTATATGTAGTCACCTAACTGCAATACAGTGGTAAATATTTAGCCTTTATACCAAGTAGCAGAGTACTGAGTAATAATGAATTAATAGAAATTTACCTATTTAATTTAAAAGTAATATCCCAAAAGTGTAAATAAATTAAAAAAAATCACACCTACATTAAGAAATGTAGTTGTATTTAATATGTGACCATGTGTGGTGGTAGATTTACTTCAAGGCCGAGCAGGAGTACATTTATGACTGTCTAGGGACCTTTTTGGCTGGCCTGAGCAGGCCTACGGGGTCAGGGTGTTTCTACCCTACCCCCTTTTCTTCTTTTTTTCTTGTTTTTTAACCTTTTTTCTTGTGACTCGGTTCAACCGAGTCACAAGATTGCTGCCAACACTACCTGGTTTGAAGTGTTGGCATCCAATCAGATCGCAGGCTCAATATCGGGAGGGTTTGTGGATCCTCTGCGGCCACAGTTGTATATATGAGAAATCTTTATATTTCTCAGGAACTACTGAACTGATTTACACCATTTAACAAAAAAAGTGCTTTCTGAACCAAGAGCTACCTTTTTGCCAAATTTAGAAGTAATTCGGTTCAGCAGTTTGGGCTGTTGCCGTGTCTAAAGTTTCCTATGGAAATGAACATAGAGAAAACGCGTTTTGGGACCCCCTTTTTCTCGGCCCCCGCTTGACGGATCACCCTGAAGTTTTCAACACAGCAGCTGACCTGACTGCCCCATTAGTTTGAAAATTTAGCGAAGATTCGTAAAACAACCCCAAAGATATTGGCAACGCTTTTCCTATGGGAACTGGGTCCTAACTATAACTACCTACTGGCAACCTCCAGTAGGTTATAAAAAATAAAAATACATATATATACACACTCCAACGCTCTCTCCCATCCGGAGGAAAAGCACTCACGGGTTTAGATTTCTGCAACCTCCTTTAATTCACAGCGCTTCAAAACAAACGGGTTTCGGGTTGTCCCTTCCTCAGTGTTTGCATTCCACACTGAGAGGCGCCATCTTAAATACCATATTTGTGAATCATGGAAACAAAGGACAATATCGCCACGTTATTCAGCGCCATTTTTGAGTGTACAAAATTAAACCAGGTTATCAGTAAATACATGATTAAAATATTTACAAGATTCTCTGTTCAACTTATTATTGTAAAAGACGCTAGTTAATGCCAAGAACTCGCACTATTATTGCAGATACTTTTTGCGTAGTCTTTTCATGGCGTCAATTTGATATTCACTGTACTCTTACTGCAAATATATGTTTACAATATTCACAATTCATTTCTTTACACAGAACATCTCATGTGTCTTTCCGCGATTACTGATCTTGCCGTGTATCGGCAAATGGCAGCCCCTAAGTATAGGACTGCCAACTGTCCTTATCCAATGTTTCCCTCTTAGTTCTCAATCACGCCGTATATCGGCTATTGCACAAATACGCATTTCATGTTACCAGAAAAAGAAAAAAGGAGTTGTTCATTATATTGTAAAGAATCCTACGGATTTTCAGAGGAAAATTTATTTCTAAGCACTTACTAAATCCCTAAGTGTGATGTTAATTCTTCCCCCACTATTTAATCCGTTTGGAGTCTTTGTTTGTAAATCGATGATATATTATGACCCCAATCTCTTCAATTTTGCCACTCTGTCTCCTCCTCTAATACTAGGAGGTACACAATCCAAACTGAAATACTGTAGCTGATCTCTATTACTTTGATGTTTAATGGCAAAATGCCTAGCGACTGGATAACTTAAATCCTTGTTCGCAATAGCGCGCATGTGTTCCGAGACCCTTATTTTTACATTGTGTATCGTGCTGCCAATATACCTGAGGCCACAAGGGCACATCAGGCAATAGACAGCATAACTGGTTTGACATGTCATAAATTTGTTAATGGTCTTCCGTTTTTTTTTAACCCTTTGATCTCATATGTTAATACTCTTTTGCTGAAAGCACAAGCCTTGCACTTTCCGCATGGGTAAAAGCCTCTCATTTCGCTCAATGTCCCTTGTTTTACTGGAATCATGTCTAGATGACTATGGACCAATCTGTCTTTCAATGATCTAGCTCTCTTGAAGGTTATCTGGGGAACTGGTGGGATGTCCATCCCAATGATCATGTCTGTTCGTAAAACATGCCAGTTTCTCCAGAGGATATTTCCTAATGAGTTTGCATCCTCTGAGTAGGTGGTAATTAAACGGAACTTGCCCTCATCCTTTTTCCTCTCTTTACTTCCTTCTTTGGTGTTCCCTATTAGCTTTTCCCTCTTGATTTGGTGACTTTTTTTAAGGTGGTTTCTAATAGGTCTCAATTGTAGCCTCTGGCCATGAATCTTCCAAGGCTCTCTTTGGCTGCTGCCCCGAAATCGCACTCTCTAGAACAGTTGCGTTTTAGCCGCAAAAACCCATAGTAGTTAGACTGCATTGAGGAGCCTTACATAGGACCTAAATCCCACTTATGCATGTGCCAAGTTTGATGGGGTGGATATGGGCTATGAGAGCCAGGTCTGCATGAGTAATTCAAACCAGACACCAAGTTTTTTGCCAAATACCACCGATTTCTTAAATTCTGGACAGTAATGAATTGTACTTCAAATTAATGCTTTTAATCTGTTGTGTTTCGCCTCCAAAGCAATTTATCATGTCTTACAACACACCCCTCGTCCTTTTTTGGGGTTTTATCTTTTTGTCATCTATCTGATTTGCTTTGCATTTATAATGTGGATCATAATCCTGATTGTTTTATCATTCTCATGTTAGCTCATTCACGTATGTTGTGATGCTTCAGCTCTCATACCAAACTGTATTTTTAAAACTATGATGTTTATACATTTTATGTTTATCTTTTATTCTTGTACATGCTTGTATGACTAAATTGCAGAATAAAGCATATTAAAATGAAACGACTAACCATACCTCTAGGATGGAGTTTGAAAAATCAGAGAGAATGAGGAGAATATCTTTGGCTTAAGTGTCGAGTTTGAGGACCTTCTTCTTTATGTATTGTTGCATATTTCCAAATGATTCTGAGGCATCAAAAGTTGCACAAGCTTGCAATTCATAAGTCGTACTGTAAATTCTCTGTATTTCCCTCCGGCATCTGTGTCAGTTAATCTTTCCACATGTTGATGACTAGCTTCTGAGAAATTTAGGAGGTCTTTGTGATGAACTGTGTTTCATTGAAATCTGAAACAGTCTCATAGTCTGATATTTATCAGTACTCTTTTCTGCACATCGACGGGACATATGTCCCGTTCTGACAGTATAACGATCAAGCAGAGAAGCCTCTTAGACAAATATCTCTTAAGACCTAATGAGGCAGTTCCCATGTTCACCCAGAGGAGGTGCACAGTGGTGTGTAGGCCACTGCTGTGCGCCAGGCACAATGCCTTGACTGCTACTTATAGTCAGAGGCCAGTCAATGTAGGCGTGTATGCTGAGAGTAGACCCAGTCTGTGGCCAAAGGCCACAATGTGCTCCCATTGCCTGTTAAACACAGTCAAAATCCTTGTGTAGTGTAGTCACGACTCACCAGGTCCTACACCCACTGGACAACGCCCTGCACCCAGTCATTGCTGTGCACAGTGGGTTTGGGAAGCATGTGGCCAAAGTAGATTGGCATCATGCATAGCTAAAAGTATTTAAAAGATGTTGAGGCACACTTAAAAAGCAGTATTTATGATGAGGGTAAGAATATGTTTGAAACCGACAAAGATGGAACTAAAAATCGAGTTACAGGAAGCCAGTATCTGTGACATCATCTAATAACCCTTGAAATTAAAAATCTAGGATAGTTGTATAGCCGTAAACTAGTATAAACTTACACTGCTTATGACCTCCCACTTGATGTTAGAGATAACAATATTGAAGCAAACACAAGGAGAAGATCAAAACGTTTAAGACACTCAACCCCAGTCACAGATCTGGGCTGAATCCATCATCGGTCTTTAGCTCACATTGCAACCCCAGTTCAAACCCAGCCATATGCAAATCAGTCTTGACCCTGTTCCTCATCGGAACAGTCCAACCAGAACTGCCAAGCCAGGTCTTCCCTGGACCGCAAACAAGCATCCTGGGACCGGTTTTGGGGTAACACCCCTCATCAGCCAGGCTAACTGGAATCCAGTGGCAAAGTGAGCAAGGGACTTATGTCTGGGCATACCCTGCCAACTTAGGGTGAACAAAGCAAACACAAGGAGATGATGGACGGAACGCTGAAACATTTGTCACTCGACCCCAGTCACAGATCTGGGTTGAACCCATCATCGTTCTTCAGCTCACTTCGCCACCGCAGTTCAGACCCAGCCATATGCAAATCAGTCTTGACCCGGTTTCTCATCGGAACATTCCAGCCCGTACTGCCAAGCCAAGTTTTCCCTGGACCGGAAACAAGCATCTTGGGACCGGTTTCCCCAATTACATCAGCTATGGAACAGTTGGTTGAAAGTCAAAGACTCCGGTCAAAGAACAAAACCTTGAAGTTCCTAAAGGTGAGCAGCTAGTAAGAAACTGGATACATAAAGTGAATCTGGTACCAAAAATCACAGCGGAGCTTAGAAAAGGAAATAAAGGGGAAGACGCCAGAACTGAAATAAACATCTGATCCAATCTGTCCCAAAACATTCAATAGAGTTTATCTCAAGGATGAGCGACATATCCAAATCTTGGTGTTCTAGGTAATCCAAACTAAGTACAAAGCCGCCCAAATCCTAGAGAAGAGCAGTGTAGCAGACCAGAGTCCAAACAGACATATCGCAAACTGCAAATGCTGTGCATATATCTGGAGAAACAACACATGCTTGAGACCAGGAGAATAAAAGATTCTAGAATTCATAACAAATGATCATTGGAATACAGAAAAAATGTTGTACTACATAGTGGCTGCCAATGGCACACCCAGTCTCCTAGCCACAGTGCCAGTAAAAGCCTTCCACATCCTTCATCGTGTAAGATTTCAGGCCACCAAGAAAAACTATGTATGTTCTTGTAGCCAACCAGTAAACTGATTTTCTTAAGGCAGAAAAGAGGTGTCATTGTGATTGGTCCTAGTTGTACTGAACCCATGAGGCTGAGAATTCTATTCTGCAGAAAGAAAAACACACACACAAACACACAGTATGTGAGGGCAAGGCAAACCACGTGCCTTTGTCCATGAACCTAGACAAAGACTTAAATAACAGACTGCTATGAGGAAGAGGAACAACATGGTAGTTCATCATTTATGTGCTGATTGTTTTCTGTTTGTAGACAGTAAACAATCCATGTTAAACATTTTATATAGTAGATGCCATATAATGGCATTGCCACTTTCATTTTATTTGTGGTTCTACTAAGAATTATTCACCTAAAACAGAGGTGTGCACAGTCAAAAAAAATCTATTGATATGCTTCTGCTTGCACCCTGTCCACATTCCCCTAACTCCCTTGCGTATTTCTGCATGCAGGAAATGCCAGGAAAAGGTTTCACCAACCATGCTCCCAGCCATCCTTGAAAGCACACTGTGAGGAAGAATGAGCAGTTGCTTAGCTACTGCACTTAGAGCCTCATTCTACTTTGTGTTTTAGCCCCATACTTCTCTCTCTTGAAAAAACCCGTTCTATGAACTAGAAAAAAGAACAAGTAATTGTAATTCCATTTATATAGCGCTTACTAACCTTGACGAGGTGTTGAAGTGCTTTACGCCGAGTAACATACTGCTGCTGAATCCAGTGTTCGTGGTTAATACAGTCGTTATTGTTGGTTATTGGGATTCGTCTTGTGCTCTCAAGGAACCATTCCATGCAGTTGCTTTAGTTTCTTTGTGGTGCATTTAATTAAAAGGGGTTTAGAGTGATCATTAGTAGAGGGATCTGCATGAGTTCATGCAGACAGTTGGTGGGATTAAAAGACGACATGGAGATTAGGTTTTGTTAGATTGGAGGTATGATTTTAAAAAAAGGAGAGGTTGTGATTTTCTTTTTTAATTTTGAAAAAAATGGGGGCAATTTGCAGAAAGATAAAAATAAAGATTAAGGCAAGCATGCGCGCGTCATAGAGTAGGCTGTGCTCGGAAAGAGGAGATATGCAGATCAGGGAAAGTAAGGAGAGGGTCATTCAAAAGAAGCACAGAGGAGGCAATCAGTAGTGTTAAGAACAGTTTTTCATGCATGGTTGTGGTAAAACAGATGAGGCGTTTTGAGATGGCAAGCCATCTGAGAATGCAAAACTGTAGATAGAAACACATTAATTGCATGTGAGATAATGCTGTATTAGGTACTTTGCTAAGCATTAGAATCAGACAAACAGTCTGTTCACTGCTAGAGCACTGCATCAGCAAAGACGGCTAATCAGATCAGGGTTGGGACTGAAAAGTAATGGCTAAATGCATCTATAGGGAAATACTGAGCATGTCAGGCTACATTTAAAGGATTCAGTAACATCATGATAATAGTCAGTCCCGAAATGTTGCTTCAGAAAGGTTAATGACAGTGAGTTGCATAGGTCTCACACCTCATTGTGCTTGTGTTGTGGCTGCCTCTTCCCGGAGACAGCCCCTGTGCACCAGCTGTGAAAAGCATCACTCTACGCAAAGGCTAAGACTGGAGGCCAGTCTTATGAGGACAATGCAGGCAAGGCTGTAGCGTGAGCCATTAGCTGTTAAACGTCATGCTGTTTAATAATTGGGATTAAACTTCATGAGAACAGAAACTCTGTGTAAGAAAACAGGCCTTTTTGCAGTTTTCCCCCCCACACACACACACTTTGTGCCCCCATTTGGACTACTAGATGCTGGCTTTCGACTTTGACAGTGCAATGACGCCTGCTAACCAGGCTCCAGTGTGAGAGCTCTCTCCCTAAAAGTGACATGTGTAATTGGCATCCTCAATTGACAGAGATCATACCCCCCCTTGTAAGTCCCTCGTAAGTGATACTGTGGTACCCAGGGCATGGGTGGTAAAGGGGTACTCGGGGCGTGCAGCACTGGTTTTGCCTCCTTGAGTGACCCAAGTAAACAGATAACAGCAGGCCTGTCATTGCAGACCGCAGGAACAGTGTACACTGCTCCATTTCGACTTTGTCCTAAAGATGTGTGACAGGGTCACAGCACTGCTCTTAAGTCTATGTCAATCTGATAGAGACATCTAGCTGCTGATTCCTTACCTTTGAATTTCCCTGGCATCATTCTGGATCCAGAAAAAAATGTCTTCAAGCAATATCCCTGTGCGCGGGTAGGTGGCTTCCGTCGGATCTGTGTGCCGCATCAGCGGTGTCCGCACCGGAAGTGAAGTCTGCGTCGCCTATATAGGCTCCACCTCGGCGCGCTGACATCAGTTCTTTTCTTTCCGCGCCAGTCAAGCTCTGGTCCGTAAAGAAAGCTAACCTCTGTCACTTTTTTACAGGATTTTTCGACATTTTGTCAACCTCTTGTTAGTGTGTTACCATATCTAGAAAGACTTACAGGGTTTAAACCACGTGGCGCCTGTCACTGCACCTTGTCAGTGACGGACCCGCATTTTATGTGCCTCTGGAGCGCAACCACGACTCAAAGTTGTGCTCTGACTGCGAGCCATAGCTAAGAAGGCTTTGAGGGAGCGGTCCCTAAAGCTGCTTGAAGCCCTGCAAGCGACACTGCGTTACTTGACTCCTGGGAGGTCACAGTCCCGATTAAGAGGACGGTCCGGGTGCTGCTCCAGAAGTCCCAGGTCCTCTTCATCCCAATCAAAATCATCGGGACATTCAGGTAAGAGGCATAAGAAGCACAAGACTTCTCCCCGTTTGTCGGCTGATGCGACGGAGGAGCCTCGGTGTTCAAGGCCTCGTTCTAAGGAACCAGTGCCTGGGTCAGCTCCGCACCACCCTGATTTTCCGACAGGACCTACAAGTCCTAGGTCATTTCCTGAGACCTACTCTGAAGGGCGAGGAGTGGGAGAAGATTGAAAGGGCCAAAACAAATGACAGAGTGCACACCTCTTACTTCCAGGTTTTTTTCGTAGTTAATTTGTTTAATTTGTTATATGCGTGCAAGCCCGAAATCGTGGACTGGAAATCAATAGAGGAATGTGGGGCGAAACTCCACCCCACTTCGGACGCACAGCGTTCATATGAGCGTGTCAAAAATGCCACAAATTAATCCAATCTTATCGAAAGGTTTTATTTCCATTTAATCCACTTTTTATGAATCGTAACTCCTTTTCATCCAGTCACGTGTTGGACACTATGTTTACATTAAATCCTTAGTGCTTGTAGACATGCCAATACAGGCCTTAATCTGCAGCATGGAATGATACATAGGTCCTCCTTGTCAAGTACTTTTCATTACCCAATGCATTTCGGGCCTGGTCTGGCCCTTCGTCAGGGGTTATCTACAAATTAAAACAAATCAATTAACTTCTGTCTTTAAACATCTCTAGTTTGTCTCTATTCATGCATAAAAAAGATGAAAAATGCGTATGTTGTAACAAAGGTTCACCCTGTGATCAACGTAATGCCCACAGAATTCATGATGTACATTTAACTCGGTAAAAACCCACTCTTGTGACTCCCGTATTAAACAGAAGTCCAACTCATTAAGCTCGTTGTACAATTCCCCCGCAAACGGGTAAACAACCTCCTCTAACCCAGGAGTTACATCTACATAGCCTTTTCCACACGAACCCGTACCTTAAAAATTTAGTTGACTGCTTTTTTATTTTGTCCTGTACCCAGTACCTTGAAAGTGTATCTTTTGGCTTTGTCTGCCTTCCTGAGGCTGCCAGACCAACCCTCCTTATTTAAATCACCCACTGTACATAGATTTTTGAAAGTTCTTGTACATGTGTTCCCTCTTGTGCCTTTCATTATGCCGCAGTGGGACCTTAACTTGGTTCCCACTTTCCAAATGTGCGCTCCCTTCAAGCCCCTGCATAATTGACCGCTCTGGCTGCTCACCATCAAAACAGCCTTCTTAGTGGCAATAACATCTGTCAGGAGGGTGAGCGAGCTGCAGGTTTTATCATCCAAGCCCCCTTTTCTGGCGATATTCCCTGACATATTGGTGCTTCGCACTAGGGCCTTTTTCCTTCCAGAAGTGGTAACTCCATTTCATGTGGGGGAATCTGTTACCTTGCCTGCTTTCTGCGCTCCTCTACATCCCTCTAAAAACAAGCATTGGCCGCGCGGCCGGGAAAGTGACACGCCCGCGCTGCCCGCGAAAGTGAAAGTGATCGCGATCAACGAAGGAAACACAGATGGAGGCTGCGCGCGTGCACGCTCACGTGCACGCAAGCTTTAGGCCACCAAAAGCCTGTGGCTACTAAATGTCTTGCAGAGCAGCGCATGCGCTGGCTCAGGCGAGACCTAAAAAAGGAGCAACTCCACTGCCTGGACCCAAAAAGAGCATTGTTGTTCTACCTTGACCACACAAAAGAGTTCCGGGTGGATTGTCCTCTGCATCAAAATTTGCTACGCTCTGGCCAAGAAGCAGCATCCTGAAGGCTTAAGGGCTCATTCCACCAGAGCTAAAGCTGCTATCAATGCTTTGCAATGTGGAGTACCAGTCCTGGACATGTGTCAGGCAGCAATGTGGGCCTCCCTGCCCACATTCACAAAACATTACTGTCTGGATAGTTAAGTCAGCAGGGACAGCCATTATGGCTGCTCAGTCCTGCAGGATTACCTAGTGTAAATTTGTCAGTGGTCCCTCCTCCGAGAAGGGCATTGCTTAAGTATTTATTCGAAGGTAAGAAATCTGTGGTTAGATGTCCGTATCAGATGTACAAGTTACTTACTTTCAGTAACACATCATCTGGTAGAGACATGATCTAGCCGCAGATTCCTTAGAGACACATGTCCTTGCCATGCTGCAGACAAGTTTCTAGGGTCATGGCTGTTCCGTTTCAGGATGGAAAGTCGTGAAAAGTAACTGACGTCCGCCTGTTGAGGTGGCGACAAGGACTTCACTTCTGGTGTGGACAACGTCACGTGGAGCCAACCGACGTCACCTATAGGTGCGCGGGGTGATTGCTTGAAGAAAATTCTTTTGGATCCAGTCTGATGCCTGGGAAATTCAAAGGTAAGGAATCTGTGGCTAGATCATGTCTCTCCCAGATAAGGCGTTACCGAAGGTAAGTAACTTGTCCGTCACCCCTAGAGGAGGTCTCTTGTGCCCAGGAGGCAGGGTGCAGTATATTAACAGTGTAGGCGTGTAAGTGCAAGCTTATATGTCTATATAGTGGTTTTACCATTAAAGTGATCTATAAGTGATAGGCGGTCCATAGGATAACATGGGACTTTCACCCAGGCACACCTAGACTGGTAGCTCCTTTGTGGTACCACCTAAATATGTTTCGTTTGGTGTCAAACAACATGCCTTCTCTCCCCTGACACAAATCTGGTGCCAAGGGAATTCTGGCATGCAACCAGGTGGCTACCTAGTGGTTTCCAACCTGGTTACCCTAGCTGACATGTGTTTTGGCTGGCATGTCAGGTTTTTCCACCCCAGCTGCCGCTAGACAAGTTTCTGACCTCCTGCGAGGCAGTGTGAGCAATCTCAGGAGTCAGAACAAAGGCTTGGGCAGGAAGGAGATTTCCCCCCCCCTCTCCCTTCCAAGTAGGTTAGTGAAGTGACACATCAGAGAGGTGAGCTTCAAAGGCTATACCACCTCTGATAAGCATCTGGGCTGTCCCCAGGAGGAGGATACAGCACTCCCCTTGCCCCAGGCACGCTTGGACTCTGGCAAAGCAGGAAATTGAGTATGCAGGAGGTGAACACCTCCAGGAAGGTTGACCTCCTCCGGGTAGTTTGGCCACGGAGGTGGCCTCCTCCGGGTAGTTTGGCCACACGTCCAGGGTGATCAGCCTGATCTGTACACCCAACGTTAGGCCATCTTAGGAACGCAGAAATAGTAGGCTCTGGGTAGAAAAGGTGACCTACACCACCGAATGTGGTCACCTCAAGGGTGGACTAGCTGCTCATTGGCTACTAGCTCCCATACGCCTAACTCCTCTAAATCTAGGATTTGAGGGACCCATCCTGGCACCAGAATCTCATATCTGAACCATATACTTCAAATAAGGCCCAAGAGGAGACCTCTGTCACCAACAACAGACTTTGCCCATCAGCACAAAACAAATGGGGGATATTGTGTCCCAGAGGCAACAGACTTGGAACTGAGTGAACGTCCCTGGTCTTTGGCGAAAAGTCGACTTTCCTGAAGTGAGGGACCCTTGTGAAAGCCAGAAGCACCCTCAGACTCCCATAGATTGGTGGGACCAGTCCCTTGCAAAGTGCAGGTTAAACGTCGCTCTACATCTAAAGAATTGCTGGCCATCGGGCCCTCCGAGGGATCACCCAAAAGTAAATGGTGAAGTGCATTCTGGGAGTTGTAGTCTGGCTTTCGCCGAAGTTTCAACCCACTACCGCACTCCCCTGTACAACGAGATGTCAAAGTTCCTTTTTGTTAGTTTTACCGCTACCTAGGCTTGTTTGTTACCAGCCGGGTAACTGACCCCTTAACATGATGCTGCATTAAGAGGGCCCTTCACAACATCTGCGACCGATGTCCGCAATGACACCTCTCTTGCTTATTTGCATCCCCCTTTTGTCGTCTTCCCTATGGTAAAAGCAGCTTGGGCATGACTCCCGTTTAAAGATCATGACAGCCAGGACAACCACTCAAAATTACAAACAAAACCCTGTCTAATCTTGCTGTATCAACAGACGGCCATCTTTAGCTAAACACAAATGTGATAAAGGCCCAGTGCAATTATGATTCAAATCAACAATATTACATTTTTCATTTATAGTGATACATTAGACTATTTTCTGTTGTAAAATTATAATTTTCTTAGATTTTTTTTTTACCCTCACAAAAGTTAGAAAAACATTTTAAAACACTTGCATTCACTCATTCATATCCACATACGTACTTCAATCTACTGCATTTCCCACACAACAGACTTAATAAATTACAAAACATTGGTTGAATGATCAAATCCCTTAGGTCTGGTTTGAAATAAACTATTAAACTTTGCTTCTGTTCTAATAATTGGAAGAAATCGTACATCAAAAAACTACAGGTCAGTATAATTATACAGTCTATCCCTTTCAGCATTCTTGATTGTTCTTATATTAATATTATTTCTTAATGTGGCTTAGCCAATCTTCCTCAACATGCATTTCGGCACATGCGCCTTTTTCAGGCATGTCATATTTATCGACACCATCAACCATACAAAGCTTGCAATACATAATATAATACTGAGCCACACATTCAGGTATAGGAACTCTGTATGGAGTGCTTCTTAATTAAGCCTGAGTGTAGTTCGCAGAGTTTAGCTACGCCGAACTTCGCAAGTTACAAAAAACTCTGCAAAGTTCTGAGTGGCGGAGTGCAGTGCGAACTGCAGTTTCTGCTGGTATTCCTGCAGCTCGGGTAGAAATTCTACCCGAGCGGCAGCTTGTGAACTAACCGTTCGCAATCGCGAACTTACCGTTCGCGAGCTGGGAAAAAACTCCACTGCACATCGCGAAGCGGAGTTTGCTGCACTCCACGAGCTCTGCGGAGTGCAGAAAACGCCGCCAACTCCGCGAACGGAGCGAAGTTCACCGCCAAGAACTATTCTTAATTATATTGCGTTTAAGATAACATCCTCAGACCGAGTCACCATGTGCAACACAGATAGTCCATCACCAAAGTAAAACAACTTGGAGGTAAGCAACTTTTCGTAGGTTCAGGCCTTCCCAGGGCCACTGTGCAGAAGTATCCCAATTAGTAGAGGCGTGCTTGAAAGAAACATTGTGACTAAGTTCCCAGAATCCGCTACATCAGCCTCGCTATACCCGACCAGCAATGGGACTTAAGCTTACACGAAGTACTAAACAATGACACATGTCAAAAAAAGCAAGCATTGAAAAAGCCAAAAGGCTGGCAGTTAATGTAGACCTATTGGGTTTGCCAGTGCATGTTTTTTAAAACTTTCTAGATATGGATTTTGTCTATTTACACATTCTGTGTTTTGTACCAGGATACTTGCCAACCCTTCTGGGGGTTAATCTAGACGATAGGCTATGACTTTTTTGCCCAAACTACAGCCTACAGATTTCTCTGAGTGATCCTAGTACTTTTGTTAAATTTGTGGATTGAATAATAGTGTGAATTGTATTTATTTTATTTAATAATCTTACATGGTGCCCACCTGAACCATGTGGCATTAGGGTGCCTCACATGAACATGAAGTTAGAGAAAAGGAGCCCGCAGTTAGCAGTTTCTGAGCAAGGATCATCAAGCTAGTAAACCGGATGTATTGGGAGAGGAGCTACGCCAAGAGGATCTTGCTGTAAGTGAATTTCATAGTTGTAAAAAAGGATATGTTTTGAGATACTTTCTGAATTTGATGAGCAGGTTCTTCTTAGATAACTGGCATTGGCAGCCCTTACCCTCTTGCCTGAGCATTAGGACCATATCGTTGACTCCTAAAAATGTTTGACTAAACCAGAAATGGGAAAAATGGAGTGATACAAGTACAATACCAGACGGGATGTTCACTTTAAAATATGGCACAAGGACTGAACAAATTTGTGTCTGGGATATCTGATGCTCAGGGTGTTTTCTGAGTTGTTGATGCTTATTCTTTATTTGCTGTTTTCCTTTTTTTCCTTGTATCTTTCCTAATGTGGTTCTTGTGCATTGTGGTGTAATGTTGGAAAAAACTATACAGTGAGTTCTGCATCGAATGCAAGGTGCAAGATTTCCTTTTTTTGGCTTCCCGCAATTCATTATGCCTACATTCACCGCTCAAATTAATTTCATGTTTCACTATACTAATTCATCACTAATCCTTTTTGGGTTCCAGAGTAGCGTGCTTCTCGCCGAAAAAGCGCTTTGACACCTCGTCGGGGGTAGTAAGCCCCATACATTGAAAACGTTTTTTCTCTGCAAAAATAAAGTGGCAAGTTAAAATTCTACTTTCTAAATGTACGAACCTAGGCAAACCTCCCCTGTTTTTAAATGTGGCCATTGTTAATCATGGAGGCCCATTTGACACTTTTCGAAGAAAAGATGTATTGTAGGTCCATTCAGGACAGGCAGGACGGGGCTTCCGCTACACCCTCTGCGAAACCCCTATCTAAATTCTCATTTCTGTGTGTTTGTGTTTTTGCTTATAAATTCATATCAACATTGTCAAATTATCTTGAACGGGAAAGATTGTTGAAAAACTGGATGTATTTATTAAGTTATCTGTATCAGTATTCAGTAGAGGATATCAAGCTGCAGAAAGTGTTTCCCGGTCCTTCTTTGTTTTTCTATAAGGAGGGTATTTTGTACTGGTTAAATAATATGTTTATGTAACATGTTGCAAGATGCTTTGAGGCAATACTAATGGACAGATCACTGTTCGGATCACTGTCTGATTAAGTTTGCCTGGCAGACTCTGATTAAACCAGTACAGACCACTTATGATAAGATACAGAGGGGGAAAGCCCTAATAAGATTGACCCCTTGAATTCAAGAAGGACCTGGCCGTGTTCACCTAGAGCTGTCTGGGGAAATCGAGGAGCCAGCTTCCAGCTGTTATAGTTGGAATACTAAAGTTGCCGAAAAGTTTGCCCCCCTACTGCCTGCATGGAGGAGGGAGAAATAGCCCCGCTAAGTCCTAGTTTTCCAGTCCCTTGAAACTGGAAAGACAACACTGTAAGAAGTTAGAACGCAAATGGAGGAAGAATTACAGCTTAGAGGACAAAGAGATCTTTAAAAAAGCTCAAAAGAACTATTATGCTAGTGCTCTAGCAACAATCCTAAAGAGATGTTTTCGATCCTCAAGAGTTTACTAACTCCGGAGGCTGTTTCTCACTTCAAGGAGGCTTCCAAGGAGTGGCGCGAAGAACTGGCTGGCTTCTTCTCTGCAAAAGTCCAAACTATCCACGCAAATCTATGCGGCGATAGTAAGCAGGACCATGAGGTTGAGTCTTCTATCACTAGGAATTTGACTATCCTCCCCAAATCAGGGGCCTTTGAAGCCATCTACCTGGAAGATTCTATTCGCACTTAAGTCATTAAAATCAGGCTCCACGATCGATCCTTGTTCCCCAAAAGTTGTTAGCAGCTGGAACAGATGTTATTATTCGGTGGCTAATAGACTATTTTTTTTTTTTTTTTTTTGAAAAACCTTTATTTAAAAACAGGACACAGCTATTCAGCCGACAACCCGGAGGTTCGGCAGCATCGATGATTAGAAACAGTGATGCGCCCCCAGTAAAGTACAAAGAGAAGTGCAAAGGTTCAATTTTAAACAAACACAAAAAGCACAGCAAACCCCAGCAAGGCAAGAACATTAAAAAACCATGGTGAGAGCCCCCAGGGGAGGCCGGACCCCACTCATCTACCGGTTACAAGATAGTGTAAGGAGGAAGAGGGGGGACAGCAGAGGCCCAAATAGCTCACAAACCAGACTGTGCTGGAAAGAAGGTCAGGGGGAAAGCTGTTCCTCGGGCGGTTCCAGATCAGGGGCAAGGCATATTCCCCCCCTGTATTGATTCCACCGCCCCCAGATGGCGTGCCACTTCCGGGGGCGGCCTCTAGAGCAGTAGACTGTCTTCTCCCTAAACATGCTCCAGTCCATGTTCTCTTTCCACGCAGTCAATGTGGGGGGCCCCGAGGAGCCCCACAATCGCGCGATATCCCTCTTAGCGGCCATGTTACCCAGTGTCACCCATTGGGTCCGTGCCTCATCGAGATCAGTGGGCCCCCAGATATTCAGGAGACAGCACCGCGCCTCCGGCTGCAGAGCAATGCCTGTCACCTCCCCCATTACTGCATGGACTCCCCTCCAGAATTCCACAATGACACCACACTCCCAAATGATGTGCAGGAAAGTACCCACCATACCACACCCCCTCCTGCACAGGCCTCCGAGAACCCCATGTGGACCAGCCTTGGCCCCGTCACATACACTCGGTGCAGTATTTTAAGCTGCACCAGCCTCAGGCGCGACGGGATCGCGACCTCCTTAGGGGAAGAAACAGCTGACTGCCAATCCTCATCATCTAACTCGAGGCCATCCCTAGTCCACTGGTCCCTCAGCCCCAGAAGCATGTCCGCCCGGACGTTTATAAGTTTCTTATATATGAGCGAGATCGTGCTTTCGGGCATGTGGCCATCAAGGACCCGGTCCTCCAAGGGAGAGGACTCGGGCACCTTCTCACCCTCCACGAGGACTGATCGGAGGGCGTGGCGCATCTGAATATATCTGAAATACTCGGAGGGCCCCAGCTCATACTCAGTCTGCAACTCCTCAAAGGACTTCACCTTCCCCTTATGCAGCACATCACCCACCCTGGAGATGCCAATCAGGTCCCACTTATCAAAGCCTTTTGAATGCCAAAGCCTTCCCAATCTCTCCGATTCAAACAACGGGGTAGCGAGGGTGAGCTTATCCTTCCAGCCCAGCGAGTCAGTTGCCATCTTCCACACCCGCACTGCCACAGCGGTGGGCCCTGTGAGGGACGAGTCTAGGGATCGCGAGTACAACGCCCTGTAATAGTTACCACCACGCAGCAACCACCTGTCCATGGCATACCCAGGGCTTAGAGCAGGGCCATAAAGCCCATGATTGATCGCGCTCAGCTGTGTGGCCCAATAGTACCGACGGATATCTGGGAGCGCAATGCCCCCGTCGTACCATGGAAGCGTCAGCTTTGCAATAGCAATTCGCGGCCGCCCATCCCACAGCAACGTCCGTTGGAGGCCTTCGACCTCCCGAAAGTATTTGGCCGGCACCCAATCCAAGGTATTCTGTAAGGCGTAGAGAAAGCGGGGGAGAGGCATCATTTTGAACAGGGCCGCACGCCCGACGAGGGAGAGCGGCAGCCTCCGCCAACCTTCAACATCGCGCCTCAGGCGTGCCAGGGGGGGGAGCAGATTCTTCTCATAGCGCACAGCCGAGTCCATGGAGATAAAGATCCCCAAGTACACAAAACCCTGCTGGGCGATCTGTATCGAACATGTTCTAGGGATCGGTGGAACCTCGCCACTAAGAACATACAAGTACGATTTGCTCCAATTGATGTCGAGACCCGAGTTCCTACCAAAAGATGTGAGTACGTCACAGACCACTATAAGTGATTTCTTGGGCGAGGCAAGATACAACAGGATATCATCGGCATAGAGCGAAATACGGTCCTCGTGTTCAGGCGACCACCGAAGGCCCCGTATATCCGGGTGCCAACGTATCCACGCAGCCAGCGGCTCAAGGGCGAGGGCGAACAACAGAGGCGACAGGGGGCAACCCTGCCGAGTACCCCTTCCAAGCTGAAACGGAGTCGACGCCCGACCATTCACCACCACACTAGCTAGCGGCCCCTCGTACAGCAACCTCACCCAGCTCACAAAACCGCTGCCAAAACCGAACTTGGCCAGCACGGCCCACAAGTATGCCCACTCCACCGTGTCAAAGGCCATCGCGGCATCAAGAGACGCCACAATAGCCGGTTCACGCAACGTGCCCGCCCTGGCGATTACGCCATGAAGACGCCTAAGATTCAGCGCTGTGTTTCGGTGCGGGATGAAGCCGGATTGATCCGGGTGGACTAAGTCGCCAAGTACCCTAATCAAACGGGTCGCCAGGAGTTTAGCCAGAATTTTCGGCTCCGCGTTAAGAAGTGAAATAGGCCGATATGAGGCGCACTTATCGCGGGGTTTACCCTCTTTGTGTATGACCACAATCGACGCCAGTCGCTGATCCAACGGGAGGGCCCCACCCCCCCGCGCCTCCAAAAACATGGCGCGCAGGTGAGGGGCGACCCTATCCGGGAACAGCTTGTACAGGTCTATCGGCAAGCCGTTCGGTCCCGAGGCCTTACCCGAGTTTAACGCGCGGATAGCCCCCGCCACCTCGTCGACCGTTATTTCACCATCTAGATCGTCCCTGTCTATAGCAGAGAGGCAGGTCAACTCGATATCACGGAGGAGGTCACACGAGTCCTCGGTTGGCCTATCCGACGCAGAGGCATAAACCTTACAGAAATAGTCCGAGAAGCTCTTTACAATCCCCTCAGGTTCCACAATCGCCTCTCCCCTCTCTCCCGTCAACTTTGGCACCACTCTATTGACCCGTTCTTTTTTGTCCAGCCACGCCAGGAGTTTCCCTGCCTTATCACCAACATCATACAGTCGGCCCTGCTGTTCCCTACTGAGGGTCTTAGCGGCGTTCGTCACCAGGTCTTTATACTCAGTTTGCTTCAAACAAAGCTCATGCAGTGAGGACTCTGTAACCTCCCCCTCCATCGCTCCCTCCAGAGCCGCGATCTCCTCCTCCACCTGCAGAATCTCACCATCTCTACGCCTCTTGGCAGCCACTACTAGGGAGAGGGCCTCTCCCCGAAGCACGGTCTTAAAAGCTTCCCACAGCGACACTGCCGAGTCAACGGTTCCCTGATTGTCCTTGAAAATTTTTTCTACCTTCTTTACCAGGGCACTGCGCATCTTGGGGTCTCGGAAATACCAAGGGTTGATAGGGGCCACCCTTCCTCCTCCCTCCCGACCTAGATCCAGCCGGATCCACACTGGCGAGTGGTCAGATATACCGCGCGCCATGTGCCTCGCCTCGGATACCAACGAGGCATGCGCGGCCAGAGTGAGCAGGTAATCAATCCTGGAGAGGCTACCATGTGCCCCGGAGTGGAACGTGTACTGGCTCTGTGTGGGGTGCCGGAGCCGCCAGCAATCTATCAGACCAAGCGTATCTAGGAAGTCTGGAAGCCATTTCTGAGCCCCCCCTGTGTCTCTGGGCGGGTGTCTATCCAGCAGGCCGGAGCAAACAGCGTTGAAATCCCCTCCCACCACAAGCATTCCCCCCGGGAGATCCAGCAGGGCCCTACCCAGATCTGCAAAAGTGGAGGCCTGCAGGGCCGGCGGGACATAAACCGAAACTAAAACCACAGTCCGTCCTTCCCACCGCCCCGCCACCGCCACAAACCTCCCCCTATCATCAACAATGGTGGAGTCCACCTCAAATGGCAACGAAGCTCTAACTAGGATGCCCACACCCCTGGACCCAGATGAGAATCCTGAATGTGCAATGAATTTATACCCCTTCCTATTCAGGGCATAGCACGTATTTCCTATAAGATGCGTCTCCTGCAGCAGGGCAACATCCGGCATTGATCGTTTCAAAAATTGCAAAACAATCCCCCGCTTAATGCGATCCCCCAACCCATTAACATTCCAGCTTATAACACTTAAGCCCCTACCCCCCATCCTCAAACGGAAAGAGGCCCACCCCACACCCGAGGAGCCACCATGGAACAGCCCTGGATATAAGCATCGTGCCTTGCAGAAATAAACCCCCCAACAACAACCCCAAAATCCCTAAAACTCCCCCCACCCTGCACCCCTGCTGCAGCTTACAAAGCCCCCCCAACTTGCAGTGTGCCTGTCGCCCTACAAAAACAAAAAGTCTACAAAAAGTACCCTAAGGGAGGAAAAGAGCAACCCTCGTCCTCCCGCAACCCTCCACAGTTACTGCACTCTATGCAAGTCTTCAAGTATAGTCAAATCAAGTCAGACCGGCTCCGAGATGTCAGCCCTGCCCATCCCGGCCACTGTCTCCATCCTCGGCTGTGTCGTCCCCCGTCCGTCGCCGGGGCAAAGCGTCCAACCATTCGTCGGCCATAACAGGAGAGTCAAAAAAGAATGTCCGATCGTCGTGCACCACCCGCAGTCTGGCAGGGAAGAGCATGGCATACTTCAGGTCTCTTTCCCGGAGCCGCCGCTTCACCCCCAGGAAGCCCTGTCTCTGCCTCTGCACCTGCTGGGTGAAGTCCGGATAGAAATTCACCGACGCGTTCTGGAAGGGGACCGGGCCCGTCACCCTCGATGCTTGCAGAATAGCGTCCCGATCTCGAAAGTGAAAGAGCCGGGCCACGATCGGCCTCGGCGGGGCACCCGCCTTAGGCCTCCCGCCCGGCACTCTATGGGCCCTTTCCACCGCAAAGAACTTCCCAAGGCCCTTGGGCCTCAGATGATTGAGGACCAAGTCTTCAACAAGCAGGTCAACCGAAGCCTCATCCGAGGACTCCGGGACCCCGATAACGCGCACATTGTTGCGCCTGGCCCGGCTCTCAAAGTCCTCCAGCCGGCGGGCGACGAGATCACTCTCGGTCCTCAGCTTACGAACCTCGGTCTGCAGTTCCGTAACATCATCAGTGAGGCCCGTGGTCCTGAGGTCCAAGTTCTTAACCCGTTCATTCGTTTTGCCCAAGTCCGCACGGATCAGGTTGACATCCACCAAAATGGCATCCACCTTATGCGCCAGGGCCTCAAACTGTCTCCCAATCGAAGTCTGCATCCCTTCGAGCGCGCCCATGACATCCTGCAGGGAGAGCTCAGGGGCCACAGGCGAGTCCTCCTTCTGGGCATCCGGCACCTGGCTCGATCCACTCGGTGATCCCTTTTGCAGAGCATATCGGTCCATGCTGTTGACTTGGGTGTAGGTTCCCCGCCTGGTAGACTTAGGCTTCTGCCGATCCCCTTCTGCTTTGCCCGACATGGTTGACTCCAAGCAGGTCGGTTCAGTTAAGACGGGTCCCTCTCAAGGAGAGGAATAAGGAGTGATCAGTTCTACCGTGGACCGCCAGAGTAGCCTGCAGAGCGTCACCGGGGTAATAAAGCCATCCAGAGCTCTCCAGTAGCAGGGCTGACAAAGGGAGCGAAATCGAAAGTGAAAGTGCGGGGACCTCCGTCCGACAGTTCACACCTCGCCTGGCCGTTGTTGTTCAACTAGGAGTCGGGCATCCAGCCAACTCTAGCCCCTGGCTTCCCCGGGAGATAGGCCGCAATCTTCCGCCAGGTGTAAGTCCGGTTCCCGGTGGACGATCCGACCGCGGGTAGCATCAATCGCCTCCCTGGCCAATCATCTACACGATGCCATGCATGCAGACAGGATTAGAGACAGGATAGTCGACGGAGGGCGCGAGAGTCTCGGGAGCTCTAAGCTCACGCGGCCATCTTGGTCAAGCGCTAGGCTCCTCCGCTAATAGACTATTTAATTTATCTTTAGCATCAGCCAAGGTGCCCAGTGGCTGGAAACAGGCAGTGATTATTCCCCTGCTTAAAAAACCTTCAGCGGATCCCCCCTCACCTGCTAATTATAGACCCATTTCATTACTCCCAGCCTTTTCTAATATTCTCGAGAAGCAAGTGAACAGACAGCTATTGAGGTTTGTAGAGCGCAATGGGCTCCTCCATCCGGCTCAATCGGGTTTCAGGGCCCTGCACAGCACTGTAACGTCACTGACTGAGGTATCAGAAGCTATCAGGGGCACACTGGATAATGGGGGTAGGGCGATGCTGGTACTACTGAATCTGTCAGCGGCGTTCGATACAGTGCCACACGCCCTGTTATTAAATCGATTGCTGTAGGCAGGAGAGGCCAGCTCAGCATGGAACTGGCTTAAATCCTTCCTGGAGGACTGAATCCAACAAATCTGGATCCCTCCCTTCTCAGCCGGTCCTCAAAATTTGGATACTGGGGTCCCCCAGGGCTCTGCACTGAGCCCCGTGCTGTTTAATATTTATATGAACCCCTCTAATTCAGTTAGCAGACAAATTCGTGGCAAAAGCTATCTCTTATGCAGACGTTACACAGCTGCTCTATTCCTAGAATAAGAGGAGTGTGGCAAATTGCTTGCATGTTAAATCCTGTCTCACTACAGTTTCCCAGTGGTTGGCTGAGGCTCAACTGAAATATAATGAGGATAAGACAGAGATTCTTCTCTTTGGGAACTTCCCTCTACAGTTCTGGCTGTCTTTCTGGCCGGATGATACACCCCTGCCGGCTACCCAGGGTGGACCAGTAGAAAACCTGGGGTTATGGTTCAATGACAAGTTGTCTTTTGGGCCTCAAATCAAAAGGCTGACAGGAACTTGCTTTGGGATTCTGAAAGCGCTAAAGAAATGTCTGCCGCTCTGACCGATGCATGTTAAGAAAACGGTCATCCAAACCTTGGTTACATCACGCATTGACTATGGCAATGCGTTTATATGTCGGCTTGCCTGGATAGCTTCTTGACAAACTCCAGGTGATTCAGTATGCCGCGGCCTAGATGCTGCTCAACCTCCCTAGGAGGGCAAGTGTAAAGCCGCATCTCTGGGATCTCCAGGTTGCCTGTAAGGGAATGAGTAAAGTTCAAGACCCTAGTGTGGACACATGCCACTTTTTATGGCAAAGGACCCTCCTATTTGAGATCCAGATTCAGCTTCTACACTCCGTCAAGGAAATTATGATCCTCAAATAAGCTGATGGTTTGTACACCCAGGACCTACAGACAGAGAGCTGGCGGCAGATCACTTGCACTGCTGGGTGCAGTAGCCTGGAATCTGCTCCCGCTAGACTTACGATGTGTAAGTAATCCGGGTCTATTTAAAAAGAAGCTGAAAACATGGCTCTTTAAATAAAGTGTGCATGCTCTTGCCTAAACCGTACTGTAGGTAATGCACCGGGACACTCCATGGAGTAGCTGTGCGCATTATAAGTGCAGTTAACAATAATAATAATGATGTCAAGCTCTCATTTTATTTCATGGTAGTTTACACCGGAAGCAGCTGTTCTGCTCCTCTTCCTCCTACCAGTTAAGGTGGGTGAAGTCGAGCTTGTCATCTGCGACCTGGCTCGGTGTCCTGCGCGGATTGGTACACCAGGTGAGTCTAGCTGGTGGTTTCCCAATTTGTCAACCAAATTGTCTTGAGCACCTCCCATGTGCCCTGGTCTTTGGTGAGCCTCTGGATTAAGTTAAGACTATGCTAGATGTACTGTCATTCCCCACCCCTTCAGTGCTAGGCAGCGGGGGAGAGATCAGGTGAGGTGGAGGCTACCTATTTTTAGCCCCTGCCTCGTCTGCATATAAAGGAAGATACCGAATGGGGAGAAAGCATCAGATTCTTGCATGAATCTTTGTCAAGGCTAGGAACAATTAAGAATGACTTCACCTGCACCCCAGTTGTGGCGCCGTTTAAGCTCCACAGACAAGCTTGGGGATGACCCCCCCAACATGTCCTGGCAGCCATATCGAACCAAGGAGTGTTGTGGGAAAAGTGGGCAGCCCTTTTGCCTGCTCATTGGCTTCAGTCTCATGTGACGATTGTGACAATCATGAGAGATTTTAAACGAAAGCGGGCTTTTTCTACAAAAACAACGTTTTATTAGGGAAACTGGCCTTTTCTCCTGTTTCACCCCCTTGTCTGAGAACCTCATGTTTATGATAAACTGTGAAATAAACGAGATGGCTGTTTACTTTTAAAGGAGCCAATTGTGTAAGTTTTCTTTTTCTAACTAATTATTTTTGTTTCTCTTTGCCAATGTCAGAAAAATTCAAGATGGTTGTTTCCCTTTTTAGGTCTCGCCTGAGCGCTAGCGCATGCGCTAGCTCAGGCGAGACCTTTAGTAAGCAGGTTTTCAAAGTGCTACCAGAGAGGCCTTTGCTGGCCTAAAGCTTGCGTGCATGTGAGCGTGAACGTGCACAGGCCATCTGGCTTTTTGTAATGGCTCATTAAGCCTTACAGCGCGTGAATCCCCTCCCCTACCCCCTCCCTTCTCCCACTCCCTCCTCGTCAGCTTCATTTACACTCTAGCATCTGTCTCTTTCTTCTGCCTGTTCCTCTCTCTCGTCTCTTATCTTTTTCTCTCTTTCCTTTCACTTCCTCTTTGTTCATTCTTTTTTTTTGTCATGTGAAGCTCTGCCTAAGCCAGGGCAAAGTATGTTTAATACCAGAAAGGCGCCTTCGTGGCAGTACTGATGTTGGCTTCCAGTGGGTGCCCTAAAAGATGCATTTCTCGATCCATGGCCCGTTCATCTTGGCACCGACATGATAATCTCCCAGAGTTAGAGACGCGAGGTACGCCATAAGCACCGGCCATACAAATAGGTCGCAGCAGCATTCCGTGTTAATCTAAAATACATATATTTTTCTCGCCTTCTTTTAATAGCTTGTGTTTGGCAGGTATTACGATATGCTGGAGGAAAGTGACGGCAATTATTTGTCATCTAGGGAAAAAGAAAAAAAAACGTAATGGGTTTCTGTCGAAAATGGAAGCTGAATTTTACAATCTTTCTTTATAGACAGTGTTCTCCGCAGCTTGTCTCTCTCTCTGTCTCGCTCTCTCTCTCGAGTTCACGAGGCGCCGCTCAGACACTCCATTCTGCCAGTAATTCCCTGCTGTTTGCGGGTAGACGGTCTGGCTGCAGTTTATTTCTTTTCTGTTGCACAGCAGAATACAAAATTTACCCTTTCTCATAGGTTATCACCTCACCTCAGAAATCGGACCGTGAGAGCTGTTACTGTGCGCATATTCACCGAGGAGCACCCACTTCTAAGGGCCTTATTGCGAGCACCCTTTGTTGGATGCCATAATTAATGCACCCTGTAAAACCCAACAGGTGATGTCCATAAATGGGGTGCAATAGTTACCGCACATTTTGCGGGTAACATGTATTTTCACTGCACCAAAATCTTTATGTCCCGGTAAATATATTTCCCCATGTTAAATTCCTACATTGTAAATGTAAATGTATTTGTACTTATATAGCGCACTTCTACCCAGAGGTCTCGTAGTGCTGTATTCATACCGCTGTGGAACCCTTCCTGGTTTTCCTGTGAGATGGCCACTCCTAGGCACCCCCCAAGGTGAAGCCAGGCATCCTAGCGCTGTGGGGGCCGTTGGGGAGATTAAGCAAGCTATTGCCCAGAGTTGCACAGTGGGACCCATGATTAGAATAGGCACGAGGCGAGAATTATCAGGTCCGGGGAAATTGAATCCAAGAGCCGCCGAGGCAGGAATTGAACCCTTGTCCCGGGCCAGACCTCTGCATCAGGGTCTGCCGCTCTAACCATTGAGCCACACTTTACTGCATGTATCACTGTTATGGGCTGTGCGGTAAGCCCTGCATCTTCTGTAACTTTCTCCAGGTAAACTCAGCCATTCTCATGTTGTATCCAATTTTTCGGGCAATAATCATAGTTTGTGATGTTTACCACTCCCAATAAACTCTAATCCCCGTGCTGTTGGCTGCTTCTGATGCCCTTTTCTTGCCTCACATTAATCAGGGCCTTCTCTGTGCAGCACAACTTTGCATAAATGGCACTCATGACATGTAAAACAAGCATTGGCATTGACAATAGGTCTCCCTTTTGGGACCTTATAAGTATTTAGTTATGCAGCACAATATCCTTGGTGCAACAACATCAACTGTTGCATGGCTAAACACTTATAAGGTCCCAAAAGCGAGACCTATTGGCTATGCCAATGCTTGTTTTTTTTTTTTTAATTCCTGACCTTGAAGAGAATATTCACAACTATATGCACGACTCATGTTTGCACAGTACACAGTTACATTTTAGGTTAAAAAAAACATACTAAACTCAAATTCACCAAATCTGTAAATGGCACAACACAGCATGAGAAAGGGTCCTGTGGTTTCTTCCAAAATTAGTGGCTTTTCGTTTACCTGCTTCTGTTCCGTGGAGGGGAAATTTGTTGTGGAGGTTCCCATTGGAACATTGGAAATGTTAGATTTGGGGTCTCCTCCATCTTTCCTTCACTGGGAGGGTTTGGAGAAGGCGGTGAAATAAAAATGTTGTGCATTTCTAAAAAAAATGAAATTATCACCTAAGGTTAAATGGTAGTGATGGCTTGTTTTGGTTTAAAAATGGCTACTGCACAAACCCTAAAAACGCTAAATAAACAAGTTGTGATAAGACATTAACCCTAGCCACCGCCCCCTCAGTCCTCTCTCTACCTTAACTTCCAACCTGACATACCGTGTTTACATTATGAAAAATGTTTAAACAGCCTCTCCACACAGCTGATTTGGCCAACAGAAGGTTTGAGACAAATCGCACTGCGGCAGCTGG
The DNA here is from genome assembly GCF_964204655.1 of Triturus cristatus. Lineage (NCBI taxonomy): Eukaryota > Metazoa > Chordata > Amphibia > Caudata > Salamandridae > Triturus > Triturus cristatus. Next base: position 138,944,891 of record NC_140595.1, on the reverse strand, counting down.
CTGCATGACAGGTTGAGGATAGTAGAGTATAAAAATATGAGAGCTTCTAGCAAAGCTAAAACAGAAAGAAATGGTCACTGATAGACATGTGATGAGTAAGTTAGGGTTTATTTTGCTTTTAAAACATTAAGATATGTATAGAAAAAACTAAAAATCGCCTGGAAAAATGTTGTGGATCTTGGCCTTGGAAGTGGCCAGCAATGGTTAAACGGGCTCCTAATGGGCTGCTCATGACCTCCCACATATTGTCAGAGATGACAGCACAATTGGCATCTTCAGTGCCATTGTATCACATATCTCCGCGTTTACAACACTGATGACCTCATTATGAGGATAACCTACTACTGTACTAGAGAGTAAATGATGCAAACACAAGTGCCTATTTCTATCATCTGGAATGGGACATGGGTCCACAAAAGAGCAGGGAATGGAGCATGTCCAAATGGCAGACCTCAGCCTCCACGGCACATGCCTAAAGGCCATGCTCTGTGAGTTATGTTCACATGGCGGACTTGGCATAGGGCCTGACCTAAGACCAGGCTCTGCACCAAACCCTTGCTCTGCACACCCAAGGGTCTTCATAGTCAATTTGTTTGCATGGTTGCTCAGCGCAAGGCATCTTGCTTCAAGGCCTTAAATCAATCTAAACTACTCAAAGCGATGGTCTTGTGCAGTTACTTAAGTCCACAAAGACTTTTTAAATTTTTTTTTTATTCTTACTTAAAATCGTTATTGTACGAAATGTCCTTCCTCCCATCCTTTTGTATAGCGCTCTGATATCCTTCGGGATCTTGTTCGCGCTATATAAACCTTTTATAAATAAATAAATAAAGAAGCTGGGGGAAAGGCCTGGCCGAAGGCCTAGCTCTCTACTCCATCCTCGCTGCACCCTGCCTAAGGCTCAGTGGGCTAGATTCACACTTTGTTTGGGCCTGGTGCTTACTGATGGTAAAGTGATTTTTCATACCAATCAATTACACTATCTAGCAACACAGCATCAATAAATAACACGTAAGCAAACAAAACATTGCCTAACCATAAATAAGTCGTGGATGATGACACCAGTGATCAAAGATGTTATTTGTCACGTTATCTGTGATATCGTGTGTGTTCATGAAGAGTGTATTGGGAGCAAGTTATAGTGTGCTCAGCTAAACCTAACGGGCCAATGTATGTAGTTTTTTGTTATTTTTAAAACCGTAAATGTGTCTTTTTGATGCAATTTCTAGATTGTTTTTCTATACATAGTTGAATATCTCATAAGCAAAAGAAACCATGACTTGCCATTGACAACGGTTTTTCAGTGACTGTACAGAGGATACATAAGGTGTAATCATGCAGTATATTCAAATATGGCCATCAAGTGATTCTGATGACACAGTAATCCTTGAGGCAGTGGGCCAAGTAGTTTGTAATAGTCGCAAGAGACCCGCGATGAATGATTGGTGGTAGTGGCAGTGGCTGCTTGAGTGGTAGGTAGTATGATGAGTGACACAAGAACGTTTTTAATTTGACATTTTGTCTGCGCAGGCATTGCTGCTATTTCTACTTCAGGTTTACTAAGGCCATAGGCCCCGGCATGCAGTATTCAATGTGCATCCCCTCTTAATGCCTATAGTTACATGTTTCCTAGTGTGCCTGATGGTTTCTTGCAGCAAATGTTAACTTTTTATTTTTTAAATAGTTATTTTCATTATCTTTGCATGGTGTACTTGACGAATGCCACAATGGCCACCTTTTAAACAAGGGTAAAATTGAATGTGATTCAAGGCTGGTCATCCTCTTGGAGTGCACTGGTTGGCCTGTCATGCTTTGGGGGTCACTAGTAATTGCATGCGAGTGACCTTTGAGTTGCTATGCATGGGACTGGCTTTGGTGTTATGTTTGGTTGAGGTGATTTGATGTGTGGGTTTTATCCATGATAATGTATCCATCTTATGGTCTTGCCTTGACCACTTCCTGTCATGTTATGATATTGATGTCAAAGGGTAGGGTGGGGATCGACGGGTGGGATGGGGTATATGTGTCTGTGTGTGAGATAGAGAAACACCATTTTGCTGGTACTCCTAGCCATAAAAGTGGTCTTAAGATTGATTTTTCAATCACCTATTCTCTGGTTCCACAAGAATTGCCTGGTTTCGCAAGGGTCCATCTTGATGATTGCATCAGCCGCAAATACCCGTCTTGGTCGATGAAGCCCAGTGTGCTTTCATTTCTGGCAGACTTCAGGAACCCTGAATCTAGATATTTGAAAGACCTTTGCCATTTTAGTAAGACTTTAGCAGAGTGATGATATTGAAATGCATACCACAGATAAAAAAGAGAAATAGCTGAACAACATAGGTTGGAAAAAATTACTACAATGACTGGTTTCTGATTTCTTCATTTCCTGTAGGATATTCTGCCCCTGTTCACTCTTTATCAGTAACCTCTTCGTTGGTAAAATTAATGTGTAATGACAGTTATTACGTGATTATTTGTACCTATCTTTAATGGAGTCTAACCGCGGCTAATCTGGACGCATGACAGTTTGATTATGAAAGTAGCTCACTTAACTAATTTGAGCTAACCTTTTCAGGCTTAATCAGGAGAAGAATGTGCGTATAATACTTGGGATACAGTCTCTTGAATGGCGCAATTTAGTCATGTAAGGGTGTTTAATCATAAAAAAATTAACGGAACTGAAAAGAAGAGGAGAGAATCCAACCACGTAAGATTCTTTCATCTCTGTACAGTCTTTTAAGAGCTCGGTCTTACTGAGACACGTTCGAAGGTTAAAAAGCAATTCAAAGTCTATTGAAAAAACACAGTCCACACCAACTCGAAAACCATCGACAGTTGGACAAGAGCAACACCTCTTTACCTAGATTTATGTCTAATACCCGATGAGAGCTACACAGCTGTGATTATTTACAATATTCCTTGTATTCTGATTTGGCTATTGTAAAAGATATGAAATGTAGCTGGTGATCCGACCTCTGTCACAAAACTGTCTGTCAGCTCGAATCGCTAAATTTATGAATTAATTCTAAAAATGAAAAGAAAGAAAGAAATTGAAGCCGAGTAATTAAACACTTGCAATAGAAGCATGCACTCAACTCCATTAAAGTCCAATGGAAAACTCATTACAGAGATGTCTTCTGGTGCTTTTAGGAAAGGTGCAAAGTATGTTTGACAGGCCTGGCAGGGAATCTTTCTTCCCCTCGCTTACTCGCCCCTTGCTAGGAAAGTGCCAGGCCTCCGTCAAACTCTTATGTAACCAAGAAGCCATGAGCACACAGGGGAAATAGAGTAGTTGGTACCTGGCTGCACTCCAACTGCTCCCACCACCCGTCCTAACACACATGCTCTCCATCCAACAACATTCTCTAAAGTGCTGTCATCTGCAGTTACATCTATCCTTCAAGGAGCCAGGACACTGTGGGCCCCCATTACCAGTGGGGCAGAATTCAGGTGGATGGAGTTACTAGGGACGGCACACCTGAATCTGGGCATTACCAGTCAAAGTACCTGGAATGGCAAATATCATGTGAACCCGGGAACACTGGCTCATTTACCGAGAGTGGATTTGCTGTTCCGGTAACTTTACATCTGATATTTTCCACAGCTTTGAACAGGTATAAAAGACCTGTGAATGGTTTTACTGGATGCATCTTATAAAACTGGGCATTTGTAAACCTGCGCCTGGTTGTTTCGGCCCAATCAGAATTATCTGGCCAAGTGCCCTAATGATATGAGGGGAAGTATGACACATCCTGATAATCTAGCCAGTTTGTGACTTTGTGCATAGCTCTGAGAAAGCGCGGGGCTTGCATGCCACATTGGAGTGAAGCACATATTGGCTGAACATCCTCATTCCTATAACTGAACTTGTAACTATGGCAACAGAAAGAAAAAGAACAAGAATAAATTACTCTATTTTTTTTTACCAGTAATAACATTTGCTATTGTGGTAAAGGAAAGTTGTAGGAATCCTATCTTTATAGTATGGTTTTTACAATCAATGTTGTTTCTGGAATGACTCCTAACGAGGGCCTGTGGGGGTTGGAAGCGCACAGTCCCTGGTTTCTTGGGCTGTGTCAGTCCCTTGTATTTATCTGTTGACTACACCTGATTTCTAACATACCTAAGTGATGCTTGCTGTGTAGGGCACAGGGACAACCTCTCGCAGTCTGCAGGATAGGGGGCTGCTTTCGGGACTATGTGATCCTGATGGATCCGCACTCCATGAATCTGCCAAAGCATTCTTGAAGGACCAGGACACAATTTATGTAGGACCGTGTACTATCTTCAGAGCTTTTTAGGACGTATGTTTGATACATTGCGCTATAAAGTTAAGCTATTGACCCCATTTTAAAAAAATGTGGGAGTGATAAACCTGCACCTTAAATACTGGACTTTGTTGGCTATGGACATTAATAGGGGCTGCAACTGAAACACTTGAAGCTGCTTTTAGCTTCTAATCAAGGCCTGACTCGGTATCGGGCCCTATTTAATCTCCTCTCACTGTCTCCATCTTGCCTCTCCTTTTGCTTTATTTCCTCTCCTGCTCTGACATTCCCTCTGTCTTGCCGCCTCCTTTTCTCTTGCTCTCCCTCAGTGCTTTGAAGCTTTGTTACATCCTCCTGTCCACTATACAAGCAACAAATAAAATATAGCTTGAATCTGCATGTAAAGTCAAAATGCACTGGCTACCATGAATATTTAAGACCGTAGCTCTTGGGGAAAGCAATGAATGCAATGGCATTTGCTAGACCCTGATAGCATGTATGAGCGGAAAATGGACAGTGTAGGAAACTGGCTCTGTATATACTATACCAAAGTAAGGCATCGTGTGCACAGAGTCCAGTGGATCCCCAGAGGTATAGCAGAGGCTAAATTAAATAATCACTAACGGCTCTATTTGTGATAGTGTGGTCGAGTAGTTAGGCTTATCAGAGGGTGTGTTAAGCATTTATTATATTCACTCAGGCAAGAAATGATGGCACACACTCGGAGACAGAACCCAGACCAATTAGGTAAGTATAAAAAAGGTATACTTGTGTTTTATTTCTAGAACCAAGCCGAGCTTGTCACCGGTAGGTGAAATATATTTTAAATGCAAGGCTGTCCACAGAAATGCAATTGTGGATGAAATTGGCATTGTTACTGGTTTATATTTGCTTTAAAGACAGTTCAGAATACTTTAAATTACTTTTGGATTACTTTTGCGTTTCTCTTTAGTTACATCGACTACTCGGGGTGATATGCCTAGATCTCACACTGTGGATCCTACAAAACAGAGGTAAGTAAGACAATTTACGTTTTAAAGCACAGTTATTTTTGTTCCCTACAAAAAAGCAAGTCGACCCCTAGAACATTTCAGAGGAAAAACCACAACATGGGTTCCTATGAAGAAAAATAATATTATCGGGTTGCAGGTAAGTAAACAACTTGAAATGTTGGGTGTCTGGGGTTAGAATCAAGGTTCCTTAGGGTTCAAGGAGGTACTCGAGTTGCACCACCAGCGGCACTAGGGCAGCTGGGTACAGAGTGCAGAGGCCCAATGTTAGCCAATGGGGCTAGGGGGGCCTTCAGTTTGGGGCTGCTCACAGGCAGGCCACTCGGTTCTGGGAGCAACCTCCTGGGTTTAAGATCAACACTGCAGGGAAAACAATCAGCACAGGAGCTACACCACCAGCGGCACGGGCGAGGCCAAAAGCATGCCAAGGAGACGTCAGGAGCCCTGTAGATTCCAATGGAGATCACCGGTTCGGAAGAAAGGCTGCAGGCTCAGACAAGGTGGTTTCCTGAGGGCAACCTCCAGCAAGAGAGGTAAGTTGGGTTTCTGGGGGGATGCCTGCACACAGTTGGTTGGGACACCCAAGGCCGTGAGGGGTTGAGTGCAGGGGTGTCTTTAGGTGTCGGGTCTTCTTACTAGTTCTGGGCGTGTTCGGGGGACCCCTCAGGTTGAGGCTGCAGGCGTCAGGTAGAAGATTGAGGCAGGTCAGGGATCACTGTATCCCAATTCAGGATCGCTTGGGAGACCTCCTTGTGGTGTTGGGCCACTCGAACTCGGGCTGTGGGTGTCAGGTGCAGAGTGGTACAAAACTGCAGAGCCGTCTGGATCCGGGGTCTGTGTTGGAGTCTTTGGTTGAGGAAATCTGTTGCTCACGGGAGACAGATTCTCTTTGGTGAAAGCAGCTCAGGTTCTCCGGCTTCTGGATGGCTGGTGGCTCCTGGACACGCTGGGGTTTCGCTTGTTGCAGGTCGAAGTCAGGACAAGCCGGTAGGGCTGGGGCCACAGCAGTTGTTGTCCTCTTCCTCCTCCTTCAGCACAGCTCTTCTGTCCTCCTTTTTTCTTTTTCTGAAGTTTGCAGAGACAAGGTTCAAGGTCGCCCCTATATACTAAATTTAGGGGCGCTATAGGGGTGTGCTTGTTGGGACCAATAGGTACCTTCCTTGGGGTGAATACACCCCCTATTATGCAAATCCTCCAGTGGGAAGGGGGCATGAGCCTCTCTCTGACTGTCTGTGTCCCCATATCTTCTAGATGGAGGGGACTGAGATGTGGACTTCACCTCGCCTCCTGCACCTGAGGGGGGGGGTTGGCAAAGGTGGTTACAACTCCCTTCCTAACTTGGTTTGCCCGTCGATTCTCCTGCCCAAAGTGAGGGTCAGAACCGGTGGGACCAGTTGCTGGGGACAACAAAAGGCAGGGTCAGCTAACAACTGAGGCAGGCCTTTGAAGCTTCCCCTTCGTGGACCCAGCCCATCCTGGGGGAGGAGGCATGACACCTCTACCCAGTATGGACTTTGTTTCTGGACCCAGAGAGTGGATCCCCTCTTTTCAGAGGTCCAGAAACCTGTCTAGTGGTGGCAAATGGCGGGTAGCCATTTAGGAACCACAGCAGTGCTGGTCGTTTTTCAGGAGGCATCTCTAAGATGCCCTCTGAGTGCAATTTTACATGAAAGCCCACACTGGCATCAGTATGGGTTTAATATGCTTAGAGGTTTGTTACCAAACTTTGCATGTTTCATTAAAGCCATTATGGAGCTGTGGAGTTAATAATGAGCAACTCCCAGACCATATACTCTTTATGGCTTAACTTCACTTACAAGGTCTAAGAATGGACTTGGAAATTGTAGGGGTACAGTGCTCATGCAACTGTACCTCATCTGTGGTCTAGTGCACCCTGCTAGAGGGATGTCTTACAAAGGCCACAGGCAGTGGGTTGCAGGTATGGCACACAGTGATGTGTGCCATGTCGTCTCTTCACTTTTCTCTGCACCAAGACACTCCGCCTGCAATGATAGTGTGTGGGTGTTAAAGTGCAGGGCCTCTAACTGTGGCACAATAGGTGATGCAGCCCTTAGACGCCTTTCCTGGTCCCAGTGCCCTTGGTACCCATGGTACCTTTTACAAGGGGTTTACCTGTGGCCAGAGATATGCCAATTATAGGTACAAATGTACTGTTTTGGTAAAGAACACAGCCCCTGGGAACCTGATTGGCGGGGACCTAGGGCACATCAAGTCAAAGTGCATCAGAAATCTGGAGAGAAAAAAAGTGGGGGGGGGGGGCTTACTACAACTGAACCCACTTTCCTACAGACGGTACCTGAAGCACCGAAAGTTGCATCATATCTGTGCCTCATATGTTATGTTACTGTATTCAAGTCTAAAATAGTTCTTAAAAGGCCCGATTATTGCCTTTGAGCAGCTAGACTTTTAATAAATGGGGATGCATAAAGATTAAAATGTTTAATTAAAAGATTTATATTCTTGGCTGAAAAATGCATAAGCTCAGGAAATAAAAGAAAAAAATGAAAACGTTCAAGCAGCTCCCAAACATGAACAAATGAGTTGCTATAGGTTGTTGTTTCAAGGTAATGTGGGCTTTTGTTCCCAAATCTTAGGTTCAAACATTTTGTCAGTAAAGAACTACCATTCGCAAAGCACAGATGAATGAAATTGACAAATACCTCCATGCCATTCTCTCTCAGATTGTGAGTTTGTGGGAATTATGTATTGGCTGTTCAGTGGTGCCAAGGGGCATTCAAGTGATTATCTAACATTGTCTTCACCAGTCAAGAAGAGGCTCAAGCAGTAGATGAGGAGCTCTTCAACGATTACAAATTTAGTGTGGACCAACTGATGGAGCTGGCAGGTCTCAGCTGTGCCACTGCTATTGCCAAGGTATGCTGTGGATTACATGTAATGTGTTTTTTTAATTTCTCTTTTTGTATTTCCCAAGAGCAAGAAATATTACATAATAAAAACTGAATATTCACATTCTGTTCATTCAAGGCTCCCAGTTTTCCGTTTTCGCAGACTTTTACAGATAAATGGAGACAGAAAACAATCCATGTTCCTGTCTGTATTTATTTAAAAATATGGAAAAATGCAGAAAATAGTTTTTTTTTTGTATGATTCTCACTACTGTCAATAGCTGTGCAGATAGGCAAGTATGGAAGAAAAAGGATTTCCTAATAAAGCTTAAATAACTGCAGCAGTACAGCTATTAGTTTCATGCAACAACAGAACAATAACCACTAGATCTCTCTTTTTTAAACAAGCATTGCCAAAGCAAAAGGGTTTATCTTGTAACTGACAATGCAAGCCAAGCCCACAAGCTTAGGCTTTTGTTTGAAATGCACGGTCAGCCCAACTAATTACCTTTTTTAATATACTTGACCCCACAAAAAAACCAAGAGTTTATAAAACATGCAAAATCTTGTGTTTTTAAGTTGTAAGGGCTCAAATACAAAACTAAGACAGAAAACGCAGCACATTAGCGTGTAGGACCATGAATCAGTTGCTGTGATCAGATTCATCATAGAGGAGCTGAGAATGACTAAGAGTGCAAGCAACAGCTCCAGAGTGTATAAAGGGGAAAGTAAGAAAGCATAGAAAAGTTTGTGAAATATTATTAGGTGCCTTAATCTATGTACCTCCCTGATATCCATCAGTGTCTCAGCTCAATCCACCTCTTCAAATGTTCTCCAAATTCTCTCCATTTAACCATTAAGTAGCCCAACCTATCTGCTGTAATAATCGATTTACATCAAATTCAGACAGAAGTTGTGCAAAAGATTTCAAATCATTCTGACCTTCATATGTCACTGAGTTTGAATATGACTTGGTTACATTTTACAAATCACACAAGTTTGTGTGAGTGTATTGGGGCCCATGTGAGAAGTGTTTTGTTGGCGTGGTATATGGCAGGGACTGCTAAAAGCATGTTGCCGCAAGTCAGTTGAACCATCTACACATGAGTGTAGGAAAAAGTGTTAAAAGAGACGAAGTGATGCATATGGATACCTATCTCCGTTTACTGATCTGTATCAAAAAATGTACCCGCATTGAAAGTTGCATGTAGGTACTTGCCCAGACGTGGCGCATGCTACCTTTGAAGGTGCAGTTCCCAACCAACTATAGAATATGCTTTTGAGTCTACCCACGTGTGAGCAACCGCTAGATATGGGCATTATGGGATCAGCCACAGTAAATGCTCAGGAGAGTCCATCCTGGAGCTGTGGGAGCAACCCACAGGGCCTTATTCTAGTAAGGATAGTATATACTGTCGTGGGTCTGTCGTGGAGTAACAGAGAAGCAACCATTCAGTGATCAGAATAGTGTACCACAGGGTGTCTACAGGAGTAGCAGGGAGGAACACATATTAATTGACTTTATACACTTAGCCACAATACGTATCTTAGCAGTCCACTCAGTGAAGGAGGGAGACAACCCACAAAATAGGTTATTGAACAACCAGCCATTGTATCTGAATGGTGGAGGAGGGAAACCTATTGGAAAGGGCATTGTACAATCTGCCGTAATAATGGTATGAGGGTTAGTCCAGGAGTGTCAGATGAGTACTCCAAGGGATAGTCAAGCACCACACATAGATTGGTTAGTGAGTCGACCCAAAAGTGCTCATGGTGCAACCCTATGAAATCACACACCACTTAGAAAAATGAAAATTTTATCGTAAGTAGTATCGATGGATTAGAATTTGTACAACTTCAAAAATTCAGATCGTAGTGCTTGATACATTCCTTCTATTCTCTTTGTCATCACTTTCCTTACAAACCTAATTCTGTTTTCCTCACAGGCATATCCTGCTACTGCATTCACCAACAACCTGGCAACTGTCCTGGTTATATGTGGCCCTGGAAACAATGGCGGTGATGGCCTGGTCTGTGCTAGACATCTGAAAATGTTTGTAAGTGTGTTTTTTACATCATGAATGTAGAAGACCAATTGGTGCTATACATATAACTGAGCTAAGGACCTAATTCAGTGTTCTTAGGTAACAGAATATCTTCCAATTTGTAGAGGAAGTAAGTTATCCTCCGTTGAGTAATGAAAATGTATCAGGAGGAATTACCTCTGGTCTAGCTCTTTGACGGAGGCAATTCTGCCATTGGATTCTCCATCATTGTCAAGGATTGAACATTGCAAAGGTCTCTTACGCCCGAAGCCGATCCGGACTGGCTACCGGGCTTTCCTTAATAAATAATGCAAAACAAATGTTTAAAAAAGTACGATTTAGAGCTATTTGTATCGCATTGTTCATTTAGAAGAGCCGGCAGCTCCCCAGCAACAAAATCAGCCCCTCAGCAGTGAACCTAGACCCCACCCTAGCAAAAAATGCCCAGTAGCCAGTCTGGCCCTGGTCCAAAGAAAGGGCGACTCTACACAGTAACCATGGTGCCTTTCTGCACTTCTCCAGTATTGGATCTTTCATACGTTCACATGCTTGAATCATTCCCCATCGTCGAAGTTGGAGTCCCACGGTACCATAGTAGAGCAGTATATAATAGTATCATAGGCTATAATGGCAATGCAAAGTCACTTTAATAGCCTATCTATGTCCTTTTTTTTTTTTTATTTAAAGGACCAAACGTGAACTATAACCAATCAGGTGATAGCACCCTCAAGAACACTCCAGGCAGAGGCTGAATCCCTCAGATTTTCTACTGCATGTCATGTGAAGGGAGTCTCTTTGAGCTCTGCTCAGTTGTTTCCTCTGTAACTCAACTTTTCTACACCTGCAATGTCTGATTCTTCAAAAAAGGCCTCTTAAGATCCTGCAAGTCCTGTGGGAAGAAAAGGATGCATGTGGATGGTCCATACGAAGACTCTCTCTATTGCCTCTACTCTACACATCAGGTAAAGGAGTGCAATATCTGTGGCACCTTTTCTTCTAAAACATTAAGAGACAGAGCGGGAAGGCTACTTTTGTGGCTACAGAAGTCTAAATCCCACTCTCAGGAAGACAGCGATTTGTCTGACAGACCCCACAAAGGGCGAAAATCGTCTCACCATGGGGCTTCTGTGGGGAGTAGAAAGGCCTTGAAGACACTCCATATTGACCCGGACATATCACAAACCAACAGCAAAAAATAACCTCCTTACATTTTCTAGCTTTCATCCACGTCCGTTACGGGAGAATCTACCGTACGGACAGTTCTTACGGATCAGGCGTAACTGTAGTAAGCTGTCTGACTTCCGTACGCAGTCTCGGGAACTCTCAGAAAAACTCCAACAGAGAGGCTATCCCGAAAAGATTGTAACAACTAGTTGTAAGAGGGCCAGAAATCAACCACGTGAGAATCTATTGTGTGATTATCCCAAACAATCACAGAATGCCCCACTTACCTGTGTGACAACTTATAATGTCGCCTCCAATGCCATTTCTAAGTCCATCAAGAAACATTGGCGCATTTTGGAGAGCAACAATATTAAGTGGGAAAAACCTCTATTTGCGTACAAAAAAGCTACCAGTCTAAAAGACTCCCTTGTCCACACGAGACCACGGAATTCCAATGTTGCCACTGATAGGTCTGTCCTTAGTGCTTGGGGCCTACCACCGGTCTTTGGACATTTCCCTTGCGGGTCATGTAGTGTCTGCTATCTCACTGCATCTACCAAAACCTTAACTTTGGAAGCAGGAAAAATTTGGACGCAAAGGAGCCATACCAATTGCAATACTGCTGATGTGGTATATCTGATTACCTGCCCTTGCGACTTAAGATATGTGGGAATGACGACACGAAAAGTGAAGTTACGAATTGGCGAACACCGAAGTAACATCCGATGCAAGAAGAGTACCACTAAACTCACTGAACATTTTTTACGTCATAACCATACTGTGGACGATCTGCACTGGACTGTGATTGAACAGGCAAATCCATCGATTTTGTTCGAGAAAGAACAACGTTGGATTTACCGTCTTTCTACACATGTATCTGGTCTTAATGATAATATCCCTTGGGGCTCTGTTTTAAGACCCAAATGAATAGCCCTGCCAGTTAAGTTTAGGCATATTCCACCATTGAGCTTAATGATGATTCTTGCATACATATGACCCTTGACTCTTTAGTCGCCGACTGGACCATCAAACAAATGGGCACTAATTAATTCCAGCCTAATTAGGGTCTAGTTTCCAATTTTAAAACTTTACATGATTCGTCTTGTTCACGATGTGCGAGATCGATTACTTATTAAAGATATATTCTGAGTCAATTTCCCTAGTCTGTGATTACGATGTATTTGTTCATCAGTCTGTCGACGCATAAAGTTTTAACTTTCTCAATTTTGAAACACTCAGCGCTCTAGTCTTTCCTTGAGTCTGTTGTCTGTTTCTCTCACTCTCACACAAACCGGATTTCCGGTTAATGGAGAGATCTCGCCTATTTCTACCGCGAGGAACTTACCAAACGCTGACTCCAGGCGAGGTGGTTTCATTTAGGTGTACGCGCCAGGCAGGTGACTTGGAAGATGTAAGTACCAAGGATGGGCTCTTTCCTTATTCTTCCGGCCCGCCGCGCTAACTTACGGGATGGACCGATTTGGGTTTCGGGCTATTTATATCTATATCTTTCCCGTTTATCCCTAACAGTTGTCCTGTAGTCCCGCCACCCACTGTCCGCCTAAGGAGCACAGCACTGCTTTTTTACATGTGAGTGCCGTATTTTTTCATTTGGTTACCTGTGCCTAGTTTTGCAATTTACTGGTTTTGTTTATCTTGTAATACTCATCGGCCATTGTATCGATTGGAGTATTTTCCCTAAATAGGGTATATATGCATTTAGCATGTTTTCAAGTATTCTCAACATTAGAATATAGTCAGTGGGCATGACATATCCGAATTAACTTCCTGTCCCACGTTTAACATTGACTTCAATCTGTTGTGTATATAAAGTACCACATAATTAAGAGGCATTGATTGATGTGTTGCACTTTATGTGATTACTCCCATACAGGCATCCTTTCGAGAGTACGGAAGGGACGCAACTGAAACCGTGAGTGTATCGGTTCCCAAAAACACCTGAGGTTAGGGTGGGCTTTAGTAAGCCTATACCGCCCTGGTGCATCTCTGGTTAGGTCCTGATGAAAGCTTGGTAAATTAGACACATTAAGCTGAAACATGTCGACCACGATGACCACTACTGGATGTTCCTGACTCATTAATAGTCAAGAGTATACATCCGCCACTGTTTTTAACGGTCTAAGCCCCATCCTAATTAAATTGATTGTTGGATGGATCTTGACATTTTAACCATTTATTTTCACTTTCACTTACACTGATTCTGACGAATTTTTTTAGTCTTTCTCTGTTGCTCCGCCTTAAACATAGCGTCGTAGCACACTGGTGGTACACAAGGTACCTCCAGCAGAACCCCATGATGAAGCATGTCATCAACTATGTTGATGAGTGAGGGTTCACTAATCACTTCAGATTGACTTACATTTATAGTTTGTATTATTCAGACTTATACGTTCTGTTTTCATTACACTCTTTTGTTGTTTTCATATGATTGATTTAGGGGGACTAAGAGTGTGTCTTGACCCTCTCTCTCTTGTTGTTCGAAATTATTCTAGGCAGCGCACAGCTGCGAGAGTCTAACCGAATCCAGTTTTGCTGTTTCTTTGGCACAACCATGGAAAATACTGGCCTCACATACACAGATGCAGAGGTAGACGCACTACTTGCGGACTCCTCTCTTTTTGCTGATTCGTCGATAGCGCAGACCATATCACAGACTAATGAGTGGGATAAATTGACGGAATTAAAACGTAATCGTATCCGCACAATTCTCCACGGGACCATACTCACTGAGTATTTACGCAATAATGTGGCGCCAAAAGGACTATTGGTAACTAATGCCCCCCGAATCTTTCTGGAAGATCCAGCTTTTAGGAGAGATTGGGCACAGATCGCGTGGCACTGCACGCGCGACTGGCTTGTCCTTATTATTAAAACAGCGCTACGCCTCTCTGAGGCTTTAATGGTGGAAATCCAATTATCTGAAACACACTTTCGCACTACTTTGACTGGCTACAAAAAGAAGTTGGATGAACTTAATAAAGAGATTAATGAATACAAAGACACTTTAACACAGTCCAAAGCTTCAAAGTTTCAGAAAGATCTGAAACGTTTCTCTTTTATTAAGATCTACCCGTATGCCAACCCAGATTACACAGTGCCGATGTCTACTAATGACCAAACTGAGATTACTGATGATAATGACTCATTCTCTAGTGGGTCTAGCACTGACAGCAACAAGTCTAGGCAGCGAGGTAGAGGTAGAAATAGACCTTACTCTTACCAACCTGTATGGCAAAACCCCCCTCCAAATCAGGGTAACCTGGGTTACCATAGTCACTATCAACAAGCACCATTCCCAATGATGGGTTGGAATCCTGGCTTTGTACAGCTCCCTCCGTACCCTCAACCTTCGTTTCGTCCTCCTTTTTTGGACAGAGGCAGACGTGGACGAGGGAGAAGAAGAGGACGCAATCAGGTTCATTGGGAACAAGAGGAGAATGTGGGGAACAACACACGCAGCAAGGGTGCAGTCAACAACATACAAGTCTAGTCACCAACTTATCTTCCGTGGTCCTTACTCAAAGTGAGAGTGATGTTCTTGAAAAGGGACTAGGTTTTGTCCCCACTGCACGTTTCGACCGATTCAAGTTACATTGTGAACTATCTGAGTTTTTTAGAAAATTAAAACTCAAATTCTTTTTTGAAAGACCTCAATCAGAAGTCCAGGCAGATCATTCCAGTGATACTGGGTTACGCTTGAAATCAACTTTTGTTCCTCCCCCACATACTATACCAGCGGAGATAACTGCATTCGAACAGGCAGTTTTTAATGATGTGGAAACCTTCCAAGATCAAGGGACCTTTAAAAACATGAGTTCCACCGATTTCCAGGCTCTACAATCACTCCGATCCAATACACTTATCGTGATTAAACCCGCAGATAAGGGTGGCGGGATCGTGATTCAGAACAGCACCGATTATGATCTGGAATGCAAACGTTTACTTGGTAATACCAAGAACTATATTCCACTGACTACTGACCCTTCTCCTGTTTTGAGAGACACTATTTGTAATCTGGTGGAACGTGCTGAACACAATGGCTATATCAGCAAACATGAAGCGGACTTTTTGTCGAAGGGGAAAGGGATAGTGCCCTATTTCTATACCCTCCCAAAGACACATAAGAACATTTTACCTCCACCTGGCCGCCCGATTGTATCGGGTATTGGCTCTCTTCTAGAGCCTCTTTCAATTTACTGTGATTACTTTCTCAAACCAATAATCCAGAATACGGTCACCTATCTTAGGGATACAAAAAGTTTTTTGGCGTCCCTTCAAGATATATCATTTGACAATGATAATACCATCCTTGTATCATTGGACATTGAGAGTCTTTACACCAGCATCCCCCAAGACGATACCATCAAGGTCATTGGGGAAGCTCTAGACTCTATTAATTGGACTTTTCAAACATCAAAAAGTTTTGTGATTGATTGCGCAACGTTGGCCCTGAAACAGAATTTTTTTGAGTATCAAGGTACATTGTATCTCCAGTGTACGGGTACTTCTATGGGCAGCACTTTTGCGCCTAGTGTGGCGGGGCTTTATGTTTATGATTTTGAACGCAAATATATTTTGGACCCTTCCAATCCATTCTCTCCATATCTCTCCTTTTGGAAGAGATATATAGACGACATTTTTATCGTCTGGCAGGGCCCTGAGAATATCTTACACGAATTTTTTGCATGGATTAACACACGTGATCCCAACTTGCTATTCACCTACTCTTTTGATAGCCATGAAATGATTTTTCTGGACGTGACTGTGTCCAAGGTCAATGGTATGCTATTGACCCGGACATATCACAAACCAACAGCAAAAAATAACCTCCTTACATTTTCTAGCTTTCATCCACGTCCGTTACGGGAGAATCTACCGTACGGACAGTTCTTACGGATCAGGCGTAACTGTAGTAAGCTGTCTGACTTCCGTACGCAGTCTCGGGAACTCTCAGAAAAACTCCAACAGAGAGGCTATCCCGAAAAGATTGTAACAACTAGTTGTAAGAGGGCCAGAAATCAACCACGTGAGAATCTATTGTGTGATTATCCCAAACAATCACAGAATGCCCCACTTACCTGTGTGACAACTTATAATGTCGCCTCCAATGCCATTTCTAAGTCCATCAAGAAACATTGGCGCATTTTGGAGAGCAACAATATTAAGTGGGAAAAACCTCTATTTGCGTACAAAAAAGCTACCAGTCTAAAAGACTCCCTTGTCCACACGAGACCACGGAATTCCAATGTTGCCACTGATAGGTCTGTCCTTAGTGCTTGGGGCCTACCACCGGTCTTTGGACATTTCCCTTGCGGGTCATGTAGTGTCTGCTATCTCACTGCATCTACCAAAACCTTAACTTTGGAAGCAGGAAAAATTTGGACGCAAAGGAGCCATACCAATTGCAATACTGCTGATGTGGTATATCTGATTACCTGCCCTTGCGACTTAAGATACGTGGGAATGACGACACGAAAAGTGAAGTTACGAATTGGCGAACACCGAAGTAACATCCGATGCAAGAAGAGTACCACTAAACTCACTGAACATTTTTTACGTCATAACCATACTGTGGACGATCTGCACTGGACTGTGATTGAACAGGCAAATCCATCGATTTTGTTCGAGAAAGAACAACGTTGGATTTACCGTCTTTCTACACATGTATCTGGTCTTAATGATAATATCCCTTGGGGCTCTGTTTTAAGACCCAAATGAATAGCCCTGCCAGTTAAGTTTAGGCATATTCCACCATTGAGCTTAATGATGATTCTTGCATACATATGACCCTTGACTCTTTAGTCGCCGACTGGACCATCAAACAAATGGGCACTAATTAATTCCAGCCTAATTAGGGTCTAGTTTCCAATTTTAAAACTTTACATGATTCGTCTTGTTCACGATGTGCGAGATCGATTACTTATTAAAGATATATTCTGAGTCAATTTCCCTAGTCTGTGATTACGATGTATTTGTTCATCAGTCTGTCGACGCATAAAGTTTTAACTTTCTCAATTTTGAAACACTCAGCGCTCTAGTCTTTCCTTGAGTCTGTTGTCTGTTTCTCTCACTCTCACACAAACCGGATTTCCGGTTAATGGAGAGATCTCGCCTATTTCTACCGCGAGGAACTTACCAAACGCTGACTCCAGGCGAGGTGGTTTCATTTAGGTGTACGCGCCAGGCAGGTGACTTGGAAGATGTAAGTACCAAGGATGGGCTCTTTCCTTATTCTTCCGGCCCGCCGCGCTAACTTACGGGATGGACCGATTTGGGTTTCGGGCTATTTATATCTATATCTTTCCCGTTTATCCCTAACAGTTGTCCTGTAGTCCCGCCACCCACTGTCCGCCTAAGGAGCACAGCACTGCTTTTTTACATGTGAGTGCCGTATTTTTTCATTTGGTTACCTGTGCCTAGTTTTGCAATTTACTGGTTTTGTTTATCTTGTAATACTCATCGGCCATTGTATCGATTGGAGTATTTTCCCTAAATAGGGTATATATGCATTTAGCATGTTTTCAAGTATTCTCAACATTAGAATATAGTCAGTGGGCATGACATATCCGAATTAACTTCCTGTCCCACGTTTAACATTGACTTCAATCTGTTGTGTATATAAAGTACCACATAATTAAGAGGCATTGATTGATGTGTTGCACTTTATGTGATTACTCCCATACAGGCATCCTTTCGAGAGTACGGAAGGGACGCAACTGAAACCGTGAGTGTATCGGTTCCCAAAAACACCTGAGGTTAGGGTGGGCTTTAGTAAGCCTATACCGCCCTGGTGCATCTCTGGTTAGGTCCTGATGAAAGCTTGGTAAATTAGACACATTAAGCTGAAACATGTCGACCACGATGACCACTACTGGATGTTCCTGACTCATTAATAGTCAAGAGTATACATCCGCCACTGTTTTTAACGGTCTAAGCCCCATCCTAATTAAATTGATTGTTGGATGGATCTTGACATTTTAACCATTTATTTTCACTTTCACTTACACTGATTCTGACGAATTTTTTTAGTCTTTCTCTGTTGCTCCGCCTTAAACATAGCGTCGTAGCACACTGGTGGTACACAAGGTACCTCCAGCAGAACCCCATGATGAAGCATGTCATCAACTATGTTGATGAGTGAGGGTTCACTAATCACTTCAGATTGACTTACATTTATAGTTTGTATTATTCAGACTTATACGTTCTGTTTTCATTACACTCTTTTGTTGTTTTCATATGATTGATTTAGGGGGACTAAGAGTGTGTCTTGACCCTCTCTCTCTTGTTGTTCGAAATTACTCCATAAAGAACCCCTATGAATGGAGAAACTAAAGCTCATCTCCACAGGGGCGACCTCCTCCCAACCTACTACTCCATCTGAGAAATCCCAAGCCTGATTCTGTCATCTCCAAAGGTGCACAAGACGCTCCGAAAATCCTTCCACACCAATATCAGTGCCACCAGACAAAGACAGCAGGTGCTTAGACAATATAGGGAATAGATTCTCCCTCATGTCTGCCATCAGCGTTCGAGCCGCCAACTCACTGATGATCCTAGGGCGCTATGATGGCCAGATGTGGTCAGATGTTAGCAGCCTGCTTGATTTGATTCCTGAAGACAGGAACGTGGAGGCAAAATAGTTTTTACAGGAGGGAGAACACACCTCCTCCGAAATCATCGACTGTGCTCTCAAAATAGCCTCCACAGTCTTTCATCATTTGGCCAGAGCAGCGGTCTTAAGGCGCCAAGGATGGCTCAAGGCCACCTCATTTAGACCGGAGGTCTCATCAGATACTAGACATGGCCTATGACAGCGAGACTTTGTTTGGGAAACATATTGATGATGCCTTATTAGCCATTAAAACAGACACAGACACCGCCAGATCTCAACTTTTAGAGGCAGTTATCAGCGACCTCAACATTATCAACCTCAATCCCAATATAGGCCTACCTACCATCAGGCCTACTGCCAGCCACCTTCAGCAGCCTACACCAAGCAAGGCCCATGCAGAAAGCAACACCCCCAGGGTCGTGATACCGGCCACAAACAGTGACCTGGACCAGATGACGGCTACATCCGCTCCTTCCACCCATGTGAGCGGGAATTTCTCCAACTACCTCATAACATCGGACAAATGGGTGATGGACTTAGTAACTTATGGGCATACCCTAGAGTTTGTGCAGAGTTCATCAAACAGTCGTCCAAAAGGAGCAAACCCACCTTGTCTTCACTTACTGGGGAAAGAAGCTCTAAAAATGCTGGCCAAGGGTGCCATAGAAAGGGTTCCTTGGTTTCAAAAGGGCATGGGATTCTACTCCTGTTTTTTCCTTAGTCAAAAGAAATCAGGAGAGTGGAGACCCACCGTAGACCTCAGGAGACTGATCAAATTCCTGTGCAAACAATCTTTTCCTATGATTACTCTTTACAACATTCTACACCTATTAAACAGCGGAGACTACATGATCTCCCTAGATTAGAAAGATGCTTACTTCCACATTCCTATACATTCAGTGCATCGCAAATATCTCCGTTATACCGTAGCCGGTACCCATTACAAGTTCAGGGTCCTTCCTTTTGGACTCAAGTCCACCCCTCGGATTTTTACAAAATGTCTCGCCCTGGTAGCAGCCACTCTTCACAAGCAAGGTAATCAGGTATCCCTTTACTTAGATGACTGGATGCTAAAGGCTGCAACACTGCAACAAGCTTCCAGGACTTCCAAGGCCTGCCTTTCACTTTTCCACTGGCTAGGCCTGACAGTTAATTAACCAAACTCCTCGACCCTCCCAAGTCAGACAAGGATATTTCTGGGTGCCAACCTCGATACCATCAGAAACTAGCTTTATCTGTCACAAGACAGACTACAAAAATGATCGAACCTGGCCCTAAAGATCTCAAAAAGAAGGTCCGTTTCAGTGCAGATGCAATAAACCTGATCCCGCTGGCACGGCTGAAAATGAAGCCATTACAGATGGAGCTCCAGTTGCAATGGGTCCAATCGACAGGCTCCTTCGAAGATTTGATAAACATTACCTCAACGATGCAACAGACACTAGTGTGGTGGTCACAACAATCTCATCTCTCACAAGGCCTCACGTTCCGGACTTTGATCCCAGACTACATTGTCGCCACCGATACCTTCATGGAAGGCTGGGGTGGCCATTTGCAGGAACTGCAAATTCAAGGGAAATGGTCTGCACTCCAGAAGTTGATGCACATCAGTTGTCTAGAGCTCACAGCAATTTTTCTCACTGTCTAAGCCTTCCTTCAGTGTATAGCAGGAGCCTCTGTGCTGGTCCGTACAGACAGTACTACCAGCATTTTTTACATCAACAAACAAGGGGGAGCAAAGTCTCTGTCTTAAGTGGCTCAAATCCTTTGAGATTGGCTGACAGCCCACGATGTAACTTTTAAAGCCAAGCTTATGTCAGGAGTAAACAACACCTTAGCGGACACTCTCAGCAGAACCATGGACAGTTGCCACGAGTGGGAATTTGATCAGTAGGTGTTGGACAGGGTCTTCTCATGCTGGGGCAGACCAGCACTGGATCTTTTCGAGATAAACAAGAAGGCCAAATGCCAGTTTTACAACAGTCGATACCCACTCCCAGTGTTGTGAGGGAATGCCCTTTCAGTGAGATGGTTCGGGATTTATGCATACGCTTTTCCCCTCTTCACTCTCATACTAAGGATTCTCACAAAAATGAAGATGGAGAGCTGTCACCTCATTCTAATAGCTCCCAAACGGCTCAGACAGCATTGGTTTACAGACCTCTTGCTGCTCTCGGAGACCAGTCCCATTTGCCTATCCAGGATTCCCACCCTCATGATGAGGAACAGCGGCCAGATTCTGCACCCAGAACCAGCTTCTCTCCAATTACATGCATGGGTCCTAAATTCAAACAATTCAGGGATGTAAATTTCTCTCAAGACTGCAAAGACATTCTGGCCAAAACGAGAGCCAAATCAACAAGCAAAACATACAGATTCAAATGGATGTTATAACTATTTTTTCACTTACAAAATCAACCGTTTGTGCTGACATCCAACGGGCATCTCAGATTTAAGCAAGAGAAGTAAGACTTCAGTGTTGCAAGCGACATTTGTACTGGCAGAATTCTAAAGTTGTGTCCACATCAGTGGTTCCAGCAGTCCTAAGTCATATTATCAGTACCTCACTGAGTAAAGATACAGTTCTGCGCAACCTAAAGAAATAAGTTGTGAAACCTCCAGAGAAAAAGAATGTGGCACATAGATTGGCATTTCAGACCAATGTCAAAAAAATTATATCCAACTAAATTGTTTGGGAAAAGTGTAAACAGCCAGTCACAGACATTTACTGAATCCAGTAAATACCTGGACTACTAGTGGGTAGACTACCTATCACCCTTCTAGAAATGCTAAACGAATGGTTCATCAATTTAAAAACATTATAGAATGCGGCCAATCCTGTTCCAATGTGCCCAAAAAGGTGAGATAATGTGACTCCAGTAAGTTATTGATTAGATTGACTTGTAGTACTTAAGCACAATAGATTTACAATATGGAGCATGGAACATAAAGTTAGCCATCACCAGGATACTCAATATTGCACTCAAGATTTACCCTCTGTAATCTAGCTAGACCCCTTCAGTCTGCAGGAAAAAACATGCTGGTGATTCTCAAGTTCAACAAAGTCTAAGGTGGCCTATGCTCCAGGTCTGTCTTGATTGCACAAGTCACTCTTCCTCAGTACATTAGAATGATAGGGAGCCACCCAGCTTTTACCCGAAACCTAAATACTCAGTAGGTATCAGAAGATAGCCAAAGCACCCAAAGGCCATTGCCAACACCCTCTGCACATCTGAAATGTTGAACAGTCTGTTCTTCAAGTACCTTAGAGACCATCCCATCCCTGTAGTGAATGTTACACTCATAAGGTACTATAACATGTCATTATGTGAGCAGAGCTGTCATCGCTGATACGTGACAGGATTCCTAGATCAAAGCCAATAATTTATTTATAGAATTTCCTATATATTTTTCCCTTTAAAATATTTCAGTATGAAATTAAGACCCCACCCTAATTTTATTAACCTTTTTTTATTAACCTTGCATTTGTGATCTTTTTATAGAACACTCTGAAATAATGTTTTATTAAAGTGATAATGTAACACAATATGAAAAATAGAAGTGAGTTTATATACAAAGAAAAGAGAGGCGTTAAAATAGTAACAACGCAGAACAAAATGCTATGTTGACATAATCAGTTTAAATCCGAATGCACTCAAATTCTGTTCTATAAAAACTGAATTTATAACATTAAAAAAAAATCTTATTCCCTTTTTGCAGGGATATGAGCCAGCTATATTCTACCCCAAACGGCCGAATAAGCCACTGTTTGAAGGGTTGACCACACAGTGTCAAAAGATGGACATCCCCTTCCTATCAGAGTTTCCAGCAGAGGTATGTTGGTGCCAAGTTTGGATTTCCTCCATTTAACATGTAATAGCTTGCAGCCTCAGAAACATTTCCGAGTGCGGTCATGGTGTGGAATAGAAATATTAAAGTATACAGAATAAAGATAATGATTTCTATACCTGAAGGAACTTCGAATTCATATAGCAAAATATCAGAACAAACTCTAAACATTACAGGGCTTGTGAAGTGACCATGCAAGACACAGCTGTTTGTCATGAACAGTTAATTTTCCCTCTCTTAATTGTAAATTCAACAAGCATTTGCAATTCACTAGGTCTTGCATTTGCGAGAGTTTAAACTATTGGCATTGAAAAAGCCAATGTATTTAATGTATCTGTTTTATTAATTAACACAAAAATAAAAGGCATTCTCATTTACAATGCCAATAGCTCAAACTCTTGTAAATGCGAGACCTATTTCATTTCAAATAAGAGGCCACCATTGTCCCGGGCTGCTTGGAATGTGAAAGTGCGCATGGCACGCTGAAAGTTGTAGGAAAGCATGTCGTGCCTGCAGTAGGAGAAACTCATGAAAGAAAATAGTGCTTACAGACTAAATAAGACATACTGTGTAACAGAAGTAAAAGGGCCAGTCCTCATGGGAGGTTACAAATGAAGACAAAGCAGTACTAATTAGGGACGAACAAGTCTATTAACAAATCACAAGCCAGCATTTACGAAGGACATTGACAGAAGCCAATGAAAAAGAGTGGGCGGGGCTTCAAGTCTATACTCAAATACAGCATGCCTCGTAGAGCAGCGCATGCGCTGCCCAGGCTGTACCTAAAAACTACGCAGTTGTAAAAAGGGCTCGTATACAAAGGGTGTTTGAAGAATGTTAGTATTCTTTCACTTGTAGGTTTGGCTTTATTCCAGCAGATAATGGAGGCCATTTGAGCTGTGATGTAAAAAGTGGAATTATGTGGCTCTGTGATTGCTGAAGCTGCCAACATCATGCTCCAGGTATGGAGCTCTGGTTCTGCGGCATCCAGTGTGTCGGTGGTAAAATCTATTCTTCTCAGATAACATTCAGGTGAGGCACTGCATTGCCTGATCAACCTTAGGCGCACATCTTGTCTTCCACACATCTCGATACAACACATTTATATTTGAATTGAAAAGTAAACGGAGCCTATGAAAATGTTTGAGTGGAGCAGGGTAAATAAAACATTGGTGAAATTTTTTCATAAGGCCCCTTTTCACGTTCAGAAGGGACCTTCAAGCAAGGAGAGCAACAACAAGCCATGTTTTAAACATTAAAAAGGCGAATTATTGTGACTTGAATAAACTTCACATCTAGTTATATGCCTTGCAAGCCTGACTTAACAATGCTAGGAATACTGGAACGTTGATATGTCACGTACTACCATGTATTACATGTTGTGTCAAAATTTGTGCTGGGAAAAAACGTCCATGTCCTTGCAAAATTTGCCAAGCTAACTTTAGACCGATTATGCAATTTGCATCTGTTTCAAAATGAACGTTGTGACAGAAGCATTAAATAAAAATTGGTCTTACATCCTACTGACAAGTACATAAAATGCTACAATTTAACCATAATGTGCAAAGCACGACACAATGTATTGTTGGCACAGATGTATGTCTTCGAAGAGGATAATTCTGAACTGTTGGGTAATGGGGGGTGGTACATATACTTAAAATTGGAAATAAATCATCCCAAACACTACTGTAAGAGAGCATATGCAGAATCTTATGTACAGAAGTTTGAATTGTAGGCTTTCTCCTAAGCACACTTGACTTGCATGAAAATGTATTGCACACTGAAATGTTTACTTGCTTATTGCCCGTATTTGTTATTGTTGATTGGTTGTTGCATAGAGCACACTCTGCCATTAGTATGGCATAACCGCTCCGTTCCGTAGTATACAGTGCCTATTTCCAATTGTTTCCTCACACCCTGAAATAATTTTGGTTTCATGGAGATGTGTGATAAGTAGGGTGACTATGTCAGTTTTAATGAGTTGTGCATTTTTAGTTGGCAACAATGGATGGCTATAAAAAAAATCTTGTTGTGGGTCCGCCAAAGTCAAGCTATAAGTGGAGTAGTGAGCTGACAGTGGTGAGTGCTGTTGGGTGCCAGTTAATAGCATATGCAAATTGTATGTTCCACTTAAAGTTCTTTGTTCTATGGTGGTAATTGGTATATCTTTGTGGGCAAGGGTGTTGTTAGCACATTGACACCCAACTATGTGGCATGTCTATGCTATGTTATTGATACAGTGTTCTATCTAAAATGTTCTGTAGGAGATTGACATATTGCTGAGTGCTGTTGGGGCACAGAGGCACCGATTTGAGGCATAACTGATCTTTGTTGGTTGTAAGTTAAATGTGGGGCTAACCTGTGGATCGTTTATCGAAAAAAACAAAAGGTCTGGACAGTCCAACGAAAGACAGAGTAAAGTGCAATGAATGTCGCTCTTTCAATGTTAGAGCAGACATATAATCTCCAAACATAATTTCTTTTGGTTTTTTTTAGTTTTATATAGCACGAACTTGACCCGAAGGTATTCGAGCGCTTTACATAAGCAACAGTTGCTTTATAGATGGACACATTCATTTTGTTTTGTTAGGTATGGGGAGATTAAGTGGTTTGCCCAGAATCACAGGATGTTGAGCGTCCCTGCCGAAACTAGAACCCGGTTCCCCAGCTTTGAGGTCGACCACTCTAGCCATTAGGCCGCATCCTCTCCCCCAACATGCAAACAAAGGTGCCCGGTACCTCCTCTCTCCATCCCCATCCCAGGTAGGCCCAAAGGGTAGGCGGTTTAGAGACCAGCAGGAAAATCTTCTCATCTAAGGAGCAGCTCACCCAGTATAAACCCATCCCCACTCCATCAGGAAGAGTGGGCAATCTAGACCATCTACTTGGTATTTTCTACTTTAAAAATAAATCCTAATAAAAGGAACTTCAATAGGTAAAAGGATTGATTTAGTGATGATCCTTGGCAAAGAGACTATACATAGAGCTGTTAACCTGGTGACAAACTGCTACAGTACCCTGCTTGAGGAGGCTGAACCATAAGGGAATGTTACTTTGCAATTTAGCTCTGCACGCCACTACACCTGCCATATATCTACATACATACCCTCCCATTTATAAATTCGCAAAGCTTCATCGCCCCCTTTGACCAACAGAAAACTTTCCAACAAACAGGATTCTTGTCATACCCCAGATTGTTTCTGTAGGGATTTTGACTCCTCTGTATTCAGAGATCTCGAGTCCATTCAGAAGTCAAGATGACAATAGGTAGTTTAGTGTAGAGTGAATCGGTTGTTGCAAGGCTAGAAATAACTGTGAAAGTCAGAGGGAGGGTAAATGCTTAAGGTTTGTGATGTGGGTACACTGTGAGCCAGTGATCTGGCACAGGTATTGTGTGATGGCATCACACCAAAGCCCCCATTCCGGACTTTGCTTAGACCAGGCTGTCAGTAGATTAAGTAATGTGTATTTGTTGAATGGATATGGTGATCTGAAAGAAACACATAGGGATAGATTCCTTACCTTAGAATTACCCTCAGGCGTCAGACTGGATCCGGAAAGTTTTGGTCAGCAGTATCCCTGCGCGTAGGAAGGTGGCGTTGTGCGGCTCCGCGTCCGTCATTGGCGTCATGGTCGCCGAGATGACATTGCGGCAGCTACTTAGACGCTGCCCTTGCGCGCTGACGTCAGTTCTTTCTTTTTCTGTGCCTGCAAGCGCAGATCCGGAGAAAGCGGTACCCCCAGTCACTTTTTGACTGAGTTTTTCGAGGCCTTTTTGTCTCTTCTTTCGAGTCGATTGACTCCTGGTGCCGTAGGGATGCCCGGTTTCAAGTCCTGTGGGGACTGTCATCGAATGATGTCGGTGGCGGACCCGCACGGCCTGTGTCTCTACTATCAGGGGCACGACCACGACCCCAAGAAGTGCCCGACTGCTGGGCCATGGCACCAAAGACTTTGCAGGAGCGGTCCCGAAAGTTGCTTGAAGTCCGGCAGTTGGCTCCACGCCGCTCAAGGACCCTGTCCGTGGGAGGACGAGGGACCGGTCGCGGAGCCATCACCATCGTTCTTCGGTATCGAAGTCTTCGCACTCGGGTCAGGTAAGGCGAAGCATCACAAGAAGTCGAAGAAGCGCCATTGCTCACCGACTTTTGCTCGCCCGTCGCGGCTGAAGGTGCGGGTGGTGCATCTCCCGCGGCTCCAGCAGAGCATACGTGTCGCCGTCGGCCTACCCGCCCTTCCCGGGTTACATCGGCGACTCCGACCCAGCTGCAGGACTTTCTGGCAGCCATGGCCTGCCTCTTTGGGCCGTCGGGACCTGCCGGCGTGTCTTCGGGCCCCGCCGGCGCACCTTCGGGGCCCGCAGGCCCGACTGGGGGTCCTCGCCCTTTACTTTCGGCGGCTCAAGCATCGCTGGCGGCTTCGGCCCCGGCGCCTCAGGGCCCCCAAGGATCCAGGCCTGGATCCCGGTCGACGCCGGTTGACCCCATGACACCTCCACCGACATCCGCACCACTCCCGACGTCGCCCGTGCCCCTGGACGACATAATTCCCGGTTTCAGCCCTGAAGTGGACACAGCGCCGGAACGGCGTCGCTCGACGCCGATTCAGATGCCGATGTGTCCTTTCTACCCCTTTGTCCACCAGCCTCCGTATTTTCAGCCTGTTCCACAGCCTTTGGAGGAAGGGGAGGACTGGAAGGGGTCTGAGGACCCTCTCACAGCACAGTGTGAGTTTGACCCGGACTGGGTTGAGGATTTGGGGGAGGCCAGCGGTCTTGACACCTCTCCTGACCTTGGCATGCTAACTTCTTCTACCGTGGCTACGGAGGAGGGTGCGAGTTATGCAGTGGTGTTGCATTGGGTGGCCGAGGCTCTCCACCTCAGTGTCCGGAGGAGGCCCGTACAGTGTTCTCCAAAGCTATTGCTGAAGGAAGAGATGCGGCAAAGTTCACAATACGATGTGGCCTTGACACCGCCGACTCGCTTGACAGGGCGATTTCCACGACAGTGGCGCTCCGCCGCCACGCCTGGCTGAGGACTACTGGCTTCTCGGGGGATGTCCAGAACACCCTGATGGACATGCCCTTTGATGGCATTCGCCTTTTTGGCAACCAGGCAAATAGTCCTTGGGCCTTTTGGCCACTCGCCCTCCTCCGCCTTCTGCTTTTCGCTTCTTTCGTGGCCATGGAAGGGAGGCCCCAACACGTTCGCTTCAGAGCCACAGGCCGCAGCAGCAACAGTCTCAATGCGGCCGCGGATGTGGGAACCGCAGAGGTGGGTCAGGGGGCCAGCGGGTGGGTCAGTCCACCTCCACCCCGGCCACCACTGCCTCCAAACCTTCCTAGGCCAGTTTTTCAGGCTCATCAAACGCCAGTGGGCAGCAGGCTTCGCCATCACCTCCCCCCACTGGCGCACCATCACTACGGACAGGTGGGTTTTACAAATAGTCCGAAGGGGCTACTCCCTCCCCTTCGAGACTACCCCTCCAGCCATGCCACCCCAGTACCACCGCATGTTGGGGGATCACTTGGCACTTCTTCAGCAGGAAGTTGTGGCCCTCTTGGCCAAGGGGGCCATCTAGCGCGTTCCTGCACCAGAAGTAGGTTGTGGTTGGTATTCCCACTACTTTCTGGTGTCCAAGAAGGACAAGGGCCTGCGTCCTAGCTTAAACTTCCGGAATGTTAATCGCTTCCTCCGGAAGGAGAAGTTCAAGATGTTACCTCTGGCTTAGGTCTTGTCTGCCCTCGACCCTGGAGACTGGATGGTAGGGTTGGATCTGCAGGACGCATATTTCCATATTCCTGTCCTGCCGGCCCACCGGCGTAACCTGCGGTTTACGGTAGGCCACGAGCACTTTCAGTTTACCGTGCTCCCCTTTGTCCTTACCAGCGCCCCTCAGGTGTTCACGAAAGTGATGGCGGTGGTCGCAGCTCATCTGCGCAGATCAGGGGTTACAGTCTTCCCTTATCTCGATGACTGGCTGTTGAAAGCGGGATCGCCCCAGGCAGTCGTCTCCCACCTCAAGACTACAGCGACCTCCTGCATTCGCTGGGCTTCTCCATCAATGTGCCGAAGTCGCACCTGGTTCCCTCTCAGAGGCTCTTCATCGGAGCAGTTCTGGATACGATGCTTTTTCGGGTCTATCCTCCCGAACGATGAGTCAACGATATTCAGGCTCTGATTCAGATCTTCCGGCCTTCATCCTGGGTTTTGGACTGGCTGACCCTGAGGCTGCTGGGCCTCCTGGCCTCCTGCATCCTGCTGGTCGATCATGCCAGATGGCATATGCTCTGCAGTGGGACCTGAAGTTCCAGTGGGCGCAGTCTGTCCAGATCTCGGAGGGCACTGCAAGACAGTTGCAGTGGTGGCTCACAAACCAGCAATGGGTCAATGGCAGATCCCTCTCCCTTCCCCAACCAGAGCACACAGTGGTGACGGACGCGTCCCTCTTGGGATGGGGCGGTCACATGGGAGAGGTGGCGATCAGAGGCCTCTGGTCTCCGGCGGAGTCCCGGCTCCATAACAACCTACTGGAGCTTCGGGTGATCCGGCTTGCACTGAAGGCATTCCTTTCCTCTGTCAAGGGGAGAGTAGTGCAGGTGTTCACGGACAACACCACTGCCATGTGGTACTGCAACAAACAAGGTGGGTGGGGTTGTGGACCCTAAGTCATGAGGCTCTGCGTCTCTGGACATGACTGGAACATCAGGGCATTTCCCTGGTGGTTCAACACTTGGCAGGTTCACTGAATGCCAGGGCGGACGAACTCAGCCGCAGGTGCATGATGGATCACGAATGGCGTTTTCACTCGGACGTAGCACAATGTCACTTTCAGCAGTGGGGAGAGCCTTGGTTAGATCTAGTCGCCACCGAAGAGAACGCGCAATGTCAGCAGTTCTGCGCGTTGGAAGTTCCAAAGCGGCACTCGCTCTGCGACGCTTTTCGTCGCGAGTGGAGTTGCGGTCTGTTGTACGCCTTTCCGCCTATACCACTTCTGCCCAGAGTGCTGAAGAAGATCAGGCGCGACCGGGCCCAAGTCATTCTTGTGGCTCCAGAATGGGCTCGAAGAGTATGGTATCCCGACTTACTCAGTATGACCATCGTTCCCCAATCCGACTGCCTCTTCTGGAGGATCTTCTGTCGCAGCAGCGGGGAACGGTCCTCTACCTGAACCTGTCCAGTCTCCACTTCCTTGCATGGAGATTGAGCGGCGGCAGTTGATTCCTTTCGACTTGCCTCCTGAAGTTTGTGATGCCATTCTGGCAGCCGGGCGTCCCTCCACTAAAGTGGTATACGCCTGCAGGTGTAACAAATTTGTGGCATGGTGCACAGCAAAGGCGGTGGATCCCCTTTCTGCCCCTCTTTCTGAACTCCTTTTGTTCCCTCTTTCTTTGGCCCGGCAGGGCTCTGCTCTGGGCACTATCAAAGGTTATCTTTTTGCCATTTCGGCCTTTCTAAGGCTTCCTGATCAGTCCTCTCTTTTCAAGTCCCCGGTTGTAAGTAGATTTCTCAAAGGCATTACAGACCTTTTCCCTCCCATTCCGTTTGTGATGCCACAGTGAGACTTGAATCTGGTTCTTACTTATCTTATGTGTGCTCCTTTCGAGCCCCTTCACAACTGTCATCTTCGTCTCTTGACCTTGAAGACTGCCTTCCTGGTTGCCATCACCTCCGCTAGGCGAGTGAGTGAGCGAGCTCCAGGCTCTTTCTTGTAAACCTCCTTTTCTGTCTGTCCATCCGGACAAGGTTGTACTCAGGTCCTGTCCATCTTTTCTGCCAAATGTTGTCACTGCTTTTCACATCGGGCAGACCATCACTTTGCCTGCCTTCTTTCCGCCTCCGCATCCTTCTAGGGGGGAAGAGAGGCTCCACCGTCTGGGCCCAAAACATGCGCTCTCCTTTCACCTCAATCGCACACAACAGTTCCGGGTGGATGACCAGCTCTTTGTTGGCTACGTTGGCGCCAAGAAAGGTCGGGCCGTACACAAGCCAACTATCTCTCGGTGGGTCGTCTTGTGTATTAAAGCCTGTTACTTTTTAGCTAAAAAGGAGCCTCCGTTGGGGCTGCATGCCCATTCTACCAGGGCGACGGCTGCCACTACAGCATTGGGACGTGGTGTCGCCTTACAAGACATCTGTCAGGCAGCTACGTGGGCCTCGCTGCACACTTTCACTAAGCATTACTGCCAGCCAAGTCCAGAGAGACGGCTTCTTTGGCCGTTCTGTTCTCCGAGACTTTCTGGTGTGGTCTTGGTTCGCAGACCCACCACCGGGTTGGTATTGCTGGAGTATCTATTCTAAGGTAAGGAATCTATCACTATGTGTTTCTTTCAGATGAACAACTTACTTACCTTCGGTAACGATATATCTGTCAGAAACATTAGTAGTGATAGATTCCTTACCACCCCTCCCATCCTCCCCGTTCTGCGAACTGATTTCTAGGGTTAAGGTCATCCCTTTCAGGGCCCTAGTTTCAAGGCACCATTGGTCAGTATCTTGCATGGCTCTGCGGTACTGGTGCGGAAAGTCGTGTACAGAACTGACATCAGCGCGCAAGGGCGGCGTCGAAGTAGCTGCCGCGATGTCATCTCGGCGACCATGACGCCAACGACTGACGCGGAGCCGCACGACGCCACCTTCCGATGCGCAGGGATACTGCTGACAAACTTTCCGGATCCAGTCTGAAGCCTGGGGGTAATTCTAAGGTAAGGTATCTATCCCTACTAATGTTTCTTACAGATATATCGTTACCAAAGGTAAGTAACTTGTTCTTTTGCGCTTGTTGAGAGGTGATGAATAATAAGGCTCAGGAAAGACTTGAGAGGTCATTTAGATGTTAATGGGCAGTCTGGCAAGTCAAAAGAGGTCCTGGCCTCTGTTTGCTGGTGTAGGAGCACCTGCCACATTTTCAGGTCCTTGCCTGGGTAGCGGGGACTTTACTGCCTACAATGCATCCACCAATATAACTGATGCATTGTAGTCAGAGCAGCTAGCAGAGTGAGAGCCATGTGTTTTGGTCCTGCATGCTAACTTCTTTTTGGTTTTATAAAACAAACTCTCAAAGTGGATTAAATGCAGTGCTCTGACATGCAGGGAGTTTTCTCTGAGTGCATCACAGCCACTGATTGATTCAATGACCATCACCCCACCTGAAAATAGGTTGAGACGCCTGAGGCTGTGGCGTAGTGTCCCTGTGGTTAATGAGCCCTCAGGTCAATTGGGTCCGCCAAAGGAGCTGGCTGAGGCTTTGCCGGCAGAGCCTACGGTTCCCACGTCTTTAAGTTCCTTTATCCTGGAAAGGCATATTAATCTACCCAATTTATAAAAAAAGCTATGAAGAAGGAACCAAAGAATTACCGTCTTATTGACCTACTGGATGTGAAAGGGAAGCTTTTTGCTACCTTTCTATTATCCTACCTGCATGACTGGGCTTTCAATAACAAACTTATCCCTGATAATCAAATTGGGTTCAGACCCGGATTCTCAATTGATGACAACGTCACTGCTTTTAAATTACTAGTGAACAAGATTTTGAAAAGACACTTGTCATTATGTGTGTGTTATATTGACTATTCACAGGCCTTTAACAAAGTTAATAGGGACAAACTTTGGGATAAATTAGCCAACTAGGGCTTTGATCAAACTTTGTTATATTTCTTAATAGCATTGCTTGATAACATCGGGATGTAAAAAAATCTTGCACGGGGAGTTTTGCGGACTGCGGATGGCCTAAAACATGGGTGTGTCTTAGCACCTTTGTTATTTTCTCAATGTATGGTGGACCTATCCTAGTTTTTGCCCCCACACTAGCCAACCTTGCATACACAGACAATATTGTTCTTTTTTCATTAACCTCTGAGCGCTCCAAATCCACCGGTCGAAGCTGTGCGAGTTTAATAAGCTAAACAATCTGCAGGTTAATTGTGATAAAACTAAAATAATGTCCTTTGGATGCAAAAAAGTTTATCTGGCCTTGCACTTGAATGTAATCCCATAGAGGAAGTGGTACAGTAAAAATTATCTGGACACCAGCCTTACCCCCCACCCAGTTACTCGTAGTTATTCCCGATTCCGTCACCACTTAACACCCACCTAGCAGCTCTGACATACGGAAGCAGCGAGTGTGCATTCCACGGGAGCGAACTCCCCCCTACTGGCGCGCAATCACGAATCACAGGGCGCACACCACAGAACACTTACCTGTGACCTACCTCGCAACGTGGATGTATGTCGTTACAACGCACACTTTTACAACGCATGCACTTACAACGCATTTTTTACAACGCAACATCCACTACAACGCATTCCATTACATCGCATGACACTACAACGCATTTTTAAAAACTACCTTTACAACGCATTCCATTACATCGCATACTACCTTTACAACGCATACCATTACCACGCATAATATTAAATTGCATTTAAGGTAAGTATTGGATAGTATAGGGGTAAAAATTACTATTCTTACTCCAGGGGCTGCAACAGTAGGGTAAGTGTTGGATAGTATAGGGGTAAAAATTACTATTCTTACTCCAGGGGGTGCAACAGTAGGGTAAGTGTTGGATAGTATAGGGGTAAAAATTACTATTCTAACTCCAGGGGGTGCAACAGTAGGGTAAGTGTTGGATAGTATAGGGGTAAAAATTACTATTCTAACTCCAGGGGGTGCAACAGTAGGGTAAGTGTTGGATAGTATAGGGGTAAAAATTACTATTCTAACTCCAGGGGGTGCAACAGTAGGGTAAGTGTTGGATAGTATAGGGGTAAAAATTACTATTCTAACTCCAGGGGGTGCAACAGTAGGGTAAGTGTTGGATAGTATAGGGGTAAAAATTACTATTCTAACTCCAGGGGGTGCAACAGTAGGGTAAGTGTTGGATAGTATAGGGGTAAAAATTACTATTCTAACTCCAGGGGGTGCAACAGTAGGGTAAGTGTTGGATAGTGTAGGGGTTTTAATGTAATATTATGCGTTGTAATGGTATGCGTTGTAAAGGTAGTATGCGATGTAATGGAATGCGTTGTAAAGGTAGTTTTTAAAAATGCGTTGTAGTGTCATGCGATGTAATGGAATGCGTTGTAGTGGATGTTGCGTTGTAAAAAATGCGTTGTAAGTGTAGTGCGTTGTAAAAGTTGCGTTGTAAAGGTTGTTCCCCTCGCAACGTACATTTACCGCGTAGCTGACACAGCCATCCACTTCCCTACAATAGGTAGCAGCCACATTTGCCACCTCCACACCATTTAGTTTGGGTCTCTCCTGCCAGAACGGTAAACATGGTAGCTGAATGCTACAACATGCCGTGGGGGAGGGGAGGGGTGCTCCCTGTTGGCCCGATCACATCATCGCCGTCAACGTCACCCACACAATTCGTTCACAGCATTAGCTGTTCACTTTCGCACTCTCAAAAGCTGGCACCCCAGTAGCCGAAGGGTATCCCACATATGTACCGATGCCAAGTTATTCTGATGACAAAGTATTATACTCACTTTTGATATCAGGTACTGTGTATGTCAGAGCTGCAGGGTTGTGAAATGTTGTATACTGTATTCAAATATTGTTTCACGAAAATACAATAAACAGATTTAAACAAAAATAATTATCTGGGCATAATAATCAACAAGAACTTTACAATACAGACCACCTAGCCAATAAACCAGCAAAAGCCCAGCTGATTATGGGATCGCTGAAGAAATATTTTCAAGTTTACGGTGGTCAGGCAATTTCTCCATCAGTTATAGCACTTAATAGTAAGCTTATTCCGGTTCTTCTGCATGGTTCCATGGTTTTTAATGATAAAACTATTGCTGAGTTGGATAAACTTTACATAAACAAAATTAAGCTTTTCTTGGTCTTCGCACTTCATCCCCTTACTGTAAGATTTGGTTGGAGCTTGCTTTAGCCTCATTAGTCTTAAGACAGACTGGTGCAGTTGCGAAACATTATATACACAATGAGCTGCAATTACTAAGCGACTCTAATTTAACTCTGAGCATTGAAGGTGTCAATCAAGCCTTAAGTCAAAATAATTTACCTCCCGTATTGATCCTTATACAACTGCCGCGGCTGTCTTGGAAAGGTCTCATAAAGTAAAGCCATGAAAGGCACCTCACGACAGATAGATTTAGCCCGTAAGAGGCTTTCGATCACTAATATTACACCTTCGATACCTACCTGAATATAGCTCAAGGTTATCTCTCTTTTACCTTAAACCCAGCCTGTATGATAAAGTATTGGGGGTTTTTCTGCCTTTATATACCAGTTGCCCAATTTGAAGGATCGTGGAACCAGAAGTGGCATCCATTAAGATTGTCGACTCTATGGCTATAAGGATGAATCTTTTATAACACATTGTGTGTTTGTGTCCATTTGTATTATCCACGAGTAAAAAATACTTGAAGTCTGCCTTTATAAAAGCAAATTGTAAAACAATTCACGAAGCAATTAGATATTGTTTTCCTGCTAATAATATGCAGCTCATTGGGACACTTGTGAAGTTTTTAGACCTTGCGTATCCCTAGTTTGGATATATATATATATATATATATATATATATATATATATATATATATATATATATATATATATTTTTTTTAATTCATGCCTGCAATTTCCTATTCTAGTATTGATTCTGATTTATTGTTTTATTAATGTAACTGATATTTTATTATATCTTTGCGATAGATTTATTATTATTATATTACGTCTTTAAATGTAGCTGGGGAACAATTTGGTGGGCAGGGCATCTCAAAATTCCTTATAAACTAAATTTGAAATAAACATGAGACACATGTTTATGCGTATATGGAGAGGAAATGAGTGACAAAATGCCTGATCATTTCTTAAAGAGTTAGCTAAGAACTCATTATAGTCTTCCATGAGCTCCCCATCTTCAAATCAGTCTGAAAATAAATGATTGGGAAGTAATTGAACTATGATATGATATAATCTTCGCAGTACTTTTTAAATTAGATAAGCGATTTTAATTTGTGTTATTGTGGTATTTTTTTTTTGCTTAAATAGATGTAAATTTACTTTGACAAAATGACCCCTTGGTCTTTGTGGCTGGGGATTTAATCGAGAGCCCAGTCAAGGAAATGGAAGGATTGAGGAGAGTCAATGATTGTGGTGCTAAGTGGGGAAGGGAAGGGCAAGATGCGGGCCACGCCAGATGAACTGTAGTGATACCTGAAGACATGACTGAGGAAGTAGGCGTTCATTTTCACAGGATTGCCCGGCGGAGCAGATGGAATGTTTAGAAGCCTTTAAAGTAGCTTGACAGAACAGTCTGATTTGAATGGCACACGGTCGAGATGGTGAGCCTTGGGCTATCATTGTGATTGTGAAGTGTAAGTTAGAAGCCGGCTTAAGTTTCTGAACACCTTTTGCTCACATGCTTTTCTGTTCATGCTGTCCATATATTACATTGTTTTTTCTTATTTTGAGGTGATGATTTCACTTTTATCTGGTGCAGTGCTTATGCTTAAATGATCTGCCTGCATTGTTGGTAGTACCGAAATGTAATGGTTGGACTATGTTGACCATTGCCTTGCCTGGGTTTCAATAGGTTTTTGTTAGTTTTGGTCATGGGTTTTCGTTCCGTTTCCTTGTTGTGCATTTTCAGATATCAGCGAGTGGAGAACAATCCTTTTTAGTGTCTGCCCACAGACAGCTTAAGCAGTTTGCTATGAGCGCTAATGTCATCCTTAAAGGGGCTCTGCATAAGGAGTTCGGTAGAATATCTCAATGAATGGTTTGAGATTTATTGGTGAATTTGGATTGAAGGCATTCTGGTTCCACATTATGGATTTACTTGTGTGCAATACGAAGGGATCTAAAAATTACTCTTATTGTTTGAAAGCCAGTGCAGGCCTTGCGGTGCTAGATGGATGTTCCCAATAGGGTCAAGGAGAAATCTGGTTGCTATGTGTTGGATTTGTTGGGGGCCTTTTGATAAACTGTTCATCATTGTAACCAAAATCAATAACCATAAAATTGTATTTAGTGCTATCCAAACTCATTTCCAAATAGTTTGAGATGCCAGATAGTATTTCTGTGATTGAGTTGTAAGTGATGGAGATTTTCAACAATTCATTTTTCCTTTCAAGCAGTTCATTGTTCCTAAGGTTTGTTGACCTCTCTCTGTGTGCAGGCAGAACTGATCGATGGGGCATACAGCCTAGTAGTGGATGCCATATTTGGATTCAGCTTCAAAGGTGCAGTAAGAGAGCCTTTCGCCAGTATCCTGAAAACACTGAAGCACGTCACCATCCCAATTGCAAGCATTGATATTCCATCTGGTAGGTTGTGTGTGTTGCAGAACACCATTTCCATAAAGCAGACTTCCATGGTATTTGTGTGTAGACCCATTATGTGCTACTCTTCACTGTTTCTTACCAGTACTAGATTACAAAATGTTAACACCGTCCCTAAGATTCCTTCTAAACAACAAGCATTGGCATAGCCAATAGGTCTCTCTTTTGGGATCTTATAAGTATTCAGTTTTGCAGCACAATATCCTTGGTGCAACAACATCAGATGTTGCATGGCTAAACCTTGTACCTTGCTGGATAACTAAACACTTATAAGGTCCTAAAGGCGAGACCTATTGGCTATGCCAAAGCTTCTTTAGCGATGTTGTGCAGCATGCATAAAGAGGAACCCCACCATTAAAAAAAAAAAAGATGCTATTATGCAGGTGCAGCAGCTATGTCATTTTGTAGGTAAAAGCACAACACATGAACGCACCTATAGCGTGCGTGTGAGGTTTCTTATTTTTTTAATTTACTGATCCAAGTTGTACTGGTAAATAAAGAAAAATAAAGTAGTGCCAAAGCTTTTTCTTTTTTTTTTTTTTTTTTTTTTTTAAGGCGGGTGGAGGGAAATAAAAGCAGGGCTCAGAAGCAACACGGAGAGTACTGGTACGGGAAAATCACAGAGGATGGGGTCAGAAGCAACACGGATGGTGGATGGACAAGAATGGCAAGAGAGAGCAACGTGGAGCACGTGAGAACAAAGGCACATGGGAGAAAGAGAGCAACGTGGAACGGGTAGAAGCACAAAGGAAAAAAAGCATTTACAATGCAATAGGTCTCGCACTGACATTATTTTGAACTATTGTTATTGTAAATGTCATTTTTTTTTCTTTTGTAAAACATAAATAAAAGGCATTGTAATTTAAAATGCCAATAGCTAAACGTTTTGTAAATGCGGAACCTATTGTATGGCATTTACAGGAGTGTGAGCTCATTTTCCAGGTGGAGGGGTGGGTTAAAATTGAGCATTTGTCCGATCTGTATCTAGTGTTTGCAGTGGGCGGCTCTTCTGTTGCTCCTCAGTAGATGCTATGGGACGTGCTTAAATTATGTCATCAGTCATTCACAAGTCAAAGGAACCAGCCTGTGTGAAAACAGTTTCCTCAGGTTGATGGATGCTACAGAGACAGGGTGAAGCAGTGGAGCGCTGAGCCAGCAATATCCACTCTGAGAGGAAACATGCACGTATGTGGGCTGTATTCCAAGCAAGGACAGAGGCCTTCTGTTGCTGCAGTGATGTACCTTCGAAGCAGGCCATCTTATCGCCAGCTCCCACTTTCACTTTCACTTCCTAGTGGAGAGAATATACACCGGAGACCTGGTGAGTATTATGTTTCAGAAAAAACGCCAGGGAGGCCAGGATCCAAGGTGCTGCTCGAAACTATATTAATGCAATAATCCACCAACGCACTTGACATTCAAGATGTAACGGCGCTATTTAATGCCACAGGACTTCAGCCACACTACCACACGGGACCAGAAGTCCAAGGCGCTGCTGTGCTGTTACGGTGAGAAGTAAGTGAGGTAGGGACTGATGAAAGAACAAGAGAACCAATAAAATAAGAATAGGAAAGAAAAATATGAACATGCACTAGAGCACTAGTTCGCTCAGGAGATAAGAGAAACAAAGGAAACGGCAATACTAATAGTTTACCTCAACTGCAGGCGCACGCTGGTCGCGTGGAGCAGAGAAAAGAACCGTTCTGAGCATCCTCTGCAGGCACAAGAAAAAGGAAAAAAATGGAATATGCATTCATGCAAAGAGCCGTGAATGGGGGGCAGTAGCCAATGAACCAAAAATAGAAAAAATCAGGAAAAAAGAAGAAAGTATCAGGTGGGAAAAATAACGAATACCGGGGCTCACCTTAGATGCAAATCTGGTGGGAGCATAAGATACTCCTGTGGTCACAAGCCGTGATACAAGCAGAATAAGATGAATGAAAGCTCAAAACAATAAGGGCTGCAACTCCAGATGGCGATTTCCTAGCGACGAATACTCAGGGGGGAATCTCCACATACCAAAGTGGGGGCTGCGTTTAAAAAGAGTGGAATCCCCAGCTAAGGCATCAACAAAGAACCTAGTGACAGAATGGAAAAAGCCATAAGCCGCATTAAGGGACGTGCTCAAATAGTGGTATGTGTGTCAGGCATCTAATAGAGTAGCTAACAATGCCAAAACAAAAACGGCAGTCAGCTGCATGATGTATAATATACCTGATAACAGTTAGGGTTTTCGGAGTCAAAAGTAGACTTTGCACTGCGTAGGCGAGACCTAAAAAGGGAAGATTAATGGGAAAAAGAATCTCACCTTTTATAGCATCATTGAGCCAATGGTGGTGATTTGCTCATAGATTCACGCTAAACAAGATTTTTAATCCTTTGCATGGAAGAAATGCATCAATGTTTATCTTCTGCAGTGGAAGTTACTGTATGATGTCTGCAGAAAATGTCAATCAATCTTTCTTTGAGGAAGGCAGGCAGACTTTACCAGTAGCTGCTGAAAGTCAGATGTTATCAAAGAACAAGAATGGGTCTTGGCTCCAATCAGTAAGGCTGAGCCTCAAATACAACAGAATAACAAATTGCCAATACTGATGTTATATCAAATATTCATTTTATTGGTGCACAGAAATGAAATCTATGACACCCTTATAAATGTTTGAATTATTTCAACTTTATTTCAACTTTCTTTTGTTTTTTGAAATTCATAGAAAATATTTTGAAAATACTTCAACACTTCATAAAGCAGTGATGATAATAAGAAGCATTCATAATCCATCCAGTCAAACCACACGTAATGCAAACTAACCACACTCTCTTAAACATTCTTTAACACTACTAGCATACCCGATTCACAACATTTACACCCACACTACATAACAGCCATACACAAAAACTCAGCCTGGCGAAGAATAACTGTACAATCAATTGAAAAAGCCAGGGGTAACACCCAAACAACAAAAGAATTTAGGCAAAAGTCTTTCAAGTGCACTAATACACCACATAAACAATTCTTTAAATCTACAACCAATTCACAGTGCACGAAAGCAATCACTATTTTAAACAAGTTTGTTTGATATAACAAACGCACTGTCGACGCGTTTCGAACCCTCTCCTTTAATCGCTATGTATAACAAAACTCATCCACCTTATATCACACAAAATGCACCACCAGTATCCGTCTATTTACCTTTTATATCGTATGATTGATTTCAATATTCAATGGAACTATGTCTATGGATAAAATATCTGTGAAGTAATCGAAAGAAAGACAGAAGAATGAAGAAAATAGTCAAAAAATAATAAAATAATTAAATGTCCTTGTTTCTAAACTGTCCAGAAAGGGTCAAACACTTACAATGTTTGAAGGTACTCAGCAATTAGATTGCACGTGATAGGTAAGAAAATAGGCTTCATGAAGGAACTGTAAGGAAAAACATGCATTACTGGTTTGCTGTATTTTATAATTTAACAAAAACGCTGTGTGGCTGACTCAAAAAAATACCTTTGGCGTATCTTAGAAACCCGTCAATATATCACGGCCCTCCATCATGGGAAAACACTCTGTGTTAAGTATTTCATGAGCTGTGAATCTACAAGACAGAACGTGTATAAGCGTTTTTGTTGAAGCGGTCGAATTAAGATGTACAAAACGGGCCGCGTCTTTCGAGCGTGCCCCTGTAGAAGGACAAAAATCCTTCATCAACAATAATATCAAAGGCTGGGATCCCCGCTTACCTAATCAACAGCAGTCTTCGCTTTCCGATTCTACTTCCGCGTTGAGCTCGCGTCGCACGCTTCACACCAATTTCGTACGCTTTTGGCAGGACTCGATGGTTAGATGATATATCCCACCGCCTCATGGGAAGTTTGGAAGTCGTCATGGGAATTGTAGTGTCAGCGTTACAGCGACCGTTTAGGCACCCAGTACGCCCCAACTAGATAGTAAATCGATCTATTAGAACCTACACCTGAGCCTTATATTAACACCTTTATACCCCAAACAGAAAAGAATATAAAAGAAAAAATTATTAAAAACAACTGGGTTCTAGACTTTATCAATCCTGACACTCAGTGGATCATCATAAGGAGTGCTCACAATTTATATAATTCAGAAAGTTCATTGAGCCCATTGGTTGTAGTATTAAATTTGACAATCAACATTGCCTCTCGCTGAATTAGTTTCTGATCCAGGTAGCCCCCCTTGTGTCTGATACTACCTTAGAGATCACGGTCCATTTGAGATCTCTTTCGGTATATCCCTTTTCTTTCCAATGGTTGACCAAAGGTGCAGTTTCCACATTTTTTCGAATCCTAGATTTATGTTGCGTGATTCTCTGACGGACTTCTTGGTTAGTCTTGCCCACATATAGTTTCGAACATGGGCAAAGTATTCCACACACGACAAATTTAGATTTACAATTGATAAAAGTGTCGTGTTTCCAATAAATACCATTATGGGAAAAGAGTGCTCCCTCGATTGTCTGCTCACAACAGGAGCATGAACCACATTTATGATGTCCACTGACCGGAGTCAACCCCACATAGTCTCTAAGTGTTGGTTGAATCACTTTAGGCAGATGTTATCAGCATGACCATTTTTTAATTACTTGCCAATGCTTTTTAATCGGGTTTTATAAACGTAATATCGCTGTGATCACCGTCTCCAAAAATATTTAGTTTGTTCAAATTCGGCATTCTTTATCTCATGGTAAAAAAGGTGATATCCGCTGTCATTCACAGTACACTCTAGCAACAAGCATTGGCAAGGCCTATAGGTCTTGCCTTTAACTGGGAAATGCCAACGAATTGGCTTTGCCAATGCATATTTATTTTATGTTTTATGGCCCGGCAGCTGCTAAGTGCTACCAGGCTTTTCTCTTCCTTTTTTTGCTGACTGCACACTTAATTTTTTTATATAGATTTTTCTGTTCTGAAATGGCCATCAGCATTTTTGGAACTATAGAGTTGTTTTTTTTAAAGCCAAATTGGGTGCCTGTCTATCATGGTGCATGCCCACGTTTGCCAATTATAGCCATATTAACTATACTAACCAATTCTAACTAAGTTGACAAGACACAGAAAAACATGGATAATTACTTCCAATTAATTCAGGTGTTTGTTATGTAATAAAACAAATGCAGAAGCATGTGACACTTCATTCATGTCTAGCTTCCCTCAACAAAGCCTTATGTGTTAGTGTCTTTCAGCATCGTTACCAGGACGTACCTAAATATTTTGGCATCTTTATTGAGCATAGAAATAGCCATGTACGAGTTACTGCTAGCAGTGTCTATTTTGGCTTTAGAATCAAAGCAATTCTCATTGCCAGGGTTATCATAGCAATGTGTGCATATCATTTGAAACATCATTTAAACTAACCAATAGATGGGGTGAAACGATTGTAAAAGCTTACTGGGAAGCCATCCGCTTACAAGGCTCTTCATAAGGTCAGATTCTGAATTGCACGTTGAACCTCTTTTTTGCAGTACAGTGTCTTCTGTCCCCTTACTTGTGCTTCGAGCCTATGTTGGGCCTTCGCCGTAAGATAAGTGCTGTGCTCATTAGAGCTTGTTGAGTTTTTGATGCAGATGTCTTGATAAGTGCAACAGAACTGGTCTGGTTTATCCCCTTCCCTAGCTTCAATGGCTGTGATCCATCAATATTCTTGCCTGTCTTGTAATATATTTACTTGCAGCAACCAACTTTATTATTCTCTCATAATATTGTGATTACATTAGCCATGATTTATTATGCCTAGTCTAATTCTTATGTTTTGATTTGGCAGCTGTTGTAACTTTACACCATTTTTGGGGGGTGGAGTGTGTATTTTTATACTACTTTTCTACCACCCACAGCTCCTTTTACGGCTTACATGTTGTGGCCTCCTTTATTTTTCTTAGCCTTGAGGCTGCAGCTATAAAGTTAGCTTATAAACCCGCTTTTAGGGCATCCCAAACCATCCCTTCTCCAAAGTCTCACATCCTTTAAATGGCTAAGTATTCCTTGGACTGCTATATGATATATTTCCCCACAAGAGGTCCCCTAAAATGGTCTCACTTAAATGCCATGCCCCACTCTGGTTTGATGTCCCTAGCCGGCCATTGAAGGTCAGCATTAAAGGTTGGCTGGGATAAGGGGATCTTGCTCTGTGCTTTAGTATGGCATTTAGAAGTTGCTAATAAGTAGGTATTTTAACTAGCCTTGGTTAAGTCCTTTGCACTGCAGAGTATTGCGAGAAGTCATAGAGGTGTCTATACAACCAGGCTTCGTATAGACCGGTGTATCTAAGCCATTGTTTATGCACTTTAAAAATTATTGCTATATCCCCTTTCTTTTGCTGGCTCCTGTATAACATGGAGTTCATGATTAGCTTGATGCCCCTCACAATAGTAATAGGCCCAGTTGCATTTTATATGATTTTGAAAGCATTTTTTACCTTTGGAAGGAATATTTAGTGAAACTACTACCAAGGCCATGTTCTTTTGCGGGCTGTTAATCATTGTTTTTCCAGCATTGTCTCTTTCATATATTCACATGCCTAAATTATTCCCTGACATCAGCCTGGGAACCCTGGGTAGTCAATGTTAGCAGAGCAGGATTTCAATATACCAACTAACTTCATTTATTGGCTGAAATCAGCCAATAACTACAAGTAGCCCATGCATAGACTTGGCATCTTTTGGCGTGTTTCCCCTGAGTTTTTGCTTTCTGCCCTCCCGGTTTTGACTCTGTTTTTTCTGGCGTAGTGTTCCTGCACACTTTTCTCACTGCTGATCAGTGGTAAAGTGCAAGTGCTCCTGTGAAAAATTGTGTTATGAATTGGTTTTTCCATGATTGCATATTTGATGCATATTTGATTTACTTGTTAGTCCCTAGTAAAGTGCACTGATTGTGCCAGGGCCTTTAAATCAAATGCTACTAGTGTGCCTGCAGCACTGATTGTGTCACCCACGTGAGTAGCCTTAAAGAGGTAACTCAGACCTGTCATTGCAGAGTCTGCGCGCAGTTGGTAACTGCCATGTCGACTTGGCCAGTGCACACACTTGCCAGTCCCTAAACTTCCCTTTTCTTACATGTCAGGCACCCCTAAGGAATGCCCAAGGTACCCCTGTGGGCAGGGTGCAGTGTATGTGAAAGGTATGACATGCCCTGGTGAGTGTGTGGCATGTCCTGATAGTGAATTACAGCCTATTTAGTTTTTCACTATTGTAAGGCTACCTGTTCCCCATAGGACAGAATAGGAAGTTTGTTTATAACATCTTATA
The DNA here is from genome assembly GCF_964204655.1 of Triturus cristatus. Lineage (NCBI taxonomy): Eukaryota > Metazoa > Chordata > Amphibia > Caudata > Salamandridae > Triturus > Triturus cristatus. Next base: position 138,900,469 of record NC_140595.1, on the reverse strand, counting down.
ACATCTTATAAACATAACTGGCCCTAGGAACTAGGTAGGAAAAACACATTTAGTATGCCTTCACTCAGAATCTAAAGATGCATCTTTTAGTGAAGGTGATTTTTACATTCTGTGTTTGAAAATACCACTTTTAGAAAGTAGGTATTTTCTTGCTCAGTCATCCGTGTCTCTCTGCTGGAATGTGGATTGCCTGTCTGAGTTTTGGATTTCAGAAGGCTGGGGAGCAGGAGTGGCTCCAGATAGTCTAGGTGGGTCAGGAAAGGGCTGAATAGAACTGGGCTGCAATGGGGGAAAGGGGAGGAGATTTCCTTGTACCTCAAAGGGCCTGGTCTGCCTCTGACAATGCCGTTTCCACCTCCTGCCAGGAATATACAACAGAGAAGGCAGAGAAGGCAGAACTGGTCCTGGCTGGGCACAGACACTCTCTTCCTAAGAGATCAAAGGATTTGGGGATATAAATATTGGGACCCAGACCCCTGAACTTTGGATCAAGAAGACTGCCAAGAAGAAGAGCTGGAGAAGCTGTGAGGAGGACCTACCACTTTGCTGTGTGCTTTGCTGTGTTGGCCTGCAGTGGCTGCATCTGTCTTGGGCAGTGAAAGGACTGGACTGAACTTTCTGCAATCTGCTTTGTGAGTTTCTCCAAGGGCTTGAGGTAGAGCTTGCCCCCTGTTCAAGAAGTCTCAGGAACAACAAAGACTTCAAGCTCTTCTACCCATAGCACTGGGGACTGTGTGTTTTGTGCTGTAACAGAGGAAAAGCAACTCAATGACGTCTACCGCAGAGGGCACCGCCGCAACGTGACCCTGGTCTCACCGATGACGCTGCCACCGAGCCGCTGCTCATACCGCGAACTGTGGGCACCGCACCGGCTTGCTTCATGACGACGCCTTGGCACCGCAGAGGGCTACGCCACGCTGTGACCCTGGACTCACCAACGACACCTGCTGACGCCATCACCGAGCCATTGCTCGCACCTCGACCTATGGGCCCTGCACTCCGCACCGCCTCGCTGCATGACGACGCCTTGGTATCCCCGACGACACCGCTCCATGCCGAAATCAATGCCGCTGCTTGCACCGTGGTTTGAGGGCACCACTCGTAAAGTTACACAACGCACCACCCTCATCCCGCACCGCAGCCTTGGCCTACCGATGTCGGCACCATCGACTCCAGTTTGTCAGCCGACTACAGCGCTGCAGCAACGACGACTCCGCTGCTTGCACCGTGACCTGCTAGCACCATGACGAGCACCGCCTTCATCTCGCACCCCGACCCTGGTCTCACCGGTGACGCCATTTGATGCCGCCACTGAGGCTGCTGCTCGCACCGCGACCTGAGGGCACCACACGGCTGCACTTCGCACCGCAGCACCCAACGCCAGCGCTCCTGACTCCAACAGAGAGGAGATCGACCTGCAACGCGTGTGCCTTTGAGGGCCCCGACGACTCCTGCACCGACCTCCGGAACCGACGCCTGCAGACGCCGTGTTTTTGGAAACTCAACGAGAGGTCGCCGGCACCCTGCATTTCTAAAAAGGTACTGTTTGCAGGTCTTCCCGACACCGTAGCTGGCCCGCGACGTCACGGTCAGCCAGAACTGTTTGGATTTGTTTGCTCACGACGCCGTGATAGCCCCGGACGGATCTATCGACATCAAGGAACTGTTTTTAAAGCATATTTTGATAACTGTAGTTTTTTAAGTACTGTATTGTGTTTTTTTTATCGTTTTTGGTCTTGTATATAAAAAATATTGGATATTTTTCTAAACTGGTGTGGTGTCCTTTTGTAGTGCTTACACTGTATTACTGTTGATTATTTGCAAATGTTTTACACACTGCCTCTAAGATAAGCCTGACTGCTCGTGCCAAGATACCAAGGGGGTGAACAGGGGTTATTTTAGGAGTGTGAACTTAAGTCGAGGCATTCGGGCGGGTGGAGATCAGATAGGGCCAATCCTCCAAAAAGGCACCAACTATCAGATTTTCTAATGCATGTGCACGAGGCAACAAGGAATCCTTTGAGTTCTGCAAATGTTCTTTAATTAACTCCTTTTGGATTTCTATCTTCAACTCTTCTATACGCCTTGGGTATAGAAGGTAAACCGTGTCTGCTTCATTCTGGTCTGGGAGGCTGTGATATAATATTTTAATTAGTTCCATGGCTGAAGCTTCTCGTTCAAGAACACTTTTAAGCCATGTGAGGTGTGTGGGGACAGCAAGATATTCACAGAAGACCTATACACCAAATGTATATTTTGTCTTCACAAGTCTGAGAATATGCCCCACAACTGTTCCATCTGTGGGACATTCCACTCTAACACACTAAAGAACAGAGAGTGTCGACTGCTGCAGCTTCTAAATACTTCATCTCCAGAAACCTAATTGGATAAAAAGGGGCTATTAAAGTGAGAAAAACAAAATGGGAGATTATCAGCAGCAAAGATCCAGTTGCAGGCCTGCCCCTGAGCCTGTTGCTACTCCCACCAAGTAACCCGGTGTGTCAGACTTTAATATGCATACTTCTGGTCATGCTGACGCTGGCAGGTCAGAGCCTAGAAAAAAGCCTCATTCTACTGATTCACTCTCCTCTTCGCCTTTAAGAATGTCATGGCTACCATCGGTTACAACTCTCTGTGAGCACGCAAAGACAAGAAATCTGTCACAATTACCATGTAGTCACCAACCACACCGATGCCTAGTATATCCTGTGCATCTTCAGAAATAAAATTGTCAGCAAAGATGTCTTCTGCAAGTGCACCATCGATGACGACTCTTCCATCAATGAGGGCAGGGCCATGCTTTGAAGAAGATCCTTAAGTCAAGGAGGACACTGTGGTCGAAGACATTGTCAACAAAGACTCTACCCTTGATGAAGACACAAACAATGGAGGTGCCATCGCAGACTAGGATCTTGTCGTTGATGAAGACACTCATGTCGACAACAAAGCTTCTTCCACTTGCAGTCTCATTGGTGGTCACTGTAATGGCTTAAACCTCATCAGTGACAAAACTGTTGTCCTCGTCGCCAGCATTGGTAATAACAATGACTTCAGCGCTACCCCAAGCACCTATTTCAACTACCATTTCGAAATTGCAGCTTTAATTTGCTAATCACAAACTGAATTCTAGATGTAACAGTCAAATTCATATCACTGCTCCAAGGATTTTCACCTTTTTATTTGGTGAATTTTTTCTCTCTGTCTACTATTTTTTGACGCTGCTGAGTAATAGAAACAAGATGTGGCGGGAGACAGGAAATGGGCATAAGTAAAGATAATGGAATCATTAGATAGGTAAAGAAGAGGGGGGTAGATATAGAGATGAAATGAAGAGATATGTTAGATATCCAGAAAGAAAGATACGGAGAGGTAGAAAGTTAAAGATGTAGTGGAAGAGAGGTAGTTTTTAGACTCAGAGAGATCGACATGGGGAGAATGAAATTTAGGTAGTGGGAGAGGAATGGAGTACCCCAAAGCATGAACTATAGAGAGAGATAAGTTGAAAGGTAGCTGGAGAGGAATGGCATACACCTAGTAGTGGGGAAACAACCTTTACAATGCGGTTGTTACATCGCGTTAGCATTACAACGTGGTCATTACAACGACTGCGTTGTTACAATGCGATGCCATTACATCGCAAGTCAATAGATCAACTTGCTCTAGATGGTACTCCATCCTAAGGAATAGTATGATTTATTATTCCAACACCTTCCCTACTGTTGCGCAGGGTGGAATTGGAATAGTAAATTATACTATTCCTAAGGTTGGAGCACCATCTAGTGCAAGTCGATCTAATGACTTGCGTTGTAAAGGTATCGCGTTCTAACAACGCGGTCGTTGTAACGACCGTATTGTCATGTAACATGATGTAAAAACATGCGTTGTAGCATGCTATATTCCTAGTAGTGAGCAACAGATGGATGTAAGCTGAAATCGGTCAGTTACAGAAATATAGCAGTATATAGGTAGAGTGGTAAAGTGACTAGAGAAACATACAAAGGTAGAGGTATAGAAAAACAGGTCGGGTAAAGAGAGTCGTGCAGCAGAGAGACATGGCTGAAGGGTAGAACAGTAGATGAGGTGTAGAGAGAGGTGAATTTGAAAAAGAGATATGGTGAGGTAGACATAAAGCTAGTGAAGGTGAGTTGAAAAAGATAAGTAGGTGCAGAGAGAGAGGAGGTATTGTTAGAGAAAAAGATTTACTAAAAGAGAGAGAGAGCATGGACTAAGCTAGTTTCATGAGGTGACCATGTCACCCTCTATACACGACCGTCCTGGTACTCCAACTGGGGTTCACGATGCACTACTCTTCGTGTCACTCATTCATTAGCATATAATGCACCAATGACTTATGGGGGGAACTCAGTGTAAAGTACCCAGAATGGTGAGGTCAGAGGTTCCTTGCCATATCTCTGGAGCTGCACAGGTTTGGAACTTCCTTTCGACTCTACACGTACTAAGGGCCCCGTTTAGAGTTTGGTGGGGCGGGTACTCCATTGTGACATAATGCTCTCTCTGGCAAACACATGGTCTGCCTGCCCGATTTTGAGTTGAGCAGATCGCCTGATTTACGCCAATTGAGTAAACGTTGCTTTGTCGGCGTAAACCTTCCTCTGGGAGCCCTCAGAGGAAGCGCATATTTCCACCCACCCCATTTAGACCCTGCAATGAGTGACGGGGATAAAACTAACAAACCCCACACCATGAGAGAAAGCTTCCATGGTGTGGTGGCTACTATTTATTTATTTTATTTTCAAAACAAACTCCGGCTTTGGGAGTTTATTTTTCTAACATAAAATCTTTGGAAAAGTTTGATGGCCTACTATTATATTTGATGCATCATCTGGCAAACCTTTCCAACATTTGGAGGAACTGCCCTGATGGTGGTTCCTGCCAATTTAGAGAGATGCTTGTGGGTTGGCGGGCACAGTAAAGGACATAAAGACCTCAGCTACCCTGACTGCTTTTATACTGTCCGCCAAACCCTAACTCGGGCCCTAAGGCCGAACATAGGTTACTTACCAAAAGTGGATCATCAGAAAACCCAAACCAACTATTAAAAAAACAGGGATCTTAATTTCCCCGGGTACCTTATACCTGCTGGTGGTTCTCTTTATTCCAAAGGAGATTTTCCCTTCAGTATTAAGGCGCTCCATTCAGAATCTGTCGGACTGTGCCACAGCCATTTATATTCGTTCATTTATGGTCCATGAATTACTTTGGGATTATTCTCCTGACATTAATTTCGAGGTATTTAATTAAAGGTTTCAATATTAAATTTTGTTGTTGCTTAAATTTAGTATGAATTAAATAATCTTCCTCTAATGTTTATTTTCATTGCAGCCTGTAGATGGCAGTGTTAAGCTATCTACAACTATTTCTTTCCTTCTTTTGTGGTTCCTGTTTTATTTTCTTTCAGAGCATTTTGCTTTATTATTTTTGTATTTAAGGTTGGATCTCCCATAATCTCTGGAGTCCCTTCCTTGTTATAAAAAAACCCAAACTAGTTCCTACTCTACATGTCCCATATGTTAAGTTCATCCTTTTTATGTCGAAGCCTGCGCCGTCTGGTTTGCTTAGGACGTCTTGTGGGCATTCTGAAAGCCTCGCTGGGAATGCATTTTGCACACTGCTTTCTATTGGCTTTGCGGTTTGCAACTCTCATTTGCTTGCTTTCTGTTTGCTGCCTTTATTTGTTTTAGTCTGTCCAGCTAGAGTTCGTCCCTCCCGTCAGCATCTCTTATTTACAGTACTGTTCCGCTTTCTGTAAACAGGCTTTTAAATCTTGTTCCTATCTTGTCATGCTTGCACATGTAAAGACAGAGGACACATGTCAGGCTTTCTATTACGAGGTAGCTTGGTCTTTACTTTTCTTTTTCTGAATGCAAAGTGAGAGATTTTAAGTGACAATCCATCCTGCTGGGTACCATGTGAGAGGACAGGCTGGAGGATGTAGTGATATTTCAGAATGCATCAGAATTAGAAAAGTAGAACTGAAGAAAAAAAAAATCTGAAGTGGTGTGGAATAAAATAATTTATTACAATCAAAATGCATGAATACACTCGGTGATGACATGTCTGCTCTTTCAATTGCTTCGTAAGGATAGCGTTGTCATCTTGATATGTTTCTTCGGTTGGTTCCAGAAACCAATGTAATTTGTGTGCAGTCATGTGCCGAGGACTCACCCCCGAAACTTTGCGTTTTATTCCCTTGGCTATTCAGGGCTGATGTTGTTCTTGCTAAATGGCGATCATGATTGATTTTTGGGCCTGAGCATCTTTACAGCATCTTGCACTCAGCCACCTGTTCAGATCTCCCTGTTTTTAAAAGTACCCCATAGGAAGCTTCTTTGCAAGCTGGATCTACAGTTAAATCAAGTCAAGCAAAATAATGCACCACATTTATCCAGCACTGAATTTGATCAAATGCCTTCTGAATGCCTCTAGTTTGGCCATTAATATTTCCTATGGGTACATAAACAACAGGTAGGTAGAAGAATATCCATCTTAAAGAACATCACATGGTTGTAAACTGCTAAATGCAACAGTCTCATCTTATCTTGACGAGAGAAGTAAGGGAACACTTGGTGCGACAGTGCCTTCAAGTCAGAGAGCTTCTGCATCTGTTTCTTGGGGAGCAGATGGGTCTGATGATTTACCAGAAAGAAGAGTGCATTTCCCACACCACCTGCATTTGGCTAAATGTGGCCTACAACACTATTGGCTCCTCCCTACCTTTCTTCAATCCTGCACAGATACTTTCCAACTTGCAACCTCTTTCTCAACCTTAATCTCTACTCCAAATGCAATCCTCCATGGGTGGCATCAAATCTTTAGTCCTGTTTCTTGGTACCCCTGTGCTTGAATGTCTTTCTTCTGAAGTTTGCTCTCTGCCTAACTATCTGTTAGTTTATTTTTCTCAAGGAACAACTCTTAGTACAAGAAATTCAGTAGGTTAACCGCACCCTTGCCATGCTTTTACAGAAATTGGACATAATATATATAAGAAAAATAATTGCCTATATATGTTGAACATCCAATGTCTGTCAATCTACATGTTCCCCCCCACAAAATGCAAACTGCTCATTTACGGTATAACAGCTGGATATCTACTCCAATAAATAATACGAATATTTCTGTGGGTGTACATCCATCAGCTATTAGCACTTGAAAAATTATGCCTGGGCGTTTTCTTTATTTACCCAGTTAACAATCTTCTTATCTGTTAAGAAGCCATCTTTATAATCCTCTCAACATTTAAAGCTGTATTAAAAAAAACTCCCTCCTCCTCCTCCTCCTCCTGCTCCTCCTCCTCCTCCTCCTGCTCCTCCTCATGCTCCTCCTCCTCCTCATGCTCCTCCTCCTCCTCCTCATGCTCCTCCTCCTCCTCTTCATGCTCCTCCTCCTCCTCTTCATGCTCCTTTTCATGCTTCTTTGCTGGGGTGGACGCTACAACTGGCGACGAGATAGGGGATACCTGCCCTCAAGGATACAAAACTGCTCCCCCGGAGAGTTTGGCGCAGTTCAGCAAACTGCTTGTGCGCGCAACATACGCCTCAATAAGCAATCTATAGTTGGCGTATATGGAGTCACAGTGCAACTCCAGCTTTTGAGAGGCATTCAGAGAAGGTGACGGCCCTACAGAGGAGCACAATCAGGGAGCCTGACAAAAATCTACTGGTGAGGCCGAAAGTAGAATTACTGCACCACAGCATGACGCAGAGCTAGCATCGAGACAAAACAAAAATGCTAAAGACAGGTACAACCAGGTATAAAGAAGTACCAAGGCAGTGACAACCCGGCGTAATGCATAAAGTTGAGAGTGGTGAAGAGCATGTGCAGGAAGCAAAACCATTACTCACCGTGAAGAAGGAAGATGATGCCCACCGACCTCAACTGGAGTACTAGTCAGCAGGCTGAACAGCATTTACTCTCAACGTCAGTAGTGTTCTATTCCCAAGCTCGGCCTGTGTGGCGAAGCAGCTTATTTCTTACATTGTCCTCACAAATAACATTTTTAGCTGTGACCTTTTGCACGTATTTGTGTGCATGACAATGTTGGATTAATTTCCCTGAAACTACACTTGTTTACACGTGTAGCTTCGCACAACATTATCACAACGCCCTGAACATCATGTACAAGGTCTCGTTGCGCACTATGTACCAATATCATCACTATCTTCCTTAACAGGGCAACAGGGCTATCTACATATCCATATCATCACTAATCTATATGCACATCTCAAGGCTGATTTCTATTATAAAGGATGAGCACCCCGATATATTAGCAGAGGAGGCCCTTCAGCTGACACTGAGGTTCTTTCATGCTGAGAAATCACCACGCAGTGGTCTGTCATCTCTTGAGGGGTGTCCAGTTCGTGACCAAGACGGGGTCCTTCACTCTATCCCATCAGGTAATGTGGTTGATTGGTCCCTTGGGGGGACATACACACACCTCTAGGTACACTTAGAGTAGGGTTTGCATCGTGGGAGTACGCTAGATTACTGCCTTGTTTTATATACCTGCATATATACCTTGTTTCAGCACCATGGTAGAACTTTAGCTACTATTTACGCTTTTCCTGCGTGTAATCAATGTTATCTGCTTCTGTCTACCAATCATTGCAGTACATATATTTTTTTTAAGAATAATGTTGGTTCAATAAATATTATTTAAAACGTCCTACTGTGTATTCTCTGTATATTTCTCTGAGAATAAGTGAGCTTGAGTGACCAAGCGAAAGGTTCTGTACTGTTTCCACGAACCCTGAGGGATCAGGGTTGTCATGTTCAGTGGTTGCCAGAAAACCATTTGCTCCCTGATAGATTAGAGGAACTTACGGTGGCACTGTGAGCTAGCTGGTCTCTAGGCCAACATATCCTGGGGTGGTAGTCCGGAATTAGTCTAGACACCAAGCCCTTAGTTCATGTTGTCCAAACAATGTGCAGATCCTGTAGATTGGTAGGAACTACACAACAGTAGGAAACAGCACAAAATATGATGCCGATGTTTTCCTGAAACCACTTCCTCTTTTCGATTCCGCCAAAAAGCAGAATATTGGCACTAGATGGGCTGCCTGGATCAAAACGTTTGAGGATTTCATAGATGCTATAGAGGAAGCAGATGACAAAAAGATCATCAAATACCTAAAATAATTTTGCATGTGATGAAGTAAAAGAAGTGATAAAGAAGATATAACAAGTTAATGAAGTATCATACAGTCAAATCAAGAAAACGTTGGAGGCCAAGTTCAAACTGATGCCAAATGTCAACTATGAAAGGTACACTTTCAACCAAGCTCGACAGCAACCTTGTGAGACAATGGATCAGTTTGTTGAGAGACTTGATGCACTCATAAAGCACTGCAAGTTCAATTAATTCAATGATGAATAAGCCGTCTTAGAATCATCGATGGTTGCCTCTCCGATTTATTCCAATGACGTGTGCTGCGAGAAATGCTCAGTTTCAAGAAAGTGCTCATTGCTACAAGAGCGTAGGAACGTCCCGATCATCAAGCTTCTGGTATGGAAGCTGGAACAACCCAAACTGAATCAGAACAGAACATAAAAAGCAAGCAGAAACTCAAGGCAGAGGCCCACAGAGTGACGTCTCTGAAGAAAAAGAAATTGTGTTTTCGCTGTGGATTCTCCTTTCCACATGAAGATAAATGTACTGCAGTCGGACAAATATGCAAAGGCTGCAGGAAGGAAAACCATAAAGACGTGAAGATGGGCACCAGAAAGTTCTAGAAGCACCGTTCCCAAGCGCCTTGAGACCCTTACTGGTGAGTGGTTGGGCTTAACAAATTTTGATTGTTGGTTGACGGTGAGGAAGATGTGCGATGGTGAGTGTCTGAAAAGTTTCAGTGCTCCGTCCATCATCTCCTTGTGTTTGCTTTGCACTAAGTTGGCAGGGTACTCCCAGACGTGTGTCCCCTGCTCACTTTGCCACTGGTTTCATGCTAACCTGGCTGATGAAGGGTGTTACCCAGAAACCGGTCCCAGGATACTTGTTTTCGGTTCAGGGAAGATCTGACTTGGCGGTTCGAGCAGGACTGTTCCCATGAGGCACAGGGTCTAGACTGATTTGCATATAGCTGGGTCTGAACTTGTGTTTGCGATGTCAATCACAGACCAACGTGTGCATTTAGGATTGGCCGCTTGCAAAGAAGAAGACAAATTCAAAAAGAATCACCACATGATGCAACAACATTCGTTTGGATTTTGCCTAAAATCACGCTCAAGGTGAATGGTGGCCCTACAACTTCTATTATAGACAGTGATGCGTCGATAAACATCATGCTGGCAGGAAAGTACAATAGATAGACATATTTTAAAGAGTGTCAAAGGATTCCTCATATGGATGAAAGATATTTGAATAATGTATATTTTTTAAATGAAAATATAATATCTGTGATGAACGAGGATTACTAGTAAGTAGCATTTGAGCTTTTTATGAAATGAATTCAATCATGGAGTTATTTTAAGGGACTGCCACGTGTTTAATGTAACACTGACCACACATGTTTTACTCGGTCTTTTATAACTATCACGTCTGAAATCTAACTTTCAGTTTTGTTGTCTTTTGTTTTCCAGGCTGGGATGTGGAAACGGGCAACCCCGACGGCATCCAGCCCGATTTTCTGATTTCTCTCACAGCTCCCAAAAAATCTGCAGCCCACTTCACTGGGCGTTATCACTTCCTAGGGGGGCGATTTGTTCCTTCGGCTCTCCAGAAGAAGTACAATCTGGCCTTACCGCCCTACCCAGGAACGGACTGCATCACACGGTTACCATGACAACGGTGCAGTGCAGAGGAGAAAATGCTAGCTCTTGAGTTAAATTGCTCATGTGGCCTTTTAAAAGGCAGCTGCCTGAAAGCGAAATACTGAGAAAAGACGTTTAAGAAAAGAGCAGGGCTAGATTAGGCGAAATTGGATTTAATAAATATACAAAAACCGAAATTTGTACCTGTTAAGTGTATGACGCATACATTGATCAAACTAAGTTATGCAGTATTTTAGACCCACATGCTTTGTTGTAAGCTAACCATGTATGCCACTGGTGACCCGTCTAAATCTAGTCAATCAGTACTTTAGTGAATTCACTTAGAGATGTAAATTGATTCAAAATATTGCCTTTCCGTCTCTTTGGTGAAGTGCTCATCTGTGTTGCCAGACCCGCAAATATTTTTTCGAAGTCTGAATCTAGTGACTTGCAGTGATTGAATGAATGAATGAATCAGTGAGGTAATTTGCAATTGCGACTCTGCTGCGAAAAAAACCTTTTTCGTTTTATTAACAGAGGTGCCTTTTTTAGGGCTGTTTGAGGGATATCCAGGCAAGACAATTCTACATATGGACAAATTCTGCAATTGCAAAGGTTACTGCTGCATTAGATAGCATTAGAAGGACAGTCACCTGTGCAAGAGGAGTCCGCACAAGCGTAGATTAAATATTTTCATATCAGTCACATTTTACAGTACAGAATGATTCCCCGTAAAACATTATGTGTATCCGGGTTCTGTAGATCAACTCAGTATATTAGCAATCTCTTCCATTTTAAATCCATATATAGTTTAATTTTGTGTGGAAGCCAGGACACTGTGATGCTTTCTTTTGCCACTGGATTTTGCACAAATCCACGATATATACCAGAAAATCAAGTTAATTTATTGGTTGAAATCGGTTTTAGGATTTACATTGAGATACATTTTTTGTTTTTCTAGCTCTGTGGATTAGATGCTCTTTTATAGCCATTTCCTTCAGCTTCAAAGATTAATCTTCTATTTCGTATTTAATAAATAATGCCTATGTAGGGTAATCAGTTGTTTTCAGATAATCTGGGAGAGTCAATAGGCAACTAAAAATTGCGTCTGGGGCCAATATTGGTTTATTTTATTTGGGTGTATTTGGTAAGCATTGATATACCCACCACACAATTATACCGCCCGGCAGTACAGCTTGAAAAAAGTGCTTTAAGAAAATATTGAATGTTTTTATTCTCATGGCATGGCGTTCAAGTCGAACTTCAAACTTGATAGCGCTCTGCAATTTACTGTCAAAAAGGTATGAGGCAACTGATTCACAAACAGATTGAAGGCATACATAACAAAGTTGTGCGGGGTAAAATTGAGATCCATGCAGATGATATGGTATTTTTCAAACAGCTACCAGAAACATTGCTATGGTACATTTCTGGATATAATTTGAATGTACCTAAACATTAACATGACGTGCTAGAAATAGTCAAACCTTTGATCCGCGTGTTCTGTAACTACAAGTGATTATTTGGACAATAATATATCACTAGTACGTACCTATCTCTCTCGTTGAAGTTCATTGCGAGTCTTTGTTTGCAGAGGCTAATGGAATCTTGAAACGTGTTAGCACAATCCTGCTCTAGGTGATTGGGCAAATTAAAATCACCATACATGTCGACAATTTAGCTTTTTACCCACCTCTATTCTTCTCTGTTACAAACGAGCATCTTAAAATAAGGGCGCCTTTTTTTTAATGATTGCTGTTGTATACACAGATCTACTAAAGGCGTTTCGTTTTAAACTTTGTCTTATAATTTTAGCTTCATAGTTTGAGTTATCTTGTAATCCGTGATCTTGTAAATCTTGATAAGGTGGGGGTGAACAGCTGAGAGAGTCCAGTAGGCAAATAGTGGTAGAAAAATGGCTTTTTTATTCCGATTTTAATAATTCATCTGTTATAATACTGTCCAGCCAACGCGTTTCATTCCCTTATCGGGACCTTCATCAGGGCTTTTATCTCCACTTTGAATTACTGTCAAAGTGGAGATAAAAACCCTGATGAAGTTCTCGATAAGGGAATGAAACGCGTTGGCTGGACAGTTTTATAACAGATTAATTTATTAAAATCGGAATAAAAAAGCAATTTTTCTACCACTATTTGCCTACTGGACTCTCTCGGCTGTGCACCCCCATCTATTAGAATCTCTTTTGATCTGGAACACAGTGACGCCATTCAACGGCTGGCGTTGGGGTTGGCTGCACGGCGAACTTAAGCATTGGAACTGGTGTGAGGTGCGGCATTGGAGGTACGCAGTTGTTTCAGTTGGACAATTATCTTGATAAGGTGCTCGTCTTACATGGAGAGAGGAATCGATTCCCCCACACTGATCAGATCACACAGCTACATCTATGAGTGGGTCGAATTCCTTAATAGTATAGACTGCTGATGCTGGTGGGGTGTGAAAGAGCATGTAGACCCTCTGTGGAACAGCAGGCAGTGACAAGCGGTGAAGATGCCCGGGGCTTGCTATAAGGCCCGCCGCATAGGCTTGAGCAATCCCACTCTGAATTGGATTCCCCTTCATATGTTACAGACACTAGGCACTAGACTCACAATATTTTATACATTGGAGGGGTGGGAGAGCAAGCCCCGCTTGACTGTGCCAGTGCAAATGATGGAACATCTGGACAAGGCGGACATGTTTCATAACAACTTCCTGTCAGCTCCCCATAATTTTGGGAGCTCTGACCCAGGATGCATAGGGACTGGTTCCTTGCTCAACGGCCCGTGTATTGGGTCAGGGACAGTGAAGCTGTCACCTGCTCGCCCCTATGGTCCTCCCCCCTTGCCCATGTGATGGATCGGAAGTCTGAGAGTGGCGGTACTATCTTTATGCACAATGTCCCTAGGTTGCCAGAAGGGGTGAAGGAAGACCCAGATTCTTTGACTAATAAAGTGATTCACTGGATACTCGATGTACTGAAATGTCCATCAGGACATTGTTGGGGTGAAACGCAGATCTTTACTGGGGGGTGTGCTTTAGATCACTTTTAGATTATCCTGGCCTCTCACAAATTAGCAGACAACTGCATTGCTTTGGAGGCGCACTTTTCTAGCCCAGTGCCAACAAAGATTTGTCTAAAGCTCAATGCGCTCAGGATTATGGATGAAGCCGACCCGAGCTCACACCAGCAAAGGGGCACCGATCCAATTGAGATTTGACTACCAACGCCCCCTAGTAGCCCTATGTTTAATGCCCTTTACTGCTAAGCTGCAATCCGAAGTCTGGATTGCATTCTCCTGTAACATCGCCAGCCTTAAATCTAATTTGGCCGACCCAGACTGGGGCGTTTTCATTGACTCATTTGATTTGTGCTTGTTGCAAGAAACTTGGTGTACATAGCCCATATATAGATCTGGGTTCACAACTTTATATTATCCAGCTATTTCCCATGGTAGAGGCCGTCCGGCTGGTGAGTTAATCACCTGGGTAAAGAATTTGCTAACCTGCACAATTAAAAGGCTCAAGTTAAACTCCCTGGACATCCTGGGGCCATCCCTTGTTAGAGGTGGGTCCCCTCATTTTATCTTTAATGTCTACAATAAGACTAATGGGGCAAATAGGCCATCTAGTTGCCTTACTATCCTGGAGGAAGCTATTGAAGCTTTACCCTCTAATGATTTGTTAGATCAGAGGTCTTCAAACTGGGGGGCGGGCCCCCCTAGGGGGGCCTCAAATGATCCCAGGGGGGGCACCAGGATGTGGCCAAAGAAGCATTAAGCTCACAGCAATGCTTTGTTTTAAGCAGGAAATAAAATAGTGGCAGTTAGCCTCACTGTAATGAACATCTTTTGTCATTATTATCTGGCTGGGAGAAGGTGTCAAACGGGAAGGGACTCTAAATATTCTTCTACACCACACCCACATTTCTAATAATCACACTGTGGGTATTTTTACACGTTAGTAAGGCTTGCCTGACCAGAATTGTATGTTTGGCAATCGTTTATTTGGTTGCATTTTTTAAACAGTAAGAGAATTTAACTAATGTTTGAATATGTCTCCTCTTTAAATAAGTTGAGACATTCAAATATTGCCAATATAATGGAATAATTGTAAAAATATTTGAGGGGGGCCTGATTTATTTACATTTTTCACTGGGGGGTGCGGGTTTAAAAAGTTTGAAGACCACTGTGTTAGATTTTACTGGTGACTTTAATGTAACTTGTGAACCCTTTTGCCCTTATTCACTTAATTTAACAAAAGAGGAAGAGGTAGCTTGGGGCATCCTACAACTAGATTTGGTCCATGTAAATAGATACACAGCAGTCACTGATCAGTTGATGCGCTCATCCCTTCGTTTAGGTCTAAGAGCATGCAACAGCGGGTCTATAGCTGACCGTAGAGGTGCGGATACCTTTAAGCAGCCTCTACAAACAAGCTGTATGGATTATATATGTTTATTTTACAACTGTGGCCCTCGCTTGACGACATGGTGGTACCATCATGACAGCGACCACAATGCTCTAAAGCTGGCCCTGAACAGACCTGGGATTCAAGAACATTTGTATGGTACTTTCAAGCTACCAGGAGAACTCGCCCTCACAAATAATAAACAGGCCCTAAAATGGACCTCCGTCTGTAGAGACAAGAAGATGTTGGCCCAGATTTACAAGCAGGTCACCAACAGTCTGGAGGTGATGAATCCCAGAGGGTCTCTAGATCTAGACCCTGTGAACCGTACTCAACTCACATGAAGAGTTATTTGTTAGACTAAATGTATTTTTAACCAAGGACGGTTGTAAGGCCAGCAAATCTCACCCCTCTGCCGTAACAACCATTGTAGATTGGCCAGGGCCAACATCATCAAGTTAATAAAAGCGGGAAATGGAACTGAAATCCACTGGGCCATAAAGAACTTTAAAGATACACTGACTTGGGCTAAAATTGCCTGGGAATACGGGGTATGGGAGGACCTGGTAGATGCAGCCAGGGCAGGAGACAATAAATTGTTCTGGGGCATAGCAGCTCATGGCAGCAGCCACGCTGTCTCATGTATTGACTATCATTTGCAACCAGAGGTATGGGTGGAACATTTTAAGGGGGTGTACGCAGCTAAGATATTTCCCACATCCAAAGCTATAACAGTAGGGCCTGCCTTACTCGTAAGGGAAGACACTCTGGTTGTCTTCTCACTTAAAGATATTTTAGAGGCAATAAAGGCAATTCCACCCCTCAAAGCATCTGGCCCTGACTCTATCCCTGGGGATTTGTTCCTATCGGAACCCCGCGTTTGGCCTTCTTACTTCTACCTGCTTTTTCATTCTATTCTGAAAGGTGGCCTGATACCCAGATCTTGACAGACCGCTGAGATTGTGCCGATATTTAAAAAGGACAGTGAAGAAGTCAACGGAAACTGTAGACAAATCAGAATAATTGACGCTTCCCGGAAACTATTCTGCCCTCTCATTTTAAGGGAACTGTTAGAATGGGCCCATGCGAATTCTATACTTTCAGAACTGCAGGCGGGTTTTAGGAATAACATTAGTACATTAGACCAAATCATACGCTTCTGCATTATCTATTGGAAAACAGCAACGTTAGACAGAGGTCACTGGTACATGGTTTTTGTTGGTCTAAGATCAGCTATTGACTCGATTTCTAGGGCTAAATTTGGGGATTGATGCAGATGGGGTTCCCCAATCCTTTTTCAGTTTTAATGAATTCCTTCAACACTGCTCGTGGAAGATGTGGAAGCAAAGGCGAGCTCACAGAGTTGCGTTTTGGCACCGACCCTGTTTGCACTCTATTTTAATGATCTAGTTAAGGCACTTGACTTCACGGACAATGAGGCCCCAAAATTAGGTCCTCACAAAATCTCTTTGTTGCTCTTTGCAGATGATACGCCTTTAATATCCAAAACCCTATGTGTTTTGCAGGCGATTGTAGAATTTTTGCAGTGATGGTGTCTTAAATGTAGCATTATTAAAACAAAGTTTATGGTTTTTAACCCCTACAAAGCAGGGCGGCGCAACATTCTGGTGCAGGGGGTCCCTTTGGAGCAAGTGCAGGACTGCGTATATTTTGGGGTTTGTCTGCCGAACAATCTGAATTGGTCCGCGCACATTAGCACGAGCACCCTGAAACTTCAGCAGGAAACCAGTGCTGCAATCAAAATACGAAAAAATCACAGGCTTGTCCTCTTGCCCCGGCAGTAGAGAGCTATGTATGGGTGAGAGCTATGGGGTTATGTGAAGGCTGACAAACTCATTAAGGTGGAAAACAGATTAGTCGGGACATACTAAATCTTCCAGTGAGTGCTTCCCGCCTCCCTCAAATCTTAGATGTTGGTATATATCAGATCTATTTCAGCATGATGCTTGGACCCATTTTGTACTGGTACAGGGTAGGAAAGTAGGATCTACTTTCATAGTCACCCCCCCCCCCCTTTTTTGCTGGTGCCATTATGTTTTTCTGACTAGTCTGATTGTGATCCTGCTAAACAGGACCCCAGTCTCTCTGCTTCTTCCCTAAATTGGACATGGTGAGTACTTGGGTAAACTCCAGATTGGCTACTGGTGTACCCTTGTAAGTCCTTAGTATATGGTACTAAGGTTCCCAGGGCATAGGTACACCAGGGGTCCCCCATTGGCTGAAGCATGTATTATGCCACCCATGGGAGACCACTCCTATTGTGACTACAGGCCAGCCATTGCAGCATGTGTAAGCTGGTGCTAGCACCACTTACGACCGATATAAGTTTCCTTATATCTGAGGTCACTGCACTTAAAACCTTTCACCCCTAAGGCAGGCCTTTCAATTCTGAAGGCAGGGTGCTCTGTTATAAGTGTGAGGATACCCCTGCATGAGCAGGACACCCCTACAAACCACCAAGGCCATTCTCCCGGGGGGTAAGTGGATCAGCCATTATGATACATTGAGTGGCCATGCGTCATTGCGCGTCATTATGTGTCATTACGCGATTGCTAGCTTTAAATTGGCTGTAACGTTTATCCTGTCTTCATCCTGCCTCGGTTGAGGGGACTGTGTCGGTGAGCCTGAGCCGAGGTAGTACCCGTTCTCCGTTCTCGAATCGGACTTCGGGTACCGGAGTGAGCACCGATTGAAGTTTGCGGCCTACTTCTCGCCGGACCCCGGATTTGCGCCGGGGGGTGACCCAGTGACAAAGTGAACAACAACGGCGGGCTGGGCCTGGCGAGTCGCGTACCCCGCACTTTCGCTTTCACTTTCGCACCCCCTTGCCGTCTCTGCAAGTGAGATCGCGGAGCTCTTTGTGTTGGTGTGGCCTCGCTGGGAGACCCTGCCTGCCTGCCGGCTGTGACCCACCCCGCCGACCTGGGGTGGCCCCCCGGAGCTCGTGGCCTTGACTGCTTGTCCTCTACGGCGTAGCTGGTGCGGGTGTGAGACCCGTGGCGATGGCCACGAAACAAGATGGAGATCGGTCGAAGACCAAGTCGACCCGGCGTGGCGCCGTACATCAGGCCAACATCATGGACCGTTATACCCTCCAGAAGGGATCTCCCGGCGGACCGCACAAGTCCTCTGAGGGCCCCCCTGATGCCCCGGATTTGCCCACGGATCTGACTCTGCAAGACGTCATGGGCGCCATTGCTGAGATGAAGGCCTCGGTGGGCCAGCGGTTCGACACCTTGGCGCATAAGATCGACGCGGTCCTCGTGGATGTCGGCCTGGTGAGGGCTGATCTCTCCAAGACTAACGACCGGGTTGATTCTTTGGCCCAAACCGCGTCGGGCCTCACGACTGAGGTGGCGGCCCTCCAAACGGAGGTGCACCGACTTCGTCAGGCAAGTGCGCTTCTGGATCGGCGCCTGGAGGATTCCGAGATTCGGGCCCGGAGGAATAACATCCGCATCATCGGAGTACCCGAGGGACGGGAGGAGGCGGCGGCGGATCTTTTTGTAGAGGACCTGATCGCTACCCATCTCCAGCCTCGGGGACTGAGTAAATTCTTTGCCGTGGAGAGGGCCCACAGAGTACCCGGGGGAAGGCCGAAGGTTGGAGCCCCTCCGCGGCCTCTCATTGCCCGGATTTTTAACTTTCGGGCCAGGGACGCGATCTTGCAAGCCTCCAGACTGCAAGGGCCGATTAAGCTGGAAAATATGGAGGTGAACTTTTATCCTGATTTTACCCAAGCGGTCCAGAAGCAGAGACTGAGTTTCCTGGGCGTCAAGCGCCGGCTCCGGGACATGAACTTAAAATACGCCATGCTCTTCCCGGCCAAGCTGCGGGTAGAGGTGGATGGTCGCACGCACTTTTTTGATCGTCCCGAAGCGGCCGGGGACTGGCTGGACACTCTGTCTGGGGGTAGTGATCGAGATGGTGGGGGGGGGGGCGGCGGGAGGAGACGGCCCACTGGCTCGGGACTGAGGGGTTGATGTTGGGCCTCAATCTGGACGACTATGATGCCACTTTCGACCAAGCTTCTGTCTTTGTTCTTTCCCCTCCCTTGGAGGTTGTGTGGGGTCTAGAAGGGGTACTCTTTCCTCCTCTAGGGGGTCTAGCTAGTTTCATTATATAGGGGCGACAGGCACACTGCAAGTTGGGGGGGCTGTCTGGGCTCATGCAGGGGTGCAGGGAGGGGGGAGTTTTGTTGGGGCGGGTGGGTTGGGGTGGGGTGTTGTTCGTTTACACCACAAGGCAAAAGTATCGCTGTGTTCTTTCTAAAGTGCTCTCTGGGGGACGAGTGATGGCTTCTGTTTATGATGGGGGGTAGGGGACTGAGTCTGTTGTCCTGGAATGTTAATGGATTGGGGGACAGGATAAAACGAGGTGTGGTCCTGCAGTTCTTGAAGCGAATTTCGCCCGATATAGTTTTCCTGCAGGAGACACACCTCATTGGCAACTCCTTTTGTGCTATGAATCGTCGGGGCTACCGCCTTGTGGCCCATTCGGGCTTCACGTCTGGTTCAAGGGGTGTGGGCATTATGGTTAAGAACTCGCTCCCGCTGGAGATTGATGAGGTGCTCCATGACGACAGGGGACGTTACACGGTTTTGGTGGGTAGAATGGAGGGCAGAGTGGTCGTTTTCGTGTCTGTCTATGTCCCGCCGGGGCTGCAGACGACCACCTTTGCGGATCTGGGGCGCCTCCTCCTTGGCCTTCCGGAGGGGATTCTAGTGGTGGGGGGGGATTTTAATGATGTGGTTTCCGGAACTGTGGATCGTCACCCCCCTAGGGACCTCCCCCGTGCCCAGGCGTGGTTGTCTGGCCTCTTGGACACCTTGGGGCTGGTGGATTGTTGGCGTCTGAAACATCCCACGCAGCTACAGTACACCTTCCATTCAGGAGCTCATGGTAGTCTCTCACGGCTAGAATATGTCCTGGTTCCGGCGGCGCATGTGGGGAGGATAGGGGAGGTGCGCCATTTGGCACGGGGTATTTCGGACCACTCCCCGCTCTTGTTGCACTTTGATATTTTTCCGAGGGGAGAGGGTAGGGTGGTCCCGATTAATCCCTGGTACCTGCGTAACCCCACCATTCGCGCAGAGCTGGTTAAATCCCTTAAGCGCTACTTTGACGAGAATGTGGGGTCTGTGTCATCGGCGGTCTCACTGTGGGAGGCGTTCAAGACGGTACTCCGGGGAGAGGCCTTGTCCCTTATTTCCCATTCCCGGAGGCGCGAGCGGGAGGAGGTGACCCGTGTTGCAGCTGAGATAACCGAGTTGGAGGGTGATCTAGAATGTGGGGTGACGGATGACAAATTACATGTTCTCCGACTCAAGCAAGCGGCCTATAAGGCCCTCGTCACGGAGGCGGCCAGGGGCCTCAGTAGAGAGCAACAGGGGAGACTGTATGATGTGGGTGATAAGGCTGGTAAATTGATTGCGTGGCTGGACAAAAAGGAGAGAGCGAGTCGAGTTGTCCCGTTGATTGAGAAACAGAATGGTGTGTGTGTCACTGAACCAGAAGAAATTGTCTCCTGCTTTGCAGATTATTTCCGTGGGGTGTATTCCCCGGCGTCCTCCCGCTCTGAAGAGGATTCCCATGCCCTGCTCAGGGATATCGCGCTGCCTTCCCTTTCGGAGGAGGACAGAGTGTCGTTGGACGCCGCTCCAACTTCCGAAGAAATTGCCCTCACCATACGCTCGGTCGCTTCCGGCAAGGCCATGGGTCCTAATGGTCTTCCCATCGAGTTGTATAAACTGCGACCGGATACGCTGGCGCCGCATCTCCGTGCTATGTTCCTCGCGGCCCACTCGGCGGGTTCCCTCCCGCTAGACCAGCGTCTAGCTACTATCGTGGTTATCCATAAGGAGGGGAGGCCACGGGACCGGGTCACATCCTATCGGCCTATTTCGCTATTGAATGCGGAGCCCAAAATTCTCGCCACGGTGTTGGCCAATCGGCTGGTCGGCGTAGTGTGTGACTTGATTCACCAGGATCAGCCCGGCTTTATCCCTCATCGCAACACAGCGCTTAACCTGCGGCGCTTGCATGGGGTGCTTGCACGTGTCCCGTTCCTACGGGAGCCGGCCATTTTGGCGTCCTTGGACGCCACTATGGCGTTTGACACACTTGAATGGCCATATATTTGGGCGACGCTCGCGAAGTTTGGGTTTGGCCCAGGATTCATCGGTTGGGTAAAATTGTTGTACTCTGGCCCGCTGGCGCAGGTGGTTGTGAACGGTAGAGTGTCGGCTCCGTTTGAGCTGGGCAGGGGCACGCGACAGGGCTGCCCATTATCACCGCTCCTCTTCGCGCTTGCCCTGGAGCCCCTGGCGGAGTGGCTGCGGTGGGAACCTTCTATTCGTGGTCTCCGCTGGTCCCCCGAGTATGAAGACCACGTATCTCTATACGCTGATGATATTCTCCTGTACCTGGCTTCCCCACATAAATCACTGATAGTACTGGTCGATGTATTGCATTCATTTGGCCTTAACTCCGGCCTTGTCATCAACTGGGCTAAATCGTGCGTGTATGTTCTCTCTGGGGAGGATTCTATCCTTCCGCGGGGCTGTCCTATCCAGATCGCCCCGCGGGGATTCAGGTACCTGGGTGTCTTCATTACCCTGGACGCGGAGGCCCTATATAGTCAGAACTTGCTTCCCCCCCTCCAGCGCCTGAAGGAGGATGTCGCGCGTTGGAGGCGCTTGCCGCTCTCGCCGCTCGGCCGGGCGGCATTGTTTAAGATGATGTCGCTGCCGCGTTTCCTGTACGCTCTGCAGAACACAATGGACGTCGTCCCGGCGCGCTACTTTCGCGAGGTGGAGTGTTTGCAGCGCCGACTGTTCTGGGAAGGTAGACCGCGTATCGCCCTGGCGAAGCTGACGCTCCCGTGGTACGACGGGGGGATTGCCCTCCCGGATATCAAACGGTATTATTGGGTCTCCCAGCTGGCTGCGATTAATCACGGCCTGTACGGGCCCGCTCTAAACCCGGCCTTTGAAATGGATAAGATGTTACTGCCGGGTGGTGATTATAACCGAGCGCTTTACTCCAGCTCGCTTGACGCACGTCTGACGGGCCCCACGCGTGTCATGGTACGAGTGTGGCACGCGGCTAACGTGGCGATGGGGTGGAAAGATCGTTTGACCCGGGCGTCGCCACTATACGCATCTGAGCAGTTGGGCTCCCTGTGGACCTCGAAGGGCTTTGAGAAGTGGGACATGATAGGCATCAGCAGGGTGGGTGATCTCTGGACGAGGGGGGGATTCAAAACGTTCGAGATGCTGCAGACAGAATTCCAGTTGCAGGACAGGGAGTACTTTCGGTATATGCAGATCCGTCACGCGCTATGCTCCGTATTCCCGGACGTTGCCTCCATCCCGGAGTCTTCCCCTCTGGAGGATAGAGTACTAGATGGACATGTACCGGACAGCACGATTTCATTAATCTATAAAAAACTTATCAATGACCGCTCGGGACTGCTGACTAACCTTCGTGAGGCATGGGTTGCCGATGGATTGGAGCTGGATGACGAGGACTGGGTATCTGCGGTGGCCTCCCCGAAAGAGGTGGCCATACCGGCCCGCCTTCGCTTCGTCCAGCTCAAGATACTCCATAGGGTCTATGTTACGGGGCCAAGGCTACTGCGTATGGGCTATGCTGTGGACGGGTTGTGTAAGCGTGGGTGTGGTTCTTTAGGGACCTTTCTCCATATTTTGTGGGAATGCCCGGAGGTGGAGCGATTCTGGCGTGGTATGCATGATGTCCTGCGGGTGGTTACGCGTGTGTCGCTGCTGCCCGAAGCGAGGAGATGCCTTCTGAATTTATGGGAGCCAACCGACTACTCGGTGCCACAGACGTGGTGGGTGACTCTGGGATATATGGTGGCCAAACGCGACATTGCTCAACTGTGGGGTTCCCAGAGGTCGCCGACTGTCTCGGCATGGAAGGATAACATGGATTGGTGCATGTTTCGGGAAAAGGTAGTGTATGTTGCGAGAGGTAAGCCTGGGACATGGGTGAAAGTATGGGGCCCCTGCAACGCCTACCGCGGGGGAATCTGTACCCCGCCGTTATTGCCCGATCCGTCACCGGCCCCGTCCCCCTAGCCAGTTTATCTCCCCGGTTCCGGGCACTGAGTCCACCTAGTCCCCGTCCTGACCTTTTCCCCCCCTTGATACTCCTATGGATTGGTAGGGTCCCCCCTCTGGGGAGCACATGCTGCTGTTTCCGATTGTGGGTTGCCTTGTGGATTTGTTTTTTTGTTGTTATTTATATAAAAATGAAACCGTTATGTGGGGTCCGGATGGTGTGGCTACCACCGCTCCTAACTCCTGTGCATCTCCCTTTGCCGCGGCATGCGCGCTATTGTTCGTATCACATGCTCCTCTTGCTTGCTAGCGGCCGGCCTGAAGGTTGTAGGCCCATCTTTGTATATTTTTTTAATTTTGTAATAAACGGTTTAAAAAAAAAAAAAAAAAATTGGCTGTAACGAACCCTGTTGTGTTTGGTATCAAACATGTTGGAACCATACCCCAACACTGTAAATGGTGGCCCTCAGTGCTCCCGGTACCAGTCTTCTAGACCCAGACAGCAAACAATGGCTGCTGCGGACCAGAGACCCGAATCTGCCCTCCTGCTGCTGAGCCAAGCTCGAGCAGGGGAAGGCAAGACAATAGGTTTCCTGTCACAGGGAAGTGTGACCACCTCCCAGACAGGACTTAGTCTATTAGGACAGGGTGGGGGCGCTTGCCAGCGCCATTAGACTGCTTTGAAGGGCACATTTGGTGCCCTCCTTGCACACTCCAGTTGGAACCCGTTCAGGGAGCCGTTGGCTCCCGCTCTTGCATGAAACTGGACAAAGGACATGGGAGTATACTCCCCACTGTCCAGCCCCTCCTGTGGGAGAGGACCTTGAATCATCCCAACCCTTTCCTTAAGGTACTTAAGGGCTTACCTGTTGGTGGTTCCTTAGATTCATCATGGGACAAGATTCAGATCCGAAACCACTTCATCTTCAACCGTCTGGGCACTTTGGACTTCGCTGGACTTAGCTTTGGGAACTGAGACTGCAACTGGGAAGACTCCTGCTGCTCCTGGTCTCTTCATCCTCCCAGTCTTCTGCGTCTGTGCTCCATACAGGTTCCTCACAAGGCCTGTGGACATCCAAGACACACAAAGGAATCTCCCTTGTAGTGCAGGAGTTACTTCTCTGCATCTGCAGGCACCGCAAAGAAGTTGGCTGGTCTGCTGTTCCTTGGCTCCGAAAGGTTCAGCCTGGGATCTTCAGGCCCCAAGAAGCTCCAGCTTCAAGCATCCCTTGCAACCAAGATCTTTGTCCGCACCGCATCCTCTGCACCTTCATCCTTTGCTGAGCTACTCGAGGTCCTTATGCAACTGCTGTGCCTTCGGCCCGTGCGCCCTCTTGAGGGTCTTCTTTGGCTCCAGTGGGTTCCCCTGCTTGCTCAGGGCCTGCTCTGACTCACCTGCTCGTGGTCATTTGGACCTTGCTGGTCCTGAGACTGCACCTTTTTCGCATACTACGATTGTTGCCGTTGCCAAGGCTTGCTTGTGCTCTCGACAGACACCGACCCCCTGGCTCTTAACATCCGACATGGGACAGCTCATGAACGACTCCTGGCCTTCCTTAGCGTCGCCTGGTCCACACAGCTGCAGCTCCAAGGGCACCGTAAACTCTCCTGCAATTCCAGACATCGGTGGGCATTAGTCTTCCGTGCCTCCTGGTCACTCCTGAGTGGCATAGACTCTGTCCCCTCTGCTTGCAGGTACCTCTCATCTTGAATCCACCTTTGGGTTTTACCTTCTTCGCCAGCGGCATCTTCACTGAAGTCCTCCATTGTGGTCCATGGCGGTTTCAAACGTCACTTCCCACCTATGCACCCGGCTGCCCTGGTGTAGGTTCCCAGGGTATCCACAGGTGGGGTGCCTCTCCAACCTTCCATCTTCCACAGGGTTTCTTCAGGGTTCTCTGGGAAGGGTCCTTTTTCTTTAAAACTGCAACCATGACTTACCCATTGACTTGTATTGAGGACGCAGCTGTGTTCCCACTCTGCACACGGCCTCCGTGGGGTTCCTGGGTACTTACCTTGGGTGGTTCCTTGGGTCCCTAGCTCTTCTATGTCTTCTGGGTCCAGTCTCAACTTAGGTCGTGGTTTGCATTCCACTTTCATAGTATATTGTTTGGTCTCCCCCTGAAGACCACTGTGTATTTGTGCTACTTACGTGTTCTATTACTAAAGTATTGTGTGTATTGTGATTATATCTCCAAGCAGGAAATATTGCAATGTGTTAGTGTTTACAATAAATACATATTTTTATAACTACACTGTGGGGTTCTTTTTCACTTAACCTACACTATATGATTAGTACTGGTAACAAAAGCTGCTTTACACTCCTTCTGGACTAAGCCTGAAGGCTGCTCTCCACAGCTACCACTTAGAGAGCTTTCTAAGGTTGTCTAAGACCACTAAAATCACCATATGGGTTGTCTGGATCAGTGCAGGGTGCTACACTTACATAAGTGAGCATCATATACTAAGCCAGCCTCCTACATACAGGCTCTGGTCTATAGTTGAGTTGGTATCATACAGACTAACTCTAAAGGTACTTCTTGGATCTAAAGGCTGTGAGAGGACTCCCTGCCTTGCCTGCCTTAGATTTTTGTCTGATTAGATTGGCTTGCCCCCTTTGTGGTAAACTGCGTATGCAGCAGAGTCAGTCCCACGCACAAATTGAAGAGCGTTTGAAGGAGTGTCTTTCGGTGGGGGAATTGAAAAAAGTCAACGCCAAGGCCAGAAGTCTGACAGCTTCCTTTTTAGATCACAAGTTTAACCCTGCTTATGAACTGTTTTTTGAAGTTGTCCCATGGTGTCAAACTAAGCAACTTTTTCTGAAAAGTGAGGTACAGCGTCTTGCCTGTAAACATAGTCTGCATTAAATGAGGGGTGGGAGAGAGAAGTGCTGTAACTCTAGTAAGTGCTCCTCTTGCAACTCAGAAGATTAAACCCTCCATTTTGCTTTCTTCTGTATTGCCTATCCTCGACAACGCGACAAATGGCTTAAGCCTGTATGTAAGCTTCTGGGCTTCAGCCGATATGCAGTCGCACTAAGGGTCTTACGATCTGACACCAGAAAAGGAGTTATTGCGGTGGCTACATTTCTTGAAGCAGCTTGGCTCATTCGCCATCGCTTTGCTCGCTCACTGATTTTCTCATGACCTTCTCATACATTGTTAAATTTTACACTGACTGCAATTTAGCCTAATAGAGATTGGCCAGATATCTGGAGGATAGTGGGATCTAGTCACCTACTGAAAGCACCCTTCAGTTTCTGTTTTGGACACGCTCTACGAACCATCGTATTGTCATGGGTTTCTTATTTGTAAATATGTCTGTTCAGTCCACCTTTTTTCTGAGTACTTGTGCTTTACATATGTGTCTGATGACACCACCATGTAAATATTCTTTAAAAAAAAAAATATTTCCCAAAATGGGGTATGCAATTTGAACCCCAGTGGGGCTCAGACTCCCTTTTCGATTCCCCCATATTGTTTTGGAAATGACTTTTGTCATTTTGATTGCTGCTTCTCTTTTTTACTGAGCTTTGGCATTTGCACTTTACAATGTGATTGAGGGCACTACAGTGTAAGTATGCTCTTTGTAATGCATCTTTTATATTTTGCTTAATTTTGTTTTGCCTGTTTCCCAAATGCATGGCTTATTTTAATTGGCTTTATGTATTTTATAGCCGTAATAAACTGATTGAGGAACAAGCATTGGCAAAGCAAATAGGTCTAACTTATTCAAGAGATATTAACTTTGCCAATGTGTTTTAGCCATGTAGTACACCAGTGTGGGTGCTTTTCAGTTAGTGGTAGTGGCGTTGAGGAGGAGAGTGGCGTGTAATGTTGTAGAGAGTAAAGTGTCGTTGAGTCGAGTAGCATAGAGTGGAGTGTCGTAGAGTGGAGTGATGTAGAATGACAGAGTGGAGGAACATAGAGTAGTGTGCTGTAGAGTGGCACAGGGTGTCATAGAGAAATGCGTCGTAGAGTTGAGGGTCATATTGTGTCATGGAGTAGAGTGAGTCTGGAGTATAGTGTCATGGAGGGGCGTAGATAGTTGTAGAGTAGGTTGCCGTGAAGTACCAGAGTAGAATAGTGTAAGGTGGAGTAAAGTGTCAGAGTAAAGTGTTGTGGAATGGCCTAGAGCGATGGGGCGTAGTGTAGAGTAAAGTGTTGTAGAGTGGCTTTCAGAATGTCTCCAAGAAGTCTTTAGCAACCAGACAACTGCACTGTCTGGTAGGCTTTGACCTAAAAAAGACTGAAAAACTACAGTCACCCTTACAAACATTAATTATGTGTCTCATATACTTTCGAAGATGGGGCTTTGGGCAACCCATCATGGGATGGTGGGAATGAAAGTTTGAGTAATTCAAAATGTACAAAAACAAGAGAGCAATAGAGGCGATTGGGCTCAGCCATAAAGACACCATTACTGTGCCTGTAATGGCACAAAGTTAGGTCAGCCTCTGCTATGGTCTTTGTAGCCAGCTGAGAGGAGTGACCCCCTGTCGATATGACCGATTTGAAGCGACACCAGCAGTTTAGGCCACAGTATCAAATGAATTCCATGAGAAGGCTCGCAGGCCAACATAAAATAAAGGACAAATTAATTAGCAGCGAATAGCTGCTAGATATTTTACTTATACTAAACAACAATAACAAATATTAATTTGTGACTTTGGAGACGCTCTACTCTTCGGATGGCTACTTCTACCTGCAGATTTCTACCCTCTTGAATATCCTGCAAAAGCCAGACTGGATCTGGAAAAGATCAAACAACTCTCCTATGCCAATAGGTGGTGCTTAGCTCCGTCTTATTGTTGAGTCCATCCTCCGTGACATCACCGGAGCCACATTGGCATATTCAGGTGCCCTGATATTAGTTCCAGTTTTTTCCATGCCTTTCAACGCGAATCCGGAGCAGCAGTCCTTGAAACATTTTTCTTCTAAATTCTACTTTGCAGTGTCTCGATGATCATTTCAGACCCTCATAGGGTCGGTTTGTGGGGCTTGAGGACTAAGCACGACTCGAGGTTGTGTGATCAGTACGGCCTCATGCACTCTAAAGCTATTATGAAGGAGGAGGCAAAACTCTTCAAGGCATGGCCAGGTTATGACCACTGGGCTGAGCGTTGATCCCTCTCCAGATCTCAATCCTCGCCCTTCACAATCACATCTTGGAAGCAGGTCTCATAAAGTGACACAGCAAAGAAAAAGCACATAAAGAACCTCAGTAGGGATTCTTTGGCATTAAGGCTCCGATCCACAGGTGGGTCTCCGGGTCAGCGTCCTCACTCTCTGAGTGAGGATTCGGCAGTCTTGCCTGAACACCGAATTCGTGAACATCATTCTGGTGCTTCCTCCACCTTCAGCTGATGCACCAATCATGGGTCAAGTATTGCTGTCCACATAGCTGGATTTCCAAGTGCCTGGCACACACCCAGTGTAGATAATGGCCTAAACACAAGCAATGATAGAACTGTTCCGCCACATTCATTAAGCCCTATAGAACTCTTGCTGCGCCCAAAAGGTTTTGCCCTTGTGGGTCCTCCTCTGTACCAGTCAACACCGATCAACTTCCCTCAATTCCTGATCTAACTCTAGCCGGCACTGTTCTGCTGCCAAAGGCCACCCCAGTGGTCCCTCCGCAGGTTCCTCCATCATGTTCACCAGGAGCACCAGCTTTGGAGCCCTGAAGAGCAAGGCCCTCGTCCTTATAGCGGGTAGGCACAAACACTGAGAGGAAAATCTGGTATAGGGAGAAATATTAGTACAAGAATACTTTAGCAGACTGATATTTTTGACTCCGACCATATAGAGATGTGGAATATTATGGTTTATTACTACGATGATGGTAGTGAGGTGGCATTATTTGCTCACAACTACTTTTCAAAATGCTAGCTGTACTCACTAAAGGAAGACTTAAGATTGACCTTTCGAGCTTCATCGGAGGTGGTGGCTTTTTTTATGCCGGTCCTAAACATATATTTTTTTTCAAAAGGCTGTGGAGGTTCTGGAGTTGCCTCTGTTAATGAAAATAAGACAAATATCCTGACTTCAATTCTCCAACTGGCTGCTTAAGCATCGCAGGGTTTGCTTCTCTAGCATGAGTCAAGTATGGGATCGATACTTACGCTGCAGTGAACCGTCGGGTTGCTTGCCGGCATCAACCGGCACGGGGATCCCTCATTTCTGTCCGCTCACCTCTCCTCTGAGAGCCTTAGTGCAGGCATATTCCTACAACAATCAGAATCCAGTTTCATTTTCTGCTGCTCCCCCTGATTGGAAGCCAAATTGGATAGAAGACACAGGAAAAAAGTTTTCACCACAGGAATCTTGTCCTCAAATCCACCATTGTGTTTTGGCAAGGTACCCTCATGCATTTTGAGATACAGGGCAAATGGTCGTGCCCCTCCTCTACCAGACCATTTTCCCTACCAGTTCTCTGTGGCCATTCATGATGGGCAAAATGCGGTGAAGCAGATCTTGTGCTCAGGCCAGGACATTGTACACTATGGCACTGTCAATGGGTTTATAGTTCACTACCAGCCGTTATGACTTGCTTCTTTCCTTGGACTTTACAGGCCAATTAGAATGGCATGCCCTTTGATATCTGCTGCCTGTTTGGAGCGAACGTCCTAGAGTGTTTTATGCAGGGGTGGCTATGGCTCGTTGCTTGGGATTGGCCTCCCCTGCTTGTCAGATCTATTGCCAGTACCTTACAGTTTGTAGCTATTTTCGATCTATGCCATTTTGCAAATGTTAGCCCCGCCCAAGTCTGTTCGACAGCAGCTGAGCTAATTTTGTCAGTAATACAGATCTCATGGTGGGAATAAAGGTTTGACATGGTTCTCTCCAGCTTTCTCCTTCTTCCTGATCTTCCTCTGCCACGTCCACAAAACCTCTTTAGCTTACCTGCAAGGGAGCATTCATGGCCTGTGGGAGGGAGACTAACAGATCATGAGGGACGAGTGGAAGCCTTGAGAAAGGATATACCATCCCTTTCCAGGAATTACCCCCCACCTACCCCATTCCTCCTGTTCTCTCTGTTACTTCAGATGAGCATGCTTACATCCACCAATAGGAAGTCTTAACCATTAGGAGCAAAGGGGTTGTTGAACTTGGCTCAGTTTTTGGTGTACACCTGTTAGTGAGGCACAGTGTACTGAGTCCAGGCAACCCTTAGTGATAGTAGTAGTGGTCCCTGATAACCAAAGCTCTCAAGGGGTAGCTGTGGAGAGCAGCTAAGGCTTATTCAGGAGGGTTTAAAGCGGGTACAATACCATATAGTCAGTGAAGCTTACACATAGGAAAGAACCACACCAGCGTTAGAAAAATACTGTATTTATTAAACAACACTGAGAACTACTTGGTATATCGCCTACCTGGAGATATCAATACACATAGGAATATACTTCGAAACAGATAAGTAAAGCATAGGAAACACATGGGTCCCTATGGGTGAGGTGGTAAACCATATACTAAGAAAATGGAATGCGAGATGAGTACCAAACCAGGACTGATACCCAAGGATGAAGAAGGCAGGGGAAGAACGGAACCTCCAAAGGAAAGTAGCTAGGGACCCCTTTAGATGCAGAGGTGTTACACCGGGTCAAATGTTCATAGAATAACATGGGGGAGGTCGTTGTTGGTATTTTACAGTTTCAGGACACTTCAAGGAAGACTGGACAGCCACTCTACCTCTAGATACCCCGGGAACCAGGATACCGTATAGCAGGGAGCCCCGGTGCATAGGTGCGAAGTGGTGTCAAAACCACCCGTTGAGGTCAATGGAGGATCTTGGAAGTCCGATGGCTTCAGCGTTTCATTGACCAGGTTGGTGGAACCCAACCATGGATTCTGAATGAGAAGTACCTGAAAGCAGAGGGGACAGAGTCCATACCACCCAGAGATGTCCAGGAGGAGCAGGAGCACAATGCCACCCCTTGCCGTTGGTGCTTGCTGTAGCATGCAGGTCTTGATGTAGCAGCTTTGGAGCCTAGGCGACGATGCAGAAGCACATGAGCCCTCCATGAACTGTCCCACAATGGTTGAAGACAGCAGGAGGGTTCAGGGGCCGGCAGGACCACCAACAAACCTTGACAAAGATAACAGTCGGGTTGTAGGAAACAAAATGCTTGGTTGCAGACTAGCAAGGTCTGTAGGACTAACCCAGCAAGGGTAAGTCAGGGTCGGCCATAAGTACGCAGGAATCGATGGAGACCCCAGGAGGACCCTCTGGCTGCAGGCACAGAGATTCACAAGGAGGCCTCAGCAGCACACAGAAGATGGATGCCCATGTCACAGGAGATGCAGGGAGGACAACAGTCTTAGAGCTGTGCAATGCTCGAGGCTGGCACTTCTTGGAGCTTGAAGATCTTCAGTCAGGAGAATCGACAAGCCTTGGCAATGACAAACAGATGGTATGCACAGGGATGCAATTCAAGTCAACTGGAGAGGGATTACTGTCTCCCAAGTTGCAGGAAAGACTGGTCAGGCCTCTAAGGTGCCAACAAACTACCACCTGTGTTGCAGAGCCGGGAGGTGTCCCTTGGACAGCAGGATCAGCAGACCGGGTGTCGATGTTGAGGTGCCTGCAGAGGCTGGGGAGTGACTCCTTCACGCCAAGGGAGATTCCTTCTTACTTGGATGCATGCAGAGTCATGGGAGACTCGGGGGGGGGGGGGGGGGGGAGAACATGGCCACAGATTTGCAGAAAACTCGAAAGAGCATTGAGACAAAGTTGCAGTAGGAATTTTCCTACCAGGAGCAGCCATGTCTTTGTTCCTGGATCGATCCAGTAGCAGAGGTGTCTTCAGACAGGTCTTGTTAGTATCCAGGATGAATTTAAGGACCCACCCTCAGCAGAGACCTTAAGTAACCCTAAAACGGGGAATGACACCTACTGCAGTGACCCACCTATCAGAGTGGGCCTGGGATGCTACTCTAAGGACCTAACCAGTTAAGTGCTCTCAGTGGCTAAGATTCAAGATGGCAGAATCAAGCAGCCACCTGTAGGAGATCTGGGCACCACCCCGGGAAGGAGCTGGACAGGGGGGTGGTAACTCCCCTGTCCTTTGTGTAGTTTTGGGCCAGACTGGGAGCCAGTGGGCTCCTGTACTGTTGGAAACTGGTTTATGCAATAAGGGCACCAAATGTGCCCTTCAAAGCAGTCTGGAGGCGCTTGGGAGCAGCTCCATCCTAGCCTAAGACACCCAATTCTAAAGGAGTGGTGACTACACCTCTCTGCAGGAAATCGTTTATTCTGCCTTCCCCTGCCCGAGTTAAGCTCGGGAGCAGGAGGACAGAACAGTCTCTGCGGTTGGCAGCAGCACTAGCTTGCACGCAGACCCTGCAAGGCTACACAGGTAGACATGGGGGGTCCTCTAAAGACCCCAGAGTACATGGTATGCACCTAACACTGATAGATCTGTGGTGTACCAATGCCCTAGGTACCTTAGTGCCATATACTAGGGACTTACAGGGGTAAATCAGTATGCCAATTGTGGAGTGTACAAAGTACTTACCAGCAAATTGAGGAGAGAGAGCACAGATACTGGGGTCCTGATTGGAAGGATCCTAGTTTATTACAGTCAAAACACATTGACGAGGCAAAAAAGTGAGGGTAACTATGCCAGAAAGATTCTACTTTCCTCCAGAACTTGTTCCTGATCAAGAGATTTTAAAGGGATGTTATGCCCGTGATTTTCTTGTGCCCCAAAAGGACGGCAAGCGTAATCCTAGTCTTGATCTTTGGATCTCCGGATCTCCAATCCTTTTCTCTGTGAGGGTAAATTAAAGATCCTCTTGCTTGCTCACATCTTTTGCCTCTGGAACTGGAAGACCAGATGGTGGTCTCTTGACTTGCAGGACGTGTATTTTCACATACTGATCCTGCAGTCATACAGGAGGTGACTGCTTTTTGTGGTGAACTCCACAAAGTACCAGTTTGTCACTCTTCTATTGGGGCTAGCATCAGCACCTTGACTCTACCAAGTGCATGTTTGCAGAATGTGGATATGCATTTTCCTGTTCCTTGACGATTGGCTACGAAAGGACCACCACCTGAGTGATCCAGTAACCCTGCTGTTCGACATGGAGTTCTTCATCAACCTGCCCAACTCATAGCTGGAGACATCATGGTACCTGCCTCCTGTTAATCGTGCCAAAGTTTGACACGTCATCTCTCAGGCCTTTTATGCTTCCCCATAGAATTTTGGACGTTCAGTATACGATCCTGATGTTTTGGGGAGGGTGCGTGTCTGCCCCCCCTAAGATTCTTCCGTCATTTGGGCCTCCTGGCTTCCTGCTGAACATCCGTGCTTGTCCTCCAGTGATGCAAGTAGGTTCAGCACTGGGACAGATGTCGGACTGTCAGTCTGCCAGAGATCTTCAGTGGTGGTCAGTGTTGTGGAAACTTATTGGTCGGAGACTCTTCTGCTCTCCACCAGCAGTTGCCATGACGCTGATGGATGTCTCCACTCCAGGGTCTCCAGCAGAGCATGCGTGTCTTATCAATCTGCTTGAGTTTCAGGAGGTCTGCATGGCGTGTAAGGTGTCCTTGTCATCCCTATGTGGTTGGTCAATGAAGATCTTTGCGGCAACACAGCTGCAATGTGGTAAGTCACCACACATGGTTTACTGTCCCCTGTGTTTAGAACAGTGGTGCAACACAGGCCCCCGCAGCCCCTGTGGAGAGGGCCCCCCCAAGCTCCAGGGGGCCACCTCAGCACAGTACTCTGGCTGGACAGCTCCTGACTGAATCCAGAGGGGGGCACTCAAGTTTCGTTACACTAGTGGTTTAGAAGTGCTATAGCTGTGGGCTTTGTGGGATCTGATGTCCTTTGTCAGCGTCCCCTTGCTGACCATGAACGATATCTCCACCTACAAATGGTTTAATCCCTCTTTGCCCTTTTGGCGCACTCTCTCGTGGACCTCTTTGCCACCCCAGAAAATGCACACCGTTCCGTTCCCTCCAGCTTCTGTAGCTTGTAGCTCTGGGTGAGCATTTCACAGAGATGTAACTCTGCCCCTCACCGCTACGTTTATTCCCCCTTCCCCCTTCCCTCAGACTCCTTTATTTCTGAGGAAATTCTGTCAAGACTGTGTGCGACGTATGGGCAATAGGTGTATGTAGATCTACTGTGTTGGTCCCTGTAACTGCCTCCTCTGGCTTCCCTCAGAGCAGATCTCCCACAGGCACAAGGACAGGTCCTGCATCCCAATCTCCAGAGCCTCCGTCTTCGTGCCAGGAGTTTCAGAGTGATAATCTGAGCTTGCTCGACATATCTTCAGAGGTGGTCGCGTCAGTCTGAAGAGCGTCTCCCCTCTACCAAATCTATGTTCTGAACGTTGGTCCTGTTTTGTGTTTAGGTGTGCTGGGGACTATATCAACCCCCTTAAGGACAGTCTGTCAAGTACGGTGCACTTTGCACTTTATTTAGCCCGGCAAGGTTTACAGTGGGTACTGTGAAAGGTTATTTTTCGGCCTTTATTCACCTGACTGACCAGCCTCTGTTCAAGTTTCCAGTAGTTGTGCAGATTCTCAAAGACTTAAACTACACATTTCCTACTTCACCTTTCTTATTGCCTTAGTCAGACCTTAACTTGGTACTGGCCTTCCAATGGGATCTCTAGTTGAACCCATGCATAGCTGACCTTTGCAGCCGTTAACTATTAGGACAGTGTTTCTCATTGCAGTTACCTCAATTTGATTTGCTTGTGTGCTCCATAATTTGGCTGTTCGTTCCCTATTCACTTGTTTTTCCCCCCAGAAGAACTGGTATTTAGGAAGAAGACTTAATTCCTGCCAAAGGTAGTTACCCCATTTCACATGGGCAAAGAGGTGTGGCGCAGCGGCCAGGGCGACTGACTCTGGAATCTGGGGATCACGGTTCGATCCCCGGCACCGGTGGCAGATTAGCCCAGCACCATGTGACTCTGGGCAATAGCTTGCTTAATCTTCCCCACGGCCCCCAGCGCCTAGAGACCCTTATGGGTGGTTGTTCGCGCTTTACAAATGTGGATTATTAATCACCGTGCCTTTGTTCGATACTGTTGCTCCTCCAAAGAAAGTTTATCCTATTACTACTGGTAATGAGGGGATGTTGGTGGCTTCCTGGTATTTGGATAAAAAAGGCCAGGACAAGAACACACGATCCTGATCATTATCTCCCTGAACGTGAATGGGATCAATGTTCCAATTGAGTGGGTCTCTCTATTCACCAACGTAAACAAATATGAATTGTGATGTTGGAGAACTGCAAGACTCGCTTGTTCCAAATTGAAAATGATAAGGATAAAAAGGGTTGGGTTTACTAGGCGGAGAATAATTATTCCAGAGGAGTATCGATCTTACTTGGAAGACGGGCCTATATAGTAATGAAAGAGGGCAAGGATAAAACCAGTAGATATTTTGTCCTCCAATGTTGATGCACAACAGTCATTGCTAATGGTGAGTACATGTAGTAGTGAATTTTTATAGCACAATAAGGGATCTCCTCTCAAGGTCGCCCAAAATAGATATCCTAGCAGATATATATATATGTCCCATGGTTTGTTATGCTCTGGTTGGGTTTATTAAATGCAATGAGACACAAACGCCTAAAAACCAGATACTTCACCCATTTCTAATCTGCACATAATTGTTACAGTTAAATTGATAAATTCTTGTATCACAGTAATGTGTAAACACCACCCTAGACCTAACTGATCACACTCCTTTGGTCTTGAAAATTGAATTAATCTACACCCCACTGGACTGCCACAAGGCACTGATGATTCTTATCTCAACCCTCAATCGCCGCTTATGGAATAAATCATTGTATTTTTACCCTTGAGGAGTTAGTAGAAACTATGAAGGTCTTTTCCTCTTTGAAATCTACGGACCCCGTTGGTTGAATGTCCGAGTTCTACATAGGTAAAATGACAGAGACTTTTGGACCTCGTTACTCTTCATATCCATTATGGTAGCCCGGATGCGACACCTTTCTACTCCAAACATGATTGGAGGCCATAGTTCTCTTGAATGTACTAGATGCAGAGAAGGCGTTTGACTGCTCAGAGTTGCCCTTCGATTAAGAAGTTTTATTGAAGATGTGGATCAAACCTTACTTCCACGATTAGGGTGAATGATGTTTTTTCAGTAGTAGCGACTGGTGAGACAAGATTTTAATCTCCTTAAAAGTAGGTAATGTTACCCCCCCCCCCCCCCCCCCCCATCATTGAAGGTTAGAACAGATGCTATTAAAACAAACTTCTACTAGGGTTAGTCTATCTTTGTAGTGCATGCTTATCTTCTCTCATGCCAAAAATATTGAGGGCATATTTATCAAAGTTTTGCTTCTCCGTGCAAGAGCAGTGCAAAACCTAGATGAGATTTACCATGGGTCTGCAATGCCTGGTAAATCTTTAGTAACGGACAGCAGAGCAAGTCCCTGCCTTGCATTTCTCTGCCCCAGGGAGGCATTCTACGGACTTTGGCATGATCCCAGATTTACCATGAGTGGTAGACCTGGGAATATGTACATATCCTACACCTTCCTAGGGGAGCTGTATCAAGAAGCAATATCTTTATTTCTCCCCGTGATTTTCCTCTTTTTACATGTGCTGCATTCTGCATCACACATAGAGCGAGGAAAAAGCCTCAAAGTATTGTTTTTGTACAGGCAGGTGCCCTTCCTGCACAAAACAATCCTGCCTGCAACACAGGCACCCATGAACCATGGTGCAAGGGTGCTTACATAGGTGCTAGGCAGCCAAAAGTGCTCCAGCGCGAAGAGAGCAGGAATTAGTCACATCTTGATAGATATGGTGCATTCCTACCCTCTCCCTTTCACGCAGCACAGAAAGGTGTCTTGCTGCATTGTGTGAAAAAATTATAAATAGGTCCCGCATCTTTAGAAAAGCTTGTTTGTGTAGGCCCTATCTACTAAAAAAGAAAAAAAAAAAAAGCTAGACCAGATTTTGCATAAAAAAGTAACACGATTTTGACATTGGCATTATCAAAAAGGAAGGCTTTTGTTCCTCCAAAGTTTTCCCACT
The DNA here is from genome assembly GCF_964204655.1 of Triturus cristatus. Classification (NCBI taxonomy): domain Eukaryota; kingdom Metazoa; phylum Chordata; class Amphibia; order Caudata; family Salamandridae; genus Triturus; species Triturus cristatus. The sequence continues at coordinate 138,863,157 of NC_140595.1, read as the reverse complement.
CTGCATGCGTGCTGCACAACACACATTCAAAGTAAGGCACATTTTAAAGTTAGTCTAAGCATGGTATTTGGTACTGGAAGGGTAACCTTCCCGTACAAACCCCATGCTAGACTTCACACACAGCTTTGCGCAAAGGTGGGTTTGTGGTGCTGGCAGCCTGATTAGGCGCTTGTTTCGGCGAGAGAGCAGGATAGCGCTGTATATCTCTCTAGATTTAATGTGTCCTCCTCTCCCCCGCAGCAACTTTGGCTGCTGTGCTGTGTTGCAAGACATTTTAGTAAGTATTCCCCGTAGTCTTTAGGTACTATAAATTAACCAGTAGATCAGGGTACAGGACTCTACGGAAATTGTCGGACAAAAAAAAGGAGAATTTGGAGCCAAAAGAGTGGAAGCATCCATTTTATCAGCTATTGCCACAATTCCCCCAGATGTAGAGAATTTCTGAAGAAAGTCTCAATCGGATACTTCTGAGTCCTAAATCAATTGAAGTATTGGACGAAATGTGGACACCTCAGCACCCATGGCAGTCGACCAAGAATTTGACTTCTAGGATTCAATGCCACCAGGAATTACAATTTAGGAATATATCCACCTGTGAGCCCTTGTCCTATAGTGTTGAGAAGAGGGGTCTTACTTAAGTATTTCGTTAAAGTATTAACCTGGTTTGGACAACGTAGGATTGCACTCGGAACTATGCAGCGAACAACAGCGACGAGCGGGCTGGTGGCCCCGGACTTTGAGTCCTACTATATAGCAGCTCAGCCGCCATGGCTGGTGCGAAGTATAGCTCTGGGGCAACAACGAACGGCGGCCCCAGAACTTACTAAACCCTTGCTGTGCGACCTATTGCGAGGGTTTCTCACGGTGAACAGGCCAACCGGAAATGATCCCAAGGAGACTAAAGTGCAGACTAAATGCTGGCGCTGGGGGTTGCAGAGAATGGGAGTGAGGATCCCGTACTCGCCGGACATCCCGTTAGAGATGCTAATTGGCGGGACTTAGAGGCCTGGATGGAAACTGGGGCGACAAAAATGGGCGCCCTTTACAGAGACAATGAGCTGTTACCGTTTGAAGACTTCCGAACAGAGTTTGATCTGCCGTGGGACATTTTCTATTACATAGAGAACTCACAGCAGCAATCTGAAAGCACTGGCGTAGGGGATCTACAGAGCCCCCACCACAACAGAGCTGTTACTATATTGCCCTGTCGGCGGGCACTATCAAAGCAGTGTCCTGTCTGTACAGAGTGCTCCACACAGATGGATTGTGCCTGCTGGAGGCACTCCACCTCCAATGGGAAGAGGACGTGAATACACCGATCCAGACGAAGGATTGGGACAGTATGCTAGCTGGAACACCTAGAGTATCCATAAACGCACGATTCAAGTTGATAAATTACTATGTTCTTCATAGAGCCTACCTGACGCCCGAGCGCATTAATAGATATTTTCAAGTAAAAGAGCAGCCTGTATATACTGCAGCGTAGTACGAGCACATATCATACACATGTTCTGGACTTGTCCCCAGGTGCGAGGATACTGAGAGGGAGTAGTACAAACTGTGAGTAGAGTTGTCGATAGAGCGGTCCCCTGCTCCCCAGCACGCTATTAGTATGGTTCCCCAACACAACCAAAACCAAAGTCACTAGTAAATTTCATGACCTAGCGTTTGTGGTAGAGAAGCGTAAGATAACTAGGAACTGGAAAGCCACAAGAGGGCCTAATCTGACCACCTGGAAAAAAGAATTCCAGAAATAGGCGGGGTGTGAGGGGTAAATACTGATGAGAGAGGCTAAAAGAGGGTTACGAAACATGGAGGTGGCCAGAGCCTTGGGAGACCCTCATGCATGACCTAGAGCACCCAGAATCTGAGACCCCAGAGGAAGAGGGAAAAGACCCGTAGGACGCACCCCCTAACACATGCATGATGCTAGAATCAAAACTATCCATATAGATCCCATGTAAGATGGATCCCACTGGCCTATACACTACTTTTACATTGCGATACCCTACAAATACACTTGGATTGATTGTTGGATATACAATTCCTGTACTCCAAACATGAACCACTATATTGATTACTCGCGGGGAGAGGATAACTACTGTTATAGATCCAATGCTGGTTGAGTTTATAGTTCGCTCTGATATGTATTAACCAGTTGATACTAAGAATAAGCTTGTAACAAATTATATGATTTGAACTGCTATGATGATATTGAAAAAGTTTCAATAAAATCTGTTTATTAAAAAAACCAAGCATTTGCAATGCAATAGGTCACGCATTTGCGAGAGTTTGAGCTATTGGCATCGTAAATGACAATGCCTTTTATATATGCGTTTACAAAACCTGCAAGCGGTGTGTAAACACCCACATTGTACTTATAGCCCATGCTTACAAGAAGCAAGGCCGGCAGTAAAAGAGATGCAGTTACTGCCAGCCTTGCTTCTCATAAGTAACCACTATAATTACAAAGTTAGTGTTTACGTAGCGCTTGCAGGTTTTCCAAACACATAAATAAAAAGCACTGTCATTTACAATGCCAGTAGCTCAAACTCTCGTAATTGTGAGATCCATTGCATTGCAAATGCTGGTTTCCTCTGTTGTTCATGCTGTTCAACATGAACAAAAGACATTGGTAGAGCCAGCATGTCTCTAAGGCCAGGCCTATTGTCTTTGCTAGTGCTTGTATTTTTTTTTTTTTGCTAACCACTCTTGCTCAGTGGCCACAGCCATGCCAGATTGAAATACCCCGTAATTCTCTCACCCCACTTAAAGCAAAGCACACAGTGCATATTGCACATTATGAAAGAGAACTCATTTGAAATAAAGGGACTTTGGGGATGAGTGGGTGGGTGAAAGGATGAGTGAATGGATAGGTGGATGGACAGGTGAAAGGATGGCAGAGTTGATGGAAACCTGAAATGGTGGATGAATGGATGGATGAAATTTACTGATGGATGGATGCATGCATAGATAATGAATGCTTGAATAGGTGGATGGATGAAATGGTGAAAGATTGAATGATGGATGAAAGAATGAATGGATGACAGAATAATAACGTGCCTGTGGATGAAAACGCTATATATTGTACAATACTGTACGTTTCCTTTGTACATTCCCGAAGGCTGGTGTTTATCAGGGTCTTTTAGAGCCAAGCACAACCACAACTACAAAAATAGAGAAAGATGGCATCATTACCGTTGAAAAGTGCGGAGTTGTGCTCTCACACTTGCACAGTCAAGTATTTCCCCAGAGCACTCCCTCAACTGCTAAATGCCTGAGAGCGGTGCTTAATTTGGGAAAGGATGAGTGCTTGTGCCAAAGCTTTTCCCAGAAGCCTGCGACCAGTGCAATTAAGCACTGATGCAGTGAATATCAAGGCTGCGTGCTCTTAAATCCACCTCATCACCCTTTAATGCACTGCCAGACACTCCCTGCCCCTTCGTTCCACCATTGCAGGTTCCTGCTTTCTCCCTTAAACTTTCTTTTGCCTTGCTCTTCCTCTGCTTTCGGATTTGTGTATGTGGGAAAATAAGTGCCAGTCCCCAAACATGAGCGCCTGTTCATCACACCGGCAACCACCGGCTCAAATGAGCAGTGCCTGAGTCAACCTACCAGCCTTAGATACGAACATAGGAGGCAGGCACCAAGGCCAGATAATCAGATTTTGTCAATCACTGCAGACTTTGAAAGTCCCTACTGCTTCCTTGTTCCCTTCCAGGGTCTGAGCTGGGAGTGAACAGACTTGAGAGCCCCTCGAAGCATTGAGAACCATTTCCTGTTGAAGCTGAGTAGGTTTGACGCTGGCTCTTACTTTTATAAACCACAGGGCCGTTCTTACCCTCTAATACTTAAAAAAGGGAAATAAATGTGCAACTTTGTCTGTGACAGATTTTGCTCTAGCACCTATCATGAATACAGCACTGTATATTTGCTTCTGTTTTGACCAAAAGTTACCAACAGGTTTCAACTAGTGGTAATTTCCTGCACAAAAGAATATAAAAAGTGAGGTATTGACACCTGTAAAATAGGTATTAAGGACATAGTCCCATTTTTTTCATATTCAGTCGCTCATGGGACACAAAACACACAAAGCGGGTGCAAACAATTTAATCCGGTTGTAATGTGAAATTATCAACAACACTGCTAAACATGCTACGCCCACCAAGAGGACGTCACCTCACCAGGCGAGTCAACAAAAGTATATAGTCTGGCGCTTGCTGTTCGGAAGTCGGGAACAACGGCTTGCAGTCATGACACCTTAACAATGAAGTCACACAAAATATTCACATAATTTATGCGCAGTTGTGACATTTAAAAATATAAGTCTGGATGTAATAAGTAACGCCACGTGAAACCTTTTTCTAGTGAAATGTGTATAAAACCATTCAAATTGTTAGCTGGGGATGAACATGTATGGAAAGAAAGGAAAGGAGATCTAAATTCAGGATTAAAATAGACACTCTCAAAAATATGGAATGGGTTGTCAAGCTTGCATTGTATTAAATAGGTGCCCTGGTACACTTTATTGGACGTTTATGACTGAGGTTTAGATTTATTTTCCAAGAAGGAAAGCTTGCTCTGGTAAAGACTATCATCTCTTATTCGGCAAATGCTCTGAATGAGTACGTAAAATGGAAGAGAGGGAGAGGAGCACTCGCGCTGTCCTTCTCTGGGGGGTTTGTGAGGTGGAGGAAGGCTCTTGGCCCCTCCCTTTTAAAAAGCATTATAAATGGAGCTAAACGGTTTGATTTGCGGTACAATTTCACAAATTAGTTAGTTAAAAACATAGGATACAGGCAGCCAACAATAAGCAATATCTAGGAGAGTAGGATCTGCCTCTTATGTTGCCCCCACTTTTTTTCTGATGTTAACTGGTTTCCGGGATATAGTCTGGTTGGGACCCTGCTAATCAGGGCCCCAGTCTCTCTAAACAACTTGGAGTGTATATTAAATGCACTAGTGATTGGATGCTGTGGTGCCTTATGAGCCCCTAGTATATGGTACCCTAGGTACTTCACAGGCCTACCAGGCGCTGAAGCATGTATTATGCCACCCCTGGGAAGCAGACTAAATATGACACCACAGGCCTGCTACTGCAGCCTGGGTGAGGTAGTGTTAGCACTCCTTACTGAGGTATAGGTTCCTACATCTCACCTTACACACGCACTTATAAACCTATCAGTCACCCCTAAGGCAGGCCCTATCAATCCTGAGGGCAGGGTGCTTGGTTTACAATGTGAGGGGGTGCCTCTGCCTGAGCAGGACCCCTCTGCAGCTGACAGAGTCTATTCTCTGTGGCTGTTTGTGGATGCGGTTAAACCATATACTCTTAAGTGCATTATACCCTACCGGTGAATGCTAACTTTGGAATGACTGCATCAAAACATGTTGGGTTTGGTGTCAAACAACTTGGAATCATACACCCACACCAGTAACTGGTGTGGGAGTATGATCCCACCCTTCTAGAGGGGACGACATGTACCCACTGTGATAACACTGTAGAAATCTGAAAGAGCCCTGGCATCACAAAATGGATGCCACCAGCACAGACACTGGGCTGCCCTCCTGCTGCTGACTGAAACTCGCAGTGGAGAAGGCCCAACAATAGGCATCCTGTCACAGGGAGGTGTAACCACCTTCCAGACAGGATTTAGTGTATTGGGGCTGGGTGGGTGCACTCCTAGTGTGCTTTGAAGTCCTGCACTGGGGGAGCAGTAGGCTCCTCTGTGTATATGCCAGCTCAAACCGGTTCAGGGGCTACCTGTCCCTGCTCTGGCGCGAAACTGGACAAAGGGAAGTGGGTGTAACCACCCCCTACCCTGACCCTCCCAGAGGAGTGGTCATAAAGCTAGTCCCTCCCCCTAACTTCAGTAAAAGATAGGGAAACCTTGCCATTGCAAATCAGATAACCCTGGACGACGCTTTACAAGAAGAATCCTGGCCCTTCGACATTCCACTACCTTTGGAAGACAAAAGAATCTCCCTTGGAATCATGGAGTGACTCTCCTGCTTGGGAGGCACCAAAAACTTGAATCAACGGTCACAAACTTTCCCGCTCCCGCCGGAGTCCGAAGTCCCTGCAGCCCCGGAAGTAGATTTCCTGACTTCTCGACAGCCATTGTGAGTCCCCAGCAGAGCTGAGGCGAGTGGACCCCACGAGTGACGAGGAACAGCAATACCTGGGTACCGTGCACCATTGTCGAGTGCAACCCCTTCACGACGTTCTATGAACTTGTGCTTTGGACCATTTGTGGCCCAAGCCTCTAGAAGGTTGTGCACCGAAACTCAGAGGCCTACCCCGTCCCGAGTGACCGTGGGCTCCTGTAAAGCATTTCCTCACGAGGCGTCTTTGCGATCCCTTGCCCGTTGGCTTGTGGGTCCCCTAAAGACTTTCTGATCAAACCAAAGGGCTCCCCTGGTTGCTCCAGCCCTGCGCTCACTTACCCTCGCTGGGCGAGTCCCTCAGACCTTGCTGGTCTGCACCGCTGACTTTATTCACTTTCCACGTGATTGCTGTTGCCAAGGCTTGTTGGCTCCAATCCGGTTGCCGACTCCTCCGTAAGCTGCAGACGTCGTGGGACACTCCGAATCCAGCTGCTGGTCATCGTCGAACCCTCCTGGACCTTGTGAGCGAAGAGTCAAAACACCCTTGATCACCTGAAATCACCTGACATCCGTGGGCATCCATCTTCCTGGCCCCGGGTCACTGGCAAGTGACTGTGAACACTGTCCCTTCTGCTTTCAGGTCATCCTCATCCTGAATCCAGCCTTGGATTCCACCGGACACTTCTTCAGTCTTCGCAAGCAGCAAATCTTCTTTGGCTTCCATAGAAAACAGCGACGCGACGCGACACCAAAAGACACCTATACACCCGGCTTCCCTGGGTGAGGTAACTCGTGCACTCCGGTGCCCTAGTGTTTGTTGGCCCTCGAACTACTTACCTTGTAAGTGGCTTGCTTGTAGACTTTTTCGAAGTACCCGTAAACTTTAAAAATCCAACCGCGACTTGCTTAATTGAAATCAATAGGGAACATGCAGCTGTGTTCTCACACTGCATGCATCTCCCGTGGGTCTTTTACTTACCTGCTTTTGCTGCATTAGTGAAGCCCCAGCGATTCTACAGGCCCTAGGCCTTGTCCCCTTGCAAGTCGACTTTCCTAAACCTCTTTTTTAATATATGGTCTGGTACGCCCCTAGGGCCCCAGCCATATTTGTGCTTAACTTATTGTGAAACGTTGATATTTGAATGTGTTCCTGACTTCTAATCTCATAAAGAGATTAGTAGAGTGTGTCTAGAGATAAATACATATATATTTGATATATATACCTGTGTGATGTCCTTTCATTTGGCAATTCAAGAGATAAGGTAAAACAAGCTGCTTTACATTCCTCTGAGACTTAGCCTGAAGGCTGCTCTCCACAGCTACCACTAGAATAGCTTTCTTTAAAAGGTTGTCTTAAACCTATCTACCATAAGAGTCGAATTGGACTGGTGCAAGGTGGCCACTATAACTAGCGACCAGCATATGCCAGGCCAACTTCTCACACAATATAACAGCAATGGCAATCCAGCTGCAGGTGACCCCAGCACGCCACTTTCCACGGTAAGTTACCCATTTCTAACTCTGCTCGCGGTGGTTAAAGGTTTACCTCCGCTTCAGGACACACTGGAAGTGCCAGTGTTGTCATAATAAGAGGATGGTGTTGTTTAAGCTGTGCATGGTAGCCCGTGCTTGTGGCTGACTCTGGGTCAGTTTGTAAAAGCAAGCAAGTCACTGAACAATCTTTGAATTAGCGCTTCTTTAACTTCCCCCTACAGTGTGATGTTAAGTGCACCGTCATGTTGCTCTTTGTTATCGGCACGAAATACCATGAGTAAGGCATAATACTGATGTGAAATGGTGTTCTTCTGTGCACAGAGAGCACCGCTCGTGAAGTTATCGCCTCCCCGTGCAGTGCCAAGTAAAGCGATGCGACGGTCTGCCGGCTGCAAAGACGTCACGTGAGAAGCAGTGGTAGAGACACCAATGATGCGATTTATAGTTCAACAGAGTTTGGTATAAAAAGGAGAATTCTCATTGTTCTCGGCATTCAGGACAAGCCAGTGTTCACATCCCACTGAATAAAAATGGAAATCAAAGTGGGGCGTGCTCCCCTGACCGACCCTCGATTCTCCCGGAAACAAAATAGAATTTTCATTGCGCCAAAATTCTCCTCTGCCTAATTAGGGACCAGTTCAGAAGTAACTAGACATTAAAAAATGCTTAAAGTCAGAGCACGTAAATATGCGTGCAAGCAGCTCACACCAAGCACCTGTGAAAACATGCAACTACAAGAAATATTACTGGGTAACGCACCAGGCACTATAAACGGATGAAAACTACAGCTCCGTTGCTTCCCTGTGAAATGGATCCAAAAAAAGAACAAGCCCACAAGTGGTGCACGCGCGCCAAAGCGAGACATGTGGTTTCAATTATCGCACCCGTGTCTGGGTACGATAATTGAAACCACATGGCGGCGGTGCGGGTAACCGACACCAATAGGCCATGGGTGGAGCAATGCTCCCACCTTTGGCCAATTGCGTGCGGTCTTTGTTAAAAAGACGCACGCAAAGGCCAAAAGGAAAAGCACACGCACAAGCGTATGCGATTCCTAGGTTGGTTTTCAAACCCCCTACAAGAGGTCTCTCTCTGCGCAAGCAGTGCAACGCACGGTAACGCTAGGCGCGAGACCTAAAAAAAGAGGATTATTAACCTTGTTTCCAGCACATATAGTAAGGTCTTCAGACTGCTCTGCAACACTTCCTAGGCTCAAATAAGGCTGGAATTTGGGCTCATCAGACAATCTATATTGCATCAGGATCATATGTGAAGACAAACGCCGCAGTTCCAATTCCGACTCATTAAACCATCTATTATGGTTAGAGATTACAGCTCATGGTGACTGTGGTGGTGGGCCTGAAGGAACAAAGCTGCAAGAACGTGGGGGACGGTGACCTGGGGAAACAGTTGCTTCTCCACATCCCACAGCCCTTGTGGAAAGGCACCAAATTCCCTTAGGTCACGGAACCATGGAGCTCTTCAGTGAGGTCACTCGGGGCTGCTGAACATGACAGGAGCCTCAGACTGTCCTTTTCTTAGGCATTAACATGGTGAAGTAGCACCTGGCCAGGAGTGGTCCAGCCGGGGAAGACCAGGCACATTTTCCCCTTTCGTCTCACCATCCGGGAGAACACAGTGCGCCACCACAACAGAGCCTGGGAAACAGGGGGGGAGCGTCTTGTTGACGAGCTGTTTTGAGCGATCAGGAATGTGAAGAACTCTCTAGAGTAGAAACTTGACACACTGGTGATCGACATTGGCCTCTTGCAAGCCTATCAAGCCAACCTCAGGGACAAGATGGATGAACACCAAACTACACTGGCAGAGCTGCACCCCCGTATCACAGCCCTGCAGGCCAAGGTCTCCCAGTTGGCTGACCGAGCAGAAGACACAGTGGGACCAGAGGGCCCCAACATAGAGCACCTTCTCAAAGACTGGCTTTTTCAGACTGTGCTGGAGGCAAGAGAACCACATTCTTCTCTGTGGCAAGGTCCCAAAGGGTCCCGGCCAGGCCCCCCCGGTGCCCAGCCCAGGCCAGTGGTGGTCTACCTTTTTAACTACAGGAGCCATGATCACATCCTGCAGGTCGCTAGAGCCCGTCACCTTGCAAGGCTTTGAGGGTCCTTTATGACTGTTAAGCAGTCATTGAGGCAATTGGGCCTCAAGTACTCCCTCGTTCCCGGCCAAGCTGCAAGTGGTGGTCGTTGGCACTACCCGCTTCTTCATGGAACCAGACACCGCTTGGGAATGACTGGAGACGAGAGGAGTGTCCGCACCACCTCATGCGGTCCAAGGGACAGAGGCCAGCACTGATCGATTTGGCCTCTGCCGGTCACCCAGGAGTAAGCCCACCAGCGTATAGGCACCACAGGAACATGCGATGGTTGGAGCAGAGCTGTTTGTCTCCATCTTCAACTAGCCCAGGAAATCCATCCCCCCGAACAGTTTGGCACTGGCCATGGACTTCACTCTGGCAGAAATTTTTCAAGGCCCCAAGGTCACCCTGATGCATCTGACCATGTGACTTGATGCCCAGCGCTGCAAACATTGACCCTAGGACCGGCCTCTGTGAGGTACTGAAATGAGGGGGGGAGGGGGGCCAAGGGGGTCTCCCCGCTGCATATGGCAATGGGCAAAGGTACTTACATGCACGTCAGCTACGGTCCCCTATCTATTGTGCTATTCATCACATCACCCTCCCCCCGCTTACGGATGGACATACTTGTTTACTTACTATGGTTTTCAATTGGTTGAGGCACAGTTCTGGTCCCGACAAGGGTAGGGAAGTTTGTTTTGAGGTTAGACCCTGAAGACCTACACTGTTTTGCAACGGACCTAGCTGAGAATAAGCCTGGCAGCGGGTCCCATGGGGACTGGGCCACTGGGAAGGGAATATGTTGGACAATTGACGTACCATGATGGTGCATAACTTAGACCACACTCCCACATATGACAATCTCCTGGAACATCTGGGGAATGGCTGCTTTTAGGCGTCATTTGATTTATTGCTTACCTATGACGCAGTAACACACACACATTGCTCTACTGCAGGAGACCCACATGACTGTGCCAAAACTCGCTAAACTTCAACAGAGGTGAAGGGGCCAAGTTGTTGGCACATCCTATTCAGCATATGCAAGGGGGAGTTCTTATTTGAGTGGCCCCCATGGTAAACTCAGCGTACTGTGCTTGACCTGGAGGGCTGGTATGTGGTTGTAGGGGAGGTCACTGGATGGTATGCCTATTGACCAGGTGGCACTATATGCACCCACCAGCAATCCCCAACATGATGACCCTAAAACATTACATGACCTGAAGACAGCATGCCTGTGGGGTGGGGACCTCTATAACATCCATGACCCATCACTTGATAGGCCCCCTTGCAAGGGACAGCATTACACAGGGTGGCCAGGGCCCTTGGGGACTGAATCACACACCAGCACCTATAGGACTTACGGAGGTCCATGCACCCCATCACTAGAGAACATTCCTTTTACTTCGTAGTGCATAGTCTACATATGAAAATAGCTCTGCTTTTGATACCCCCTCCTCACCCCCGGGTCCTTCTCTAAAATATTGGGACACAACTTGTCCAACCATAACCCCCTAAAACTGTCAGTGCAATGAGGCAGGCAACAGGAGTCCGTACCCAACTGGAAATTGCACTCACCAGCCCTGCTAGGTGAGGCATTTTATGACACGATCGGCATTCATGTTACCCACTATTTCAAGGACAACGAGGGGGTGGCAGCTTGACTGGAGTATCAAGCAAGGTCTCTGTAACAAAACACCTATGGGGTACATCACATGCTGTGCACCCAACTCATTGAGCTGGAAGAAGCTATACGAGTAGCAGAGGTGTGAGAAGTTGGCCTGGTATATGCTGTCCACTAGTTATAGTGGGCACCTTGCACCAGTCCAAACTACCCTTATTGATGATTAGGTTTAAGACAACCTTTATTGAAAGCTATCCTAGTGGTAGCTATGGAGAGCAGCCTTCAGGCTAGGTCTCGAATGAATGTAAAGCAGCTTGGTTTACCAGATTATAACCTCTTGAATGAGTAAATGAAAGGAGAACCACACAAGGGATATATATATATAGATATATATTTTATATATATATATATATGTATGTATTGATCACTAAACACTCTCTACTAACCTCTTTATGAGATTAGAGAGCAAGGCACACAATAACAGTTCTAAAACTACAGCAGATAGCACAATATACAATGGGCCCCAGGGGGGAGACCAAACCATATATTAAGAAAGTGGTATAAGAACCACGACTTGACTAGACAGTGCCTAGAGCACATAGAATCGCTGGGACCCCAAGGAACCACCCAAGGTAGTGACACAGGGGACCCACGCAGTGTGAGAATACAGCCACGAGCTCCGTACAATCCTATGGGAAAGTCGCAGTTGGAATTTGAGAGATTAAGGACACTTAGGAGAAGACTTGGAGCAAACCCTTTTAGACTTAGAAGGTTCTAAGGCCAGCACCCACGTGAACACCGGAGTACTCGTGTTACCTAAACCAGGGAAGCCGGGTGCAAAGGTGTCAAATGGTGTCGGGAATCTTCGATGTCTTCAATGGAGAGTTGCTGCAAAGTGCTGCTGCCGTGGAAAGGAAGTGTCCGGTGTGATCCAAGCCTGGATCGAAGATGTGAAGAACCTGAAAGCAGAGGGGACAGAGTCTGGGTCGCTTGCCAGTGACCAGGGGCACGATAGACGAATGCCCACCGATGTCTGGTGTTTCAGGTGCGATGAGGTGAAGCTTGACTCCACAGCCACGGAGACCAGGAGGTGTCGACGACAACCACAGTCAGCAGGCGAGCTGTCCCATGAAGGATGTCGAGTGCCAGGGGGAGGGGAGGGGAGGGGAGGGGAGGGGGGAGGGGGGGGGGGGGGGGGGTGTCGATGTCTGGATTGGAGACCAACAAGCCTTGGCAACGGCAACCCACGAGGTGAGAGAAAAACTGCTTCTGTGTGGGTCAGCAAGGTCCTATGGACTCCCCAAGCGATCGAGTCAGGGCACGTCTGGAGCAACCAGGTAAGCCTGTTGAAAGTCAAAGTACCCTTCTCAGGGACCCACAAGTCGACGGACAAGGGATCGCGAAAGGACCTCGAGAGGAATCACTAAATACCAGCCCACGGGTCACTTGAGGAGCGTAGGCCACTAATCTTCGGTGGAATCACTGCTCGGGGTCTGGACTACAAGTAGCCCAAAGCACACCCTCCAGGATCGCCAAGAAGCATATGCTTCTGCAAATGTGCACAGTGTCCCGTGGTTCAGGTTGCACGGTCCCCACGAGGGCTTTGGATCTCAGGATAGCTGAGAGCACGGATTGGCCTCAGGGAAGCTTGGAAACCCACCTCCTGTGTTGCAAAATCTTCGGAATCCTGCAGGAGCTGCGTAGTCGCAAACCGGACAGACGAGTCTTTGGTGCCTGCCTTGCAGGGGAGTAATTCCTTTACTCCAAGGGAGATTCTTCAGTCATCCAACGTCGTGTAGATAGCAGAAGTTCTGGGATTCTGTAGCAGAGTTTCATCCAGGTAAATCTAAAGTACTGTAGACAGGGGTTCCTACTTTATACCCAAGGAAAGGGTGGAACAAACTCTGGGGACCCACCTATGGGAGGGTCAGGACAGAGGGGCAGCTACACCCATGTCCTTTGTCCAGTTTCGCGCCAGAGCAGGGGCTGGTAGCCCCTGCAACCGGTTTGAGCTGGACTATGCACAGGGACACCAAATGTGCCCCCAGTGCAGACATCAAAGCACTCAGAGTGCAGCCACAATCCACTAATGCCTGTCTGGGAGGTGGTCACACCTCCCTGTGACAGGAAACCTATTGTCCAGGCCTCCCCTGCCAGAGTTTCGTCCAGCAGCAGGAGGGCAGACGCGTGTCTGTGGCTGGCAGCATCCATTTTGTGATGCCAGGGTCTGTGAAGCTGGTACCGGGTGTACCTGTGAAGTCATGGTTCTCCCTCTAGTAGGGTGGAATCATACCTCCCACACCAGTTACTGGTGTGGCGGTATGATTCCAAGGTGTTTGACACCAAACACAACATGTTTCTGTGCAGACATTCCAAAGTTAGCATTTACCGCAAGGTTATAAGTATATGGTTTGGCTGCATCACAAACAACCCCAGAATAAAGGTTCCGAAGGCTGCAGAGGGGTTCTGCTCATGCATGGGCACCCTCTCACATAAAACCCAGCACCCTACCTTCAGGATTGATAAGGCCTGCAATAGGGGTCACTGATAGGTTTATATGTGCAGTGATATGGATAGATATAGGGAACCTATATCTAAGTAAGGGGTGTATACACCACCTTACATAGGCTGCTGTAGCAGATCTGTTGTGTCATTTTAAATGGTCTCCCAGGGGTGGCATAATACATGCTGCAGCCTGGGGTACCTATGCCCTGGGTATATAGTATACCATATACTAGGGACTTATAAGGGTACCCCAGAATCCAATCTGTGGTGTACCTTAAGTACATGCAATCAGTTTTAGGGAAAAAGCTGATAGACTGGGGTCCCGATTAGCAGGATCCCGGCCAAACTAAGTTGAAAACCAGCAAAACACCAGGCAAAAAGTGGGGGTAACCATGCAGTCAGATTCCACCTTCCTACACACAGGGTCTGGCTAAGGAGGCTAGACTAGGCAGAACCTGTGGCCCGGCAAGATCTTGAGGGGGACAGAGTGGGGTGAGGTTTAGAATGGCTACTTAAATCAGAGAACTCCCTCAGATCCCCTACTGGAGACATATTGTGTATCCAGATGGCCATCAATCAGGCCATCGTGGACTACTACAATACACTATCATGCAGAGCCAGGACAAGGGGCCCCCTCATGGACACCTTGCACATACCACATCTCGATCCCCTGAAACAAAAAACATTAGTTGTAGTACTCGCAGTGGAAGAGATCCGCCTGGTGATTAAACAGCCCGTACCAAAACCCCTGGGACAGACAGGTTCCCGGTGGAGTTCTACTCCGCTCATGCAGCCACACTCGCCCACATCTTGTCCGAGTCTACCAACAGGCTAGGGAAGGTGGTGCACTTTCTCTGTCCATGCAAGAGGCACTGATTGTAGTCTTGCCTAAACCATTCAAGGGTGTCAAATGCCTTAGTGGAATCGAGGAGTGCTGCAACTGCCGGCATGGAGGGGTGTATATGATGCATCACGAGAATATTGTATGGAGATTATGTGTTGTGGATCTCCCCTGGATATATCCGGACAGGTCTGGACGTACAATTGTGGGCATGAGGGGCAACAATCAGCTTGCCAGCAGCTTCGCATATATTTTATTATCTATATTTATTAGTGATTAGGGGGTGATAGGAATCACAGAGTTCAGGAGACGTTTTTTCCAATCTCCTAATCATAACATCCTGACCAATGAACACTTCATTATCCAAACTATGGCCAGCAGCAAATGCTGACCTATTCAAATTAATAAGTCATATAGGCCAACCCCTTGTGAAATAGCTCCAACAAAAAATTAATCACCTGCACCACATCAGCAAAAATGGGACCTTGATCCCTTTCCAAACCCCATCATCACCATTTTCCCCATGCCAATCTATATGCCTTCCTAGTGTGTCGCCCACGACTCCTCAATATGTCTAGAAGCCTCACTATAAAATCCTGGCTTCCTTCAGACCTCCCTGAAAGTCTCCAAGCCACCAGACTCAAACATCCTGAAGTTATAAGACTATGAACCTCTCCTTAAGGGTCTCTCAAAACACCTTGAAACATAGGGTTAACAGGAAATTTCACATTCAACTCCAACATTATTGGATACCACACCTGCGACCTTCAAAGAAGAGTCAATACTACTATAGTCTCCATCTGCGAACCATCATCGCCACATGAGCAATCATTGCAAATAGAGGAAACGCATAAGAATGAATGCCCCTTCCAAACTAAGAGAAAAGCGTGCACCACCGATGACTCCGGATCTGGACGCTGAATGAAAAACCGTTCAACTGAGCATCCCATCTACTTGCAAAAAGATGCACCTGAAGTGGACCCCGGGCAACCCAAAACTCCTTTTTCAAACATCCAGTCGCTTGAATTGATGAAATTCCTTTAACGCCAATCTGCAACATTTTTCTTCATTCCTGGAACATGGACTGCTTGAACACTGAAATTCCTTTCCAGATAATACTCCCAAAAGATTTTTCCCAGGTCCGACAAACCTTTTGATTCTGGCCCTCTCAACCTGTTCACGTAGCAGACAGCCGTAACATTATCCATCAGAGGCAAAACACTTTTTTGTCTGATCCCAAAAAAGCTTTGTGGCAAAAGACCCATTTAACAGCTCTAAACAATTTATATGCAAGCCGTTTTCCTGGTCTGTCCAATGACCTCCTGTACTCAAAGAGCCACATCTCGCACCCCAACCTTCCATCAGATTGTATCACAAGATCAGGATTCTCTCCAACTATTGCACTCCCACTCCAAGCCTCTATATTTCTCAGTCACTGGGTTCCAAAGTTAAAGTATTCTAAGAATATTTTAATCCACTCCTCAAGTGACCTGCCTTCAAATCGCTGTAAAGCACGATAATGGAAAGGACCAGCGAAAATTGCCTGAATGGTGGAAGATAACAGACACACAATACGTACTAACATCCTTAACTAAATCTGATCCAACTCTGAAATCCCCGTCTCTCCTTTTTCAAGCCTTAAAATACCGTTCACTGTATCCACCACGAAACCCAAAAACTAAGTCTCCTGACTTTGAATTACTTCTGGCTTTTTTCAATTTACTACAAAACCCAGATCCTCCAATAATTGTAATCGCTAACTTTGTGTGCTCTTCCACTGCCACTCTGATCCATAAACAGAATATTGTCCCCAAAAATGAATCATCCTAATACCTCTCCCTTATATAAGATGCCACTGGAAAAGAACCTTTGTGAAGGACAAGGGTGCTGAAATAGGCTGACACGTAGACCATCTTCCATAACTTTCTGGCCCAAATGTAGCTCAGGAACCTCCAATTGCCTTCCAAATTGGAAGATATGCATCCTTCCAATTCAAACGGGTCATCTAATTCCCTTCCTGCAAAATGTTCTCTCAGTAAATATATGGCTTCCATCTTGAAATGATGGTAAACAACCCAGCTGTTTAAATCTCGAATTTATCATAGGCCTGAAACCATGGTCTCTTTTCTACCAGGAAAATATAGGTTATGAAACCTGCTGTCTGATCCATTTTATGACCAACTGCTCTTTTTGCCACCAATTCCTGTACCTCTATATCCACCATCTTTGTCTGCTCTGCGTTGAAAACTAGCTTCCTTGACAAACAAACCTGCACTAGTTCCTTCATAAACTATCTAAAAACCTCGAACCAGTTCTAGAACCCATGGATCTCTTGTAATTCAAACCCAATTCCGATAAAACTGAGAGTTTGCTGCTCAGCTTTAATAGGGTAACAAAAAGGTTTGCACTCATCAGTGTCGCGTCTCCTCAACCTGGATGCCTCAACCACAAGCTCTTTGTTTCTGGGGAAGGAGGCTCCCACTCTGGTAGTATTGACGTCTTTGAAAGGGTCTATATCCACAGGAAAAGAACTCCTTCTGATGCATTGGAACATTTCCACAACATAGCAACCATCTATTAAAACTTCAACCACCCAAAGCACCAGCCTCCTCAGCCGACCTCCAACTCAGCCAATGGAAACAACTCGGCACACCAGACCA
Organism: Triturus cristatus; assembly: GCF_964204655.1. Classification (NCBI taxonomy): domain Eukaryota; kingdom Metazoa; phylum Chordata; class Amphibia; order Caudata; family Salamandridae; genus Triturus; species Triturus cristatus. Next base: position 138,845,830 of record NC_140595.1, on the reverse strand, counting down.
CATCCAAGCCAATGAACACAATCCACTCAGGAGCACCCACGACCGCTGCTTCAACCTCAGCAGAGACAAAATAAGCAGCCAGCTCACCACTGATGGAGCAAGGTTTCGTAAATAAGAAACTTGCTTGGATGCAATCCTCTCAATTAACGTATAATACCTTAATCTGTTTGTGAATACTAATATCGCATTACCCAACAATATATCATGTCTAGGGGATGCTTGCCTATGTGTATTACTAACAAGTAACCAGAGTGTCCTAAAATGGCCGACAAAACGTGGCAATTTCACTGCGCATGCGTCTACTGCATCTACGTAGTATGACGTTTTCTATGCTTGGAGGGAAAACTTTGCAGCTGCGCAATAGCTTCTAAAATGGCTGCTTGCAACTCTGGTTAATGCGCATGCCTTGCTTAAACTAAACTTTGCAAGTTTTACTAAATTGCTATGCTAATGCGAAAGATATATATAAGTAAATGGGAATAGAGTAGTGATAAGTGGTATACAGTTAATTCATTTATTTTCGTATTCTAACATGTCTTTCTCTGACTTTATTACTAGTTCATATTTGCGCCTCGGAGGGTGACTGAAATCCCTACCCCACGCGCTTGCGCACACAACCCTGCCCGGAACTATGACGACACTGTTGAAACCCAGCCAAGGTTAAGCTGGCAAGAATCACATGAGAACTTAACCCATTGCTCCGGACAGAGGAACAAGAAATTACAAATTTTGCATACAATGTATTGAGCATAAATGTGAAATGCTGGTGGGAATAAAGCTTTGGGAAACTATATTAAAGTGCGGAAAGATTGAACAATGAACCTAAAGTAAAATATTACATTTAACATGGTGTGATGAACTCACCTCCTTGCCCTGTCCAATCAGAAGTAGGGGATTGCACGATATTGAAACATTTGGGGTGGTACACGAACACAGAATAGTATAATTGAGGTAGGTTAGTTAGATGTCACTGATCCGACACAGATGCTGCCACAGACTGTCTCAGACCCTGCAGATGCCAGAGACCTTGCTCGAGAGACCCAAATACTGATCGATAATTCAATCAACTAGAAGGGGAGTCGCGGAAGAATAATCGAGATTAGTGCCAGAGAGAGGTGCGACGCTGGCATTGCACTTAGAAGAGGTCACCTTCCCGGTCCTGAACCTGTCCTGATTCTTTGACTTCCACATGTCCTGGTGGACTCCATCTGACCCATCTTCAAGGAGTTGGGTTCATCTACCACCTTAGGTAAATATAATTCTGTGAAATCTGTCCTTGTACCTGCTCTGTTTTTCTCTTTTCAGGTACTGTCCTCATGATATTTTAATGAGACATTCAACTAAACTTGATTTTCTTTCTTGAATGAAACCCGATGTTTACATGTATTTGATCTTTGACTCACAAAATTTTGATCAGATAAAACCTTTAAAACTCTTTGAGTCGGTGATTGTTGGAGAAAACCTTAAATGTTATTTCTGCCTATTCTACTAGCTACTAGATTCATTGACCAGAGGAAATGTATTGTCAAGGAGATTGGATAGGTAAGATTTAGGTAAAGATAACAAAATCTTGCAGGTAAACAAAATTGACTCCGGCGGTATTACTAGCTTATTTGTATGTATGTTTATGGGCCCAGGTGAGTATATGGTATGTGAGTAACCCAAGCTGGATCACCACCATACTCCTCTCGGTAATCATGGCCACCTTCTCAGATGCCTGGAAACCAGTCGAGGACAGACCACATCTCCAGAAACCCTCGGCAGACCCCAGAGAGCTCCAGACCTACTGACTCATCTCACTGCTCCACTTCCCCGCCAAAGTCCTGGAGAAGGCATCAACCTCCAACTCAAACAACTGGAGAGAAACAACCTTGATTCTTTACAGTCAGGTTTAGAACCAACGACAGCACTGAAACAGCCCTGATCACTGCAACGGCACCCTAATGGACAGAGAAGAATGAGCCATCCTGATCCTGCTTGACCTCTCCGCAGCCTTAGACACGGTCTTCCACTACATTCTCCTCAATCACCTACTACAGATCGGCATCACAGACTACGCTCTCAAATGGATGACATCCTACCTCGTGGGAAGCACCCTGAAAGTCAGACCTCCTCCTTTCACATTACAGGCCAAACATTCATGGCTTACCACAAGGTTTATGCCTCAGCCCTACCCTCTTTAACATCTACATAACACTCTCAGACATCGTCAGCTCTCACTACATCAACATCTCCTACACCTATGACACTCAGCTCGTCCTATCGCTTTCAGCCGACCCCACTTTGGCAAAAACATGTTTCCACAACTGTATGAAGTGTTGCAGCCTGGAAGTGGGACAACTGTCTTAAGCTCAGAGACGAGATCTTCGGCAAGCACACCACCCTATGGAACGACTCCTGGTGGTCATCGGAACCCGGACTCACCCCCCACTCCAAAAGACCATGCCCGCAACTTCGGCATCATCCTTGACAGCAAACTATCCATGAAACATCAAGTCAACGCAGTCTCCTCAGCCTGCTTCCACCCACTATGCATGCTCCGCAAGATCTAAACGTGGCTCCCTAACACCACCAGGAACCGGTAACAGGCCCTAGTCACCAGCCGACTGGACTACGGCAACGCACAATGCCAGCACCACCACTGAACTCATGCAAAGACTACAGTTGATCCAGAACACTGCAGTAAGACTGATCCTCATCCTGCCCAAAAGAACCCACATTACCCAGCATCTGAAGACCTCCACTGGGTCCATGTTCAAAAGAGATGCCATTACAAGCTCTTGACTCACCCCTAACAAAGCACTCCATAACCAAGGACCTGCCTACATGAACCACTGCCTACACTTCCACCAGCCACACAGGAGCCTACGTTCAGCACACCCCAAAACATGGAATACCCTACCCCTCCACCTCGGCACTGCGCCATCATGGACCCAGTTCAGGAAGGGACTCGACCTGGCTGTTCAGCAGCAAGCGCCTTGAGACCCTGCAGGGTGACAAGCAGTGCTCTACAAATATGGCCTGATTGATTGAAAGATTTTGAAATTAAGTAGTTTCAACAATCTTCAACACTCCGGTGAATACAGTTCAAGGGAATTTTTAAGCGTTGTCCGCACAATAAAACTAAAAATGAAACATACCCAGCATAAAAATCTAGCATCATATCTTAAACATTTTGAATACTCAGTCTTTTTCACACCATACATTCCACTTAACTCGAACTTCAATAGCAGAACAGTATATGCGTGAGCAGCAGAATAAAAGAAGGAATATGGTTGGTGACGCAGGGTTTTATTGTTTATGGAATGTTGAGTTCTGTGTTCCTAAGCTTTAAAGAGGCTGCTGGGTGTGGTAGCAATAAAGAATCATTACATAACATTGGCCATCGGGTCTCGACATAAAATCCACCAGCGACATTACTAATAAATGTAGGGCTGAATCTTGTGACTTTGGATTCTAACCTCCTTGGTAACTTTTTTTCATTCTTACCTTTTCTCTGAGAATTACTAAAAGACCTCACCAGCACTCAAGTACTACTCCTTTTAAAAAGTGTAGCTGTAGAAAACTGGCTGTATATACTATACCAAAGTAAGGTATAGTGTGCACATAGTCCAGTGGATCCCCTAAAAAAGTAGATCATACCTTACTCTCTGTGGTAGGATGGGCGAGAAGTAAGGCTTTATCAGATCAGAGGGTAGTGTTAAGCATTTATTGTACACACAGTCAAGAAATGATTTCGCACACTCAAAGACTGAATTCTGACCAATTGTTTTGCATAAAAATATTTTAGTTGCATTTTATTTTTAGAACCAAGCAGGACTAGGTGCAGGAAAGAACAATAGTACTTTTCAAGAATAATACAGTTGTATGCAGTTGGCTTTGTTACAGGTAGGTCAAATGTTCAGAAACAGTTAAAATTACTTGGCTGTTACTTTGTAATTACTTTTTCTACTCAGTGTGATAGGCCTAGATATCACACTGGGACATTTCCTAGATAAAAAGGTAGGTAAAACAGTTTTCACAAATACAGTTTCTTAGGTTTCCATACAAACACCCTCAACACTTAAGTGTTTCAGAGAAAAACAGTCAATGACATCATATGGAGGAAAATGAGGATTGGTTTGCAGGTAAGTAAACGGTCTTTGGGGTGGAGTTTCTGGGGTTAGAACAAGGGTTCCCTCAGTGTCAAGGATGCACCCAAAATGCACCCTCAGTGGCACTAGGGAGGCTGTGTGCAGAGTGTTGAGGCCCAATGTTATTCAATGGGGGGGGCCTCAGGTGGCGACTGCTCAAAGGCAAGTCACTGATGTGAGAGCAAAGCTCCTAGGGTTTAGCTCAGGGCAAAGGAGGATCCAAGATAGCACCCATAGTGCACCCACAGCAACTTTGGAGCGGCCAAGTGCAGGATCGTCGTCAGGAGCCCTGTTGGTTTCAATGAGGACGCTCTGGTCAGAACAAACACTGCAGGCTCAGGCATGAAGATTTTCTGGAGGTGACCACTGGTTGGAGAGGTACATTGGAATGTCACGGGATCCTGGGACACAGTCTGTTCGGGCCACCCAAGGCCGTGGGGCATCGAGTGCAGGGGTGTCTTTTGGAGTCAGGTTTTCCTTACCGGCTCCGGTCACGGGGATCCTCCAGATAGGGGCTACAGGTGTTGGCGGGAGACTTGAGGTAGGTCAGGGACCACCAAATCCCAGGTCAGGATCGCCAGAGACCCCTTGTGGTGCTGAGCTACTCAGACCATGGGCGTTGGGTGCAGACTGGGGCAGACTCACAGATTTGGCCGGTGCCAGTATCTGTTCATGAGCAAATCCAGTGCTCACGGGAGACGGTCTTTAGTGACGGCAGGGCAGGTCTTCTGGGTTCTGGAGGGTGGGGGGGGGGGGGGGGGTGGGGGGGCGTTGCTGGCTGTAGGCTGCAGGGGGATTCCACTAGAGCAAGTTGAGGTCAGGAAAGACCGGGAGGCCTGTGGCCAAGTCAGTTGGTGTCCTCTTCTTCCTTCAGCACGGCTCTTCAGTCCTCCTTTCTTCCCGTCTGAGGCAAGGTTCTGGTTGCCCCTAAATACTAAATTTAGAGGCATTTCAGGTAGGTACAAGTTGAGACCAATGGGCCCCTTCCTTGGGGTGGGTCCACCCCCTATTGTGCCACCATACAGTGGGCGGGGGCAAAAGCCTTACTCTGGTAGGTTGGGTCCCCCCCATCTTCAAGATGTCGGGGACTGAGTTGTGCTTTGCCTCACCTCCCCCACCTGAGGGGTGGGGTTGGCAAAGGTGGGCACACCTCTCCTCCTATCTTGGTTTTCCCGCCGATTCTCACACCCTAAGTGAGGGTCAGAACCAGTGGGGGCAGTTGCTGGGAGCAGCAAATGGCTGGGTCAGCTCACAAAGGCTGCAAGCCTTTGAAGCTTCCCCTTCGTGGGCTCTGACCATCCAGAGGGGGGGGGGGGGGAGGCTTGGCACCTCTGCCTAGGATGTGCTTTGTTTCAGTACCTCACGAGCAGGAGGCTCTCGACCCAAAGGGTTCAGAAACCGGTCTGGGGTGGCAGCTGGCGAGCAGCCAGTCCACTAGAGTTCGGTCATTTTTCAGGGGGAATCTAAGGTGCCCTGAGTGCATTTTGCATTAAATCCCAAACTGACATCAGTGTGGGTTTTAAGTGCTGAGAAGTTTTTATCAAACTTCCGAGATTTCAGTAAAGCCATTATGGTGCTGTGGAGTTCATAATGAAACTCCCAGACCATATACTCTTTATGGCTTTACTGCACTTACAATGTCTAAGAATAGACTTAGACACTGTAGGTGTACAGGGCTTATGCACCTGTACCCTCACCAGTGGTACAGTGCACCCAGCTAGAGGGGTGGCTTACCTATGCCATAGGCAGTGGATCGTAGGCATGGCACACAGGGATGTGCACCATGTCAACTCTTCACTTTGCTCTGCACCAAAACACACAGCCTGCAATGACAGTGTGTGTTTGGGTACAGGGCCTCTAAGGATGGCACAATGTGTGCTGCAGTCCCTAGAGGCCTTCCCTGGTCACATTGCCCTTAGTACCCATGACACCTTTTACAAGGGACTTACATGTGGCCAGAGTTACCAATTGGGTGTGCAACAGTACAGTTTTAAGGAAGGAACATAGGCCTGGGTACCTGGTTGGCAGGAAACCAGACAGAGCATCAACATCAGGCAAAACGTGAGAGGCAACCATGCAAAAAGGGTAATTTTCCTACAGCAGCAATCCTCCATTTTGAGCTGAGTGGATGTAAGCTTTTTTTGTTAAATAAGCTAAAGTAAATTGCATAGAAGATGAAGAGTGGAGTATGCCAGGAAGGACTTTATAGGACAGGTGTGTTTTACAAGTGAGGCCAACAGACAATATACCTCTTTTGGTTTGAACTTGCCTGAATGAAGGAGTTGGAATTTACCATAATCTCCAAATGGCTGTATGATATTATAATTCAATGAAAACCAAGGGTTACATAACATACCGTACAAGTTGAAATTGGCTACCCAAAGAAGACATGAGGTCAGAATTAAGCTCCAAAACGGTATCATCAAAAGTAAGTTTAATATCATTGTGGTGCTTGAATATTCAGTAGCAGAAGATGTAGATAATAAATTAGAACTCCAATAGTTAAAAAACAGTTTAAGGAGGGAAGTTTATCAGTTTGAGTCTTCCTGCAACTTCTTTTTTTTCTTTTTCTTCTTGCACTTTTTCTCTAGGATTTCTTCAGTGTCTTCCGATAAGTCTCTACAATGTTTCTCCTTTTTTTCCTTCTTTTTTCTCTTTTTCGATTTTACCTGGGTTTCAACTTGCAGCTCTGCTGCATTATATTCTTCCTCCAGGGGCTCCTCTAATGGATGCCTTATTTCTGTGTTGGTTTGTTCAGACACTTCACTAGTCAAATGTGTTGCTTTACTCTTACGTTTCTTCTTTAAATTTGGACAATGTACATCTAGAGCAGTGTCTGCCTCAGACATGTCCAAAGGACAAGCATTCATTTGAGACTTCGATTTTTTCAATTTCTTTTTCTTTTTAGAATCTTCTGAAAAAAGTGCCTCTTCTGATCCTTTACTAGGGGGCTTTTCACTGGGGACGGATTTCTGATCCTTCTTTCCATATTTTGCTAGAAACTCCCTTTCCTGCTCCTCCAGTCGGGCAAGTTTGGCACTCATCGTTAGGCCATGTCGTGCTCCCCTACACACAATGAAAAAAAAACATTTTTTACTGTCTTACACATATGGTATAGTGCTGAATGTTTAGATGAAGTAGTACTTTCATGATGCATACATACAAATAACTGGTTCTTGGGGAGGTAATATTGAGCCATTTTGCTTTTTTTATTTGTGTACCCCTTGATTTCTAGCTATAGACTTCTTTCCTGAAGATGTAATGCCCCCGTCACCCAAGGATTTCAACTGTCACCTTGGTGCCACTCAGCTGACTGAAAGTGTAGTTGTGTAAATAAACTACTGGAAGATTACTGGAGCGGTTTCACTTTTTTACAACATTGGTTAAGACCCTATCGACTGTAGGAATTCTACTTTCGTAGAAATACTTAAAAACCTTGGTTACTCGTTTAGCAAATAGGACCAAATGAAACCCGCACAACTCCACCCATAGCCATACATTTGTGAATTCTAGCACACTGACAAAGTATCTGCATTTGCAAACATACTTTAAGCATGTAAAATAATGTAGTACAGAGTGTGCCAATTCACAGACTGAGAATTTACATGCACAAAGTGGTCATGCTACACATATCTGCATAATGCACTTTGAATCGCTCCCGGACATCCAAGCATATATATTAGGTTATAAAATCAAAGCTTACTTGTGGGCAGTGCGGCCTCCACAGGCTCGGACTAGCTCCTCATCAGTCATCCTGTTGAAACAGAAAGGTTTGATGACTAACATGACAGACCTGAAGCTTAACATGCAACTCTAACTATAGAAGAAGAAAGAAGCAAAAATAGTTATATGGCACTATTCTTGGAGGAAGAACAGGATAACCAAAATACATTTTTGCGTTTTGCATACCGTGGGTGTCTAGAACACCTTAATATCCTTCTTACTATTCCTGCTCTTATGAATGTGGTGTAAGCGGAAACGGTCTAGTTTCCTTCAAAAAGTTTACATTTTATGTAAAATATAGAAAGTACACACTAGATCTTATCAAGAAAAAACAGATAATGAATGCCATATGATACATACATAGTAAGTTCATACCCAGCTATTGACCAAAATGTGGCATGCCTTTACATGATGCTCATCAAAAAATATAATTATTCTTCCATTGACACAGGCGTTCTGGACTTGTAGAAAAGGGTGATACCTCACAATTGTATTGACACCTTGTAATAAACACACCAGACCTGATCTTAGAGAATAAAGTGGGAAGATAAGGTAGGCCACCTGATTGGAGAAACGCCAAGATGGTGCCCCAGCATATCACAATTTCAGCTACACCGCGTATCATACAGCTGAAGTACCTTCACATCACTTATTTTACCTTATAAAATAAAATGTGTGCCTTAGTTAGAGGCCGTTAAACATGGAATGAATAGCTTTACCCAAATTTCTTAGATGAGGCATTAGAAGAGGAACGTTCTTCCATTCGGTCTAGAATTGTCCAGTGATAAAGATCTAATGGGGATCAGTATAGACTATGCTCTCAAAAGTCCTGGGAAGACCTGTGAAACCAAACCAACACTACAACTTGCCCCGTTGAGGATGCTGATGGGCCTTGGGGGCAATCAGGGAGAGATAACATTGGTAGGTATCTGAATGGTGGTCATCAGAAGAGAAATTACCAAGCACTGGAAATCAACTATGGCACCCCCAATAAAGATTTGGGTTCAGGCAATGGACACATGCGAAGATGGAGGAACTCACATTTTTGGTAAGGTGCTGCCCTCAAACAAAAAACACCTTGGGTCAATGGTGGGAGCATTTTGGTACCACAAGCGGGTGAGAATAATCTGCTCATTTAATTGACAGCTGATACCCTTCTCTTCTGTATGATGATTAAGGTTGAAAATGTTTACTACATCAGCATATGGTCATTATTTGATATAAAAATAAATATTAAAAAAAGTATCTGCGGATCCCATTGTTGTTGGGGTGATGTAGCCATATTCATTAGCACTGTAAAATGTGGATACTGAAGTAAAGAGTTTAAGTGACAACTCACGTGTGCAATCCATTTTTTTATTAGTTTTTTCCTTCTTCCCTTCTTTCCATCCAGCTTATAAGGAACTACTTTTAAAATTGTGTATTCAATTTGTAGGCAGTGTAGGAGTTAAGTGGTTAGTTATAGCACCTGCATCATTCCTCCAAACATCAGGAGAACCACCTACGTGTTGAGAAAAGTAATTTGAATAAAGGGGGGGGGGGGGGGGCACGATGGAGGGTACTTTTTTCACTTCAACATCAATTAGCATTATAAACGTGATGTTGGAGTTGAAGGAACAGGATTCGAAACAACTACCCATCTCTGATTAAGGATTACTTTTTGAAGGATAACACTGAACTTGAAGATGAGTAAGATTATTTGGCAAAAGTGTATGCAATGAGCACTTGGGTAGTGAATATGGTTGTGTAGCGGTGTATGTTTATTACTAGAGACACACGGTAAACAAATTAGCATTATGCTAGTGTTATGAAAGTTAGTTTCCACATATAAATTCAGTAAATTATTAAGGATCAGCTAATAAATAGAACAAAATGAAGGCTAGAACAAAAAAAAAAAAAAAAAAAAAAAAAAGTATGTAGAAGCCACCTACGGACAAAGGCTGTTCAAATTGTGAAAAGGATAGAGAACACCTCAAAACACTTAACAGTACTCAATCAAAAGGACAAAATTGAAATAAGTGCTGTAAATGAAGAACCAGAAAACAGGGACCAATAATCTGCGAGGAACAAGGACAAAAACACAAATGCAGCAAAAAAAACAGATAAGGTACTAGCTTCAGTGAAGTTTTATTGCTTGGTAGCACAAGGTATTCTCCCTTGCCAGTAATTGTCCTTCTCTTAGTGTGTTGTATTATTGATGCAAGAAACTGGGACATTTCCAAAGCATTTGTATGAGTAAGTAAAACCAAAAAGTGCAAAAATGGCGTGGAAGGACTGAGTCTGGTTATGAGGTATTAGTATGGTTTGTGAACGAATGGGACTCCTGCTCAGGGGCCACAAACCCTGGCCCAAATATCCTGTACTCAGCAAACGAACTGCTGTCTTTTGCCACAAGCAACCATACTATAAAGCCCCTCATCTTTTCAATATTGAAAGCCGAAAACCTCCTAAGGAACCCTTGGACAGCCTCTGACCCTTTAGTTGGGCCCTTAGTCCATCTGTCACCCAGACTAGGGAACCCACTGGGTTTGACAGAGGCAGTTCTGAACACAAGATCTCTGCAAAAACACCATCTAGAGATTTTTTTACTCTCCTTCAGGAAGGAGATATTGATATTCTGCCCCTGACAGAAACTTGGATGGGGCACGCATCAGCCCTCGATATTATTTCGTCCCTACCAGGGAATTTTGACGCCATATGGCACAATAGGCAAGATAACAGAAGGGGGGGGGGCGGCGACTCTTTAAATCCAGTCTTACGGCCACCATGTTAGTATCAGAAAGCTCCGATAACTGAGATTTTAGGAGTTACGTTTACCTTTTACTCCTTCTGTTTCGTACTTCTGACAGTCTATCGTCCCCCGGATGCTACCCCTGGCTTCTGCAATTACTTTGGCGAAACTCTATCGGACCTTAGCACACGCTATCAAAAGCTTATGGTCGTAGGAGATTTCAACTTCCACTGGGAAAGAATCCCACGAGAGCCACAAGCTAAACAAATCGACATGACATTGTCGAATTTAGGATTTCATCAATTGGTAAACTGCCCCACTCACATCAAAGGGCATACCCTTGATCTGGTTTGGTCATCTAACCAGCAAGACAGGCTCCTAAACATACTCCCATGTGCTTGGTCGGACCATTCCTTAATCTCCTGCTGGGTCCCTTTGGATAGCTCCCCCACCCAATCTCTTTCGGAATGGAGGAGAGTGCGAAGCTGGCATAAGATCCAGACGGGAAATCTCATAGACACTCTTCAGAGACTCCCCTTATGTAGGCCGGAGGGGGGCTATACCAGCATTGACATAGCTAGCCAATCCCTTAGTAACACCCTCCAATCCTTTAGTAACACCCTCCAAATCAGCTATTGACCATTTTGCTCCAGAACGCAGGGAAAGAATAAAGCCCAAACGTAAGGGGGCTCCCTGGTTCAATGAAGCTTTGCGGGTAAACAGACAGAGCCTGCGTAAAGTGGAGACACAGTGGAGGAAAGCCTATAACTCCACTGATCTAATCCTTTATAAATCTGCTCTGGCCCTATATAAGAAATCTATTACCTCTAGGAACGCTGAATACTATGAGGCTCGGATTACAGATGCCCCTAATAAACAGAAGGAAACTTTCAAGATCTTAAATGAACTCAGCAAAAAGGTAGACACCAAATCAACCTCAATACCTTTTGAGGTCAATACCCTACAGACTTTCATTCTTCAGAAAGTGACAGATATTCTTCATGAGATCGATAGATCCCCTATCGCTCGGAGTACCCAGGAACTGGCGCTGCCTCCCACCTCATCAGTTCAATCCCTTACAGACTTTCCCCCTCTGGACTCAGAAGCTCTGGCATCACTGATAAACAAAACCAAATCTGGTTCACCGGCCGATCCATGTCCACCTAGGATCTTCCAGATGGCCCTCCCAGTTTTGGATTGTCAGATCCTTGCACTTAATAACTCCCTGGCCACTGGCCAGGTACCATCCAATTTGAAGGAGGCTAGAGTTATCCCCTTACTGAAAAAGCCAGGAGCTGACAAGCCTGAGCTGAAAAACTATAGGCCTATCTCGCAACTCCCTTTCTTAGCTAAGGTCATGGAGCAGCATGTCTTGAAAGTATTATCTGGCTTTCTTGAAAAATCTGAGCTACTCCATCCACGCCAGGCCGGCTTCAGAGCCCACCACAGTACGGAGCTAGTTATGTTATCTGTTCTTGACGATCTCAGATTAAAGGCTGATAACAGGGAACCGAGCGCCCTAGTACTCTTAGATCTCTCCGCAGCATTCAACACGGTCAGTCACTCTATCCTACTGACTCGACTGGAGGACTTGGGATTTAGGGGTCCTTTCTACAATTGGTTAAAGTCCTTTTTATCCGGACGCTCGCAAAGGGTTCAACTCAGCGATTATACTTCAAATAGGGGTGATATCCCCTGCGGCGTGCCTCAGGGCTCTGCATTATCCCCTCTGCTTTTCAATATATACTTGCAGCCCTTAGTGACTGCACTGTCCAATCTGGATTGCCGAGTTTTTAACTATGCATACGACACCCAGCTTATCCGGAGGATCAACAACTCGGCCCATGCTCAAGAGACAGTTCAAAACATCCTAAGATTTACTACTAACTGGATGACGGTTAATTCCTTGAAAATTAACCCTGACAAAACAGAGGTTCTCGTCATTCCAGCAATTAACAACAACTGGAGTGGCTCGTTCTGGCCCAAAGAACTCGGGCCCCTCCATGTCCGTCACCATTCGTGAAAAGTCTGGGAATTAAGATAGATTCTGAACTCTCTTTGAGTCACCAGGTATACTCAGTGGTGGGCATCTGCACCGGTGTCCTGAGACAACTGAGGAAAATGGTCCCCCTCTTATCAGTTTCTTCTATGAAGTCCATATTTTCGGCTACTATCCTTTCGCGCCTCGACTATGGGAATGCGCTCTATCTAGGACTCCCCCTGAAACATACGAATCGACTCCAGGTTGTACAGAACTACGCCGCTAGACTGATTTTTAGCCTTCCTAGGAGGACCCATGCTTCACCCCTGCTGCGCAAGCTACACTGGTTGCCTGTCAGACAGCGCGCAAAATTCAAAGGCCTGTGCATTGCTCAAAAAGCCCTTTATGGTCACGCCCCCAGCTACATAAGGGAACGTCTAGTTAAATATGTGCCAGGGCGAGTACTTCGCTCCACAGATGCCTTTCAGTTAGTCTGCCCTCGGAGCAACTTGGTTACCAAGGGTGGACGAGCTATTTCAGTCATTCTGCCACGACTTTGGAACCAACTGCCGGATACCTTACGAAAGGAACCAGGTTTGTTCCCTTTCCGGAAGCTGCTAAAAACTCTGTTATTTAAAGACACATTCTAATTCATTCACCACCAGGACTGTCCGCTCCGGCTTGCATGCGACCTCTTCTCTGTCAAGCGCTAAGAGACCTGTCGGTATATACGCGCTATATAAGTAAACATACAAATACACAAGTGAAAAGAATTTTAGGAAATGGAGCGGTTTGGAGCTGGACAAAGCTTTTTCCAAATCCACTATGCAATTTTTGCAGTCAAGTTCCTGTTCACATAAACAGGCAGCTGGAATGCTCTATGTGGGGAGTCATGGCAATAGTTGTCAGGATGGAGAGAACACAATGTTTGCAGTGGTACAGGATGTTGGATATTTTCAAGCCGATATACTGTTGCAGCATACATGACCGCGTAGAGCACTACATAGTGTGGAGGAGGGGTTTGGGAACTGAATGAGGCAGGTCTGGATGAGTCAGTGTTGAAAATTAAAAATATTTATCTGGAGAAGAGGTAAAACGTAAGATGAAGTTGGTTAAGGCTACATAGAACAGGCACCTAGTTTGAAAATCAAAGAGCAGTTTCACTTGTTTCTAGAGACGATGAATATAATGCCAAGTTGGTTCATCACTTTTCTGGTGAGGATAGAGGCTTAAGGGAGTTTATGAAGAAAAATGTGAATTATATGCAGTGATGCATTTGAACAAATCAAGATTTAGATACGTATTGTGAATGTTGTTGTGTTGAAACCGTACGATTGTGATGAATCGAATGATTATCACTGTCAGCACATATGGCTCCTCCGGTACTTTTTTCATATACAGAGAGAGAGCGGTAGAGAGAGAGAGAGAGAGAGAGAGAGAGAGAGAGAGAGAGAGAGCGGTAGAGAGAGAGAGAGAGAGAGAGAGAGAGAGAGAGAGAGAGAGAGAGAGAGAGAGAGCGGTAGAGAGAGAGAGAGAGAGAGCGGTAGAGAGAGAGAGAGAGAGAGCGGTAGAGAGAGAGCGGTAGAGAGAGAGAGAGAGAGAGAGACAGAGAGAGCGGGAGAGAGAGAGAGAGAGAGAGAGAGACAGAGAGAGCGGGAGAGAGAGAGAGCGGGAGAGAGAGAGAGCGGGAGAGAGAGAGAGCGGGAGAGAGAGAGAGCGGGAGAGAGAGAGAGCGGGAGAGAGAGAGAGCGGGAGAGAGAGAGAGCGGGAGAGAGAGAGAGCGGGAGAGAGAGAGAGCGGGAGAGAGAGAGAGCGGGAGAGAGAGAGAGCGGGAGAGAGAGAGAGCGGGAGAGAGAGAGCGGGAGAGAGAGAGCGGGAGAGAGAGAGCGGGAGAGAGAGAGCGGGAGAGAGAGAGAGCGGGAGAGAGAGAGAGCGGGAGAGAGAGAGCGGGAGAGAGAGAGAGCGGGAGAGAGAGAGCGGTAGAGAGAGAGAGAGAGCGGTAGAGAGAGAGAGCGGTAGAGAGAGAGAGTGAGCGGTAGAGAGAGGTAGAGAGAGAGAGGTAGAGAGAGAGAGGGCGAGAGAGAGCTAGAGAGAGAGAGAGCTAGAGAGAGAGAGAGCTAGAGAGAGAGAGAGAGCGAGCTAGAGAGAGAGAGAGAGCGAGCTAGAGAGAGAGCGAGAGAGCTAGAGAGAGAGCGAGAGAGCTAGAGAGAGAGAGAGAGCTAGAGAGAGAGCTAGAGAGAGAGAGCTAGAGAGAGAGGTAGAGAGAGAGAGAGAGGTAGAGAGAGAGAGAGAGGTAGAGAGAGAGAGAGAGAGGTAGAGAGAGAGAGAGAGAGGTAGAGAGAGAGAGGTAGAGAGAGAGAGAGAGGTAGAGAGCGAGAGAGAGGTAGAGAGAGAGAGCTAGAGAGAGAGAGAGAGGTAGAGAGAGAGGTAGAGAGAGAGAGGTAGAGAGAGAGAGGTAGAGAGAGAGAGGTAGAGAGAGAGAGAGGTAGAGAGAGAGAGCTAGAGAGAGAGCTAGAGAGAGAGCTAGAGAGAGAGAGAGCTAGAGAGAGAGCTAGAGAGAGGTAGAGGTAGAGAGAGAGAGAGCTAGAGAGAGGTAGAGGTAGAGAGAGAGAGCGAGAGAGAGCGAGAGAGAGGTAGAGGGAGAGAGAGAGAGAGAGAGAGGTAGAGAGAGAGAGAGGTAGAGAGAGAGAGAGAGAGAGAGGTAGAGAGAGAGAGGTAGAGAGAGAGCTAGAGAGAGAGAGCTAGAGAGAGGTAGAGAGAGAGAGAGGTAGAGAGAGAGAGAGCTAGAGAGAGAGAGGTAGAGAGAGAGCTAGAGAGAGAGAGGTAGAGAGAGAGAGGTAGAGAGAGAGCTAGAGAGAGAGAGGTAGAGAGAGAGAGGTAGAGAGAGAGAGAGCTAGAGAGAGAGAGAGCTAGAGAGAGAGAGAGCTAGAGAGAGAGAGAGCTAGAGAGAGAGAGAGCTAGAGAGAAAGGTAGAGAGAGAGAGAGAGGTAGAGAGGTAGAGAGAGAGGTAGAACAAACATAAAACCTGAAGCCCTAATTGTAAACCACAAAGTCAGTTTCCATAGGGACTTGCGTAAACATGTTTTGAATTTGTTTACAGTAATTTAGAAACTGCAAATTTTTTAGATAAGCTGCAATAACTTTCAATATGTTTGACAAATCCTGCACCTTCTCTTTCTTTGCCATGTACCTGCCAGTTGCTGATTTTTGTTTGTTCTCGCGACAGTGGCAAACGGGAATAACTCCCATGGCGTGGTTGGAAACGCTGCAAGTGGCGGCTGCGCTTTTACTTCGTTCTTGTGTTGCTTCCAAAAGGAGTTTCTACGAGTTAAGAGATATTGTGCCCCACACTTCTAATTCACAGCGTTATTGTAGAAAGATAAAGAAACAATCATTGGCGGTGCCGCGAAAGTAATCGCGGCTGTAAGGGTGCCGCGAGATGGCATGTGTGCTCGGCGCCGCGAAAGTGAAAGTAATCGCGGCTGTAAGGGTGCCCGCCAGGGCCGGACTGGCCGTAGCGGGCACCGGGCAATCCCCTGGTGCGCCGCACGGGTGGGGGCCGGTTTGGGGCCCCTGGGGGCCGTTTTCATTACTGGGCCGTTTTTTTTTGCAAAATCGGCCTTTTAACAAAATCGGCCCTGGCAAAAAGCTCGGCGGCACCCCCGGGAGGGGGGCCGGCCGAGCACTTTGCCAGGGCCGGTTGCGGTTCCCAGTCGGGCCCTGGTGCCCGCGAGATGGCGCCTGTGCTCATAAGCGTGCGTGTGATAGCAAGCTCTAGGCCACCACCATGTGTGTGGTAGCATTTTCTGAAGCCCGCTTACAAAACGTCTCGCCAGAGCAGCTCATGCGCTGGCTCAGGCGAGACCTAAAAAACAGCTCAACCTATTGGCCTTGCCAAGGCTTGTTCAGAATGCACTCATGTGTAACCATTTTGTTTACGGCTCCAAGATTGGTGTCTGCGATACTGAATGAGTCATTTCATTTGCACACTGGTGATGTCATCGCATTGGGTCACTGTAGCATCATGACGTATTGTGAGCATAAACACATTAAATTTTTTTCTTTTATTTCTGATGCTGCACAGCATCTGCAAAGCCAGTGGGTCTTCAAAGGTAGTCAAAAAGCAAGACATTGGTTTTGCCAATGCTTGCCGTGGAATCCTCAGAGTCTCAAAATCAACTTGGAAATGGTATTCATAATGCCTCTTAATCATGCATACCTACACATCCCATCTGTGCCTCCCATCTTAGCTTTTCACTTACTTTTTGGCAGACGACAGGTCTAGCTTCTCATCTTCATCTTCATCTTCACTGCTGTCAGACGACAATGGCTTTTCTGCAGGCTCTTCACCACCTGACAGCAATGTTGCAGACTTCAAATAAAACAAGACAGATTAGGAAGCAACACCTCTCAAAAACTAATAATCAAATGTCAACAGTGCAAATGATACTGTGTCATTACGCAGAGTAAATTCCATTTTTGGAAAATGTCCTCAACAGAAAGGGCACAAAACCTGCTCTTATCTTATTTCATAACAAGACATGCTGTGCCATGATAGTGGATATATTATTTGTAATGGCCAATCTGCAAGAAATCTCAGAGTCAGACTTGATGGACATCAAGACTTCAAGAGCTGACAGACATTACTACCTTCATTTCAGACAAAAGGAAATAGTTGACAGATTCTATGATTCACAGCTGTTCAAACTACTGTTAATCTCTGTATGGCAACCAATTTTCAGGAATTTCGCATACCTACAAATAAAGCTACGGTGGACAAAAAATAATTCTAGCTACCTAATCCCAGGGGAGACCCTTCAGCGACCTGCTAGCTCACTCGAAAGCTTAGTATAAGCCGCCTTCTTAATTTCCAGTCCCACAGCTAATGCACAAGAGTCTTTCTAGTTAGCCTACTTTAACTAGCTTCACCTACTGTCTCCCAAGTTTGATGGCCTACGCCTTGAATTGCAGTAATTCTTGACTGAATTTGTTCTTCTGAGCACTGCCCGTGGAAAATTAAATATAAAGGGGGGGATTTCTGCATTGCAGGATCAACTCATACTCAGCATAGTGACCCGCAGGCACTGAGACATCATTTGGGTTAAAGAGGTGTTTGGGCAAAGCAATGAGGCTGTAAGGGAAGTGTACTCGGAAGCAAGGACTCCACTTTTGGAGCTTTCACCTGAATACGGCGAGAAGGATATTCTGGCGATTATACCAAAGGAAACCATAAGGCCATTAGAGGAATTGTACCCAACAAAGTTCCAGGGTTAGATAAAATTCCAGGGGATTTATTTGTGGATGAAATCTAAATCTGGAGTACATATTTTTCAACAGTATGTCCAGCTATATTGAAAGGCGCACCAATTCCCCCGACATGCGCTGGGGCAGAAATCATTCCTGTTTTTTGATTTTTTTTTTTAAAGTCTACGTGAATCTCCCTCAAATTAGAGGCCTATCAGACCGATATATAGTTCTCAAAAAATATTTAGCTGAACTATCTTGACTAGACTCCAGGACTGGATTACAGCTAATAAAATACTGACCCCATTACTGGCAGGATTTCCAGAGGCAACTAGCACTATAGACCAGATATTTAGGTTACAGATTGGTTTATTTGAAGACAGTAGGCTCTTGGCAAGGGTAGTCTTGATAGCTTTCGTTCATTTGCGCTCGGCTTTTGACCCATTTCCCCAGACTGACTCTGGCAGGTGCTTGCTGAGATGGGTGTGCCCAGTAATCTGACAGACATGCTGGTTAGGCTGCATTATAGGAATGATGCCAGGGTCAGGTGTGGTAATACTGGAGAACTGACGGATACACTCCCAGTAACCAGAGGAGTAAGTCATGGGTGTGTACTTGTCCCCACGCTCTTTGCTCGATATATTAATGGCCTTGTACGTTTCCTAGAAACATTTGATAACGACGCACCCAAATTATCAAATATGAGGGTTCCGTCCCTCATGTTTGCTGATGATACTCTCCTTTCCTAAATCTCCAATGGGATTGCAAAATTTGTTGGAGCTCTTTGAGCACTTCTGTAAACACAGGGGTCTTGAAAGTAACGTGACCAAGTATATGGTTCTGAATCCAGGGCACTCTTAAAGGACTAATGCTACTTTATCTGGGGTCCCCCTTGAGCCTGTGCATACTTTTACAGGTCTAGGCCTAACACTTAAGGAACAAATGGGATGGCAAACATTATGCAGCATAGGCAAAAGATGGAACAAAGCACATGTGGACTCAGTGAGAAACTGATGGGTTCCAAGTTTCGCCCATCCCAGCCGGCACTGCAAATACACAAGATACAGGCCTTGGGTATCGCCACATATGGTGCGGAGCTGTAAAGGGCACTTGGGTACACCATCGCTGGTCGCGGTAGAAAATGGGTTCATGTAACAGGCGGTCGGAGTACCTGTAAGTACCCCTTAGGCTGGATTGTGGGCTAGAACCAATTAGTGCCAGAGTAGGAATGCATCCCTTGCTTTACTGGAGAAAGATTTGGGCAACTCCAGAATTGGCATCATAAGCAAGGGCTTGAGAAGATAATCTCCCTTTCCGGTTCCAGTGGCATCCCATGATCAAAATACATGTAGGATCCTTACAGGAGATCAGACTGCCAGGTCTGTGGGTAGTACCAGAGGTGGCAGGGTCAGTTTCTAAAGCGGATATAAAAACTGCTTACTGGTTGCATAGGGATTCTTTCTTCAACTCACTTGAGCCAGCGCATTTTTAGCAGACACCTTTTTTTGGCTAAGGATTCCTATGAGAAGGAGGATTTCCTAGAGGAGATTGAGCCATCACTGGCCAAACATCTTTACCTGCAGTTCAGATATGGATCCCTGCCACTTCATAAGTTTACTGCTAAATGGTCACGTGCACCAAGTGCTAACGATAAAAGGTGCCATGGTTGCTGTGACCAGCGAGACTACTGAGCAGGTTTTGTTTTTTAGCCTACACTATAGGCCAATTAGGAGTCAATGGTTAATTCCGATATGTAAGAACCTGGGTGTTAGGGACTACAAAGGGGTCCTTACGATTTTGAAGCCTGTTACAAGCAAATCACTGGTGTATTCACTTACCCGTTACTTGCTGGGAATGTGGAGATTGAGAGCAAGGCATGTGATAACCAAGACATCTCAGGAACAGGGACCCACTGCTCTCTCGCCAAATACAAAAATCATTGTACATTTTTTGTGTATTAAATTTAAGGGAATAATGTCATGATATTACGTCATGCTGTTTTACTGTGTTAATTTAAGATCTACAGAGAAAATAATTTACTATGCATCACCCTATAACCAAGTCTGATTTAATTCACGCTTGGCTGTGGTGATGTATATAATCTGTTTATGTATGACTGGGCAGTCATTTTTTATTTTATTCGTTTTATGCTCTTTTTTGGCCTAGTGCCGAAATGAAGATGTTTTTGAACTTGAAATGTTAGGCCTTTTGTTTGCATCTTTTATGGATTGTTTTTTATAAACTGAATAAAGATTTTGAGGAGGATGAGGACTACTTCAAATATCAAATTTTACAAAATCGTATTAATCCAAGCTGGTATGTGGATATGTTTACATGCTTGCTTTAGGAACATCACAATCAAGCCACCGACAGCAGAACGCTATTCCACACAGAGCACTGCACTGCATCAATGTCCTGCCAGACTCACCCATTCCTCACTCCATAGAAAAGTGCCATGCCATCAACCTCTTCAGCAAAACAAAATGCAGAAGATCCAACAGCTCGCCAACAATAACAAGCCTGCCTCTTCTGTCACACATCCCTTCTCACAGAATCCCACAATTGGCAGCCTTCAAAGCCCTATTCCTCCCATATCTGGCTGACAAACAAGTCTTTAAAAGTCCTTCTTATGAAGATGATTTTTTACTATCATCCTTCATCAAAACTCTCTCTCAGGAAGCTCTTACCCCATTGTCCATGCCTGCCTCACTCCAGGCATCTGCCCAGAAGCTCCCAAGACTGTCACGATCCTCTCAATCGTAAAGGAACCTGCACTAGACCAAGATGACCTCACCAACTACAGCCACTCTCCTAACATTCATCGTCAAGAATATTGAAAAGGACACCATGATCAACTCTAAAAATCACATCAATGCTAACCATCTCCTGCACGACTGATAGTCTTCAAATCACGTTGCTGCATGGAATCTCGAACCAGAACGCAGATTATGATGACCACTGCCTATTGATATTGCTGGACTTCTCAGCTGCCTTTAATTTAGTCGACTTTCCCACCCTCATTCGCATCCTGGAGTCACAAATGGGATTTACAGGCAATGTTGTTCACTGGTTTTCTTGCCATCTTTCCAGACTATACCAGTTTGTTCACATGGGAAACGCCAAATCACAAAAGATCCCTGTCACATTAGGAGTCCCCCAGAGTTCCATACCGGCTCCTGTCATCTCCAACCTATACGTAGAGTCACTTGGTGCTCTACTCGCAGATAACAAGCTTCAAGATACACTAATATGCTGTTCAGGTACAATTCTACTTGAAATCTCCTCTACTTCAGACATCCAACATAATCCAGACCTAAATGTACAGTACTTACCTGAAGCTCAACCCAACCATGACAGAATTCCTATTTGCCCAGAAGAACAAGCAAGATACAGTACAGACTGGGAACAATGACATTAACCTTGACGAATTCAAACCCCAACTCTTACTGAATGCCCATTCACTTGAATGCACCCTGAACACCAACCTCTCCCTCAAGCAACACATTGCCAAAAAAAACACCAAGACTGCCGTTTACCAGCTTTCTCTTTTGAAGAAAATCAAGCCACTTCTTCCAGAAAACTACTTCAGAGCTGCTGTACAGGCCTATGTATCTGGTGATAGTAACACCCAACTCCATGGCCTACCAGACCACACTGGCACCCTCCATGCTGCAGCAGGTCTCATCCAGGGCATGAAGAAATATCACATCACCCCACCCTGATGGAACTCCATTTGATCCCCCTGCCAGCCTGTATGAGCTACAACATGAGCACCGTCAATTACAAAACCATCACAACCAGCAGCTCTGTTTATGTTAGACAAACCCATCATCTATAGTGGTTCATAGCACTGCAGGAGCAAGGACACCATCACATTTCAGAAAAAGTAGTATAAAAAAAAAAAGAAGCTCAGTTCAGTTTTATTACTGTTTAGACTCAAGTCTTTAAAACAAATGACTTCAATTAAACATGTAAAAAGAGACAACAAAAGGCATTTTCTATAGATGCGTGCAGGATCTGGAACATCCTTATATCCATCTGAACCACTCCAATACAGGAAAGAGTAGTAGACTTCCTTTTTTATATACAACATCACAATGCACGAACAGTCGACAAAAAAGCTTCCTCGTCTATATTACTCTCAGACTTTAAGCTAGCTTTTGACCATGTACAGTAGTCCACTGCCTTTTAGCTAGTTTCGTACTATAGAAATAAGATCTACGTACAGAAATAAAAAATTCTTTACCTTGTGCTGAGGCAACAACTGACAGCAGCACCACTGATCTGAAAAATTGCATCCCAGCACAAAATGCACTACTCATTTTTTTTATTTTCTTTATCGCTTTTATAAAAATTTGCACTTGTCTGTTACATGTTGACATGTCACATTAATTACAAATGCGGAAAAGAACATGTCAACAGTTCAACTGAACATTCATGGAGTACTGGCATATAGTTAACGACTCAGTCTCTGTGGCTGGAGTTTCAATTGCCATAATATCAACTACAGTGTTGGGAACATTTTCTCGCATAACTATTAGTTGCTGTTCATTTCTTATTGCATTTACAGATCAGCGCTTGTAGGTATGTGTACAGCCAACTTCAAAATATGGCAGAATTCTTACGGTGTTAGCGAATAGCAGAAGAGTAAAACAAACCTTAATGAAAAGAAACATTAACTCTCCCGCAATCCCCCCCTCCACCTCTCTATGTATATACTCGTGTCTAGCTGCTCTGTTGGTACTTGAACCCACTGTGCCCGGTTGTGACGCATTGTTTAGTGCGGAATACGAAAGGCATTTATTGACTAGTGTGAGAAGAGGGATCATGGGCACTTACCTACGCCTGCACTAGTCTGCGACCTGTGCGAGTCTCGGTCCATGGGGTCCCCCGACTCCTCGCCTGTGTGTTGTACTTCAGCTAAACATGCGTTCCAGTATGCGGCTATGGGGACTGGTCTTCGACCCAATGTTTCCTCTCGCCTGATAGCAATACTTTCTGCTTTAGCCCACGCAAGCATGGAATGCCGCCATGCCTGCGCATGCAGTGGTTATGCTGCTTTCCATCTTTTCGTTAGTAATCTCTTAGCCACTACTATTGCTAAGTCTAAAAACCTGGCAGTCCCTTTAGTGGCCCCTGTTCTCCGGAACTTGTGTGGCAGGTATACTGCCAGGCGAATGGTAGCTCGCGCCCCGTGCATGCGTGCAGCTGGCTGGCTACTGCGGTCCAATACGCACCAATATGGGGGCAACTCCACAGCATGTGTATCATGTTGGCTCCCACCTCATTACATCTGGGGCACGCCGCATCTGCTCTATTAAAATATCTGTTGATGTTGGCGGGTGTGAGGTAGGCCCTGTGTATTATGTACAGTTGTATTTGTCTGAATCGCATGTTTCTGGGAATGCGTGTTGGACTTTCTAACATCTGTGCCCACTCTTTGTCAGTAAGTGGGCGTCCCAGGTCTGTATCCCATTTTTGGCAGAGGGGGTTCAAGCTAATCGCTGCATGAACTCTGAATGACATGGCGAACCAACATATAAGGGGTCTACCACGTCCCATGACGTGTAGGTATTGCATCACAAGGTGTGTCGGCAATTCTTTAGCCAGGTCACCCCACTTGATTGTTAGTGTGGCTATCAGGGAGCGATGTGTAAGAAACTGTCCTGGTGGAAACCCCTCTTCCTCTACCAGGGTCATGTATGATATAAGCTCTCCTTCTTGATATAGGTCCCCTAGAGTTTGGACGCCTTTCTCCTGCCATATCTCGGTTGCTTGCGCGGTCACAAAATGCACTACTCATTACAATAACTTCTAACATTACAGTTAGTCTCCACGCTCATGACCGCCATTTATATTCTACCCTGCTGCAGGAGGTAAGCTGACTGAACACCTTTGTGGAGGAATGAAAAATATTGCATTTTCTTGGGCAATGCAAGCCAAGGAAGGTTCTTTTATCGAGTTTTTTTCTGTTGCACTTCAAGATTCTTTACCATAGAAGGCACAGGTTTCAAGAAGATCGTTTCTGGACTTGAAATATAGAGGTTCCCTAAAGCATCACAGGTGACAGGTTTCGTAAGCAAATCTTTGCTATAAGAAGCTTCGCATACAGTATGGTAGTCAGAGATCATCTGGGGAGGCGGGCAACAATTACTAGGCTGAGCGTGGTTGACTGCACACAACACACCTCATGTGGGCATCAACAAGTACACTCTCCTGCGACCAGGGTAGTCTTTTCTATAGCACGTCTTCTCAATCCAACACAGTAAGAATCCCTTACCCCCGGCTTCTTTGCACTTGGCAGGAACACGAAGGTACCCAGGGCTACATAATGTTTACATTCAGATCAACTATCGATGTATTCTTTATTGGACGTATGCGTGGAGGGGGGGGGGGGACCTATATTTTAGACTTATATTAACAAGGAGTACAGCATCACAGGTACATTAAGCAAAACGCCTCTGAGCAAGACATGCTCCACTTTGTTTACCTTTATGAAGCGCCCATACAACAGGTTTTGGTTGCCATGGACTTTGAGCGGCTTCTTATTGGTAATTTCCAGATCCTTCTCTGTAAGCCTTTTCATCTGAACACCATCCTAGGGAAAGAAAGATTTATATTCTTAAATTACATAGCAGGCACAGTATCTTGTAACACTAATTTCAAAGCACCATTGTAGCCATCAAGAAGATTAATGTCACAATTTACCAATTTTAAATAAGCATTTGCTACCATCAATTACACATGAATCCATTAAATATTTTCTTACATTCATCCTTCTTCTAAATATTGAACATTTTAGCATTTTCAAAGGCACCTGCATCTTATTTTTTGCTTTCCATGTTTTATGAACCTGATGAAATTTCACTATCAGCAATGTCTTTTAATTTCAAGACAATCACTTTGCAAAACGCATACACTGCACTTGGATGCTTCAGTGCCTGTTTCAAGAGTATTTTCAAAATGTACAAATCAGCAAATACAGGTGGACAGGGTTTGGCTGAGGACATTTCTTTCTTTTTTCCCCCCACAAAAATAACCCTGTATACGCTTGCCAAAAAAACCTTTCCATTTAGGATTCTGTAGGAAGCTTGCTTTTTATGTGATATACCATGTAAAGAGTCTAGAGGTTCCCTTATGAGTGGAGAGGGCTTGCTATGCAATCCCAGAGTGCTCTGTTAGTGGGTAGTGTGGTCGAAGAGCCCGAGGCTTAACACAGAGGAGTGCAAGACATTTGCAAAATACACACAATGATTAATAAACAACACGACTCAAGAAGATCCACACCAATTTATAAAACACCAAGTACCTTAATATAAGATTTGGCATCAGAGAAAAATCACTCAGGTAAGTAAGTTTTTAAATATAAATTCTTTTCACTTGAAAAAGTGTACACAGTGCAATTTCTTGTTCTGCAATGTTATCCTATAGAAGGAAGAACAAGTTCTGCAAACAGGTATAGTACAGCGGCTCACAAGACCAATCTCCAAGAGTTAAGGTGAGTGGTGGGCAAGGTCCAAGGCAGCACTAATAGTACACCACCAGCGGCACAAGGGTGGTCGGATGCAGGATGCAAATCAGCGCTGGGAGCCAAATGCATTTTAATGGGGAATGGTCACCGTAAACAGAGACTGCAGGCTCTTGCTAGGAGACCGGGTACGTAGGGACACCCGAGGACCACTTGTCCACGTCCCGGGGGCAACAGATGCAGAGGAGTCTTTAGGCATTGGGTTTTCTTACCAGGAGCAGTTGCGGTCGAGGAGCCCTGTGTGCAGAAGCTGCTGGCGACATCGGGGAGTCGACGCGGGGTGAAACCACAATGGACTTTAGCTCTGGGGATTGAGACAGGGGAACCTTGTTGGTACAGTTGTCTCACTTCAATCGGGGCCGGAGGTGCAGTGGCAGCTTCAGGTTTTTGCGGTTCCGGAGGCCTCAGAGTCTACTCCTTTGGAGCTCTTTAGAACGGGTCCGCTGTTCAAGGGGGTTCTTGAGTCTTTCGAAGGCTGGCAATCCTCCCAAGTTTCTGGAGTCACAGTTGCAGGACGAGTAGACTTTGGCATGCAGATAGGCCAGCAGATTTGGTACCAGATTGGCGGCTTCTCAGCGTTTGCGGCTCTTCGGTGTCCTATCTCGTCAGGATGTGTTTCTCTGGCGCCAGAGACTCCCCTAAATACAGAATTTAGTGGGGTTAGAGGAGTGTAGGGAAGTAGCCAATGGGCTACTGACCCTTGGGGTCACTACACCCCCTACATGACCCCCTTCCTGTGGTTAGTGGGCATAACCATGTCCCAGAATTCCTAAATATGCCATCACAAAGATGGCCATTTCTGAAAACTCATGTCGATCCTTACAGTAATCCACCTTATGGGTGGTACTAACCTGGAGGCGGCACGCCTGACTAGATAATTTTCTCACACCATAGGAGTTCAGTATAGCATCGCAGGTGGCTGGCTGGCACAAAGCAGTCAGCAAGCACATAGCGGCTGTTAGGTTACCAGGGGGCACCCCTGAAGTGCCCTCTGGGTGCATGTATTGATTGATAAATCCAATGCTAGCATCAGTGTGGGTTCACCAGTATGAGATGTTTGATACCAAACATCCCTATTTTCAGTGAAGCCATCATGTAGCTGGGGAACTCATTTTCACCAATGTCCAGCACATGTTCTAAAATGTCTTCCTTTGTCACTTGTAGTGGCAGCAAAAGGGCTGACCAGCACTAGGGCATATCTGCTCATGCAGGTATACCCTCACATGTAATATTCAGCACCCTAAATAGGGGCCGTCAGGTCTGCTGTAGGGGTGACCTACAAATATTATATGCAGTGTTAGGGACATGGTACACAGGGATGTGTAAAGTGTTGTGTTTTCACTTCTGTATGCACCAAGACTTGAAGCCTGTCATGCAGTCTCGCATATGCTTGGTGAGGGGACCCTCTTTAGAACCTCCGGCCCAAGTTACCAGGGGTACCATTTACTAGGGACTTACAGAGGGTGCTAAAAGGCTTTGCCAAATTGGGTAAACAAGGTTATATTGATAGGGAAATAAGACTGGAAATGGGAACCTGGTTAGCAGGGCCCCAGTACACTTCAGTCAAAGTTGAATTAGAACCAAGCAAAAAGTGCGTGGGTGGGGGACTGCAACAAAAACCCACATTCCAGTATATTCCTCCATCAATATTGATTTTCCAACACTTTTGTTAATATAAAAAAATATATACAACTCATTAGTTCAATTGGTGTAAATTACATTAGTGACACCACACATTAGGAGATTAACAAGATACACTCAAAAATTCAGAATGTTAAAACATTTAACTTCCTGCTAAAGCGAGAATCAAAACCACTAAGGCATTTATCATCAATTTGATGGGGGAGGGAAGAGTTGTGAAACTCTGGGCTGTTAACATTGTAAAAACACTTTCTACAGAGCAAAATACTGTGCAACATGAAACTCCAAGTTCAAAGATAATCAGTTGTATATGGGGTGCAAGTTCACCAATGGCAATATTGAACACCCAATTTCTACCAGTGAGGTTAATGTCACCGTACGGTGACAGTGTTATTCACATAATTGTCGCGTTCAGCACACTCCCGCAAAGTCCTCTTTTCTCTAAAGTAAACCTCAGGCTCACGGCAACATTCTTTTTTGCTAGATCCAAGTTTCAGGCATTTTTTGTTTTTGAATTCTGTGGACTCAGCAAATGCCAGAATTTAAACGGATGCCCCAATCAGTGTGTTGTTTACACAGAAATTACAGAAACAGGGAATACGATGCACAACCAAGAGGATGCCCCAATCAGTGTGTTGTTTACACAGAACTTACAGAAACAGGGAATACGATGCACAACCAAGAGGCCCTGCAAGTGTCCTATATAATCGAATTTCTTTTAATAAGTTACAGCACTTTTGTCATTGAGGCTACACTGCAATTTCTGATTTGAACATGTACAGATTACGCAAAAATGCTACAATAAAAATAAGCTTTGTTGTACAGCAGTGTGGCTGCTGTGCAGCAGGTTGAAAAGTTTTAATAATAAAAAGTGTTAAGTATTTTTGTTAACTTATTTAGAACCAAGAAGACATGTGCAACTGAACAACCTATTAAAAAAAAGAAGAATTAACATAAAAACATTATGTCTTCCAGTTTTTTTTTGTCTGTGCTGGCAATTTCTACCTGCCCGTTCTAATCCTCATTTGTAGTAGTTTTTTTTATTATTGGGGACGGCGGGGACATAAACAACTGGAGGGTGGAGGTTGGCAAATAGTACCTGAATTGCAACACGAGCAGCAGGCGAACACTAGGGGAGAATGAACAGATGCCGGACTGAGGTGGTGCTGAGGTGGTGGTGTGCTGGTGCAGATGTGATGCGGAGGTGGTGCAGAGTTATGCTTAGGTGGTGGTGTTGCATTGATGCGGACGGAGTTGGTGCTGTGCTAAGGTAATGCTGCTCCGATAATGAGGTGATGCTGTGGTGGTGCTGAACTGCTGCTGAGGTGGGGCTGTGCTGGTGGTGGTGCACTGATGCGGAGGAAACATATTGTAGGAGCTGTAACCAACAAGTAAGGACATCATGACATTCATAATTCTCTTCCAGAGGCTATGAACAGCAAAAGGGTCAGACCTTGATGGGAATTAAGTACTAGCACATGGGAACGTTTTAGTAGTTGAATAATGCATAAGAGAACGTGAAATAGTATCTAAATGCAATAAAAGGAACAGGGCACCATAAAGGAGTTCAGTATCTGGGATAGGAAGACCAGGAATATATTTAAAGTTACACAGACAAACTTCTGAAAACGGCAAAAAAAGCTACAGCAAAGAGGGAAGAAAAAGAACAGAATATGTTTAGATGAGAAAAGGAGAACAAAGCAGGGCTGGGAAGTAAAAGGGGTGGCAGAGCAGGGGTCAGAGATAAATGAAGGGAGAAAAGCGAAGGGGTAGAAGGGGAAAATAGAGCGAAGGTTTGGGGGGGGAGAAGAGAGTGCAAGGGCGAGAGAAAGAAGAGTGCAAGGGCATGGGAAAGAAGGGATAGTGCAGGTAGGGGAGGAAAGAAGGAAGCGTGTAAAAGTGGAGGCAAGGTAGAGAGAGAAGCAGATAGCAATCAGGAAGTAGTAAGCGTTCAAGGGAGGGGAAAAAAAAGACCGCATAATGTAGCGTTCCCCTGCCGTATAATTCCACTGATCCTGCAAATATCTTTGTTTAGTCAGTGAAGACTAAATTCAGTTAATAGCTGGACAAAATAAAACAGAATTGTTTTATTATGAAGTCACCATAAAATTAGAAGGAAAAAAACACCCTGACAAGGCTGGTCTGATCTTCATGAGACAAAACTCAAAGAAGAACGACTTCGATATAAAGCTGGGTGATAAGCTCCCAAGAAGAAAGGCGGCCCAACAGCAAGGAGCCGTCCATGGAGTCAGTCATGTTTCATGTAAACCAACAGCATTAAAATACGTCTCGCTTGAGTGTCTTTGTGCAGCACTATTTAAGCCTTGAAAACTGTTTTATAACAACATCTGCCAACGCGGTCATAAAGCCCCAACAGATTAATGGAAGAGAGCCAGAGGGTCTAGAGCATGGGTACTCACAAACATTTGCCCAGGGGCCACAAAGTACAGTTTGTAGTGTGGCTGAGGGCCACACTGACACCAGCAGGGTGGCGGAAGGGGGTCCGCGTGGGTCATGGGTTGTGTAAGGAGGTTCAAAACCATGTTAAATAAACGGGCATTTATTTGCAGGTTAACAAATGCTTGCCCATTTAACATCTTTTTCTAAATATTAGTGCTAGCAAATAAACAGCAGCTGGTGGTGCTGTTCACCAAGGGGGCCGCATGTAAAGGTCAAGAGGGCCACAAGAGGCCACCGGGCCGTACTTTGAGTATCACTGGTCTAAAGTAGAAGAAATGAAGTATGAAAGGTCTCATGATTCGAGAACAGAAAGACACAGATCAGCAAACTTCCAGCATGGAAAAAACTGCACAGCTGGCCCTTGTCCAGACTGCTGGCAGGAAGGGCTGCATTAACCCAATTTCTCCTGAGGCTTCGACAACCTTCTCTAGTGCACGCTATATCAGTTTGAGAGATTTACCTTAAAGAAAGTCAGCACTAGGCTTTATTTATGTGGCCCGTCATCTAAACTTGGCAATGTTTGAATTAAACATGGCTTTATTGTCAATCACAAATCCTGAATACGAGTGCTCTTTTCACAGAGCATGGTGGTGTAATAACAAAAACACGGCCCAGCACTAACGTGAGTGTGCACTCAACTCTGTAGTTTATTTTAACTTTAAGAAGGAAGCAGATGGGGCACTCTCATTCATTCCTTCTAGCAGTGTAATCAAATCCGGTCAACTAACAATGTCCAACCAGGAGGAACCATAAACGCGTTGAATGGCCAACCAAAATGAACAATGAGTGAAATTGCACGGGGGGGATCCAAGCACACAAAGGAGGAACAATTACAACCAATGCACCAGTCAAAAGGAAGCATTTTTAATTGGCACAACAAAGAACCAATGGGCGTGATTAAAGCCCATACTGTATATAGAGCATGTCTTGCAGAGAACGCATGCACGCTGCTTAGGGCAAAGATTGTTTTTCTATAAAATCATCCACGCCTTGCCTATTGAAGTTTGATGGCACCTTTCAATCACCCATTTGTAAACATCATTGGAAAACAATCAAAATGGGTGTAATTGTATTGTGCCTCACACAAAACGCCCTTCAGAATCTGCATTAACTCTCAGCTGAAACATTAGCAAAAATGACAAATGGTAAGAAAAGAGAGGGCGCCTGACATCAGCAGTTAAAGTTAATAAATACCTGCCAACTTGTGAGAATGAACCACATTAATTCCATTGAATAGGCGATTTGCTTAAGAAAATACAGCAGGACAAAGACATGGAAAGTAAAGATTTTGTTTTTTAAAATCAACACCTCATGGAAGTGAGAAGGTACCGGCCTCATCCAGAGAGATGTCAAAATGTGTTCATGCGGCTTCTGAATAAACAATGTTTGTGACAATCAACTTTCAAGGTTTAACCTCTTCAGCGCTGCGCGGATTCCCGCGCGGTGCTGAAAGTTCTGAGCGCGGGCGGGGCCATGACGGAACGGTTCCGTCATAAGCACAGCCCAACCGACGTGCATGACGGAACCGTTCCGTCATCGGCGTCGAAGAGGTTAATCATACAAGGAATCCTGCCACACAGACTTAATTTTACTCAAAACTTTATAGAAGCACAGTACTTTACATGGCTTTACAGAGTACCCCTTGTGTTTTAGTGGCGAAAGACCCGTCCTAGTGGAAAAAACAAAAACAAAACAAAACAAAAAAAAAAAAAAAACTTATTTCAAACTTAGTTCTGGTTTAAGTCACTACACTGGTCATTTTAGCTAAGTACACCTGCTTACCTTTTCAGTCTGTACATCGTAGCTTGAAGCCGTTTTGTTAAACATGTGATCCCACCAGTGGAATGTGAACTGTTCTGCAGCATTGTGACCGACCTACCCAAAGAAAACATGAAACAGAGTGAATGGGACATCACAAGTTCTTCAATGCACACAATCTTCATCAAAAGGGAGATACAAACAATTGTCTTTTCAGAACATCCAAAAGCAGAATCGCCACTGCCTCTGAACTAACCTAGGTAAGGTATCTTCGCTCTATGAAAGGGCATCTCCTTCATTACAATCATCCTCACCCATTTTCAATTAATCAATTTTCAATTGTATGATCCTAGACTACAGTGAGTCGACCTCGTGCATGAAAAAACCCTACCAGTTAACATTTTCCTTATGGTCAACCAACACCCACTGTGCTACATTACAGAAAAAAATACAGAACGGGTAACTAAACTCCCAAAAAGCTCAGTTTCATTCTCACTTATTGTTCACTTTTTGGTGCGCGGTTTGCATCTATATTTAATTGATTTGAAGAGACATCCACGCTTCTATTACAAAATCTTTTGAATGGTTTTGAGACAACAGAGTGAGATGTCCACTGAAAAAGGTCCATTTTCCCTCTGGAGACGCTAGGATTCATGCCAAGGACTTTAAAAATTCACATGACTTGGTTTTCTCTATATCAATAATTCAGATGGTGACAAAGGAACCCTAGCAAACACAAGGAGATTGCAACCTCTATTTTCGGAATGAATATGCTGAAGCAACATACCTCTTGAAAACGTCTTCAGCACTGCACAGACTGCAGAGAATTTAGAAGGCTCATAGTATATAAAGTTGTTTCTAGGGAGGTGAAAGGTACCTGGTAGGGGCTATTGATTGTCTAGAGCAGGCGTGGAGGCCATGTGAAATTAATAGGCTTATTTGCATCTGGGTGTAGCTGTTTTAGGAGAATTTATCAAATTTAATCAAATTGTTGTAATATGTGTTTTAGCGTTTTTCGAAATTCCTATTGTTTCTGAAAGGATTCAGGCCCCAGCTCTGAATATAAAAAATAATTTGATTGCTTTACTCCATCTACACTTTGGGCCTACAGAGTACAACTTGCTCAATCAGCAAACTACTAACTTACTTCCCACCACCCTGGCCCCTCAGTTGAGGGTGAAGTGTCCATGGAGTGATAGAAGAAGGAAAAAAATAAAACATAATCACACTAAAAACAGGTTGTGTCTACCACTGAATCGGAGGTATTCATATAATGTAGTATCAGGTCAGATCTCTCACCTTTTCCTACAAGATGGCAGACAAACTCTCCTATGTATAAAGAATAGAATCCAGCTGTATTCCGTGAGAACACTACTACGTGCACTATGTAGTGCTTTTAGAATTTGCCACCAGGAAAAATATATCTTGACCATCAGAGGATAGGATATGGCCTTACGACTAGAGCAGTCTGCCTCGACGCTGCAGAACCCGGTTTGGAGTCTCGGCAGGGATGTTCAACATCCTGTGATTCTGGGAAAATCACTTAACCCCTTCAGCACTACGCGGATTACCGCGCTGTGCTGAAGGTTCCGTGCGCGGGCGGGGCCATGACGGAGCGGTTCCGTCATGCGTACAGCGCGATCGACGCGCATGACGGAACCGCTCCGTCATACGCATCGAAGGGGTTAATCTCCCCGTGCCTAACAAAAAAAAAAAATTACATGAAATATGTTAGTCTGTAATGAAACTGGTGCTCATGTAAAGTGCGCTGATACCTTTGGGTCACGTTTGTGCGACATAAAACTCTGGGGGGAAACATACTAAAATCTCGGACGGCATACGAATCATTATGGAAGACAACAGGTTTCCTATCCTGCTCACCTGGTAGCCCTATATTTCGTTCCTACACTCTTCCCAGTTTGAGGTAATCCACCTAACCAGGTAACATTCTACTATCTGGGTTGCTCTTTTACTCTTGACAATGTACCCAAAGACACAACATAAAAAAATACATTTCCTAATTAGATTACAATAGTTAACTGACTACAACTGGCCAGTCAACATTTTGAGATGAACACAACAAGTACTACTGCAGAATTGTTTTTTCCACAAAAGAACATAGCTTACCCCAGCTTTGCCACTTTTTATTTTCACCTTGATGGCCTGGGATATTCCATTTTCTTTTTTGCCCAAGCCTTTGCCTGAAGTAAGTAAACAAAAACAAGCATGAAAAACATGACTAACAAAACGTGCCTCTGATCAGACCTAACCCAAAGCAGGTATTGCTAGACCCATAAGAACATTAAATGTGAAACTAAGCCACTGCCGATTGAATATATTCCTAGTACTAACCTAAACATGCAGGAAACTGGTGCACAACTAGAATTTCAAAAGGGCTGTTTTTTGGTTGGTGGACACAGGATTTATCATGGTTACTGAAAGAAAGATTTATCTATACCAGACTGTTGACCTGCTTCCGATTGCTCTCGGAAGCGTTCCTTCAGCCCAGTCAATCACTCTCACTACCTAGGCTTGATCTGGGCAATACTACCTGGCAACACAAGGTCATTGGGGTTGGGTGAGGAGAGGGCAGTTGTTTGCTCCACCGAGGGCCCATAAGGAACAATTAAATGGGGAACGAAGCAGAAGAGCCTCTTTGAAGTAAGAGGCACCCCATCAGGCACACAATCAGAGTAACACCCAGATAATACAGGCACAGGATCTGGTTATACGAGTCGCACCACACAATTCCGGTCTCACACAATGCAGAGTCGCAAACTCAGTACCTCCCTGGAAATGAGGCACAACGTCTGGTGCGTGTTGATACGGGTCGAACCAGACAATACCGGTCTCACACAGACACAAGTTCAGCAGTGCCACATGCAGTAGAATGAGGCCCTACTACGGATACACCCTCTCGTTCGAGGGTCACAACCTGTGAAATCAGACACCGCACGCAATGCGCATGGAGTCGTCATGTCGCACAAGAGAGATGAGGCACAATCGACGAAGCGGGCCACGCTGGATCCCGCATCCGGTGATTCAGCTCAACACCACCAAGATGCTTATGAATGTTGAGGTACCAACGATGTAGGGGCCCACTCCTTAGATGTGGGTAATACTTTGAGGCTCCGCACAAGGCAATCCAGTCTCCAAGCACAAATCTTAATTCCACGCTGACGCTGAGCCACGAGTTGGGATCTAGCAGACGATGTGAGCACTCAAGAGGGCACAGCTCTCGAGGTGGCACAAGTTGAAAGTGAGTGTCCTTCGCTGGAGGTCTTTGATGTCCATGAGACCTCCACAAGAGAACAGGGGCAAGCCAAAAAGCCCTTGGCGAGCACAATTCAGTGAGCCACATAGCAGCAGGTAGTCAGGTCAGCCACTATTAAGGAAGGGTGCACGGTCCCTTCCATACCAATTCCTCTGGCAGAGTGCAACACGCAGTTCCAGGTTCTCCGGCCCCACGTCCCTACAAGTGTCTCTCTCCCCTGCTGAAGTATGGCACCAGTAGTTATACTGTAGTGTGCCTTGCAAGTTGTGGGTGGTTGAGAGGGTTTCCCTTTGAACCACAGATGTCTCCCCTAAATTTCAGTCCTGTCTGCCGGGAGGCAGTGGAATTCAGATCTTAATCTTTATTGGTGCCATGATCTGGCTCCCAGAGGCTAAGTGTCAAAACCTCTCCCTCCAATCTATACAGCTAGGTCCTAAAATGGCAGAGGACTGTTGTTCCAGTTGCATGTCCATTGTTTATAGCCAGCGCTGGGGAATGCACAGAGGTGCTCCCCCAGCCTCAATTATGGGATGGAATCAAACTAAAAGGCACACAAAATTTTAGAACAGAGAAATGCCCACATTCTAGAAGTGTAATTTCTCTGCTAATAATGACAAATGCACCTTCACCACAGGACAGGGTTTGTCATTGTGAATCCAATAATAGGAAACAGTAGGAGGCTGCTCCACTGCAATCCACTATTGCAGCCTGAAGCAATTTCAACCATTCCCCCATGTTAGCCTATGGGAAGAGTAAACCTTGTAGGTAGTGAAAACACACATGGGTATTCTACACAGCCTGGGCAGGGAACACATGTGTACCTGCCCTGCCTTTAAGCCCATCACTTGCTTCACCCTTCAGGACTTACCCTAGGAGTGCTCTAGTGGTAGAGAAAGGTCTCCTCAGAATTGGCTAGTGATTTGGAGAGGCCAGCCTGATCATAAGGGCAATTGCGCACACACACTTTCAAAAGCAGGCTGGACACATGTTTAAAAACACTATTGGTGTAATTGCGCTCACACAGGTCTGCAATAGAAGGCTTGTGAAAGGTTGTAAAAACGTCAGGTAACGGAGAATCAGCAACACCCCAGTGATATCCCACGGGAAGAGCAGACCTCCTAGGTAGGGAAGTCCCACATGGGGGGGTTCTTCACTACCGGGGTAGAGAACACTTGTGTACCTGCCATGCCTTTCACCTACCGTGTGCTTCACCCATCAGGATTTACTCTAGGTGTGCTCTAGTGGCAGTGAAAGGCTCACTCAGGGGTGGCCAATGCGGGAGAAAGGCCAACCCGAGAATGATACATGTTTGACAGGCTACTCTGGTGGGTGACACAATCAGTGCTGTGTCCCACTACTAACCAGTGCAGTACCCGCCCTGGGTACGTGGTGTAGCTTTTTATAGGGCACTCACAGGTACAACACCTAAACCAATCAAGTAATCACCCCTTCCTGGCCTGTGTAGGAATGGTGCACGTGCTTTCCCGCTGCATTACAGGGAGAAAGTGCCCAGAACCCTAAGGCCAAAAAATGAAAGTCCACAAAAACCAGGAGAAAAAAAAAAAAAAAAAAAAGCTAAACGTTTTAGGGAAATCCCCTAAGAAGGGCCATGTCCAACACCACACTTTTGCAGCATGCCAAACTCTTGTTTGCAGCTTAGGTTTACAAAACATCTGTGCGCAACATTCTGCAAAAACGTAAAGGTGCAAACTTGTGAAATCCTACAACTTCAGAGGCAACTAATACTGAACTCTTGTTCGAACCAAATGAAGTACACCCTTGCCTCCATCCACCTCTTACCATAACAGCGAGGATTGCTATGTCTACCTCAGAGTAAGCAATACGAATTTTCACATATTTAATTTTTTAGTAACTATTTTTCACTGTGCTGCACCAATGTTTTTCCTAACACATGAAAAATAAATATTACTACTAAAACAAATAACCATACCTTCCTTCCAGCCTTGATTCTGCATAAGCTGCTCGGCAAACTTCATCCCCTTGCTCTTGCTTCCCAAGTTGCCACTCATGATGGAAAATCAATAGTTGTTCCAAGATATTCTTTGAGGAAACACCCAAAACCTTCTATTTTACAATAGGTGCATTCACATTCCCCTATGGTTAAAATCGATCTGGAAAAAAATTAAACAAAATGTCAAGCATGAAGTACTGATCGTACAATAAGTCCGGTTTTCACAAAAAGTAGTACGTGCCATTGACAGCGGGCATCGAAGGCTCGGCAACATGCTCCATTGCCCATCACTCTCTGTCCCTACCTGCTCCGATGAAGGAGCCCCGGACTAATCCTGTTCCCAATCCGTCTAGAAGAGGAGGATTGCTTTGATAAGTACACTGCCCTGGCATCACATCATGATAAGTCCACTCATTTTGCTGTTTTTCTGCTGTGTGTGAATATCCTATTAATCTACATTCCATACCTTGCAGAGTAATATACTCTTATATTGATTAAAAAGTTATAAGTGAAGTTCATAAAACTTAACAGTGCCAGAAATAGTAAGCAAACATGTCTCAGAAATAAGAGAAGAAAACAGAGCAAGAAAAGTGTGCTTGCTAGGGGTTTGTTCATCTAGCATTACCTAACATTATGCGCTTCTGTGTGCCAATGTGTAAATTCCACCATTTCCTAAAATATGGTGCATATCCCTGCCTAAACAGATCAGTGCTTGCCGTTAGATAAGGACATTTATAATACATGCCATCGGCATGTTAACATTCTTTGCTGATCTTGGGAGGTAACTGGAAGTGAGCAGTCAGCTCAAATGATTATAATACTGAGGCTTTGGTTGAGAGAAAAAAAAGACATTATGCATTAACAAAGGTGATAACGGTTGCATTTCTTAGGGAGTACACACAAGCACCTGTACCAAGTCTTTAAAACCAAAACTTTATTTCATATCTTTTTGTAAATGAAGAAAAGGCAAAAGAGAAAGTGAATAGGAGTCGACATTTAGCTTTGATGCTATGCCTTTTCAACCAAATTTCACAGACAAATAGAGAGACTTTGGGGTTACACCCTTTTCACAGATAAAAACCTCCCTTTTAAATATTACAAAGTCTCCCGTTTGTAGGCCACAAGGTAGGGTGCATGGTATTTAAAAGTAGGACATGTAGAAATGTAATGTTAACCTGTCCTTACAATGACTAGCACCCAAAAGCTATTTTCACAATGGCAGGCCTAGCTGTCCTAGGCAGAAAATCAGAGTAGCTGTCAAGTCATGTGAAGCACCAGGTTTAGTAATTCTTTTTCATATTTCAATGACCATTCTTCTGCTTAACATTATAGACGACTGTGGTCAAAACTGCCAGGTTTGTTGCCGCATTGTACATAGCACAAAGGGATACCCCATGGAGTCTTCCACTACCCTAAACAGCATAGGTCTTTAAATTGTAGGGCGCGCCCTCCTGGGGAGGGGGGGGGGGGGGGGGGGGGGGCACAAATGCCTTTGTAAATGAAGATGGCCTGGAAGTCCGACTTGATTTCTCTCCTTTCCAGGCTGTCTTCATTTACATCCAGCAGGTAAAGGGCATATAAAACTATGGCAACTGTTATTCTTGGTGACATGGTGGCAGGGTCAAAGACATGGCTAAAAAGAAAAAAACAACATTTTTTGCAAGTATTATGTGGATTTTTCATATTTAGCCAGCTGCATATCAAATAAAGCGCATACCATAAACGAAAAATAAATACAAATTAAACTAATCCTTGGAAACGCTTTATTTTAGGTTATCAAACCTCAATTCATTAATGTGATCACTGCAGCGGTCTGCGAAACCACAGAGTCACACAGTTGAACCCTGCTTGGCACAGTATGGAAACCTGACTTGTGCATTTATAATGCTATCAAGTCCTAGCCGGTAACACAAAGCACTGTAAATATTCGAGACATTATTTAAAAATTGTATTGTACACGATATAAGCAAGGCTGCTGGAATTGTGCAGCAGGAAGAATGAAATTGTGGCAGGCTAATGAAACTATGCAGCAAAAAAGCAGACACATGCGGCTTAACATAGTACTTTGTGATAGTGTTACTTCATTATTTTATCAATTCCAAACATGCTAACTGTGTGGGAAAATGTTTCACCTCATTAGTGCCAGATTAACACTCAAATTCAGCAATAAGCAACTGAAAGCAGACTGTCAATCTTTGCGATGGGCCTTCCACTGCGTGGCAACATGTGTTGTTGCCTTTTTGTGAACTTTTGAGCTAGAAACATTGTTTGTTAAAATATGTAGAATATGAAGCAGATTGTGGATTATGCAGCATGTGTATTTTAAATGGCCATCACTACCATTAGTGCAGCAGGTACAGTGGCACTAGTGCAGTGCACCCCAATTGTGTCTGTTACTAGCAATATGATGGATGGGAACCCTTTTTCCTTGGTTAGCATTAGGGCCCTGGTTACCCTTACTAGTCAGGAACAGGTCCAAAGCAACAGACGGCAAGATGTGGGATTTACTCCCTTTTTTATACAACCTGCTTTGGACCTCATGTCTAGGAGTGATGGGTAAGTGGAGAGAGTGAGCAGAGTAGTAGGTATCATTTGTGCCACAGACGCAGTGGCACAGGGCGTCCAATGAACCCCAATTAGCGAAGGGAAAATGTAATTAGGGAAGACACATTAGCTTAGGCCTCAGAAAGATGACAGAGCAGGGAAAGGGACAAGATTGAGGCCCACTTTTTCAATAAGGGGCAGAGAAGACAGCCAGCCACTTCACAAGGCAGTCGATCTCATTAATGAAGCAGGTGCAATGGCACTCGGGCCCAGGAGTGAAAGGCCCACTGCATAATAATGACTGCCTTCATTTATAAAAGAGGATCGAAGGCTTACTTTTCTTCCTAGCATTAGAGGAGAAGGCACCCTTGCTGCAAAATGGTGGACATCATTCCGGAGCTCATTTTATTCTGAAATGGACAGAGAATCTGTTTCAAGCTTGGAGTGATGGCCATGCACGGTGGGGAAAAGGTGAAAGAGGCAGAGGACAGTCTGCTACTCAGGGCTGCAGCTATAATTAAAGCAGCAGGTCCAGTTGCATTGGTGTCAGGAGTGTGAGGGGCTCAAAACACCCCAAGTATCACGAGTTGCGTTATTGCTCGATACATTTGCTCTTTCATAAGGGTCACATTTAGTGTGGAGTATCAGCTACAAGAAAAAGTACTTTTGAAATGATAATCCCATGCCCTCATCTTTCTGCTCCCCCAAGTACTGACATAACGTTTTTGGGAAGGGCCCGATTTGAAAACATTTTGCAGAAGGGGGGACCACAGCAAAAAAAAATTTAAGACCTTTGCTATATAGGGACACCCTGCCCAGCCCTCCACTATAGTACAGAATACCGAGGAGCATCCTGCCCAAACCAGCATCAACACTATACAGCATACTCAAAGGCACCCAGGCCAAGCCTACAACCCTCCATACAGAGCAACCAGGCCAAACAGTACATGCACAATAAAATGTCCAGGTTCACCGTGAATAACAACGAACTGACCTTTCTGGATAAAACCACGCAAATATTTTTATTCTAGTCATCGGCACCAAGAGTATTGAAACTTGTAGGCCCATGGAAAAATGCAATTAAGGAAGGGAAAAAAGAAAGTATCCGTCCCAGTATGTTGGCTGAACACTGTCACAAATTGAGAGCTGCATTTCTAGCTAATTACCAACATAATGTACGCACCGCCAGGGGCACTCTATTCATATATCTGCCATACTGTACACAGCCCACAAACACCACAAAAAGCCAATACTGATGTCACTCGAGTTCCTTACTTATGGAAGTGGCACATGGAACAACTCAATGTGACATCAATTTATTTGATTTTCTTCTTTACTTTATTCTTTAATTTTTTTAATAATTTTCAATTATATGAAAAAGTTTCAACAATTTACAAACCACAAATTTACAATCCACACCCACTATTTTTTACATATTCAACACAAAATCCAATATTGAGACATCAAAAAATACATGATCAAAGCACCACATATAACATAAAACAATTAATGACATACTTTGAGAAAGACAAACAAAAACAAAAGACTTTTAGCACGTTTTTACCAATTGGCTTTTTTAAGCCTTACATTCCAACCAAACAGTGCACTGTTCTAATTAGACCCACTGTACTTCAAGTGTAACAGTATACTCTAATTCATAGACAAAATTAATATGCTTGAACTTGGCCAGGGGTAACTCCCTTTTCGTAGCACTTGTTCGGAAAATACATGGTCAACGCGTTTCGAACCCAACTACGAATTTATTGGGTTCTCATCAGGACCATTTTGTCCCTTCTTTTTCCTTTTGAATCTATTTTTAGTGGAGCACATGAGATCGGCTGATCTCATCCAAAAGGTAAACTTTTTTACATAGAGGCGGTGTCAGTGTAGTAAGAGTACCTTGAATGGTATAGCACAGTTGGTAACTTAAACCCAATTTTTGTTCTTTTTAGCTAATGGTCCTGATGAGAACCCAATGAATTCGTAGTTGGGCTTGAAACGCGCCGACCTCGTATTTTCCGAACAAGTGCTACGAAAAGGGAGTTACCCCTGGCCAAGTTCAAGCATATTGATTTTGTCTATGAATTAAAAAGAGTATATTGTTACGCTTGAAGAACAGTGGGTCTAATTAGAACAGTGCACTGTTTGGTTAGAATGTAAGGCTTAAGAAAGCCAATTGGTAAAAACGTGCTAAAGTCTTTCGTTTTTGTTTGTTTTTGTCAAAAAAAGTAGGTCATTAATTGTTTTATGTTATATGTGGTGTTTTGGTCATGTATTTTTTGATGTCTCAATATTGGATTTGGAGTAGAATATGTAAAAAACGGTGGGTGTGGATTGTAAATGTGTAAATTGTTGAAACTTTTTCATATAATAATTGAAAATTATTCAAAAATTAAAAAACAAAGTAAAGAAGAAAATCAAATAAATTGATGTGTCACATTGAGTTGTTCCATGTGCCACTTCCATAAGTAAGGAATTCGAGTGACATCAGTATTGGCTTTTTGGTGGCGTTTATGTATATTGGGTCCAGCCTTTCTGATTAAGGGCCAAAACCTTCTGCTGTTAGTTGGTACCCAGCCCACAGCAGCATCCTGCCCTGTCCCCCAATACAAGAGCACCCGAGAGATTCACTGTTACCCATTAACCTTGCATCACTGTCAGCTTACCCTGAACCACCACTTTCACCACCCTACCATCCTGCTGTGCAAACCACAGGGCACCCTTATCCTGTCCAGGATTTGCATCTTACCCTACAGAATAATATGTACTTTTGTGGGTAAGGGGAAATGACATCATATTAGAGTTTGGTAAAACGGCTGTAAAGACAGATCGATCATTCTCTGTTCACTTGAGTTGCTCTTGGGTATCTTGGGGAAAAGCTGCATTCTTAGCCACTTCCTCCGCCCTTAAATGTCAGTCAGCAGTGCGTGAATAAAAACATGGTGGACTATTTCAGGGTTCAGCTTCCGAAGAAGTTATTTTACTGCCACCTCATTTTTTGTTCAAAGTCCAACATCCTA
The DNA here is from genome assembly GCF_964204655.1 of Triturus cristatus. Classification (NCBI taxonomy): domain Eukaryota; kingdom Metazoa; phylum Chordata; class Amphibia; order Caudata; family Salamandridae; genus Triturus; species Triturus cristatus. The sequence goes on along the minus strand of NC_140595.1, from coordinate 138,803,821 downwards.
ACATGGAAAGCACTGGACGAAAAGGGCAGGAATTCCTTCAGGGTTAAACATGGGCTACACAAGTAACCAGCATGATATAATATGTTGTCTTCTTCCATATCCCCTATATCGTTTTGGAGTTCTCTTTTTTCCTTCCCCACACGCCATCCTTGGCTCTTTAAAAATGGCCATAACAAGAGAACACAGGTGCAAACACCATACCTCCTGGAACTTGGGTAATTACATCTGTATGCAAGTAGTGTTCCGTTTGCATACATTCAAATAACTTTAATAAAACTATGAATGTATCACATAATCCATAATCTGAAGAATTAAACAAAAAAAATACAAATTGTTTCTAGCCCAAAAGGATCAAAGGTTACCAAATACGCAAGAAGAAGTGTAGGCCTGCAGGTGAAGGGCCTCACAAACGTTGACTGGGCACATTTCAGTTGCCTATTGATGTGTTTGGGTGTTAAATTGGTACCAATGAGGTGAAACTTATTCCCATACAGTGTTATCAGTAAAAATATCTAAATATTTAAGTAATACTATCGAAAAAGGTGCACATTATGCTGCATAATTTGACCTTTCTAGCCGTATAATATAGTCAACCTTGCCGCAAAATTATGGATTTAGATTTGCCACATAATCCATCATCTGCTGCGTAATCGGCAGATAATAGAAATAATTGTTTCTAGTTCAAATGAGTGAAAAGTGGCAGTTTTACGGGCAGGACAGGGTAGGCGTTAGGGCTCAGGGCAGGAGTAGGAGGGATATAATTTTAGGGCGGGGGGGGGGGGGGGGGGGGGAGTTGAGATCTTAACCACTCCTATACCCTTACCAATCATGCCTTTACAATGAAATTGCATGGTAAAGGAATGCGTGGTTAAAGCGCATTAGTGGTTCGGGCTGCGTTGTAGAGGCACGCGTGGCTTAGCCATGCATGCGTCTATCATACAATCCTTCCCTGGATCAGGAACAACCATCCTAGGACCGTTTGCATATATTCAAGTAACTTTCAGAAAATTATGGATTTAACACATAATCCATAATTTGCTGCATAATCTGAAGATTTTAACAAGAAAATCAAATTGTTTCTAGCTCTAAAGGATCAACGGTTTAAAAAAAAAACCCACAAGAACAAGCGTAGACGTGGAGTTGAAGGCCCTCACAAAGGTTGATTTCACATGCTTATTGATGTGTTTGGGTGTTAAACTGGTATTAATGAGGTGAAACTTTCCCATACTGCAGTAAAGTAAAAATAACAAAATATTTAAGTAATACTATCAAAAACGGAGCACATTATGTTGCATAATTTGACCTTTCTTGTTGTTTAAAATAGTCACCCGTGCAGCAAAATTATGGATTTACATTTGGCACATAGTCCATCATCTGCTGCGTAATCTGCAGATTATAAAAATAATTGTTCCTAGATCAAATGGGTCAAAAGTCACTAAAACCACGTTGACACATTTTCCTGCGCCAATGGCCCTTTACGAAGATTGACTGCTAATCTTTCAATTGATTAGTTATATTTGGGTGTTACATTGATACTAGTAATGGCAAACTTCTATCAGACAGTGTTATTACCATGCGTTAAAATGACAAAATAACGATATCACAAAAGGAGCAGCAATACCCTGCATATATATGCCTTACCTTGCCGCATAAATTGGGTCACTTTCTGCCATATAATTACAGTGGCCAAGGCTATAGGTGGTCGACTAGCTAGTTAATTAAATTATATCTGACAGGTGTGAAATACTCATAGCAGTGGTTACTGACTGAAGAGGAGGACTGGGGCTATTCGAATTTTTTACATCTTCGATAAGTTTTAGTGAGTCCTCTATAAAGAGGAGGCAGGGCCCATGGCACAACGTAACGGCACCAAAAACAGTGAGGATTGGTCGTGTGTGCAAGGGCTTTAACGTGCACGTTTTTGCAAAGTATATACATTTCACCAAAAACCATTAACATGCCAATCTGAAATTCTAGCTACTCTCGAAATCATTAGGAGTTCCTTAGAAAACGTAACTGCCTTCAAAGTCGGCAACTTAAATCCACGGAAATGTTTTAAAAAGCATTGATGTTCTAACAACTAAAGTTATTGGAGGGATTGAGAAGGAAACACTTTCTGGATCAAAAACGCCAGTAAGCTGTTTAGTGACGTTTCCCAATTGGATATTTATGGCGCGCAGTGAAAGACATTTACTTGTAATTTAAACAAACCCATACCAAGCTTTAAGAACGTTTGATGTCTGTGAATATGCGAACGATTAGAAGATAAAGACATTTCTTTCGGACCTCAAATTCACGAGACACTGCCTACCACTCACCTTTTGTTTTTTTATCTCTAAAATAGGTACGACCGGGGAAAGCGCTGATGCTTCAGGCTAGCAAACAAGCTTTTCTCTTGGGGAACGTGCAGCAGCCACTGGGCGTCGCCATCTTTGACTACAAGCCTCATCGACGTCTGAGTCCGACCCAGCGAAAGCCACCAAAGAGGAGAGATATTCCAGCCCTCCAGATTACCATAGAGAGCGGCAGCGTCGCTCACATGCATAGAAATAAAAGAAGGACAACGCGTGAGTTCTCATTCATATGGGAAAATGTCGGCCATTTCGGAATAATAATTAAGATGATATAGTTAGTTAGATAATATGAACATCTACTAAATATTCAATGAGTGGTCAGGAAAAAGCTTATATATTGCATGACATTTTGAATTGGAGAGTCCGACAGCTGCGTTAAATAATTCGCCAAATTGAACACTTCAGCAGAATACTTCTATCGTTACTTACTCAAGGGATATTGCACAGTAACTGATTAGGTCTTGCCACTCCACTTTAGCTGTGTGGCAAAGCCTCATGTCACTTCTGCGCGCACCATAAAAACGAAATACCATACAACACATAGGGGCATATTCCCAAGGAGCTATCGCCGAATGGCAATTTATCGCAGCCAAAGTCGAGATAAACTTATCACCCCATTCACAAGCTGGTGCTAACAGCTCATAGCACCAGTTTACCTGCGATGGCAGCCGCAAAAATCATCGCCACAGATGACCCCCGCAACTATCGCTAATGAGAGGCAGAGTAGGCGTTCCCTTGCAAAAATCTGCGACAACACCACTCCACAACATTCTCAACGACCAGCCAGATCGGCGATAAGATCACAAAACAGGCGATAAGGCGCGTATAGCTGCAGGAAATTAACACCTGCTCTGACCTGGTGCAAAGTCGGACCACAGCCTGCACCACAGAATAGAGCCCAGCCCAGAGCCACACCTGAAGGGCAACAGATGCCATGGAGCCACTGATCATGCAGCTCGGAGCCCCAACAGGGCCACAACACCCACTGCCACCACCCCCAGGACCCCAACCCCCTCCCCAGCCACCCCCCACCCGGCCAAAGACATGCCACTTCAACTACACGGAATTATGTACCAAATAATCCGCCTGATGTCGCACAATCACATTTGGTAACATGCATGTGTCGTCACAAAAATGAGCATCACCCATTCACCTTCGATGTAACAAATTAACATTTATTCAAGTCAAGTCAAGTATTTCTTTATTCGGTTTTTAGCAGATAAAAAAACCATAAAAGCAATCGCATAAAAAAGACATTTACATTTCATAACAGTTTTTAAAAACGAGATACTGACAATTAATACAAGATAAAAATACTTTTTTCTTTTTTTCTGTTAAAAAAACAGTAAAAATTGCTTGGTTACTTCGCAATGTTTTATTTGTGATGTTAACACAAGTTCATTACTTATATGTACAACGTTCTAGCGTGATGTGGCTCTCACTTTGCTCAGTTGGTTTACCCAAAACTGGGCACATTTACAAATTTAGTTGATGTCGAAAAATGCATTTCAGAAATTTAACAATGCACTTCGACATCCACTCCTCCCCCAATGATTGTAAGAATAACAGGGCCGGACGGCATCTTCTTATTCCTACATGTTTTAATAGCGGGATCAGCCAGATCTTTCTGTGCTCTCTGTAAAATTTACAAAAGAAAAGGGTATGAATAGTGGCCTGATTTGAAATCTCATCACACGGGCACAGTGATGGTACTGTATCCCAGTTGTTTCTTTCCGGAAAAGCAACCAGACGATGAAAAATATTTAACCTGAATCTTATTAAGAGAAATCTCTCAAAAGTGGTAAGATCGTGGGTTAAGTATGGCTGGATTGATAAGGTTGTTTGGACGGCAACACAGTGTTGCACAGATGGTTTAAAGGCCTCTTTCATTAACCAAATTTCTTCTAAATGGGCCAATGAGAGCGCCTGTAATGCCTTTCTTGATAGTGACCGGATTGTAGCAGGAGCCAGGTAGTATTTTTCCAGTCCCAGATCAAGTAAGAACCCTTTTATATAAGCCAACCAGCCAACTTTAAATGAGTGGTCCAAAGCAATACAATCTGAAATGATTTGCTGAGTGAGTGTGTTTTTATCCCCAGACCATATGCGATGCGAAAGAAGAAGTGGCTGAATTTTTACTAGGTCCGTTAAATATGAAATTTCCAGTTCTGTATGGCACGCAAAAGTAGATGTACTTTTAGGTACCGCTAGGAGGAAATGGAGGAATGCGTTTTCTGCCACTTGTAAGTTTTTAATGTTTGCATACCCCCACACTCCTGCTCCATATAGCGCTACTGACTGACACTTGGCTCTGTATATTTTTATGAGCTCTACTGGTGGTCTTCTGCCCAATTTTTTTGAAAAGTTTCCAAGAGCCATAGTAGTTCTTACTAGATGGAATTTTCTAGACTCTATTTCGGGGGACCAGTTTAATTTATGATCGATAGTAATGCCCAAGTATGGATACTGAGCTGTTACATCCAATTTCTCTTTATGTAAGAATATACCCTTTGGCCTTTGTTTAGCTAATCCAACACTCATAACAAAAGTGTTTTTGATGTTAATACGTAGGTTCAACTCTCCCATAAATTGGGAATACCTATTTAGGGCCTTCTGAAGTTCTAGGGGGGTACGTGCCAATATCACGGCATCGTCCGCATAGAGCAACGCCGGAATCGGACGGTTGTTAACTTGGGGGAGGTCCTGGCTCCCGTTCAGTATAGCTTGCTCCAGGCCATTAGTATAAAGCGTGAAGAGAAAGGGAGCCAGGACACATCCCTGTCTCACACCCCTCTCTACTTTGAACGGCGCCGATAGCTCCCCATTTGTACCGTACCTCACCCTAGCAGATGCATTTGTATACATTTCACGCAGAAAATTTACTAAAGGTAATTCCACCCCCATGTCCAGCAATACTGACCACAATTTAGCATGGCAAACGCAGTCAAAGGCAGCGGACAGATCCACGTAGACCATGTGGAAACTGCCCGCTTTTGCACATACGTATTTCTCCAGGAGCAGGGTTAGATTCAAGGCCTGTTCAACTGTCCCCCGGCCCTCACGGAAACCAAACTGAATGTCTGAAAGTATCCCGCCATCCTCTGCCCACTGCTGGAGACGCTCCAAGATGATCCTGCCTGCAACTTTACCCAAAGAATCCAGCAGGGAGATTGGACGGTAGCATGATACCTCCTGACGGTCCCCCTTTTTAAAAATTGGGACCAAAATTGATTTTGACCATGAGTCCAGTAGTCCCACCTCACAGGCTGCCCTAAGTACCCTTGTAAGTATTGGTGCCCAAAGCTCTTGTTTTGACTTAAATAGGTCTATTGGGACACCATCGGGTCCTGGAGCTTTACCGTTTTTGCTGGTTTTGATGGCTCATTGGACTTCACCGATATCAATGTCTATTTCTAGTGGGTAGTTGGTGTTATGTGGAACGGCGGTTGAATCTGCGCTTATGTCTACTGGGTCCCCTCCAAATATCTTTGAGAAATAATCTACCCAGGTCAATTCATCGATTGCCACATCAATGGATGGTTGATTCTTTTGCTCTAGCAGAAATGGGGATTTTACCACAGCCTAAAACGCGGAGCTATCTTTAAGGATACAGCTTTTGTGCAATTGATCCCATAGGGCCTGTTTTAATTCTATTTTCCTATCCTTTAAAGCTTTATCATATTCCCGCCTTAAGTCTGCTATTTCTTGGGGCACCCTGTTTGGGTTTTGCAAGGCAACTTTCAGTTTGGAATGCGCCACTGTACATCGGTGGTTAAACCACCCCGCTTTCTTCTTTTGAGTATTATTTAATTTTACAAACAGTGCTGCTTTTATTGCTTTTGTGACCTCCTCAAAATTACTTATTGCTTCTTCACTATGTACAGACAAATCTAGGCATTTAGAGATTGAACTGTAAGCCATTTGAATGACTTTCCTTGTGATTTTTTGGGGATCAATTTTTTCCCATTTCAATGAGAAACCATTAAGTCTGTCCAAGTGTAGGGTATTTTGCCTCAGTGCACTAACTATAATTTGCGTGCTGTCCTCTCGCAATAGATGGAATACTATAGTAAGGGCACAGTGGTCACTTTGTGTACTAACGAGGGTTTGAAAGTTGGTGACGCGATTCCCTGAGAAATTAGAAATCAAAATGAAGTCTATAGTGTTTTGACTGCCTCTTCCGGTGTAAGTTACATCTAACCTCTGAGTTAAAACGTTTATTTTGTTTACAATTTTTAAATCTAGGTTGAGTAAAGATTCGTTTAGACAATTTCCAATACTTGAGTGGGAAAAATGTCCCAATGGTTCTTTGTTCTCGTCCATTAACCCACACAAGTTATGGTTGCAGTGTTCACAGGGATGTTGATTAAAATCGCCCCCCCCATAAAATGGTGGCCCCTTTTGCAGAATCCCTAATCAAGGTCGATAATTGGGAGCACAACTGTCGCAGACCAGTTTGAAGTTCCCTGTCTGGCAGATTGTTATAAAAGTTCACTAACAGAACAGACTCGTCTCTACTAAGACGGAGGAGCAAAATTTGATAGTTTGTTTCCAGGGCTAGTGGAGTAATGGCCAGGCCCCCTATGGTGTTTGAAATGAATACTGTCAGGCCGCCTTTTGCTCTACCTGAGGTTGAATGTATTGCAGGGGAAAAAAAGGTTTTGTAACCTACCAGATGGATTTCGGTGGTTGACCAGGTCTCCTGGAGAGATATAATATTAAATTTCTCCAGGAAACCTATGCCCATACCATTTTCTATTTTACGGCGTAATCCGGCAATATTCCAGAATAGGAATGCAATCAAGGAATCTATTTTAGCTGGGGGAGTTTCCATTAGCCCTGAAGATTGTTCCATTGAAGACTCTTCAGTAAATTCCACATCATCTACTTTTTCGTACGTATTAATGCCCGGTGATGGTTCTCCTGCCATAGTACACTGATTTTCTATCTCGTGGTAGCCTATCGGCCTGTATACAATATGATTCGGGGTTTCAGGCTGTTTATCGGGCTTTAAATTAACTTTTAGAGTTGGTACAGTTTCAGAGTGTCTAGAAACATGACTCACCCCGATGTCTCGTTTAGGCAGTCAGTCAACTCCTTCCAGACCTGAGAGCCAAGAGAAATGATTGAATGTGGGAACATCAAAACCAAGGCCATTTAGACCAAAGTTTTCCCTACTGCGCCCATAAAGGGCACTGGATCTTCGGGGATGGACCAACAGGGATTGTGGGTAGAAGTAGTTGAGGTCATGAGTAGTAATTTCTTCCCCTCTTTTCTCGGAGTACCAGTCAACAATGTGTTTGGTTGCACTACGGTCCCTAAAGTTTATTATAACTACATCACCTCTGATATCTTTTGGTCTATAACCTACCCACACTAATCTTCTAACATGAAGAATTTCCCCGTTTATATTGGGGTTAGCGGCCTGTTATTCCTCAACCAAAATGTAACTTTGTTTTTAAGTCCCTGTTGGCCCTCAATTTTTCCCACTGGTAGTTCTGGAACCCCAGTTAAAACCACGACATAGGGTACCGCTTCTGGTGGTAAGTCAATTTTTTGCTGGTATAACATTTGAGATTTAGAGGAAAGGGACTTCCTGACTACAGTAGTCTGGGAGTTGTCTGTCTTATTGATTGGCCCGTCCGCTTTATCATTCCTGTTTGTCATTTGGGGCTCAGTAGGAAAAGACTTCGTGAAGGCATTGGTCTTAGACTTATCTTTTGGTGTTACCTGGCTCTCCGAGCTCACTTCCTGAGGTCTGGGATGACTTTTGTCTGTTGTCAGGGGGGCTACAGTTTTCTTAACTTGTGTTGTTGAAATATTATTACGAAATATTTTCGCCGCTGTATTTGGCCCATTTAATGTCGTACGGTCTTGTTGGTGGGGCCTAGCCTTGACTAATTCGTTAAGTAAATCTGTATTGGTTGTGGTTACTTTTTCTATGCTCCCCAGTTGTTCAGTCATTCTTTTAATTCGCTCTATTAACGGCAGTATTAGTGATTTAACTAATTTCTCCATACTACCCATTAAGTCATTGATAAGGTTGGTGGGTTGAATGTAATTATCCTGTATTCCCTTTCCCACAGTTTTCTCGATGTTCTTTGGGTTGTTCCAAACTAATTTGGGCATTTTTGTGTGTTTGCAGGCCTGGTGTGTCCCCCCACGTTTCCTTTTACCTATTGTTTGCCTGGGGGCAAATGTGTTACTGTGCATTTCCTTGAACGTGGAATCCCTAGAGGAAATAGTAGTTATTAACTCCTCTGGGGTAATATCTGAAGTCGTGTCAATAGATGTATCGTTCGTATGTGGTGGCGTTAAGGAAGTTTGGTCTTGAAGTTGAAATGGGATACAATGTCAGCCTCTTGGGAATTATCAGGGATCTGAACCGTTGGCGTGGTTGCTGACTGTATTTTGCCCAGGGATGAACGTTTGCTATACAAGATTTCGGAAGATAGACACCTTTCCGTGATTTCGATCTCACGTTCGAGCACGGAGGCAGCCTTTGTAATGAAAAGATCAAGAGTCCCTTGGACCGAGCCTCCCACCAGAGATTTCCTTGATTTACTACATCGACCAGTCATGCTCCTACAAGGGTTAATGTAAATGCAGATAGGAAAAAAGGATGGCAACAAACCGGTTTGAACAGTTGCTAAATCAATTTGTCAGAAGAATTTAAAACTGTAATATGACACAGAATAATCCTGGCGTAGCCAAAAACAAATAATAAGGTTAAGTCAAACTTTAAGCTAAAGTCTTAATTCGTATATCTTGAAGTCAGTGTCAGGGGGTACCCCAGCCCAGCCTTGGCCAGCCCCGGACGGCCACAAACGGTCCCGCCCTTGTCCCGGGCTTCTCCCGGCGTGTCCCGCGCACGTCCTCGCGGGGCGAGGGAACAGGCTGTCCTTTATGCGCCTCCTGGCGCGTGTTAGAGTGGCGTCCTGGCCCAGGGGATCCTGGGTGTTGTAGTCTGACCGGCAGAGCCAAGTCCAGCCGGTCCCACAACCCTGTGTCGTTTGCTGGCAGGGGGGGCGGAGCTTATCCCAGCTACAGGAACGGTGGCGGGGAGCCAAACAGAAGCAGGTATGCAGCAGAAGGAGACAAGGGGCTCTGCAACAGGCTGCCCTTTATGCGCCTCCTGGCGCGTGTTAGAGTGGCGTCCTGGCCCAGGGGATCCTGGGTGTTGTAGTCTGACCGGTGGAGCCAAGCCCGGCCGGTCCCTCAACCCGGTATCGTTTGCTGGCAGGGGGGGTGGAGCTTAGCTCGGCTACAGGAACGGCGGCGGGGAGCCAAACAGAGAGGGGGGAGAGAGATAGACGGACAGAGAGGGGGAGTGAGACACAGATAACAGAAGAGATGGACAGGGAGAGAGAGTGCCGACAATGCGCACCCAGGCCACACTGCTCACCTGCCACCGGTGTGTCTCCAACCACGTGCCGGTATGTAGTGCAGTTCACCAGGTCACACATCTGAAACAGATTCTTCATCTGAAACAGAGTCCAGATACATGAATGGCAAAGTACATACAATTGCACAAGACATCATCGCCTGTCCGCCCCTGCGCACCCAGGCAGATGCACCCCAGCCCCTCCCGCCGCCCAGCGGTGCATGCCCGCCCCAGCGCACCCAGGCAGATGCACCCCGGCCCCTCCCACCGCCCAGCGGTGCATGCCCGCCCCTGCACACCCAGGCCTCACTGCTCACCTTCCGCCCTTGGTGTAGAGCAATGAGGGCCCACCACGTGCCGTTGCAAGTCACATGCCTGTAGACGGTGGTGCGTTTCACCCTGTTTTTCAAGAACTAGTGGACCACCTCAGTGAACCTATGTTCAATCCCTTACTTATTCATGGTACTAATTCTACCGAGTGGTTCCCTGCTGACCATGTGGCAGAATAAGTTTCTTTTTATTTGGGTAATGCCCTTGATAAGTCCTCAAGAAATAAATTAAAATCTGAATTCCTCTGTCCTTCCCTCCCTAATACTATGACCAATACGCCTATTATTGACCCTAACATGCTTATTTTTTTAACAAAATTCGGAAAAGATCCATAAAAAGGAGTGGATAGAACCTGGTCTAACTGCCAGGATAAAATATTGGATTTGGTGTGTCCTCTCGCCAGAACTTTTGATTTGGCGAAGAAGCCAAGATGGAGGGTACTATTATTGACCCTGATACCCTTTCTAATTACGCCCAACAGGCTACTTGTATCTTAAGAAATGCCAATGCACATATCTATTTGGAGAGAAGAAAAAGCCTTCTATTAAAAATTGACCCCAAATTAGTTTCCTTGGCTTCTAAAAAGGAGGGTCCTTCTGCTAAAGGTCTTTTATTTGGCGACTCTTTTATTAAAGATTTAGGTAAATATGTTTCCACTTTTGCCACTATGAACAAAGCTCAAACATCTCTTAAAAAGATTTTTTCCCTTCTGATTTTTGCCAGGGCCGGCAAATGTCAGAGTCGCTTTACTGGCCACTCCTCTAAGAGAGGCTCCTTCAACCAGAAGGCCAATCGGACTCTAACACAGGATATAAGCCTCAGTCCTATCCACGTTGTCCCAGAGGTTACCGGTCCAAAGGCTACAGGTACATAGGAGAACAATACGCCGGTAAGTGCTTCCAATTCTGTCTTTCCTCCCATAGAAGGCAGACTGACTTTATTACTAGATTCATGGACTTATCTTTCCAGAGATCTCTTGGTCATACAGTCAGTTCAGGGGTACCTAATAGAGTTCTACCAAACCCGGTTCAACATTACCTTCTTCTTCCCCTGCGTTTCTCCCAATAACAGAATAATCTCATTTGCAGCGAGATTCTGTCTCTGCTTTCCAAACAGGAGGTACAACAAAGTCCCTTCAATCCTTCAGGATTTTCTCAGCAATTATTTTCTTGTGAAGTAGTGTACCAACATTTCAATATGGAAACTATCTTACATCTCAGAGATATTCTTATTAAAAACAATTGGTTGGTCAGACTAGACCTTCAGGACGCTCATCTCACAGTCCCTATTTATCCTTTTCACATTAATTATCTCCAGTTTCAATGAGAAAATTATTTTTATCATCACAAAGTACTTCCCTTCAGCCTGTCTTCACCCGCTTGGTGTTTCACCAAGATTCTACGTCCTGTGGTGGCTTTTCTCAGAGCTCAAGGTATCCGACTTATCATCTATCTCGACGATATTCTCATCATGGCTCAGCACAGGAATCATCTGTTATCTCATCTTTGTCTTTGTCAGAATCTCCTTTTTTGTTTAGGTTTTCTGGTAAACCTTCAGGAGTCAGTCCTGTTACCATCTGGAGTTTCTCGGTTTTCTCATCAACACCTCCTGCTCTATTCTTCAGCTCCCATCTCACAAGTTATCTCTTATAAAAAAGAAGATTCGTCATTCTGTCTCTCCCGGTCTTTTCCCTCAGATCTTTAGGCCGGCTAGTAGGCCTTTTGGCTTCTTCAATTTCAAGCCATTTTTCTTGGCCGTCTTCATTATCTTCTCAAAGATCTTGCCTACTCAGATTCCATTTCCCTCGATCAAGAGTCCAAAGAGGAACTTCTTTGGTGGCTTCAAATTCTAGATGCCTGGAACGGGGGAACAATTTTCTCTGCAGACCCAAATCTTGTATTAGAATCCGAAGCAAGTCAGATAGGTTTGGGCACAAAATGTTGGCAGTTCTCAAATGGAGGAGTACGGTCTCTGTAGGAGTCCTTTTTGCATATCAATAGTTTAGAGATGCTTGCAGGTTACTTTGCCATCCAGTCCTTTACCAAAAACAGAGTCAGCGGAACCATTCTTCTTTGTATGGACAATCTGACTGCAGTCAGATATATCAATCACCTCGGAGGTACAAGATCAAAGATTCTTGAAGATCTGGCAAGACATCTTTGGGATTATTGTCTTCGGTGCAACCTTTGGTGCAAGCGGTTTATCTTCCAAGGAGGTTAAATGTTGTAGCAGACTGGTGCTCCAGACACTTGCAAGATTCCAGCGACTGGAGATTGCACCCTTCAGTATTCAATCAACTTTCTTCCATCTTCACAAGAATGTCAATAGATCTATTTGCTTCCCGTCTCAATACCTAACTCTCTTCTTTCTTCAGTTGGAGACCAGATCCTCCTTAGGCTCTAGCTACAGGTGCCTTTCACCAATCTTGGCCTCAGACTCTTCTTTGCACTTTTCCTCCTTTTCTTCTCATAGCACAAGTTCTGGCTTAAGCTCGCGGACAACGATCCTCTCTAGTTTTAATAACGCCAGTTTGGCAGGCCCACCCCAGGCGTCACTCTCCTTTGAAAATGACCTTGGATTTTCCAGAATGGATTCCTCCTTTCTTAGATCTTCTAATCAACCCGTTAGATCATCAACACAACATGATCTTAGATGACTCCCTGGTACTGATCGCCTGGAGGATTACTGGTCATCTTGTAGAACCGCAGGAATTTCGGAGTAGGCTATCCAACTCATACAATAGTCATAGGCGCCTCGCACCACAAGGGTTTGCAGGTCAGCCTGGATCACCTGGTGTAGCTGGTGTTTGGACAGGAATTCAGATTCTGTTTCAGCCGATAGATATTACTTTAGTGGTAAATTTCTTAGCTTCTTTAGGCTCTCAGTGTAAAGCTTACCGTACCATTAGTACATATGATCCGCTATTTCAGCTGAACATCATTATGTGGATGGTAGACCCATTGGCGAACATCCCTAAATGTGTTGTCTATTAAAGGGAGTAAGGCATGTTAAACTTCCTGTTCCGAAGTATAATACTATGTGGAATGTCGATCTGGTGCTTAAATTGTTTATTGCACGACCAGATAATGTTTCTCTCTCACATAAACAACTCTCTCCTAAACTTACTATGCTTCTTTGCCTAATCTCTTTGAAGCGTATTTGTTATGTGAAAGCTCTGGCTGTGTCTTCTTTTTACTTTTTAGGTCTCGGCTAGCGAAGGCTGCGCTTGCGCAGTCTCGCTTGCGAGATTTAACGTTTTTCAGTAGTGGGGCTTGAACCCGCCCCTCTTCTCCATTGGCTGGCCTCTTAAATGCTGGTCAGCCATTGGAGAAGAGCTTTGTCTGTCGAAACAAGCCCTGTCTTTTTCGGATTCGGGGGCGTGTTTTTTCGCTTCTTTCTCTTTTTGAAGCCCGTCCCTTTTACACTGGTGGGCGTGTTTGTATTTTTTTTTTTTTACAGAGACGTTCTCATGTTTATTAGATCTCGGCTACCGAAGGATGCGCTTGTTGATCCTTCGGGTCGAGTTCGCACTATATAAATATGCACAATCATAGGTGGCTTTGGGGAACGCTATTCATGTCCTTTTGTTGGCGGGGAGTGCTTTGGTTCTGTTCTCACGGTGGCTCCCTCGGTCACAGGACGGGCGCACAGTTGATCGAGCCAAGCCCACTGTGTGCGCGGCGATGTTGCAGTTGCTGGAGCCGAGCCGCGCGCCCGGGCTGAGCGGAGGGCGAAGCATGCACTGATTGCAGGGTCGCTGCTGACCAGGCGAGGAGGACGCGGTGCCCATGAGCTACAGCGGGCCGGGCGGCAGAAGCCCGGCGTCCGGGATCCGGCGTGAAGAGCGGGGCTGGGCCGCCCGGGCACCACTGCTAATGATGCTGTGCCTGGCCGCCGCCGCAGGGACAGCCGGAGCGGCAGTCTAGGCATGTGAACCCAAGTGTACCAGGTCGAGTAGTTAGGGGCGAGATTGTACTATGGAGCGAGACTCGATTGATCCCCCTTGAATCGTTCGGGGTTACGGGTGAGACGGCGGCATGCAGAGTGACGATGGGTGATACTGTAGTATGGAGAGAGCCTCCATTGCCGTCTCTTGCATGTTTCAGAGTGGTATAGTATGGGCGAGACTCCATTGAAGTTACTCAGATGCTTCGGGGTGGTTATGGGTGGAACTGTGCCTTTGTTGAAGTGAGACTGAGTTGATCTCGGAATTCTTCTGTGATTTTGGGGGGGAGTGGGCGCGGGAGTACCCTTCCGGCGAGTCCTGATAGTTAACATGCAGCAGGCTTCATGCGCTGTGTATAAAAACGGACTAAGTTCGAAAGTGCCTAAAGACAGTTCTTCGTGTGTATAAATGAAGGATTGCAGGGTCCAGAAGGGTTTCGTGAAGCCCCCGCCAGCCATGCCCAATGCTGGCGTTGCCCATCAAGCGGCCGCTGCCTAGTGTTGATTCCACCTTGTACGACCTCACACTATGCCCTCCTATTTCACTATTGTGGGTTATTTTTCACCCCTTCTATCTTCTTGTGTCACTGTTTCCCCGTCTTTCCCTTTTCTGCCTCTCTCTCTCTTGCTGTGGGTCAAAGTGGGGTGATGAACATGTCACAGGTCCACAGTGAGTGCGGACGCCCACCATCTGCAAACAAGACCCGCAAGTTTCCTAGATAGCATGCACTCCTTCACGTACCTCAACAATGTTTTGGGGCCCCTTCGCGGCACTAACAGGGAACTCGTGGGTTTGTGGTTTAGATGTGTTAGGAGTATCCCTTCGGCTTCTACGACGACACGCGCTCCGCTGCCACCTAAGGGTTCATCCTGGTACTCGAGGCGGTGGGTTGCCTGGACCAGATAGGAGTGGCTTTGCCTCTGAGTTGCAGATACCGACTTGCAGGCCTCCGACACGTCTGCATAGCCGCTTTATCCGTGGAGCTGCCCATGTGATAGATGCGTTGGGATGTAGTATGTACGTTTGTGCAGCCTTGCCTCCCACCAGAGTCTCTGTGCATGTTATATGTGTGGCCAGCACGGTGCCCCTGCCGTCCATCTGGCTGTGCATCTGATGTCTCTACCTGTCAAGTCTCTGGCCATCCAGTATGTATGTGTGCCAGTACCGCACTGCCCTCTTCTATACAGATCCCTGCACTGTGCATGTCACGCGTCCGTGTACATTCTCCTCACGCGCTGCATCCGCCCGTGTCTGGATCCCCGCTGCTGGTTCCCGGGTCTCTGAACCCACTCTGCTCGGTGTGCCCGTGCTTGTCTATCGCGCCCTCGTTGTGTGCAAGTGAGATGTGTCTGTGTACGTTGCGTCGGGCTCCCTCTACCTGTGTACCTGTCCACGTAAGAGGTGCACCTATCTGAGGGTATCCGGGGCTTCCATTCCCCGTTCCCTTCCAGATCTCTGGCACCCATCTAAGCGTGTGGGATGGGGGTGTGCACCGCATGTATAATGTGTGGGTTCATTTCTATGCACTGTACAGCCGTCATGCCAGCCTCTAGTACACATCACTGCCTCGCGCCCTTTACCATCAGTGATAGAACTATATCAGTTGCACCAAGTTTGTATTTTACCGGGGATTGCATTGCCTCGATGGCTGCCCGTGTACCGCCTATAGATGCCTGTAGACCTTCACATGTGTGCGTGTAGGGCGCACGCAGGACATTCTGTGGCGTTGCCGATCCGAGATGCGTGGGTCTCGAGATGTGTAATGTGTGTACACCTGCTTGTTTGGGAGATTGCGCGCAGGATGCTCTTGCACCTGTTTGTGTCACACCCCCCTCAGTGGTTCACTCCTGGCGCCTCCCATCTCCTGGGTCACCCCCGTCACCCTTCCCTGTCTGTTGCAGTTAGACCTGGGTAGCCCCAGGTGGGCGATGGCTGTACACGGCTGGCTCTCCTGACAGGGCTATGCCTGAGTTGTGTGTGGTTCTGTATGTGTGTGTGTGCGGCTGTGGCTCTGTGTATGTATGTGTGGCTCTGTGTGTGTGGCTTTGTGTGTGTGGCTCTGTGTAAGTGTGGGTGGCTCTGTGTGTGTGTGGGAGGCTCTATGTGTGTGTGTGTGTGTGTGCCTCTGTGTGTGTGGCTCTGTGTGGGTGGCTTTTTTGTAGGTGGCTCTATGTGTGGGTGGCTCTGTCTGTGTGTTGGTAACTCTGTGTGTGTGTGTGTAGGTGGCTCTGTGTGGGTGGCTCTATTTGTGTGTGGGTTGCTCTATGTGAATAACTCTGTGTAGGTGGCTCTGTGTGGGTGGCTCTGTGTGTGTGGGTGGCTTTGTGTGTGTGGCTGTGTGTGTGGGTGCAAATGCAATAGGTCTCGCATTTGAGAGCGATTAAGCTATTGACATTGTAAATAACAATGCCGTTTCTTTAACCCCTTCCATGCTCATGACGGAACGGTTCCGTCATGAGCGTCGGTTGAGCTGTGCTCATGACGGAACCGTTCCGTCATGAGCCCGCCCGCGCAAGAAACGGTCAGCACCGCGGCGGAATTCGCGCCGCATGGAAGGGGTTAAATGTTTTAAAAACAAAAACATAAACAAAAATAATGTCATGAGCAATGCCAATATCTCTAACTTTAACAGTGCCGAGACCATTGCATTGTAAATGCTTGTTGTCACTTGGTGTCTCTTTTCAAGTTCACAGATGCATAAAAACTCATTCATCTTCTATCCCAGTGGTTCCCAAACTTTTGACTCCTGAGGACCCCCATTGAGTCACCACTGGAAGCCGGGGACCCCCAAGCAATTTGTAGGATTTAAATTTCAAACATTAAAACAGTAATTTGAAAAAAATAAACAAACATGTGCACACAAAACAAATACTCAAATTACTAAGGATTTTAGGGGCATATTTACAAGTCCCTATTGCCATGGGAACGTCACTTTTTGCGATGTTCCTTTGGCAATAGGGGTTTTGCCTGATTTACAAGGCAGTGTTAAGCCACTTATTGTGGCTTAAGCTGCCTTGTAAATTAGGACCCCTTTCACGCAATGCTTAGCGTGAAAAAGGTGGGCAGTGGGAGTTGCAGTGGGCGTTTCACTCCAACACCCATTGATTTTGACGCTGCCCTCCAATTACAAGGTCAACTTAAATAGGAGACAGCACCAGTATTACGACCATGAAAAACCTGGTCTTAACTTGGAGAAATGCCTTATTTCTCCTTGTTTTTGCTTTTTCCAACGGAAAAAACAAAACACCTTTGATTATTTATGTGCAGGATGGTGACCCTTCCTGCACAAACAATCTTTAATAAAAAATGTGTTTTGTAACTTCCATGTGTGCTGCATTAGGCAGCACACATAGAAGTGACAAAAAGGCATTACAAAAGTGTTCATGTGCAGGAAGTGGGAACATAGCAGCATCAGGATAATGATAGACTGGGAATAAACATATGTTGCTAACTTTTACCATGCAGTTTGTAAGCAGCTCTTTGACAGTTTATAGGACACTGTGCTAGATTACAATTGTCCCTTATGAATTGCACTGTGACAAAAGAATCTGTGACAAAATCAGTAGCCCACTGACCTATGCACATAAAATACTGTTTTTAAAATGCATTGTACGCGTTCTTTGCAGTAGGCATATTAACCCTCTGTGTCACATTAGATAAGTAAAAGCTGCCACTAGACAAAACTCTCATCTCTCTCCAGCAGGTACATTAATCACTGGCATTTTCTTGACACTTTTATATTTGCTCGAAAACTGCTAATTTTACAAGGAACTTTGCAGTGCTTTTAAAACTGCTGCCTGCGGACCCCCTGGGTATGTGCCACGGACCCCTGGGGGTCCTTGAACCCCAGTTTGGGAAACACTGTTCTATCCAATACCCCTTTTTAGGTCTCGCCTAGCAGCGCGCATGCGCTGCTCTGCGAGACTTATTGTAAGGGGCTTTCAAAAGCTCACCATACACGGGTAACCGCAAGCAATAGGCCACACACGCACAAGCGTGGCGTCGCCTATTGCTTGCGGTTACCCGCACGGGCGCCATATGTTTTGAATGATCATGCCCAGACACGAGCGCGATAATTCAAAACATATGTCCTGGTGCTCGCTCTCGCGTGTGCGCCACTCGCGGGACGCTGCATTCCTTTTTTTTTTATTGTCATGCAATTGTTTAGGCTGCTTCGTCCTGCTAATGGCTTCCATCTGGCATCTTGCCACCGGTTCCTCAAAGGTATCACTGGGTTTCCAGCTCACAGCTCGCAGTGCCAAGACTGCAGCCTCGCAGCCTCGCCCGCTATCCATTTCATGTGTGGGCAATGTTTATTTTATCTTAGCAAAACACCATTCTGCTGAATTAGGGAGAAGGGATGGAGGTTACATTCTCGAGCAGCACGGGCCCATTGTGAGAGAGCTCTTTTTATATTTATGCTGCAATAGAGTCATCTTCAATTATCGTCATATAGCCCTTATGGTGGGCCAGAATCAGAGGATAAAATATGCTTTCTCTGCGATGACATGTGCATGCAATAACGGGCCAGGCATTCAGCATTTAGTCCTGTTTGGAATCCATTTTGGACGACTGGAGTTGTGGAAGGGGACAGTTACTCCCTAAAGTAATTTGTTTTGTGCTAACCATCTCGACTGGGTTTAAGCAACATGTGAGAAATGCATGTTGTGTGCTTCAGTGATGCTAACGTTGGCTTGAATGCAGGGTGCTGATGCACACTTGTTGTCTGGTTTATCGAGGGCTTTCCCCTTGTGTAGGAGCACTAAACAATATTTAATAATGGAATATTTAGTGAACCCCGTTATAGCTCATATAGAGACCTACCTTAGAGTTGTAAAACTTAGGAAAATTAATTGAGTGACAAAAAACATTAGGTCCAACAGTAACAAGCATTGGCATAGCCAATAGGTCTCGCCTTTGGGACCTTATAAGTATTTAATTATGCAGCACAATATCATTGGTACAACAGCATCAACTGTTGCATGGCTAAACACTTATAAGGTCCCAAAGGCGAAACGTATAGGCTATGCCAATGCTTGTTTCATTTTCAACCCAAATTGTGAGTTGGTAATTGTTTGAATACCTATGTGGCTCTAACTGCAGATTTGAGGTCCTTGTCTTCTCTGCAATTACTCATCTCCTTTCAGAACCCCATAAGCCTGTTTCTTCTCCCACTTTGGCCCATTTGGTTAAATGTGTTATGTCTCTCGCTGGGACTGACATTTCTGCTTTTGGTTCCCATTCAGCCAGAGGAGCCATGGCTTCTCGGGCTTTCTGGGCTGGGTCTTCTTTGCATGATAATCTTAAATCTGCAGATTGGTCAAATGTGAATACATTTAGAACATTTTATTGCAAACTGATTGCTCATGTTTCTGATTCTGTGATTGCAATGCTTTGAACTTGCATAATAGGAGCCTCCGTGCCTAGTGATAAAATTGATATTTTCCTAGCCTTGGTGTCTGAAAGGCTAGATTTATTAAAGACACAGAGACGAGTGTTATCCCACCTCAATCTGTTTAACTCTTCCTGTCTGTTGTTATTTTTTTCAGTGCCAGCTCTTTCCACCAGCACCTCCACCTAATCTGGATGGGCCTTCCCCTCATTTACAAGATTTGGACCCTCTCCTTGGATCTCCTTGTTTGCCATGATCCTCATATCTTTTTGGACTGTTATTTGCACCTTATTATTATGTTATTTATCATGTATTCAGCTTTTTTCTTTTTCTGATTTACCTGTTTAACTTTTCACCTTAAGAAAAGAGGACTAGTTGATCGAGGACAACATAATTATTGGATAACTCGACATCTGATTGGTGTGTGCTCTATGATGTCATACTGTAGTTTTCTTTAAATTGGTTTTTCTGGGAAACAAAGTTCTTGCTTGGCTGCTGTTTAATAAAAGCAAGAAAAACCTGCATAATACTCGCCTCCGTGTCTTTAACTCCTTCCATGCACATGACGAGCTCAGCTCGTCATGAGTCACAGTGGAGCTGTGCTCATGACGAGCTGTGCTCGTCATAACGGCCGCGGCCCGCCCACGTGCGGCAAATTCCCCGCCTGTGCGGGAGAATTTTTTTTTTTTTTAAAAACCTTTATTGACATTTCAACCAAAGACAAGTATGGGCCTACAACCCCCGGGGCCGGCCGCTAAGCAGTTAGATTAACAGAAAGCAAATTTTAATCACAGGCAGCACCTCGGGGAGCAGAATCTCCATGCTAGTATACTCTTGGCCACTTAGCAGCCCAAGTAGGAAACCAGGATATAAAAGGTTTTCATTTTATAATAGAGAATGGAAGGATCAGGTGCCAAACAATTTCCCAGCAGCGAAAAATGGCAGGCAGAATAGTAAACGTCAACAATAAACAGCAATCTATCAAGTCAATGGCGCTGAAACAGGAGGTTCAGGATGTGGAAGAATATCACGAGCCATTTGCGCCTGCGGTCCCCTGCCCTAAGACCCAGAAAACACCACGGAAATTGAGGCACAAATGAAAAAGCAGTGATTGACAGCGAAGGAAACCTACCGTACTGACCCCAGAAAAGAAAGACAAAGAAAGATAAGAGAAGAAAAAGGAGGCCATAGAAACAAAGTAAAAACTAAAAAATCTCCTCCCCCAGCCCCCCACCCTGCACCTCTGCAGATGACTACGGCCCCCCCCCCCAGCAGTGTGCCTGTCGCCCCAGAACCAGACCCGAAATATAGAAGAAACAGAGAAAAAGGAGAAAGAAAAGAAACCCCACCTAACGGGGGAGTGAAGAGAGTATTAATAAACTGGAGGAGGGCCTTCAAACATGCCCCCGGCTTCTCCCTCCCGCACAATGTGTTCCTCCCCAAAGCAAACAGTAATCAACAAAAAATCGACCATGTCAAAGAAAAATGGGGAGCGTTATGCACCTATTACACTATTAGTTATGCCGTGAGAGCACGCAACCCCTGTGCCCGCCCGCCTATTAGATGACAACCTCTGAAGGATCAGTCTTATCCTTGGCCTCTCTTTGCGAATCCACCAATGCATACCCATCGACCCAGTGCCATGTCCAATGTTACGAGGAAGAGGAGCGTCCAAAAAAGACCAGGAAGCGACACACACATGTAGGGTGGACGTCTCTGAATACCAACACAGTCATCATTATGGAGGATCATCTTTCCCAGTACTGCCCCAGGACATGCACTGCACACAAGGTCCAGGATGGAGGAATCAGCCAGAGCAGGCGACCATTGCTTGATTATTGCCTGGGTCGCCGGAGGCTGTGCGTGGGACAAAGCCACCACCTTCTGCTCAAATCTAAAACCTCCGGAACAGACCCGACCTACAGCCAGCCGACCACACGTTGGCACATTGTCCGGAGTTTCCAGCTTTCCCCTATTCACAAGGGCGGCCACGACACTGTCCTCCTGTGTGAAGTAAAACAAGCCCCTGGGTACCTGGGGACAGGCAGATCGCAACTGTTCTGATGCTGACGCAATACCATCAAGCTTTCTCCCCAGTACCCAGGCGCCGTGAACCAGGGTGGAACGAAGGGCCCCGAGAGCTTCGAGAAGGTCACCGTACCCCAGCACAGCTCCTCGCGCCCGCTGCGCTACGCTCCTCTTAGCCACACACTCCCAATCTTGCTGAGACCCAGTGTACAGGATGATAGAATCCATCCTATCAAGATGGCCGCAGGGTAGTTCCACCCCAGATTGGGACCGGGACTCAGGCACAAGCGCATCAAGTTCCATGTCACTGCAAACAGGGTTCCGGGGGCAGGCAAAATATGTATCCGGTGTGTGGTCACAGGTAACAGTCATCCTCACCCTGGACGAGCGCTCGCGAAAATCCGGGAGCAGCCCGCGAAAATCGGGACGAGTTACAGGCAGCGTCCGAGCAGCTCACTGGCGAGGGCTCAGGCAATTACCGAAGAATCTTGGAATTGCCACCTCGGGCATGCACTCGTTCCGCTACGCCCAGTGGTAGGAATGACCACGGCGAAATTCAGGCCAATATCCGCACCGCTCCGGTATTCCGACTCCACCCAGTCACCAATGGCCGCTGTTGTTGAACTGCCGCCCGGCCATGTTGTCCACCCGAGGTCCTGGTTCCAGGGTTGCACAGGCCGCAAACTTCAGGTGAACATTTCTCCGGCGGTACCGCTGCCAGAAACTTCAGAATCACGCGATCGGTTGCCGCTCTCAACCACCAACACGGGCATACAGCGCAGGCTAAGGATCTCATGCAGGATATCTGTGCGGGATGCGGAGGTTCACGGAGCCGGGAGCCTACGCTGCCGTCCCGATCGCCATCTTGGCTCCTCCCCCTGTGCGGGAGAATTAATCAGTGGGCGGGGTTGTGACGAGCTCAGCTCGTCATGAGCACATTCCACTGTGAGTCATGACGAGCTGAGCTCGTCACAAGCACAGCGATGCCGTGGACCCCCCCACACCGTGGGGGAATTACCCCTGCAGCGAAGGGGTTAATAAAATCTAGCCTTTCAGACACCAAAGCTAGGCAAATATCAATTTACTTTTCTGTCTTTTTTTACCTTAATTATGAGTCAGGGATCATTACCGCATCTTTAGAACACAATTTAAAGGGCTTTCTTTTTATGTTTGCTGTTTGAACTATATACTGATAAGGACTAAAAAATACCGGCTTTATGTGATTTGACTTATTGTTATACTGTCCAGGACATTAAAATACTGGTGGTGCCTGTAGAAAACTGGTCAGGTGGCAACCTTCGGTGTATCACACGAGTAAACTAGTATTATCATGTCTCAGGAGAATAATGTGTAAACATGTTTCACTAGCCCTGCCAAGTACCACGCATTAGTGGTTAGGCTAACACATTTTAGTGATCGTGACCACATCACTGTACTAAAATGCGCTAGTCACACATTATGGACACTATGGGACTGTCTCAAGGCATTCAAGGAGCTGCATAATAAAAGAAGCCAGTGCACTGTCAGCTTGCTCTGGTTGTGCTGCAGTCAGCTCCTATAGCCACAGCTCACTTAGTTGGACAGGGAGGAGGTGAATTCTAAAAGTATCAATAGTTGTAATTCCTTAGATACAATCTTGTTTGTCTTCTGCAATTTTCGTCAAGCCTGTTAATTGCCCTCACCAGTGACCATGATGCTTCGCACACAGTGGCTGGCCCACTGGCTATGGCATAAATATGTATGTATGTGTGTGTGTGCCCCACTTGGTGGAATTTGCTGTATTGGGGAGAGAGGAGGCAGAATTAATTTTGCCTGATTAAGGGGGACAAACAAAGGACTGTACCTGCTGAATGGCTGCAGCGGAGAGGGAGCACCGGCCAACACTGTTTGGAGGCATCACGTGATGTATTAGAAGTCCCGTCACTGCATTGGGCTCTAAAGGTGGACTCCAACGCCCAGAATGCAGTGCAGCAGCAGGAATAGTGCGAGGTGCCTTGCAGTTGTGAGGCATAGGAGGAGCTAGTGATCACGTGATGGGGTGTGATCACTTTTAAACGACTGAGTAACAGGCCCCCTGGAACATCGAGGACACTGAAATGGGCACTGAGGAAAGCCAATTAAAGGCTGAAACGCGTCTGCCTAGCGTTTCAGGGACCCTTGTATTGCCAGCACTTTTACAACATTAAAGCCTACTTTTGATCCCATGGAGCTACATACATATATCCTACAGGGGGTCCCAGTAGGTAGTTATAGTTAGGACCTTGGTTCTATTCAAAAAGTGTTTTTTCTTTTGCCAATATCTTTGGTGCCGTTTGACGAATCTTTCCAAACTAATGACCAGCTCAGGTCAGCTCCTGTCTTGAAAGTTTGGGGGTGATTCGTCAAGCCGGGACCGAGAAAAAGGGGGTCCTAAAACGCATTTTCCCCATGTTAATTTCCATAGGAACTTTGGAACAGGCTATAGTCCGAACTGCTGAACTGAATTACACCAAATTTGGCAAAAATGTAGCTCTTGGTTCAGAAAGCGCCCTTGTTAGGTCTCGCCTATGCAGCGCACATGCACTGCATAGGAAAAAGACCTTTCGCAGCTCTGCGGGCAAAAACGTGCACGTGTTGCATTGCTTCCAATGGCAACGCGTGCACGTCTGGTGATTCCCTTGCGGGAGCGAGCTTTTTCGCCATGTGTTATCAATTATCGCTCCTGGTGCCGCTAGCTCCCGCAAGGGAAACCCTTTCACTTTTGCCGTGGCTTTAAGCTGAGTTTTTTTATAAATGTTGAAAGTGTGTTTCCCCTTTTTCAGAATCCAGATTTTCTTTCAATTTTGCCACGCACTTGTTTAAACATGAAGTTAAACAACTCCATACTCTGGGTAAATGCAGTGGAGTTAATTTGTCTAAAGAAATGCTCTGCTAGGCTTGCACTCCTGTAATATTTAATGGTGGAAGTATGTGTAAAGTCTGCAAATGGCTGATCCAATAAAACAACTCTGGATGCGCAGCTTCACATGCGCTCCGCCAATTCTTAGAAACAACCATTTGTAGTTTTGGGCAAATAAAGTAGGGTGAAGCGTTCACACAGCACACACGGATCATCTGACCCTCTGTGCCCACTGCAGGGTGCAAGTGCAGTCTACCCATGCCCATCTCACGTATCCCAACAATATTTCTTTTATCATTTTGCTACAGAAAAAATAATACTTCCCACAACCTCTGAAATCCTTGTTATGGACCCTTTAAAAGCTGACCTAGGAAGCGTGAGCTCTTCAACCAGACGTCTAAGTGTTATGTCGCGTGCAGGCGACTGTCCATAACCTAATGGCTATGCAGGAACCGGAAGTGCAGCCAACTTCTCCATATTCACGACAGGCCGTCAGCCGGTTTCATAAATTGGTGCTGGTCTGCTGTGCGCCCATAATACACATATATTTTATGTGAATCTGAAGTACATACACATTCTGTTCATCTTACGCTGTGCTAATGTGCACACCTTAATTGTGAACTGAATCCAGCATTCTCTTTTTATAAGCTGGCAAAAAATATAAATAGAAACTAAAGAAAAATTAACAAAAAACGCTTCTTTTATTCCCGGCAAGAGCATGCGTGGCTATAATGGAACGTGCCCGCTATCCGTGTAATTTAACGACTGAAATATTGTCGGCGGCAGTGAGCGTATTTAGCAGCCGATTAACCGCATGTAAAGCAGTAGAGTGAATGGGGGCTCGGAAACTGTGCCCTCTGCTAAAGGCCTGTCGCTGGAGCTGAAATCCTTACCATGCTGCCGAGGGTGGCCTTCCGGAGTCCGCGCGCACTGAAACCACAGCCCACAATGGCAGGGGGAGGGCAGCCACTGAGGGCAGCCCGGCGCTCCAGACAGCAGGCTGCAGATAGACTACTGCATGCAGCAGAGCTTTAATTGACTTTCCCCAGGCATCAATTTGGAAGAAATGTCACAGAGAGTGATGGGGCCTTGGGCTGCTAGCCACATAAAACACCTCCAATGCCCACTAAAAACGATCCCCTCACATCCTCTCTCACACTAACTATAAACTACATACTAACTCCCTTTAGATCCTCATACTGATTAAAACTACATCTCACACCTCCCCATGTAACTATCCCACAAGTCCCGCTCTCTCTCTCATTCTTTATCACAACACTATTTTGCTCTCTCACACACTAATACAACAATTATAATATTATACATGCTATATCTTACTACACACTTTCAATACCGTAACATTCACATAATAACTACAAACACACAATATTATCCTCTTATTTCACTATCTTCCACATACACAACCACAGCATCTTTATACATCTATATCATTCTCTCGCCATCAATCTCTTTCTCACACACTATTGTACAGTTGTATAGCTCTTCGATTCCTGGCTGCACAACACCCAGGAAAATGTGCTGCATGGCTAAACACTTATTATGTTCCAAAGGCGAGACCTATTGGCTATGCCAATGCTTGTTTTTAAATGGTGTAAATCCGTTCAGTAGTTGCTGAGAAATTCAGAAAAATAAAAATATCGATATCTAAGCACTGAGGAAGATGCCCGAATCCTCCCGAGCATGAGCTTCATTTTGAATGGCTGCTAACACTCCAAACCAGGAAGTGTTGGCAGCCATCTTTTGACTCGGTAACCGAGTCACAAGAAAACAGTTAAACAAATGATAAAAAAACAAGAAAAGGGGGCAGGATAGAAACACCCTGACCCCCCTAGGCCTGCTGAGGGGGTCCCACAAGGCACTCCAGGCCCAAAAAAGCAATACAAAAATAAATCGGCAGAATTCGCGCTGGGTGCGCGAATCCTGATGAAAAATAAAATAAAAAACGAAGCGCGGCCTCCCACGCTTTGTTTGTTTTAAGCCCCCAGGTGGGCTAGGCACCGGGGGCAATTTACCTCCGTGGGGCTTTAAAAAAAATGCGTGGGGGAGCTCTTGCTCCCCATGCTGCCCTGGGGACCTCCACCTTCCCGGGGCTTTGCTTTAATAGGGGTGGGGGGCCTCGTGGGCCCCCCAAGCACCGGGACCGCCACCTCCCGGGCTCCTGTCCCCCCCACACTGCCCCGGGGACCACCACCTCCCCAGGGCACTAATTATTTAAATACGGGGGACCGTTGTGGACCCCCGGGCCTCGTGGACCACCACCTCCACGGGGCTTTAAACAGTTGGGAGCCCTCGATGGTCCTGGGGACCGCCACCCCCCAGGGCCGGCTCCTGCAATGTCCTGGGGTTCCCACACCCGGGACATTGCCGTTTGCTATGGCATAGCAAACACTGCTTTTCTTCATGGATGCGAGAGCAGGAAACGTGCTCTCGCTTCCAAGAAGCAAAGCAGAATTGCTTTTGGGCAAGGGGAGCTGCATGTTAGCAGCTCCCCTTGCCCAAAAGCAAAGCCGGCTTCCGCAGGGGGCGGGGAGCTCGCTGAGACCGCGTGGGCATCGGGGCTCCCTGCTCGGTCCCCAACGTTGAGGGCCGGCCTCGGGGATGTGGTCCCCGGGGTCAGAAGTGGCTCGGGAGGGTGGCCACTCGGCCTCCCTCCCCTTTATTTTATTTTTTTATACGGAAAGGCGACCTCGGGTGATGGGGTCCCCAGGGCCATAATTGGCCTCAGGAGGGGGGCCACGCTGCCCCCTCCCCCCCCCAAAAAAACAGGACTGGCCAGGCCCCGGGACATGGGGTCCCCGGGTCTATAATTGGCCTCAGGAGGGTCGCCACACGGCCCCCCTCCTAAATAAAAAAAAACGGGGCCAGAAGTGGCCCAGGGAAGGGGGCCATGCGGCCCCCCCTCCTGAATATTTATTTATTTAAAAAAAACAACAACGAGGCAATGCCCCGGGGGATGGGGTCCCCGGGGCTGATAAAGGCCTCAGGAGGGGGGCCACGAGGGCCCCCCTGTAAAAAATTAAAAGGCTGGCCAGGCCCTGGACACAAGTGGTCTTCATCCCTGGAGTAGCAATGCGCCAGGAGCCACGTTTGCAGAGTGGTGTAAAAAGGGGGTGTGGCCTTTGAGCACTCTCAGCAAACCAGTTGTATGGGGCTTACTGGAGGTAACAGGAGGGCTAATTAGCCCCCAAGGACCCTCATGAGGAAAGGGGACTTCATCAACCAACCAAGAGCATGCCAAGAGGTGGGTCTGCAGAGTTGTGGAGAAAGGGGGCGTGGCCTGTGTCCACCTCTCAGCAATCCCACTGTGTGGGGCTTACTGGAGGTAAGAGTTAGGCTAGTTGGCTCCTAAGGACCCCTAGCGGCGAAGGGAACTTCAATCCCCATCCAAGAGAGCGCCAGGAAGCACGTATACACAGTGGTGGGCAAAGGGGGCATGGCCTGCTATGAGAACTTAGCAATCCTGCTGTGTGGGACTTACTGGAGGTAATAGGAGGAGTAGTTGGCCCCCAAGGATGTCCTTAGGGGCCAACTACTCCTCTTGTTACCTCCAGTAAGTCTCACACAGTGGGATTGCTAAAACGTCTTTCCGAAGTTGTGCCCCCCTTTCTCCACCACTCTGCAAACACACCTCCTGGCAGACTACGGGATGGGGCATGAAGTCCACTTTACTCCTGAGGGACATTGGGGGGAAGAAGCCCTCCTGGCACCTCCTGTAAGTCCTATGCAGTGGAATTCCGGAGCGCTGGTCGGAGGCCCATCACCCTTTCTCAACCACTCTGCAAACGCGACTACTAGTTAAAGAAGCATTTGCAATGTAATAGGTTTTGCATTTGTGAGAGTTAGAGCTATTGGCATTGTAAATGTAAACGTTTTTAACTAATGTTTTTTGTTGTAGAGTGTATGTACGTTGTGTGTAGTGGAATTATGTGGTATGTTGTGCAGTGAAATTATGTGAATAGAAAGTATGTGGTATTTAATGTATAGGAATTATGTGGAGTGGGATTATGTGTTTTGGAGAGTAATTATGTGGTATTGTAGTCTGTGTTGTGGTGTGGTAACCTGAGGTTTAGTCTTCCTCATTTCCATAAAAGCTAAACTATAAACTCAATGAGACACAAAAAAAGAAGGAACCACTGTGGAGCACTTCTAGACCTAGTCAGAGGTATGAGCAGGGCCACTGGAATTATGTGACTGTTCGGCAGCATCGATTTTCACATAATTAAACATTTTCCCCATTTGCCAAATAATCCATCATCTGCTGCCTAATCTGCAGATTTGAACCAAAAAGCTTTGTTTCTAGCTCAACCAGCTCAAATGTTCCCAAATATGCAGCTTCACGTGTTACAGCGTGGTGGAAGGACCTTTGCAAAGCTGGAATGGTCATGTGTTACTTATTGCTAGATGTGGGTGTTAAATTGGTACTAATGGTGCACAAACATCTCTTCTGTCTGTGCCTCTCTTGCCTCTTTCTGCATTTCTCTTGCATCTTTCTGCACTTCTATTGCCCCTTTTTGCACCTCACTTGCCTCTTTCAGCACCTCTGTTGCTTTTTACTGCAGATCTCTTGCCTCTTTCTGCACCTCTCTTGCCTCTTTCTATACCTCTCTTGCCTCTTTCTGCTTCTTTCTTGCCTTTTTGTGCATTTCTCTTGCTTGTTTCTGCACTTCCCTTGCCTCTTTATGTACCTCACTCTCTTCATTCTGCCCCTCTCTTCCCTCTTCCTGCACTTCTCTTGCCTCTTTCTACACTTCTCGAGCCTCTTTCTGTACCTCTCTTGCCTCTTTCTGTACCTCAAGAGCATCTTTCTGCACTTCTCTTGCCTCTTTCTATACTTATCTTGCCTCTTTCTATACCTCTCTATTTCTGCAACTCATTTACTACTTTCTGCTCTTCTCTTGCCTCTTTCTGAACCTCACTCTCTTCTTTCTGCTCGTCTCTTGCCTCTTTCTACACCTCAATTGCTTCTTTCTGCATCTCTCTTGCCTCGTTCTGTACCTTCTTTCTGCACTTCTCTTGCCTCTTTCTGCACCCTTCTTGTCTCTTTCAGCACCTCTGTTGCTTCTTTCTGCACTTCTCTTCCTTCTTTCTGCACCCCTCTTGCCTTTTTCTGTATCCCATGTGCCTCTTTGTGCATCCCTCTTACCTCTTTCTGCTCTCCTGTTCCCTCTTTCTGTATATTTCTTGCCTGTTTTTGCGCCTCTCTTGCTTCTTTCTGTACCTTTCTTCCTCTTTCTGCACATGGCCTACCTCTGTAGGCATAGTTAGAAATTAGCATTTAAAAAACCTTTGAAATTCACTGAACAAACCATAGGTTTCAGGGATGTTTATTTATTTAAGCGATTTATTGAGCGCACAAATACCCTGAGGTGTCTTGGCGCTTGAGGACAGCATTGTTAAGGTAAAAAGGTAAAAAGAGAGGCAGGATTTATTTACTGAAATAGCCATGTTTTTATATTTTTTCGGAAAGATAACAAGGTGGGGGAGTTTTTGATATGTATAGGGAGTGTGTTCCAGAGTTTGGTCGTGGCCACAATAAATCTTCTATCACCCCAGGTGACTTTCTTAGTTCTAGGAATCATTAGCAGCTGATCTGAGCCGGATCGCAAGGTCCTGTTTGGTCTGTAGAGGCATAGGTTTTTTTTAAACAATTCGGGACCTGAGTTGTGAATTGCTTTGTAGGCTATACACAATGCCTTAAATTTTGTCCTGCTTTTAATAGGTAGCCAATGTAATTGTCGAATGACTAATCCAAAATGGTCGCACACTGCTGACCTACCTGCGTGTTACCCCAAAGAACTGTGGTCCCTGTAGTCAGCGTCGGCGAGTACACCTATGCTCGTGTCATGAGTGCAAGTGTGAATAGCGTGTGCCATCCCTGGACACGTGTTTCGAGGTTGTTGCCTCTCGTCAGCAGGGAGTAGGAAAGAGTGCAGGGTTGCTGTGTAGGCTGCTAAAATCATTATCAGGTATGTACCTCTCGTAGCAACGCAGGTGCGTAACCTAAGCCCGTCGGCTTCCCGGCTCAAAGAGCCACTAAATAACTAATCCAAAATGGTCGCACACTGCTGACCTACCTGCGTGTTACCCCAAAGAACTGTGGTCCCTGTAGTCAGCGTCGGCGAGTACACCTATGCTCGTGTCATGAGTGCAAGTGTGAATAGCGTGTGCCATCCCTGGACACGTGTTTCGAGGTTGTTGCCTCTCGTCAGCAGGGAGTAGGAAAGAGTGCAGGGTTGCTGTGTAGGCTGCTAAAATCATTATCAGGTATGTACCTCTCGTAGCAACGCAGGTGCGTAACCTAAGCCCGTCGGCTTCCCGGCTCAAAGAGCCACTAAATAACTAATCCAAAATGGTCGCACACTGCTGACCTACCTGCGTGTTACCCCAAAGAACTGTGGTCCCTGTAGTCAGCGTCGGCGAGTACACCTATGCTCGTGTCATGAGTGCAAGTGTGAATAGCGTGTGCCATCCCTGGACACGTGTTTCGAGGTTGTTGCCTCTCGTCAGCAGGGAGTAGGAAAGAGTGCAGGGTTGCTGTGTAGGCTGCTAAAATCATTATCAGGTATGTACCTCTCGTAGCAACGCAGGTGCGTAACCTAAGACCGTCGGCTTCCCGGCTCAAAGAGCCACTAAATAACTAATCCAAAATGGTCGCACACTGCTGACCTACCTGCGTGTTACCCCAAAGAACTGTGGTCCCTGTAGTCAGCGTCGGCGAGTACACCTATGCTCGTGTCATGAGTGCAAGTGTGAATAGCGTGTGCCATCCCTGGACACGTGTTTCGAGGTTGTTGCCTCTCGTCAGCAGGGAGTAGGAAAGAGTGCAGGGTTGCTGTGTAGGCTGCTAAAATCATTATCAGGTATGTACCTCTCGTAGCAACGCAGGTGCGTAACCTAAGCCCGTCGGCTTCCCGGCTCAAAGAGCCACTAAATAACTATTCCAAAATGGTCGCACACTGCTGACCTACCTGCGTGTTACCCCAAAGAACTGTGGTCCCTGTAGTCAGCGTCGGCGAGTACACCTATGCTCGTGTCATGAGTGCAAGTGTGAATAGCGTGTGCCATCCCTGGACACGTGTTTCGAGGTTGTTGCCTCTCGTCAGCAGGGAGTAGGAAAGAGTGCAGGGTTGCTGTGTAGGCTGCTAAAATCATTATCAGGTATGTACCTCTCGTAGCAACGCAGGTGCGTAACCTAAGCCCGTCGGCTTCCCGGCTCAAAGAGCCACTAAATAACTAATCCAAAATGGTCGCACACTGCTGACCTACCTGCGTGTTACCCCAAAGAACTGTGGTCCCTGTAGTCAGCGTCGGCGAGTACACCTATGCTCGTGTCATGAGTGCAAGTGTGAATAGCGTGTGCCATCCCTGGACACGTGTTTCGAGGTTGTTGCCTCTCGTCAGCAGGGAGTAGGAAAGAGTGCAGGGTTGCTGTGTAGGCTGCTAAAATCATTATCAGGTATGTACCTCTCGTAGCAACGCAGGTGCGTAACCTAAGCCCGTCGGCTTCCCGGCTCAAAGAGCCACTAAATAACTAATCCAAAATGGTCGCACACTGCTGACCTACCTGCGTGTTACCCCAAAGAACTGTGGTCCCTGTAGTCAGCGTCGGCGAGTACACCTATGCTCGTGTCATGAGTGCAAGTGTGAATAGCGTGTGCCATCCCTGGACACGTGTTTCGAGGTTGTTGCCTCTCGTCAGCAGGGAGTAGGAAAGAGTGCAGGGTTGCTGTGTAGGCTGCTAAAATCATTATCAGGTATGTACCTCTCGTAGCAACGCAGGTGCGTAACCTAAGCCCGTCGGCTTCCCGGCTCAAAGAGCCACTAAATAACTAATCCAAAATGGTCGCACACTGCTGACCTACCTGCGTGTTACCCCAAAGAACTGTGGTCCCTGTAGTCAGCGTCGGCGAGTACACCTATGCTCGTGTCATGAGTGCAAGTGTGAATAGCGTGTGCCATCCCTGGACACGTGTTTCGAGGTTGTTGCCTCTCGTCAGCAGGGAGTAGGAAAGAGTGCAGGGTTGCTGTGTAGGCTGCTAAAATCATTATCAGGTATGTACCTCTCGTAGCAACGCAGGTGCGTAACCTAAGCCCGTCGGCTTCCCGGCTCAAAGAGCCACTAAATAACTAATCCAAAATGGTCGCACACTGCTGACCTACCTGCGTGTTACCCCAAAGAACTGTGGTCCCTGTAGTCAGCGTCGGCGAGTACACCTATGCTCGTGTCATGAGTGCAAGTGTGAATAGCGTGTGCCATCCCTGGACACGTGTTTCGAGGTTGTTGCCTCTCGTCAGCAGGGAGTAGGAAAGAGTGCAGGGTTGCTGTGTAGGCTGCTAAAATCATTATCAGGTATGTACCTCTCGTAGCAACGCAGGTGCGTAACCTAAGCGCGCCTTGAGAGGTACTATACCTGATTTTATTTTTTGGCAGTCTACTTGGCACCCCGCATACGGTCCTGCTCCCTGCTGACGAGAGGCAATTACCTCGAAACACGTGTCCAGGGATGGCATTTTAAACTTTACACTCGTGGCATAGGTGTACCCGCCGCTGTCACTACATTCTCCAGAATCCTATGGGGCTATTTGCTAGTATGACGAGCGGTGTGCGACCCACTTCGCATTTTGTATTTAAAGCTCCCTGAGCTATTGGGTTGATGAGCCCGGATCCCGCACCCGCGCGCCTTGAGAGGTACTATACCTGATTTTATTTTTTGGCAGTCTACTTGGCACCCCGCATACGGTCCTGCTCCCTGCTGACGAGAGGCAATTACCTCGAAACACGTGTCCAGGGATGGCATTTTAAACTTTACACTCGTGGCATAGGTGTACCCGCCGCTGTCACTACATTCTCCAGAATCCTATGGGGCTATTTGCTAGTATGACGAGCGGTGTGCGACCCACTTCGCATTTTGTATTTAAAGCTCCCTGAGCTATTGGGTTGACGAGCCCGGATCCCGCACCCGCGCGCCTTGAGAGGTACTATACCTGATTTTATTTTTTGGCAGTCTACTTGGCACCCCGCATACGGTCCTGCTCCCTGCTGACGAGAGGCAATTACCTCGAAACACGTGTCCAGGGATGGCATTTTAAACTTTACACTCGTGGCATAGGTGTACCCGCCGCTGTCACTACATTCTCCAGAATCCTATGGGGCTATTTGCTAGTATGACGAGCGGTGTGCGACCCACTTCGCATTTTGTATTTAAAGCTCCCTGAGCTATTGGGTTGACGAGCCCGGATCCCGCACCCGCGCGCCTTGAGAGGTACTATACCTGATTTTATTTTTTGGCAGTCTACTTGGCACCCCGCATACGGTCCTGCTCCCTGCTGACGAGAGGCAATTACCTCGAAACACGTGTCCAGGGATGGCATTTTAAACTTTACACTCGTGGCATAGGTGTACCCGCCGCTGTCACTACATTCTCCAGAATCCTATGGGGCTATTTGCTAGTATGACGAGCGGTGTGCGACCCACTTCGCATTTTGTATTTAAAGCTCCCTGAGCTATTGGGTTGACGAGCCCGGATCCCGCACCCACGCGCCTTGAGAGGTACTATACCTGATTTTATTTTTTGGCAGTCTACTTGGCACCCCGCATACGGTCCTGCTCCCTGCTGACGAGAGGCAATTACCTCGAAACACGTGTCCAGGGATGGCATTTTAAACTTTACACTCGTGGCATAGGTGTACCCGCCGCTGTCACTACATTCTCCAGAATCCTATGGGGCTATTTGCTAGTATGACGAGCGGTGTGCGACCCACTTCGCATTTTGTATTTAAAGCTCCCTGAGCTATTGGGTTGACGAGCCCGGATCCCGCACCCGCGCGCCTTGAGAGGTACTATACCTGATTTTATTTTTTGGCAGTCTACTTGGCACCCCGCATACGGTCCTGCTCCCTGCTGACGAGAGGCAATTACCTCGAAACACGTGTCCAGGGATGGCATTTTAAACTTTACACTCGTGGCATAGGTGTACCCGCCGCTGTCACTACATTCTCCAGAATCCTATGGGGCTATTTGCTAGTATGACGAGCGGTGTGCGACCCACTTCGCATTTTGTATTTAAAGCTCCCTGAGCTATTGGGTTGACGAGCCCGGATCCCGCACCCGCACGCCTTGAGAGGTACTATACCTGATTTTATTTTTTGGCAGTCTACTTGGCACCCCGCATACGGTCCTGCTCCCTGCTGACGAGAGGCAATTACCTCGAAACACGTGTCCAGGGATGGCATTTTAAACTTTACACTCGTGGCATAGGTGTACCCGCCGCTGTCACTACATTCTCCAGAATCCTATGGGGCTATTTGCTAGTATGACGAGCGGTGTGCGACCCACTTCGCATTTTGTAATTGTCGAATGACTCCTGAGATGGATTTAAATTTGGGTGTACCTGAGAGAATCCTAGCTGCGGCATTTTGTACCATCTGTAGTTTGTGCAAGACTCTTCCTTGTGCGTTGATGAGTAGGCCATTACAGTAATCTACTTTTGTCATAACAAGGGTGCTGATGAGAGTTTTACCTGAGTTAGAAGGAAGGAAGGGTAGAAGTTTCTTTATCATTCTAATCGTGTGGAATGAGGATGAGGTGACAGAGTTGACATGAGGAATAAATGATAACTTATCGTCAAATACGATTCCGAGGTTTCTGACCTTGGTGACTGGGACCAAGGGGGGGGCCCAGTTCCTCTGGCCACCAAGAGGTAGACCAGCTGGGTAGTAGGTTTCCAAAAATCATCACTTCTGTTTTCTCGGAATTTAATTTCAAACAATTGTTTGTCATCCAAGTGCTAATAGTAGACATTCCCTTCTTAAAGTTGTTTGCGACTGAGTTGCCGTTCTTATATATTTCTAGCACAATCTGGGTGTAATCGGCATAAGATGTGAGCCGCAGATCGTGAGTCTTGATGATTTTGGCGAGGTCTGCTACATATAGATTAAATAAAGTGGGGCTTAATGAGGATCCCTGAGGGACACCACATGGTTGGGAAAAAGAAGGGGAGAGAAAGCTGCCGAGTTTTACCTGTTGGGACCGGTTGGCCAGAAAGGATGTTAATAGGGCCAAAGCTTTTTCTTTGATCCCTATGGCTGAGAGACGATTGATTAAGATGGAATGGTCGACCGTATCAAATGCTGCTGAAAGATCCAGCAGCACCAATACTGCGGTGCCTCCCTTGTCCATGGTTGTCCGTATTTCGTCAGCTATTTTAATGAGGGCTGCCTCTGTCCCATGCCCTTTTCTGAAGCCAAATTGGGTGTCGTCTAAGAAATTGTTGTTTTCGATGTAATCAGCCAGCTGTGTATTCATCACCTGTTCTATGATTTTTCCAGGGAGAGGAAGACCTGCTATGGGTCTATAGTTGTTACAGTCTGTGGGACTGAGATTGTGTTTTTTGAGTAATGGTTTGATCACTGTCTCTTTCCAGATGCAAGGGTATATTCCTGTTGAGAACATAGAGTTGCAGATGTTGGTGAGTTCAGGACCTATGATTTCAGGTATGAGTTTTATTATGTTAGGCGGGCAAGGGTCGTTAGGGGATCCGGATTTGGACATAGAGATAAGATCGATTATGTGTTCTGTTGTGATCTTTTTAAATTCTGGGAAGGAGGGGGAAGGGTCATGGTTATTGATTTGAAATGTTGCACGATTGTTAGAAGAGGAATCTATGTTGGAAGTAATAGATTGTGCTGCGAAATTGGAGTAGATATGCATGACTTTATTTTGAAAAAAACTAGCAAGATCATCACAAAAGGTTTGTGTAGGTGTTATCGACGGGGTAGTGTCGGGTCCTGAAAGCTTGGTAACAACTCTGTATAGTTGTTTCATGGAGTTCTGAGAGGATTCAATTTGATTCGTGTAAAATTAGCTTTTTTCAGTTATTAAGAGGGTTTTATATTTGGATAGTGCTTCCTTATACCGTGTTTTCATTGTGTTGCTATAATTTCGTCGCCAGTGACGTTCTAAGTTTCTGCATTTCTGCCTTTCCAGTCTTAATTCCTCTGAGAACCAGGGGGCAGATGGTGTCTTTCTATTTTTAGAGGTATATTTTATTGGTACCAGAATGTCAAATGCTGAGTGGAGCCATTGTGTGTAGTGCATGGCTGCTTGTTCGGGATTGTCAGGGAGATTTTGGTGGGTAGATTTCAAATGTGATTTTATGTCTTCAGGGAAGATGCTATTCCAGGCTTTGAAGTGGGAGGGCGAAGGAGAGTTGACATGATTGTTTATAGTATGTTCAGTATTGATGTTAAAAAAGACTGCGGAGTGGTCTGTCCATGTTAAAGGGAGGATATTTCCTAGTGAGATGTGTTTATTGTTAGTAAATAATCCGTCGAGAGTATGGCCAGCTAAATGAGTGGGTTTGTTTACAAGTTGGGAGGGTCCTATGGACTCAAATTCTGAGAGTAAAACTGATGTGTTTTCATCGTTATTAGATTCGAGATGGAAATTGAAATCGCCCAGGATGGTAAAGTTGGCTTCTCCTGCTGAAGGTTCTGCTAGGAGGGATAGGGAAGAGAGAAAATCTGTCCGAGTTCTGGGAGGGCGAAATAGTAGAATACCTTTAAATGTGTATGATTTGGTAAGTGATATAGAGAAGGAAAAAGCTTCGCAGTCTGTAATAGGGATAGTTTCTATTTTAACAGTGTAGTAGTTACGATGAATAAGAGCTAGACCACCGCCTCTTTTGTTGTTTCTATCTAATCTTTTAACAGAGAAATCATCCGAGGTTGTAGTGGCAAAATCAGGCCCTGAAGAAGGATCAGCCCAAGTCTCAGTTAAAAATAAAAGGTCGAGGTTGTGATTTTCAAGGAAAGCGAGTATTTCGTATTTATGCTTTGGTAAGGAACGAACATTGATAAGTGCTGCAATGGTGATGTTATTTTTAGGAATAAGTGAGCGAGCATTAGTGGAAACGGGCTGTTTACTAGAGCTGGACATGTGTTTACAATTATTGCATGGTATTAAGATATGAGTTTGTGTTATAGCAGAAGTAAAGCAGGGACATGATTGTGCCTCCTTGGAGGTAGCAGCAATATGTAGTAAATGTCTCCTGGTGTAAGTACGAGAAAGAGGTAGCATAGAAGGGTTACATGGATCAGGGGGCAAGGCCCTGGGCGCGGTCCAGGCGCGGACGGGCGCAGACGGGCTTGCCTTTAGCGCACCTTCGGTTAGAAATTAGCATGTAAAAAACCCTCCGAAATTTACTGAAAAAAAACATAGGTTTCAGGGACGTTATAGTTAGAAATTAGCATTTAAAAAACCTTAGAAATTCACTGAAAAAACCTTAGGTTTCAGGGACGTTATAGTTAGAAAGTAGCATTTAAAAAACCTTTGAAATTCACTGAAAAAACCATAGGTTTCGGGGACGTTATAGTTAGAAATTAGCATTTAAAAAACCTTAGGAATTCACTGAAAAAAGCACACGTTTCAGGGATGTTATAGTTAGTTGGACATTTTACTCATACAAAACCAGAGAAATTCAGCCATTATAGTTAGTTGAGGTAACTATAACGCGCTCCCCCGCAATGCACTGCTGATGACGTCACAGATTACATCACTCATGACATGGTCAGTGACATCACTGATGACATCACTGATGACATCTCAAATGACATCACTGATGACATCACTGATGACATCATCCACTTGATAATCTGATGCACCTCCTCACACCCTAATATAACCTTTGATACACCCACTCTAAAATACAGACTACCATTTTCGAAACCAAAGACACACCAATACCAGTTACTACAGACCCACTCACTGATTCCTAGGTCTACACACACATCTACTCATTCACCCAGACAGTCACTCATACATGCAGTCACTCATTAATACAGCACTATCATATAAACTCATACACCTATACAGACACTCACACACTGTCACTCACCCATAGAGTTACTCACACACAGTCAGTCATGCAAAGAATCAATAACACTCCCATTTACTCACCTACACAATTATACACACACCACCTCACTTATTCACACGGATACTAACACATACTTACTCTTTTATACAATCACTGACACAAGCACACACTCATCCATACAGGCAGTCTCACAATCACTCACTCTCACATACAGTCATTTACATACTCCAACACTCACATATACTGCCTTTCACATATGTAGTTACTCACACATGTACCACTGAGACATCTAAAGCCTCACCAACACACCCATACACATACTCACCCACCCATACAGCCCTTCACAGATGCACTCTTGAACCCATACACCAAGTGAATCACCCACTCACACATCTATGCACACAGTCACTCATCCCCCACCCACCCACACAGACATTCAGTCACCCATACAGATACTCAGACAACCAATCTATAACCCATATAGACACTCATGTAGCTACTCATCAACCCTTGCAGCCGCTTACACACCAACAGACAGACTGATACAGGCATTCACACAGTTTAGTCACTAACCCATGCATTCGGTAAGACACGTTTAATCACTCACTTATACAGTCAGTCACACACCTACTAAATCATCCATTCTGACAGTCATACACCCACCCATTCTTCAATACACCTTGGCCTATATATATATATATATATAAAATATAATTAAACTTTACAGAAACACACAGTCACTGGATGTCAGGAACCCTAATCAAGACTCATGTGGAGACCGTAGAAGAAATGCCTTACTCTCCAACCTCTTACCTAAAGTTGGATGCCGACTTTGGAGGAAACGAGATCCGTGCTGGAAAACATCCCTTCGTTTCTTGTTGCTTGAACTGCAGCGTTCCGCCTTGTTGGAGAGAGACTGGAACGCTCCCACTTCCTGTAGTGGTGCGCGGTCTAGTTGTTGCTCTCCGGTGCTAAAGACAGACAATAATGCGCATGCGCGACTAGCGCGCAGCGCACTTCAACTGTGATGATTCGTCTGACAGGAGCTTGTTGCCCGCTCGCTGTCAATATTTGCTGACTAAAGCTTTTACCTCACGGAAACTCTAGAGTTGGTCGGCGCAATTTAGTCCTTGAGGGAAGTATTAATATTGAGCATAATTTCTGAGTTTGGGAGCATGGTTAGGTCATGACTTTTTTCTTTCAAGCAGCTGTAATTACTGAGTTGGAAGCCTGAGAGTAATCAGTTTCAGTTACCTTTGCATTGGTGAGCCGGAAGGCGTTCAAGGAGTTTTCTTCTGTCAAGAGAAGAACTCAAAAAATCCAAGTAAGCGTGTGCAGTCTATTCTAATTATTCACTCGCAGTGAATTTAAAAAAACGTCACAATCCTGAGTGATACCAGACTTTATTTGTGGCGTTCAGGAGTCCAAAGACTTAGAGTGATATAAAGAGTGACAGCTGTAACTCATAAAAGGAAGTTGTTTTCCCTGAGACTGAGAACATTCTTTAAATAATATTCGGAGACATGGAACCTAAGAGACTCATTAATTAAAACAACCAACACAAATATAAAATCTCCAAGAACTATACGTTGCTGGCAGTGATATATGTATTTATATAAAAAAACTGCAACTACAGAAGCACATTTGCTGGCTAGATTCTTTCAATGAATCAGATATTGTATATCATTAACAGGCAAAGCAGCACAGAGAGTAGCTAGCTTCTAATAAGGCACAGGTGAGAGTTAGTCTAGAAGAGCAAGAGTAGAGAGATAGTTTTGAGGCACTCACAGTTCTAGAAGTAGATAACTGTTGTGTTTATATTACAGGTTGTCCACTTGAATTACAGAAGTAGGAGCCAGTGTCCAGAGGCGTGTCTCTCTTGTTTTGTCTTCCACTTCCCCTTTCCCCCCAGGCTAAGTTCAGAGGCAGTAGTTTCTCGGCTGTCACTGGTCTTGGTTGGAGGGAGCTGGGGATAAGATCATCTGTTCCTGAGGGGATCGCATCAGAGTATATCCGTTCTGACAGATTGAAGTGCCAAAACACCTCTTAATTGAGGTTTACAGGGCCCCTCCTGGACAGTATGACGGAAGGATTGGATTTAAAAACCCTAACTAATGTCTTGAATAGCATGCAGGAACAATTGAATAATACTTTAGAAGAAAATAGGGCATTGAGGGAAGAGGTTAAAAGATCTAGTCAGGAGTTCATTCAAACTCGACAAAGGCTTGACGAGTTGGTCGCTGCAGGGTCAGTTTTTAGAGGAGTTTCATCTAACACTCTTAACCCTTTCCCTTCTGAAATTTCCACCCAGGTCATTCATGCTATCTCACCCATCATTCCGTTAGCCCCCCCTGAGAGGTATAGGGGAGACCCTCTTAAGGCCAAGATTTTTTTAATGCAGTGTTCATTGCATTTTCTGTGTCGCCCTGTGATCTTTGCAGAAGATCAAGCTTAAGTGGCTTTTATTTTGTCGTATCTGACCGGTGATGCATCGGCATGGTCAATGTCATTGGTCACCAGAAATGATCCAATCTTGTTTAATTATGAGAATTTCAAGGTTGAGTTTGCGCGAATTTTTGAACGACGTTCAGCTTCGCAAGCGACAGATAATGAATTGCTAGATCTCAAGCAAGGAAATCGAGATTGAGTGGGATATCTAGCAAATTTCAATAAATTAGTGGTGGAGACAAACTGGCCTGAGGAAAAAAGAGCGGCCATTTTTTATAGAGGTCTACAAGATGATCTTAAGGATACCTTGGCACAAATTCCTCAAAGACCTACGGAGGTTTCGGAACTCATTGACTTAGTTTTGCAACTAGATCTTCGACTAAGTGAGCGCCGACATGAGAGAAGAAAGGATTTTCGCCCTCCACCTCCACGATTTGACCGAGTTAAGACAGAAGGCCCCAAGAGTTCGGAAGGAGCATCTACAGAAGAACCTATGCAGATAGGATCGGTCCGAGGACCCTTAACTAAGGAAGAGAAGGAGAGGCGAAGAAGTTCTCAGCTATGTCTATATTGTGGATTGTCTGGACATTTTGTTAAGGAATGTCCAAAAAGGCCCAAGACTTCGCAACAGGTAAAAGATCGGCTTCGCCTGCAGAAGGAGTTGCACGGGTGGAAGCATCAATTAAGTCAGCTCCAGGTCAACAACAAATTATGAACACTTTACAGTCTGCTGCTCCTACCTTATTTGCCATTTTTACAGTAAAATTTCGAGACCAAGAAATAAAAAAGGTCTCGGTTATGATTGACTCGGGGGCCACAGGGAATTTCTGCGATATTAAATATGCTCGGCAGAATGAAATACGATTTGTGGAAAAGCAGTTTATGGAGGTCGTACGAGCAGTCGATGGCACCAATTTATCATCCGGCCCGATTACTCATGAAACAGAATTGGTTCAGTTAACTGGGTTAGAGGGTCATTCAGAATTTATCACCTTCAATTTAATTGATGCACCCCAATTTCAGTTAATTTTGGGCCTCCCATGGTTGACAGAACACAACCC
Organism: Triturus cristatus; assembly: GCF_964204655.1. Lineage (NCBI taxonomy): Eukaryota > Metazoa > Chordata > Amphibia > Caudata > Salamandridae > Triturus > Triturus cristatus. The sequence goes on along the minus strand of NC_140595.1, from coordinate 138,762,102 downwards.
ATGCAAAGATTGGAGTAAGAGAACAATAGTGATGGATTCCTCTTTTTGCAAGGAGAATTGTTTTGGTGAACAAAATACAGTTATGGTTGATACTCCAGTTCGAAAATTTGGTTCATCATTGCCCAGCCCAGATTTGTACAGTAGAAATTAAAGAGATCCCTGTGGAATATCAGGATCTATCCGCAGTTTTTGATAAAAAGGAGACTGAGAAGTTACCACCACATCGCCCCTATGAGTGCAAGATTGAGATCGAGCCAGGAGCTGTCTTGCCATGTAGTCGAATTTATGCTCTCACTGAAACTGAGAATCGATTTTTGAAGGATTATTTGGATCAACATCTAGCCAGTGGATTCATACACCCATCACAGTCACCAGTTTCCTCCCCTCTTTTTTTTATTCGGAAGAAAGATGGAGATCTCCGCGCATGCATAGACTACAGGGCATTAAATCAGGTTACTGTCAAAAATCGATACCCCTCCCTTTGATTTCAGTGCTATTGGATTAAGTGAAAGATGCTAAGATTTGTACAAAATTGGATTTGCGAGGAGCATATCACTTAATCAGAATAGCTTCTGGGGATGAATGGAAAACTGTTTCGCACACGGTATGGATTGTTTGAGTATCAGGTGATGCCATACGGATTGTGCAACACCCCCGCTGCCTTTCAGCATTTCGTGAACGATGTGTTGGGAGAATTTTTGGACAGAGTCGCTGTAGTTTACATCGATGACATTTTGATTTTGTCAAACAGTGTGGAGGAACAAACACAACACGTGAGAGCCATTTTAACCAAGTTACTGGAAAATCATCTTTATGTGAAGTTGGAAAAATTTGCTTTTCATGTAAATCGTGTGGAATTCTTAGGGTTCGTATTATCACCTGAAGGCGTGAGTATGGACTCTATCAAGGTTAAGGCAGTGCAAGAATGGCCTTCTCCAAGATCAGTGAAGGAAGTTCAAAGTTTTCTGGGATTCTCAAATTTCTACCGAAGATTTATTCCGGAATTCTCCCAGAAGGTGGTCCCAATAACTCGACTGTTGAAAAAGAGGGCTAAGTTTGTGTGGGGAGCGGAAGCTGAAGAAGCCTTCCAATTTTTTTAAAAAATCATTCACTCAAGCTCCTATTTTGTTACATCCTCGAACGGAAGATCCCTTTTATGTTGAAGCTGACGCTTCTGATGTAGCTATTGGGGGAATTTTATCTCAACGGCATCCAACAACTGGCCAATTGCATCCAGTGGCTTACTACTCAAGAAAATTGAATTCTCCAGCATGCAATTATTTCATTGCAGACAAGGAACTACTGGCAGTTAAATGTGCATTTATGGAATGGCGACATTATCTGTTGGGTGCAAAACACAAAATCACTGTGTTTACTGACCATCGGAATTTGCAATTTCACAAATCTGCTCGTACCTTAACAGCCAGACAGTTAAGATGGTCCTTGTTCTTCACTGATTTTGATTTCATAATCACCTTCAGGCCAGGGAAGAGCAATGCAAAAGCAGACGCTCTTTCACGAATAGATTCTAATTCTTTGGAATCTACTAAAGATTTGCAGAACATTATTCCAGCGGAAAGGATTATTTTAGTCACCAATACTTCGCAATTTGCAGACAACATCCAAGAAGCAATGACAATCCAGGAAATGAGTGAATGGTCTCAGGAAGCTGAAGGCAGAGAGATCAAGAATGGTCTTCCTTAACAAAACAATCGCTTATTCTTTCCCACAAAAGAGCTTCAAGAAAAGGCGTTGGAATCTTGCCATGACAATGTACTTGCAGGACACAAAGGAATCTATAAAACAATGGAGTTGGTTGGGAGAAATTTCTGGTGGCCAGATATGAGACCGCAGATACGACAATTTGTGACCACTTGTGAGAGGTGTTTAAGAGGAAAAACTGATAGAAGACCTCCACAGGGAAAATTGATGCCAATACCTACCCCACCACATCCTTGGCACACAGTATCCTTGGACTTGGTAGTAGATCTGCCTCCAAGTCAAGGGTATACTACCATTTTGGTCTTTGTAGATGTCTTTTCTAAGATGGCACATTTTGTTCCATTAAAAAAGGTTCCAAATGCTCCACAACTAGCTCAGTTGTTTTCCCAACACATAGTAAGGTTACATGGAATTCCCAAAATTTTAATTTCTGATCAAGGCACACAATTTGTTTTACATTTTTGGAGGGCTTTCACACAAAAATTAGGAATTGACATTCGCTTCTCCACTAGCTATCACCCTGAAACTGATGGTCAGACAGAGAGGGTCAATCAAGAGCCTGAGCAATACCTCCGATTATATCTTTTGGATCAAAAGATGGAGTGGCCAGAATTAGTTTGGGCTGCAGAGTTTGCCTATAATAACGCAACACATTCATCTACTGGGAACTCACCCTTCTATGTAAACTATGGAAGGCATCCCAGTTTGATTTTAGAAAAAGAAGAAAGCCCTGTCCCCGCGGTTGAACAATTTGTATCAGAAATGCAAAATTCTTTTGCACGAGTACAAGAAAATCTAACTAAAGCAAAGGCTGCTTATAAGAGACATGCAGATAAAAAAAGATTAGAACCAGTTTTCAACCCAGGTGATAAGGTTTGGCTTTCCACAAAAAATCTAAAATTAAAAGAAAATCGTAAATTTCAACCCCGATTAATTGGCCCATTTAAAGTAGAAAAAATGTTGAATCCAGTGACAGTTAAGATTCACTTACCTCCTTATCTTAAGGTGCATCCCACATTCCATGTTTCTTTGTTAAAAAAGAGTCCGCCTAACTTGAGAATTCGTCCAAAACCTAAACCTATTTTGGTAGATTCAGAAAAGGAGTTTGAAGTACACAAGGTTTTGGACTCCATTATAGAAAAGGCAAATTGTTCTATCTGATTGATTGGAAGAATTTTGGTCCTGAAGAGAGATCTTGGGAGCCTTATATTAACATTCATGCTCCAAAACTGATTTGAGAATTTCACAAAGCTAATCCCACAAAACCAAGGTTGGGAGGACGTTTTTTGGTGGGGGGTACTGTCAGGAACCCTAATCAAGACTCATGTGGAGACTGTAGAAGAAATGCCTTACTCTCCACCCTCTTCCCTAAAGTTGGATGCCGACTTTGCAGGAAACGAGATCCGTGCTAGAAAACATCCCTTCGTTTCTTGTTGCTTGAACTGCAGCGTTCCGCCATGTTGGAGAGAGACTGGACCGCTCCCACTTCCTGTAGTGGTGCGCGGTCTAGTTGTTGCTCTCCGGTGCTAAAGACAGACAATAATGCGCATGCGCGACTAGCGCGCAGCGCACTTCAACTGTGAAGATTCGTCTGACAGGAGCTTGTTGCCCGCTCGCTGTCAATGTTTGCTGACTAAAGCTTTTACCTCACGGAAACTCTAGAGTTGGTCGGCACAATTTAGTCCTTGAGGGAAGTATTAATATTGAGCATAATTTCTGAGTTTGGGAGCATGGTTAAGTCATGACTTTTTTCTTTCAAGCAGCTGTAATTACTGAGTTGGAAGCCCGAGAGTAAGCAGTTCGAGCCACCTTCGCATTGGTGAGCCGGAAGGCGTTCAAGGAGTTTTCTTCTGTCAAGAGAAGAACTCAAAAAATCCAAGTAAGCGTGTGCAGTCTATTCTAATTATTCACTCGCAGTGAATTTAAAAGAACTTCTGAGTGATACCAGACTTTATTTGTGGCGTTCAGGAGTCCAAAGTCTTAGAGTGATATAAAGAGTGACAGGCTGACAGCAGTAACTCATAAAAGGAAGTTGTTTTCCCTGAGACCGAGAACATTCTTTAAATATTATTTGGAGACATGGAACCTAAGAGACTCATTAATTAAAACAACCAACACAAATATAAAATCTCCAAGAACTATACGTTGCTGGCACTGCTATATGTATTTATATAAAAAAAACTGCAACTACAGAAGCACATTTGCGGGCTAGATTCTTCCAATGAATCAGATATTGTATATCATTAACAGGCAAAGCAGCACAGAGAGTAGCTAGCTTTTAATAAGGCACAGGTGAGAGTTAGTCTAGAAGAGCAAGAGTAGAGAGATAGTTTTGAGGCACTCACAGTTCTAGAAGTAGATAACTGTTGTGTTTATATTACAGGTTGTCCACTTGAATTCCAGAAGTAGGAGCCAGTGTCCAGAGGCGTGTCTCTCTTGTTTTTTCTTCCACTTCCCCTTTCCCCCCAGGCTACGTTCAGAGGCAGTAGTTTCCTTTAAGGAAATTGGGCTGCATTTAAAAAAGAAATTGCTTTACTTAAAAGCAGTCCCAGACATGGAGGTCTGATGACCCCAGTTGGCCACCATCCCTGGGAGTGCCAGCCATTCCCAATGGGGTCGCAAATTGCGACAACCTCATTAATATGCATGAGGCATGCAATTTGCGACCCCGCTGGGAACCGCAAACAGTGTCTCCGACACTGTTGTATATTGATGTTTGCGACTCGCAAATTGCGACTCGCAATTTAATGCAATTTGCGAGTCGCAAACATCAATGGTCGTAAATCTGGCCCAGAATGTCCGAGGAGTCGAGCCCTGATGGTTTTGAAAAGTAGAACTTGGATATCTTCCTTTACCCAGATTCAGTAATGCTTGTAAGAGCTTATTTTGTGTCGACGTTCTGTCCCCTTATTAGCAATTCATGGAGACCATTGTAAGTACTTAATGGCGGTCCAACCATCAGGGGTACTACAATAAAATACAGTTACGCCAAATTTAATCTACAAACTATTTGTTCTCACCTCTCCAAAAATGGAGTATCATTTTTTTTTTTTTTTTTTTTTTTTTTTGAAAACCTTTATTGATATTTCAATCAATTACACGTATGGGCCTACAACCCCCGGGGCCGGCCGCTAAACAGTCAGAATAACAGAAAGCAAGTATATCACAGTCAGCACCTCGGGGTGCAAAATCTCGACGCTAGCATACTCTCAGTCTCTGAACAGCCCAAGTAGGAGACCAGGATAATAAAGGTTTACATTTTATAATAGAAGAGGATGGAAGGATCAGGTGCCAAACAGTTTCCCAGCAGCGAAAAATGGCAGGCAGAATGATGAACGTAAACAATAAACAGCAGTCTATCTAGGCAATGGCGCTGAAACAGGAAGTTCAGGATGTGAAGGAATGACACGGCCATTTGCGCCTGCAACCCCCCTGCTCCAAGACCCAGGAAACTCCACGGAAATTATGGCACTCCGGAAACAGCAGTGATTAACAACAAAGGAGTTCTACCATGCTGATCCCAGAAAAAGACAAAGAAGAATAAGAGAAGAAAAGGAGGCCATAGAAAAAAGAGGTTAAAGACTAAAGAATCCCCCCCCCCAACCCCCCACCCTGCACCTCTGCAGATGAGTACGGCCCCCCCCCCCAGCAGTGTGCCTGTCGCCCCTGAACCAGACCCGAAATATAGAAGAAACAGAGAAAAAGAGTAGAAAAAGAGCCCCCACCAGACGGGGGGGTAGAAAGAGTATTAATAAACTGGAGGAGGGCCTGTAAAACACGCCCCCGGCTTCTCCCTCCCGCACCATACGTTTTCCCGCAAAGCATACAATACAGAACACGAAATCGACCCTGTCAAAGTGAAGTAAGGAGCATTACACACTTGGTACACTAATAGTTATGCCGTGAGAGCACACAACTCCCGAGCCCGCCCGCCTAGTAGATGACCACCTCTGAAGGGTCAGCCTCATCCTTGGCCACTCTTTGCAAACCCACCCATGCATACCCCTCGTCCCAGTGCCATGTCCAATGTTACCAGGAAGAGAAGCGTCCAATAAAGATCAGGAAACGACACACACAGGTAGGGTAGAGGGCCCTGAGGATCGACACAATCAGCTCTATGGAGGGTCGTCTTTCCCAGTGCTGAGCCAGGATTTACACTGCACACCAGGCCCAGGAAGGCGGAATCAGGCAGAGCAGGCGACCGTTGCTTGGATGTTGCCTGAGTCGTCGGAGGCCGCGCACGGGACAAGGCCACCACCCCCCACTCAGGTCCAAAACCTCCGGAACAGACCAGATCCACAGCCAGCTGATCGCACGTTAATATACTGTCCGGAGAGTCCAGGCGTGCACTATTCACAGGGGCGGCCACGACACCGTCCCCCCGTGCGCGGTGTAAGAAGTCCCAGTGTACCTGGGGATAGGCAGGCGGCAACTGTTCCAACGCTGATGTCACTCCATCGAGCTTGCTCCCCAACATCCAGGCGCCTTGAACCAAGGTGGAATGGAGGGCACCGAGAGCCTCGAGAAGGTCACCGTACCCCAGTACAGCTCCCGGCGCTCGCTCCGCTACGCTCCTCAGAGTCGCACCCTCCCAATCCTGCTGCAAGCCAGTGTACAGGATGGTGGACACTGTCCTAACAAAATGGCCGCTGGGTAGATCCAACCCAGATCGGGACCGGGACTCAGGCCCAAGCGCCTCGGGGTCCATGGCGCTGGAAACAGGGTTCCGGGGGCAGGCAAATGATGTGTCCGGTGTGTGGTCACGGGCCACAGTCGTCCCCACCACAGACCAGCGCCCGCAAAAATCCGGGAGGAGCCCGCGAGAATCGGGGCGAGTCTCGGGCGGCGTCCGGGCAGCTCACCAGCGAAGGCCGAGGCAATCACCGGAGAGTCTTGGAGTTGCCACCTCGGGCACGCACTCGTTCCGCTACGCTTAGTGGTAGGAACGACCACGGCGAAACTCAGGCCGACATTCGCACCACTCCGGCAGTCCGACCCCACCCAGTCACCGAAGGCCGCTGTTGTTGCACTGCCGCCCGGCCACGGCGTCCACTCGAGGTCCCGGCTCCAGGGCTGCACAGGCCGCAAACTTCAGACGGACATTTCTCCGACGGTACCGCTGCCAGAAACTTCGGGGTCACACG